>NW_027361826.1:15030833-16422500 GCF_039654945.1 Dendrobates tinctorius | reverse complement strand
GTCGGCAGAGGGAAGCATGAAGTGCTCTAAAATTTCCTGGTAGATGGCTGCACTAACTTTGCTCTTGATAAAACACAGTGGACCTACACCAGCAGATGACATGGCACCTTAAACCATCACTGATTGTGGAAACTTCACACTCGACCATGGAAGTCCAGGTCCCAGAGTCTGGAGGAAGAGTGGAGAGGCCACAATCCAAGCTGCTGAGGTCTAGTGTGAAGTTTCTACAATCAGTGATGGTTTGGGGAGCCATGTCATCTGCTGGTGTAGGTCCACTGTGTTTTATCAAGACCAAAGTCAGCGCAGTCATCTACCAGGAAATTTTAGAGCACTTCATGCTTCCTTCTGCCGACAATATTATTGGAGATGGAACTTTCATTCTCAGCAGGACTTGGCACAGGCTGATTGCCTCCATGCCAAGCCGCATTGATGCAGTAATTGATGCAAAAGGAGCCCCGACCAAGTATTGAGTGCATTTACTGAACATACATTTCAGTAGGCCAACATTTCGGATTTTAATTTTTCAAGCTGGTGTTATAATCTATTCTAATATACTGAGATAATGACTTTTGGGTTTTCATTGGCTGTAAGCCATAATCATCAACATTAACAGAAATAAACACGTGAAATAGAACACTCTCTGTGTAATGACTCTATAGTACATAATATATGATTTCACTTTTTGCATTGGAGAACTGAAATAAATTAACTTTTTTGATGATATTCTAATTTTGTGAAATGCACCAGTAAACAATGAAGTAAAAGGATACTTCCACTCCAAAGTAACTGAAGACTTAGGTTGTTGGTAATATTATTTTTTCAATTTTCCTCCTCCAAAATGATATTGACTTCGAGCTCTTTTCAAACGTTACAGGCAAGAGAACATTCATAGAAAAACAGTAGGAATAAAACTTCTCGGCCGATACATGAAAATCCAACAGCGTGATTTCCACAATAAGGAGGACAACAAATGCAGAAAAAAATTTCCTTTCACTTGCACAGTATACGGAAGGAATAAAACGTTTCTTAAATATCATTTGAAATACTTTTAAAACATAGGTATGTGGTTTCTGAAATATTGCATTAAAGCCTTACAAATGTAGCAAGACAAGTCCTGAGGAAATGCTCTGCAGCGCTTTGTTCGCGGCTTCTTTGGCCATTTCTTGAATAATAGATTGACCTGATAAGGCTGGCACCGGGCTCTAGTTCAGCATGTTCCTCCCCTGCTACTTAACTGCACATTATCAGGTAGCTAAATATAAGAGAGACCTTATAAATATTTATGACTAACGCACACATGGGAGCGGAACAAAATAAATGACTTGAAGTAGCATCTATTGTATGAAACCAAATACATGGTGTCATTTATGTGTCACATTTCGAAACAATGTGGATGATGGGTTTATCATACCTACTATTTGCTGCTTGCTTCGGTTGGATTTCTTTTGAGCACAGATGGCAGATGGGTGTTTCAAAGTTAAGATGTATTTTGCACAATTTTGTCTAATTAATATCGGGATAGTTTCTTAATTATCTGATTTATTGACAGTTTCTTCCAATATCTGGAAAATTTTGTTTCCAGGAATTTGCTTTTTTCCTAACTTGTCGAAGTGCTCAAACATTTCATTTGGTACATTTCTCGCAAGATCAATCCTGAGGATTGTCATTTCGAGCCGGCAGCGTGGTTGCACTGTTGGTCTGGAAGGCATGCTCTCCGATGCTTTTAGAAGAGGCAGCTTTGGATGAACGCGGGGACTCTGAAGCTAGATGGATCTATAACAAAGGTTTTGCAAGCACGACATACCTTGCCTTGGAAACCAGCCACCCCTTAAAGACTGCAGCAGTGGCCAGTCACTTAGCAATAAGCTGTAAACTATACATTGAAAAAATCCCTTTGTTCTTGAGAAAGGAGAAGATTTTCAATAACACATAGATTACAAAGTTTTCAAAGTTTGCATTGTTAAATGGAATTTGTCATCAGGCTTTGCTATGTAATCTGAGGGCAGCATGAGGTAGGGGCCGAGACACTGATTTCATTGATGCATCACTCATTGGGCTGTGTGCTCTGTTTTTAATACAGCTAGTTTTTTTTTCAGCAGCAGATTATAAGTCACAGACTAGCTGACCATGTGCCTCCTAGTCCAAACATGCCCTCACCACTGTATTAGCAGCTTACTGTCAATATAGACTGCGCATAAAAGCCGTGGTGCGCGTGGGGTTAGCTTTTTGAGCACAGCAACATCTGCATTGCTGCATTGACACAGCGCTGGAATCAGAGTCTTTTTCCCTACATCATGCTGCTCTCAGGTGACGTAGCAAAAAACTGGAGACAGTTTCCCTTTCACCACTTATGTTGAGAAAACAGCTTTCATTTTATCAAAAGGGGAACTGTTCACTTGTGTTCTATTTTATAATTCCTCCATGAAAAAGCTTTGTGAGACTGTCCACAGTTATATAGCATTGCACCATATTGGTATTGTTTAGAACACCCTTTAAAGAGCTTGTCCCATCACATCATGGGATGGGATCTTCAGCCTAAATGAGTTAACCCACCACAACAACTTAGTGTTGTATTGGTGGGACCACTGCTAAACTCAAAGACTTGGCTCGGGAGCCCCCAGTTTGAGTGGAGTGATGGTCAAGCACTCCCACCACTGCTCCATTCATTGTCTAGAGGACTGATAGAGATAGATAAGCATAGCTCTTTGACATCTCTCAGAGGCTTTCTCCACCATAATGACTTATCACTGATAGATAAGAGGTTATTATGATGGGCCAACCACTTTGAAGCCTACAGCTCTTCAGCAGAAGAAAGAATGATCTTTGACCACTCAATCCACCACCAGATGAAATATTAAACAAAATATTCTTGATTTGGAAAATTTGCCAGCAGCACTCATAAACAGGTGCAAATTGCAACAAAGATTCATAGGCATTTGGAATCCCATCTAAAGTCTTGGTAGAAGGAAACATGTTTACCCATATCAATCCATATTACCGAACAGAGCTTAATTTAATTACAAAGATTATCCATCACTTCTGATAAGAAAAGTGTCTGAAAATAACAACAGGTATGTACAGTATCTTTAGCCAGTGTCATATTTATCAACAGGGAGTGGACTATTTTAAGGAATCTGATCCAACCATGTTCCATAGATCACCAATATTATTAATGAGTTTTTCTGGGTGTCATGTCGGACGCTGTTCACACCACAGCATCCGGCAGGCAGAGGTAGTTCCACCTCCAGCCACTATAGCCTCAGTGGCGCCGGCCTGATCTTCAGGCTCTCGGGGGTTAATCCTGCTGGAGACCAGGTTGGATGGTTAGTCACGCCCACGGTCTTTAAATAGTCATGCTGGCCTATGGGCGTCGCCGATTATAGCTTGTGTTTCATACCAAGTGGTTCCGGTCTGGAGTGGAGGTGTTCAAGAGAGAGAGATTCATATCTGGTGTCGTATGATCCGTCGTTATCCTTTCTCCTTCCCATATTTGTGTTTAGTTGTGCCCTGTTCACATTACTGTTTATTCCTGTGTGTGTGCGGCGCAGTGCAGTTTAAGTTCTCCCTGTCTGTCATTATTTGTGTGGGAGCTTTGGTGGTGACTTCTCACTGGGTGGAGGGTGGAGGGTTAAGTGCAGGGCTGAGCAGGAGATAAGGAAAGGTCGGAGGCTCAGGCATTTGCACCTTCAGCAAAAACCCTGGGTTGAGGGTCAGACAGGGTTTCCCCTAGTAAAGGGACACCACAGGGGCCCCGGGTCTTTCAGCCTTAGTTGAACTAAGCCCCCGTGACATTATAATCGGCCATAAGAATCTGCTCTACCTGGAGTCGGCCAAGCGTCTGTCTCCTAGGCAGGCTCGCTGGGCATTGTTTTTTACTCGTTTCAATTTTCTTGTGACGTACCGTCCCGGGGCTAAAAACACCAAGGCGGATGCTTTGTCTAGGTGTTTTCCGGGGGGAGAACCTCGGGAAGAGCCGGTACCCATCCTCCAGAAAGGGGTAGTGGTCTCGGCTCTCACGACTGAGGTAGAGGCGGAGATTGCCGAGGCCCAAGTGGAGGTACCACCAGGACTTCCCGCCAACAAATCATTTGTACCCCTGCATCTTCGGCCTAAGGTGTTGAAGGAACACCACGATTCGGTACTGGCTGGTCACCCAGGGGTGAAGGGCACCTTAGAGCTGGTATCGCGTCGTTTCTGGTGGCCCAAAATCCGGCAGGACGTGGTCTCGTACGTGGCAGCTTGCATCACGTGCGCTAGGGCTAAGTCACCCCGAACCCGTCCTGCTGGCACGCTACAGCCTCTGGGGGTACCCAATAGGCCATGGACAGAAATCTCCATGGATTTTATCACTGACTTGCCAGCCTCGGCAGGGAACACGGTCATCCTGGTGGTGGTTGACCGTTTTTCAAAGATGGCGCATTTTGTGGCGTTGTCCTCTTTGCCCAATGCTAAGACGTTGGCTCAGGTATTTGTGAAGGAGGTGGTCAGACTCCACGGAGTACCGTCTGACATAGTATCTGATAGGGGTACGCAATTTGTGGCGAGGTTTTGGAAAGCTTTTTGCTCAAGGTTGGGGATCAAGTTGTCACATTCATCGGCGTTTCATCCACAGTCTAATGGACAAACTGAGCGCATGAACCAAAATCTTGAACAGTATTTACGATGCTTTGTGTCCGACAACCAGGAGGAGTGGTCTACTTTCCTTCCTCTGGCCGAATTCGCATTAAATAATCACCGCCAAGAGTCATCAGGAGAGTCTCCATTCTTTTGTGTGTACGGTCAACATCCTCAGTTTTGTACCTTACGTCAGGGTGACTCCGGGGGTGTCCCGGAGGAGGATCAGCTAGGAGCCCAATTGTCATCAGTCTGGAGGCGGGTGAAACAGCGTTTGTTGAGCATGAGTGCCAGGTACAAACGGGTGGCTGACAGTAGACGCGTGCCAGGTCCGGACCTGTGTGTGGGTGAATGGGTGTGGTTAGCTACGAAGAACATAAAACTCAAAATCCCTTCTTTAAAACTGGGTCCAAGGTTTATTGGGCCTTTTAGGATTTCTGCCATCATTAACCCAGTGGCTTATCGGTTGGAACTTCCCGCAGTGTACAAGATACACAACGTGTTTCACAGGGCTTTATTGAAAAAGGTGGTAGGCTCTGTGGACACAACGCCGATGCCACCTCCAGTCATGGTGGATGGCGAGTTAGAGTTCGAGGTCGCCAAGGTAGTGGACTCTCGAGTAGTACGCCGTACTCTTCAGTATTTGGTGCACTGGCGGGGGTATGGTCCAGAGGAGAGGTCTTGGGTTCCAGCCTCAGACATACATGCGGATCGGCTGGTCAGTTCTTTTCACCGTCGTCATCCGGACAAGCCGGGTCCTATGAGTCTTGAGGGCCCTGGGGTCCCTCGTAGAAGACGGGGTACTGTCATGTCGGACGCTGTTCACACCACAGCATCCGGCAGGCAGAGGTAGTTCCACCTCCAGCCACTATAGCCTCAGTGGCGCCGGCCTGATCTTCAGGCTCTCGGGGGTTAATCCTGCTGGAGACCAGGTTGGATGGTTAGTCACGCCCACGGTCTTTAAATAGTCATGCTGGCCTATGGGCGTCGCCGATTATAGCTTGTGTTTCATACCAAGTGGTTCCGGTCTGGAGTGGAGGTGTTCAAGAGAGAGAGATTCATATCTGGTGTCGTATGATCCGTCGTTATCCTTTCTCCTTCCCATATTTGTGTTTAGTTGTGCCCTGTTCACATTACTGTTTATTCCTGTGTGTGTGCGGCGCAGTGCAGTTTAAGTTCTCCCTGTCTGTCATTATTTGTGTGGGAGCTTTGGTGGTGACTTCTCACTGGGTGGAGGGTGGAGGGTTAAGTGCAGGGCTGAGCAGGAGATAAGGAAAGGTCGGAGGCTCAGGCATTTGCACCTTCAGCAAAAACCCTGGGTTGAGGGTCAGACAGGGTTTCCCCTAGTAAAGGGACACCACAGGGGCCCCGGGTCTTTCAGCCTTAGTTGAACTAAGCCCCCGTGACATTGGGCTGAAAAGAAAAGTTTGCAGTCACTCAAAGTGACTACAGATCACTGAACAATGGCACTGTGTAATCCGCACACTGTCAGCTTGAATGGGTGGTCTCATGATTCCATGCTTACAGTTTGCATACATGTGGTCACGTGCCGGCTAAATTCTTAGCTGCTTCCCTCAATCTGCAGGTTAATGGTGTTCTGACACCATGTGGCGCTGGCACCGAGAGCCCCACTGCCAGGGGAAAATTAACTTCTCCCGACATTCAGATTCCAGTCACAACGGTTGGCCGGTGCACTTTCAGTCACCGCTGAGTGTATAGAAAGGGGAGACTGTAACAAGCCCCTGGCACTGATCAGCATTAGAGCTCACTGTCAGTAAGTGTCGGGGGCACGATTAGAGACACTGCTTTCTATATTTCCTCCTGGCAGCAGGGCTCTTGGCCCCGGCATCACAAGGTGTCAGAAAGCTATTAGCCTGCATAGTAACCCTATATCTGCAGGTTAATAATGTTATTTTACATGACAGGTTCCCTTGAATATTTCCCAATGTACAGGTGCATCTCACAAAATTATAATATCATGAAAAAAGTTAATTTATATCAGTTCTTCAATGCAAAAAGTGAAACTCATATATTATATAGAGTCATTATAGAGTGATCTATTTCACGTGTTTATTTCTGGTAATGTTGATGATTATGTCTTACAGCCAATGAAAACCCAAAAGTCTTGAAAAATGATTTTAAAATCCGAAATGTTGGCCTACTGAAATGTATGTTCAGTAAATGCACTCAATACTTGGTCGGGGCTCCTTTTGCATCAATTACTGAATCAAAGCGGTGTGGCATGGAGGCGATCAGCCTGTGGCACTGCTGAGGTGTTATGGAAGCCCAGGTTGCTTTGATAGCAGCCTTCAGCTCGTCAGCATTGTTGGGTCTGGTGTCTCTCATCTTCCTCTTTACAACACCCCATAGATTTGCTATAGAGTTAGGATACTGTTACACCTAGCGATGCACCAGCGATCCCGACTAGCGATATGACGCGGTCAGGATCGCTGGTGCATCGCTAGGTGGTCGCTAGTGAGCTGCCACACAGGCATATCTCACCAGCGACATCGCAGGGGGCGGGGATCGCTACTTACCTGTCAGACGAGGCGATCCTGCGTCCTCCCGCCCGGCTCCACGCGTCGCTCGTCGTCACAGCAGGAAGCGCCGCAGGAAGTGGCCGATGAGGAATGGTCCAGGAGCTTCTCGCGTGATCAGCGATAACCAGCGGGGGAGCCGGTCGGAGGTAAGTATCATGTGCAGCGATATCGCTAGCAATATCGCTGCAATGTCACAAAATCAGTGACTTTACAGCGATATTGCTAGCGATATCGCAGTGTGTAACGGGGGCTTTAAGGTCAGGCAAGTTTGCTGTCCAATCAAGCACCGTGGCACTGTTTGTAAACCCGGTATTGGTATTTTGGGCAGTGTGGACAGGTGCCAAGTGCTGCTGGAGAATGAAATTTCCATCTCCAAAAAGCTTGTCAGCAGAGGGAAGCATGAAGTGCTCTAAAATTTCCTGGTAGACAGCTGTGCTGACTTTGGTCTTGATAAAACACAGTGAACATTCACCAGCAGATGACATGGCTCCCCAAACCATCACTGATTGTGGAATCTTCACACTAAACCTCAAGCAGCTTGGATTGTGGCCTCTGCACTCTTCCTCCAGACTCTGGGACCTTGATTTCCAAGGTCTAGTGTGAAGTATGCACAATCAATAATGGTTTCGGGAGCCATGTCATCTGCTGATGTACAGGGGTTGGACAAAATAATGGAAACACCTGGAAAAATCAACAAAAGTTAGTTTAATATGGTGTAGGTCCACCTTTTGCGGCGATTACAGCCTCAATTCTCCGAGGTATGGATTCATACTAGGTGTGAATTGTTTCCAAAGGAATTGTAGCCCATTCTTCAGTTAAAACACCCTCCAGTTCTTTGAGCGACGATGGCGGCGAAAATCGACGTCTAACTTGAATCTCTAAAACCGACCATAAATGATCAATAATGTTGAGGTCTGGGGATTGTGGGGGCCAGATGAGATGCTCAACTTCATTAGAATGTTCCTCGTGCCATGTAACGATTCTAACTGTATGAACTGGTGCATTATCATCCTGAAAGATGGCGTTACCCTCCGGGAACAGTGCTTGAACCATAGGATGCACTTGGTCACCCAAAATGCCTAAATAATCGCGGCTGTTAATTCTTCCATGAAGGGATATCATTGGCCCGGCAGATCTCCACGAAATAGCACCCCAGATCATCACAGAACCTCTGCCATGTTTTACGGTTGGGAGAAGGTAGTCTGGATGGAATGCTTCTTTCGGCTGTCTCCAAACATACACTCGGCCGGAGGTCGGAAATAGGGTAAACGATGATTCATCTGAGAATATCACGTTTACACTGCTCGAGGGACCTATTCTGGAGGTTTCTACACCACTCTAAATGCTTTGAAACATTTGTCATTGAGAGCAGCGGTTTTCGAATTGCAGCTCTTCCGTGGAATCTAGATTTGTGCAGCTCCCGACGAACAGTTTTCGTGGAAACTGGGTTCTGTAGGTGTTCATTGAGCTCAGCATTGATTTTCGGAGCTGTGGCCTTGCGATCCTCTCTCACAATTCGCTTTAGAGTCCGACGGTCTCTCTCAGTCAACTTCGACTTTCGGCCGGACCTGTGCTTTGCTGCGGACGTTTTTCCTTCTCTTTCAAACGCAGTCATTACTTTGGAGACAGTACCTCTTGACACGCCAAATATTCAGGCACTTTCTGTTACACTAGCGCCTGCCATTCAAGCACCAACAATTTGGCCTCTTTGAAAATCCGAGAGATCTGCCATTGGTATCAGGTTCTCACCAATGTTCTTACAATTCTGCAAAACAAACAGTTAATTTACATACACATATCACATAACACAAATAATCAACTACAAAACATTACCATATGTCACGGTTTGCATGTTTATAACATGTTCGAAGATTATGATGCCAAAACATTAGGTGTTTCCATTATTTTGTCCAACCCCTGTAGGTCCACTGTGTTTTATCAAGACTAGTGTTGAGCATTCTGATACCGCAAATATCGGGTATCGGCCGATATTCGCAGTATCGGAATTCCGATACTGAGTACCGATACTTTTTGCATATCGAATACCGGAATCGGAAGTTCCCATAATGCTATTAGCCAGTTTGATTTGATTCAGCCAATGAGGAATCCCAAGAAGTGTGGGCACATCCTGTTAGGCATGTAGGCATGTTAACTAATGGCATGGCTGTGACTGGCTGCTGAAATGATGTCATGATGCACTATAAAAGCCGCCGCCGCCATTTTGGGTTCACTCTGCTGTGAATTCAGTTAGGGACAGGACGCTGCTCTTGTGACTCTGAGGGACAGTTAGAAATATCGATTTGCTAGATTGTGCTTTACCCAGGCTAGTTTAGCAACCCTTGTGAGAAGCTTTCTTTTGCCTTGCAGCGCTGTTCACAGCTGTCTGCAAGGTCTGTGTGAGTGCAGCTCACGCTGTAGCGTGTCCTGCAGCCACCTCTGGTTTTAGGCCACTCAGCGTGTGTCACTGCCTCATACATATTTATTTTTGCTTTATTGCTGCTCATTTTTCATTAATTCTCCTATTATTGTGCATCCATCCGTATCCATCTACATTGGTTGCAAACACTATATAGGAGTAGACAGCGGAGCCTTTCTGCAGCCTTTCAGTGCTAGTGCACAGTTCTCTGCACTGTTCACGGCTGTCTGTGAGGTCTCTGTGTGTGAGTGCAGCTCACGCTGTAGTGTGTTCTGCAGCCACTTCTGGTTGTAGTCCGCTCAGCGTGCGTCACTGCCTCATACATTGTTCTTTTTTGCTGTAGTGCTGCTTATTTTTCCTGAATTTCTCCTATTAGTGTGCTTCCATCTGTATCCAGCTAGATTGGTTGCAAACAATATATAGGAGTAGATAGAGGAGCCTTTTTTCTGGCTTATGCCCTGCAGCCGCAGCCAGATTAGTATTAGCCTATTTTTTGGAGCCTCATCTATTGCATTGTAGGTTATCTTCCTGCATTGTAATAGCTCCAAAAAGTTTGTGATACTATCGCTTTCACATCTTTGGTCACATCCTTTTTTGTTTTTTTGAAAAAAAACACATAAAGTTCACCAAACACTCCACTTGACAGTTGTGTAGGCCACATTAGCTCATATTAAAGTGTAGTCCACACACTTTATAAAATTAGTGTTTCTTATACCTGTTAGCAGTTGTTCAGGAATAAGCACACTAAGCCCCCCCTTTGTACTTTTCTGCCTATCTTTATCAGTCTACCAAGATGAAGAAGGCAGGGAGTAAGGCACATGGTCGTGGGCGTGGAGTTTCAGCAGGGAGAGGACGTGGGGATTCTGTGCCTGCTGTGGGCACCGGTGACTCAGCATCCTCCAGTTATACCCGAGACAGTCCTTTATGCGCAGCTTTGTAGGACCTCGCCCTACTCCACTGCTGCGGGACGAACAAATTGAAGCCGTTGTCGGATGGATGGCAGCTAACGCATCGACTTCAATTACTTCCACATCCTCTCAGGGCCAGAGCACTGAAGAGAAACAATCTGTCTCTTCACCACCTGCCAAATTGCCCAGGCAGTCAGGGAGACCTGGACAGGAGCCCTCTCTACTTCTGTTCTCTGAATCTCTTGGCTTGGAAAAAGGGGGCCAGCCAAGCAGCATTCTAGAATGTGAAGAAGAGGGAGTATGCAGTGATGCACAACTGCTTTGGCCCTCTGAATCTGAAGAGGCGGGTGGGCCAGTGCCTATGGTCAGCACACCTCAGTACGCATCAGATGATGAGACACAGGTGCCACTTTCTGGTGCCTACTGTGCTGGCGAGACTACCCAGGAGAAGCAGGAATCTGAAGAGGGGAGTTGATGAGGTCCTTGACCCATCATGGCGTGAGGAACAGGAAGGTTGTGGGAGCAGCTCTGAGGAAGAGATTCCCCCAACGGCCAAAACAGTAGGGAGAGGGAGGGGGCAGACTTGGTTGCCTGTAGCCTCCACTTCGGCACCCATTAGGAGCATTCCTCTTCCAATACCCAAAACGGGCGCTCCCAGGACTTGCAGTGCGTGGTCCTTTTTTGTCAAATACAAGCTGTGTAATCAGAAAGTCAAAAGAGGGAAATGTGTCAGCAACCTCAATACCACAAATATGTGGAAACATGTGCGGACAAAGCACATGGTGGAGTTACAAAGACACACTGAAGACATAGGCCAACCTACAGCACCACCCCTACCACCTCTTCAGCTCATGTTGTAGCCTCTTCCTCCAGCTCACACACAGGTGGTTCGGCTTCACAGGATCGCCATGGAAGAACCTCTGTCACTGTTGTCCAGAGACCCAGTGACATTCCACCCACAGCACCACGTTCCCTGTCATCCTCACACTCCCAGGCCACTCTACAGCCATCGGTAGCACAGGCATTGGAGAAAAGGCGGCCATACTCGGCAAACCATCCCTAAGCACAGGTTCTGAATACTGGCATTGCAAAACTACTGGCCTTTGAAATGCTCTCATTCAGGCTGGTGGAGACTGACACCTTCCGTAACTTCATGGCATTGGCAGTCCCACAATACACCATGCCCAGCCGCTTTTATTTCAGCAGGCAAGCCATCCCTGCCCTGCAAAAGCATGTGGAGGGAAAAATTAAACATGCGCTACTAAACGCCGTCAGTAGCAAGGTCCACCTGACCACCGATGCGTGGACCAGTAACCATGGACAGGGATGATACCTTTCCCTCACTGCCCATTGGGTCAATGTTGTGGAGCCGGGTACAGGTCTTGAGAGTGGCGCTGTACGTGTTCTGCCAACTCCAAGAATTGCAGGAATCCAGTCAGTACACATTGACTCCTCCTCATACTCCAGTTGTCAGAATCAGCGCTGCAGGAGCCGTCACGGTCTACCTCCACATGGACCCGTGAACGCTTACCTGTTACGACCGATATGAGCATAGCCGTGGCCAAACGTCAACAGGCCGTACTGAAATTAATTTCTTTGGGGAATCGAAGCCACACAGCGCAGGAACTCTGGAATGCCATCAAGCAGGAGAGCGACGTGTGGTTTGTGCCAGCGAATCTCCAGCCAGGCTTGGTAGTGTGTGACAATGGCCGAAATCTGGTGGCAGCTCTGGGCCTAGGCAACCTCACTCACATCCCATGTCTGGCACATGTGGTCAACTTGGTCATGCAGAGCTTTCTGAGGGACTATCCGGATCTTGATGCACTGCTGCACAAGGTTCGCATAGAGTGCGCTCACTTGCGGCGTTCCAGCATGGCAAGATCACGCATTGCAGCTCTGCAGCGCCGATTCCGCCTTCCGGAACATCGCATCATATGTGACCTACCCACCAGGTGGAATTCAATGTTACATATGTTGGAGCGGTTGTGTGAGCAGCAGGCAGCAGTAATGGAGTACCAGCTGCATCAGGCACAAACAAGTCGCACTGCGCGCCGGTCACATTTCACCACCTATGAAGGACATCTGCCACGTTTTGCGTGCCTTCGATGATTCCACGCAGATGGTGAGTGCAGATGATGCACTAGTCAGCATGACTGTCCCCCTTATCTGCTTGCTTCAAAAAACACTGCAAGCACTAAGGGAGGAGGTTTTGGAAGAGGTGGAGGATGATGAGTCACAAATGCCATCTGCTTCTGGACAGTCTGCGCAACGTGGTTCCTCACAAAGGCCTAGGCAGGGGACACTGTGTGAGGAGGATGAGGAGGAGTCAATGGAGGAGGAAGACATCTCTCCAGAGGAGGGAGGTACATAATGCTCTAGTAGTCAGTATGTACAGCGAGGGTGGGTTGATGCAGAGAAGGCAGAGGTGACGCCTCAAGCAGGGGACAGCATTTCTTTGGCAGTTGGGAGTCTGCAGCACATGGTTGATTTCATGCTGCAGTGCCTGAGAAACGACCGCTGCATCGCCCACATTCTCAACACGGCTGATTATTGGGTGTACATCCTCCTAGATCCTTGCTACCGGGACAACTTACAAAGCCTCATAACACCGTTAAACCGGGAGCGTAAAATGCGGGAGTACCAAGACACACTGGTGCATTCCATCATGTTCTCCATTCCACCCGAGAGCAGTGCTGCTAGTGCTTTACAAAGCAGCTCTGTGCATCGAGGCAGTGGAGGAAGCTCTGCACAAAGAGGGAGCAGAAGCAGCGACTTAGCACAAGGCAAGACCAGTATGGCCAAAATGTGGCAAAGTTTTGTGTGCCCGCCACAAATGTCTACACCATCACAGACGGCTCCCGTCAGCAGGAGGCAACGTTTCCGTCAGATGGTGACAGACAACATGTCTTGCCCTCTCAATGTACTCCCAGACTGCTCTTCCCCCTTCAAGTTTTGGGTCTCTAAGCTGGATACCTGGCTAGAGCTTAGCAACGTCTGCTGGTCCTTGGTAGTGCTTTCTAGCACAGGTACCTCCTGCTTAGTAACTGCTTAGTAACTGGGTTCCAGTACCGTCAGCTGGTCCTCGGTAGTGCCATTGGCTCTTGTAGCTTCTGCTACCCATCCGGGTTCCAGCACCGTCAGCTAGTCCTCGGTAGTTCCATTGCCTCTTGTTCTTTCTGCTGCCCCTCCGGGTTCCAGCACCGTCAGCTGGTTCTCGGCAGTGCCTTTAGCTTAGGTGCCTCCATTCTGGTATCCGAGTTCCAGCAACGTCTGCTTGTCCTTGGTAGTGCTTTCTAGCACAGGTACCTCCAGCTTAGTAACCAGGTTCCAGTAACGTCAGCTGGTCCTCGGTAGTGTCATTGGCTCTTGTAGCTTCTGCTACCCATCTGAGTTCCAGCACCATCAGCTGGTCCTCGGTAGTTCCATTGCCTCTTGTTCCTTCTGCTGCACCTCCAGGTTCCAGCACCGTCAGCTGGTTCTCGGCAGTGCCTTTGGCTTAGGTGCCTCCATCTCGGTATCCGAGTTCCAGCAGCGTCTGCTGGTCCTTGGTAGTGCTTTCTAGCACAGGTACCTCCTGCTTAGTAACCGGGTTCCAGTACCGTCAGCTGGTCCTCGGTAGTGCCATTGGCTCTTGTAGCTTCTGCTACCCATCCGGGTTCCAGCACCGTCAGCTGGTCCTCGGTAGTTCCATTGCCTCTTGTTCCTTCTGCTGCACCTCCAGGTTCCAGCACCGTCAGCTGGTTCTCGGCAGTGCCTTTGGCTTAGGTGCTTCCATCTTGGTATCCGAGTTCCAGGAACGTCTGTTGGTCCTTGGTAGTGCTTTCTAGCACAGTACCTCCTGCTTAGTCACCGGGTTCCAGTAATGTCAGCTGGTCCTCGGTAGTGCCATTGGCTCTTGTTCCTTCTGCTACCCATCCGGGTTCCAGCACCATCAGCTGGTCCTCGGTAGTTCCATTGGCTCTTGTAGCTTCTGCTACCCATCCGGGTTCCAGCACCGTCAGCTGGTCCTCGGTAGTTCCATTGCCTCTTATTCCTTATGCTGCACCTCCAGGTTCCAGCACCGTCAGCTGGTTCTCGGCAGTGCCTTTGGCTTAGGTGCCTCCATCTCGGTATCTGAGTTCCAGCAACGTCTGCTGGTCCTTGGTAGTGCTTTCTAGCACAGGTACCTCCTGTTTAGTCACCGGGTTCCAGTACCGTCAGCAGGTCCTCGGTAGTGCCATTGGCTCTTGTTCCTTCTGCTGCCCCTCCGAGTTCCAGCACCGTTAGCTGTTTCAGGGAAGTGTCAATGTCAGTTTGGCACCAATACATTGTCCTGTCGTGTTGCGGTCGGGTTAGCCGACTCTATGGTGCCTGCAGTTTAGGTGCTTCCTATGTGGGCTACGGGTTCTGGCAATAAAGGCTGGTTCCATAGTGCCAATAGGACAAGCACCCCCTGTCGGACTGTGGGTTTCAGTAACTGTGTCCAGCTCGCGGCCTTGCAACTTTGTTTTTCATGGGTACCTTCTGCTACCCATCCGGGTTCCAGCCCCGTCAGCTGGTTCTTGGCAGTGCCTTTGGCTTAGGTGCCTCCTTCTCGGTATCTGAGTTTCAGCAACGTCTGCTGGTCCTTGGTAGTGCTTTCTAGCACAGGTACCTCCTGCTTAGTAACCGGGTTCCAGTACCATCAGCTGGTCCTCAGTAGTGCCATTGGTTCTTGTTCCTTCTGCTACCCATCCAGGTTCCAGTATCGTCAGCTGTTTCTCAGCATTTCCTCAGCCTTCTTGTACCTTCTGCTACATTTCCAAGTTCAAACTTTTTGAAATGGTTTTTGGTAATCACTCTGGATCTCCCTGACGACAACCCTGAAGACCACCCCAAAGAAGACCAAAAGATGACCCTGAAGAAGATGACCAAGAGGACAAAGAACATGAAGACAACCACCAAGATACAGAACAACAAGAGACAGAAGACCAAGAAGCAGAAGAACAAAAAGCAGAAGAACATTAAGCATAAGACTAAAAATCAGAGCAAAAGATATTATCTAAATTATAAGCAGAAGAAGGCTAAGCAGTGTATGGGGGTGAGTTTGTTCCTCCTCGTGGTGCCCCTGGAAAATGCCTGCTCCTGCAGGCCAAACTGATCGCGGACAAATCCTGTTGTAAAGCTTTTGTGACAGGCAGAACGGCTGGTGTAATCTTCAAACTTTTATAGATAACAACTACAGGAATGCCTGTCACAAATAAGAATATGATGAAGAAGAAGAATAGGAAGAAGATGAAGAAGTAGAATATGAAGAAGAATAATAGTTGAACAAGAATATGAAGAATGTAAAAAAAAGAATAATAGGAAGAAGGTGAAGAAGAAGATGAATAAGGTGAAGAAGAAGTTGATGAAAAAGATGCTGCTGCTGCTGAGGATCATGAAGGAGAAAGTGTGGGAGAAGTAAAAAAGAAGGTGAAGAGCATGGGAGTAGGTAAACATACATATCTGACAAAATATTAAAAAGGTTAACATAGTCAATATCTTTGTAACTCCGAACGTCTTAAAAAAAAAAAAAATATTCCTGCTATTCCATTTGATTGGGCTAAACCTCTATGCCTTTAATGTCTCCTCCACCTCCCCCAATACATTCTACATTATTATTAGTTGTTTTTCTTCATGTAGAATTAACCTACAAGGAAAGAAAGGGTTTATTTTAATTCCGATATTTCTGTCCCATTGACTTGCATTGGTTTCCGGTATTGGAATCGGCGATATCTGATACTTTTTGGGTATCGGTCCAATCCAATCCGATCCGATATTTCACGATATCGGAAGGTATTGCTCAACACTAATCAAGACCAAAGTCAGCGCAGCCGTCTACCAGGAAATTTTAGAGCACTTCATGCTTCCCTCTGCCAACAAGCTTTTTGGAGATGGAAACTTGATTCTCTAGCTATAAGCCATAAACATCAACATTAACAGAAATAAACACTTGAAATAGATCAAGTTTGTAATGACTCTGTATAACATATGAGTTTCACTTTTTGTTTTGAAGAACTGGAATAAATTAACTTTTTGATGATATTCTAATTTTGTGAGATGCACCTGTATTTGCACACTGACACCTGCAGAGATAATCATGACAGTATGATCACAATACCTTCTGTATATCATGGGAGCACTGTATATTCCACCAAATAACAGTGGTAAAGAGATAAGACCCCTAAATTCCTAACATGAGCCACGAGACACCTTCAATGAAGGCAATCCACTTATTTTGATCCGAGCTTAGCCGTAACTACTCATGACTACCTTTAAAGGTGTGTACTCCAGTATTTATTTCCATTTTGTTGCATCCACACCTTAATATTTTGCTTTTCCTTATATATAAATTAGCTGAGCACATTTATTCAGTGCATTTAAAGAGAGGCATACATAGAAATCATGGGACCCCATAGCAGAAGTTCTTCTTGGAACCCCCTTCCCACCCCAAGACAAAACAATAATATTCTTTGGGGTCACAGAAGAGCATGTGTCACTACTTTTCAGCCCTTACAACGTAATTTTCCTCCTATTGAAGCTTCTAGATTCCACTTTCATTGCATGCATATAGTACGATGCCTGCCTCTCAACTCACCCACCAAAGTATGGTGACCGCAACAAAGTATGATTTCCCAGCCGTGACCCCCCATACAGCTTTCCATGCAGTATAATGGGCCTACATATAGTATAATGGCCCCTACACCTCTTCACACTGTATATGACCTCCACCCTGCCCTCCACACGGTAGAATTGACCCCACACAAACTTTCACATAGTATAATTGCTTGCATACAGTATATTGGCCCACATATAGCCCTCCATAAAGTATAAAGGTTCCCACGCAGCTCTCTGAATATTATAAGGGCCCCCACACAGCCCTTCAAATGGACCTCCAAATATTATAATAGCCCCCACATAGCCATCCATATGCTATAATGGGCCCCACACAGCCCTCGTTATAGTATAGTGCATCTCATAGTCTTCCATATACCATATAGTAATAATGCACCCCACATTGCCTTCAATATAGTACAATGCATCCCCAAAGTCCTCCATATAGTATAAAGCACCTCTATAGTCCTCAGTACAGTATAATGTACCTCCCATAGTCCCCCGTACAGTATAATGAGCCCCACATAGCCCTCCATATAGTATAAGGTGCTCCATAGTCCTCAATATGATTTAATAAGTCCCACATTGCCCTAACTAATAGGATTGCAAACCTATAGGTGTAGAATCACGTTAACTAAAATATGATCCCCACTTAAATTAATGTAACTACATTGTGCATCACTATAAACTTACCAGGAAAGATGTATATCTTTGTACCGTGTTAGCCAGTAGATAGAAAAATATTCAGAATTAAGAGTCCTCAGTGGTTGATACCTTTTATTGGCTAACTGAAAAGATGGTAACACATTGCAAGCTTTCGAGACTACTCAGGTCTCTTCTTCAGGCTAGACTAATACAAAATCTGAAGAGTCACATATTTATGCACAATACAACACAGAAAAAATGCATTTTTTCTGTGTTATAATGTGCATAAATATGTGACTCTTCAGATTTTGTATTAGTCTAGCCTGAAGAAGAGACCTGAGTAGTCTCGAAAGCTTGCAATGTGTTACCATCTTTTCAGTTAGCCAATAAAAGGTATCAACCACTGAGGACTCTCAATTCTGAATATTTTTCGATAAACTTACCATGTGCTAATTTTATGCTCAGCTTTACTTGCCATAATATGCTCTGCAGGAATAGTAGTAACAGAGTTACTATTTTGCCCACATGTTACCAGTAGAACTAATAGACTAAGAAATATAGTGGTCAATAGGAATAAAGCTAGTAATTTAATTATTGTTAATGTATTATAAGAAAACTAGCTGAAGAGCCCGGCGCTGCCCAGGCATAGTAACTAACTGTGGTTAGTTATAGCAAATTATAATTATCCTCCATCCCATAGTCCCGTGCCCATTTATACCCATCATACATATCCACGATCCCATAGGCCCGTGCCCATATACCCATCATACATATCCTCCATCCCAAAGTCGGGTGCCCATATACCCATCACACATCCTCCATCTCATAGTCCCATGCCCATATACCCATCACACATCCTCCATCCCATAGTCCCATGCCCATATACCCATCATACATATCTGTCATCCCATAGTCGAGTGCCCATATACCCATCACACATCCTTCATCTCATAGTCCCATGCCCATATACCCATCACACATCCTCCATCCCATAGTCCCATGCCCATATACCCATCATACATATTCACCATCCCATAGTCGAGTGCCCATATATCCATCACACATCCTCCATCCCATAGTCCCATGCTCATATACCCATCACACATCCTCCATCCCATAATCCCGTGCCCATATACCCATCATACATATCCGCCATCCCATAGTCCCATGCCCATATAACCGTCATAGATATTCTCCATCCCATAGTCCAGTGCCCATACACCACACATCCTCCATCCCATAGTCCCATGCCCATACACCCATCACACATCCTCCATCGCATAGTCCCATGCCCATATACCCATCATACATATCCGCCATCCCATAGTCCCGTGCCCATATACCCATCATACATATTCGCCATCCCATAGTCCCGTGCCCATACACCCATCACACATCCTCCATCCCATAGTCCCATGCCCATGTACCCATCACACATCCTCCATCCCATAGTCCCATGCCCATACACCCATCACACATCCTCCATCGCATAGTCCCATGCCCATATACCCATCATACATATCCGCCATCCCATAGTCCCGTGCCCATATACCCGTCATACATATCTGCCATCCCATAGTCCCGTGCCCATATACCCATCATACATATCCGCCATCCCATAGTCCCGTTCCCATATACCCATCATACATATTCTCCATCCCATAGTCGAGTGCCCATATACCCATCACACATCCTCCATCCCATAGTCCCATGCCCATGTACCCATCACACATCCTCCATCCCATAGTCTCATGCCCATATATCAATCATACATATCCACGATCCCATAGTCGAGTGCCCATATACCCATCACACATCCTTCATCTCATAGTCCCATGCCCATATACCCATCATACATATCCGCCATCCCATAGTCCCGTGCCCATATACCATCATACATATCCTCTATCCCATAGTCCCATGCCCATATACCCATCATACATATCCATGATCCCATAGGCCTTTGCCCATATACCCATCATACATATCCTCCATCCCATAGTCGAGTGCCCATATACCCATCACACATCCTCCATCCCATAGTCCCATGCCCATATACCCATCACACATCCTCCATCCCATAGTCCCATGCCCATATACCCATCATACATATTTGACATCCCATAGTGGAGTGCCCATATACCCATCACACATCCTTCATCTCATAGTCCCATGCCCATATACCCATCATACATATCCTCCATTCCATAGTCCCGTGCCCATATACCCATCATACAAATCCGCCATCCCATAGTCCCGTGCCCATATACCCGTCATACATATCCTCCATCCCATAGTCCAGTGCCCATATACCCATCACACATCCTCCATCCCATAGTCCCATGCCCATATACCCGCCATAGAGATCCTCCATCCCATAGTCCAGTGCCCATATACCCATCACACATCCTCCATCCCATAGTCAACCATTATGACATCATAATGAGCGGCGGGGCTTGCAACCTATGATGACATCAGCGTCGCCATGGCAACCATTATGACATCATAATGAGGGGTGGGGCTTGTTACACACACACTTTTTCCCCATTATGTAGATAGGGGCAAAATTGTTTGGTGAATTGGAACGTGCGGGGTTAAAATTTTGCCTCACAACATAGCCTAGGACACTCTCGGGGTCCAGACGTGTGACTGTGCCATATTTTGTGGCTGTAGCTGCGACGGTGTGGATGCCAATCCCGGACATACACACATACACACATACATACATACATACACACTTTGAGCTTTATATATTAGACTAGCTGAAGAGCCCGGCGCTGCCCGGGCATAGTAACTAACTGTGGTTAGTTATAGCAAATTATAATTATCCTCCATCCCATAGTCCCATGCCCATATACCCATCATACATATCCACGATCCTATAGGCCCGTTCCCATATAGCCATCATACATATCCTCCATCCCATAGTCGAGTGCCCATATACCCATCACACGTCCTCCATCCCATAGTCCCATGCTCATATACCCATCATACATATTTGCCATCCCATAGTCGAGTGCCCTTATACCCATCACACATCCTTCATCTCATAGTCCCATGCCCATATACCCATCATTCATATCCTCCATCCCATTGTCCCGTGCCCATATACCCATCATACATATCCGCCATCCCATAGTCCCATGCCCATATACCCGTCATACATATCCTCCATCCCATAGTCCAGTGCCCATATACCCATCACACATCCTCCATCCCATAGTCAACCATTATGACATCATAATGAGCGGCGGGGCTTGCAACCTATGATGACATCAGCATCGCCATGGCAACCATTATGACATCATAATGAGGGGCGGTGCTTGATACGCACACACTTTTTCCCCCATTATGTAGATAGGGGCGAAATTGTTTGGTGAACTGTAACGCGCGGGGTTAAAATTTCGCCTCACAACATAGCCTAGGACACTCTTGGGGTCCAGACGTGTGACTGTGCCAAATTTTGTGGCTGTAGCTGCGACGGTGCGGATGCCAATCCCGGACATACACACATACACATATACATACACATACACACATACATACATACATACACTTGAGCTTTATATATTATATGCCCTATTATTTAACCCCCAAGCGTGGTTTGCATGTTAATGACCAGGTCAGTTTTTACAATTCTGACCACTGTCCCTTTATGAGGTAATAACTCTGGAATGCTTCCATGGATCCTGGTGACTCTGATATTGTTTTCTCGTGATGTATTGTACTTCATGATAGTGGTAAAAATTTATTTGGTATAACTTGCGTCTATTTGTGAAAAAAACAGAAATTTGGCAAAAATTTTGAAAATATAGCAATTTTCCAACTTTGAATTTTCACGCCCTTAAAACAGAGAAATAGGTCACACAAACTAGTTAATAAATAACATTTCAAAGTCTACTTTACATCAGCACAATTTTGGAACCCAAATTTTTTTTTGTTAGGATGTTATAAGGGTTAGAAGTTGACCACTGATTTCTCATTTTTACAACACCATTTTTTTTTTAGGGAACACATCAGATTTGAAGTCACTTTGAGGGGTCTATATGATAGAAAATACCCAAAAGTGACACCATTCTAAAAACTGCACCCCTCAAGGTGCTCAAAACCACATTCAAGCTTATTAACCCTTCAGGTGCTTTACAGTAATTTTTAGATTGTTTAAAAAAATGAACATTTAACTTTTTTTCCCCAAAAAATTTACTTCAGATCCATTTTTTTATTTTACCAAGGGTAGCAGGAGAAACTGGATCCCATATATGCAGGTAAACCACTGTTTGTGTGCATGGCAGAGCTCGGAAGGAAAGAAGCGCCATTTGACTTTTCAATGCAAAATTAGCTGGAATTAAGATCGGACGCCATGTTGTGTTTGGAGAGCCCCTGATGTGCTTAAACAGTGAAAACTCCCCACAATTGACCACATTTTTGAAAGCAGACCCCCTAAGGAGCTTATCTATATGTGTTGTGAGCACTTTGAACCGCCAAGTGCTTCATAGAAGTTTATAACGTACAGCGGTAAAAATAAAAAATCATATTTTTTACTCCAAAATGATCTTTTCGCACGCAAGTTTTTATTTTCCCAAGTGTAACAGGAGAAATTGGACCCCAAATGTTGTTGTGTAATTTGTCCTGAGTATACTGATACCCCATATGTGGGGGTAAACCACTGTTTGGGCGCATGGCAGAGCTTTTTATTGCAAAAAATAGTTTTTGCATCACCACATTTTGAGAGCTATAATTTTTCCATATTTTGTCCCACAGTGAGGTCTTGTTTTTTGCTGGATGAGATGACGATTTTATTGGTATCATTTTCGGGCACATGACATTTTCTGATCGCTTTTTATTCCAATTTTTGTGAGGCAGAGTGAACAAAAAATAGCAATTCATGAATTTCTTTTGGTGGGGGGTTTATACCGTTCCGCGTGTGGTAAAATTGATAAAGCGGTTTTATTCTTCGGTTTAGTACGATTACAGCGATACATCATTTATTTTTTTTATGTTTTGGCGCTTTTATACAATAAAAATTTTTATATAAAAAATTATTATTTTTGCATCACCTTATTCTGAGAGCAATAACTTTTATTATTCTGGTGACGAAGCTTTATGGCAGCTCTTTTTTTGCAAACAAGATGACGTTTTCAGCGCTACCATGTTTATTTATATCCATCTTTTTGATTGCATGTTATTCCACCTTTTGTTCAGCGGTATGATGATAAAGCATTGTTTTTTTGCCTTTTTTATGGTGTTCACTAAAGTGGTTAACTAGTTGGACAGTTTTATAGATTGGGTCGTTACGGACGCAGCAATACCAAATATGTGTACTTTTATTGCTTAGATTTTTTTTTCATTCAAATATTTATTGATGGAATAAATATTGATTCTTGCATTATTATTTTTTAAAATATTTTTACAATTATTTAAGAAAATTTTTTATTTAATTCTAACTTTTTCACTGTGTCCCACTATGGGACAATCATTTTGTGCAGGCTGATCGCTTATATGGCATGCAGTCTCTCAGCTCTGGTAACCCGGATGTCATCATGACAACATTGGGTTACCATAGCAGTGATGGGGACCCTGCATAATTCCACGGGGTCTCCGATCCAAAGGCAGAGGGACTGTCAGCCCCTGTGCCGGCTCCGGAATGCTGTGATATTGTTTGATTGCAATGTTTCGGGGGTTATAGTGTCAGGAGCGGTCTGTGACCGCCCCTGGCACTTAGTGCTGGGTGTCAGCTGTGAGAAACAGCTGACAACCGGCCGCGATCGGCTGCGCTCCCCCCAAGAGCACAGCTGATCGCCATGACATACTATTGCGCCTATGGGAATTAAATCCCAGGTCACATGGACGGAATAATATGTCAGATGGCACAGGGGTTAAAAAATAAATCACTTTTTCTTAGTTCTCCACTATATTAAAAAATACTATGAGAAATCTTGAATTTTTTTACACTGGCCATTAGCTTTTTGTTCTTTTCAGATTACGTTTCAATAGTCTCAGGATCAACAGAGACATGATTAAAATGAAAGGTAACATCTCTATTTACAGTATAGGATTTTTTAATAATAAAGATAGTAAACTTTTTTTATTTCAAACAGTTTAAAAATATACATTTAACATTACAGCATATTTTAAACAATAGGTGATTTTCAGATTACATATTTCATATAAAGTGAAGCTATCAGAAAATCACCTATTGTTTTAAACAAGTTTTTGCGCTAAATGTATTTTCTTTAAATTTGGCAATGTATATTTTATCTATCACAGTTTATATAAAAAAAAATCATAAATCTTGCATTTTCACACTAAAGATTGTTTTTTTTTACTTTCTGTTGTTTCAGGAAACAACACATGTACTTAGCCACAATGGTCAGACCCTGACTTTATATTTTATATTGAAGTATTTAATGAGTGTGTGAAAAGGTCATTGTTGAGGGATGAGGAGTAGGGTCAGCTGTGACATCGCCTGTACTGATTGATGCAGCCCGTGTTATCAGCTGTGTATTGAGGTGTTACCTGTCATTGTAATCCAGGCTTTGATGATATGAACCCTGCTGAAAACTCTTCCCGAAAGGACAGGAAGTAAAGGCCCCATCACACTAAGCGATATCACTAACAATATCGCTATAATGTCACTGGTTTTGTGACGCAGCAGCGATATTGCTAGCGATATCGCTATGTCTGATACTTACCTCCGACCGATTCCCCCGCTGATTATCGCTGATTGCGCGAGAACGGCCTGGGCCTTTTCTCGTCGTCAGCTTTTGCTGGGCTTCCTGCTGTGGAGACGAGCGACGCATGGATGCGGGCGGGAGGACATCTTCATCTCCTCATCTGACAGGTAAGTAGTGACCGCCGACCGCTGCTATGTCGCTGGCGAGATCTGCCTGTTTGGCAGCTCACTAGCGACCACTTAGCGATGCACCAGCGATCCTGACCACGTCATATCGTTGTCGGGATCGCTGGTGCATCACTAAGTGTGACGGTACCTTAAGAGTCTAAAAAGTCCTAGTGCAAGATTACTATTTTTTATTTTACAAAAATTTGTAATATATAAAAAAAGTTGTTTTTTTAAATACAGTACATGTAATGAAAAATGTAATTTAAACAATACATCATTTTCTTATTATAGCTTTCCTTTAAGAATCAAGTCCCATTCCTGTGCCAAAAACCTTAGATACTGTAGTCACTTCACCTAAGGGATTAAAGTAAATGATTGGGATCAGAGGTTTTTCTGATCTCAGCCATTACAACTGTCAATTATGAAACAAGAGGCCACTTTTCAATTATCTGCTGATTCTTAAATAAAACAACACATTACAGGTAAGTTACATAACAACGATGGTGTGATGTGTGGAGAAATCGCAGGCTTTCTTTCACATAACTCCCTGCAATACAGAATTTCATTACTCTGTATATATTTGATGAGTACTGTTTCTCGTTGCATGAGATCCACCTGGTAGGGAGTCTTTAGAGTATTGGTTCCCGAGAAAAAAGTACACAAAGTAGCTTCACTCCAGCTGGTAATAAAAAATGGCCATGTCTATTATTCAACAAATTTTTACTATGCCTAAAGTTTTAATGGGTTTATGAAGACAGAGGAGCATTAGGGCTATATGTGTAAAGGGTAACAAGTAGGTTCAAATCTTAGCAAATGTATAAGGAAGTCCTAATACTGCAGCTCCTGCTACGAGCTCAATGGTGACAGCAAATTGCCAACGCAGTGTTCTCATTACAGGGGTCAAGCAGACAACAATACCCCCATTTACTGGTGACAGTGGTCGGTTTCTGGTACCTTCCACTGCCCCTAGTCCATATTTTGTAGTGGCCAAGCAACAGTAAGGGCCACAGCACGCTCTAAGCTTGACAAGACTCCTGCACCACTCTCCTCACAGTGTCAGTCAAGCGTACGCTAAATGGCTGATGGAAATGGAGTGCCCCGTGGGGCCTGGGGGTACTCGGTACCGGGCCTGCCGACTTGCATGGGGGACGGTGTCACGGCGGCGGCGACCCGGTCCGTGGCCCAAAGGCATCCAGTAATAAAATAGGGGAAAGTTGTGTGGTATTTATGTGGTAAAAATGAAAATAAAGTTATTAGATGGTGAAATACGTGACGCCACCTGTGGTATTCTAGTCAGAGGTGACCAGCGCTGCGGTGTTGCTTCTCTGGGATGGATGTTGGGCGCAGCTATGATGTTGTAGCCCTCCACAGGTAGGGCTGTAGTCCCAGGGCAAAGATGTTAAATAAATAGTAAAAGTGGCTGTAAATGTTGGGGTGCAGATAAATGAGAGAAAGACACAGAGAGGTGCAGTTTCTTTACCTTTTACTGGTAATAGGTTGTAGTCCAGAGTAACACATACAGGTGATGGAATGAGTCCGGCTCGCCTGGAGGCATTCAGGGGATCCACCTTGCCAGGTGGGGATTTCTGTGCTATGTATGTGGGTATCCGCTGTATATAACTATGCTGCGACCCTCTATTCATGATGGTTTCACTAACCTGTACGGCTATCAGCGTGAGCCTATTCCACGGGTACCGTTCTCTTCACCGTCGGCCCCGGGCTCCTTATCCGTTGCTGTTGTGAGCTCATTTTCTCATTCACCTTTGATGTCCGATGAACTCCCTCTGCTGGTGAAAGGAGGTGGTGAAACTGATTTGGATGGGAGAAACCTGTCACCTGAACAGGTGGATTGCGATTGGACGTCCGGAATCTCTGCGTGGATATAAGGCAGCCGACGCCCTGTAGGGTTGCTGGTGATTTCTCTGCTCTGAGCTCTGGCCTCCAGTTCAGTTCCTGTCTTCTAAAGCTAAGTTTTGCTCTGTTATAGTTCCATGAGATTTTGTCTGATTTGCTTAGTTTTGTGTTCTGCCAGCCCCGGCTGGGGCTCTGCAGAATTTCCATTTTTGTCCCTGATCGGTTAAATCTCTTTTGCTCTGTCTTCAGAATATATCGGAGTGCTGATATAGGGATTTTGAAGTCTAGTGACTTCAGGGCCGTTTTTCCTATCAGACGTGTTGGGACATTTTTGGTAGGGTTTTTGCGGATTGCAGCCAGCATCTTTTCTGTCTTTTCCTATCTAGTTTTGTGTTTGTGTTTTCATCTGTTTTCACCGACAATACATGTTGGGGGCTGTCTATTGCTTTGGGGTCTGCTCTGGGGCAGTTTAGATTTCCCCTTTCTTTCTTTAGGCTTATTTAGTTCTCCGGCTGTAAAGAGGCATCTAGGACCACCGTAGGAACGCTCCACAGCTACTGTTAGTTGTTGTGAATAGGATCAGGGGTCTGTAATCCACTAGCTACCAACCTCTCCGGTTTTCTGGACTTAGCTTGCATTTTTGTTTTTTCCTCCTCCGGTGACTCATTCATAACAGAATCACCAGCCATACCGCAGATTCTAGGGGACTCAATAGCAGGAAGGAATTGTAAAAAAAAAAAAAAAGTGTCAGAATTTTTTTTTTTTAAATGTATATTTTTTTCCTCTTTTTCTCTGGGGCCCGTAGGAGGAATTTTTTCTTAATGGAGATTAAGCAATTGTCTGATCGTGTGGAGCAGCTCACTGCTGAAGCGTGGGGAATTTCCACCTATCTTGCTCATTCACATGCTGCTGAACCAAAGATCCCTACTCCTGATGTGTTTTTTGGGGATAGGTCTAAATTTTTGAATTTTAAGAATAATTGTAAATTATTTCTTGCTGTGAAGCCTAGCTCAACGGGGAGCTCTGCTCAGCAGGTTAAAATTGTCATCTCTTTGCTGCGCGGCGATCCCCAGGATTGGGCGTCTTCTTTGACACCTGATGATCCTATTCTAACTAATGTGGATGCATTTTTTCAAGCCTTGGGGTTGTTGTATGATGAACCTAATGCTATTGATCAAGCTGAAAAAGCCCTGTTGGCATTGAGCCAGGGTCAGGATTCTGCAGAGTTGTACTGTCAAAAATTCCAAAAGTGGGCGGTCCTTACTACCTGGAATGATGGTGCCTTGGCAGCTCTCTTTCGGAAGGATTTGTCAGAAACCGTAAAAGATACTATGGTGGGATTTCCTGTTCCCTCTGGTCTTGACGATTCTATGTCATTAGCCATTCAGGTTGATCGGCGTTTACGTGAACGTAAAATTACACGAGAAATGTTGCCAGTGCCACCTGTTGAACAAATGTCAGAGCCTATGCAATGTGATGGAGTTTTGTCTAGGTTGCAACGTCAGGAGTTCAGAAGGCGTAATAAGCTGTGTTTTTTCTGTGGAGATGCCTCTCATAATATTTCTGTCTGCCCTAAACGAGAGAAACGTTTTGCACACACATTTGCTGTGGGTGGTGTTCAACCTAAGTTTCTTCTGGCAATTACTCTGATCTGCTCCCTGTACACATTTTCCGCTAAGCCTTTTGTGGATTCAGGAGCGGCTCAGAACCTGATGGACTTGGATTTTGCTAAACGATGTGGGTTTCCTATGACACCTCTGCAGACGCCTATCCTTTTGAGGGGTATTGATGCTACTACTTTGGCGAAGAATAAACCTCAGTTTTGGACCCAGGTGGTAATGTGGGTCGCCCCAGACCATCAAGAAAATTGCAGATTTTTGGTGTTGCATAATTTGCATGATAACATTGTTCTGGGGTTTCCCTGGTTGCAAATCGATTATCCAGTTTTGGATTGGAAATCTGTGTCTGTGGTGAGTTGGGGTTGTCAGTGTGCTCTTAGTGACACTCCTGTTTTCTCCACCTCTCCCCAGTCGCATGATGTTCCTGACTATTTGGCTGATTTTTATGATGTATTTAGTGAGAATAAGTCTGCGTCTTTGCCTCCTCATAGGAGTTATGACTAGAGTTGAGCGAAATGGGTCGAAAAAATTCAAAAGTCGCCGACTTTTGGCAAAGTCGGGTTTCATGAAACGAAACCCGACCCTAGGATGAGGTCGGCCACGAGGTCGGCGACTTACGCGCCAAAGTCGCGTTTCAAAAGTTTGTTTTGCGCTCTTTTTCAGCCAATCAGGATCCACGGACACTGTGGGCAACGTGATGACATAGGCACGGGTCACCACCATCTTTCAGAAGGGCATGCAAGTGATTGGCTTGCTTTGGTGGGCGTCACAGGGGGTATAAAAGGGCGTGCACGCCGACCGCCATCTTACTTCTGCCGATCTTAGTATAGGGAGAGGTTGCTGCTGATTCTGTAGGGAGAGCGTTAGGCAGGGAAGAAGACAAAAAAACTGCTTCTGCTGCTAGCGATTTGGCCTGCACAACACACCAGTCACTGTGTGTGCAGTGCAAGGGGAAGCTATATAGTGGTGTATCAGTGGTGTTGGTTGTTGGGCTGCCTTTTAAGGCTTCCTGACAGGCTGGCATTGCTGTTTACCCACTGCTCCGCAAACTGCTTTTTTAAAAGCAATCCCAATTTTTTTTTTTGTCCTGCTGAGAAGAAAAAAAAACTGCTTCTGCTGCTAGCAATTTGGCCTGCACAACACACCAGTCACTGTGTGTGCAGTGCAAGGGGAGGCTATATAGTGGTGTATCAGTGGTGTTGGTTGTTGGGCTGCCTTCTAAGGCTTCCTGACAGGCTGGCATTGCTGTTTACCCACTGCTCCGCAAACTGCTTTTTTAAAAGCAATCCAATCTCCCTTATCCTCTAGTCACTTTTGTCACAGCTGTGCCATCGAGCCTGTCACATAGCGCTCAGATATTCATTGGGCCTCATACAATCCAATAGTGTCCAATGTCCAAAAGTGTGTGCAGAGATTCAAAATCTCCCTTATCCTCTAGTCACTTTGGTCACAGCTGTGCCATCGAGCCTGTCACATAGCGCTCAGATATCAGTGGGCCTCACACAATCCAAAAGTGTCCACTGTCCACAAGTGTGTGCAGAAATTCAAAATCTCCCTTATCCTCTAGTCACTTTTGTCACAGCTGTGCCATCGAGCCTGTCACATAGCGCTCAGATATCAGTGGGCCTCACACAATCCAAAAGTGTCCACTGTCCACAAGTGTGTGCAGAAATTCAAAATCTCCCTTATCCTCTAGTCACTTTTGTCACAAGCTGTGCCATCGAGCCTGTCACATAGCGCTCAGATATCAGTGGGCCTCACACAATCCAAAAGTGTCCAGTGTCCAAAAGTGTGTGCAGATATTCAAAATCTCCCTTATCCTCTAGTCACTTTTGTCACAGCAGTGCCATCGAGCCTGTCACATAGCGCTCAGATATCAGTGGGCCTCACACAATCCAAAAGTGTCCAGTGTCCAAAAGTGTGTGCAGATATTCAAAATCTCCCTTATCCTCTAGTCACTTTTGTCACAGCAGTGCCATCGAGCCTGTCACATAGCGCTCAGATATCAGTGGGCCTCACACAATCCAAAAGTGTCCACTGTCCACAAGTGTGTGCAGAAATTCAAAATCTCCCCTGTCCTATAGACACCTTGTACCTTGTTTTACATTACTATATAGTTTGTTGGATTTTGTCTACATTTCTACCAAAAATGAGGAAGGCTGGTGGAAGAGGCCGTGGTAATGATGGTGTTGGTGGTGGATCTGATGGTAGTGGCAAGAGCAAAATAGGACCGAATGCAGGAGGTGCTGACCCTGCGTCATCGTCTGGCTACATAAGGCCTCGAACGCTTAGTTTTCTAGGAGTTGGCAAACCGCTTTTAAAGCCAGAGCATCAGGAAAACGTTTTGTCTTACATTGCTGACTCAGCCTCCAGCTCTATCGCCTCCTCTTCTTCAGTTGTAAAAAGTAAAAGCACTGAGTCGTCATTGGAGGCTCATGTTCATGAACCACACCTTTCCTTGTGTCCTTCACCCCAACCAAAATTGAAGGATGACGCAGGCCATACTACTGATTACTCCATGGAGCTGTTTTCACATACCATGCCTGGATTATCAAGTCAAATGGTGAATTACCCAGGCCAAGATGAATCTGACATGGAGTGCACTGATGCACAGCCGCTGATGGATGATTCTGCTGGTACATTCACTCAGAGCACTACATTGTCCTCGCAGTGTACATAGCCAGATTCTGACCCTGATGAGACTCAGGTGCCCCTTCCCGCACACTATACCACCATACACGGTGACACAGAGGAAGGTGCACATGACATAGAAGAGGAGGTGATGGATGACCCAGTTGTTGACCCAGATTGGCATCCATTGGGAGAAGAGGGTGCTGCTTCCAATAGCTCAGATGAGGAGCATCCACAGCAGACATCGACATCGCAACAGCTGTTATCTGGCAGGCCCAGAGCACTCCAAAGACAGGTTCCAAACATCAAAAGAGTTGCTGGACAGCTTGTCCAGAGGGTCAAAAGATCACAGCGTGCTAGGCCGCAAAATGTCTGCCAAAGTAGGAAGAGTGCAGTGTGGCACTTTTTTGAACAAAATCCTCATGATCAGGCCAAGGTTATCTGTAAGAAGTGCGCAAAGACCTTTAGCCGAGGGAAAAATCTGAAAAATTTGAATACCAGTTGCATGCTTAGACATTTAAACACCATGCACTTGCAAGCGTGGACACAACACCAAACCTCAAGTGCCACATGTGCAACTGATCACAACGAAGGTAGTCAGCAATGCTACATTGTTTCCCCCACTGTAAGCCCACCGGTTAGCACAGCAGCAAATGTTGAGGTGTCGTTGCAAGACCACAGCAGTCAGGGAATCCCACTGTTATATCAACGAAATACTGATTCTAGGCCATCAGAAAGAACACCAACTCCATCACCATCATCAACCCTCTCTCAGTCCGCCCTGTCCACCGCTACTTCCACCATATGCAGCTCTCAAGTCCAGCTCACCCTCCCAGACACTATGAGTAGGTCAAGAAAGTACTCAGTCTCTCATCCACGTACACTGGGTTTGAACGCCCACATTGCCAAACTAATCTCGTTTGAGATGATGCCCTTTCGGTTGGTGGAAAGCACAGCTTTCCGCGAACTCATGGCCTATGCAGTACCACGCTATGACCTACCCAGTCGCCACTTCTTCTCTCGCAAAGCCATCCCAGCCCTCCACCATCATGTGAAAGACCGCATTGTCCATGCACTCAAGCAGTCAGTGAGCGGAAAGGTGCACCTCACAACTGATGCATGGTCCAGTCGGCATGGCCAGGGCCGTTACGTGTCCATCACTGCGCACTGGGTTAATGTGGTGGATGCAGGGTCCACAGGGGACAGCGGTGGTGGGACAGTGCTGCCTAGCCCACGGTATAGGAAACAGTTGGCTGTAGGCGTTCGACCATCCTCCTCCTCCACCTCCTCCAGAAGCGAAAGCTCGTCCACAGAGCGCAGTCGTACGAGCACTCCATCTGCAGCTGCCACTGTTGCACACGATGTGTCCCCCTATCGAGCAGCTAGTGGAAAGCGTCAGCAGGCTGTGTTGCAGATCATGTGTTTGGGCGACAGACACACCGCCGAGGTGCTGGCCGAGTACTTGAAGCGACAAACTGAGTCATGGCTGGGCAGTGTACATCTTGAGGCAGGCAAGGTAGTTAGTGATAACGGCCGTAATTTTGTGGCAGCCATAGCCCTTTCAAAACTCAGCCACATACCTTGCTTGGCTCACACCTTGAACCTGGTGGTGCAGTGCTTCCTCAAAAATTATCCGGAGTTAACAGACCTGCTCCAGAAGGTGCGAAGACTGTGCGCGCACATCCGCCGGTCGCCTGTACACTCCGTTCGTATGCAGAAGCTGCAGCGATTGCTCCACCTTCCCAACCACCGCCTCATTATCGACATTGCAACAAGGTGGAACTCCACCCTGCACATGGTGGAGCGGCTGTGCGAGCAGAGGCAGGCCATAATGCATTTGTGGGAGGATACACGGCCAGGCACTTTGAGAGCAGACATGGAGTTGACAGGTGTGCAGTGGTCGAAGCTGAAAGACTTTTGTAAAGTCCTTCAGTGTTTTGAGGAATGCACACGGCTGGTAAGCGCAGACGACGCCATCCTAAGCATGAGCATCCCACTTATGCGTCTGCTCATGCAAACTTTGACGCACCTTAAGGAGCAGGCGTCTGCAGCCAATGTTGATGAGGAGGAAGAGGAGGAGGGAATCCTTGATGACATTCAGCCATTGACTGCTCAGGGACCTCTCCTGGACGAGGTGGAGGAAGAAGAGGAGGAGGAGGAGGATGATGGGGATGATTACTTAGGGGAGGAGGATGCATCTCGTGGGGCAAGTGAAAATGTTGGCGTGGCAAGGTCTGGTACAGGGTTTGTGCGTGACTGGAGGGATGTGGATTTGCCAGAAAGTGCTCCTCCACCCAGCACTCGCAGTGCATCATTGACACCGGGAACATTGGCCCACATGTCAGATTATGCCTTGCGGATCCTAAAAAGGGACCCCCGCATTGCCAAAATGATGAACGATGACGACTACTGGTTGGCCAGCATCCTGGATCCACGCTATAAAGGCAAATTACAAAACATCATGCCACAGGAGAACCTTGACCTAATATTGGCTAATAAACAAGCAACTCTGGTAAATCGGTTGCTTGAGGCATTCCCAGCACACAGCAGCGGTGATGGTTCTCACACGAGCCGTACGGGCCGGGGGCAGCTTGGCAGAGGTGTACGTGGTGCACACAGCAGAAGTGGCGTTGGAGACAGGGGTTTCATGACAATGTTGTGGACTGATTTTTAAAATACCGCTCACACAACTGGTAATACTGCATCGATGGAAAGTGACAGGAGACAGCAGTTGTCAACTATGGTAACAAACTACTTTTCCTCCCATATCGATGTTCTCCCACACAGGTCATTCCCCTTTGACTATTGGGCCGCTAAACTGGACACCTGGCCTGAATTGGCACAATATGCCTTACAGGAGCTCGCTTGCCCAGCTGCAAGTGTGCTATCGGAAAGAGTCTTCAGTGCAGCTGGATCAATCCTGACAGAAAAAAGGACCCATCTGTCAACCCAAAATGTGGATGATCTAACCTTCATTAAAATGAACCACGCATGGGTTTCCAAGGATTTTGTCCCACCTTCCCCTGATGACACATAGGGTGACAGAAATATGGCTTGCTTTGGTCCACCTCTTCCTGGTACTTCACCTATTTCGCCTTTTGCATCAACTGAATGTCCAACATCAACATATGCCACTTTCTAAAACTCCCTAACTGTGCTGCCTCCCCCCCATGGCCGGGGTCACCACCTAGCGCACGACACCGTGCGAGTGCCGTTGCCCTGGACAGGTGGGTAGGCCGACTCTTGGGCGCGGGCACTGGCACAGGGTCCCTCATAGTGCAATCAAGTGTCTCTGACGGTGGTGGTGCACACCCGCCGTCAGACACACCGCTGTACTATGAGGGGCCCAGTGCCAGTACCGACGCCCACGAGTGGGCCCCCCTTGCTTGGGCAGGGCCCCAGCATTTGCAATCTTTACCTCTCCCTGCTCCTCCGCTGTGTAATCTGGGCCGTCAAATCCATACTGTGCCTAACACCGTCTGAGCCTGCCTCCTGAGACATATATTTTGAATGTGTACGCTATCCATACATGTTATCCAGGGATACGGTACCCTTTCTAACCTTTGTGCAATCACGTGCAATCCATACTGGGCCTAACACCGTCTGAGCCTGCCTCATGCTGTATAGACATATATTTTGAATGTGTACGCTATCCATACATGTTATCCGGGGATACGGTACCCTTTCTAACCTTTGTGCAATCACGTGCAATCCATACTGGGCCTAACACCATCTGAGCCTGCCTCCTGAGACATATATTTTGAATGTGTACGCTATCCATACATGTTATCCAGGGATACAGTACCCTTTCTAACCTTTGTGCAATCACGTGCAATCCATACTGGGCCTAACACCGTCTGAGCCTGCCTCCTGAGACATATATTTTGAATGTGTACGCTATCCATACATGTTATCCGGGGATACGGTACCCTTTCTATCCTTTGTGCAATCACGTGCAATCCATACTGGGCCTAACACCGTCTGAGCCTGCCTCATGCTGTATAGACATATATTTTGAATGTGTATGCTATCCATACATGTTATCCGGGGATACGGTACCCTTTCTAACCTTTGTGCAATCACGTGCAATCCATACTGGGCCTAACACCGTCTGAGCCTGCCTCCTGAGACATATATTTTGAATGTGTACGCTATCCATACATGTTATCCAGGGATATGGTACCCTTTCTAACCTTTGTGCAATCACGTGCAATCCATACTGGGCCTAACACCGTCTGAGCCTGCCTCCTGAGACATATATTTTGAATGTGTACGCTATCCATACATGTTATCCAGGGATACGGTACCCTTTCTAACCTTTGTGCAATCACGTGCAATCCATACTGGGCCTAACACTGTCTGAGCCTGCCTCATGCTGTATAGACATATATTTTGAATGTGTACGCTATCCATACATGTTAACCAGGGATACGGTACCCTTTCTAACCTTTGTGCAATCACGTGCAATCCATACTGGGCCTAACACCGTCTGAGCCTGCCTCATGCTGTATAGACATATATTTTGAATGTGTACGCTATCCATACATGTTATCCAGGGATACGGTACCCTTTCTAACCTTTGTGCAATCACGTGCAATCCATACTGGGCCTAACACCGTCTGAGCCTGCCTCATGCTGTATAGACATATATTTTGAATGTGTACGCTATCCATACATATTATCCGGGGATACGGTACCCTTTCTAACCTTTGTGCAATCACGTGCAATCCATACTGGGCCTAACACCGTCTGAGCCTGCCTCCTGAGACATATATTTTGAATGTGTGCGCTATCCATACATGTTATCCAGGGATACGGTACCCTTTCTAACCTTTGTGCAATCACGTGCAATCCATACTGGGCCTAACACCGTCTGAGCCTGCCTCCTGAGACATATATTTTGAATGTGTACGCTATCCATACATGTTATCTGGGGATACGGTACCCTTTCTCACCTTTGTGCAATCACGTGTAATCCATACTGGGCGTGAGAACGGCTGGCGAGCTGTTAAGCAAGCTACAGCACCTGTCCAGACAAGTACAGGGATTCCCTAGCGAGGAGACTTATTTGATTGTTTTCAATGTTGGGACAGCAATTTTTGGGGAGCACTATACTCTGGAGAATGATAGATGGGGCCCACCATACTCTGGAACATTCCAAAGGTGGACATCAGACACTGGAGCAGCATTTACAGGGCCCATTATACACTAGAGCATTAGAAATGGGGCCCATTATGTTTGGAGCATTATTTGGGCCCATAAGACAGTGGAGCTTCATCCATGGGGACCAACATATACTGTAGCATTATGTGGAGCTCATCATATACTGTTTCAAACATTATATGGGACCAATGATTCTGTATGGAGAAATAGATGGGCCTCGTCATGAGATGTAAAAAGTGAGGTATTTTTCATTGTACTATACCACTATTTCTCTGCCGTATCGGAGCATGATGAGTTGTGGTATGTGTTAAAGGGGCGCTCTTTCGCCCAGGGCACATGAAAACCTGGAGCCAGCCCTCCCCCCCCACAGTTTGTAGCCAAATAACCCCCATTTTTCAGTGCGTAACTTGTATCATGAAGTTAATTAAGGTTGACAAGCTTAAGAAAGAAGAATTGATGCTTTTGGCATTCAAATGGGCACTGTAGGTGTGTTTCCTGTCCTCCTCTCACTGCCGACTTTTATTCCCCATTGACTTACATTGGGTTTCGTGTTTCGGGACGACCCCGACTTTTCCCTATAATCGGACGATCTTGCTCGACCCGACTTTTGGAAAAGTCGGGTTTCACGAAACGAAACGCGACCCTAAAAAACCAAAAGTCGCTCAACTCTAGTTATGACTGTTCAATTGAGCTGAGCCCTGGGTGTAAATTTCCCAAGGGTCGATTTTTCAATTTATCTGTACCCGGCATGAGGCTATGCGATCTTATATTAAGGAGTCGTTGGAGAAGGGTCATATTAGACCATCCTCTTCACCCTTGGGTGCTGGGTTTTTTTTCGTGGCCAAGAAAGATGGTTCATTAAGGCCTTGTATTGACTATCATTCCCTCAACAAAATTTCTGTTAAATATCAGTATCCGTTACCCCTGATTTATGATCTATTCTCCAGAGTTAAAGGTGCTTGCTGGTTTACCAAGCTTGACCTCAGGGGGCGTATAATCTTATTCGCATTAAGCATGGGGATGAATGGAAGATGGCGTTTAATACTCCGGAGGGACATTTTGAGTACCTGGTGATGCCTTTTGGGCTCACTAATGCCCCTTCTGTCTTCCAGTGCTTCATGATTGATATTTTCCGGGACTTTGTGGATAAAATTTTGATCATCTAACTGGATGATATTTTGATCTTTTCCAGGGATTGGGACTCTCATGTGGAACATGTTCGGACTGTGTTCCGGATTTTGAGGGAGAATTCCCTGTATGTTAAGGGGTCGAAATGCCTTTTTGGTGTACAGAGGATTTCATTTTTGGCATTTATTTTGTCTCTGTCAACTATTGAAAAGGACCCGGCCAAGGTACAGGCCATTTATGATTGGGTTCAGCCCACTTCTTTGAAGGCCCTCCAGAAGTTTTTGGGTTTTGCTAATTTTTATCGTAAATTTATAGCTAATTTTTCTGGTATTGCCAAACCATTGACTGATTTGACTAAGAAGGGTGCTGATATGCTGAATTGGTCTCAAGAGGCTGTTTCTTCCTTTCAGGAGCTGAGCGGAGGTTCACTTCTGCTCCGGTTTTGCGGCAACCTGATGTCTCACTCCCGTTTCAGGTAGAGGTGGACGCTTCTGAGATTGGTGCAGGAGCTGTTTTGTCCCAAAAAGATCCGGTAACATCTAAAATGAATCCCTGTGCTTTCTTTTCCCGAAAGTTCTCCCCATCTGAACGCAACTATGATGTGGGGAATTGGGAACTGTTAGACATGAAATGAGCATTTGGGGAGTGGAGACATTGGTTGGAGGGAGATAGACATCAAGTCGTGGTCCTCACTGACCACAAGAATTTGGTTTACCTTGAGTCGGCCAAACACTTGAATCCTAGACAGGCTAGGTGGGCCTTGTTTTTCACACGTTTTGATTTTGTGGTCTCTTTTCTTCCGGGCACTAAGAATGTCAAGGCAGACGCCCTCTCTAGGAGTTTCTTTGCTCATTCTCCTATTGTGACCAAGCCTGCTACCATCTTAGGTGAGGGGGTAGTTCTTTCTGCCATCTCGCCCGATTTGAGACGTGCTCTGGAAGAGTTTCAGAAGGACAAACCTGAGCGTTGTCCCATTGGAAAATTGTATGTTCCTGACCAGTGGAGGAAGAGAGTAATGTCTGAAGTTCATTGCTCCGCATTGGCTGGTCATCCAGGTATTTTTGGTACTAGAGATTTGGTGAGTCAGTCTTTTTGGTGGCCCGCCTTGTCTCGTGATGTCAGGAATTTTGTGCAGTCCTGTGGGACTTGCTCCCGGTCTAAACCTTGTTCTCGCTCTAGTGGGTTGTTGATGCCTTTGCCGGTGCCCAGGAGGCCATGGACCCATATTTCAATGGATTTTATTTCTGATCTGCCTGTCTCTCAGAGAATGACTGTTATCTGGGTGATTTGTGATTGATTCTCTAAGACGGTCCATCTTGTACCACTCCCTAAGTTGCCATCTTCCTCAGAGTTGGTGCCCTTGTTTTTGCAACAGGTGGTTCGCTTGCATGGGATTCCTGAGAACATTGTATCTGACAGAGGAGTTCAGTTTGTCTCTAGGTTTTGGAGGACTTTTTGTTCCAAGCTGGGAATTCAGTTGTCCTTCTCCTCTGCGTTTCACCCTCAGACCAATGGGCAGACGGAGAGAACAAACCAGACTTTGGAGTCTTATTTGAGATGATTTATCTCTGCTGATCAGGATGATTGGGTCTCATTTTTGCCCTTGGCCGAATTTGCTTTAAATAATAGAGCTAGTTCTGCCACTTTGATGTCACCCTTTTTTTGTAACTTTGGGCTTCATCCTCGATTCTCTTCAGGGCAGGTGGAGTCTTCTGCCTGCCCATGTGTTGACACTGTGGTGGAGAGAATGCACCAGATTTGGGACCAAGTGGTGGATAAGTTGTCTCTCTCCCAGGAAAAGGCCCAGCGGTTTTCCAACCGGCATAGGACCATTGGTCCCCGGTTTAAGGTGGGTGATATGGTTTGGTTGTCATCAAAGAATATCTCTATGGAGGTGGCTTCTCCAAAGTTTAAACCTAGATTTATTGGACCTTACAAGATTTTGGAGAATCTTAATCCGGTCTCTTTTCGATTGGCTCTTCCTGTTACATTTAACATCCATAACGTGTTTCATAAGTCTCTGATGAAGAGGTTTGTTGAGCCAGTAGTTCCTGTGGTGGCACCTCCTGACCCTGTATTGGTTGAAGGTAATGTGGAATATGAGGTTGAGAAGATACTGGATTCTCATCTGGCTAGACAGAGACTCCAGTATTTGGTTAAGTGGAAGGGTTATGGCCAGGAGGATAATTCTTGGGTCTTTGCACCTGATATTCATGCCGAAAGATTGGTTCGTGCTTTTCATCGGGCCCATCCTGATTGGCCTGGTGGCGTGGATGAGGGTTCGGTGACCCCTCCTCAAGGGGGAGGTACTGTTGTGAGCTCATTTTCTCGTTCACCTTGGATGTCCGATGAACTCCCTCTGCTGGTGAAAAGAGGTGGTGAAACTGATTTGGATGGGAGAAACCTGTCACCTGAACAGGTGGATTGCGATTGGACATCCGGAATCTCTGAGTGGATATAAGGCAGCCGACGCCCTGTAGGGTTGCTGGTGACTTCTCTGCTCTGAGCTCTGGCCTCCAGTTCAGTTCCTGTCTTCTAAAGCTAAGTTTTGCTCTGTTATAGTTCCATGAGATTTTGTCTGATTTGCTTAGTTTTGTGTTCTGCCAGCCCCGGCTGGGGCTCTGCAGAATTTCCATTTTTGTCCCTGATTGGTTAAATCTCTTTTGCTCTGTCTTCAGAATATATCGGAGTGCTGATATAGGGATTTTTAAGTCTAGTGACTTCAGGGCAGTTTTTCCTATCAGACGTGTTGGGACATTTTTGGTAGGGTTTTTGCGGATTGCAGCCAGCATCTTTTCTGTCCTTTCCTATCTAGTTAGTTGGGCCCCATCGTTTGCTCTGACTGTCTTTCTGTCTGTGTTTGTGTTTTCATCTGTTTTCACCGACAATACATGTTGGGGGCTGTCTATTGCTTTGGGGTCTGCTCTGGGGCAGATTTGCCCTTTCTTTCTTTAGACTTATTTAGTAGAGTTGAGCGACTTTTGGTTTTTTAGGGTCGCATTTCGTTTCGTGAAACCCGACTTTTCCAAAAGTCGGGTCGAGCAAGATCGTCCGATTATAGGGAAAAGTCGGGGTCGTCCCGAAACACGAAACCCAATGTAAGTCAATGGGGAATAAAAGTCGGCAGTGAGAGGAGGACAGGAAACACACCAACAGTGCCCATTTGAATGCCAAAAGCATCAATTCTTCTTACTTAAGCTTGTCAACCTTAATTAACTTCATAATACAAGTTACGCACTGAAAAATGGGGGTTATTTGGCTACAGTTGTGGGGGGGGAGGGCTGGCTCCAGGTTTTCATGTGCCCTGGGTGAAAGAGCGCCCCTTTAACACATACCACAACTCATCATGCTCCGATACGGCAGAGAAATAGCGGTATAGTACAACGAAAAATACTTCACTTTTTACATCTCATGACGAGGCCCATCTATTTCTCCATACAGAATCATTGGTCCCATATAATGTTTGAAACAGTATATGATGAGCTCCACATAATGCTACAGTATATGTTGGTCCCCATGGATGAAGCTCCACTGTCTTATGGGCCCAAATAATGCTCCAAACATAATGGGCCCCATTTCTAATGCTCTAGTGTATAATGGGCCCTGTAAATGCTGCTCCAGTGTCTGATGTCCACCTTTGGAATGTTCCAGAGTATGGTGGGCCCCATCTATCATTCTCCAGAGTATAGTGCTCCCCAAAAATTGCTGTCCCAACTTTGAAACCAATCAAATAAGCCTCCTCGCTAGGGAATTCCTGTACTTGTCTGGACTCCTCGTCGTCCCCATCTTCCATCTCACTGCACAGTATTTCAACTTTGCAAGTGCTATGATCCTGAGCAAGCAGGGGGGGCCCACTTGTTGGCGACGGCACTGGCACAGGGCCCCTGATAGTACGGTGGTGAGTCTGATGGCGGGTGGGCCAAACCTGCACTTTCATCTGCAGCTTCCTCTTTGTCACCGTGTAAGATGGAACTGTATATGGGAAGGGTAACCTGAGTTTCATCAGGGTCAGATTCAGGCCATGTAGCGTGCGAGGGGAATGTAGTGGTCTGGGTCAATGTACCAGCAGATTCATCGAGCAGTGGCTGGGCATCAGTGCACTTGTGTCGCCCCCAGGTGTACGGTCACCACAGTGGCATTACCTTCTTCCTAGGGAGTGTGATGTCATGCTTGGGAGCAACGAACGATCTCTCTAGCAGGTTAACTGATTGGGTGGCGTTATTCCCATGAGTAATGACCATCCAAACAGCGTTCATGAAGGCAAAGTGTTTGTTTTACGTGGGCAGTATGGTTGCAAAGCTGAACCTTAAAGGAATGTCCAGAAGGACACCACCAGGAGTGGAGCCTACGGTTAAATTCGACTCCACCTGGGAAACCTCAACCATGCCAGCTACAGAACAGATGCACACATTGCAAGCTTAATTCCGTTAACGAACGAGACTCCATCATGCCCCGCGGTCCGAGTCCGGCTTACTAGAGGGACACGTGAGGCTCTGGCACATGAGATTGGCCAATAACTGGTGTGTCATGCCCTTACATGTCCGTGGCTGCATGTGCGCTACACTGAAAAGGCCAGCGTTTGTCGCTTACAGGTGCAGATAACCCGCTGAACAACGTTAGTGATGGGGATCACTGATTACAATTATTACCCGCGAACAATGATTTCCCAGTAAGTGCAGGTCAACCACAGTTCCGGAATTAGGCCTAACCGTCATTCCTGACAAAATGAAAAACTTACGTGTGCAAACCACAGGTGCTGTAGCTTGCTTAACAGCTCGCCAGCCATTCTCACGCCCAGTATGGATTACACGTGATTGCACAAAGGTGAGAAAGGGTACCGTATCCACAGATAACATGTATGGATAGCGTACACATTCAAAATATATGTCTATACATCAGGAGGCAGGCTCAGACGGTGTTAGGCCCAGTATGGATTGCACGTGATTGCACAAAGGTTAGAAAGGGTACCGTATCCCCAGATAACATGTATGGATAGCGTACACATTCAAAATATATGTCTATACATCAGGAGGCAGGCTCAGACGGTGTTAGGCCCAGTATGGATTGCACGTGATTGCACAAAGGTTAGAAAGGGTACCGTATCCCCAGATAACATGTATGGATAGCGTACACATTCAAAAAATATGTCTATACATCAGGAGGCAGGCTCAGACGGTGTTAGGCCCAGTATGGATTGCACGTAATTGCACAAAGGTTAGAAAGGGTACCGTATCCCCAGATAACATGTATGGATAGCGTACACATTCAAAATATATGTCTATACATCAGGAGGCAGGCTCAGACAGTGTTAGGCCCAGTATGGATTGCACGTGATTGCACAAAGGTTAGAAAGGGTACCGTATCCCCAGATAACATGTATGGATAGCGTACACATTCAAAATATATGTCTATACATCAGGAGGCAGGCTCAGACGTGTTAGGCCCAGTATGGATTGCACGTGATTGCACAAAGGTTAGAAAGGGTACCGTATCCCCAGATAACATGTATGGATAGCGTACACATTCAAAATATATGTCTATACATCAGGAGGCAGACTCAGACGGTGTTAGGCCCAGTATGGATTGCACGTGATTGCACAAAGGTTAGAAAGGGTACCGTGTCCCCAGATAACATGTATGGATAGCGTACACATTCAAAATATATGTCTATACATCAGGAGGCAGGCTCAGACGGTGTTAGGCCCAGTATGGATTGCACGTGATTGCACAAAGGTTAGAAAGGGTCCCGTATCCCCAGATAACATGTATGGATAGCGTACACATTCAAAATATATGTCTATACATCAGGAGGCAGGCTCAGATGGTGTTAGGCCCAGTATGGATTGCACGTGATTGCACAAAGGTTAGAAAGGGTACCGTATCCCCACATAACATGTATGGATAGCGTACACATTCAAAATATATGTCTATACATCAGGAGGCAGGCTCAGACGGTGTTAGGCCCAGTATGGATTGCACGTGATTGCACAAAGGTGAGAAAGGGTACCGTATCCCCAGATAACATGTATGGATAGTGTACACATTCAAAATATATGTCTATACATCAGGAGGCAGGCTCAGACGGTGTTAGGCCCAGTATGGATTGCACGTGATTGCACAAAGGTGAGAAAGTGTACCGTATCCCCAGATAACATGCATGGATAGCGTACACATTCAAAATATATGTCTATACATCAGGAGGCAGGCTCAAACGGTGTCAGGCACAGTATGGATTTGACGGCCCAGACTACACAGCGGAGGAGCAGGGAGAGGTAAAGATTGCAAATGCTGGGGCCCTGCCCAAGCAAGGGGGGCCCACTCGTGGGCGTCGGTACTGGCACTGGTCCCCTCATAGTACGGCGGTGTGTCTGACGGCGGGTGTGCACCACCACCGTCAGAGACACTTGATTGCACTATGAGGGACCCTGTGCCAATGCCCGCGCCCAAGAGTCGGCCTACCCACCTGTCCAGGGCATTGGCACTCGCACGGTGTCGTGCGCTAGGTGGTGACCCCGGCCATGGGGGGGAGGCAGCACAGTTAGGGAATTTTAGAAAGTGGCATATGTTGATGTTGGACATTCAGCTGATGCAAAAGGTGAAATAGGTCAAGTCCCAGGAAGAGGTGGACCAAAGCAAGCCATTTTTCTGTCACCCTATGTGTCATCAGGGGAAGGTGGGACAAAATCCTTGGAAACTCATGCGTGGTTCATTTTAATGAAGGTTAGATCATCCACATTTTGGGTTGACAGACGGGTCCTTTTTTCTGTCAGGATTGATCCAGCTGCACTGAAGACTCTCTCCGATAGCACACTTGCAGCTGGGCAAGCGAGCTACTGTAAGGCATATTGTGCCAATTCAGGCCATGTGTTGTCACGTTTCCGCCAGACTTAGGGCCTGCTGTTCCGGTCGCGGCCACTAGGAGGCGCCGTACCGCCACTTTATCGTCAGACTCAGGGATGGCTGTTCCTGCCTCGGCCACTGGAAGGGGCCGTGGTTCTGTCACATCAGGCTCAGAGCCTACTGTCCCGCCTTTAGCCTCTAGGAGGCGCCGGTCTGTCACGTCGCCGTTAAATTCTGGGTCTGCTGCTCCTGTCGTGGTCACTAGGAGGCGCTATGGCTCGCCCGGGAGTTATGGTGCTGACAGAGTAAGGGCACCTGCGCAGGCATCTGGTGGACGCAGGCTCCGCCCCTCTGTCAGTCATCAAGAGGTTACTGCATCTCCATCTGGCCTGGTCCTGGGGGCGGTACTGATGACATCATCAGTTCAGGAACCTATGAGGGGTGACCTGATCCCTGAAATACCTTGGGACTGGACTTGCAAGCCGCCGGATAAATTCTTGGTTCCCCCCGTGTGTTACTGTGAGAATTACTTTCTGACTGACTCTGACCTGGACTTCTGACTCTCCTTCTGCCTAACGATTCTGTACCTCTGCTACTCTTCTGGTTTATGACTTTCGGCCTGAATCTGACTCTGCCTCTGCCTAACGATTCTGTACCTCTGCTACTCTCCTGGTTTATGACTCTCGGCCTGAATCTGACTCTGCTTCTGTCTACCGTTTTTGTACCATTGCTGTCCGACTGGTTTAGACTTGCATATCTCCACGTTTGTGTCCTGTATTGGAACACCTTTCTGGCGACCGTCCTGCTCTGGTCACTTCTCCTATTCAGACAGCGCCTCCTGGGCTCTGCTATAAATCCAGATCCCTGTATAGGGGTAAAGGGTATCAGTTTTTCTCGGGGTGTTGCCTGGCTGCAGCCCAGACCCGCAGGCAGACGTCACATTATATCCGGCCACATACAAAAAAACTGCTTCTTGTGTATATATCCACCATATACAAAAGCAGTCTCCCTGAACTTTTTTTTTTTTTTCTCTCCCTTCTGACTGAGCTGATTTCTGGCCTAAACACCTGGTTCAGTGCACAGCCGGAAGGAGCACTTTCATCTTCCTGCACCAGTATGCTGCAGTCTGGAGCCTTCAGAGAGAGAGCTGAGCGTCAGAGATCCATACTACTGAGACATCGGCCTCTGGGCAACTCTGGCTATGGTTGCCCAGGGGCACAGGTATTGCCCGCAGATGCGGCTAAAGTTTTATTGCCTATTGCCCTTTCTATTGGTCAGAAATCTCAGTGTGTGAACGCATATGTGGATTGTGGATCTGAAGGGAATTTTATGGATTCTTTGGTTGCTAAAAGTCTCGGTGTACCCCTATTAAAACTTAATGCCCCTATAAAAACTACGGCTATTAATGGCACATCTATTGTCCAGGAGGGGGTTAAATTTGTTACTGACAAAATCACTATGTCGGTGGGAGCATTGCATACCGAGGTTATGTCATTTTTTGTGATGGATAATTTGTCTGCTGCAGTCATTTTGGGGATGCCATGGCTACGCCAGCATAACCCAGTCATCGACTGGCACCTAGGCGATGTTATACGCTGGAGTTCACACTGTCAGGAAAACTGCATGTCGCTAACAGTAAACCAAGTTAAAGTTAAACCCCTCCACATACCGTTTGCCTTCAGAGATTTTGAGGATGTCTTCTCTATTGCAAAATCTGAAAAGCTACCCCCTCACAGAAAGTATGATTGCCCTATAGATCTGATTCCAGATGCCCGTCTCCCAAAAGGGAGAATATTTAATCTCTCAGGTCCAGAGCGTCAGGCTATGAACGAGTACATAGCTGATAGCTTAAAAAAGGGGTTTATTAGACCGTCCATTTCACCAGTTGGAGCTGGCTTCTTCTTTGTAGAAAAGAAAGATGGTGGTCTCAGACCCTGCATTGATTACCGGGAATTGAATGCAATCACCATTAAGAACCAGTATCCGCTTCCACTCATCCCTGATCTTTTTAATCAGCTAATGGGAGCCCGTTGGTTTACTAAACTGGACCTCCGGGGGGCATACAATCTAGTCCGCATAAGAGACGGGGATGAGTGGAAAACAGCATTTAATACACCTCTTGGCCACTTTGAGTACCTGGTAATGCCCTTCGGACTCAGTAACGCACCTGCCATGTTCCAGCACTTTGTAAATGACATTTTCAGGGACATTTGTGGGGTGTATGTCGTCGTGTATTTAGATGACATTTTGATTTATTCTGCTGACCCTGTGACACATGCTCAGCACGTTCGCTCCGTACTGCAGAGACTGCGAGAACACTCCCTGTTCGCTAAACTGGAGAAATGTGTTTTTTTTGCGGAGGAGGTACAATTTTTAGGATATGTGGTTTCAAGCACAGGCTTCCGTATGGATCCTGCCAAGATCCAACCTATTAAAACTTGGGTGCAACCCAAGTCGCTAAAAGCGCTGCAGCGATTTTTAGGGTTTGCAAATTATTACCGAAAATTCATCAGGGGTTTCTCCGAAATTGCTAAACCACTCACGGATTTGACCCGAAAAGGGGCAGACGTGACCAATTGGAACCCTGAGGCAATTCAGGCTTTTGCTTTGTTAAAAGAGTGCTTTGTAGCCAACCCAGTTTTGGTTCAGCCTGATCTGGACCGCCCGTTTATTGTAGAGGTGGACGCCTCTGAGGTCGGAGTGGGAGCAGTGCTGTCGCAAGGCACTGCATCACTCACTCAGCTTCGCCCATGTGCCTTTTTCTCCCGCAAATTCTCTCCCACTGAGAAAAATTACGATATAGGTAATCGGGAGTTATTGGCGATCAAATGGGCCTTCGAGGAATGGCGCCACTTCCTCGAAGGCGCCAAACATAAGATCACTGTGATTACAGATCACAAGAATCTGACTTACCTGGAGTCAGCTAAAAGATTAAATCCTAGACAAGCGAGGTGGGCCTTGTTCTTCTCTAGGTTTGACTTCTTAATAACCTTTCGTCCTGGTACCAAAAATGTGAGGGCTGATGCTCTCTCTCGAAGTTTCTGCCCCTCACAGGCTGAGGACTCGGAGCCAGTTCCAATACTGGCCAATGGTATTGTTGTGTCGGCTGTGTCTCTGGACCTTCTGGAGGAGATCCATAGATCCCCAGAACCAGCCCCTGACTCGACGCCCCCCCAGAAATTGTTTGTTCCAGCGCCGTTTCGCCTACAAGTTCTTAAGGAGTCGCACGACTCTGTCCTGGCAGGCCATCCTGGGGTCAATAATACCGCCAGACTTGTGACTAGGAGTTTTTGGTGGCCAACGGTAGTTAAGGACTGCAAGGATTTTGTACTAGCTTGTGAAATCTGTGCTCGCGCCAAGTCCCCTCACAATCGGCCTGCCGGCTGGCTCCAGTCCTTGCCCGCTCCAGAGAGTCCATGGACCCACATCTCCATGGACTTCATTACTGACCTACCACCCTCAGAGGGGAAAACATGTATCTGGGTGGTGGTGGACAGGTTCAGTAAGCAATGTCATTTCGTTCCCCTCTCTGGATTACCTAATTCAGAAACTCTGAGTAAGTTGTTTATTGTTCATGTGATAAGGCTGCATGGCGCTCCAGAGAATATCGTGTCCGACCGAGGTACCCAGTTTGTTTCCAAATTCTGGAGGGCATTCTGCAAACGTATTGGTATTGAATTATCCTTCTCCTCCGCTTACCACCCTGAGACCAATGGTCAAACGGAGCGTACCAACCAGGCTCTAGAGCAATATCTTCGCTGCTATGTCTCGGAACATCAGTCTGATTGGGCGGAACATCTCCCATTAGCTGAGTTCGCTCTAAATAACCAATACCAGGAATCTATCAAAACCACCCCGTTCTTCTGCAATCATGGTTTGCACCCACGTTTTGGTTCCTTTTCGGCCAAGATGTCGGAGCTTCCGGGAGTAGAGAATTCCATACGTAACTTAAGGACAATCTGGTCAGAGGTGAACACAAACTTGAAAGGGTCCCAGGTCAGGCAGGCTTCGGCCGCAAATAAACGGAGGTCCACGGGGCCGCACCTAGGAGTTGGGGACAAAGTTTGGCTGTCTACCAGAAACATTAAGCTTAAGGTGCCGTCTGCCAAACTGGGGCCCAGGTTTATTGGTCCCTACGAGATATTAGAAGTAATTAACCCGGTAGCCTTTCGTTTAAAGCTCCCTCAGGCTTTTAAAATTCCTAATGTTTTCCACAAATCCCTTCTCAAGGTGTACCGCTCCCCAATTCGTCCCGTCCAATCCCCTCCTCCTCCAGTTTTGGTCAAGGGTGCCTTGGAGTACGAAGTCCAGGGCATCCTTGATTCCCGTTTAGTGAGAAAGTCTGTGCAATATTTAGTTCATTGGAAAGGCGATGGCCCAGAGGAGAGGTCCTGGGTCCCCGCTAGTGACATTCATGCCAAGGGGTTGATTAGAAGGTTTCACCTCCTTCACCCTGATAAACCGGGTTTTGAGGGTCCTGAGGCCCCTCTTGGAGGGGGGGGTACTGTCACGTTTCCGCCAGACTTAGGGCCTGCTGTTCCGGTCGCGGCCACTAGGAGGCGCCGTACCGCCACTTTATCGTCAGACTCAGGGACGGCTGTTCCTGCCTCGGCCACTGGAAGGGGCCGTGGTTCTGTCACGTCAGGCTCAGAGCCTACTGTCCCGCCTTTAGCCTCTAGGAGGCGCCGGTCTGTCACGTCGCCGTTAAATTCTGGGTCTGCTGCTCCTGTCGTGGTCACTAGGAGGCGCTATGGCTCGCCCGGGAGTTATGGTGCTGACAGAGTAAGGGCACCTGCGCAGGCATCTGGTGGACGCAGGCTCCGCCCCTCTGTCAGTCATCAAGAGGTTACTGCATCTCCATCTGGCCTGGTCCTGGGGGCGGTACTGATGACATCATCAGTTCAGGAACCTATGAGGGGTGACCTGATCCCTGAAATACCTTGGGACTGGACTTGCAAGCCGCCGGATATATTCTTGGTTCCCCCCGTGTGTTACTGTGAGAATTACTTTCTGACTGACTCTGACTTTGACCTGGACTTCTGACTCTCCTTCTGCCTAACGATTCTGTACCTCTGCTACTCTTCTGGTTTATGACTTTTGGCCTGAATCTGACTCTGCCTCTGCCTAACGATTCTGTACCTCTGCTACTCTCCTGGTTTATGACTCTCGGCCTGAATCTGACTCTGCTTCTGTCTACCGTTTTTGTACCATTGCTGTCCGACTGGTTTAGACTTGCATATCTCCACGTTTGTGTCCTGTATTGGAACACCTTTCTGGCGACCGTCCTGCTCTGGTCACTGCTCCTATTCAGACAGCGCCTCCTGGGCTCTGCTATAAATCCAGATCCCTGTATAGGGGTAAAGGGTATCAGTGTTTCTCGGGGTGTTGCCTGGCTGCAGCCCAGACCCGCAGGCAGACGTCACAGGTGTCCAGTTTAGCGGCCCAATAGTCAAAGGGGAATGACCTGTGTGGGAGAACATCGATATGGGAGGAAAAGTAGTTTGTAACCATAGTTGACAACTGCTGTCTCCTGTCACTTTCCATCGATGCAGTATTACCAGTTGTGTGAGCGGTATTTGAAAAATCAGTCCACAACATTGTCATGAAACCCCTGTCTCCAACGCCACTTCTGCTGTGTGCACCACGAACACCTCTGCCAAGCTGACCCCGGCCCGTACGGCTCGTGTGAGAACCATCACCGCTGCTGTGTGCTGGGAATGCCTCAAGCAACCGATTTACCAGAGTTGCTTGTTTATTAGCCAATATTAGGTCAAGGTTCTCCTGTGGCATGATGTTTTGTAATTTGCCTTTATAGCGTGGATCCAGGATGCTGGCCAACCAGTAGTCGTCATCGTTCATCATTTTGGCAATGTGGGGGTCCCTTTTTAGGATCTGCAAGGCATAATCTGACATGTGGGCCAATGTTCCCGTTGTCAATGATGCACTGCGAGTGCTGGTTGGAGGAGCACTTTCTGGCAAATCCACATCCCTCCAGTCACGCACAAACCCTGTACCAGACCTTGCCACGCCAACATTTTCACTTGCCCCACGAGATGCATCCTCCTCCCCTAAGTAATCATCCCCATCATCCTCCTCCTCCTCTTCTTCCTCCACCTCGTCCAGGAGAGGTCCATGAGCAGACAATGGCTGAATGTCATCAAAGATTCCCTCCTCCTCTTCCTCCTCATCAACATTGGCTGCAGAAGCCTGCTCCTTAAGGTGCGTCCAAGTTTGCATGAGCAGACGCATAAGTGGGATGCTCATGCTTAGGATGGCGTCGTCTGCGCTTACCAGCCGTGTGCATTCCTCAAAACACTGAAGGACTTTACAGAGGTCTTTCAGCTTCGACCACTGCACACCTGTCAACTCCATGTCTGCTCTCAAAGTGCCTGGCCGTGTATCCTCCCACAAATGCATTATGGCCTGCCTCTGCTCGCACAGCCGCTCCACCATGTGCAGGGTGGAGTTCCACCTTGTTGCAATGTCGATAATGAGGCGGTGGTTAGGAAGGTGGAGCAATCGCTGCAGATTCTGCATACGAACGGAGTGTACAGGCGACCGACGGATGTGCGCGCACAGTCTTCGCACCTTCTGGAGCAGGGCTGTTATCTCCGGATAATTTTTGAGGAAGCACTGCACCACCAGGTTCAAGGTGTGAGCCAAGCAAGGTATGTGGCTGAGTTTTGAAAGGGCTATGGCTGCCACAAAATTACGGCCGTTATCACTAACTACCTTGCCTGCCTCAAGATGTACACTGCCCAGCCATGACTCAGTTTGTCGCTTCAAGTACTCGGCCAGCACCTCGGCGGTGTGTCTGTCGCCCAAACACATCATCTGCAACACAGCCTGCTGACGCTTTTCACTAGCTGCTCGATAGGGGGACACCTCGTGTGCAACAGTGGCAGCTGCAGATGGAGTGCTCGTACGACTGCACTCTGTGGACGAGCTTTCGCTTCTGGAGGAGGAGGAGGAGGGTCGAACGCCTACAGCCAACTGTTTCCTATACCGTGGGCTAGGCAGCACTGTCCCCTGTGGACCCTGCATCCACCACATTAACCCAGTGCGCAGTGATGGACACGTAACGGCCCTGGCCATGCCGACTGGACAATGCATCAGTTGTGAGGTGCACCTTTCCGCTCACCGACTGCTTGAGTGCATGGACAATGCGGTCTTTCACATGATGGTGGAGGGCTGGGATGGCTTTGCGAGAGAAGAAGTGGCGACTGGGTAGGTCATAGCGTGGTACTGCATAGGCCATGAGTTCGCGGAAAGCTGCGCTTTCCACCAACCGAAAGGGCATCATCTCAAACGAGATTAGTTTGGCAATGTGGGCGTTCAAACCCAGTGTACGCGGACGAGAGACTGAGTACTTTTTTGACCTACTCATAGTCTCTGGGAGGGTGAGCTGGACTTGAGAGCTGCATATGGTGGAAGTAGCGGTGGACAGGGCGGACTGAGAGAGGGTTGATGATGGTGATGGAGTTGGTGTTCTTTCTGATGGCCTAGAATCAGTCTTTCGTTGATATAACAGTGGGATTCCCTGACTGCTGTGGCCTTGCAACGACACCTCAACATTTTCTGCTGTGCTAACTGGTGGGCTTACAGTGGGGGAAGCAATGTAGCGTTGCTGACTACCTTCGTTGTGATCAGTTGCACATGTGGCACTTGAGGTTTGGTGTTGTGTCCACGCTTGCAAGTGCATGGTGTTTAAATGTCTAAGCATGCAACTGGTATTCAAATTTTTCAGATTTTTCCCTCAGCTAAAGGTCTTTGCGCACTTCTTACAGATAACCTTGGCCTGATCATGAGGATTTTGTTCAAAAAAGTGCCACACTGCACCCTTCCTACTTTGGCAGACATTTTGCGGCCTAGCACGCTGTGATCTTTTGACCCTCTGGACAAGCTGTCCAGCAACTCTTTTGATTTTTGGAACCTGTCTTTGGAGTGCTCCGGGCCTGCCAGATAACAGCTGTTGCGATGTCGATGTCTGCTGTGGATGCTCCTCATCTGAGCTATTGGAAGCAGCACCCTCTTCCCCCAATGGATGCCAATCTGGGTCAACAACTGGGTCATCCATCACCTCCTCTTCAATGTCATGTGCACCTTCCTCTGTGTCACCGTGTATGGTGGTATAGTGTGCGGGAAGGGGCACCTGAGTGTCATCAGGGTCAGAATCTGGCTCTGTACACTGCGAGGACAATGTAGTGCTCTGAGTGAATGTACCAGCAGAATCATCCATCAGCGGCTGTGCATCAGTGCACTCCATGTCAGATTCATCTTGGCCTGGGTAATTCACCATTTGACTTGATAATCCAGGCATGGTATGTGAAAACAGCTCCATGGAGTAATCAGTAGTATGGCCTGCGTCATCCTTCAATCTTGGTTGGGGTGAAGGACACAAGGAAAGGTGTGGTTCATGAACATGAGCCTCCAATGACGACTCAGTGCTTTTACTTTTTACAACTGAAGAAGAGGATGCGATAGAGCTGGAGGCTGAGTCAGTAATGTAAGACAAAACTTTTTCCTGATGCTCTGGCTTTAAAAGCGGTTTGCCAACTCCTAGAAAACTAAGCCTTCGAAGCCTTATGGAGCCAGACGATGACGCAGGCTCAACACCTCCTGCATTCGGTCCTATTTTGCTCTTGCCACTACCATCAGATCCACCACCAACACCATCATTACCAGCTGCCAACCCCCGCCCAATTCCACGGCCTCTTCCACCAGCCTTCCTCATTTTTGGTAGAAATGTAGACAAAATCCAACAAACTATATAGTAATGTAAAACAAGGTACAAGGTGTCTATAGGACAGGGGAGATTTTGAATTTCTGCTCACACTAGTGGACACTGGACACTTTTAGATTGTGTGAGGCCCACTGAATATCTAAGCGCTATGTCACAGGCTCGATGGCACAGCTGTGACCAAAGTGACTAGAGGATAAGTGAGATTTTGAATTTCTGCAGACACTTGTGGACACTGGACACTTTTGGATTGTGTGAGGCCCACTGAATATCTGAGCGCTATGTCACAGGCTCGATGGCACAGCTGTGACCAAAGTGACTAGAGGATAAGTGAGATTTTGAATTTCTGCAGACACTTGTGAACACTGGACACTTTTGGATTGTGTGAGGCCCACTGAATATCTGAGCGCTATGTCACAGGCTCGATGGCACAGCTGTGACCAAAGTGACTAGAGGATAAGTGAGATTTTGAATTTCTGCAGACACTTGTGGACACTGGACACTTTTGGATTGTGTGAGGCCCACTGAATATCTGAGCGCTATGTCACAGGCTCGATGGCACAGCTGTGACCAAAGTGACTAGAGGATAAGGGAGATTTTGAATTTCTGCAGACACTTGTGGACACTGGACACTTTTGGATTGTGTGAGGCCCACTGAATATCACAGCGCTATGTCACAGGCAGAAATTGGCTAGTGTATCACAAACTACAAGGTGTATGTAGGATTGGGCAGAGTAGGAATCTCCCTAGAGTGCAGGTCTGTAAGAACGGAACATGTCCTCGACTTATTCTCACAGAGTGACACAGCTTCACTGTGGCTGTGATAACAGCCGTTACACGGTACTGTGTGAGGAGCGTACACCGCTGTATGGTGTGAAAAAATGCACGCTCAGTACCTCAGCAGGACAAAAAAAAAAAATTGGGATTGCTTTTAAAAAAGCAGTTTGCAGCTCAGTACCTCAGCAGGACAAAAAAAAAAATTGGGATTGCTTTTAAAAAAGCAGTTTGCAGAGCAGTGGGTAAACAGCAATGCAGCTGTCAGGAAGCCTTAGAAGGCAGCCCAACAACCAACACCACTGATACACCACAATATAGCCTCCCATTGCACTGCACACACAGTGACTGGTGTGTTGTACAGGCACAATCGCTAGCAGCAGAAGCAGTTTTTTTTTCTTCTTCCCTGCCTAACACTCTCCCTACAGAATCAGCAGCAACCTCTCCCTATGCTAATATCGGCAGAAGTAAGATGGCGGTCGGCGTGCATGCCCTTTTATACCCCCTGTGACGCCCACCAAAGCAAGCCAATCACTTGCATGCCCTTCTGAAAGATGGTGGAGACCCGTGCCTATGTCATCACGTTGCCCACAGTGTCCGTGGATCCTGATTGGCTGAAAAAGAGCGCAAAACAAACTTTTGAAACTCGACTTTGGCGCGTAAGTCGCCGACCTCATCCTAGGGTCGGGTTTCGTTTCATGAAACCCGACTTTGCCAAAAGTCGGCGACTTTTGAAATTTTTCAACCCGTTTCGCTCAACTCTATTATTTAGTTCTCCGGCTGTGAAGAGGCGTCTAGGACCACCGTAGGAACGCTCCACGGCTACTGTTAGTTGTTGTGAATAGGATCAGGGGTCTGCAATCTGCTAGCTACCAACCTCTCTGGTTTTCTGCACTTAGCTTGCATTTTTGTTTTTTCGTCCTCCGGTGACTCATTCATAACACGCTGCCGTGCCCTCAGGTGATTTAATGTGCACAGGAATTTACAATTCCCTGTACTTTCAGATTCGGCTATCAGGGCGTACAGCTCCTATCAGCCTAGGACTCTGATGTCCCTTTTCTCTAAATTAGTACTTCTCTCAGGGGTCTGCTATATGCAGTATTTTAGCTTCCCTAGAGTATCTCAGTCTCTGCTCTTGTCCTTTCCCTCTTCACAGATCAGCTGCCTGTCTTCATCTCCTCTTAGATCAGCTCCCTGTCTTCATCTGACAGGATCTTCCAGAAAGATCTTTTTACCTCACGTCCTCACGTTAAACTGTCATTTCTCCTCACAGCTGTTTTGTTTCCATGACAACCCCCTTAGCTGATTTCTAGCTGACTCTCCAACCCCCTCTGCTGGCCAGAATTTGTAAGGCATCTCCCTTTTCTGACCTGCAGCAGGAAATTGTGATTAAATCTATGCTGCCTGGCATTGGGGTCCCTTTCTGCCTCCAAGCATGACTTTACCCATTAGAGGGAGGTAATGTCACTGTGACAACCGGACTCTGGGGTGTCACATTGAAAAAGGGGTCACGATCTGATACAGGCCCCATGTGGCTCAGAAGTTGTTTAAAGGCATGGTCAGGGTACAAGGGTCTATCCTGTATTCTGTCTCTAGTTTGGGGCAAATGTGTAGTACTCACGGACACGGATTACCCTGTGTATCGCTTACTGGAAGTCACTGACAAACACTGTTGGTCCCTCTCGCTCTCTCTCCCCGGCTGCTGGCGATGGGAAATGATGGTCACTGGTTTGCGGTGCACTGATACCTCCCGGAGACAGCACTTCTCTCTTTCTGGTTGCAGTACGACTGGCTCTGCTCTGTCCTGCAGCGGCTCTGCACTGTTCTGCACCAGGCTTCTCTCCTGGCAGTGGTCCAGCTCTAAACGGTGGGACCTTTCCGCAATGCCGGTCCGCGTGGGGGAAGGGGCAGCCGAGCACGCCGCTCACCGCACTCCTGCACACTGCTCTGCTCTGGCGCAAAACTCCCCTGTTTCTGCCCTCTTATCTGCTGGCTGCTGCGTGCCCTTTTCCTCAGTCTCCTCCCACTTCCCTCGGTCAACAGGAAGGTGTCCTCCTGGGCTTCCCTCAGGCTGCAGGGGAAGGTCCGCCTCCTCAAGGCTGTCCCCCGGGAAGAGAGGATGCAGCCTCTTCAGTTCCGAACCCGGCATGCAGGTATCTGCGGTTTGGTCCATCCCCTTTCGTATGCAGTTTTTTTGCACATTTTCAGAGCAGCTTGCACAACTTATCCTCCTGCAAGCTATACTGCAATGAAAGTGAATTGGGTTTTCAAAAACTCCAATCCCAGAAGTTTAATCCCCTAAACACTTAAATCCAGGTGCCTATTCCCTTCAACTACTGCATTGTAATTGTTGGTAGAACATACTGATCATTGTAGACAATATGCTACATCCTGATCAAAAAAGTGTAACAAATATACTCATTAGATAAAAAGTTTCAATCTTTATTTCAACATATACATATAAAATAAAGTGCCTCATACCATAGTAAGATCAAAATTTAGCGTATACAAAAGTTTCAGGGACATAAAAGAGACACAAATTCCCAAATGCGTATCAGAATATTGCACAAATATTTACTGAAAATAAATGCAAATAAATGTAAATACATATCAAAATAGTGCATAGATATTTACCATAATATCTACAAGCATATAAGATCAGAATGTCACTAAGATCTCACATAATTAAAAGTATGCCGTTTAATCTATTATACACAATTACATTGCCCCTTGCAGCTTATTTCTCCATAGACAATATTTATTTTATCATTATAATAACCACATGGCCTAATAATTATAATCCACAAAATATTTTAAATTGGCACTATAATATTCACACCTAACTATAACACACTCCAAGCTGCACTATTCAATGAGTGTGTATCCTGCATTGAAAACACATGAATCTAATTGAGGCAGTACCCAATGTTGCGATGTGTCTTACACAGTGCAAAGTCTCATTCTAGACCTAAGCATATAAGGCGGCTGCAAGTGCTGCCGTTGTATTGCACAGAAAACTATACTTAAAACGGCTACCAATCAAATATGCAAGTAACACTTTAGATGTCTCATATATAGTGTTGAGCGATACCATTCGATACCCAAAAATATCGTATCGGATGGTATCGCCCGATACGAAAAAAATATCGGGTATCGCCGATTCCGATACCGGAAGTCCCATTCAAGTCAATGGGACTTCCGGTATCGGAATTAAAAAAAGCCCTTTATTTCCTTGTTGGCTAATTCTACATAATTGAAAACAAATAAGAATCATGTAGAATGTATTGTGGGAGGTGGAGGAGACATTAAAAGCATAGTGGTTTATTCAAATCACATGGCATAGCATTAATTCCAATTTTTTTTTTCAGTACGTTCGGAGTTAAAAAGATATTGACTATGTTAACCTTTTTTATATTTTGTCAGATATGTATGTTTCACAACTTCCATGCTCTTCACGTTCTTTTGTACTTCTCCCACACTTTCTCCTTCATGATCCGCAGCAGTAGCATTTTTTTCATCAACTTTTTCTTCACCTTATTCATCTTCTTCTTCATCTTCTTCCCATTAATTTTTTTTTCCATTCTTCATATTCTTCTTATTCAGCTATTATCAATTTTAATATGCTATTTCTTCATCTTCTTCCTATTCTTCTTTGTCTTCATTTTCTTATGGTGACAGGCATTCCTGTAGTACTTATCTATAAAAGTTATAAGATTACACCTTACGTTCTGCCTGTCACTAAAGATTTACAACAGGATTTGTCCGCGTTCAGTTTGGCCTGCAGCAACAGGCATTTTCCAGGGGCACCACGAGGAGGAACGGACTCACCCCCATTTACTGGTTAGTCTTCTTCTGCTTATAATTTTGATTTCTTCTATGCTGATTTTTAGTCTTATGCTTAATGTTCTTCTGCTTTTGCTTCTTCTGCTTCTTGTTCTTCTGTCTTTTGTTCTGTATCTTGGTGGTTGTCTTCATGTTCTTTGTCCTCTTGGTCTTATTATTTAGGGTCATATTTCTGGTCTTCTTTGGTGTGGTCTTCAGGGTCGTCGTCATCAGGGTCGTCGTCATGGAGATCAATAAGGATTACCAAAGACAATTTCAAAAAGCGTGATCTTGGAAATGTAGCAGAAGGTACAAGAAGGCTGAGAAACTGGCGAGAACCAGCAGACAGTGCTGGCACCTGGATGGGTAGCAGAAGAAACAAGAGCCAATGGCACTACCGAGGACCAACTGACTGTGCTGGACCACGGTTACTAAGCAGAAGGTACCTGTGCTAAAAAGCACTACCAAGGACCAGCTGACGGTGCTGGACCTCGGATACCGAGATGGAGGCACCTAGGTCAAAGGCTGTGGCGAGAACCAGCAGACAGTGCTGGCACCCGGATGGGTAGCAGAAGGAACAAGAGCCAATGGCACTACCGAGGACCAACTGACGACCAACTGGACCACGGTTACTAAGCAGGAGGTACCTGTGCTAAAAAGCACTACCAAGGACCAGTTGACGGTGCTGGACTTTGGATACCGAGATGGAGGCACCTAGGCCAAAGGCTCTGGCGAGAACCAGCAGACAGTGCTGGAACCCGGGTGGGTAGCAGAAGGTACCCATTCAAAGCAAAGTAGCCAGGCCGCAAGCCGGCCGCAGTTATCGAAACCCACAGTCCTACAGGGGGTCCATGTCCCATTGGCACTACGGATCCAGCCTTCAGTGCCAGTTCCCGCAGCCCACATAGGAGTCACCTAAACTGCAGGCACCGTAGAGTCGGCTAACACGGCCGCAAGATGACAGGACAACGGATTGGTGGCATAGTGACCTTGACACTACCCGGAAACAGCAGGCGTGCTGAAAACAGGCTGGGCAACAGGGAGTACCCGTGCCAAAGACACTGCCGAGAACCAGCTTACGGTGCTGGAACCTAGATGGATAGCAAAAGCTACAAGAGCCAATGGCACTACCGAGGAACAGCTGACGGTGCTGGACCACGGTTACTAGGCAGGAGGTACCTGTGCTAGAAAGCACTACCAAGGACCAGCTGACGGTGCTGGACCTCGGATACCGAGATGGAGGCACCTAGGCCAAAGGCTCTGGCGAGAACCAGCAGACAGTGCTGGAACCCGGGTGGGTAGCAGAAGGTACCCATTCAAAGCAAAGTAGCCAGGCCGCAAGCCGGCCGCAGTTACCGAAACCCACAGTCCTACAGGGGGTCCATGTCCCATTGGCACTACGGATCCAGCCTTCAGTGCCAGTTCCCGCAGCCCACATAGGAGTCACCTAAACTGCAGACACCGTAGAGTCGGCTAACCCGGCCGCAAGACGACAGGACAACGGATTGGTGGCATAGTGACCTTGACTCTACCCGGAAACAGCAGGCGTGCTGGAACCAGGCTGGGCAACAGGGAGTCCCCGTGCCAAAGACACTGCCGAACACCAACTGGCGTTGTTGGAGCCCAGGGACAATCATGGTGTAGGCCGAGGCCTACTTGGTGGTAGTTTTAGATTGTTTGTAGGCTACAGCAGACTGTCAACGTGCTCCAATTAGGCATCTGTCTCCACTCTGTTTCCAGGATTTCACGTGACCACCAACACCGCCAGTTTATGCGTACAGCAGCCGTCTGCCCAATCCACACGTGTTCCTGGGATTCTGTAATGTCAGCAGATCCCCTGATGTGTTTCTGCCACTGTCTCCTGCTCTGTCCACATTCCCACCGCTTGCAGTGGGAAGGTGGACAGTGCAGGAGACAGTGCCGGACACATATTGGGGGATCTGCTGACGTTACAGAACCCCAGTAACACAGGAACACGTGTGGAATGCGTGGACGGCAACTGTGAGCAGGAACTGGCGGTGTTGGAGGTCAGGGGAAATACTAGAGACAGAGTGGAGACAGAGGCCAAATCAGAGAATGTTTAAATCTGAAGTAGTTACAATTTGGAGGCAGCAGCAGTTTGCCCTCCACACAGCAGGGGATCAGCTGACGTTACCGAACCCCACTTTCACATGAACGAGTGTTTTTCTGTGTGGACAGCACTTCCGAGCACCAACTAGCGTTGTTGGAACCCAGGGACAATCATGGTGCAGGCCGAGGCCTACTAGGAGCCAGGTATAAAGCTGAGGTATTTTGACTTTGGAGGGAGCAGGACGCTTTGCCTTCCACACAGCAGGGGATCAGCTGACGTTACCGAACCCCACTTTCACATGAACGAGTGTGTTTTTCTGTGTGGACAGCACTTCCGAGCAACAACTGATGATGTTGGAGCCCAGGGATAGTCATTTTGTAGGCTGAGGCCTACTTGGAGGCAGTTTAAGATAAGACGTTATTTGAATTTGGAGGCAGCAGCAGTTTGCCCTCCACACAGCAGGGGATCAGCTGACATTACTGACCCCCACTTTTACATGAACGAGTGTGTTTTTCTGTGTGGACAGCACTTCCGAGCACCAACTAGCGTTGTTGGAGCCCAGGGAGAACCAGGGTGCAGGCCGAGGCCTACTTGGTGGCAGTTTTAGATTGTTTGTAGGCTACAACAGACTGTCAACGTGCTCCAATTAGGCATCTGTCTCCACTCTGTTTCCAGGATTTCACGTGACCACCAACACCGCCAGTTTATGCGTACAGTAGCCGTCTGCCCAATCCACACGTGTTCCTGTGTTACTGGTGTTCTGTAATGTCAGCAGATCCCCTGATGTTTGTCTGCCAATGTCTCCTGCTCTGTCCACATTCCCACCACTTGCAGTGGGAAGGTGGACAGCGCAGGAGACAGTGCCGGACACACATTGGAGGATCAGCTCACGTTACAGAACACCAGGAACACAGGAACAAGTGTGGAATGCGTGGACGGCAACTGTGAGCAGGAACTGGCGGTGTTGGAGGTCAGGGGAAATACTAGAGACAGAGTGGAGACAGAGGCCAAATCAGAGAATGTTTAAATCTGAAGTAGTTACAATTTGGAGGCAGCAGCAGTTTGCCCTCCACACAGCAGGGGATCAGCTGACGTTACCGAACCCCACTTTCACATGAACGAGTGTGTTTTTCTGTGTGGACAGCACTTCCGAGCAACAACTGACGATGTTGGAGCCCAGGGATAGTCATTTTGTAGGCTGAGGCCTACTTGGAGGCAGTTTAAGATAAGACGTTGTTTGAATTTGGAGGCAGCAGCAGTTTGCCCTCCACACAGCAGGGGATCAGCTGACATTACTGACCCCCACTTTCACATGAACGAGTGTGTTTTTCTGTGTGGACAGCACTTCCAAGCACCAACTAGCGTTGTTGGAGCCCAGGGAGAACCAGGGTGCAGGCCGAGGCCTACTTGGTGGCAGTTTTAGATTGTTTGTAGGCTACAACAGACTGTCAACGTGCTCCAATTAGGCATCTGTCTCCACTCTGTTTCCAGGATTTCACGTGACCACCAACACCGCCAGTTTATGCGTACAGCAGCCGTCTGCCCAATCCACACGTGTTCCTGTGTTACTGGGATTCTGTAATGTCAGCAGATCCCCTGATGTGTGTCTGCCACTGTCTCCTGCTCTGTCCACTTTCCCACCACTTGCAGTGGGAAGGTGGACAGCGCAGGAGACAGTGGCGGACACACATTGGGGGATCTGCTGACGTTACAGAACCCCAGTAACACAGGAACACGTGTGGAATGCGTGGACGGCAACTGTGAGCAGGAACTGGCGGTGTTGGAGGTCAGGGGAAATACTAGAGACAGAGTGGAGACAGAGGCCAAATCAGAGAATATTTAAATCTGAAGTAGTTACAATTTGGAGGCAGCAGCAGTTTGCCCTCCACACAGCAGGGGATCAGCTGACGTTACCGAACCCCACTTTCACATGAACGAGTGTGTTTTTCTGTGTGGACAGCACTTCTGAGCACCAACTGGCGGTGTCGGAGCCCAGGGAAAATCAGGTAGTAGGCCGAGGCCTACTTGGAGCCAGGTGTAAATCTGAGTTTGTTTGACTGTGGAGGGAGCAGGACACTTTGCCATACACACAGCAGGGGATCAGCTGACGTTACCGAATCCCACTTACACATGAGCGAGTGTTTTGTCTGTGCGGACAGCACTTCTGAGCACCAACTGGCGGTGTCGGAGCCCAGGGAAAATCAGGTAGTAGGCCGAGGCCTACTTGGAGCCAGGTGTAAATCTGAGGTTGTTTGACTGTGGAGGGAGCAGGACACTTTGCCATACACACAGCAGGGGATCAGCTGACGTTACCGAACCCCACTTACACATGAGCGAGTGTTTTGTCTGTGCGGACAGCACTTCTGAGCAGCAACTGGCGGTGTCGGAGCCCAGGGAAATCAGGTAGTAGGCCGAGGCCTACTTGGAGCCAGGTGTAAATCTGAGGTTGTTTGACTGTGGAGGAAGCAGGACACTTTGCCATACACACAGCAGGGGATCAGCTGACGTTACCGAACCCCACTTACACATGAGCGAGTGTTTTGTCTGTGCGGACAGCACTTCTGAGCAACAACGGGCGTTGCTGTAGCCCAGTAAATAAAGTTCAGGTCATAGAAACATGAACACAACAGGAGACCTGGATCCTGTTGCCAGCCAATTATTTATTCTGGAAGAGGACTGGCAAATTCAGGTGAGATCGAGGCCTTGTTCATTTTCACAAAAGTAAGCCGGTCAACATTATCGGCGCATAGTCGCGTGCGACGGTCTGTTACCACACCACCTGCAGCACTAAAGACACGTTCCGATAATACACTGGCAGCAGGGCAAGCCAGCACCTCCAATGCATACTGGCTAAGCTCTGGCCATGTATCCAGCTTAGAGACCCAATACTTGAACGGGGAAGAGCCGTCTGGGAGAACCCTAACAGGGCATGACAAGTAGTCTGTCACCATCTGACGGAAACGTTGCCTCCTGCTGACTGGAGCCGTCTGTGATGGTGTAGCCGTTTGTGGCGGTCCCACAAAACTTTTCCACATTTGGGCCATACTGGCCTTGCCTTGTCCTGTGGCACAGCCTCTGCTACCTCTTTGTGCAGAGCTTCCTCCACTGCCTCTACCCACATGGCTGCTTTGAAAAGCACTACCAGCAACACTTGTGGGGGGAATGGAGAACATGATGGCCTGCACAAGTGTTTCTTGGTACTCCCGCATTTTTCGCTCCCGGTTCAACTGTGGTTTGAGGCTTTGTAAGTTGTCCCGGTAGCGAGGATCTAGGAGGGTGTACACCCAATAATCAGCCATGTGGAGAATGTTGGCGATGCGGCGGTCATTTAACAAGCACTGCAGCATGAAATCAACCATGTGCTGCAGACTGACAACTGGACCGGAAATGCTGTCCCCAGCTTGAGGCAGCATCTCTGCCTGCTCAGCATCACCCCACCCTCGCTGTACACACTGACTACTAGAGCCTTGTGTACCTCCCTCCTCTGGAGAGATGTGTTCCTCCTCCTCCTCCATTGACTCCTCGTCATCCTCCTCACTAAGTGTCCCCTGCCTGGGCCTTTGTGTGGAAGCACGTTGCGCAGACTTGCCAGAAGCAGATGGCATTTCTGACTGCTCATCCTCGACCTCTTCAAAAACCTCCTCACTTAGTGCTTGTAAGGTTTTTTGAAGCAGACAGATGAGGGGGACAGTCATGCTGATTAGTGCATCATCTGCACTGGCCATCCGCGTGGAGTCATCGAAGGCACGCAAAACTTGGCAGATGTCCCTCATAGTGGCCCACTCAGTGGTGGTGAAGTGTGTCCGGCGCACATTGCGATTTGTTTGCGCCTGATGCAGCTGGTACTCCATTACTGCTGCCTGCTGCTCACAAAACCGCTCCAACATATGTAACTTTGAATTCCACCTGGTGGGGAGGTCACATATGATGCGATGTTCTGGCAGGCGGAATCGGCGTTGCAGAGATGCAATGCGCGATCTTGCCATGCTGGAACGCCGCAAGTGAGCAAACTCTAGGCGAACCTTGTGCAGCAGTGCATCAAGATCCGGATAGTCCCTCAGAAAGCTCTGCACGACCAAATTGAGCACGTGTGCCAGACATGGTATGTGAGTGAGGTTGCCTAGGCCCAGAGCTGCCACTAGATTTCGGCCATTGTCACTCACTACCAAACCTGGCTGGAGATTCGCTGGCACAAACCACACATCGCTCTCCTGCTTGATGGCATTCCAGAGCTCCTGTGCTGTGTGGCTCCGATTCCCCAAAGAAATTAATTTAAGGACGGCCTGTTGACGTTTGGCCACACCTGTGCTCATATCTGGCCTAACAGGCTCACGCAGTGCTGATTCCGAGGAACTAGAGTAGGAGGAGGACTCAATATGTACAGACTGCATTCCTGCAATCCTTGGAGTTGGCAGAATACGTACAGAGCCACTCTCCAGATCTGTACCCGGCTCCACAACATTGACCCAATGGGCAGTGAGGGAAAGGTATCGTCCCTGTCCATGGCTACTGGTCCACGCATCGGTGGTCAGGTGGACCTTGCTACTGACGGCATTTAGTAGTGCATTTTTAATTTTTCCCTCCACATGCTTTTGCAGGGCAGGGACAGCTTGCCTGCTGAAATAAAAGCGGCTGGGCACATTGTATTGTGGAACTGCCAATGACATAAAGTTCCGGAAGGTGTCAGTCTCCACCAGCCTGAATGACAGCATCTCAAGGGCCAGTAGTTTGGCAATGCCGGCATTCAGAGCCAGTGCTCGGGGATGGTTTGCCGAGTATGGCCGCTTTTTCTCCCATGCCTGTGCTACCGATTGCTGGTGAGTGGCCTGGGAGTGTGCTGATGACTGCGAACGTGGTTCAGTGGGTGGAATTTCACTGGGTCTCTGGACAACAGTGGCAGTGGTTCTTCCATGGCGTTCCAGTGAGGAAGCCGAACCAGCTGTGTGTGAGCTGGAGGAAGAGGCCCCAACACGAGCTGAAGAGGTGGTAGGTGCTGCTGAAGGTTGGCCTACATCTTCAGTGTGTCTGTGTAACTCCACCTCGTGCTTGGTACGCACATGTTTCCACATATTTGTGGTATTGAGGTTGGTCACATTTTTCCCTCGTTTCACTTTCTGATGACACAGCTTGCATTTGACAAAGCAAATGTCATCTGCAACTGTGTCAAAAAAAGACCACGCACTGCAAGTCCTGGGAGCGCCCGTTTTGTGTTTTGGAAGAGGATTGCTCCTCACGGGTGCTAAAGTGGAGGCTACAGGCAACCAAGTCTGCCCCCGCCCTCTCCCTCCTCTTTTGGCCATTCGGGGAATCTCTTCCTCAGAGCTGCTCCCACCACCTTCCTGTGGCTGACGCCATGATGGGTCAAGGACCTCATCATCTCCACTCCCCTCTTCAAGCACCGGCTGGTCCTGGGTTGTCTCGCCAGCACCGTTCGCACCAGAAATTGGCAACTGAGTCTCATCATCATCAGATGAGCACTGAGGTGTGCTGACAATAGGCACTGGCCCACCCGCCTCTTCAGATTCAGAGGGACAAAGCAGTTGCGCATCACTGCATACTCCCTCTTCTTCACGCTCTAGAATGCTGCTTGGCTGGCCACCTCTTTCCAAGCCAACAGATTCTGAGAACAGAAGTAAAGATTGAGATGGCTCCTGTCCAGGGCTCTCAGACTGCCTGGGCAATTTGGCAGGTGGTGAAGAGACAGATGGTTGCTCTTCAGTGCTCTGGCCTTGGGAGGATGCGGAAGTCATTGAAGTGGATGCGTTAGCTGCCATCCATCCGACAACGGCTTCAATTTGTTCGTCACGCAGCAGTGGGGTACGGCGAGGTCCTACAAAGCTGCGCATGAAGAACTGTTGCCTGGTAAAAGTGGGGGATGCCGGGTCACTGGTGGCCGCAGCAGACACCGAATCCCCACGTCCTCTCCCTGCTGAATCCCCCCATCCTCTCCCTGCTGAAACTCCACGGCCACGACCATGTGCCTTACTCCCTGCCTTCTTCATCTTGGTAGACTGATAAAGATAGGCAGAAAAGTAAAAAAGGGGTGGCTTAGTGTTCTTATTCCTGAACACCTGCTAACCAGTATAAGAAACACTAATTTGGCTAAGAGTGTGTGTACTACACTTTAATATGATCTAATGTGGCCTAGACAACTGGAAAGTGGAGTGTTTGGTGAACTTTATTTCCTTTTTTTTTTGTGGGTAGGAAAGGAAAGGATGTGACCAAAGTTTGAAAGCTATAGTATCACAAACTTTTTGGAGCGATTACAATGCAGGAAGCTAACCTACAATGCAATTGATGAGGCTCCAAAAAATAGAGTGATACTAGCCTGGCTGGCCCTGAAGGGCACAAGCCAGCAAAAAGGCTCCTCTATCTAATCCTATATAGTGTTTGCAACCCACCAATGACAATGGATGCGGTTGGAAGCACACTAATATAGGAGCAAAAATCTGGCTAAATTAGCTGCAAAAAAAGGACTATGTATGAGGCAGTGACGCACGCTGAGCAGACTACAGCTAGCGGTGGCTGTAGAACACACTGCAACGTGAGCTGCACTCACACACAGAGAGACCTATCAGACAGCCAAAAACAGTGCAGAGAAATGGGCTATAGCACTGAAAGGCTGCTGAAAGGCTCCGCTGTCCACTCCTTTAGTGTTTGCAACCAACGTATATGGATACTTATGGAAGCACACTATAGAGGAGAAAAAAAAAAGCAGCAATAAAAGAAAAATGTGTATGAGGCAGAGACACACGCTGGGCGGCCTACAAGCAGACGTGCCTGCAGGACACACTACACAGTGTGAGTCTGCACTCACACAGCCCTTGCAGACAGCTGTGAAAACAGCGCTGCTAGGGAAAAGCAAGCTACAGTGGTGGTTTATGTAGCCTGGGTTAAGCACTATATGTTTTGTGGAATCGCTATTTCTAACTGTCCCTCACAGTCTTCAACAGCAGCCTGTCCCTAACTGAATTCACAGCAGAGTGACCAGAAATGGCGGCTGCAGCGCTTTTTATAGTGCATCATGACATCATTTCAGCAGCCAATCACAGCCATGCCAGTAGTTAACATGCCTACATGCCTAACAGGATGTGCCCACACTTCTGAGGATCCCCATTGGCTGAATCAAATTGAGCGGGCTCCTAGCATTATGGGAACTTCCGATTCCGGTATTCGATATGAAAAAAGTATCGGAACTAAGTATCGGAATTCCGATACAGCTAATATCAGCCGATACCCGATACTTGCGGTATCGGAATGCTCAACACTACTCATATATACATATTACCTGTTCCCAGCTCTTGCTACATAGATGCCAACTGGCCCACTAAAAAGATCCTAAACCCCGACACGCGTTTCGCTGTCAATGCTTCCTCCTGGAGGAATGTATATGTATATGTTGAAATAAAGATTGGAATTTTTTTATCTAATGAGTATGTTTATCACACTTTTTGATCAGGATGTAGCATATTGTCTACAATGATCAGTATCTTCTATTGATATCTAAAGTGTGGCCAATCCCTTGATAAGGGAAATGGGTTTGGGTAGTGTGCTTACCAATTGTAATTGTTGGGATTGATGTTTTTATGCTGTTATCGTATTTTGCGGTTTAAAAGACGCACCGGATTATAAGACACCTCAAATTTTGGGAAGAAAAATAGGGAAAAAAACTTTTTTAGTAAATTGGTGATGCATCTTATATTCCTTGCATCTTATTGTCTACTGAGGTGGTGGATGCGGTGAAGCGGGGTCCCAGGGTCACTGCTGGAGGAGGCAGGTGTGGGGAGATGGTGAGGACCCCAAACTAGATGGAAGGGGTGTATGGAGGTACAGCGCTACATGTGTTCTGTGGTGCTGGGGCTCCGCCAACATTTTGTAAAAGCCCAGAGTCCCCAGATTTCCATGGTTTACTTTGTGGTGGACTCCAGGAAATGGCTGCCGAGGTCAGCACATGAGCAGAAGGAGATCTCGGATTCAAGATCTTGTCTCTCAAGATCTCGATGCCGAGATTTCTATCTGCACATGCACTGCCCCTGGCAGCCATTTTTCCGGAGTCCAGCGCAATTTATATCATGGAAGTGCAGGCTCTTGGCTTCTTGGCTTTCACAAAATGTTGGCAGAGCCCTGAACCACCGAACGCCTGCATGTCACACTTCCAAACACCCCATCCTCACAGCCTGCCGTCCGCAGCATCGCCCCACTCTTGCCTCTGCCAGCAGCGACCCTGGGACCCCACATGGACCAGGGACCATCCCATCAAATACCTGCTTTCCTTTTACTGTGGGCATAATACTACTTAGACAACACAGGGTGAGAGTAAAACAGTGTGGCAATACTTTTTGAACCACAAAACAGGCAAATAACACATAGAACAGTTCCAGCACAATACCCAAGATGGTGCAAAACTACACTCGCCAGAATAAGAACAGCTGTGACATCAGAGCTTCCATGGCCAACTACCCCACCTGTGGCCCACACAGAGAAGAGGTAATGACAAGCTTAGGAAGATGACAGTCCCTTGAGATACAAGGTCAGGTGACTGGATGGTCACAACCTGCCTTCTCTGAACATCTCCATGGAGCCAGGTGACTGGTGTGTCCCATTCCTGGCTTTCACAAATGTATCCATAGGGTTTAGGCAACCGGTGGGTCCAAATCCTGACCAACCAAAATGTATCAATGGTTTCAGTGATGATCAATGGTGCAGTTCTGTATTCTTTCAGCTGAGGCCGTGGTCAATTAAGCTGACATCCTGACGAGTCAAGTCTGTGTCCCTCATGATGGAGCCTTGATCTGGCAGCTATCCTGTAGAGTGTTCCAGGCTGTTGTTTTGTAAAGGGTCTCTGATTCTTTGGATCTCTGGGTCTCTTGGCTGTCTGGATGTCTATTTTTAGAGGTCTATCACACTTATATAGCTTACAACTGCTGTACTTCAAGCCAGCATCAAGAAGTCAAGAAGAAGATGTGATGAGATAACTTGAATTGCTTATACGAACAAAAGTCTGTTTTCCTGACCAACAAAAGAACAAACACATAAATTCAAAAGTCAGCATATAGATAACAGTCTATTACTTCTGGCTTACTGAAAATAGATGTCTGGATATTGTAGGGATTCGCTCTGGTAGGTAGCTGCAGGGCGGCAGTAAGGAGGCAACACACAGGCATAAAGTCCAGTTTCAATGGTTTAATATCACTTAGTAACCAGCCGGTTAACAGAACATAAGGAAGTGTTAGGGATGGCGCAACGCACTAAACATAAATAATAGGAAGTGTGTTTGGTGTTTGCCGCCCGGGGTCCACCGTGCAGTAGGTGTAACAACCGTTGCTGAGTAATGGCGGACTCGCTACATGGCGGTATACTGTGCTCGGGTTAAACATCACCCGGGGTAAGCAGAGCGGACTCTGTTATTCTCACAGAGACCATAAAGCATAAACGCCGAGCCTGTTAGCTTCACAGGTCTCAGCTGGCGTGCACACACGGTATATGGTCACAGGACACGGCCCAAGACAGAGGTCGGTGTCCGTCTTGACCTACCGTGCGTGCGGCGTCGCTACCTCGGACGCCGGTAAGTGCTGCTAACTGCAGCGCGGCCGTAACTACGGCCGCTATGCGATAATGCCGTCAGGCGTGACACCAACGGACGCTAGTGCAGAGGTTCGGTATGCACTGTGGCCTATAGCTTGCCAATGACTGGCGCTGACTATCTCTCTATTTCCCTATCCACATGCGTAGTATCATAGGGAAGGGAGTTCAAATGAGTCAGTCACTAGAATCATACATCTTTCACCATTCACACATAGCAAGTATAGTCTATACTAGCGCATGGGCGAGCGGCCATGTGGGCCTTTTATACCTATGCGCTTCCGGGACCTTCCAGACCTCTGAGATGGGCCAATCAGATCAGGACAAGGACCTGAGCATGTGACCCCCGATCTCCACTGGGAGATCGTCTCGTGGGCATGCCCAGAAGCACGGCGAAAGGACTTAGCCTCTGGAGTGGTTTCCTGCAAAGCAGGTTGCACTACCATTGCTGGTCCAGAGGTGGCAGCAACATCCAGAACCAGAGAGCTGGTCTGAGCAGGGCGCCTGGATCTCCGAGATTGCTGTGCAGGTCCCTGAGCAGTTGGAAAGGAATGGGAGACCGCTGGATGTTTGGCTCTGGATTCCTGCTGTGCAGCTGCAGGAATCTGATGCCTAACAGAAAGAACACATACTCCAGCTTGGAGAACCACTGGTCCCAGACTTACCTGTTGTGAGTTCATTTTCCCCTTCACTACTGAGGCCCGAGGAACTCCCTCTTCTGGTGAAGAAAGGTAGTGAGCCTGATTGTCAAACACCTGGGGCTGATGATGATGACTGGCTGAGTGGAGTTAAAGACTGGATATAAGGCTGCCGACGCCCTTCTGGCCTGCGGGTGATTTCTCTGTGGACTTCTAGGAAACCAGTCTGATTCCTGCTCATCTAACGCTAAGATTTCTGCTTTGCCTTTTTGCATTAGTGTTTTGTTTTCCTTGCTTTTCTGGATTCTGCCATTCCCTGCTGGGGTGAGCTGAATCTCCTTTTGCCTGTTGCTCTGTCTTCAGAATATTCCTGAGTACTGACATAGCCTTTTTTGAAGCCTAGCGTCTTCAGGGCTTTTTTTACTGTCAGTTGTTGGCTCTTATTTTCATAGGGTTTTTCACGGATTGCAGACAGCAGCCTTCCTGTCCTTTCCTATCTAAGCTAGCTGGGGCCCATCTTTGCTCAGTCTATCTTTCTGTCTGTGTTTTGTTCTTTCTTGTTGCTTCACCGTCATTATATGTGGGGGGCTGCCTTTTGCTTTGGGGTCTGCTCTGTGGCAGTTTAGATTTCCCTTTCTGTCTTTAGGCTATGTAGTCCTCCGGCTGTGATCGAGGGGCCTAGGGCATCGTAGGAGCCCCCCACGGCTACTGCTAGTTGTGTTGATAGGTTCAGGGGTCTGCAATCCGATAGCTGCCAACTTCTCTGGTTTTCTGGACTTAGCTAGCAATTCTATTTTTGCCTCCTATGGTGACTCAATCATAACAGAATCACCCGCCATACCGCAGATCCTAGGGTACTCAATTGCAGGAAAGAATTGTATAAAAAAAAAAGTGTGTATATTTTTTCCTCTATATCTCTGAGGCCGTAGGGGGAATTTTTTTTTTCTCTCAATGGAGATAAAGCAATTGTCTGATCGTGTGGAGCAGCTCGCTGCGGAAGTGCGGGGAATTTCCGCCTACCTTGCTCATTCACATGCTGCTGAACCAAAGATTCCTACACCTGATGTATTTTTTGGGGATCGGTCTAAATTTTTGAATTTCAAAAATAATTGTAAATTATTTTTTGCCTTCAAGCCTAACTCGTCAGGGAGCTCCGCGCAGCAGGTTAAAATTGTCATCTCTTTGCTGCGTGGCGATCCCCAGGATTGGGCGTTTTCTTTGAAACCAGATGATCCTATTCTGACTAATGTGAACGCATTTTTTCAGGGCTTGGGGTTGTTGTATGACGAACCTAATGCCATTGATCAGACTGAAAAGACCCTGCTGGCATTGAACCAGGGTCGTGATTCTGCAGAATTGTACTGTCAAAAATTCCGAAAGTGGGCAGTACTTACTACCTGGAATGATAATGCCTTGGCTGCTCTCTTTCGGAAGGGGTTGTCAGAAGCCGTAAAAGATGCTATGGTGGGATTTCCTGTTCCCTCTGGTCTTGACGATTCTATGTCTTTAGCCATTCAGGTTGATCGGCGTTTGTGCGAACGCAGAGCTGCACGAGAGGTGTTGCCACCTGTTGAACAGATGTCTGAACCTATGCAATGTGATAGAGTTTTTTCCAGAGAGCAGCGTCAGGAGTTCAGAAGGCGTAATAAGTTGTATTTTTCTGTGGAGATGCATCGCATATTATTTCTGTCTGTCCTAAATGCGAGAAACGCCTTGCACACACGTTTTCTGTTGGTGGTGTTCAACCTAAGTTTCTTCTGGCTATTACTCTGATCTGCTCCCTGCCCACATTTTCCGCCAAGGCTTTTGTGGATTCGGGAGCAGCTCTAAACCTAATGGACTTGGATTTTGCTAAACGTTGTGGATTTCCGATGACACCTCTGCAGACGCCTATCCCTTTGAGGGGGATTGATGCTACTCCTTTGGCTAAAAATAAACCTCAGTTTTGGACCCAGGTGGTAATGCGGGTCGCCCCAGACCATCAAGAAAATTGCAGGTTTTTGGTGTTATATAATCTGCATGATACTATTGTTCTGGGGTTTCCCTGGTTACAAATTCATAATCCAGTTTTGGATTGGAAATCTGTGTCTGTGGTGAGTTGGGGTTGTCGGTGTGCCTTTAGTGAGGCTCCGGTGTTTTCCACCTCTCCTCAGTCGCATGATGTTCCTGATTATTTGGCGGACTTTTATGATGTATTTAGTGAGAATGAGTCTGCGTCTCTGCCTCCTCATAGGAGTTATGACTGTGCAATTGAACTGAGCCCGGGGTGTAAATTTCCCAAGGGTCGGCTCTTCAATTTATCTGTACCCGAGCACGAGGCTATGCGATCCTATATTAAGGAGGCGTTGGAGAAGGGTCATATTAGACCATCCACGTCACCCTTAGGTGCTGGGTTTTTTTTTGTGGCCAAAAAGGATGGATCATTAAGACCTTGTATTGATTATCGTGCTCTCAACAAAATTACTGTTAAATATCAGTATACGTTACCCCTGATTTCTGATCTATTCTCCAGAGTTAAAGGTGCTTGCTGGTTTACCAAGCTTGACCTCAGGGGGGCGTATAATCTTATTCGCATTAAGCATGGGGATGAATGGAAGACGGCGTTTAATACTCCGGAGGGATATTTTGAGTACCTGATGATGCCTTTTGGGCTCACTAATGCCCCTTCTGTCTTCCAGTGCTTCATGAACGATATTTTCCGAGATTTTGTGGATAAATTTTTGGTTATCTATCTGGATGATATTTTGATCTTCTCCAAGGATTGGGATTCTCATGTGGAACATATTCGGACTGTGTTCCGGATCTTGAGGGAGAATTCCCTGTATGTCAAAGGATCTAAATGCCTTTTTGGAGTACAGAGGATTTCTTTTTTGGGATTTATTTTGTCCCCGTCAACTATTGAAATGGACCCGGCCAAGGTACAGGCCATTTACGATTGGGTTCAGCCCACTTCTTTGAAGGCCCTCCAGAAGTTTTTGAGTTTTGCTAATTTTTATCGGAAATTTATAGCAAAATTTTCTAGTATTGCCAAGCCATTGACTGATTTGACTAAGAAGGGTGCTGATGTGTTAAATTGGTCTCCGGAGGCTGTTTCTTCCTTTCAGGAGCTGAAGCGAAGATTCACCTCCGCCCCGGTTTTGCGGCAACCTGATGTCTCACTTCCGTTCCAGGTAGAGGTGGATGCTTCTGAGATTGGTGCAGGAGCTGTTCTGTCCCAAAAGGATCCTGTAACATCTAAAATGAATCCCTGTGCTTTCTTTTCCCGAAAGTTCTCTCCATCTGAACGTAACTATGATGTGGGGAATCGGGAACTGTTAGCCATGAAATGGGCATTTGAGGAGTGGAGACATTGGTTGGAGGGAGCTAAGCATCAAGTCATGGTCCTCAGTGACCACAAGAATTTGATTTACCTAGAGTCGGCTAAGCGCTTGAACCCTAGACAGGCTAGGTGGGCCTTGTTTTTTACACAAGGAGCTAAGAATGTCAAGGCTGACGCCCTCTCTAGGAGCTTCTTTGCTGATTCTCCTGTGGTGACCAAGCTTGCTACCATCTTAGGCGAAGGGGTAGTTCTTTCTGCCACCTCGTCCGATTTGAGACGTGCTCTGGAAGAGTTCCAGGAGTACAAACCTGAGCGTTGTCCCAGTGGAAAGTTGTATGTTCCTGACCAGTGGAAGAAGAGAGTGATGCCTGAAGTTCAGTGCTCTGCTTTGGCTGGTCATCCAGGTATTTTTGGTACTAGAGATCTGGTGAGTCGGTCTTTTTGGTGGCCCTCCTTGTCTCGTGATGTCAGGAATTTTGTGCAGTCCTGTGGGACGTGCTCCCGGTCTAAATCGTGTTCTCGCTCTAGTGGGTTGTTGATGCCTTTGCCTGACCCCAAGAGGCCATGGACCCATATTTCAATGGATTTCATCTCTGATATGCCTGTCTCTCAAAGGATGACTGTTATTTGGGTGATTTGTGATAGGTTCTCTAAGATGGTTCATCTTGTACCATTCCCTAAGTTGCCGTCTTCCTCTGAATTGGTGCCCCTGTTTTTACAACAGGTGGTTCGCTTGCACGGGATTCCTGAGAACATTGTATCTGACAGAGGAGTCCAGTTTGTGTCTAGATTTTGGAGAACTTTCTGTTCCAAGCTGGGAATTCAGTTGTCCTTCTCCTCTGCTTTTCACCCTCAGACCAATGGACAGACAGAGAGAACAAACCAGACCTTGGAGTCATATTTGAGATGTTTTATTTCTGCTGATCAGGTTGATTGGGTTTCATTTTTGCCCTTGGCCGAATTTGCTTTAAATAATAGAGCTAGTTCTGCCACTTTGATGTCACCTTTTTTTTGTAACTTTGGGTTTCATCCTCGATTTTCTTCAGGGCAGGTGGAGCCCTCTGCCTGCCCAGGTGTTGACACTGTGGTGGAGAGAATGCACCAGATCTGGGACCAAGAGGTGGATAAGTTATCTCTCTCCCAGGAAAAGGCCCAGCGGTTTTCCAACCGACATAGGACCATTGGTCCCCAGTTTAAGGTTGGTGATATGGTGTGGTTATCATCAAAAAATATTGCTGTGAAGGTGGCTTCTCCTAAGTTTAAGCCTAGATTTATTGGACCTTACAAGATTTTGGAGATTATTAATCCGGTCTCTTTTCGTTTGGCTCTTCCTGTCACATTTAAAATCCATAATGTGTTCCATAAATCTTTGTTGAAGAGGTTTGTTGAACCTGTTGTTCCGGGGGTTGCACCTCCAGACCCTGTATTGGTTGAAGGTAACATGGAATATGAGGTAGAGAAAGTACTGGATTCCCATCTGGCTAGACGGAGACTCTAGTATTTGGTTAAGTGGAAGGGTTATGGTCAGGAGGATAATTCCTGGGTCTCTGCCTCTGATATTCATGCCAAAAGATTGGTGCGTGCCTTTCATCAGGCTCACCCTGATCGCCCTGGTGGCGTGGTTGAGGGTTCGGTGACCCCTCCTCAAGGGGGAGGTACTGTTATGAGTTCATTTTCCCCTTCACTACTGAGGCCCGAGGAACTCCCTCTTCTGGTGAAGAAAGGTAGTGAGCCTGATTGTCAAACACCTGGGGCTGATGATGATGACTGTCTGAGTGGAGTTAATGACTGGATATAAGGCTGCCGACGCCCTTCTGGCCTGCGGGTGATTTCTCTGTGGACTTCTAGGAAACCAGTCTGATTCCTGCTCATCTAAAGCTAAGATTTCTGCTTTGCCTTTTTGCATTAGTGTTTTGTTTTCCTTGCTTTTCTGGATTCTGCCATTCCCTGCTGGGGTGAGCTGAATCTCCTTTTGCCTGTTGCTCTGTCTTCAGAATATTCCTGACTACTGACATAGCCTTTTTTGAAGCCTAGCGTCTTCAGGGCTTTTTTTACTGTCAGTTGTTGGCTCTTATTTTCATAGGGTTTTTCACGGATTGCAGACAGCAGCCTTGCCTTCCTGTCCTTTCCTATCTAAGCTAGCTGGGGCCCATCTTTGCTCAGTCTATCTTTCTGTCTGTGTTTTGTTATTTCTTCTTGCTTCACCATCATTATATGTGGGGGGCTGCCTTTTGCTTTGGGGTCTGCTCTGTGGCAGTTTAGATTTCCCTTTCTGTCTTTAGGCTATGTAGTCCTCCGGCTGTGATAGAGGGGCCTAGGGCATAGTAGGAGCCCCCCACGGCTACTGCTAGTTGTGTTGATAGGTTCAGGGGTCTGCAATCCGATAGCTGCCAACGTCTCTGGTTTTCTGGACTTAGCTAGCATTTCTATTTTTGCCTCCTACGGTGACTCAATCATAACACTCACCCCTTGCATGGGATGGGCTTAACTAAGCAGCTGCCAGGTGCCATTCCCGGGGTTCTTCTGAGTCTTGCTGCTAGAGTCCTGCAGCATGGGGATCCTGTATATAAGTTTCAGGCTGAGTCCAGCCGAGTTCCTGCAGCTTCCCGAAACACACACACTCTGTGGCAATTACCAACCTCCATAACATAGGGCCCAACCCCTCCCACCAGTGGGATAGACATCACATGGGCTGATCACGTGACCCTGACATCATCGCAGGTCCTGTCTTTAGGGAAAAACCTGGCCAAACATTAATCTGCTGGGAGAAACATATCTCCCATCCAGTAAAACACCCTTTGCTGTACCACATACCTCCCCCCTATGTTCAACCCTAAGGGGGTGGACACATGACATACATTGAACTCTGGACAGGGCATCTGCATTCCCCTGTAGTCGGCCTGCACGATGTTCCACTGAAAACTTAAAATTTTGCAGGGACAGGAACCACCTGGTGACTCGGGCATTCCGCTCCTTAGCTTGACTCATCCATGTAAGAGGAGAATGATCTGTCACCAACCGAAATGTTCTCCCCAGCAAATAGTAGCGCAATGACTCTAGCGCCCACTTGATGGCCAGGCACTCTCTCTCCACAATACTGTATCGGGTTTCAGCTGGGGTAAGCTTCCGGCTTAGGAAACTAACGGGATGCTCTTCCCCGTTAATTTCCTGAGACAGCACGGCACCGAGCCCTATCTCAGAGGCATCAGTCTGCACAACAAACTCTTTTTTGAAAATTGAAGTGATCAGGATTGGAGTACCACACAGTGCCCATTTTAACTTTGTAAAGGTCTCTTCTTACTGTTCATTCCAGTCGACCATCACAGATTTTTTCCCTTTTAAGCAATCTGTTAAAGGCGCAGACAGGGTTGCAAAGTTGGGAATGAACCACCTATAATATCCCACCAAACCTAAAAAGGCTTTTACCTGTTTTGTTGTGAGGGGACGAGGCCAGTTCTGGATTGCCTCTACTTTGTTTACTTGGGGCTTGAGAACTCCTCTCCCAATGACATAACCCAAGTACCGTGCTTCTTCCATCCCTATGGAACACTTCTTTGGGTTGGCAGTGAGCCCTGCTTGTCGCAGAGAGTCTATCACTGCCTGCACTTTTGCTAAGTGGCTTTCCCAGTCGGAGCTGTACACAACGATATTGTCTAGATAGGCTGAGGCATAGCGGCGATGGGGACAGAGCACAATATCCATTAACCGCTGGAACGTTGCTGGAGCGCCATGCAACACAAAGGGTAACACCTTATACTGGAACAGCCCCTCAGGTGTTACAAAAGCCGTTTTTTCCTTTGCCTCCTCTGTTAGGGGTACCTGCCAATAACCTTTTGTGAGGTCCAGAGTTGTAAAATACCATGCTTGCCCAAAGCGCTCTATCAACTCATCATCTCGGGGCATGGGGTAGGCGTCAAACTTTGAAATGTCATTGAGTTTTCTAAAATCATTACAGAATCTTAGAGACCCATCATGCTTGGGTATTAGGACTATTGGGCTGGCCCACTCACTTTGAGACTCTTCTATGACCCCCTAACTGTAGCATAGCTTTTATCTCTTCCGAGATGGCTTGTCGCTGGGCCTCAGGCACCCGATAAGGCTTTAGTTGGACCTTGGCCTGTGGCTCTGTGACAATGTCATGTTGGATTAGGGAGGTGCGTCCAGGGAGCTCCGAAAAAACATCTGTATTCTGGCTAATGAACTCCCGGACCTCCTGAACCTGTCTAGGAGACAAAGTATCTGCAATTTTGACCGCGGGTTGGGCTTTTCCTGCATCGCCCCGAGGTAACAGAGCCTTTTCCATCTGAAACGCTGGCAGCAGACTATCCCCACCAAGGTGCTCTCTATCTTTCCAGGGTTTAAGCAAATTAATATGGTAAACCTGTTCTGGCTTTCTCCATCCTGGCTGGTGTACCTTGTAGTCTACTGGCCCCACCTTCTCCATGATCTCGTAGGGTCCCTGCCACCTTGTGAGAAATTTGCTATCTACGGTAGGCACAAGCACCAACACCCGATCCCCAGGGGTAAAGGTCCTTACCCGAGCCTCCCGGTTATAGACCCGACTCTGTGACCGTTGTGCTGCCTCCATATGTTCCCGGACCAAGGGTAGTACTGTGTTCATCCTCTCTTGCATTTTTGCAACATGTTCTATCACACTTTTGTGGAGGGTAGGTTGGTTCTCCCAGGCCTCTTTTGCTATATCGAGTAAGCCCCGTGGATGTCTGCCATACAATAGTTCAAAGGGCGAGAACCCTGAAGATGCCTGAGGCACCTCCCGTACTGCAAACAACAAATATGGCAATAAGAGATCCCAGTCCTTCCCATCTTTGGAAACTGCCTTTTTTAACATGCTCTTCAGCGTCTTATTGAACCTTTCTACCAGACCATCTGTTTGGGGATGATAGACCGATGTGCGCAACTGTTTAACATTTAACAACCGGCAGAGTTACTTCATAATTTTTGACATAAAGGGGGTTCCCTGGTCTGTCAAAATCTCTTGCGGAATTCCCACCCGTGAAAACATACCCATAAGTTCCTTTGCTATAAGTTTAGCTGATGTGTGGTGCAGAGGAATGGCCTCAGGATATCGGGTAGCATAATCTAGAACTACAAGAATGTGCTGGTGCCCCCTTGCCGACTTATTGAGAGGCCCCACCAGGTCCATGGCCACTCTCTCGAAGGGCACCTCTATAATTGGCAAAGGCACCAAAGGGCTCTGAGAATGAGACTGGGGACTGGTTACCTGGCACACTGGACAGGAGCTACAGTACCGTTTAACTTCTTCGTGGACACCTGGCCAGTAAAATCGCTGCAGAATTCAGTCGAGGGTTTTCTTTTGGCCCAAATGCCCCCCAAGTACATGTGCATGCGCTAAATCCATTACCAGCCTCCGATACGTCTGCGGTACCAGTAATTGTTCTACCATTTCCCCCCCGTATTTTCTCCACTCGGTACAACAAATCCTGGTTCAGCTCAAAGCGTGGGAACACTGTATCTGCCCCAGGTTGTTGGGGTTCCCCATTGACAAACAGTACATTTTCTCTGGCCCGGGCTAAAGTAAGGTCTCAGAGTTGCGCTGTACCAAAATTGTCACCTGACACATTCAAGTCTGACAACTCAGGTCCCGGCGGCAAGTCTTCCACCTCTCCGGCCAATACTTCCCTGGGAGAATTATCCCCCTCCTCCACCGAAGGGAAGGTTATTCCTACAGCCAGCACTTCTTCCTCCGGGCCACCAGGTTCATGCCCCACTTCTGGAGAATGTAACCTGGTTGCCTCTGGTGCCGGCAGTTGCTCAGTGGGTGGGACAACAGACGGCCACAGCACAGAAAACAACGGAAAGTCTCATCCAATTATCACTTCATAATGTAAATTAGTCACAACCCCCACCTCGTGGCACCGCCTCCCCGCTGAGGTGCTGATTACCACTAGTGTGGTGGGATAGTCTTTTAAGTCTCCATGAATGCACAACACCCCAATTTTCCGACCCGTATACTCGCTGATGTGTATCCAGCTGGCTCGTACCAGGGTTACAAGACTCCCTGAGTCCAATAGGGCCACAGCCGGGTTACCCTCCACTTCAACCTGACATAAATGTTCCATATTGGGACCTTTCAGGGTACCCATTGCACACATCGGTTCGGCATAGTGGGACTGGCGGTACCCAAAATTTGTGTCCATGGGCTCAGTCAGGTGGGGGCAATCAGCTCCCCTATGACCTGGTTCCTGGCACTGCCAGCAGATTATGGGGCTCCTTACTTCCCCAGATAAGTCCTGAGCGGCCTTCCTGGGCTCCGCTCGCTGAACCAGGGGTGGGGACTTAGGGAACCTTCCTGTTACCTTCCGAGGGTCCCTCCCTGTAGCTCTTTTGTAGCCCCATACCTTTCTATGAGGTCTATCATCTGCATGGCATTAGTAGGGGATGCATGTCCGACCCATGTCTGGAGGGAGTGGGGCAAAGCCCTCCAAAATTTATCAGTCACTATGCGGTCCAGCATGGCCGTGGGGGACAACACCTCAGGCTGCAACCACTTTTGTTACAGGTGCAACAGGTCGTAATACTGGGACCGGGCCGGCTTGGAGGGGGTAAACTCCCACTGGTGTACCCACTGGGCCCGCACTAACACATTTACCCCAAGACGTGCCAGTATCTCACCCTTGACGACCGTGTAGTCCGCCCTTTGCTCTGTGGGTAGGTCCTGATGCGCTTTCAAAGGTCCTGGGATCAGAAACAGAGCGAGGATATCCGCCCAATGGTCCCGGGGTAGCTTCTCTCTCTCAGCGACTCCTTTGAACATCTCCAGGTACGCCTCCACATCGTCCGATTTCTCCATCTTGGGAATCGCTATACGAACCGCTTTCCGGACCTCATGGATTCCCGGGTCAGCTCCTTTTGTCTGCGCTGTCGTGATATGCTGTATCAACAGCTGATTGGTTTCCTGCTGCTGCTGCATAGCCTGCTGTCGCATGGCCTCCTGTTGCTGCTGCATGGCCTCCTGTTGCTGCTGCATGGCCTCCTGTTGCTGCTGCATAGCCTGCTGCTGCTGTGTAGCCTGCTGCTGCATAGCCTGCTGCTGCTGTCGCATGGCCTCTATGAGCGTTTTTACCGTGGCCTCCATTTCTGGAAAGTTCCCTGCCTGGGTCTCTGCCGCTCGTTTCACCCAGGACATAGGCTGGGGTACAAATTAAAAAAAAACAAAAAACGGCCTGGCCTCACTGCTTCTGCCCGCATTCAGTCCACCAATTGTAGGGAGTCGCTGTGGTAGGTAGCGACAGGGCGGCAGTAACGAGGCAACACACAGGCATAAAGTCCAGTTTCAGTGGTTTAATATCACTTAGCAACCAGCCGGTTAACAGAACATAAGGAAGAAACCATACACATGCTCCTGCTTGGAGAACCACTGGTCCCAGACTCACCCCTTGCACGGGACGGGCTTAACTAAGCGGCTGCCAGGTCCTGCGGCATCCGCCAGGTGCCATTCCCGGGGTTCTTCCAAGTCTTGCTGCTACAGTCCTGCAGCATGGGGATCCTGTATATAAGTTTCAGGCTGAGTCCAGCTGAGTTCCTGTAGCTTCCAGAAACACACACTATGATATGCCATGGACTTCTATGGCCCCCACCCTGGATCTGCCCCATGCCCCCATCCACCATCCCGATGCCATGGACTTCTATAGCCCCATCCTGGATCTGCCCCCATCCACCTTTCCTACAGCCCCTACCCAACATCCCTACAGTCCCTATTCCTATTCCCTTTTGTACACTTGCTTTGGCAAAACTAATGTGTATTTAGTCCTGCCAATAAAGCTTCTCTGAGTTTGAATGCAGAAGTGTATCAGTATGGTAGAGACAGTTTATTAGTATCTCATGCTAGTTACCTTTATTTAGTTATAATACCACATGCATATCTAATTAACCAGGTTTGGTGTCCCCTTAAAGTAGCATGGTATTCAGGAGGAAATAAATCTAAACCCAGCTGCTTTAAATGCAATTTCTTTGACGAGTCATTGGCACATCATCAAAACACCACATCACTAATTCTTTAGCATTTTTCAGCCCCGTGAAAAACAAAAGTCAATAATTTATACAGACGATGTAAAACGCTTCTGTACAAATGCGTTCTGAATAACACAGGGGAAAATCATAAATGTGACATTTTATTTTTACAACATTGGTTGCAAAATGCTGTACTATATTGAAATCACTGTAAAGTCTCCGCCAGCAAGAGCTGCCTCTGTTTTTTTAATGATATGCACACCCGTGTTGACAAGTGATGTCTGTGTGATTTCATGTCACTTTTTAGAAATACTAATTTAAATATTTCCAACTTTACAGCCACCGTACTATATAGATTTTCCATCACGGAAATTCAGGTATTTTTAAAGAGTGATAAAAGTCACTATAATCCATTGTGACAAGCTGTAAGGATAAGAATTGATAAGGTGGAATGATATGTGCTTGCTCTCACATGTGCGGCCAAGAACAGTGATTCATGGGCCTAATATATCTCAGGTGGCGTATCACTGTCATGCATTAAAACAATAAGTGATATATAGATGCTCTGTAGGAAAGAAGGCACTTTTTTATTTGAGCTGCTTTCACTGTATAATTATTGCTGAGAATTGTGGTTTGGTAAAATATAAGCTCACATATGAAGAATATTAACAATAAAAGTTAGAGAGATGTGCACTCCTCAATATCATCATCCTCAATATCATCATGCCCAATATCATCAGTAACCCAGCTTAAATCTTTCTAATATTTAGCACTATGTAGACAGTAATAGTCCATGTAAATAACATAGACTACTTGGTTAACACTATTTTTATCATAAAGTGTAAAAGCCATACCACGGCGACAAGGTACACCCAGTCGGGACGGTCCTAACCTGTCTCTAGTATTAAATGTGAAGGGACAGGGACCCAACTGTGTAGTCACCTGTCCATGGGAAGCTATATAGTATACTACAGCTTATTGCCAATGTTAGTGTGAATTAATTTCACAAATGATCTGTTAAAATGAATCTTAAACTGGAAATGTTTTTAAAATTGTCTTTCAAGGGCATACAGTACAGACCAAAGGTTTGGACACACCTTCTCATTCAAAGAGTTTTCTTTATTTTCATGACTATGAAAATTGTAGATTCACTCTGAAGGCATCAAAACTATGAATTAGCACATGTGGAATTATATAATTAGCAAAAAAGTGTGAAACAACTGAAAATATGTCTTATATTCTAGGCTCTTAAAAGTAGCCACCTTTTGTTTTTATTACTGCTTTGCACACTCTTGGCATTCTCTTGAATGAGCTTCAAGAGGTAGTCACCGGAATTGGTCTTCCAACAGTCTTGAAGGCGTTCCCAGAGATGCTTAGCACTTGTTGGCCCTTTTGCCTTCACTCTGCGGTCCAGCTCACCTCAAACCATCTCGATTGGGTTCAGGTCTGTTGACTGTGGAGGCCAGGTCATCTGGCGTAGCACCCCATCACTCTCCTTCTTGGTCAAATAGCCCTTACACAGCCTGGAGGTCTGTTTGGGGTCATTGTCCTGTTGAAAAATAAATGACGGTCCAACTAAATGTAAACCGGATGGAATAGCATGCTGCTGCAAGATGTTGTGGTAGCCATGCTGGTTCAGTATGCCTTCAATTTTGAATCTATCCCCAACAGGGTCACCAGCAAAGCACCCCCACACCATCACACCTCCTCCTCCATGCTTCACAGTGGGAACCAGGCATGTAGAGTCCATCCGTTCACCTTTTCGCGTCGCACAAAGACATGGTGGTTGAAACCAAAGATCTCAAATTTGGACTCACCAGACCAAAGCACAGATTTCCACTGGTCTAATGTCCATTCCTTGTGATCTTTAGCCCAAGCAAGTTTCTTCAGCTTGTTGTCTGTCCTTAGCAGTGGTTTCCTAGCAGCTATTTACCATGAAGGCCTGCTGCACAAAGTCTCCTCTGAACAGTTGTTGTAGAGATGTGTCTGCTGCTAGAACTCTGTGTGGCATTGACCTGGTCTCTAATCTGAGCTGCTGTTAACCTGCGATTTCTGAGGCTGGTGACTCGGATGAACTTATCCTCCGCAGCAGAGGTGACTCTTGGTCTTCCTTTCCTGGGGCGGTCCTCATGTGAGCCAGTTTCTTTGTAGCGCTTGATGGTTTTTGCCACTGCACTTCGGGACACTTTCAAAGTTTTACCAATTTTTCGGACTGACTGACCTTCATTTCTTAAAGTAATGATGGCCACTCGTTTTTCTTTACTTAGCTGCTTTTTTCTTGCCATAATACAAATTCTAACAGTCTATTCAGTAGGACTATCAGCTGTATATCCACCAGACTTCTGCACAACATAACTGATGGTCCCTACCCCATTTATAAGGCAAGAAATCCCACTTATTAAACCTGACAGGGCACACCTGTGAAGTGAAAACCATTTCCAGTGACTACCTCTTGAAGCTCATCAAGAAAATGCCAAGAGCGTGCAAAGCAGTAATCAAAGCAAAAGGGAACATGATGCAGGGAACCTGGTTATGGTAAAAAACTTTTGGCTGTGCCACACAGGGATAGATTAGGTTAATATGTTGAGGCGATAGGCTAGTCTGAATAAATGCGTTTTCAGGGCACGCTTAAAATTGTGGGGATTGGGGACTAATCGTATTGACTGGGGAAGTGCATTCCAAAGAATTGGCGCAGCACGTGTATAGTCTTGAAGACGGGAGTGGGAGGTTCTGATTATTGAGGATGCTAACCTCATGTCATCAGCAGAACGGAGGGCGCGGGTAGGATGGTATACTGAAACAAGGGAGGCTGGTGCTGAGCCATGGAGGGCTTTGTGGGTGAGGGTAATAAGTTTGTACTGGATTCTGGAGTGGATGGGTAGCCAGTGTAATGACTGGCACAAGGTAGAGGCATCGGTGTAACGATTGGCGAGGAATATGATCCTGGCAGCTGCATTCAAGACAGATTGGAGGGGGGAGAGTTTGGTAAGAGAGAGACCGATTAGAAGGGAGTTACAATAGTCGAGACGAGAATGAATAAGAGAAACAGTAAGAGTTTTTGCAGAGTCAAAAGTAAGAAAAGGTCGAATTCTAGAAATGTTTTTGAGGTGCAGATAACAAGAGCGAGTCAATGTTCGGATGTGAGGGACAAAGGAAAGCTCAGAGTCAAGTATGACCCCAAGACAGTGGGCATGTTGCTGGGGAGTAATAGTAGAACCACACACGGAAATGGCAATGTCGGGTATAGGTACATTAGTAGCGGGAAGAAACACAAGGAGTTCAGTCTTTGATAGGTTCAGTTTCAGATATAGTGAGGACATGATGTTAGACACAGCGTTTAGACAATTGCCTGTGTTTTCTAGAAAGGCTGGCGTGATGTCAGGAGAAGAAGCGTATAATTGGGTATCGTCAGCATAGAGATGGTACTGGAAACCAAATCTACTGATTGTTTGACCAATAGGGGCAGTATACAAAGAGAAGAGGAGGGGGCCTAGGACTGATCCTTGAGGAACCCCAACAGTAAGGGGAAGATGAGAGGAGGAGGAGCCAGCAAAAGATACAGTAAAGGAGCGGTCAGAGAGATAGGAGGAGAACCAGGAGAGAACGGTGTCCTTGAGGCCAATGGAACGGAGCATAGTGAGGAGGAGCTGATGATCCACAGTGTCGAATGCTGCAGAGAGATCCAAGAGAATTAGCATAGAGTAATGACCATTTGATTTAGCTGTTAGTAGATCATTAGAGACTTTAGTGAGGGCAGTTTCAGTAGAATGTAAAGAGTGGAAACCGGATTGGAGAGGGTCGAGAAGAGAGTTTTCTGAGAGATAGCGGATAAGACGGGAGTGGACCAGGCATTCCAGGAGTTTAGAGATGAAGGGAAGATTAGAAACAGGTCTATAGTTAGCGGCACAGTTTTGGTCAAGGGATTTTTTTTAAGTAGTGGATGTATGAAGGAATGCTTAAATGAGGAGGGAAAGATACCAGAAGAGAGAGAGAGGTTAAATATTTTAGTTAGGTGAGGGGTGACAGCAGGGGACTAGACTAGACTAGACAGCAGGGGACTAGAATATAAGACATACAATATTTTCAGTTGTTTCACACTTTTTTTGTTAATTATATAATTCCACATGTGTTAATTCATAGTTTTGATGCCTCCAGAGTGAATCTACAATTTTCATAGTCATGAAAATAAAGAAAACTCTTTGAATGAGAAGGTGTGTCCAAACTTTTGGTCTGTACTGTACATAAATGAGATGGTGCAAGAGCGGACTCATAAAGAAGACAGCCCCTGTGCAAGAACAATATATGGGCCCTTTGAAGTTCAATAGCTCAGCAAAATGCACAATTGCACCGGCTCTGGGCCCCCTCATTTTGGCCATGGGTCGCTGAAAAGGTTGACTGCCTCTGAGATGGGAAATACAGGGGCAATGCCATCAGGCATGCACATTTGGTTGTTGCACATGAGTGAGTGCGTCTGAAGAGGCCCAAAGTAGACATTATAAATGGCACATGGCTGGAAAGGAGAATCTCTCTTATATTATAAACTATGTCCCGGGACCAGAATATGGTTGGTCAACTCAAGACTTCATCCCACACAATTGAGAGGAGGAGCTGTACATGATCATTGTCCCTCTTCACTGAAAACTAAGTGACTATCCTAAATTGGATTGGCTTGATGAACCAAGAATAGAATCCCCATTTTACCAAGAGACATGCGGGTCCAAGAGGTGAGCAGTGTATATCTACATAGATCTACACTCAGTAGTTAGATTACATACATAAGCATATGTTGCGCCCCTGAGGCTCAGTCGCCACAGAGGTACTCCACCTTCTCCTAAGGTGTGGTGCCCCACCGCCTAGGTAATTTGGGAACTCCTTTCCACACTCCAATACCTGCATCCCACACACAGGATAGTTCAGCAGGTCCGCCTAGCAGCTTCAGGCTGGGGGTAGCAGAGCACCCTTCGTGGAACCCTGCTTCGTAACAAGAGATGTGCTGGGAGGTGGGTGGAGTTAGTATAAAAGAAGGGGAAAGTAGAGAATAGTAGGTCAGTCTGACAGAAGGTCAGTCTGGGGTGAGTCCCAGAGAAGTTCAGTTCTGAAGTTCGTTTTGAGTTCAGTTTGAGTTCAGTTTAGAAAGAGTGCTGCAGCTGCCTCAGTGATCTGAGCCAGCTGGCACGGGAAAGAGAAGAGAAAGAGAAGGACATAGACCTGCAACCTCAGCTTCCATAAGAGAGAAAAGGAACAGCGCGGAACGAAGGAGTAGGAGAACAGAGAGGAGTTGTGGGTTGAGAGAGTACCCTGCCTATAGGTTCTCAGCGCAAGGCCGGGGCCCGGGCCCCGAGGTTGTATGGACACTTATGGTTCTGCAGCAGACACCGGTGGAGTAGACGGCTGAAAATGCACTACTCCCATCAAAAACTTGGGACACAACAGCAACTGGATAGAGAGCCAGGACTTCTGAGAGGGAGTCCCCGATAGAGGCTACAGCTGTCTGTCATACAAGTAAGGTTCTATTAACATCTGACAGGAGGAATTCCAGAGAACTACGGTACTGGAGTTCTTCACACTAAAAGGCGCAATAGAGGACTCATTCAGGAAAGGCACATGTTGGCGGAGTGTTGGAGAGGAGAACCCTGACTTGCCCGGGAGGTTGATTGAGTCTCTACCCCGGAGGACACGGCACGGAGGCAGGTACCAGTGGGTACCACGAACTGTGAGTAAAGCTTTGAAACTGCAAGCCCTGTGTCCTCCATTCATTCGCCGTTAACACCTTCAGCACGGCTACATATGGGTACCAGCATCTATACCATTCTGCGCCTCTCCTCATCCATTGCACCTACACTGCCCTGGGACTACAGTTCCACCTGTGGGGAGCTATACAATCTTTGCTGCACCACACCATCAGCCCCAGCGGATCTGTATGCAGCGTTGCCTTACCATCTCCCTTGCCAAACACCACGGGTGGCGTCACGAACTATTCAAATAAACTTTAACACCATTAACATCACCGCCATTGATATTGGGGGCCCAGGGCCACGGACCAGGTCACTGCTGCTGTGACACATTCCCCCCTGACACCGGCCCGGTACCGGGTACCCCACTGCCCTGGGTGTGGGGGCGACCCACATAAAAGAGGCTGACAGGTGTAACTTCAGTGGGTGTAGGGGTTGCAGTCGCACCCAGAGCATAGAGCCTAAGAGGGCTCAAAAGGTGCCTATGACTCATATAAGAAGACCAATTTTATTTAAGACCTGTGATCATTTGGACTCTTGCATGGGGGCACACAAGCTTTAAGTTACACCAATGCAGAAAGACATAAAGATACACCATTAGACGTTCTATAGTTCTAAAAGCTTCACTAGATTTAACAGCTAATACTTTTATTAAATTTCTTACATAATCAAAGCCTAAAAATAGTATTTGAATGCTTGACGAAAACAATTTGCCAGCATAATGTTCATCACAGATCATCTTACTTTTCTATTTTTTAAGATCAGAAGGATTATTTGCATACAAAATCAGCTTCTTCACATTTAAAAACAAATTGTTATGATGTGGGCAGCAAATACATCCTTTTTTTTCTGGCTGTAAAAATGGACTGTAGAATCTGAGATGTATTGTGGGATCCTCGTTGGAGTCTAGATATAGTGACTAATGGAAATGCTGGAGCTAAGAAAGAGGTAGAATGATCTTGCTAACTGTGTCATTGCAGAGAAATAAAACATAATGTCACATGCCCTGTCCTGAGTGACACGGCCAGCAGGCCGGTAACTGATTCAACAGGACGCGGCACGTGTAATTGTCCTATGCGACGCGGCCCGCAGGCCGGTAACTAATACAATAAGACAAGGGAATAGGGAAAACCTGGGTAACAATAACAATGGTGGCCCTGCGATAGGGATCGGAGAAGTGGAGACCTCCTGCACTTCCCTGAGTCAGTGTCTCTACACTCCTAACGTTCCCTAGGCCGGTTCCGCACCAGGCGCCGATCAGGAACCTAAAAACCCTGATTCGTCCTGCAACTAAACCATCGCTAGTAGAGTTGAGCGACTTTGGTCGGATTGGGTTTCATGAAACAAAATTTGTTTCAGATGAAACTCGTCCGACTAGGGCAAAAAAAAGTCAGAGTTTCGTCCGAAACCCAACCCCAATGCAAGTCAATGGGGAATAAAAGTCGGCATTGAATGGATGAATTTCATCCGCTCAATGCCGACTTTTATTTCCCATTGACTTGCATTGGGGTCGGGTTTCGGACGAAGCTCCGACTTTTTTTGCAATAGTCGGACGAGTTTCATCTGAAACAAATTTTGTTTCATGAAACCCGATCCGACCAAAGTCGCTCAACTCTACTCGCTAGGGAATTGGTCGGAACTAATCCCACCACTGCACTAAACACACATAAGGAAAAGTGACAAAACAGGGGAACACCACTTAGCTTTGCTCTGTTGCTTATGCTCCCAGCAACAGAGCCCACCAACTGCGTGCATCTTTTCCTCCACCGTGTCCGACATCTGGGTGCACTGTCCAGAAACGGATCTTCCCAGCACAATAGTGCAGCCTTAGAGCAAACAGAGTCCACACGTGCATGCAGCTGTCCCAAAACAGAGTCCAGCAAATGAGTCCAGCTTTTCTGCCAAAGAGTCCAGCATTCTGAGTGCAGCTCTTCACGATAGCTGCCACTCCACCAAGCAATGCCAGCCCTCCTTGCAGACACCATAGCTGACACTCCACCAATCCATGCCATCCTTCCTTGCAGACACCATAGCTGCTACTCCAGCACTCTGACTGGGCTGCCCGTGACTCTCCTTCATCCCTTCTTTACCCAGGCTTGCTTGCAAATGAGAAACTTATCACCAACAGTGATTAACACATCTGATACTCTCTTATAGAGCAATAACACCTGTTACATAATTACGTGCACAAACTAAGGTAACCAGAGTGCAATGACCCTAATGGCCACGGGGGGGAAAACTACCTTTGGCACACAGCCAAAGAAAAAAAAGGTTACTTTGTGCATTTAATCTGTCAGATCCGACCTGGATCATGACACATCTGATCATAGATACAAGTTTTATTTAGTTTTACTATTTCTGAAAGGCATATTAGTCTTGGATAATTCAAGTGTGCTTGTCTTCTGCTGGACCATGGGTGACCTGCAGTATTATGGGCTCATTAAGGTGTTTAAATCTATTCCCTGGTAGAAATGTTCATGTTGTTGTTCACCAAGCCAAGCTCAAAGGTCACCTTGATGGAATTGTCAGATTCTAAAAAGTTTTTAGAGAACATTGACATGGTAGTGTTTCTTAGCATTTGTAATATATGTTTCTATTTCAATGCAAGTCTTCAAACAGAGGCTGGACAGACATATGTCTGAGATGGTTTAGTGAATCCTGCATTGAGCAGGGGGTTGATACAATGACCCTGGAGGTCCCTTCCAGCTCTAATATTCTACAATTGAAAAAGGTCCATATCCATGGGACCGAAACATCGCCAGATGGTCAAATAAACTGCACTTTAACTGAAGCTACCATGCTGCTCTGCTTTCATCTTTGAAGGACTAATATTCTATGATGCTATGATTCTAGTCATAATTTGGTATTATTTATAATCCAAAACCAAGACTGGAACCTATACAGAGAAAAAGTATCATTGAAATTTGAGGTTTGTGCATTGTGGTTCAGACACACTCCTGGTCTCTGACTAATATGGATGCAAACTACTGACCGAAATAATGTTGTGCCCCTTACACAGAGATTATTTTCATTGAAAGAGGACCTTTTACAAATTTATCACGTTGAACTAGACATCCAATGAAATTATAAGCTCTTATGGTCAGTGGGGTACTCTCTTTTTCGACAGAAAAATGTAAGCTCTATTGGTCAGGAAGGTTTTCTCTCTCTTCTCCCCCACGTGTATTTTACGAGCAATTACAAGCTTTCAAAACTGACTTCATATAGTTGGGTTATTAGACCCTTCTTGGGTAAGGTCTGTGCTCTAAAAAGTTCTTAGAAAGTAAAGGCATCCAGTTAAAATATAGGTGGATATTTCTAAACAGTAAATCTTTTATTTCAATGTTGTCTTTTTGTAACATTTACAACAGTACCTGTCTTTTCTGCTTCCGTGTAACTACGACACAGGGCAACTACATGGTAGCCTTGTTTTACCCCTCAGACTCGTGGTACCACCAGAACTGGAAGCTTGAATGTTAATAGCTGGCTAGTTTGGATTTCTTCCTGCTGTGAGCCCTTGGTGGGGCTACTATCTAGTTAGATTCCTGAGCCTCAGTCTTTCACTGCCAGTTATAATTTATACCAGCTCTGGTTTCACTCCTGATGTTGTGCTCTTGTTCAGCCTGTTTTATTATCATTCTGACCTCAGCCTATTTTCTGATCATCATTCTGATTTGATATTTTGTGTCTTGTCTTCTCTATTAATTCTGACCCAGTATTAAAAAACAGCGGGGCAACATTCTGAAGTTTGCATGTATTGAATATTTGATTAATTCCTATAAAAAGAGAGTAAAAATTCACAATGTTGAAAGCAAATGTCAGTGTTTCCATTTAATTCACTTTTAAAAAATAAAATATCTCACCGACTATACTAGAGTATAAGTCAACCCGAGCATAAGCCAAGGCACCTAATTTTGCCATGAAAAACTGGGAAAACTTATTGACTCGAGTATCAGCCAGGTATGCATTGTCTCCTCATCCCTATCCTTGTATGCATGGCTCCCCATCCTTGTCCTGGTATGCATGGCTCCCCATCCCTATCCTTGTATGCATGGTTCCTATAAAAAAAACACATACTTCTTACTTTCCCTGTGCGCCCTCACTGCATCTCATTCTGGCACCAGCAGCTCTTCCAGCTGAGTGATCACGTTGTCCCACTCAATAAAGGAATGAAAATTCATTGCACGCTTATGGGAGTGGAGAGGGTTGAGTATTCTACCTTAATGAGCGGGGTCACGTGATCGCTCGGCCGGAAGAGCTGCTGGTGCCGAAATAGATGCACCGAGGGCGCGCAGGGAAGGTAAGTAGGATGTGTGCTGGAAGCCAGCGGCTGCGGCTGTAACTGTGTGTGCTATAAGAGAAATAAATATTCACTGCCAGCGGGCACAGGCTTTAGCGGCAGCCACGGTCTCCTGCCTCTGTGACCCACTGCTCCATCGCTTCTCCTCCCTCGCCATCTTTCTGGGACAATGACTCATGTATAAGCTGAGGCGGATGTTTTCAGCACAAAAAACTGTGCTGAAAAACTTGGCTTATACACGAGAATATACAGTAGTTGGTAATTTCTAAGGATTGGATTTACAGTAATTAGAGCTGACGATTTACACGCAAAGATCTTTTTTGCTTGGACTGGAGAAATGTTTTAAAATAACCAAATTATTCTATGCCATTTTCCAAAATATTTCTTGTCTTATTTAATTTTATTTCACAAAACAATTGAAATTTAAACATTTGGTAACTAATCCTACACCCCTAAAAATTGATTTTTTTTTTTAAATTATTTTCTCTTTGAGCTCAAGTTCAACCTAGATGTTGCAACAATGGCAGACTGTGATATCCTACATAAACTCGTATCTCTCTGGATTTGACATCACCAAGCATGTAAAATCATCTGCAAGAACTTTAGAACTAAACATGTCTTCTTTTAATATGTATGCAAACCCTACAGAGACTTATACAGATGGACTTAAAGAACAGAGAATACAATGTTCAAGAAAGTATAGCTACACAAGAACATTTGCCCCTAATAGATTATGCCAGTTCTGCCCCTGGGTAATTCCAATTCACGCTACAATTATGTTACAGTTTATGCTTGCTGATATTGTAGCCGACTCTAAAGTTATTCCTTCTTTCTGCCTCAGCTGGTTCTTCATCCCTGTTAATTTTTATTGACACCGATGAGGCTTAACAAGAGGGAGCTGTCACATCTGTTTTTTTAACATTTCTTTCAGTCCATACTTTGGATAGAGAAGTATAATGTGTATTACTGGCTGGACATGGAACAATTAGGAAGTATCCACACATGGAGCAGAATGGGTATAGGAATTTCTGCATTCGAAAATCCATTCCTTGTAACTGAATGGAGTTGTTTTGGTAACAAGCACATGAATTTCTGCCACCCCATACACTTCACAAATGCAGAATCTCTGCAACAAATCTTCTGCATGTAAATATACTTTTAATGGCATTGATGTCTAACCTGTTTGACCTATAGTTGAAATGTACATCATGGAGGGAAACTGGTTTCAACATCATGATGTACATGTTAGTCTTGTGGGGCTGTATTACTTAGGTCTGCTCCTGCAACAAATGCAGAGATTGAAGCTAGTTTAGATCCTATTAATGTATAACCCCCTTGGATGTTGCTGTCAACAGCAGGGATGAGCGGACCCGTGGATGTTCGGGTTTGTCAGGTTCGACCGGACTTTAGTCCAAAGTTCAGTTCGGGTACCCAAACTTGTGCCTGAACCCAAATCCCATGGAAATAAATAGGGACCACAACTTTGGTGTTGCAAAATGGTCATAGTAAGGGCTACGGGGGTGTCATGGTTAGGACATGGTTAATGTCCTGTTCTCACAGCGTTAACTTTTGCCGGCCTCTCTTTGGATCTGGGAGGGGTATTTATACTCACTCCAGACTAGAGTTGAGCGATTTTGGTCGGATTGGGTTTCATGAAACAAAATTTGTTTCAGATGAAACTCGTCTGACTAGGGCAAAAAAAGTCGGAGTTTCGTCCGAAACCCGACCCCAGTGCAAGTCAATGGGGAATAAAAGTCGGCATAGAGTGGATGAATTTCATCCGCTCAATGCCGACTTTTATTTCCCATTGACTTGCATTGGGGTCGGGTTTTGGACGAAACTCCGACTTTTTTTGCCCTAGTCGGACGAGTTTCATCTGAAACAAATTTTGTTTCATGAAACCCGATCCGACCAAAGTCGCTCAACTCTACTCCAGACTAGCATTCTCTGTCAGCTATACTGTTATTCTGGCTGTGTGTCTGACCGACCCCCTGGTGTGCATGTACTGCATTGCTTGTTTGATTCCCGTGTATGACCCGGCCTGTCCCCTCACTCTGAACTCCATCTCACATTTTAGGTACTATTATCTTCTCTGGTTCTGACCTCCTGGCTTGGCTATTGTTACTCCGCTACCGTTTGCCCCTATTGTACCGTCTATTGCCTGTTCTGGTTTTCTGATCTATTGCTACGTCCTGACTATCCGCTCTGTCTAACCCTTTGGTACTGTCTTGCTATCTCGTGCATTGACCCAGGCTTGATCTGGTTTCTGCCCCTGTCTATGCCCCTTGGTAACTTGTCCCATAGTTACTTTTCTAGGAGTTTCCCTGCAGCTCCTAGCTCTGTGGAGCTTAGGCCATGCCCCCAGCAGTCACATGCTTCAGGTCCTGATAGTTTGAAGCATGCATTGTCACCGCTGCTACCCTGCTCCACAGGTATCTTTGAGCACTGTTTTTGTACTCAGGACATGCGCACTGGCTCAGTGAGCGAGTGTAGTGCGATGTTCCTGACATTATAGCTGACCGTTTCAGTTCTTTTTTTTTTCTCTGAAGGGGAAAAAAAAAAAAAAGTGTGTTGTCGTCATGGATCCCATACAAGCTTTGACTGATCAGGTCAAGCACCTGACCCAAATGTTCCATAAACTCAATGTGGAACAGTGCACGATGGCCCATACCCAGCAACAGTTGGTGGTTACTGTGCAGGGGGCTGTCGATGCAGGGGCTTCTAGTTCTGGGGGTAGAGATGTGTCATTAGCGTCCCCCGAATCTCCGGTCAAATTGCCAGACCCTTTCTCAGGGGATAAAAAGGAGTTCAGGTCTTTCAGAGAAGGATGCAAACTTTTTTTTTCTCTAAGGCCCCGCTCCTCCGGGGATGAGTTCCAGAGGGTGGGGGTCATTATTTCCCTACTTCGGGGGGCTCCACAGGCATGGGCTTTCTCTCTCTCTTCCTCTGCTCCCGAACGTATGTCTGTGAATTTGTTCTTTGAGGTTCTGGGGCACATTTATGATGAGCCTGATAGAGTGCGTCTGGCAGAGGATATGGTGATGAGTGTGACACAGGGGAGGCACTCTGCTGAATGGTTCTGCTCAGAGTTTAGATGTTGGACGTCCAAAGTATCCTGGAACGATGCCACCCTGAGAGGGTTGTTTCGCAGGGGCCTGTCTGACTGTCTGCAGGACGCTCTGGCATTACATCCGCCTCCGGATACCCTGGATGACACCATCATGCAGGCGGTCCGTATGGACCGGAGACTCCGTGCTAGAGGAATGATGCAACAAGAGTCTCCCTTGTACCCCCAATTGTGAGACACTGCACCTATATCTGAGCCCATGGAGGTTTGGTCAGTCTCGGTTAAGGAGAAAGAGAGAAGGCACCGTAGAGACAACCTACTATGCTTTTACTGTGGAGCCTCTGGACACTGGAAAAGGAATTGCCCCTCCTGCCCTTCTTCAGAGAAACCATCAGAGAAACGACTGAGTCTGGGCAACAATCAAGGAGTTTGTCCAGACTCCCAGGTACATTTTTTCTTATGTATAAAAATGGTGCTCCAGGTTGAATTGGAACTTGCTGGCGGTCCTGTTATGACCACCGCCTTTGTCGACTGTGGTTCCTCCATTAATTTGATGGATGCCCAAGCTGTGACTCTTAATAAGATAGGGACAGTCAGGTTAAAAGACCCTGATAAAATTGTGGCTGTGGATTCATCCCCTCTTACCCGGGATAGAATTTGTTTTATGTCTGAAGTTTTTTCTATGAAAGTGGGTTCCACTCATGTGGAAAATTTAAATTGTTTCATTATGAATAATCTGCCTGCAGGACTGGTATTGGGAATGCCCTGGTTGTAACGCCACAATCCTCTTATTGATTGGGTGAAGGGGGAGATCACCTGATGGGGATGTAATGATATTGGTCTGTGTGGTAACCTGGTTCCTTTTGTCAATTTGATAAAATCTGTATCTGTGTCATCTGTCGGTCTGGAGGGTATTCCGGAGTACCTGAGAGGCTTTAAAGATGTGTTTTCCGAAAGCGAGGCTGAGGCGCTCCCACCACATAGACCATATGATTGTGTTATCGATTTAGTACCTGGAGCCAAATTACCCAAGGCTCGTTTGTTTAATTTGTCTGGGCCTGAGCGCCAAGCTATGAAAGAGTACATTAAAGAAAGCCTTCGCAAGGGGCATATTCGGCCCTCGGTCTCACCCGTGGCAGCGGGGTTTTTCTTTGTAAAGAAAAAAGATGGTGGGTTGCGACTGTGCCTCGACTTTCGAGAACTGAACAAAATTACTGTTAAGAACACGTACCCTCTCCCGTTGATTCCTGATCTATGCAATCAACTCACGGGGGCCAAATGGTTTTCTAAGCTCAATCTACGAGGGGCTTATAACCTTATAAGGATCCGGGAGGGGGACGAATGGAAAACAGCGTTCCTGACAACTGAGGGGCTGTTTGAAAAACTGGTTATGCCCTTCGGCCTTACTAACACTCCTGCGGTTTTTCAGAACTTTATTAATGTTGCTTTTTCTGACTTGATTGGACATTACCTAGTCATTTACCTGGATGACATCTTGATTTACTCTGAGGACAGTCAGTCACACTTGCACCATCTGCGTACGGTTCTTATGAGACTCCGGGAGAACCATTTGTATGCTAAGCTGGAGAAGTGCTCATTTTTTATGCAAGAACTATCTTTTCTGGGTGTAATTTTATCCGTCGGAGGGATTCCGCATGGATCCAAGGAAGGTTCAGGCCATTACAGATTGGGTGCGCCGGAGACTTCAGTACCTTATCCATTGGAAGGGATATTCCGTTGAGGATCGGTCGTGGGTTCTGGCCAGTTCGGTGAGAGAAAAAAACATTTAAAAAATGTGAAAAAAAAAATAAGGAAACAAGTTTAAATCAACCTCTTTTTACAACAAGTAAAAATAAAACAATAAAAAAAATTACATACCGTATATTTCATATTGCTGCGTTCGTAAAAGTCCGCACTATCAATATATCAGTAAATTCATCCAACTGGTAAATGGCGTAATGAGAAAAAAAAATCAAAACGCTAGAATGATGTTTTTCTGGCTGCCACACCGTTGCAATAAAATGTAATCAAAGATTATCAAAATATTGTATCTGTCCCAAAATGGTATCAGTATAAATGGCAGCTCAGGGCATAAAAAATATTCAATAACACGGCACTATATTCAGAAAATTTTAAATGTTACAGGTCTCGAAAACGGCGACCGAAGCAAAGCTTTATATTTTTTACAAATTTCTGCATCACTAAAATAAAAAAAAAACTATACATGTTTGGTAGCTTCGCACTTATTCTGATCTGGAGAATCATATTGCCAGGTGAGTTTCATCGTATAGTGAATACAGTAAACATACCCCACCCTGCCAAAAACTTGTGAAATTGCACTTTTTCTGTAATTTCAGCACACTTGGATTTTTTTCCGCTTTCTACTGCATCAAATGACAAAATGAATGTCATTCAAAGGTACAACTTCTTCTGCAAAAAAACAAGCCCTGGTACGACTATGTGGACGGAAAAAAAGGCTATGGCTCTTGGAAGAAGGTGAAGGAAAAGTGAAAATGGAAAAATAGAAAATCGCCCAAGGGTGGAAGGGTTTAATAGCTTATTTGCAACAGCTGACGACACATCAGCTAAGCACAGAACGATCGATAACAGGTCCTGTTTACACAAGACAATATGTTGCCGTGAATGACGACCTTTTCCTGCCAACACTCTGGGTTTTGCTGTAGAACAATGTGCTGCATATACTCAACGTGTGCACATGCCCTTAGCAAGTAAATTTCTCGTAAAAGATTCTACTGATCTGTCTTTAATGCCAACATGCCACAAGAAAGATCAGAAAGAAATAACATGAAATTGGGTCATGGTGATCAATAAGTAAACATATAGCATGCACGCAGTAAGGCCTCATTCACACATGCTGGTGATTCCTGTACAGGAAAAATCAGTAGCAGTGTGATCCGTGTGTACATATGTGACATCCGTGAGGCCGTGTGCTGTACCATTGTGTCTGTATGTCCATGTCATCCTTATGTCTGTGTGCCATCCATGTGGCATCTGTGTGTCCATGTGAAATATGTCAGTGTGCTATATAATCAGTGCTTTGTGTGTGTTGTTTTTTATTCTGTACATGTTTTTTTTATTTTGAAATACATAAATTAAATTAAAAAATGACATAGGCTCCCCCTATATATTCTAACCAGACAAGGCTAAATAGACAGCTGTGGGCTGATATTAATAGACAGGGAAGGGGACATGAGTATTGGACCACCACCAAAATTAATAACATCAGCTCTCAGCTGCCCCAGAAATGGCATATCAATAATATGCAGCAAAACTGGTGCTTAGCCTCACTGTTCCCACTTGCCCTGGTGTGATGGCAAATGGGGTAATAGGGTTGGGGTTGATGTCAGCTGTTTTAAGCCAAGGAATTAGTAACAGAGAGGTGTCTATAAGATGCCCCCATTGCTAATTCCATAGTTATATTGTTAAAAATACAAAGCCAGAATAAAGTCATTTAATTGAAAGAATGACAAAGACTCCTTTATTTGAAAGAAACACTCCCCACCCTCTTTTACCTATTTACCTGCCCAATTGCAATCCATTTGTCCCATTCCATAATCCATCTCTGCTTCATCCGGATGCCTTGCTGAACGGGGGCATGATGCAACCGTTCATCCTGGCATCCTGGAGACACTGAGCTGAACATCAGAGTGCAGCTTCAGTGACCTGCAGTGATGTTATTGAGGTTACCGCAGGTCACTGTAGTGGCGGTTCCTAGAGGCAGCTCATTGTGAGCAGTCCAATGAATTGTGATGACCTCAATGAGATCACTGCTAGCTCCGTGAGAAAATTTTCACAGTGCTAGCGGTGACACCATGAAGGTTACCGCAATTTATCGGCCGTCTCACACTGAACTGAGCATGGGAACAGCTGGAAGTGACCAGCAGTAAATTCTATGATGTTACTGCTTTAAACTGAAGCTGTGAACCAAGCTTAGCTCATTGTCTCCTTTATTAATGGATGAGTGGTCGCAACATGCCACTGCTCAGCTACATAGTCTAGATGCAGCAGAGCTGGACTTCTTTGTGAGATACTGTAAATGGATTGTCGTGGGACAGGTGCGGAATATGTTTTTTTATTATTTTCATTTATACAGTAATAAATGGGAAAATGAGGGTGGTGTGTGTGTTTCAATTAAAGAACTTTATTTTGGTTGTTTTTTCTTTACAATATAGCTATGGGGTTAGTTACGGGGGCATCTTATAGACACCTCTCCATTACTAACTCCTTGATGTCAGCTGACAATACAAAGCTGACATTAATCCCAAACCTATTACCCCACTTGTCAACGCACCAGGGCAAATGGGAAGAGGGAGGCTAAGCACCAGATTTGGTGCATCTTATTGTTGTGCCATTTCTGGGGGGGCAGAGAGCAGATGCAAGTATCCTGGGAGGGGGGGCTAATATTCCTGGCCCCTTTCCAGGCTATTAATACCAACCCACAGCTGTCTGTTTAGCCTTTGCTGGTTAGAATTTATAGGTAGACGCAACATCATTTTTTTACTGGGGTCCCTGTAAGCTAATCAGTAAAGGCGAAGCAGACAGCTGTGAACTGTTATTAATAGCCTGGGAACCTTTTGAGATATTGTCCCCCGTTCCAGATTAATAATATCAGCCCCAACCATGAGCTTTCCATCTGCTGGTTATCAAAATTACTCTGGAACCCACACCAATATTTTTATGTAATTCTTAGTTTTACACACGATGTACACAGTGGGTGCTGAATACAACTCCCATCATTGTTGCCTCGTTGCGCTGAGCTCAGAGAGGCCAGGCGACAATGATCAGAGCTGTCTTCGGCACCCGGTACCTGGGAAAAGCGAAAACTGTACGGGTTTTCCCGGGCCCCGGTACATGTCACACTAATGACACCTGGATGTTGCATCCAGGTGTCATCACTGTGCAAGTGTGCGGCACACATTTTGGCCATGATGCTGGTAAAAAATGGACATGTCTGCGGGTTTTTTAACAAATATGCAGTTTTTGTGAAAAACCTTACATGCGCCACCCCACCATTGAATACAATGGGTGTGAGTGTTACCGTATTTGCGGTCCTTAAAAAATGGACCGCATACATACATGAAAATTGGACGTGTGAAGTGGGCCTAAAAATCACAAAATCCAGACTCTGCTTCTTTCATGATTAAAGGTCTTTCTAGCAAATATCAAATTGACATTTACTGCATGGTATTTGGGGGAAAAAAGTTAAGAGGTAATTCATTGATATTTGTGGATATAAGATGTGAGGGACGAAGTACAAGTCTCCTTCCAATCTTAAAATGTGCCCCCCCCCTTGCATCCCCCAAGGTCATAAAAAGTGCTTATCTTTAATTAAAAAAAAATAGAAACAAACCCTTTGAAGGTCTTGACACAATTATGTGAAATCTTCTGCAGTTGCAGCCAGCTCTCTTTTGTCTGACAAAAACACATGGAAACCCAATGGTACAACAAGTCACAGCAAGCTCTGAGGTATTGAATCTGGAAAATTACCTATAATAACAGAATGCAATATCTCAGACTAGCAGACAGAGCACATAATCCGAATCGGCGTTCCTTTTCCCACGCGCCCATATTATTTAGCCACTTGTAGCACTCTGGATTATGGAGTTATAAAGCATAGCTAATAGGAATTACATACGGTAGGCAAATTTGGCCTCTATGCACAGATAAAATCCAGCGGAATCCAGTGGCGGTACAACCAACCCATTCAGAGCTTCTGGTGGAAAGAGTTATGTGCCATCCACAATTCTGGGCAGAAAATCATATTCTCAGACATGGGAGAAGGGAGGCAGCCCTTCCCAGGAGAGGCAACAAAGTGTGGGAGGGGACAGCCTAGGAGATAAGAGACAGCTGTTCATTTTGAGCTTAGTTTTCTAATGGCCGGAAGATACGTTAGCTGACGCAGCCAGGAAAGCCTGTAACTAAGATTTGGACCTGTGATCCATCAGTGCCTCCCTGTGGTCACATGCTAGATTACACGGTAATTGCAACCTATCTATACCCTACCTTTGTCCTGCACTCCTGACTGTTTACCTGTATATTGTTCTTGTAAATATATACCTGTATATTTCTAGTGCGCCTTTTAGGCGATTAAATATAAAATTAATCATGGGCTGCTCTTTTATCTCGGTTCACGAATCCCCACATCCACACAATCGGATGGTTTCTGACTCAATATAAGCCTGTTGTCAGACGGGGCTTATGTCGAACGAGGAACTGGTGGCAGAATACCAAATTGTTTTAGTGAGGAACTCTGGCAGTGACTGCCGGGAGGTTTTAATATATATCACCAGCCTGGACTGGTGATATATATCCCCTCTCACTGGGGGCCCTCACTAACTTCTACCTATAAGGGAAGCCTTTCCGGTAACTATTTGCCCTTGGTGCAGTTCCCTGACTGACCTGGAGCAAGTGGTGATACTGAGGTGAGCGAAGTCAACACCCCCCTTTATCTGTGAGATCCCTCACATAAGGATTGTCTATCAAGTTCATTTGACTACTATTTTGTATCTGTTTATAAAAGCTAAAGTAAGGTTTTATGTGAATTATTCATGACTTGAGTTTATGTCTGCACCAGCTCGTTGAGAATATGTCCAGACTGAGATGGGTTTGGTGGACAGTGGAGATCTGGGGATCATACCCTATGCTTCTCAATATAATGTAATATATTTTAGTAGTCCTATGTGATCATGAAAAAATCAAAGAAAAAATAGGAAAAATATGTTCCCTTAATTTTCTACTGAAATGATGAGAGCAATAAAAAACATTGGATCCCACTCAGATGACACTTGGCTCGAACTCTGACAGTGTTTGCGCCGAATGCCACTAGTATGAATCTATGGCAGTGTGAGCGAACCCTTACCTTTATTTTACTTGACAAATGTAAAACATTAGCAATAAGAATGCAGCGGGTAAAAGAGGACATGACTTCAACATCAGACTACACAAAGTTTGTTTGTAGTCTGTAGTCATGGAGATACATAGGTTTGTATATGTGCAAAAAGCAAAAAAGAAGAGTACTTTTTCTTTTTGCAAAGTTATTTTTCAAATTAGATACGTTGGAACGTATGCTAAACACGTTATTGTAGACTCCAAACTGAATGTCTCATATATTGCACTCGAATGATAAACCAAAAAGTCAATAGGTAGCAAAAGCTCTCAGGAAGGCATCATTTTATAGCAATGCTTTTCCTGAGTCTCCTTCACACATTGTGATAAACAGTAAATTACAAGTGAATTTCACAGACATGCTTATATGAATGGTTCAGACATGTCTCTGCTCCAGTGGGAAAGGTTTCTGTTCACTTTACTACTTCTAAATTATAGATTTGCATGGTTGGAATTTAAAATAGGAGAGAGACTGATTTATATTAAATAATCATGAATTTCCAAAACTTACATCACTCATCCCTTGCACTCCCTGCTCTCCACTTTAAAGAGATTTTTGGAGAAGCTTAGCTCTCTCATTCCCTATTGTCAATAGCAGGACCTTAAATTTCCTTCATCTCGCATTTCCCAGTCTTAGTATTCCAGCTACAGCTACATCTATGAACTGTAAAAATGACTCATTACAGAACATCACTGGAATATTTTATATTCATACCTATTGCCTAGCCCAAATCTCAGACTGGGGACACTATTGCTAAAGAGCACATATATAGTCTTTACAATATTGTAGCATTTATCTCATGCATCAGTAAACATTGGGCATATATGTAATTTGTAGCTAGATAGATGATTGATATTCAGACAAGAGATAGATGATAGATAGATAGATAGATAGATAGATACAGTAGATAGATAGATGATAGATAAAAGATAGATAGATGATAGATAGATAGATAGATAGATACAGTTGTGGCTAAAAGTATTGACACCCCTGCAATTCTGTCAGATAATACTCAGTTTCTTCCTGAAAATGATTGCAAACACAAATTCTTTGGTATTATTATCTTCATTTAATTTGTCTTAAATGAAAAAAACACAAAAGAGAATGAAGCAAAAAGCAACACATTGATCATTTCACACAAAACTCCAAAAATGGGCCAGACAAAAGTATTGGCACCCTCAGCCTAATACTTGGTTGCACAACCTTTAGCCAAAATAACTGCGACCAACCGCTTCCGGTAACCATCAATGAGTTTCTTACAATGCTCTGCTGGAATTTTAGACCATTCTTCTATGGCAAACTGCTCCAGGTCCCTGATATTTGAAGGTGCCTTCTCCAAACTGCCATTTTTAGATCTCTCCACAGGTGTTCTATGGGATTCAGGTCTGGACTCATTGCTGGCCACCTTAGAAGTCTCCAGTGCTTTCTCTCAAACCATTTTCTAGTGCTTTTTGAAGTGTGTTTTGGGTCACTGTCCTGCTGGAAGACCCATGGCCTCTGAGGGAGACCCAGCTTTCTCACACTGGGCCCTACACTATGCTGCAAAATTTGTTGGTAGTCTTCAGACTTCATTATGCCATGCACACGGTCAAGCAGTCCAGTGCCAGAGGCAGCAAAGCAACCCCAAAACATCAGGGACCCTCTGCCATGTTTGACTGTAGGGACCGTGTACTTTTCTTTGAATGGCTCTTTTTTTCTCCTGTAAACTCTATGTTGATGCCTTTGCCCAAAAAGCTCTACTTTTGTCTCATCTGACCAGAGAACATTCTTCCAAAACGTTTTAGGCTTTTTCAGGTAAGTTTTGGCAAACTCCAGCCTGGCTTTTTTATGTCTCGGGGTAAGAAGTGGGGTCTTCCTGGGTCTCCTACCATACAGTCCCTTTTCATTCAGACGCCGACGGATAGTACGGGTTGACACTATTGTACCCTCGGACTGCAGGGCAGCTTGAACTTGTTTGGATGTTAGTCGAGGTTCTTTATCCAACATCCGCACAATCTTGTGTTGAAATCTCTTGTCAATTTTTCTTTTCTGGCCACATCTAGGGAGGTTAGCCACAGTGCCATGGGCTTTAAACTTCTTGATGACACTGCGCACAGTAGACACAGGAACATTCAGGTCTTTGGAGATGGACTTGTAGCCTTGAGATTGCTCATGCTTCCTCACAATTTGGTTTCTCAAGTCCTCAGACAGTTCTTTGGTCTTCTTTCTTTTCTCCATGCTCAATGTGGTACACACAAGGACACAGGACAGAGGTTGAGTCAAATTTAATCCATGTCAACTGGCTGCAAGTGTGATTTAGTTATTGCCAACACCTGTTAGGTGCCACAGGTAAGTTACAGGTGCTGTTAATTACACAAATTGGAGAAGCATCACATGATTTTTCAAATAGTGCCAATACTTTTGTCCACCCTCTTTTTTATGTTTGGTGTGGAATTATATCCAATTTGGCTTTAGGACAATTCTTTTTGTGTTTTTTCATTTAAGACAAATTAAATGAAGATAATAATACCAAAGAATTTGTGTTTGCAATCATTTTCAGGAAGAAACTGAGTATTATCTGACAGAATTGCAGGGGTGTCAATACTTTTGGCCACAACTGTAGATAGATAGATACAGTAGATAGATAGATAGATGATAGATAAAAGATAGATAGATGATAGATAGATAGATAGTCCATCAAAAAAGAAAGCAGCACACCATGTTAGTTTTCAATAAAGTGCTTTTTTAATAGCCCATATGGCTATGTGCCCATGCTGCAACGTTTCGGTTCAATAGGTGTGAACCTTTTTCAAGCAACCTTTTTGATGGACTATCTGGAGGTTTGGTATGTACCTGGAGGGCCTGCACCCGAATCTTTTTTCTATTTTGTGCTGTTTTTTCAATTTTTTTCTATAGATAGATAGATAGATAGAGACAGGGGTGGGATTCAGCCGGTTCTCCCCGGTTCGGTGGAACCGGTTGTTAAAAAAGCAGCCGGCTTCTCGAACCGGGGAGATTCACAGCCGCGATCCAGAACTGTGTGCGGCCGTGCCCTCTGTTCAGTGACGCGGCGGGCAGCAGACACAGCCGCCCGCGTCACAGTGTATTGGGCAGGGAGCTGTGCACAGCCGTCACACAGCTGACAGCTGCACAGCTCCCGCTCCCTCTACTTCCAGGTCAGGTGTCGGGCCTGCGCGATGATGTCATCGCGCAGACGCCGACATGTACCTGGACGCTGGCTGCAGAGAGGAGTTGCTGGGGAGAGGTTGTGAGGTAAGTATGGGAAACTGCATATGATGGAGGGGGGTGTGGGGGCTGTACATGATGGAGGGGGTGAATATGGCTGCACATGATGGAGGGGGGTGAATGGGGCTGCATATGAAGGAGGGGGGTGCAGGGGCTGTACATGATGGAGGAGGGTGAATGGGGCTGCACATGATGGAGGGGGGTGCAGGGGCTGTACATGATGGAGGGGGGTGAATATGGCTGCACATGATGGAGGGGGGTGAATGGGGCTGCATATGAAGGAGGGGGTGCAGGGGCTGTACATGATGGAGGAGGGTGAATGGGGCTGCACATGATGGAGGGGATGCGGGGGCTGTACATGATGGAGGGGGTGAATAAGGCTGCACATGATGGAGTTTGTGGGGGGCTGTACATGATGGAGGGGGTTGAATAGGTCTGTACATGATGGAGGGGGTGAATGGAGCTGTACATTTTTTGGAGGGGGGTGAATGGGGCTGCGCATGATGGAGGGGGGTGAATGGGGCTGCACATGATGGAGGGGGGTGAAAGGGGCTGTACATGATGGAAGGGGGTGCATGGGGCTGCACATGATGGAGGGGGTAAATGGCGCTGTACATGATGGAGGGGGGTGAATGGGGCTGTACATGATGGAGGGGGGTGAATATGGCTGCACAAGATGGAGTGGGTGCGGGGGCTGTACATGATGGAGGGGGTTGAATATGGCTGCACATGATGGAGGGAGGGTGAATGGGGCTGCATATGATGGAGGGGTGTGAATGGGGCTGCACATGATGGAGGGGGGTGAATATGGCTGCACAAGATGGAGGGGGTGCGGGGGCTGTGCATGATGGAGGGGGTTGAATATGGCTGCACATGATGGAGGGAGGGTGAATGGGGCTGCATATGATGGAGGGGGGTGAATGGGGCTGCACATGATGGAGGGGGGTGAATGGGGCTGTACATGATGGAGGGGGGTGCATGGGGCTGCACATGATGGAGGGGGTAAATGGGGCTGTACATGATGGAGGGGGGTGAATGGGGCTGTACATGATAGAGGGGGTGCATGGGGCTGCACATGATGGAGAGGGGTGAATGGGGCTGCACATGATGGAGGGGAGTGAATGGGGCTGTACATGATGGAGGGGGGTGAATATGGCTGCACATGATGGAGGGGAGTGCAGGGGGGCTGTACATGATGGAAGGGGTTGAATATGGCTGCACGTGATGGAGGGGGGTGAATGGGGCTGTACATAATGGAGGGGGGTGAATGGGGCTGTACATGATGGAGGGTGGTGAATGGGGCTGCACATGATGGAAGGGGGGTGAATGGGGCTGTACATGATGGAGGGGGGTGAATGGGGCTGTACATGATGGAGGTGGGTGCGGGGGCTGTACACGATGAAGGGTGGTGATTGGGGCTGCACATGATGGAGTGGGGGAAGTGAGGCTGTACATGTAGTGGGGCTGTACATGTAGTGGGGCTGTACATGATGGAGTGGGGCTGTACATGATGGAGTGGGGGGAGTGGGTCTGTACATGATAGAGGGGGGTGCATGGGGCTGCACATGATGGAGAGGGGTGAATGGGGCTGCACATGATGGAGGGGAGTGAATGGGGCTGTACATGATGGAGGGGGGTGAATATGGCTGCACATGATGGACGGGAGTGCAGGGGGGCTGTACATGATGGAAGGGGTTGAATATGGCTGCACGTGATGGAGGGGGGTGAATGGGGCTGTACTTGGTGGAGGGGGGTGAATGGGGCTGTACAAGATGGAGGGTGGTGAATGGGGCTGCACATGATGGAAGGGGGGTGAATGGGGCTGTACATGATGGAGGGGGGTGAATGGGGCTGTACATGATGGAGGTGGGTGCGGGGGCTGTACACGATGGAGGGTGGTGATTGGGGCTGCACATGATGGAGTGGGGGAAGTGAGGCTGTACATGTAGTGGGGCTGTACATGTAGTGGGGCTGTACATGTAGTGGGGCTGTACATTATGGAGTGGGGCTGTACATTATGGAGTGGGGCTGTACATGATGGAGTGGGGGGAGTGGGGCTGCACATGATGAAGGGGGAGTGTGCATGATGGAGTGGGGGGGAGTAGGGCTGTACATGACAGAATGGGGCTGTACATGATGGAGTGGGGGGAGTGGGCCTGTACATGATGGAGTTGGGTTAGTGGGGCTGCACAAGATGATGGGGGAGTGGGGCTGTACATGATGGAGTGGGGCTGCACATGAAGGGGGAGTGGGGCTGTGCATGATGGAGTGCAGCTGCACTTGATGATGGGGGTAAGGGGGACTGCACAGGATGAAGTGGGGGTAAGGGGGACTGCACAGGATGAATTGGGGGGTAAGGGGGACTGCACATGAATTGGGTAAAGGGGTCTGCACATGATGTGGGGGTAAGAGTGACTGCACATTATGATGGGCGAGTGGGGCTGCACATGATGAAGTGGGGGGTAAGGGAGACTGCACATGATGAAGTTGGGGTAAGGGGGACTGCACATGATGAAATGGAAGGGGGATAGGGGGCTGCAAATGAGGAAGGGGCACTGCAGATTAAGTGAGGGGTGATAGGGGACTGCAACGGATGAAGTAAGGGGACTTCAAATTAAAGTGGGGGGACTGCAAATGATGATGTGGGGGAGAGGATGGGGGACTGCAAATGATGAATTCAGTGTGAGTGACGGGGCACAGCAATTTAATTCAAGGTGAGGGGGTGAGGAGAGCAAATGATGATTGAAGATGGGGGGTGAGGAGAGCAAATGATCTATCTGGAGAACAAATAAAGATCATGATCACCAGCGATCATATAGCGTCTCACCAGCGATCCTGACATGTTGATATTGTTGTCGGGATCGCTGCTGAGTCGCTATGTGTGACTCCAGCTTATGTGATGTATTGAATGTGGGGTAGAGCAGCTGATAATGAATAGAGGGTGGGAGAGAAAGTCAAGACAATGAATTGAGGCGGGAGGGCAAGTAAATATAATGAATCGGGGTTAGGGTTAGAGCAGGATGTACATAGTGGGGGGCGGTGAGGTTGAAGTGCCTGGTAATGAATTGGGGGAAAGAGTACAGGTGCTAATTTATATATTAAATGGGGAAAGTGGCATTTATAGTTAGTGGGTGCACATTGGTGGATTATAATTTATATTTGGAATGGTGGGTTGCATAATAACCAATTGTGTATTCATGGTGGGTGCACGTCTGTATTCAGATGTGTAGTGTAGAAGAAAGGGAAAAAGTGGGGAATGTGCTCTGGAAGTGGTGCTCTAGGTAACTGTGTTATTTCATGCAGAGATGAGTCCTGGCTGGAAGAAGTGATGGCGGTCTGTGCTGGATGAAAAAGAAAAGCAAAGAGGAAGGACTTCAGCTAGAGACATCACTGGTGAGTCAATGTGTTACCTGTACACTGACAGTAAATACAGAGTTCTTGTATACAATTGCACTTAGTATTGTGTTTTTAATTAATGAGCAGTATTGCAGTATTGAGTCACTATCTGGTGGTAATATGTGGTCTGGTCATGGTGTGGCGCTATTTGTTCCTTGTATGTGGTATTATTCAGACACTATGTGGTGGTAATATGTGGTCTGGTCATGGTGTGGCGCTATTTGTTCCTTGTATGTGGTATTATTCAGTCACTATGTGGTGGTAATATGTGGTCTGGTCATGGTGTGGCAGTATTTGTTCCTTGTATGTGGTATTATTCAGTCACTATGTGGTGGTAATATCTGGTCTGGCCATGGTGTGGCGGTATTTGTTCCTTGTATGTGGTATTATTCGGTGACTATGTGGTGGTAATATGTGGTCTGGTCATGGTGTGACGATATTTGTCCCTTGTATGTGGTATCATTCCCTTAAAGAAAAATACATAAATATATTTTTATTTTTAATAGTTTAGAGTAGAGTAGGGCCCGGCCAAAAGAGTCTCCCGTGTCGTGGTATCAGCTTAAAAATTATTTTGGCCAGAACAAAAGCTGCTGGTTATATGTGTGATCTGGTGTTTGATGGGAACTGTTAATATCAGAATGTAGTGCACAGCCTGGCCAGCCAGTCAGTCAAGTGAGACAGCTACATAGAAATATATGCAGCTGTCACACTCGGGTCAGGAGAGCCGCTGGCCAGAATGTGCACTGTTCTGATCTCATTCCAATTTATTTTTTTTTCAACTGTTTGACTGTGCCCCTACTTGTATATGTTTGAGAAAAGGTGTGGCTTAAATTGGTGTGGCTTAAAATGGGTGTGGCTTAAATGGGTGTGGCTTAAAATGGGTGTGGCTTAAAATGGGTGTGGTTTTCTTACACATAAACACAGAACCTGTTGTTAAAAATTTGAATCCCACCCCTGGATAGGGAGATACAGTGGGGCAAAAAAGTATTTAGTCAGTCAGCAATAGTGCAAGTTCCACCACTTAAAAAGATGAGAGGCGTCTGTAATTTACATCATAGGTAGACCTCAACTATGGGAGACAAACTGAGAAAAAAAAATCCAGAAAATCACATTGTCTGTTTTTTTTTCATTTTATTTGCATATTATGGTGGAAAATAAGTATTTGGTCAGAAACAAGCAATCAAGATTTCTGGCTCTCACAGACCTGTAACTTCTTCTTTAAGAGTCTCCTCTTTCCTCCACTCATTACCTGTAGTAATGGCACCTGTTTAAACTTGTTATCAGTATAAAAAGACACCTGTGCACACCCTCAAACAGTCTGACTCCAAACTCCACTATGGTGAAGACCAAAGAGCTGTTAAAGGACACCAGAAACAAAATTGTAGCCCTGCACCAGGCTGGGAAGACTGAATCTGCAATAGCCAACCAGCTTGGAGTGAAGAAATCAACTGTGGGAGCAATAATTAGAAAATGGAAGACATACAAGACCACTGATAATCTCCCTCGATCTGGTGCTCCACGCAAAATCCCACCCCATGGGGTCAGAATGATCACAAGAACGGTGAGCAAAAATCCCAGAACCACGCGGGGGGACCTAGTGAATGAACTGCAGAGAGCTGGGACCAATGTAACGAGGCCTACCATAAGTAACACACTACGCCACCATGGATTCAGATCCTGCAGTGCCAGACGTGTTCCACTGCTTAAGCCTGTACATGTCCGGGACCGTCTGAAGTTTGCTAGAGAGCATTTGGATGATCCAGAGGAGTTTTGGGAGAATGTCCTATGGTCTGATGAAACCAAACTGGAACTGTTTGGTAGAAACACAACTTGTCGTGTTTGGAGGAAAAAGAATACTGAGTTGCATCCATCAAACACCATACCTACTGTAAAGCATGGTGGTGGAAACATCATGCTTTGGGGCTGTTTCTCTGCAAAGGGGCCAGGACGACTGATTCGGGTACATGAAAGAATGAATGGGGCCATGTATCGTGAGATTTTAAGTGCAAACCTCCTTCCATCAGCAAGGGCATTGAAGATGAAACGTGGCTGGGTCTTTCAACATGACAATGATCCAAAGCACACCGCCAGGGCAACGAAGGAGTGGCTTCGTAAGAAGCATTTCAAGGTCCTGGAGTGGCCTAGCCAGTCTCCAGATCTCAACCCTATAGAAAACCTTTGGAGGGAGTTGAAAGTCTGTGTTGCCAAGCGAAAAGCCAAAAACATCACTGCTCTAGAGGAGATCTGCATGGAGGAATGGGCCAACATACCAACAACAGTGTGTGGCAACCTTGTGAAGACTTACAGAAAACGTTTGACCTCTGTCATTGCCAACAAAGGATATATCACAAAGTATTGAGATGAAATTTTTTTTCTGACCAAATACTTATTTTCCACCATAATATGCAAATAAAATGAAAAAAAAACAGACAATGTGATTTTCTGGATTTTTTTTTCTCAGTTTGTCTCCCATAGTTGAGGTCTACCTATGATGTAAATTACAGACGCCTCTCATCTTTTTAAGTGGTGGAACTTGCACTATTGCTGACTGACTAAATACTTTTTTGCCCCACTGTAGATAGATAGATAGATAGATAGATACACAGGTAATGCAAATGTCCATTACACAGGCTCTTCAGACTCAGTGTTATCTCACCCTGCAAGGGTCACTCATGGTTCCTTCACCATTATGCAGCAGACGTCCATTCCCTCCAGGGAACTCTCAGGCATGTGCAGTCATTAACACAGCGTTCACTTGCTGTCAGAAGGCAACCCCATCTCACTCAGACAGGACCTTCCACACTGGACCAACCCGGTCCCAGCATTCACCACATGTGACCTACCCTGGCCACATTATATGGTCCATAGCCACGCCCACCGGGTCACATGACTATGACCTCATCAAAGGTCCTTCACACACACATATATACTTTACAATAGTGTTATTAAACACACCCCCTGGGTGGGTTTCATAGAATCATAGAATCATAGAATTGTAGAGTTGGAAGGGACCTCCTGGGCCATCTGGTCCAACCCCCTGCTCAAAGCAAGATTCGCTAAATCATCCCAGTCAGATGTCTGTCCAGCCTCTGTTTGAAGACATCCATTGAAGGAGAACTCACCACTTCTCGTGGCAGCTTGTTCCACTCATTGATCGCTCTAACTGTCAAAAAGTTTTTTCTAATATCTAATCTGTGTCTCCTCCCATTCAGTTTCATCCCATTGCTTCTAGTCTTTCCTTGTGCAAATGAGAATAAAGTTGATCCTTCTACAATGTGACAGCCCTTTAGAGATTTGTAGACAGCTATTAAGTCTCCTCTCAGTCTTCTCTTTTGCAAACTAAACAATCCCAAATCCTGCAACCTTTCCTCATAAGACAGGGTTTGCAGACCGGTCACCATCCTGGTTGCTCTTTTCTGAACTTGCTCCAGTTTGTTGATGTCTTTTAGGTTTGTAGGTAACTAGTCCCTGACACATTGAAACAGCACCTCAGCAGTATCACTGCTGATTGACACACATAAATCTCCATCTCAGGGCCATCCACCTTGAGATACTGTACATAACGGTCATTCAGTATCTTGCCATTCATCCACTCTCATGAGACATCCATACAGCGCCCCCTAGTGGACACAGTGGTCACTACACCACATACCTCCCCCCTCTGTTCAAACTTGTGGGGTTGAACACACAACCTTACATCAGGCTCTCGAGACCGGGCACTCTTTACACCTTGCCCCACAGGTCGAGAGAACCGTCTCCTTCTATCATACGGCCTCATCTCTACGTTAGGCCTCCCCCGCCCCCAGCGGTCAGAATATCGGCCCTGATCTTTGGCCCTCCAGTTACAGTCTGTCTGCATCATCAGACACTGTCTAGTCACCACATTCCTCTTCCCTGTTTGTTCCCCGACCAGCTCCCCCGGTTGGTACGGTCATCAGTCTTTGTTGGACCTACTGTCTGGCCTCAGTCTGACCCATTCAGTGTCTCACAGGAACTAAGGTCTCTCAGCCTCGTACGGCCCATCGAACTGCCACTTGCTGACATTCTTTGGCCACCTGCCATGTCTATACTTGGAGGAACCCTTTGGGTCCTTACATCTTGGGTTGGAGACGGCCGCCACTTGGTGTTCCGAACCTCTTTATTGATTCGCCGATGGTCCAGCCTCAACTGCTAAATCTCTTGCAGGTACAAGAGCAAGAGCATCCGAAAGTTTCTCAGGCTTTCCACGGAGCCAAACACCAGGACGGGATTCCTACCCTCTTCACTGGATACCTGGTCATCATCAGGAGGGATCCTCACCCTCACCACACCGGAGCTATTTACAAGGTCTTGCATTACCTTCCCGAATCTTCCAATGATTCTCCCAATCAGACCTTTGGGAACCGGAACTACCTCTTTCCGCAAACCCAACCGATCCATAGCCTCTCTTGCTAACTCTAGGCGTCGATCAGCTTTCATATTACTCCTCCTAACCAACTGTTTCACATGGAGACACTGCAGATGCATGTTTTTCAGGACAGCCACCCGCTTTGCTGTGTCTTCCCTGGCTGACATTATCACCAACTGCCGAGTCTCAGGCGCCCAGTGCACCTTACACGCTTTGATCGCCTCTTTGAAAGCCTCATGCACACCTTCCTCAGCACAGGCATCTTGCATGTCTTTTGGAACATCAATCACAAACTTGAAGGTTGTGGCCTTGTTCTCTTCCTGGCCAGGAAGCTCTGGCTTTACCACAGACACTTCCCTCACTACAGTTGACCTGACCGGGTGACTGTCTTCAGTTCTTAGCTCCCCAACTTCACGAGATCTCATTTCTTCATGACCGTCTGCCAAGACGGGCACCAGCAGCTCCGTTCCACCACCAGTCGGACCCGGCCGCTGTTCATCACTGTCAAAGTTCTTCTCCCGCAGAAGACCACTTACAGCTTCTTTGAGCTCCAAGACTTCTTTCTCGAGCTCCTCAACCCTGTGCTCAGCCATTTGTCTTAGGACTCTTTCTTGTTCGAGATGTCCTTCCACTGTCTCCTTTATCAGCTTTATCTCATGATCCTGTTCTCTTTTGGCCAGCACGTGTCTCACCACTACCTCTTTAATTATATTGTCAAAGGGTACCACTGGGTCAGTCCCACCAGTCGTCTCATCTCCCAGCCCACCATCCGTCATATCACGAGACGTCAGGACCGTAAGTTGGGCAGATGTACTTCTTCTTCCGGTCAGTTCTACCTCTGACCTGTCCACATCAGGAGCTGTCACTGTCTCAGTGTCTGCTGGCCCCACAGTCGAAACGTCTCCATTGTCCGACCATACATCATCAAACAAAACAAAGTCCCGGCACCTCTCCAAGGCATAGACTAAGTCCCGTGGTATCCCGCCCCCTTGGCACTCACCACCTTTGGTCCCCTCAAACATTACTCTATCTACTGCATAGTTCACCATGACCCCATGTTTACAGCGAACCCTGGCATTTTTCTCCGTCAGATATAAAACGAGAGGAGTTCCTGTCAGAGTCACCTGACTCTCTGAGTCCAGTCTACCAGAGGCTCCTTCCCGGTGCAGCATCACGGTACACACCTGTGGCCCGTCATTATCTGGAAAATACATGCTGCACTCCTCAAAACTCATACAGACACACTGCGGTTCCCCAGACATACCCAGTGAGGCTACCAGTGCTGCCATTTTCTGAACCTCCCCCATTTGGGTTACCGCCCCCTCCTGGGACTCCACCCCTTTTTGGGTTACCACCCCAATTTGGGTCACCGCCCCTTACTGGGACTCCACTTCTTTTTGGGTTACCACCCCAATTTGGGTCACCGCCCCCTTCTGGGACTCCACCCCCTTTTGGGCTACCACCCTGATTTGGGCCACTGCCCCCTTTTGGGATTTCCCCATGTCCATTATACTGGTCTCCTTAGACCACAGTTCACACAACACAATTTGTCTCTTTTAACGATACCACACAAGTCCTTGCTGGCACCACCACGGCTCCTGCTGTCACCGATCACTGACACCACCGGCTGCTGTTCACACACAGCGGCTGGTGTCCTCTTTGTAACCCCACCGAGTTACAGTAAGCCGCTTGTCCCCTTCGTAACCCCGCCGAGTTACCGGAAGCCGCTTGTCCCCTTCGTAACCCCGCCGAGTTACAGGAAGCCGCTTGTCACCTTCTTGAGTCCCACTGAGCCACCGCAGGCTGAGTTGAGAAAAGAAAAAAAAAACACACAAAAACTCACGTGTCCTTTCTGTGTGCTATTCAGGATGTCCCATCTCCCCTCCTGAGACCGTCCAACACACAGGGCGCACCGGGTGCTATTCAGGGAGCGACCCTCCTCCCAGGGTTTCCCAACACACCGGCCTCACCAGGTCCAGGGGCATAGCGGGTGCTCTTCAGGACATCCATCTCCCCCTGAGCCTGCCCAATACTCATGCCTCACCAGGTCCAAGGTCATACCACGTTCTTCAGGGATCCGATTCTTCTCCTAGAATCTCCCAACACTGACCCTCCAGGACCTTGCTCTCTGAACCCTCCAGGTACACAGTCTCTCTCACTGACCCAGGTCAGTACAACACGAACGCCTGTCCATTACCTGTGTCGGCCCCACAGGTCCTCGGATACCTCTTCTCCACAGAGGCACCCTATCAATCACCAGTCTCTTTCTCACTGACCCCGGTCAGTACAACACGGTTTTCTCGACCATCACCTGCTGGCCGCGCAGGTTCTCGGACCCCTCTACCGCAGAGGTATCCTATAAGTCTCTTTCTCCTGGGGAAACGGCCGCACTGGGTGCACCGATCCGGACAGTGCCTTACTCACTAGGCCGCCCCACGGTTCCAGAACCACAGCCGGGCAGTGGCTTCGCCAACCGTCAGCCTTACTGGTTCAGCATTGCCCTTAGCAACCAACTTTGCAGTCCTCTTCCGTTGCTCCTAGCAACAAGGCTACAACATTGCCCACTGCTTTCTCCACCAATTGTGAGGTAGCGCTGTCATTCAGTTAGGGGATTCTCGCTTAGCCGCCACAAAACCAGATCCAGCATGGGTTTTCATAAAGCAGTATAGTCCATGAGGTTTATTCATCATCATAAACCAAAGCAATATGCAACAGATTTACAGCATAGCGTCCATTATAGAGCTTCACTCTGGTTATCCTTATATCACACAGGTAATGCAAATGTCCATTACACAGGCTCTTCAGCCTCAGTGTTATCTCACCCTGTCAGGGACACTCATGGTTCCTTCACCATCATGCGGCAGATGTCCATTCCCTCCAGGGAACTCTCAGGCACATGCAGCCTTTAACACAGCGCTCACTTGCTGTCAGAAGGCAACCCCATCTCACTCAGATGGGACCTTCCACACTGGACCAACCCGGTCCCAGCATTCACCACATGTGACCTACCCTGGCCACATTATATGGTCCGCAGCCACGCCCACCAGGTCACATGACTATGACCTCATCACAGGTCCTTCACACACACACATATACATACACTTTACAATAGTGTTATTAAACACACCCCCTGGGTGGGTTTGTAGGTAACTAGTCCCTGACACATTGAACCAGCACCTCAGCAGTATCACTGCTGATTAATACACACATAAAACTCCATCTCAAGGCCACCCACCTTGAGATACATAACGGTCATTCAGTATCTTGCCATTCATCCACTCTCCTGGGACATCCATACAGCGCTCCCTAGTGGACACATTGGTCACTACACCACAATAGATATAGCTAGATTGATAGATCATAGACGGATAGATACAGATAGACAGATACATATAGATAGATAAAAGATAGATATAGATAGATAGATATAGATAGATAATAGAATAGATGACAGATAGTGTATATATATAGATAGCTATAGATAATAGATATGGATAATAGATAGATACTGTAGATAGATAAATAGATACAGTAGATAGGTATCAGAAAGTTCAAGCACCATTTTTGCAACATAACTGTCTGTATAATGATATAGTTGATTTAACCATACTATTATTTTATACGCAAATTATAACATAAAGTACAGCATGATTCATAGAATCGTAGAATGTTACAGTTGGAAGGGACCTCCTGGGTCATCTGGTCCAACCACCTACTCAATTCAAGATTCACTAAATCATCCCAGACAGATGTTTGTCCAGCCTCTGTTTGAAGACTTCCATTGAAGGAGAGCTCACCACTTCTTGTGGCACCATCACTGCCAAAAAGTTTTTTCTAATATCTAATCTGTGTCTCCTCCCATTCAGTTTCATCCCATTGCTTCTAGTCATTCCTTGTGCAAATGAGAATAAAGATGATCCTTCTACAATGTGAAAGCCCTTGAGATATTTGTAGACAGTTATTAAGTCTCCTCTCAGTCTTCTCTTCTGCAAGCTAAACATTCCCAGATCCTGGAACCGTTCCTCGTAGGACATGGTTTGCAGACCGGTCACCATTCTGGTGGCTCTTCTCTGAACTTGCTCCAGTTTGTTGATGTCTTTTTTAAAATGTGGCGCCCGAAACTGGACACAATATTCCAGATGAGGTCTGACCAAAGAGGAGTAGAGGGCAATAATGACTTCACGTGATCTAGACTCCATGCTTCTCTGAATACACCCTAGAACTGTGTTTGCTTTTTTTGCTGCTGCATCACACTGTTATTACATTCCAGATGTTTAAGAAATAATGCAATTAAATAATCCTTCTAATATTTTTGAATAGTCCTAAAGTGAATATTCACTTGTAATACACAATTGTATCAGCTAGAATATCAACACTTTATGCTATGGCACTGGAGGTGTTGAGATGCTTTGTTTTATCAGAAAAATGGTACCCCGATTGCTGAAAGGATACATTAAGAAATTAATCAGCAAAGAGTGTCCAACTTGAAAGGATCCAGTGTTAAAAGGTGGGCATTCACTCTATTTTACTGCCAAGGATGTATGCAATTAATTAATTCTTTCTGTGGCTAGAATTTAAGGTCAAGTGCTTAATGGAAGTGCAGCACTCACTTAAAGGAAAAGATCAGCATAAAAAAGCATGAAGGTTTTACTCCTGGTCCAGTGATAACGTGGCAAATGTTTTTGCTTCCTTTGGCATTTTCACACCAGTTTCAAGCAGCTCCATCAAAATGTACGTGACTACACTCTCCCATCATATTCATCAATAGTGCTGGAGTAATATTTCTGGTAAAGAGGTCCACGCCAGTAATAAGATGGTCTGAATTCATTAAATGGGCCTCTTAATTAATTTGTTGAATCTTATTCCTGCATGCAGTATTCAAAACATTTGCCTTAAAGGGAATCTGTGACCAGGTTTTTACTACCTCATCTGATAGCAGCATAATATAGGAAATGAGACCCTGATTCCAGCAATGTATCACTTAGTTTACTGGATGCAGCAGTTGTGACACAATCAGAGTATTTAGATGTAGCATGTGGCAGAGCTCAGAAAGCTAATCCCGCCCACATCACAGCTAACACCGCCCACATCAGGCTCTCTGTGTACACTGTATATTGACAGTAAGCTACCAATCAGTGACGGGAGTGGAGCTGGACCAGGAGGCAAGCAAGCTGTAGTCTGGCAATGATAATTTTCTGCTGATAAAACACTCATTGTTGTGAAACAACAGAACACAGCCTAAAAGTGAAGTACTATGGCTTGAGCAATTTTCTCAGTACTCTACATCGTGCTTGTCATCGCTTATTCTTCCTGGAAATGTATGAATAAAGTAATAACTGCTTCATTCCATGAATGCCCAAAGTCTACAAAGGGGATGCAGTGTATGTTACTTTAACTTTAAAGTACGTATTACTCAAATTTTCAAATTTCATTTTGTATTCACATGAATTCCCTCACACACTACAATAAGAGCTGCTTTAGCAACTACTTCTCCTTTTATGAAAATGACTTAGGTTGTCACAACCTTATCCTTTTATGCAATGGAAAGTGATTTTTACTTTTCTTAGCCAACCTTTTTCACTTCCATGTGTTTCCTCTTTGTGGCAAAACTATTTTCATTCTGTACTGTCTACAGTTTTCCTCCCACCAGCTGAAAACATATTGGTAATTGCAAATATCAAACACATGAACAAGATTTCTACCTCTACTTTAGTAATATAGTGAACATTACAGATGCAGATTTCAGCTATGCAGATTTCAGCTATAAGTACATTTTGCACTTAGATTTACTGATGCAAAATGTACTTATAGCTGAAATATTTCAGCTAACAATCATTAAGAGTAGAATCTGGTAAATAATAAAAGCTAAAATAGCAAGTTTTGTAAAAGTATGCTTTCAGATTCTACCAAATACACTCTGATCTAATCTTATTTACCTCAGTGGTGCAGAGGTAAGAAGAGGCTGCTCACACTGCTGTCCACCCTGTCTATCTGATCTATTGAAAGGGGACGGAAGTAATTAGGCATGTCTCCTCCATGAAGGGTCCGGAACCATCGGGGATGTCACCTATATTCCGGGGTAGAAAGCTTGAGACTCCAGACAGAGCTGCAGCGCGTGAGTGACCAGACAGTTTGGGTGGGGACTTCGGGCACACGGGACTCCTGTAAGATAAAATCAGCTGAGAGGCGTCTGGGCAGAGAAGAGCCTGGGATGGCAGAGCGCTTCGACAGGAGACCGTCGACTGAGTACCGTTCACACACCGCTGTCCCAACCGACATCACTGCCTTCGCTGGGACTGCTGACACAGCCGACAATGCTGCCACAGCCGCACCCAAGACCCGCCTCAGGATCCCGAAGATTCGCCGCCATCATCAGGACCACAGGAGGACACCACCAATGTCAAAAGATACTACATCATTTACCTCAGGATTGTGACAGACCCCACTGCGATGCAATCTAGGCAGCACCAGTCACAGACAGAAGTTCAACCATGATTGGCACCTGAGTGATACGTTATATTTTATTGTATTGTCGGCTTTACTTGTCCCTGTTCCTTAAGCTATCTGCATTAGCATTTTGTTGTATTAGGGAATATTATCCCTCCATTTTCTCCCTGCATGGAGTTTCTACTGTATAATAAATCCTTTCACCCTTGGTGTGTGTACAGTCCGTTACTGGATCCTACGTGCCTGCAGTCTCCTCACACTATTACTGGAGATACCAGGGATGCTGAGGTAAGAAGAGGCTGTTCACACTGCTGTCCAGCCTGTCTTTCTGATCTAATACTGGAGATACCATGGATGTTGAGGTAAGAAGAAGCTGTTCACACTGCTGTCCATGCTGTCTTTCTGATCTAATTCTGGAGATACCAGGGATGCTGAGGTAAGAAGAGGCTGCCCACACTGCTATCCACCCTGTCTATCTGATCTAATATTGGAGATACCAGGAGTGATGAGGTAAGAAGAGGCTGCTAACACTACTGTCCACACTGTCTATTTGATCTAATGCTGGAGATATCAGGAGTTCTGAGGTAATAAAAGGCTGATCACACTGCTGTCCACCCTCTCTATCTGATCTAATACTGGCAATACCAGGGGTGCTGAGGTAAGAAGAGGCTGCTCTCACCACTCTCCACCCTACCCATCTGATCTAATACAGGAGATACCAGGGATACTGAGGTAAGAAGAGGCTGCTCTCACTGCTTTCCACCCTGCCCATCTGATCTAACACTGGAGATACCAGGGATACTGAGGTAAAAAGAGTCTGATTACATTGTCGCCACCGTATCTGATCTAATACTGGATATATCAGGGGTGCTGAGGTAAAATGAAGTTGGTCACATTGCTGTCCACCCTGTCTATCTGACCTAATAAAGAAGAAACCAATGGTGCTGAGGTAAGAAGAGGCTGCTCACACTGCTGTCCACTCTGTCTATCTGATCTAATACTGGAGATATCAGGAGTGCTGAGGTAAGAGGAGGATGCTCACACTGCTCTCTACCATTTATTTTTATATGACAATACACGGTACAGGTTATCTCCAGGTCACTGAAGTACAGCTTCTTACTACATATGCAGATACACAGACACCTGTCTTAACAGTCTTCAACAAATTTCTGCCAATGTAACAAGATGGTGGACATTTTAATTCAAAAGTGTTTACCTCCTTTTAAAAAAAGCTTGTGATTTGCTAATAAATCAATTTAGAAATGTATTTATATTGACATTTCCTTTAGTAATTTTTTCATGGCGAACTGCTTTAAAGGAAACCTGTCACCAGTTTTGTCATATATCAACTGAAACTATCACTTTATTAGGCACCTGTGCTGCATTACATGAATGGTTATATAACCCCTTTACTCCCCCTGTGTAACTCCCAAAAACCTTTTGAAGTTCTCCAGCGCCGTACGTTAATCCTGTCGGTCCAGTCCGATGGGCATCCATTCTGTGCTCTCTACCCTTCCTCCTGCTCTCTGTTCTCCTCCTTAATTGACATGGATAATGCCTACAGCATCATCCATACTGCTGTGTAAAATCTTGCACCTGCGCAGAGAAATCACAGCTCGTACCTGCGCACTATGTTTTGCCCTACTGGGGGCAGAGCCGAAAGCAAAAGTGCTCATGCGTGCAGTAGGGCAAAATAGTGCGCTAGTCTACATTTTTTTTTGGAAGTGTTTAAACTGTATTAGTGTATACTTTAACCTCTTAATGACCACCAATACGACTTAAAACTGACCGGCGATATAAGAGAATAGCATCCTCCGACGGGTGACAATCCAGCAGCTGTCAGCTGTACACTATAGCCGACAACTCTCTACTCCCCTCTTATCTCTCCTTCCCACAACCACATACAAGACTTCTCCCGTGCTTCCCCCATACTCGGGAATTCCCTACCGCAACACATCAGACTCTCACCATCAACGGAAACCTTCAAGAAGAACCTGAAGACTCATCTGTTCCAACAAGCCTACAGCCTGCAATGATCCTCGGTCTACTGAACCACAGCATGACCTGCTCTACCCTCTCCTACTGTATCCTCACCCATCCCTGTAGACTGTGAGCCCTCGCGGGCAGGGTCCCCTTTCTTTATGTACTTGTGTGTCCCTTGTCCCTTGTCTTACATTTGTATATTACTCTTGTATATATTACACTTGTCTATATTTCCCCTTTTCACATGTAAAGCGCCATGGAATAAATGGTGCTATATAAATGCATAATAATAATCTATAATAATAAATGCCCTAAGCAGCTTCCGGTTGTAACAACTTCCGTCCAGTTGTAACCGGTGACGTCACCGCACACCTCTTTCCATGTTAACCCTCAACACACCACTCCTCCTCAACACACACACTCCTCTCACCTTTCACCATCTCCACTCACGTCCACTCACTCTTTCACTCCACATACGACCCTTTCTCTCACTCCGTCTCTCATACTCACGCCGTCATCGCCGCTGATCCACGATCCCTGACATCTTCCGCCGGCGCCATCCTGGATCCAGACGTCCTCCATGCCGGCGACATGTTCTTCCGGCGACGCTATCTTGAGTATCGCAGGATTTCACGATACTCAAGATGGCGTCGCCGCAAGAACATGTCGCCGGCGTGGAGGACGTCGGGATCCAAAATGGCGTTGGCGAAATCTCGTGAGATTTCGCCGACGCCATTTTGGATCCCGACGGCATCCACGCCGGCGACATGTTCCTGCGGCGACGCTATTTTGGATCGGCGAAATCCCGCGATACTCAAGATGGCATCGCTGCAAGAACATGTCGCTGACGAGGACGACGTCGGGATCCAAAATGGCGTCGGCGAAAACTCGCGAGATTTCGCCGACGCCATTTTGGATCCCGACATCGTCCACGCCGGCGACATGTTCTTCCGGCGACGCTATCTTGAGTATCGCAGGATTTCACGATACTCAAGATGGCCTCGCCGCAAGAACATGTCGCCGGCGTGGACAACGTCTGGATCCAGGATGGCGCCGGCGGAAGAAGATGTCGGGGATCGTGGAGCAGCGGTGATGACGGCGTGAGTATGAGAGACGGAGTGAGAGAAGGGGTCGTATGTGGAGTGAAAGAGTGAGTGGAGATGGTGAAAGGTGAGAGTAGTGTGCGACAGCATCGGGCCATAATCTAGTAATAATAATAACTTGCCGCATCAGCCATGGTCAGTGTTGGCACCGACCATGGCCGTTTAACTCCTTAAATGCTGCTGTCTATAGTGACTACAGCATCTAGATGGTTAACAGAGTGTGGGGACTTCCTCTTTAACCCCATCAGTACCCTGAGATCTTGATCATGAGGTCCTGGTGTGTACCATGGCAATTCATGGCCAAATAACGGCCTTAATGTCTTCCAGCTTTAGTGACCTGTTCAGAACTTAGAAACATTTAAGTGGTAAAAATAAATGTCTTCATTCCTGTCATGTCACTTTGCATTAATTCCCGAAAAGCACCTGAAGGGTTAGTTAACTACCTGAAATCAATTTTGAATACGTTGAGGGGTGCTGTTTTTAAAATGGCATCACTTTTGGGGGATTCCAATATATAAAACCCCCAAACTCACTTCAAAACTGAATTGGTCCCTAAAAAAGTAAGTTTTGTAAATTTCCTTGAAAAAAATAAAAAATGACTGCTACATTTTTAATCCTTTTAAAATGTTAACAAAATAAAACAACATTTTACACCTGGTGCTGATATAAACCAGACAAGAGGGACATGTTATTTATTATTGTTTTTGTGTAATATTACTATCTGGATTAAAGGGATAATCATTCAAAATTTGAAAATTGCAATTTTTTAAAATTTTTGTCAAGTTTCTGATTTTTTTTTTAAATAAACTCAAAGCATATCAACCGAAATTTACCATTGCCCTAAAGTATAATGTGTCACGAAAAAAGATTTTCCTAATCGATGGGATATGTTGAAGCATTCCAGAGTTATTGCTATATTAAGTGACAATGTTCAGATTTTAAAAAAAATGGCCCACTCGTTAAGGGGATAAAACAAAATTTAGAGTGATACTACCTCCTAATCAGTAACTCATTTTTTAAGGAAATTTCTTTCTAAAGGGCCTGTCACACTAAGCGATATCGCTAACAATATCGCTATAACGTCACTGGGTTTTGTGACGTTATAGCGATATTGCTAGCGATATCGCTATGTCTGATACTTACCTCCGACCACTCCCCCGCTGGTTATCGCTGATCGCGCGAGAACGTCCTGGACTGTTTCTCGTCATCAGCTTCCTGCTGGGCTTCCTGCTGTGGAGACGAGCGACGCGTGGACGCGGGCGGGAGGACGTCTGGATCGCCTCGTCTGACACGTAAGTAGCGACCCCCGACCCCTGCAATGTCGCTGGTGAGATCTGCCTGTGTGGCAGCTCACTAGCGACCACTTAGCGATTTACCAGCGATCCTGACCTCGTCATATCGCTGGTCGGGATCGCTGGTACATCGCTAAGTGTGACAGAACCTTTAGGCCTTCAGAAGCCATTCTTAAAGAATTATTTCAGTCAGGCCAAGTAGTGACATATAGGGCCATAGCTTTGGGGCAACTAAAGCATTTACCACAGGTGAATGTGTAAGGGACGGCGCCAACAAAGTTACTTTGCCTGAGCCATAGTATTGTGATAAAGCGTAAGAACAGTAGATTTAAAATTTTTCCCTGGATGAAGGAAAGGCTTGATGTATAGCATAAAGTCTTTTTACTAGGATATGCTGTTATTTACTAATCTTCTCAGGCCTAACCTTTTAGACCCCAGACCACCACTGATTGCTAGAATCAAAGAATTACTACGCTTTGCACACCAACACATTTTCAGAACTTTTCCATACTCTTTTGGGCACTATAACGCAAGGGTAGCTAAAACGCACAAAATAACCGAAATGCTGGAGGAACCACAGTCCGGCCCACCTGTTCTTGCGAGCATTAGAGGACACCACATTTGGATTCCTATAGATCTACAGCAATATGGCACCACTTTCTCTTACTGAAATATCCCTTTTTTAATTCTAGATTGTCTAATCACATTCAGAATCTCTCTTCCAGTTTATTTAGTGCGTCTAAGGTTTCTCGTCTTGACCGTGAAAGTTCTGGGTCACTGAAAGTATCTAGTGCTTCTAAGGTTTCTGCTTTTGACTCTGAATATTGTGGATCATTGAAAGTATCTTGTGCTTTTAAGGTTTTATTCTTGAACCTGAATGTTCTGGGTCATTGAAAGTATCTAGATGAAATTACTTCTGAGAATTTTTTTTATGGATGTAAGAGGATGAAAAGGTATTCTAGGCCATGTCTTGAATTTTACTCATCACAGGGTCCATTATGATAAACATATCGCTTAGGATTTCTAATGTGGCCATACATTTCTATCTCTGATGGTGAAAATGAATGAGTTCTGCTGCTGATGTAGATCATTAGCCTCAAGTTCTAGACCCAAGTTAGAATTGGCATCAAAAAATGTAATTTTGAGCACTCCTAAAAATTTATTTAATTTTTATGACCCCCCATCTCTGTACACTCCCCAAACTAACGGAAGTGAATATCACCTTACTAAATGAGCCTGATGATAATATCGTGTTACTGAAGCACTCATTCCATGTGTATTTGTATTGTGTAACACTGTGTTAATAAGATGTTAACAGCTTCACAGCCCATTGGAGAGACAAAAAGGTGTCAAATGTTCCGCAAACGTATGTTCCTGCCAGATTGTGGTCATTGCTCTTTTTATATTTGCAGCTGATCTTATTATGTGCAATTGTTTTAATTCATCTGAATGGCTGCAGCAGCGACTCAAAAATCTATATTTCTAAAAAATCAAACCCAGATATGCGCAAAAAGAAAACATATTTACTGACGTTAAGAAATATATTGACTTTCTTTCGAGCAAAAACCGGCTGTGGTTTGCAGTGGCTGAGTGGTTTCTTTAAAACCGAAGTCAATATTAATAGATGAATACTGGCAGAGTCAATATTATTTGCTCAGGAGTAAAATATACTCACTATGTTGATTTTCTTAGCCTAAAACCTATGGAACATGCCAGAAATTAATCATTTATATTCATTTAAATCAATATATAATATCTATGTCTAGATTTATAATATGATATTATTATTAATAATAATGTATCTGTCTATATATCCATCTATTTATCTGTCAATCATCTACGTATCTATATATACATTATTATTAGTATTCTATTGGCAGTAGTAGTGCTCTGTACTAATAATTTTACTATACGATTGGATGGAGGAGTACCCATTGGCTTACCGGTATCTATGTCCCCATCAATAAACTCTAGTCTTCCCCCTGGATTTCTAATTCTGGCTCTCTGCAGCAATTCCCTTCTCACATCTGCCTGTTTATTGTCCTGTCCATCTGAATATCTCACAATCTCCTCTTTTAAACCTAAATTTGTGTTCATGTAAAGGCCATCACCAATAAATCCTGATTACGTAGACATCAGAAGAGGCACGTCGACGACGGTCTCTTTGTTGTGCTACGAATTTCCACCATCTGCTTCTACAGACATTTGTTGGTTACACAGACACAAGAGAAAAAAAATGGGAGGAGATACCTGGGACACGTCTCTTCATATGGCATCACAATTCTCATCACATTTAATAAGATTAATTACCGGGACTATATTGAATTCTGGAGAACCAAAGGAAAACGAATTATAGGAGTCTGAAAGTGGATTTGAGGTTCACGTCGTCATCCATGTGATGTAGTAGAGCATCTCACAATAACTTTATTTAACTCATAAACCTTTGGGGTTGAACCATATTTCATCATTCCTCTTGACTTCTTTCTTTTTTTTTATACATTTTGTCTGAATCTTCTGTTATTATAGTTTTTTTAATGTCCAATATATGGCCAATTTGTGGACTCCAAGTGTACATTTGGAAAGGCCTTTAGGAATCTTAACTACATTTATTACATATATTTATATTGTCAACTTTTTTTATCGATTTTAATTGATGCTAGAAGCAAGGTGAACAAGAAGGTACCGGCAGCCAGCGAGCACATCCAGTTTGCTCATTAGACTCTCGCTTGGTTGCTTTTAATTGCCACAAATTGGCAAATTTTCAGTCTTTTTTTTTTTCCACAGTGAACTTACATTATTGGTTAGAAGCACTGCACCACCAAATAGGTCAAAACAATCCATACCGGCAATTATACACTGCAACATGCTAATGTTAACCCCTTAGAATGCAAGTTTATTCTGAGTTGTAGATCTAAGATTGGCAGAAGAGGGCTATTGTGTTCTGTTTGACCTTGACTAGTAAAGAACATGAAACACATGGAAAAACTCAAGAATGTGGAACTGGATTTTGTAAAAATAAAATTGGCAAAAATGCACATAGTGTATATACAGTGCCAGAAAATAAATTCCAGCTTCTCTTGATATAGCATTAGATAAGTTATACCTTGTTAACTCAATCCATGCCAATGGAATTAAGATAATGCAAATCTCAGTTAAGCAGCAATGTACAGCTGACCCTTCATTTCCCATCACAAACTCATTATCAGCCAAATCTTCCTAGATTCTCATTAGTAGGATGAAGCCATTGATATTATTTTCTCTTTGGTCTCATTTAGAGACTAGCCTTCAAGCAGCTTTACCCCTTTAACAGGCTTCTTTCATAATGCAACATGTGCTTTAACCCTTTGTTTCCTTCTCCCTGCACCTTTTCCCTTTAAAACCTTTATATTTTGGTGCAAAAGTGACACGAAAGTGATGAGCGTGCTCCTGTTTCATATCCTATCGTCATAAGGAGGTCATTTCTTCTCGGTAGGCATTAATCCAAGTATTAGACTCATGACCATGCTCCATTTCAGAAAAACACAATCGATTGTTGCTACAGTAAAACTTATTCAGCACCATGTCCAGCACTGAGGGTCAAGACAAACTATTCTACTCAAGAACATTGATCTTCACTGTTATGCCCAAGCCTCCATGTCAAAGAGTTCTTGTAGTGAGGTTAGTATTACCAGTAAACAGATTGTTCAAAGGTAGAAGACTTCTTCTTCAGTTGATTCATATCTACGACAGATCAAAGCCTGTCTAAGCCCACCTGTGTCGTATGCTGTCCACATCAAAGGCAACAGAGTCCTAAGAAGATTATCTACCACTGTATATCAATGACAGAAGAACCATGTGTCTGTTGCAGGTCAAGTGGATCAATTTAGTAGACAACCCACTGTGGCGGCTATGTCTCGTAGAAAAGAAATAGCTTATGAATCCATTGGGCACTTCCACTAGACGATGAGTTAACAGAAGCAATGTCAACTGGTGTTTGTAAATTGAAAAGAATGAACTTGATGGACATATGTCTTTTGTCAACCCAACTTCTAATCAAACCTGAAAGTGGTGACGCAGGAGAGTAACACTCTGGGGTTACCAACAGTCACTACGACACCACAAATCCTCAGATGATGGTAAAAGTGGATACATGAAAGTTTGATCTTTCCACACAAGCTAGGCAAACGGACAATTTTTCACTTACCTTTGCATGGACGAGAATCCTTGCAGTAATTTTTTTCCCGAAGGGTGATATAAGCTTTATATAGATGGTGAATATCAACCAGACAATTCAATTGCAGCAAAACACCCCATCCTTGATCATTCTTTCTCTGTTTTTGGTTAGATACACAGATTGTCCTCCCGGGAATAAGGAATTAAGATGTCTTAATCTGCACACACTGATATCGCTCAGTGTTTTCTTACAAAGCTCTTCAGTGGCAGAATAATGAAATAGAAATTTCTTTCTGCTCCAAATCAATGAGCGGTATCCAATGAGGGAATGAAACAGAGGTGAGATGTGTTGCCTCTTCCCTGGGTATCTCTCCCTCTGCCTCTCACATGCGATCTCAGGCTTTTTTCGGTGTGGAGGACAGAGGAGAAATGAGAAAGCGGAGGATGAGAGGGAGAAGGACAGATGAATAGCCAGAGACAACAGTGACACCAGATGTCTGCAGGGAAGTGCTACATTTTCAGGAACACAAGCGAGAGGACTAAGGATCATCGCATGTGTTTATCTGGAGTAAATATGTGCTGCTTAGTTTCTGTAGGATCACAGTACATGGAGATTGGGCAGCAAGTTAAATTAGACATTTGTTCGAAACACTCCTTGCTGCAGTGTCTTCTTCGAAAAGGTTGATGCTCAATGTATAACTTACGCCATCCTGGGTGGTCTTCGTCCGTATCGGTGCTCTCCTACTTACACTAGTGGTACCTGTTCTGCATGTGCATTTCTATATATTTAAGGGTGAGTGGAAGGAGATTCTGCAGAAAGCTTGCCTTTCGCAAAGAAGAGTTAATATGATTCCTCACTGGTCTATTAGCATGCATGCAGAGGAGGAGGGGAGACACCCCCGATAGGACGCGTTTTATCGTATTTGAATAATAATTAGTTCATCTCAACTTCTGCATTTGCTGAGCTACAAAGTTAGTCTATTGCACACTGACATCTAAATACTCAAGTACACATCGGCATGCCCTTTTCATTTTCCTCATATACCATTGTCCCCCAAAAAAGAAAAATACCTAACATTTCTGCTATCCTGAGATGTTTGCAACTACTCAAGATGGAAAAATAGATTATGAGTCCTACTGGGAATAGGGGTCTTTGTGCAGAATATGTAAAACAATGTTCTTTATATTACAGCTTACTATATAGACATACACTGAAGTTGGATCCATCCCAACTCTTATCAGTTTGCATCATTTGAGCATTGTGATAACTGAATACTGCAGTAAGTTTATTTGCAAATCCTATTTAGAATCACAGAAAACACAACATTTTACAATATCACCTTTGCTTCATCTAAAAATGTCCGATCTATTTTGTTGCAGGTTAGTTTCACACTTATACAATTGAGAAAATCACTAGTAGAGAAATTAAAATAGTAATGATAGTTTTTATGTCATGCAGAACATAGAAGAGTGTGTAGTATATGTAAAGGGGAGAAAAGGGGGGATGGTCAATATCTGCAAGTGCCGGTTAGTATAGATGAGCTGCTGCAGAGATTTGCAGAAATCATCTGCGTCCTGTATACATCATGGTAATATGAATTAACTGTTTGCTGTGCTGTTTGTGCGCTGCTTCGAAGCCTGATGTGAACATTGACGTTAATGTAGTATATTATTTCCCTGCTACCCCCTCCCCGTATTGATCGTCGGAACTGTGTATGGCAGTAGTTTTAACATATTACTCATTCTGGAAAAAAAAACTAAAAACATCAAGGGCTTCTATTTTACCTTCCATTATAATTAGGAAGGAGCGCAGACATGTTAAAGCTCAGGGATACGCTGAAATGATCATATAATAATGCTTATTTCTAGACAGTTCATATAATATATCATGCTTTATTTTAGCCACAGATCAAGTGAAGGAAATATTCAGAATATGACATTTGTGCAGTGAATAGAATCAGGTGTGTAAGAAGGTCAAGTACAAATGAGCTTTTTTTTTTACAGTTTAATCATAAAACGATAGCAATAGTTCTTCATTAAAAATGTATGCAAAGGAGACATATTTGCAAAAGGCGCCTTTGCATGGAGCATAAAAACCCAATAAATTAATCAACATAAAATAAAAAGGCTTCTATATGGACTCCAAATTGGGATTTATATAAGGAGTAGCCAGAGAATATACCCTCTTCTACACTACCTACTATGTAGCATTCTTCACAATTCTGAAATTGTATTCATAGCCTGGAAAGATCAGGTCAATGTACCTGGTGGCTAGACGGGAGGCCTTCGAATCTCTTTCCTTCTGGCATCCCTTATTCACCATTTGATTTGGCAGGGCTGGCGCAACGACATCTGTGCATCACTTCCCACAGAAGACGTTGCACCAACCCTGGCTAATCAAATATGTGTTCGGGATGCTCGGAGGTAGGAGATTTCAAGGCCTCCCATCTAGCCGCCAGGTACCACTGACCTGGACACTGAACCTGAGTCCTGCGAATCGATCAGCTCATCTCTAGTCAAAATTTATTTTTGCTACTCCAACCAGTGAATTAGCTATAAAGTATGCAGAGCTAGCAGTTCTATCCATGGCCTGCTGCATGAAGAGACCCAAGGACACTACCTGGCCAGATAAGAAAACACTAAATACAACATAGGACGGGGGTGTCTTGTTTCTGATTTTACATGGGATACACATCTTACCCTCACAACTGAGTATGTATTTTATGATGGGGCACATCATATTTGTCATGCTACATTTATAAAACTGGTATACAGTGATTTTGGGGCCCACAATGTCTGAATGGTTTTAAATTAACTTTATAGTGCTGAATAAGAATATGACTTCAGCTTTGCCAGACTGGCTCTAGATTCTGAGGAATTTAATAGTTAATTACTTACAGTAAAATTCTGGCTCCAAAATGTTGCTTTTATAGCATTGTAAGCCTACAAATTGAACTACAAAACAATTATGTGGGATATTTAATTACCTAAGACACCGTTAAAGAGTAGAGATGAGCTTACCTTTTAATGTTCAGTTCAGTTCGGCGAATGTCCTGATGTAGTCTCCACATTTTAAAAAAATATTGCCATATACCACTACCACTAAAGTGACATCAATTTCAGCAGAGTAGAAACAGTATAATGGGCCTCTGTCTCCCTCCCCTTTCACAACAGGAAACCAACGAGATTGAGACCCAACTTGGAGTCTCCACATTTCAAAAAATAGTTTGTAACATCAACAGCAGTAGCAACAGCAGGCACAGAAGCCATGACAAAGGCATCACAGATTGCAAAAACGCAAGATCAATGCATGACACAAAAAACGACACCATCGCCTAGTCTGTCGAGTCTGCGACTGTTTGCAAAAGTCATTGGAGATCCAAGAATTCTTAATTTTGATGAAAGTTAGGCGGTTTACAATTTCTCGGGACTGTCGGATGCGTTTATGCATCCTTGCCACCCCTGCATACTGAAGACTCATGACCGGTGCTGGCCAAAGCCATAGTTGTGACTGAGGATGAAGTGCTTGTCATGGTTGCATCACTTCATATTTGTGCGGAAAGCCACAATGTAACCTCGTCGTCCTCCACCTCCTCTGCTGAGCTACTCAGTTGCGAGTCTCTGGGTTCACACCAAGTGGGATCTACAACCTCATTGTTATCCTCTCTGTCATCCCACTCCTCATCCTGAGTCACCCTCCTCCTCTTCCTACCTTGACAGCACAGTACAGTCCGTGTGTGTGTGGCGCCCCCAGGAGTGCGGTCACCACACTGGCTTTGCCTTCCTCCAGGGGAGGGTAATGCCAGGCTTGGAGGCAATGATGGGTCTCTCTCACAGTCAATCCATGCATGCAACACAGTTCCCCTCCTGACCAGCAGGGGGAGCTCTAACCCAGGATTGAGGGGAGGAGTGATCCCTGAGGGCCAGGAGGAAGTGAGTTCAGTTAGTCTGCGGAGGGCGAAGTGTGCAGACGGGGAATGCGAAGCTGGAGGTTGAGCTGCAGCAGGCGAGCTCCCTCAGCTTCAGAGCGCACAGAACTGGAGTCGGGTCTCCACGGTGGTACGGGTACTAACGGCCCTGCCACAGATACCCGAGGAGTAGGAGGTTGTAGATGCCCTGCTCCCCTAGAAGATTTGAGGCACAACAGCAAAACGGATAGAGAGCCGGGGATTCGGAGAGTGAGAGGAGTCCCAGAGAGAGAGGCTACAGCTGTCTGCTGTCTGCCGTGCAAGTGGAAGTCTAGGAACATTTGACAGGAGGAACTTCAGAGTAACTAAGGACTGGAGTGCTTCACACACAGTGCTATTAGGGAGACTGTACAGCCTGTCTGAGAGAGAGAATCCCTGAGTTGCTTCCAGGCTAGCCTGCTCCAACACCATCTGTGATCACAACCCTGAACTGCAGTTACCAAGTAAAGGTACAGAAATTGCATCCCGCTGTGTTGTGTCTGCTTCCTAACCTGTCGGCACTGCTACATCCCTGTGCCCATCACTTATACACTGCCCTGGGGTTACAGCTTCACATGTGGGGAGCTACACCATCTAAGCTGCGACACACCATCAGCCCCAGAGGATCTGCATGCAGCGTTGGCTAATACCTCACTTGTCAAATACCACGGGTGGCGTCACAAACTTTATATTACAACCAAACACCACCGCCATTGATATTGGGGCACAGGGCCACGGACCGGGTCACCTCTGCTGTGACACATCATCCCCCTGACACCGGCCTGGTACCGAGTACCCCACAGCCCTGGGTGAAGCGATGGCGACCCATGTGCCTCTAGTATGAGTCTCAAGAGTATCACCTCCACCCCCAGGGGTTAACATCTGGTCATGAGGGTCTAGATTCTGCTCATACCCTACTTCTTCCGGCCCCGGATCCAAGAGGAAAAATGTTGGGCATCGGTGCAGATGCTTTCCTCCTCTGGATTCTGTGAATCTTTGGAGCAGATCTCTGATGCCCATGGAATAGAATGTGTGAAAAGCTCTGCAGACTGGTCCATCTGTGGTTCCGCAAAGTCAGTTGGGCGGTTGGAAATTTGTCACGTGGGGGGAAACAAGGATGATTTGGTTGCACCTCTGAGGATTGTACTGTGTGTAATGTTATGGTGGAGGAAGAGGAGAGAGGCTACTTGATTCAGTGCTTGCCATCGACTAGATCATATGCTCTTTCTGGCTCTCATCTGCAAGGAAAGGGAGTCGAGTAGCCCATCCAGTAACAGATGTTGCCAGTTGTCTTTGCATAGGACAAGACGGTGTTCAGTAGAGCTTTCAGTAACATTAACACCTAGCCCATGTACACGTCGAACACCAAGACTATTCCCCCCTCTACCACGACCTTGCTTTTTTCCACTCATGTTGTATATACCCTCCCCTCTTTTAATCAGCTGTCTCACAATCTTAGACCCAGACCTGTCAGTTGCCTGTCATTAAATGAACAATCAGCATTTGTTTTCTGAGATAATGTGCCTGCACAACACAATTGCCCTAATGATTTTGATTAGCAAATGAGGCCTCCTGGCTGAACCCCAATATTAGGCTTAACGTTATTGATTTGCAAATGAGGCCTCCTGACTGAACCCCAATATTAGGCCTAACAATTTTGATTAAAAAATGGGAACTCCTGTTTCCTGACTGCAACACAGTTTTCCCCAATTGATATGGACTAGCAAATGTGGCCTCCTTGCTGAACCCCAATATAAGGCATAATGATTTTGATTAGAAAATCGGGCCTCCTGGCTGAACCCCAATATTAGGCCTAATGATTTTAATTAGTAAATGGAGCCTCCTGATGCATAACTGCAACACACTTTTACCCCAAACGATTTGGATTGGCAAATGGTGCCTTCTTGCTGAACCGCAATATTAGGCCTAATGATTTTGATTAGAAAATGTGGCCTCCTGAGTCATGACTGCAACACAGTTTTAGCCCAAACGATTTTGAGTAGGAAATGTGGACTCCTGCCTGCACAACACTATTAGCAAAGACTAGTTAGATGCTGGAAGGTTGATTTCACACAGGACAGAATCCTATCTAACTAAATGACAAGTTCACTTGCAGCAGGAACGGCGATGTTACACTGAGAAATTGACGCCAGCAAACAACATGTCTGCTTTTTATATGGAGAGGGACATGTGACTTAGGCAACCAATCACATAATCCCTTATGTAATGATGTTGTGGATGGTTTCTGCACCCTGATTGACTGCCGGAATGCACACACATTAAATTTTAAAAAACAAAATTACACCATGCCTCTCCTCTGACCTCTACACACCCCTACCCCTCATAAAACACATCCACCCATTCATCACACAGCACCCCTATCCTAGTCAAATTCAAAACAAAAGCATTAGTGGAAACACGATCATTTACCCATCTGTGACTAAATTTTGCCGACTTTGGGGGAAAATACCCGGAAACCGAACACAAATCCGAATGTGTTGCGTTCGTGTCAAATTTGAGATTAACGAACGTTTTCTGAACAAGTTCGCTCATCTCTATTAAAGAGTTTAAATGACCACAAGACCAAAAGCTATTGTATTTGTTATCACACACAAGTCACATTGGGGGGATGCATTATTTTCCTGGATGAATTATCTCAAGAACTAGAACTAATTCAGCAAAAGCAATGGGATTTTTTAATATAGCACCCTCAATATAACCAAAATCATTCAAAAAACTTTGGCACCTTAAAAAGTGTACAATACTGTACAATTGGTTATCATAAAGACAACCTTTTTTCAGACTAAAGCTACTGTGACAATAAGCTGATTGCTGCGGGCTTTTCACACCCCTATAAAACCAGTGATTCCAGAGAGTGTATCATTCCTCATACAGCGATCACAGCAGGAAAATGTAATATTACATACGGTAATTCAAGGAATGGCCAGCCACGTTATTCATGCTTGTGTCACTTTTCTTCTTAGTTCTTCACTCTGGCTCATAGACGGGTTGGCATTGCGAGGCAACTCCCTATAAGGCATCCATATTACAAATTGGGGCATATAGACATGGGTTTTCCATGAGAGACAACCCCTTTAGTGTCTTAAAGGGAGTTTGTTACAGTTTGTTACAACCATGGTCATACTGTATAGGGGACTGAGTTTCCAGTTTGGAAGGGGCACAGTGGTGCACTAAAAGATTGGCCATGCCAAGGGTACACCGAGAGTTTTGGCTACACTGAGGGTACACTGAGCACCCACATTTGTATATAGATTAAAGATAATTTTCTGGATGATTAAAGCTAAAAATACTAAACAACAGGCATGATTTTTATAGAAGCAATGTCCCCTCTTATTAGTTTATAATGAGTGTTTTGGGCTGAAAAACTCCTTTATATGCCATCTGGGAATAATATGGTTGTTGAAGGTAAAAAAAAAAATAGCATAACATTACATAATTGGGTCAGGTAGCTATCTGGATCTCTGTAGAGCTCTTAATAATCTAGGATTTCCTCTGTGTCAAACAGTCTAAGTCTGAGAAAACAGCAGAAATCCAGTTTCTTTGATCTCTGTCTTTACAGAATGTGTAAAAAGAAAAGTTCTCATTTTCAAAAAGGACCAGTCATAGAGAAGGTGGTGCGAATTAGGAGAGCAGTCTCCTGTGTAGAACTAAAGAATAAACTGTTGGTCTATGGATGATTATAGACTCAATTGGTCAGGAAGTGAAGGAAAAGATACCCTAAACAAGACTGGCTGGAGAAAAGTCTCTAATGATCCCTGATGCTAGGAGACATTTAAATATTTCAACATGCCTACAATAAAAAAGTTGACATGACTTATAGATCCTAGTCCAAGTCTATGCAACCTGGCTCCAAGCCCTAAAAGTCAACTTTGCTCCATTGAACTAATACTATTTTGAAACAATTATTCATTATCATCTCTTCCTCACTTTTTCCTGATATTTCCCTTAATGTCCCTTTTCAGTTTTTATATAGTATACTCATACCATCGTGCCCCACTTTAGGTTTCAATTATTCTACTAAATGGGAATTAAGCTATACTTGTCAACATTCACGCCACCAAGGAATATAAATTCTCTCCCTTTTATTGTCCACCTCAAAAAGTTCCATATTCCCATGAACAGAAACAAAGCTTCCCCATAAACAGATCAGAGTATGCAACATTAATACTGCAAATCCCCATAAATAATACAAATTCGGCATCCACCCCTGACCCTATAGTAACACCATAAACTGTACTGGCCAACATGGATAAGTAAAGCAAAGAAACTTGACCTCCTTATCACTCCACCATTTTTCATGCCCATTTATTGCTGATTTTAAGCAAAAATCAACACTAGAGAAGTTGTTTGTTGAAGCATAAACATTAATTATGTTAAAATCCACAATTGTTCAATAATTCGTGAAATTTCTTCAGATTTGTGCATCCCTCACAACTTTTCAGGAATGACAAGAAAGATGTAGCCTCTTAGATCACTAAATGATTTACTACGACTTAAAGGGAGCCAGTCAGCACGTTTTTGCCATGTAATCTGAGAGAAGCATAATGTAGAGAGAGATCCTAATTCCAGTGAGGTGTCACTTACTGGGCTGCTTGCTGTAGTTTTGATAAAAGCATTGTTTTATTAGCAGGAGGTTATCATTACAGGTACCTCTAACTTTTACCCCAACCCTACTGATTTGGCAGCTTTTTGCCTATGCACAGCGTACACAAAAAGCTGCCAATCAGTGGTTATAGAAAGCTTAGTATTCAGAGAACTGATAGATCTGCAGCAGTTAAAGCAGTGGTTTTATCATCATTGGAATCAGAGTCTCTGTCCCGCCATCATGCTGACTTCTGATGGGGTACCAAAAGGCTGATGACAGATTCCTTTGAAGCCAGAAATAACTAAGCAAAACTACCTTAGCCCATAGCTAGCTTAGTTTTCATTTTCCTCCTTAAAGACAAATGTGTTGAGAATTGTTTGTCTTTTTATACACATGATAAATCTTACTTCAGCCCACTGCTGTTTATGCTGTCATCTGAAATGACAGTTTTAACAAATTCCCCATTTTAAGCGTTGACATACTTTTATCTGTCCTTCCTGACACTCAGGAGATGTCAGGAAACTCCTAGATGATCTCAAAAGGTTGAAAATTATTCTACAAAGGCATTCCCCCTGAAAATATACATCTCCCTTAAAAAAAAAGTGCATTTTAACTATTTACTACTCCATAAAAAGACAAACCAATGAGCAGCTGAGTTCGATGTAGCCAATAAGCTTCCTGCCCCTCCCACGCAGAGCAGCAATGCAGCTAGAGAGAATCTATGATGTGCTTGATGAGGAACATAACATTTTCTGCTACAAAAAAAGTATTTGTAGGATGCGCTAAAGCTTTCCATCATGCTGAAGTGTTGCTGCATCCCTACATGGCATTTTATAATTCCACTGTTTACAACCCCTTTAACTATCAGTCAAGAGGCACTTACAAAGGACAATTTTCTGTGAATCAGCAGACTTATTAAACTAATTATCACAAATTATTAGTTCAGAAACAAATTAACTGTTCTGCAAAAAAAGATAAAAGGATAATATTCCAGCTGGCACCTGTTTGTCTGACATTGCTTTCAAAAGGCCTAACTTTTCACCAGATTTAATTCTAGTATGTACACATAGCAAAAAGAAAAACTCCACAAACTGGGGAATATACAGAAAAGGGGTCCTCATAGCAAAAATCGTTTCCAGGTTCTAAGTCATACCATCATACCACTTCATCCCAGAAACAATTTTAGTTCCCATCCCATTTTCTTGTACAAAATATATTGTAAGTAATGTAAAGGCCCCGTCACACACAGCGAGATCGCTGATTTTGTGATGCAACAGCGATCTCGCCAGCGATCTCGCTGTGTGTGACACGCATCAGCGACCGGCTCCCTGCCGGGTATTGCTGATCGTGCAGGAATGTCCTGGGCCATTTTTTGATCGTTGGTCTCTCGCTGGCCAGAATGCATCGCTGCGTGTGGCAGCGGGAGAGCAACGATCAGCGAGCTCCCAGCGCTGTAAGCAGACGCTGGGATCTGGTATCCAAGGTACACAACGGGTAGCAAAATGACGCGCGTGCTTAGTTACCCGATATTTACCTTGGATACCAGCTCCCAGCCTGAGCATGCAGGTATCCAAGGTACACAACGGGTAACTAAGCAACGCGCTCACTTAGTTACCCGATATTTACCTTGGATACCGGCGTCCTCGCTGGTCCTGATCACTGGTGAAATCTGCCTGTTTGACAGCTCACCAGCGATCATGTAGCGAGGCACCAGAAATCCTGACAAGGTCGTATCGTTGTCGGGATCGCTGGTGCATCGTTTAGTGTGAGGGGACCCTAACCCATCCTCTCCTCTATAAAGGTTAGTTGACTGTAGATTCTAGAGAAAGGTTAGGGGCTTAACTCACATTCGCCTATTTTCGCAGGTTGTCCAGGAGTCTATCTAAAAGGTAAAGACCTCAAAGACTTGGCAAATCTCTCAGGTAGGGTGTACCCTCCAAAAACATTAAAAGCAGCCATTTTTCTTCATCCTCAGATGGTTCACCAGATTTTTCTGCACCCTCAGAAGGATATTCAAAGAGGGAAAAAAATTTGTTCCAGCTCCTGCAGAGTTCGGGGGAAGTCTGTTGCAGAGTGAGAGAATTGTTCATCTCCAAAGTTCAGGTCCTCAAACATTTCAATGGAGTTCGGGCTCTGGTTCAAGTTTGAGTAAAGTTCTGGTACCCGAAACTGAACTCTGGAATAAAGTTTGGGTCTGGTACCAGAACCTGAACTTCCATGGGCCCACTCATCCCTAGTTACTACAGAACAAAGTACGGGTCTAAATATACAGTAAGCAGTAAGATAAATAACGTGTTACTCACATACATAGAAACCAACTCGTACATTGATGTAACCCATCAAATGAGCACAATGTTGCTGATGTAAAACGTTGTGGCTAATTAAGCACATATAAATCACATCTTAGGTGTGTCAGCATAAAATTGGCAAATTTGGTGAGCGTCAGTAAATGATCATTATCGCTCCTCTTCAGTAAAATTGCATGCCGTTGAGATAATGACTCCGGAACATGGCATTTTACTACAGAAGCACACCGTAATCAGCTTCAATACTAAGTAGGAAAAATTACCTGAAGAAATCAATTTTCAGAGTATAGAAGAATATGGTGGACAAACAGAATCCTGCGTAAAGTATGTGATGAGGGAAGCATAACAAACATAGAAGAAGACAAGGAAAGAAGATCATTATTCAGGTAATTAGGAATCTGGAGATGAGCTTCATGGCCTCATTTATTACCTTGCCCATTGTGGCCAGAGTTCAGCTTTCATTTTTTTTTTTTAACAACTCTAGTAAAACTGTACTGTTTGGATGCAGAGGCGGAAACATCATTGCTGCAACATGTGCAGATGTATAGGGGCCAAGCCGTAAGGGGGCAGAGGCGTAACTATCACGGTCGCAGCAGTCGCCACTGCGACCGGGCCCCGGGGAGTCAGGGGCCTGGCAGGTCAGACCATGATAGCTCCCAATCGTCCCGTTTTTTACCCCCCCCCGCATCCCTCCCGGGAGACTATTCTTCCTGCACTGCACTGAGCCGCCACGCCCCCCCATGCAACTCATCCTCACCCTCCCAGATAGACCCAACGCAGCCCCGCACAACCTGCAATCACCGCTAGACTGTTCTTTTCTGTGCGTACAGGACCTCTGATAAGGTCACAGGAGGAAAGGAGTCAGGGGTCACATGATCAGGGGCCTCCGTGTCTGCAGGACTCTTCTGCGCTGGTTGTCATGGTGCTGAATGAGGTAAAGTTTATGTGTGAGATCAGGAGGGGTTTACAGGGTGGATGTAGCAGAGCCATGCATGTGTACAATTTTGGACAGAGCGGAGCCGTGTGTGTACAAGGTGTACAGAGCAGAGCCGTGTGTGTACAAGGTGTACGGAGCAGAGCCATGTGTGTACGAGGTGTACGGAGCGGAGCCGTGTGTGTACGAAGTGTACAGAGCAGAGCCGTGTGTGTACGAGGTGTACGGAGCGGAGCCGTGTGTGTACGAGGTGTACAGAGCGGAGCCGTGTGTGTACGAGGTGATATTCTAATTTTGTGAGAAGCACCTGTACCTTCTGCTGTCTATGTTATAATACTGATTGATAAGAGCAGATTAAGAGTACATAGCGATGTTTGTGGCACCTGAGTGTGGCTGAGCAAAAATCCAGTTTGAACTTTTGCATGAGGCATCAGGGTTCCCAGCAAAGAAAGCTCACACTGGTCCCACACCCACTTAATCTTAATTTAAACTTAAATTAAAAGCTGTAAATGCTGGACCAGACACTGATACCTCATGCATGTCCCATGGCTGACTTCTGCTGTGCCATTCTAAAAATTTCTACTGTGGGTGAATTGATCAGTCAACTACCTGTGTTACTATCCTTAAATCCTTAAATTTTTCTAAATTTTGTGATCTACCAAGCTGATATATTTGCCAACCTGAGTGTCTCTGAGCAAAAAAACAGTTTCAGCTGTTGCATGAGGTATCAGGGCTAACAGCACAACAGGTCTACACTGGTCCCTCACCCATCTTGTCTTAATTTAAACTTAAATTAAAAGCTGTAAATGCTGGCTCAGACCCTGATACCTCTTGCATGGACCATGGCTGACTGCTGCTGTGCCAATATCACATTTCTACTGTGGGTCAATTGATGCCACTTTTCCTGGTGTCTGCACCTACGTTTTGGAAATATTTGAACTCCAAACTGAGTTTCCTTCATGTGTGTTGCCCGAATTTGGCAGATCTTCCAGAGCACCAGGCTTACACCTGTCACTCATCCACCTGTTTCAGCCACAAATACAGGTCCAAGCCCTGTCCCAGACATCCATGCTGCTCATTTATACTAATTGTACTCTGGGTCAGTTGATACCACTTTACCTTTTTTCTGCACCTAATTTGATCTTTTTTTGGAAGCATTTCACCCCCCCCCCACCTGTTGATGCATTTGGTTTTGCCTTGCATTGAATTCAATGACGTTTAGGTAAACCGTCCGGCGTACATTGTGACGTTGTGACGTTTGGCAAATTGAACCGAACCTTGAAAGATTTGCTCATCTCTAATAGGAAAATATAGAGCTGTTAAGTTTTGGGTCATAAGGCCCATAATGGTTAGGTGGTTTCAGTCCATAAACAGAAGCATGGACAGATAAATGTAACCTTAGTGTAAAGAATTGGCTGTTGTTCTTGCAAGATGTATGATGTCTAATTTCATATACTGTATGGATGCAGGAAATATCTGATACAGTGGGGAAAAAAAGTATTTAGCATGGTGGTGGAAACATCATGCTTTGGGGCTGTTTCTCTGCAAAGGGGCCAGGACGACTGATCCGGGTACATGAAAGAATGAATGGGGCCATGTATCGTGAGATTTTGAGTGCAAACCTCCTTCCATCAGCAAGGGCATTGAAGATGAAACGTGGCTGGGTCTTTCAACATGACAATGATCCAAAGCACACCGCCAGGGCAACGAAGGAGTGGCTTCGTAAGAAGCATTTCAAGGTCCTGGAGTGGCCTAGCCAGTCTCCAGATCTCAACCCTATAGAAAACCTTTGGAGGGAGTTGAAAGTCCGTGTTGCCAAGCGAAAAGCCAAAAACATCACTGCTCTAGAGGAGATCTGCATGGAGGAATGGGCCAACATACCAACAACAGTGTGTGGCAACCTTGTGAAGACTTACAGAAAACGTTTGACCTCTGTCATTGCCAACAAAGGATATATCACAAAGTATTGAGATGAAATTTTGTTTCTGACCAAATACTTATTTTCCACCATAATATGCAAATAAAATGAAAAAAAAAACAGACAATGTGATTTTCTGGATTTTTTTTTCTCAGTTTGTCTCCCATAGTTGAGGTCTACCTATGATGTAAATTACAGACGCCTCTCATCTTTTTAAGTGGTGGAACTTGCACTATTGCTGACTGACTAAATACTTTTTTTCCCCACTGTACATATAATTTATTTTATTTATAATTCAGATTTTATTTGTGGAGGGTAAAATTGTGGAAATTCTCGTGCTGCAGTGAGATGGTAAGAATTTGATAAAAATATTACAGGTTTAACTAAAAATCTAAAGTTCAATAGTTCATGGCGGTTCGAATAAATTCTCATGAAATATAATCCAGACTAATCCAGACAATGGCTGTCCATGCTGTGCATGGGCATCAGATACACTGCAAAAACCATGCCAAAACCATTCTCTAAAGTGTCTTTCTAATATATTATGCTTTTCTTGCCCTGAAATATTTTGTTAATATTTTGTGTGATGGATTACAGACATTCACATTTTCAAATGTCTTTGAATTGCAGTAAGTGTCCTTCAGGGTAAAAAACACAATTCAATTTACCCATGCATGAATCAGGAGCTGAAGTTAGAGAGACCCTGCAGGTCTAAGAAAAAGAAGACTGAAGGAGTGAAAAATAGGATTGGCATAAGGAAGAAAATTAGCCGAATGTAATTTTGCAACCGACTATAGCTACTTGATATATACATTGGATATAAAAAAAAAATACACACTCTTGTTAAAATGTCAGGTTTTTGTCATGGAAAAAAATTATCCCAAGAAGAATGATTTCAGAACTTCTTCCACCTTTTAATATCCCCCATCATCTGTAAAATTCAATTGAAAAGTAAGCTGAAATCTTTTTGTGCGGAAAAAGAAATATAAAGAATTTAGAAAATGTAGTTGTATAAATATATACACCCTTAAACTAATATTTTGTTGAAGCAACCGTGAAATGTACGATAGCATTCAATCAGCATGATACATCTAGAATTGGCAATCTTTGTCCATTCTTTCTTGCAGTACCGTTCTAAATCTGTTAGATTGTGAGGGCATCTCCTGTCTACAGCGCCCTCTTCAGGCTAACCACAGATTTACATTGATATTCTGGTCTGGGCTTTGGCAGGGGCACTCCAAAACCTTGATCTTCTTTTGTCAAAGCCATTCTTTTATTAATATGAAGGCATGCATAGGGTCATGGTTCTACTGAAAAATGAAAGTCCTCTTCATCTTCAGATTTTTAGCACCGACCAGAAGGTTTTGATGCATTATTGACTGATAATTGGAATTATTCATTTTTCCTGCCACCTTGACTAAAGTCCTAGAACAAGCTGCTGAAAACCAGCCCCAATTAAAAATACTGCTTCTGCCATGCTTCACTGTGTGTAAGGTGTTCTTTTGGTGATGCGCAGTGTTAACTTTGCGCCTAACTTACCTTTTGAAATTCTGATCAAAAAGTTCAGTTTTTGATCCCACTAGACCATAATACATTTTCTCACTTACTTTTGACAGACTTGATGTAGGTTTTGACAAAACATAGGGTTGGATGTTTTTCTTTGAAAGAACAATGTCACGTACCCCATCCTGTGTGACACGGCCCGCAGGCCGGTAACTAATACAACAAGACACAGGGGATAGGGAAACATTTACAATGGTGGGCCCTGCGATAGGGAAAGGGGACGTGGAGACCTCCTGCACTCCCCTGAGTCAGTGTCCCTAACGCTCCTAACATTCCCTATGCCGGTTCTGCACCGGGCGTCGATCATGAACCTGTCGCCCTAGCACACCCTACACCTATCCCTTGCTAGGGAGCTTGGTGGTGCAGGCACTGGCTCCACCGCTGTACTTACACCAACATGAGGAAAAGTGACAAACAGGGAAACACCTAGCTTTGCTCTGATGCACTTGCTCCAGGCAACAGAGTCCAACACCTGAGTGTATCTTCCTCCCACCGTGTCCAACATCTGGGTGCAGTGTCCAGCAACGGAGTCCAGCACCTGAGTGCAGCTGTCCAGCAATGGAGTCCAGCATCTGAGTGCAGCTTCCAGCAAAAGAGTCCAGCACCTGAGTGCAGTATCCAGCAAAAGAGTCCAGCAACTGAGTGCAGCTCTACACCATAGCTGCCACTCCACCAAGCTTTGCAAGAATTCTTCACTGACACCATAGCTGCCACTCCACCATGCTTTACACAAACTCCTTGCTGACACCATAGCTGCCACTCCAGGACTCTGACTGAGTTGTCCTGGACTCTCCTCAGCTCCTTCCTTCACCCAGCATGGTTGGAAAAGACCAACAATATCACCAACGTCAGTGAGCACAACTGACACATCTTTATTGAGTAAACACACCTGTTAGTGATTCCCATGCAATTACACTAACCACCACCGGGGGAAAAATTTCTCGAAAAACACCAGTGCGATGACCATACTGGCCACCGGGGGCAAACGCAACTCCGAGTACACAGCTCAAGGAAAAAAAAAGGTTACTTTGCATTATATCAGTCAAGATCCAGCATGGATCATGACAGTACCCTCCCCTTAATGAGGGGCCTCTGGACCCTCAAGACCGCTCCCCATCAGGGTACCACCTACAGCGGGGACACCCAGAACCAGAGTTCACCCCAGCAACTACCTGCACATCAGGTTGATGACAAATGCACTGCTGGTATTGGCAATATAAGTTCTGGAGGCAACACACATCTCCAAAGCGCCGTCCTGGGGAACGAGTTATATATGTGTATTCAATATAGAATCACTGCACACGTAAATTATGCTAAAGTGAGCTTTTTATTATTTAATTGACGGTGATGAAGCGACAGCTGATGTTTCGGCCTAACAACGGCCTTTATCACATAGTCGCTGAAAATAAAAGAATGTACAATAAGAATTCAAAATAATTATATACAAAATATACAGAATATACAAAATATAGGAATTATATCCGAAGAAGAGACACTATTGAAGGCAAATGTCTTAATGTCATAGGATCAATTAAAAAGCATAGAGACTCAGCACAATTGAAGGGGAACAAGGAGGTGGCGGATATAACAAAGTATAGTTAAAGTGAGCTCATACCCTTTTTGAAGTAGAGTTTTGGTAGTCACCAGTTGATAGTTTATCACTGCTAGGCAATATTTCAAAAAAATGTGGATTACCCTACATGTAGAGGTAAAAGGGAGTGTGATTAAAGTATATGTATATATATATATATATATATATATATATATATATATATATATACACACACACATCTACACCCATAGTATACCTAATTGCAATCATAATGAAGTATATCTATGAAGAAACCATATATCCATCTAATGTGGTCTAAGAACGTTATATTATAGCTATGCTGCGGCATTTGTGCAATAAAAAAGGTCTTAATAGCTGACTTGATTAAATACCAATATAGCCAATAGTCCAGGTACTAGAGGAGCAGAGATCCTGTTGGTATGGCAAAACTGCAGTAAAGCAAATAAAAATGTCCAGATGAATATAGAGGAAAAAATTCTCAGGACTCAGTAGTGATCGCATAGTTAAACATTACTTACAACCTTTGGTGGCGCAGTGGGGGATGCAGGCACCGCCGTGCCTCAGCAGTGAATGAGGCATGTATCCCACATACTGTTTAATATACATGTGGGAACCGGTCACATGACCGGAAGTGATGTCAGACGCTGGACTGAGCGCGCTCAGAGGCTGTACTGTCGCCCAGGTGGTGAAACCACCAAAAAGATGGCGTGGGAAACCTGCGTCAGCGCAGTAAAGCACAGTGTTGCAAAGTGGCTGTGACGTGATCCAAACATAGGATCGCGTAAGAAGGGGAGCACAAGATGTCAGCGCATGTGTGTTGGAGCGCATTGGTCAGGGCCGATTTAGGATACTCAAAGGAGACAGTCACACGAACTTTGTCAGGGCAGAAAAGGACAGGTACCTTCCCATGCCTCAATTGCATGAGCTGCTCGAACATCGTCAAAGGTAATGAAGTCGTTCACCCACGTACTGGTAAATCTTACCCAATTAAAGACCACTTTACATGCAAAACTAATTTCGTTGTTTATATCATTAAGTGTCCTTGTGGGCTATTATACGTTGGTGAGACCACCCAGGCTATCCGTGACCGCATTTCCAGTCACAAATCCCCCACTGCGCCACCAATGTTTGTAAGTAATGTTTAACTATGCGATCACTACTGAGCCCTGAGAATTTTTTCCTCTATATTCATCTGGACATTTTTATTTGCTTTACTGCAGTTTTGCCATACCAACAGGATCTTTTCTCCTCTAGCACCTGAACTTTTGGCTATATTGGTATTTAATCAAGTCAGCTATTAAGACCTTTTTTATTGCACAAATGCCGCAGCATAGCTATAATATAACTTTCTTAGACCATATTAGATGGATATATGATTTCTTCATAGATATACTTCATTATGATTGCAATTAGATATACTATGAGTGTAGATGTGTATATATATATACATATACTTTTATCTAATCACACTTCCCTTTTACCTCTACATGTAGGATAATCCGCATTTTTTTGAAATATTGCTTAGCAGTGATAAACTATCAACCGGTGACTACCAAAACTACTTCAAAAGGGGTATGAGCTCACTTTAACTATACTTTGTTATATCTGCCGCCTCCTTGTTCCCCTTCAATTGTGCTGAGTCTCTATGCTTTTTAATTGATCCTATGACATTAAGACATTTGCCTTCAATAGTGTCTCTTCTTCGGATATAATTCCTATATTTTGTATATTCTGTATATTTTGTATATAATTATTTTGAATTCTTATTGTACATTCTTTTATTTTCAGCGACTATGTGATAAAGGCCGTTGTTAGGCCGAAACGTCAGCTGTCGCTTCATCACCGTCAATGAAATAATAAAAAGCTCACTTTAGCATAATTTACGTGTGCAGTGATTCTATATTGACTTCACATTTACGGGACCAGAGGCTCCCTTTCACTAGCACCGTTTATTCATTACACTAGTCGAGTGCTAGCCATCTGCCATATCTTATATATGTGTATGTTTGATATGAGCTGGTAAGACTCCACAACACACTCCCACTAGATGTTTTTTTTTGGTGGGACCCATACACACTCGTTCACACACAGGTCCGGACCTGAACGCTTATTGCCACACATTTGTTTGTCAATAATCGGGGAACTCTCTCTGTGATTGACAACAGAGGCGTCCCCCTGTGTCACCACACTCACACCCCCGCACGCCACAAAGGGTACACCACCCCCCAACCCTTTACACCACGAGGTCGGCGCCTCCCAGGGTTGGCTAATGGTGAGGGTTGAGATTTGCCCCTACTCCCCCGCAGTACACCTGTTGCTCACACCGGTGAGGGAGGGGCCTGGGATATGGAGGAAAAATACACTCCCTGGTCGCCTTCCTCCACACGACCAGGAGGGGGCGGCTTCTTCGGTGGTATGGAAGATTTGGCGTGAGCCCCACGGACTATAACACCAGTCTGCTCACTACCGGGACGTACCACTTCACCTCGGGGAACCCCAGACAGCACCATGGGGACACCAACTCCACCCACCTGTCTGGGTATTCCGCCTGTATGAGCAAGTCCCGCTCCCCAGCAGCGACTCTAGGGGGCTTCATTGCCAGCCGCTATTTGATTTTCTGGTTGAGTCAGAGGGAAGGCCCCAGACCCTAATTATTGCTGCTGGCACTCCTCACTCACCTCAGTGAGGCCCAGCAGCAAATGCTCACTGGTCTGAACATGGCCCGAGGCTCACCAGAAAAAAAAAATGTATGGTTGGTGATAATGTCACGTTCCCCGTCCTGTGTGACACGGCCAGCAGGCCGGTAACTAATACAACAAGACACAGGGGATAGGGAAACATTTACAATGGTGGGCCCTGCGATAGGGAACGGGGGACGTGGAGACCTCCTGCACTCCCCTGAGTCAGTGTCCCTAACACTCCTAACGTTCCCTATACAGGCTCCTCACCGGTCGCCGATCAGAATACCTGTCACCCTACACCTATCCCTTGCTAGGGAGCTGGGTGGTGCAGGCACTAACCCCACCGCTGTACTAACACCAACATGAGGAAAAGTGACAAACAGGGAAACACTTAGCTTTGCCCTGATGCACTTGCTCCAGGCAACAGAGTCCAACACCTGAGTGCATCTTTTCCTCCACCGTGTCCAACATCTGAGTGCACTGTCCAGCAGTGGAGTCCAACACCTGAGTGCAGCTGTCCAGCCATGGAGTTCAGCATCTGAGTGCAGCTTCCAGCAAAAGAGTCCAGCAACTGAGTGCAGCTCTACACCATAGCAGCCACTCCACCAAGCTTTGCAAGAAATCTTCACTGGCACCAAGAGCTGCCACTCCACCATGTTTTACACGAACTCCTCGCTGACACCATAGCTGCCACTCCAGGACTCTGACTGAGTTGTCCAGGACTCTTATCAGCACTATAGTGCAGCCTTAGAGCAAACAAAGTCCACCACCTGCGTGCAGCTGTCCGGAAACAGAGTCCAGCAAATGAGTCCAGCTTTTCTGCCAAAGAGTCCAACATTTTGAGTCCAGCTTTCCAGCAACCGAGTCCAGCATCCTGAGTGCAGCTCTACACCATAGCTGCCACTCCACCAAGCAATGCCAGCCCTCCTTGCAGACACCATAGCTGACACATGTAAGAAGAGAAGGAAGATCTGGCACTGAAGACTTGATAAAATCCACAGGAAACTTTATTCACATATTTCCATAATAAAAACAGAAAGGGGAAGAAGACCCCCACGCCTTAGGCGTTTGGAGGAAAAGATGCATGCAGGTGGTGGGTTCTGTTGCTGGGAGCGTAAGCAGCAGAGCAAAGCTAAGTGGTGTTCCCCTGTTTTGTCACTTTTCCTTATGTGTGTTTAGTGCAGTGGTGGGATTAGTTTCCGCACCGACCAATTCCCTAGTGAGGGTTTAGGTGCAAGGCGAGTCAGGGTTTTTAGGTTCCTGATCGGCTCCCGGTGTGGAACCGGTCTAGGGAACGTTAGAAGTGTAGAGACACTGATTCAGGGGAGTGCAGGAGGTCTCCACATCCCCGTTCCCTATTGCAGGGCCACCATTGTTATTGTTACCCAGGTTTTCCCTATCCCCGTGTCTGGTTGTATTAGTTACCAGCCTGCGGGCCGCGTCACACTGGACAATTTACGTGCCGCCTCCTATTGTATCAGTTACCGGCCTGCTGGCCGTGTCACACAGGACGGGGCACGTGACAGGATCATGACAAACAAGCGTCCATCTTGCCACCCTACCCCAGTGTGCTGGAGTACAATTCTGCTAAAGTTTTGCAACATTTTGTGAAGCTGCAAATGATAAATTAGACCAAAACATCTGGATAAGGAAAACCAGGCACACATTGTCAAACAAAAGAAAATGCAAAACCTAGTAATGTTAGCTTAGTAAAAGATGAAAATTAAATAATGAATACGGCGTAAATAAAAAAAAAGTCACTATAAGAACCACAATTACTCCAAATAAATACAAAGGCAATAATGATTTGGGACTTTTATTCTATAAAGTCTCAAAATTGTATCAAATTCTCTGCTGTAAAAGTAGGGGTCTATTTATCTTTCCTATTCCTCCAACAGATGCGTCCAATGTTTAGAATGCATATTTGTATGCTATGTATCTAGTAGCACCTTGTACTTAAAGGGGTTGTCTCATCATCATTAAAGAGAACCTGTCAGGATTGTGCACAGTAAGGGTCCCGTTTCACATAGCGATGCACCAGCGATCCCGACAACGATACGACCTGGTAAGGATGGCTGGTGGTTGCTAGTAAGCTGCAAAACAGGCAGATCTCTTCAACGACGCAGCAACGATGCGGCGATCCGTATAATGACCTCAGTGGTCGTTGCGACCTTGTCACGCAGCAGTTTTTCTGACGACTCACGCCTGCGTCCCTCAGTTCTGCGTCGTCAACGAGGTCGCTCGTCGGCGTCTAACACAGCGATGCATGCTGGCCAGCAGGACGCCAACGATCAAAAAATGGCCCAGGACATTCGAGCACGATCAGCGATATCCAGAGGGGGGGGGCGATCACCGCTATGTGTCACACGTAGCGAGATCGCTGTTGTGTCACAAAATCTGTGACATTTCAGCGATCTCGCTAACGATCTCGTTATGTGGACGGGGCCTTAACCTACAGATGGTGTCAGGTCGGCGCCATTATACTGATTAAAATGATACCGGGGTGATGAAATCCATCCTGTGGGGGCAGGTCAGTGAGAGATCAATGACCTGTCAGAAGCCATACTGATGAATACCTAATCAGAGCACCTCATGCAGACCCTCCACAGGCCGCTCCGGAGCACAAGCTTATCAGTAACTTAACACTGATAGTAAAGATTAAACAACCACAAGACGGATTTCATCAACCCAGGTATCACTGTAATCAGTATAACGGCGCCGACCTGACACTGTCTGTAGGTTACTTAGCAGAATCCTGCTGACAGGCTCCCTTTAATGTGATAAAAAACAGCAACTTTGCAGTCTACCTCTTATTAAAAATCATCTCCGCTCTCAAGAATGGAGGGATTTTTAATTCTATTGTGAACAATATTGCCTAGATTACTGGCCAGCCTGCAGTCTCAGGGTGGTTGGTTACCTAGGCAATAGGCGCTAAACCCTTGCTTTAGAGCCTGCAAGCGCCACTCTGAGGTTTGCTGGATTGCTTGCCAGCTTCAGTGAACCAGCATTATGCCGAAGCAAAGCTGCCTCTGCTTGCAACAAGGGAGAACACGCTCAGTTTGAACCAAAGGCCTCACCATGCTGTTGGTTAGAACTGTCAATGTTTAAGAGCGCATAGCCCTCTGGTAAATAGGAAACCAGGAGCATGGGAAGCAGTGAGCTACTAAAGAAAGAAAACAAGATAAATACTTGACGATTTCTTGTAAATAGTCCCAGAGTGCAATAGAGATCCTGTGGCATTTGCTATTTCAGTCCTTCCTATTATCTGTCCCTGTATGCACATACTAAATCACCTATTTAAGGCATCAAGCGAAAACATTTGCTTTCGGGCCACCAAGCATTTACGTGGAATTTTATACAATGTGCTTATAAATAAGCTAAGCATTAGATACATCCGGAGAATCTGCATGCATCCTTTCCTTCCAAATTACTTTCATCCAACACTGTCAGTGTAAAGAATTGAGTTTGTTTTGCTGACAAAGAGAAAGATTTTAGATGCAAAGCATTTATGTCATGCAGAAGGATCAGCACTAGTCACATACATAATATATAGGTGTTTTAAATAAATCAAGACAGCAAGTCAAAATCAAACAAACTGCTCGGGTAACTCAAGGGAACTGCCAGGAAACAGATATAGAAATTGAGAACAAATATAGAAAGAAAACATTATACATAGCAATACCGTGCTGCAGCTTTCCTTATTACACTTGTGCATTGTTGAAGGTTCTAATGAGGTTTCTACCTAATAATCTATAAATAAAACAGTCTTATCTCATACACAGTCAATGTCAGTCATGGTCAAAAGTGTTGGCACCTTTGAAATTGTTCCAGAAAATGAAGTATTTCTCCCAGAAAAAAAAAAATTCAATTACAAGTGTTTTGTGATATATATGTTTATTTCCTTTGTGTGTATTGGAACAACACAAAAAAAGAGAGAGAAAGGCAAATCGGACATCATTTCACACAAAACCCTAATGATGGGCCGGACTCTCAACTTAATATTTGGTTGCACACCCTTTGGAATAAATAACTGCAATCAATCCCTTCCTATAACCATCAACAAGCTTCTTATATCTCCCAACTGGAATTTTGGGCCACTTTTATTTTGCAAACTGCTCCAGGTCTCTTAGGCTGGGTTCCCATTGCGTTAGTGGCGTCCATTTCACTCATCCGTTACTAAGCGGCACTAATGCTATGTAACGGATGCATTAATGCACCGATTGCCAGCAATTATAGTAATGCATCCTAACGCATGTCAAATTCGGCATGCGTTAGCGATGTTCCGTTACTTTGTGACACATCCTAGAACACGGTCTACCGCGTTTTCGGGTGCGTCGGGTCTAACACACAGTGAACTGAAGCGATCGCTGTGCATAGACATTCATTGTTAACGCATGCTGAGGCAAGGGTATCTTGCGTTAGCGCATGCATTAGCATGATTGACGGAAATAGTCAATTTTGCCCATTAGCATTAGCGCATCCGTTTAATGAATTCCTTAAATGGATGCCACTAATGCAATGGGAACCTAGCCTTATATTCAAAGGCGCCTTCTCCCAACAGCAATTTTAAGATCTCTCCACATGTCAAAAATGGAAGACGCAAGACTGCAATAAATTTGTTTATAAATACATTCAAAGATAACAAAAGGTAGAAGTATCTCAGGTCTCGGATCCAACCTAATAATTCATGTCTACAACTGCAGAGGCAATTCTTATCTATAGTGCTTATAAGCACTAGAGTTTGATAGAAATATTCACATAATGCTTGTACATTAGTCATATTGATAACCTATGGCCAGCAGACCAGAGTCCTGAAAACATCTGTTTTCTTGCCAGCATCACTGGCAACTAGTGATGAGTGAGTATACTTGTCTCCAAGTATTTTGGCGTGCTCGGAGATTTTTTTTTCGTTGCCTCAGCTGCATGATTTGCGACTGCTAAACAGGCTGAATACATGTATGGAATGCCTGTTTGTTAGGGAATTCCCACATGTATTCAGCCTGTCTACAAGTCGCAAATCATGCAGCTGAGACGGCGAAAACTAAATCTCTGAGCACGCCAAAATACTCGGAGATCACCCGAGCATGCTCGGGGAGACCCGAGCAACGATGCTACTCACTCATCACTACTGGCAACTCTTCTGCTTAGCAGTCATGAATCGGTATCATGCAGGCATAACACCACAACAATGGGTTTACTAATCAAAAAAGGCACTGATGATGCTATCAGATAGGAAGAGGTTCCTAGGGCCATAGACTACCTACGAGGACACAGGACCAGAGACCTGCAAATCTTTAGTTTTTTTTACCATAAGCCATCTCCAAAGGTGTTTCAGAGAATTTGGCAGTACATCCAACTAGCCTCACTACCACTTGTAACCACACCAGCCCAGGACCTCAACATCTAGCATATTCACCTCCAAGATCATCTGAGACCAGCCACCTTGGCATCTGCTGCCACAATCATTTTGCATAACCAAAGAATTACTGCACAAACTTTCACAAACCATCTCAGGGAAGCGCATCTGCATGCTCATCATCCTCATCAGGGTCTCCACATGATTGCAGTTTGTCATCGTAACCAACTTGAGTGGACAAATGATCACATTCGATGGCATCTGGCATGTTGGAGAGGGGGTCTCTTGATGAATGAAATGCAGTTTTCACTGTACAGGGAAGATGGCAGTCTGCATGTATGGCGTCATGTGGGTTAGCAGTTTGCTGATGTCAACATTGTGAATCGAGTGGTCCATGGTGGCAGTGGGGTTATGGTATGGAAATATGTAAGAAATGGACAAAGAACACAGGTGCATTTTATCGAAGTCATTTTGAATGCACAGTTACTTTAACAAAATCCTGAAGTCTACTGTAGTGCCATTCATCCAAGACTATCACCTCATGTTGTTTCATGATAATGCATGGCCCCTTGTTGCAAGGATCTGCACACAATTCCTGGAAACTTAGAACATCACAGTTCTTGCATGGCCAGCATACTCACCAGACATGTCACCCATTGAGCATGTTTAGGATGTTCTGGATTGGTGTATATGAAAGCGTGCTTGTTTTCCTGCCAATATCCAGCAATTTGGGACAGCAATTGAAGAGGAGTGAGCTTTCTGACCATCCCTTTTCCTGGACCCCCAATACTGTAAAACTGCACATTTTAGTGTGGCCTTTAATTGTGACTAACCTAAGGCACACCTGTGCATTAATCATGCAGTCTAATCAGCATCTTGATATGCCACACCGGTGAGGAGGATGAATTAACTCGGCAAAGGAGAAGGGCTTGCTAACACAGATTTAGACAAATTTGTGAACAATATTTCAAAGAAAAAGACCTCTGAGTTCAGCTCATGAAAAATTGGAGCAAAAGCAAAACTGTTACGTTTATATTTTTGTTCAGTGTAATAATGTATACATATAAGTATAATATACAAATACTGGTATGTTGACGCATATAACAGAAGATAGTACACTGCCATACAACAGAGAAGCATTTGTAGTTTTAAATCAATAAAGAGCAGCAGGCAACAAATATTGCTCAACTTTGCACTGCCTAGTAATTACAAGCTCCAATGTGGAGGAGTACAGGAGACTTGTTCTTTGATATGAACCAGCTAACAATTATATAAAACCACACAGGCAACCATATTGATGCAGGTCGCAGAAGATAAAAACAGTTAGGCAGTGGATATAGTGGTTATAAACACTAGAGTTGAGAAACAGGAGCAGAGAGTGAATTCTACATTTAGCATAGCTTGTAGATAACTCAGAGTGGTGTGGCTGATCAGGAGCACATAGGAGAGGGTGAGGGGTCTGCATCACTGAAGAGAAGCAAATGCTGCTGGGAAATGTAGTTTTAGCTGAAAAGAATAGGACCTCCCATTCAGTCCAGTGTGAAACTGGATGCACAGAGGAGCAGATAGAGATGTAAAAAGATGCAAAGAAAGAAATAATGTGTGGGGCTTAGTATGCATAAGCTGTGAGCACAACCCCCATCTGTGGACGTCGGGCACTCAGACCATCCTCACTGAGTTGGTTTCTAACCATTTGTGCAGACACATGCACATTTGTGGCCTGCTGGAGGTTATTTTTCAGGATTCTGGCAGTGCTCCTCCTGTTCTTCCTTGCACAAAGGCTGAGGTAGCGGTCCAGCTGCTGGGTTGCTGCCCTCGTACGGCCCCCTCCACATCTCCTGGTGTATTGGCCTGTGTCCTGGTAGCGCCTCCATCCTCTGGACACTACGCTGACAGACACAGCAAACCTTCTTGCCATAGCTCGCATTGATATGCCATCCTGGATGAGCTGCACTACCTGAGCCACTTGTGTGGGTTATAGAGTCCGTCTCATGCTACCACAAGTGTGAAAGCACAACCAATATTCAAAAGTGACCAAAACTTCAGCCAGAAAGTATTGGTACTGAGAAGTGGTCTGTGGTCCCCACCTGCAGAACCACTCCTTTATTGAGGGTGTCTTGATAATTGCCAATAATTTCCATCTGTTGTCTCTTCCATTTGCACAACAGCATGTGAAATTGATTGTCAATCAGTGTTGCTTCCTAAGTGGACAGTTTGATTTCACAGAAGTTTGATTTAATTGGAGTTATATTCTGTTAAGTGATCCCTTTATTTTTTGAGCAGTGTAGTTTATTTTTAAATGTGTATTCTAGCTTTATTATGAGATTATAAAACAAGATTTCAAATAATATTGTCCAGTAAAACTAGAAATTATTAGCCACATTCTTCAACATGGTTCTTTATTTTAATGTATCACTTTTCAATTGGCCTTGGACACTTTTGAGAATTGTATTATGTATGGTTAGAGGTCAGGAGTATAAACAAGATGATAATACCGCACAGTAATATTAATATCAGAGAAGAAGCTGGGACAGCGTTTCATTCATTTTCATGAAATATAGGGTGATTATCCTCATTACAAAATGTTATGGATTTTACAGAATGAACTTACATTTTAACAATGTCGCTTGTGATTTATGGACATTATTGATTTGGCACTTTCAATGTAATACTTATTTCTCTAAAGAAGACTTGTCAACAATCTCAACATGTCTGTTTTGGTAAATACTTGTACTTCCCATGAAACAACATTTCTGGATCATCTCTTTTTTAGATCTTTGCATTGCAATAGTCCTGTCTGTGTTATCCCTTCTTAGAAATTTATGAATAAATTGACAAATGACCGTTGCCACATCTCCTTATCAAAAGAATGTATTTTATCAGTCTGGCTCCAGCATCACTGATTGTATAATGTCATTTTGTAAGGAGACACACACCCCTATTTGTTTTACCCAATTTTGAATGTATTCTTGAGTTTTTAGTCAAAATTAAAGTGGAACAACCTGCATACTTATTGTCCAATATTATAATATTATTCTATAAAGCAGGTAGAACAGACTATAGTTTGTGAAAAAGATTTAGGATCATTTGTATTCATATATATAATTTCTTGCCCATTCTTGGCTCAGAGATTCGGTGGGAGGCCCTGATCAGTGATTGACAGGCTTTCCTTTATAAGCATGCATACAGAGATCAATGTATATCGCTGATTAGGACCACCCACTGAATTTCGGATCAAAAATGAGCAGCAATTTCAATGAATGAATACAACTTCTACACCTACATTTACCACAAAACAATACATCAATTAAGTCTTTGATCAGCTCCTCCTGCTTCATAGCATGATGCTGACAGCTCAAACTATTTGTTTAAGGTGACAGGTTCCCTTTTAAAAAGTAATTTTGCCCTTGGACATGTTTAACCTTATTCCATGGATATGCCACTTATGTGACTGTCGAAATTCTAATTTTAGCTCAATTTCCATCCATTATATTAGAAATACGGTACATTAAAAATACCCAGTGTGAAACGAACAAACATAAATAAGCACACATAAAAACCCAAACAATTCAGGGCTAAGGAAAAGATAAATACGAATACATAATCCGATGGCAGGCATCAGCAAGGGGCAATAAAATTCTCTCCAATAATGCCCTATTAAATGATCCTGCCTTGCCGCGGAGGTTGGCACCCTAATATAGCAATAGGTAATGGCGGACCCGCTCAACGACACGTAGCCCTGAACTACCCTTTAAGACCCTAAAGACTGTTTCACGCATCCGTTTGTGTCCATCAGTCAAAATCCGCCGTTTTGCAAAAAAAGATCCGCCATTTTTATTGGAGGATCCGTTTTTTTCCCATTGAGTTGCATTACCGGCGGATCTTGATGGACCGTCCGTTGGATCCGATTTTTTGCGGATCCGCCAAAATGTTGACGTCTGCCGACATTCCCCAACGGACCATGCAACGTTTTTTCGGGCGGCCGGATCCGCATTTCTCACTGCGCATGCCCGAAAGACTTCACTCAGCCGCAAATTTAACCCTAAACTCTGTTCTGGCGGCTGAAAAATTCTCTCTCTCTCCATCCCCAGACAGCAGTTCCTTTAAAATTCTTCCTTTGACGGATCCGTTAAAATAATGGTCTGGTGCCAAACGTTGTGGTCAATACAGAAACGGAACCGTTATCTGCCATTTTAGCGGATTTTGACTGACCAAAAAAACTGATGTGTGAAACAGGCCTAAGGGTCCTTTATAAAATAGACACTAAATCTCATAGGTATACATCCAACAATAGAAATCTCAGGGCAATCACACTCCTTTAGTACACAATGGATCAGGCAGATTTAGGGTAAGATAAAAAAACAGGAAAAATTATAATTACCAGCTTATCCCCTTAGTGACAGCGCTAATTTTGACCTTACATGACCGGGCCACATTTTTCAAATCTGACCGATGTCACTTTATTTGGTAATAACACTGGAAAACTTCAACACGTTCAGTGGTTCTGAGATTGTTTTTTCATGACATATTGTACTTCATCTTTGTGGTAAAATTTGTGTCGGTATGATTTGTACATATTTATGAAAATATAAAAAATTCGACAAAAAATTTGAAAATTTCGTAGTTTTTAAATCTTACATTTTTATACCCTTAAATCAGACAGATATGCCACACAAAATAGTTAATAAATAACATTGCACACATATCTACTTTCCATCTGTATCATTTTTAAAACAATTTTTTTGTTGAGAAGTTAGAAGGGTTCAAAGTTGACCACCAATTTCTAATTTTTCCAGCAAAATTTCCAAATTTGCTTTTAGATACATCACACACTTGAACTGATTGAGGGGTTCCTATATGACAGAAAATACCCAAAAGTTACACAATTCTAAAAACTGCACCCCTGAAGGTGCTCAAAACCACATTCAAGAAGTTTTTTAAGCCTTCAGGTGTTTGACAGGAATGAATGGAATGTGGAAGGAAAAAGTGAATATTTAAATTTTTTTCACAAACATTTTACTTAAGCCCAAAATATTTTACTTTCAAGAGAAACAAGAGAAAATTAAACCCAAAATTTGTTGTGCAATTTCTCCTTAGTACACCGATACCCCACATGTGGAGGAAAGCTACCATTTGGCCACATGGCAGGGCTCAGAAGATAAGCAGAACCGCTTGACTTTTTGAATGTACAAATGTCTGGAATTGAGCGCAGATGCCATGAGGTGTTTTGAAAGCCCTGATGTGCCTAAACAGAGGAGAGCCCTGATGTGCCTAAATGGAGGAAATCCCCCACAAGTGTCCCCATTTTGGAAACTACATCCTCAAGGATTTTATCCAGTGGTAAAGTGAGGATTTTGAACCCACTGGTACTATACAGAATTTGATAACATTAGGTCATCATATTGAATATGTCGTCAATATTGTTGATTGCTAGTGCTCACTACTCAAGTTTGCATCGGGTGCGTGGGTAAGTTCCGAGTATCGTGTGTGCTCGAGTGACATGCTCGAGTTTCTGCCCACATTATCTGCAGCTGTTAGACAGCCAAAAAAAAATGTGCTGGGATTGTCTGTGTATGGCAGGCGATATTCAGTGCATACAGAGTACCCGATGCAAACTCACCTACAGTTGGTACGGAAAGTATTCAGACCCCTTAAAATTTTTCACTCTTTGTTTCATTGCAGCCATTTAGTAAATTCAAAAAAGTTCATTTTTTTCTCAATAATCTAAACTCTGCACGCCATCTTGACTGAAAAAAACAGAAATATAGAAATTTTTGCAAATGTATTAAAAAAGAAAAACTGACATATCACATGGTCATATGCATTCATACCCTTTGCTCAGACACTCATATTTAAGGCACATGCTGTCCATTTCCTTGTGATCATCCTTGAGATGGTTCTACTCCTTCATTGGAGTCCAGCTGTGTTTAATTAAACTGATAGGACTTGATTTGTAAAGACACACACCTGTTTATATAAGACCTCACAGCTCACAGTGCATGTCAAACCAAATGAGAATCATGAGCTCAAAGGAACTGGCCAAGGAGCTCAGAGACAGAATTGTGGCAAGGCACACATCTGGTCACATCATTTTCACCTCCCCAAAACCTAGACAATAAAGAAACTTAATGACACAAAACCCCTTTATTAGGACAAGTGCACAAAACCTGCAGAGCTTGCACAGGACCTAAAAACACTTGACGGGCATCACATCAGAAGCACTTCTTACCTCTTGATGCAAAAATGAATGGAGCTGGATAATATTTTAGGCATGACTGGTGTCCAACTAAGTGCAATCAATTGTCATCCTATGTTTCCCCTAAGTTTAATCCTCAAGTCGTCCAATGCCATAAAGACACTCATATTTCTATACCTCATTGCCCCTCAAATGATTGCCCGGCCTTAGAGTACTAGTTTGCTGTCACTAAATGATGACATTCATCCACTCAATGCCGACTTTTATTCCCCATTGACTTGCATTGGGGTCGGGTTTCGGACGAAACTCCGACTTTTTTTGCCCTAGTCGGACCAGTTTTATCTGAAACAAATTTTGTTTCATGAAACCCAATCCGACTAAAGTCGCTCAACTCTAGTCTTCACCTGCTGCCGATCAGGATACCTGAATCCCTCACTAGCCCTGCACCTATCCCTTATTAGGGAACTGGTTAGTGCGGACACTGGTCCCACCGCTGCACTAATACGCACAAAGGAAAATACACCAAACGGGGAAAACAGCAAAACACTTATCTTTCTCTGCTGCAGTCACCAGGCAGCAGAGTTCATCACCGGATTTGCTTTCAGCAGTGGCTCGAACCCTCAGAGCCAGCTGCTACCTTCACCTCTTTCTCTGCTGCAGACACCGGCCAGCAGAGTTCAGCACCAGATCAGCTTTCAGCAGTGGCTAAACACCTCAGAGCCAGGTGTCAACTTCACATCTTTCTCTGCTGCAGACACCGGCCAGCAGAGTTCAGCACCAGATCAGCTTTCAGCAGTGGCTAAACACCTCAGAGCAAGCTGCTAACTTCACCGTGGTTGGAATCCACCAAGGACCTGCTATCACCAACACCAGCTGAGACACCAGGTGACCTTATATAGCAAAGGAGGAGTGGTCACCATCAGCAGAGAAACCAAAGACATGTAATAACCCCAGTGACCACCGGAGGCAAAAGCCCATATTAAGGCCCCAAAGGCCTGAAAGGAAAAAAAAGGTTTAAATGAGGGAATCCAGAATCTGACACAGATCCAAGAATTGGACTGTGACAGTACCCCTCCCCCAATGAGGGGCCTCTGGACCCTCAACACCGTACTACAATAGAGACCACCTACACTGAGGACGCCTTGTTCCATCAAATTTCACTTCAGCAATCATCTGACACTCCGGGTCATGGCAAAAGAGGGCAGATGGAGGTGACGATGTATACTCCAGAGGTACCACAAATCTCTAGAGCGCCGACCTGGGGAATGAGCTACGCCTGGATATAACAAAGGGTAACTACAGTTGATAACTCGCTGGCGCGAGAATGGCAGACACCCCATCCCTTATGGGAAATATGTAAAAATATGTAAAACACAAGCCGCGGAGACACCATCACATGTTTCTCGACGCAAGCAATGACTAGCCTGGTCTTTCCCCGGGAAGGATGTGATGGTGTCTCCGCGGCTTGTGTTTTGCATATTTTTACATATTTCCCATAAGGGATGGGGGCAATGTTCTAGAATCACTGCGTTGAGAAACGTGATGGTGTCTCCGCAGTGTTGGATGTTGATCTCCATGAGTTCATTCATCCTCATTTTTCACAGTCTTCTTCTAGGCATTGCTCCTACTAGCCAGTTTCCTACTCCACACTGATGAGGGGCAATACCCCACACAGCTGTCTGTGGATGGATACCATGTTTTGGCATAGGTGGTTTCCTTCATTGGAGACTGCCCTTCCCGTGGTTGTTCCTTCTCGGGGAAAGACCTGGCTAGTCATTGCTTGCGTTAAGAAACATGTGATGGTGTGGTGTCTCCGCGGCTTGTGTTTTGCATATTTTTACATATTTCCCATAAGGGATGGGGGCAAGGTTCTAGAATCACTGCGTTGAGAAACATGTGATGGTGTCTCCGCAGTGTTGGATGTTGATCTCCATGAGTTCATTCATCCTCATTTTTCACAGTCTTCTACTAGGCATTGCTCCTACTAGCCAGTTTCCTACTCCACACTGATGAGTGGCAATACCCTGAAACAGCTGTCTTTGGATGGATACCATGTTTTGGCATAGGTGGTTTCCTTCATTGGAGACTGCCCTTCCCGTGGTGGTTCCTTCCCAGGGAAAGACCTGGCTAGTCATTGCTTGCGTTGAGAAACATGTGATGGTGTCGCCGCGGGTTGTGTTTTGCATATTTTTACATATTTCCCATAAGGGATGGGGGCAATGTTCTAGAATCACTGAGTTGAGAAACATGTGATGGTGTCTCCGCAGTGTTGGATGTTGATCTCCATGTACTTGGCCCATGGCTCACCAGAGAAAATGTATGGTTGGTTATAAACTGTCACGTGTACCTGTCCTGTGTGATGTGACCTGCAGATCGGTAACTGAAATAACAAGACAAAAGTGTCATGTGTACATGTCCTGTGTGACACGATCCGCAGGTCAGTAACTAAAACAACAAGACAAAAGGGGAACACCGGGGAAACAGTTACAACGGTGGGCCCTGCAATAGGGAACGGGGACGTGATGACCTCCTGCACTCTCCTGAGGCAGTGTGCCTGAACACTCCTAACGTTCCCTATACAGGCTCTTCACCTGTTGCTGAGCAGAATACCTGAATCCCTCACTATCCCTGCACTTATCTCTTGCAAGGAAACTGGATAGTGTGGACACTGGTCCCACCGCTGCACTAATACACAGGAAGGAAAAAGGGGAAAACACCAAAACACTTATCTTTCTCTGCTGCTGTCACCAGGCAGCAGAGAGCAGCACCAGATCAGCTTTCAGCAGTGGCTCGACATCTCAGAGCCAGCTTCTTCTTTCACCATCTTTCTCTGCTGCAGTCAGCAGAGTGGTTGTTTATAAACTGTCACGTGTACCTGTCCTGTGTGACGCAACCTGCAGGTCGGTAACTGAAACAACAAGACAAAAGGGGAACGCCGGGGAAGCAGTTATAACGGTGGGCCCTGCAATAGGGAACGGGGACGTGGAGACCTCCTGCACTCCCCTGAAGCAGTGTCCCTGAACACTCCTAACATTCCCTATACAGGCTCTTCACCTGTCGCTGACCAGGATACCTGAATCCCTCACTAGCCATGCACCAATCCCTTACTAGGGAACTGGTTAGTGCGGACACTGGTCCCACCGCTGCACTAATGTAGGGTCGGACAGGTTCGCAGGATGCAGTGACGAGACACTAGACGAATGGTGGTTTTCGAAATCACTTTTATATAACTCTAGCCGATGGGCTAGGCTGAACAAAACAAGAATAAAGTACTACAACAGTCCACGCAGGGACTCAACAATCTTAACCAAATATAGTTTCACTTAGCCTTCCAGGGACTGCTGGATTCGGTAGCATGGCCGCATTGAAGTCGCTGAGGCAGCTGTCCTGAGGAAAGTGATGTCGTGGGGGGCAACAGGCCCTGAAGAAAACACTGCCGCTGGGGCGCAACAGGCCCTAAAGGAAACGGGGACGTTGGGGCGCAACAGGCCCTGAAGGTAACGCTGCCGCTGGGGCACAACAGGCCCTGAAGAAAACTCTGCCGCTGGGGAGCAACAGGCCCTGAAGAAAATGATGGAGGTGGCGCGCGGTAATGACGCAGTTCCCCAGAAGGCCTGTAGCCGTCCTTTACCAAGGAGTCTCTTCCTGAGCCTTTTATCCCGCCTGTGACAAGGTGGCGTATCTTGAGGCCGATGATGGCCGGGTCGGCGTGATGGGGGAAGGCTGGGGGGAAGGGCCCAGGTCTCTGTGGCCTGGTTACCGGTACTCACGGCCACAACCTGAGGTATAGTTCCTCTCTCTCCAAGGCAGGGGTCAGCGGGGATTATTCTCTCAGAACGGGAGTGGGGAGCAGTCTCTGGGCACAGTCTCTCATGTCTCTCTTGTCGGTAAATCGGCCGCTTTCTCCTCGCAGGCTCTTCTCTGTACCCCTGCAAGTCACCCTGCGTCCTGCCTTTACTCCCTCTCTTCCCCAACTGCCACTTCAGTGCGTTCCCTGCTCCTTTTACCCTAGCCCCTCCCCTTGTTGCCCTGACAACCTCAGTCGCATGTCTCCCTTTGTAATTCCCCTGTTGTGCTTCCTTCAATAACTCTGATGGCGGTCCCCTTGGTTCCGGCCCAAACACTATATGGGGGTCCTCCTCCCCACATTCCTCCACCCTGTAAGCTCACCAGTCCTCGGGCGAGGGAGTTAGTCTATTAAGATTGGCCTGTAAAGGTGTTAATATTCGTTGCCATACGAACTGATCTTGTTCATACCGTTCGGGGGGTTTTCCGGCTGTTGACCGCTCGGAGCGTCTAAGTTCGACTGGGGTGGAATCTTCTGGGGTGGTGGATGTTGGTGGGCTGCATGGTGCTGGTGGGTTAATTGTGTCAACTGGCTCATTATTGGGTGGAGGGCCCTTGGGAACTGGAGGGAAATCCTCGTCTTCCGAGTCCCAGCACATGGACTCCGGTTCGGATGTCTTCGGGACAGGTTCCAGCTGCTTCGGGTCGGTGGAAATACATGGGCGTAACATATTACGATGCACAATGCGGGTGGGCAGTGTTTCATCCTGCTCGGGCCGTATTTCGTACACAAGTCCTTCTGGATGGATACGGCGTAGTACCCGATAAGGACTCTCTTCCCAATGTGACTCCAGTTTATTCTGGGGGCGTTGATCTAGTACAAGCACACGGTCCCCGCTTTGGAGATGGGGAGGGGAGGTTGTATTCTTCCCTGGGTGTTCCCAGTCTTGAAGTTTGGTATGTACAATTCGGTGAAGAGTTTGCAGCCTGTGGCGATGATTTCGGACCCAAGACGACACTCCGGTCCAGGGCCGAGGCTCTTCGGGGTCCAACTCTACCTCCGTGATCCCTTTACCCTCTCATCCGATCAGCAGGAAATAAGGAGTATAGCCCGTAACTCGATGTACCCGATTATTATAAACCCATACTAATTCAGAAACATTCAGGCCAACGAGCTTTCTTGTCACTCTCCAGAGTGCGTAGCATTTGGATCAATGTCCGATTAAATCGCTCACAAGCCCCATTCCCTCGCGGGTGATATGGTGTGGTCCGGGATTTATCAATCCCATAAAGATGATGTAGTTCCTCCATAACTTTCCCCAAAAAAACATGCTCCCTGGTCGGAATGTATACGTTGAGGACAGCCGTACACTTGTATAAAGTTTCTGCAAATTGCGGAGGCGGCTGACTCCGCGGTCTGGTCTCGAGTAGGGGTGACCACAGCGAACTTGGTGAAATGATCCACCATGACGAGGCAGTGTTCGTATCCCTGGAATGCGGGACCAATGTGCAGATAATCCACTGTCAGGAGCTCAAAGGGTGCTGAAGTCACAATCGTCTGTGTTGCGGCCCTCTGAGCAGGCGGTTTAGTCAATTCACATAAGCGGCAGGTACGGCAAACTTCTTCCACAACAGCCGACAAGCGTGGGTGATAAACTTTCTGTTGTAACCATTGCAAAGTCTTTTTGACTCCAAAGTGGGCCCCTTTTTCGTGAGCCTCTTGAGCCAGCTCGTGTAGTTGAGCTCCGGGCGTAACCCCCTGACAAACAGTCGTTGAGGTTGTTTGCGAAGTGATTTTACAGTACAGTAGTCCCTTTCGGATAATCAGTCTCTCCCATTGTCGCAGCATCATCGACAGGTCTTGGGTCAAAGTTTGTCGTTGAGTATCAGTGGGTAATTGACCAGCGGCGACCCATGTCCGGAGAAGTCCAACTTCTTCATCTTCTTGTTGCTGTTGTATCCACTTATCCCGAGATTGTTCCAGGATGCCCCTGTGGGCCTCTGGGGAAGATACTTTTGCATCAACATTGGTGAGCACGGCAGTGGTAAGAGCGAACGGTATTTCCTCTCCTTCTAATTCTTCATCTCGATTCTGTCCGGGAGTTGTATGTCGAATCCTGGAGAGAGCATCTGCATGAACATTCTCGGCCCCTTTTGTAAATAATCTTGTAATTGTACTTCGCCATTCGGGCCACCCATCGCTGCTCCAAAGCCCCCAACTTGGCATTTTCCAAATGAGCCAGTGGGTTGTTGTCAGTTCGCACTACCAACTCGGAGCGCGCTAGGTACTCTGCGAATCTCTCCGTCATAGCCCACACCACTGCGAGGAGCTCGAGGTTAAAAGAGCTGTAATTGTCAGGGTTACGCTCGGAGTCATGGAGTGAACGGCTTCCATAAGCGATCACCCTCTCCCAGCCATCCTGAACCTGTGACAACACAGCCCCTAGCCTGTGAAGACTCCCGTCAGTGTGCAGGATGAACGACTGAGAGAAATCCGCATAAGCCAACACTGGGGCATCCGAGAGTGCAGCCTTGAGATCTCGGAAGGCCTCTTCCTGAGGGTGTTGCCACTGGATTTTTCTCCCATTGGCCCCAGTGGGAGCCCCCTTCAGCAGGTCATGCAGGGCCCGAGCTCGACATGCAAAATTATTTACGAAACGACGGTAATATCCGGCTAACCCCAGAAAAGCCCGCACGTCTTTCAACGTCTTGGGGGTAGGCCATTCCTGGATAGCAGCAACCTTCTCCCGGGACGACCTCACACCCTCTGCTGAAACGACATGACCCAGATACTCAATCTGAGAGCGAAATAGGTGGCATTTCTGAGGCTTCACCTTCAACCCGTACTTTTGCAGCCGGCTGAGTACCTGTCCCAACCGCTTCAGGTGGTCCTCGAAGGAGGCAGCATAGACAATGATGTCATCCAGATAGATTAGCGTGGCCTCAAAATTGAGATCTCCTAAACATCGCTCCATCAATCGCTGAAAGTTCCCGGGGGCGTTGGCCAACCCGAATGGCATACGATTAAACTCAAACAGTCCCATGGGCATTATGAACGCCGTCTTCGCATTGTCCTCTTCTGACATGGGCACCTGCCAGTACCCACTGGCCAAGTCCAGGGTCGAAAAATATGTTGCTTTGCCCAATGCAGACAGAGATTCTTCTATGCGGGGCAGTGGGTATGAGTCTTTAATAGTGCAAGCATTCAATTTACGATAATCCACACAGAATCGTAGTGTACCATCTTTCTTCCGGACCAACACGATGGGGGCCGCCCAAGGGCTTTAACTTTCCCGTATCACCCCTTTTTGCAGCATCTGAGCCAGCAAAGTTTTCACCTCTTGATAGAGTTGTGGCGGGATCTGTCGATATCGTTCTCGGACAGGGGCCGCTCCTGCTGTGGGGATCTCATGAGTGATGGCGGTGGTACACCCAAAGTCGTCCTCATGGCTAGCAAATACTTCGTGATACTGTCCCAGCAATGCTTTTACTTGTGAAAGTTGGGCCGCAGTTAGTCCAGAAAGCTCGGCCCGCATCTGCTCCAAAATATTTCGGCCCTTCTCTTGTGTCGAGACTTCGTGGGCCTGTAAGGTTCGTATTGTTACCTCCCAAGGATCCTCGGAGTGTACTCGTAATTGAACCGCAGGAGTGGGCAGCACTTCTTCTAAAGGCTTTACTAGTTTGGCCAGTACAGTCCGTGCTTTCAGAATGGTATCTCGGTCTTCAAGGTTAACGCAGCGGACCAGGACGGTTCCTTTTCGCACCGTAGCGAGGGAACGAGCCACCAGTATGCCAGGAGGTAAGTGCTCTGAGTGACACGGCTCCACCTGCACCTCTACGCCCTCCAAAGGTATCGGGGCCCGAATTGGCAGGGCCACCACTGTCTGTCCAGGAGGCAGCACAAGCAGGGGTGCCGCTGACGCGATGACCTTACCCAGAGCCTCACCCTCCTGGCAGTCCCGATGCACCCGCGCACCTCGCACCAGCTGCTGGAATACCTGTCCCTGAGCTGTGCGAGAACCCCACTGCTTCAGTGTCCTTTGTGTGGGATCATTAAGCAACAGGTTACCAAACTCTTTTAAAATATTCATGCCTAGGGTGACGGGGTGTCGTTGATCAGCTTCTCCTTGAGTCAGCACCACCCCTCTGCGGCCAAGGGGTTTACCATACAACGTTATCTGCACCCACACTACCCCGGCAACCGGGACCGGCAGTTGGTTAGCGGCTACTAGTCTAATCATGGGCCCCCACTGAGGCCTTGCTGCCTCTGGAAAGTTTTGTTGAAAGTACGCTGCGGGCATAGTGGTTACTTGTGACCCCGTGTCCACCAGACACCGGACGGCCCGGCCTTCTACTTCTGCCCAAACTACCGGACACTTTGCTATCAAATCTTCGGGACTTCCACCACCCCTAGTTGTGGTTTTCGGCTCCGAGCGGCGTCCCCCCAGCCCGGAGCCCTTTAGTTTAATGGCCGCCGGGGTGGGTATCTCCCACGCCGCGGACACTCTCGGGCGAAGTGGCCTGGTTCTCCACACTCATAACACCGGGCCGGTATAGATTGACCACCCCGCGGAGAACGTGACCCCCAGGGACCGGGATTAACACTGGGTCGTCCAGTCTCTGGTTCGGTTCTTCTCTTTACTTCAGCCAACTCGCTCTTAATATTTTTCAATTCTCGCTTCATCTCCTCCACCCACTGGGGTTCCTCAACTGTGTTCGAGGAGGCCTCCACACCTCGGACCTTCCCCACGGGGACCGCCATCCCCTGTTCTTGCTCCCGAACCCGTGCCTGACTTCCCACTTCTGAAAAGTCTATTTGGGGATTAATTCTGATCTGTTCCCGTAATGCCTGTTTTATCAGTGGATCTCGCAGTCCAGTCACCAGTAGGTCACGTAGGGTAATGTCAACAGGTCCTACCCTACCCCATCTTTTCTTTCAATAGCCATATGCAATTCTTGGAGCACATTCATATACTGAGTAATCGTCTCCCCCTCTGCCTGCATCCGGCTAAACAGACGGGTCCTTAGCTCTCCCACATCAGTGGAATCTCCGTGGGTCTGTTCCACTATCTGCAACACCTTTTCAAAAGTGTTGCGGTGCCCCAGAGGTTTCAACATCACTGACCTCCGCACCACCCGTCTAGGGCCATGAGTGCCACTTCAGCTTCCAGGTCAGGGGTCATTGGGTGCATCCGAAAGAGCCCCCGCATTCGCTCTGTCCAGCTCCATAGCATAGTATTGGAGCCGGAGAATCTAGGCAGGTTGTTCAGCATGGCCCCCAATGAAATGCTAGTACGGGGGCCCTCATTATTTACAGAGTCTACAGCTTCCCCCTGACCTGCGCCACCACCGTCTATGCTCCAAGACTGCATCCTGCCGACTACGCCAAGTGTAGGGTCGGACAGGTTCGCAGGATGCAGTGACGAGACACTAGACGAATGGTGGTTTTTTAAATCACTTTTATATAACTCTAGCCGATGGGCTAGGCTGAACAAAACAAGAATAAAGTACAACAACAACAGTCCATGCAGGGACTCAACAATCTTAACCAAATATAGTTTCACTTAGCCTTCCAGGGACTGCTGGGTTCGGTAGCGTGGCCGTGTTGAGGTCGCTGAGGCGGCTGTCCTGAGGAAAGTGATGTAGGTGGGGGGCAACAGGCCCTGAAGAAAATAATACCGTTGGGGCGCAACAAGCCCTGAAGAAAACGAGGATGTTGGGGCGCAACAGGCCCTAAAGGAAACGGGGACGTTGGGGCGCAACAGGCCCTGAAGGTAACGCTACCGCTGGGGCGCAACAGGCCCTGAAGGAAACGCTGCCGCTGGGGCGCAATAGGCCCTGAAGAGAATGCTGCCGCTGGGGCGCAACAGGCCCTGAAGAAAGCGCTGCCGCTGGGGCGCAACAGGCCCTGAAGAAAACTCTGCCGCTGGGGCGCAACAGGCCCTGAAGAAAATGATGGAGGTGGCGCGCGGTGATGACGCAGTTCCCAGAAGGCCTGTAGCCGTCCTTTACCAAGGAGTCTCTTCCCTAGCCAGGGTAGCGAGCCTTTTATCCCGCCTGTGACAAGGTGGCATATCTTGAGGCCGATGATGGCCGGGTCGGCGTGATGGGGGAAGGCTGGGGGGAAGGGCCCAGGTCTCTGTGGCCTGGTTACCGGTACTCACGGCCTCAACCTGAGGTATAGTTCCTCTCTCTCCAAGGCGGGGGTCAGCGGGGATTATTCTCTCAGAACGGGAGCGGGGAGCAGTCTCTGGGCACAGTCTCTCACGTCTCTCTTGTCGGTAAATCGGCCGCTTTCTCCTCGCAGGCTGCTCTCGGTACCCCTGCAAGTCACCCTGCGTCTTGCCTTCACTCCCTCTCTTCCCCAACTGCCACTTCAGCGCGTCCCCTGCTCCTTTTACCCTAGCCCCTCCCCTTGTTGCCCTGACAACCTCAGTCGCATGTCTCCCTTTGTAATTCCCCTGTTGTGCTTCCTTCAATAACTCTGATGGCGGTCCCCTTGGTTCCGGCCCAAACACTATATGGGGGTCCTCCTCCCCACACTAATATGCACAAAAGAACATACACCATACGGGGAAAGCAACAAAACACTTATCTTTCTCTGCTGCAGTCACCAGGCAGCAGAGTTCATCACCGGATTAGCGGCTCGAACCCTCAGAGCCAGCTGCTACCTTCACATCTTTCTCTGCTGCAGATATCGGCCAGCAGAGTTCAGCACCAGATCAGCTTTCAGCAGTGGCTAAACACCTCAGAACCAGCTGCTAACTTCACCGTGGTTGGAATCCACCAAGGACCTGCTATCACCAGCACCAGCTGATATACCAGGTGACCTTATATAGCAAAGGAGGAGTGGTCAACATCAGCAGAGAAACCAAAGACATGTAATAACCCCCATGACCACTGGGGCAAAAGCCCATATTAAGGCCCCAAAGGTCTGAAAGTAAAAAAAAGGTTTAAATGAGGGAATCCAGAATCTGACACAGATCCAAGAATTGGACTGTTACAGTGTACACTGCATGCTGTGAGGGTTTTCCCATGCAGGCGCTGGGAACGGGAGGTCATATGACCGCAAATATGTGATTTGCATACTTTCAGCCACATTCTGACTTGACATGTCCAGCCTCACTCAATACACTTGCATTGAGCGAGACTGTGCATGTCTAGTCAACACATGACCATATGTATGTAAATCACATGCTTGCACTGACATGCCGACTACTCCCGGGGCCGGCCCCAGAGAATCCTCACAGTGCACGTGCTGTGAAGATTCACATAGAGTGACTGCAGACTTGTACTCTAAGGACGGACAACCCCTTTAAGTATCATACTCTGTTTCCTCATAGGAGTTGACCACAGAGCCATTTTAATTAGCAGCCAAATTTCCCCCAGATAAGCACCTCTCCTACCTGCATGTGTGTTGCGTATCATTCTCTTCTCCATTGCGCGGTCTTCCTAGACCCAGACTTCTCCAAGCCAATTCCACGGAGACACTTCCTGACGTTGGGGGTGGGAGACCAAACATGTCAGGGCTTTACGATCTATTAATTGTGCAGTGCCTAGCTCTAGAAGAAAGGAATAGGGGACGTAGTGACATTATTATCAGGCCCAAGCTCCATGCACCATCTTAATGCCCTATCCTGTAAGAATGATACAGATCCTCATGCCGCTTATTCCCAGTTGTTCAAGCAGCTGCTATTTTACGAACCAGTTGGGGAGAACTGTCTGCACCCCACACCTGACTATAAGTCCTTTCTATCAACTTTTGCTTTTCCTTTTGATCCATTCTTAGGTTTGGCTAAAGTGGCTGCACCAAAACCTGTATCAAAGCCGTACGTGTGAATCCCTTCTTGTCTGATAGAGGTGATTTAAAGTTTGCTTCTTGCAGACTTATCTTCCAGTAGCAGTAGGGAGATTCAGAGATCCTCGAATGTATGCCACAGTGACAGCTAGTGTCATGTGTGTGAACTGCTCCAACTCGGAATACTCATTCAGTAATACAGCTAATCACTTGGTACCCATGCAATCACAATTTACTTTTAGTGGTACAGAGCTTCTGCCACCTAGTGTGTGGATATCTGTGTGTGAATTGTGTGTCTGTATAGTAACAGTATATATTTTGAATAATATTTATATTTCTTTTTTAGATTTTACATACAGTATTATTCACCTTTTTTTCTCATTCCAAAATGATGATGTTTATGCTGACCATAGACAAAGACTATTACTAGGAGTCCAAATAATGATATTTATTTTGACTTTGGTTCTAAATTAATTTCAACTATTAGAAATAATCTTCTCTCTATCATATGACCTGCAGTGGAATATTGCTAGGCTTGATTGCTGTATACAGCTTTGCAATAAACCTGCATGTTGGGCAATGTATATACATTATATTCATGCTATGAACAATTTACCATCAGGATTTGCACATTGTGGAATGTACCCCCAGAGTCACCCATATGCCATGTTTGGAGGGCAGTTAACTCTGTAGAGCTAGAGATCATGCCTAACCAAAGGTGCTGTACTGCGCAGTGTTTTTTTCCCTAAAATTTGGCATTTACATCTTGTTTTTCCAAATTTTCTGTTATTGCTTGCTGCTATAGCTTTGCCTTTCCGCGTCTCTTCCTAACCTATCATGTCAATGAATGTTGTCAGTGTTTCTACAGTTATTATTATGCATTTTCTATACCCGAATACACAGCCCGTTTCCCATCTGAACTTCCCCAAACTTCATCATCCCGCTAACAGAAAACTAAACCTCACAAGATATGTCTGCCATATAGAATATGTCATGGAGCAGAGCAATGTAATGTTCAGTGGGCTCAATGGCATCAAAACATGCATGGAACAATGACTGTTAAGAGTAGTCTGTCAACAGGCTTTTCCTCATCTCAATCCTTATCTTTTCCTCATCTGAGAGCAGCAAAATGCATGGAAAGAGACACTGATTCCAGTGATTTACCACTTAGTTTATTGGATGAGGCACATGTAAGGGGCTGACATTGCCATGGAAAGCAGAGGCACGCTGCCCCTTTAAGAGACAGCATCCCCTTGGCTAATGCAATGGTACATTCGATTCTACCCTTCAAAAGACTGCTTTGGTTTACTCTTCCAGCTATGGAGAGGGGAGGGGCTGTTTTCCCAGTGAGTGTTTGGAGCTGGGAGTCTGCAGGAGACTGACGTGAGGAGAAAAATGTGCAGCTTAGAACTGACTGAAACTGTGGGATTGTGTCTTGAGTTCATTTTTCGGTCCACCAGTTGTGAGTTCTCCTTCCAGGCTCCCTCTGGTGGTAACTGGAGGTAGTGAGGCTGATTTAATCAGTAGAAATCTGCCACCTGATAATGAGGATGACGATTGGACCTCAGGAATCTCAGACTGGATTTAAGACAGCCGACGCCCTAGTCTGGTGCTGGTGATTCCTTCTGGCTTGTCAGGTCTTTGTTTTCAGCTCTGTTCCAGTCATCTAAAGCTAAGTTTTTCTGCTAATGTTCACACTTGATTTTGTTGGTCTATTCAGTTTTTTGTGTGGTCAGCCAGCCCCGGCTGGGGCTGCTCTAAATCTCCACTCTTATTTATCTGTATTTGCCAATTTTCTTTTTGTGCCTTATTAGATTGGCCTCTTTTTGCTCTGTCTCAGAATATTTCAGAGTGCTGATATAGTGGGAGAAGTTTAGTGACTTCAGGGTTAATTTTGCTATCAGAAGTGTTGGACTTTATTTTTGTAGGGTTTTTTGCAGATTGCAGACCATGTCTTTCCTTTCCTATCCTTTCTAGTTAGTTTGGGCCCCATCGTTTGCTCAACCTATTTTCCTGCCTGTGTTTGTGCTTTCATCTTGTTTCACCGTCAATACATGTGTGGGGGGTGTCTTTCCTTTGGGGTCTGCTCTGGGGCAGTTAGTTTTCCCCTTTTCTTGCTTCAGGCTTATTTAGTCCTCCGGCTGTGACGAAGCGTCTAGGACCATCGTAGGTACGCTCCACGGCTGCTGCTAGTTGTGTGGTTAGGATCAGGGATCTGCAATCTGCATAGTTACCAACCTCTCTGGTTTTCTGTGACTTAGCTTGTTTTGTTTTTTTCTCCTCGGTGACCCATTCTTAACAGGTTTGTGTATACCCTTCTGGGGATAACGAAGGTGGTTTTCCTGTGTTACTGCGAGGAGCCACAAAGATCTACAAGTATGGAATTCAAAAGAGAGATAGTTCACCGTTTCTAGGAACAGGTTCGGAATTGTCACACTAGGACAAGACCACGTTGCACAGAGCTGCCAGGGAGGACATCGCATCATCTTGCAGAGAACTGCAGGGGGCCCCCAGGAAGGAACTGAGACACCAACTTTACCGTGAGTGTAAGGGTACCGTTACATTTAGCGATGCACCAGTGATCCCGACCATGATATGACCCGGTCAGGATCGCTGGTGCATCACTAAGTGGTCACTAGTGAGCTGCCAAACAGGCAGATCTCACCAGCGACATAGCAGCGGTCGGGGGTCGCTACTTACCTGTCAGACGAGGCGATGAAGGCATCCACACAACGCTCGTCGCCATAGCTGGAAGCCCAGCAGGAAGTGGCTGAAGAGAAACGGCCCAGGACGTTGTCGCGCGATCAGCGATAATCAGCGGGGGAGCTGGTCAGAGGTAAGTATCACACATAGCGATATCGCTAGCAATATCGCTGCTGCGTCACAAAAACAGTGACACTATAGCGATATTGCTAGCGATATCGCTTAGTGTAATGGGTCCTTTAACCCCGTGTGCGCACATATTTAGGGCTTAGGATAGGCTGCAATAGACAGAGCATGGTAGCCGTGTGGCCGAAGTAGCAGCGGCCAGTCAGGCTATAGCTAGAGCAGCAGCATACTGTACTTTATTGTATTGTTTTGCCTTTTGAAAGAATACACTGATCTGTAATAGTTGGTGCACTGTGCCATTTGTATGGCTCAGCTAGAGGATATCACTTTTGTAAATTGTTTTATGTCATTGCACACCCTTGTTTACACTTTCCTAATACTGCATTCTTTGCCCGTAAATAAATTAACCCTTTGTTGTTTGCACCTCATCTTGTGTACCGTAGTCTCCCTGCATTGTGGTGGTCCCCCGGCCATTGCTTCACACTTGTGATACAATCATGATTTTCTCTGCTCAGAGAGTAACCTGTCCACAAAATAGCTTCTATGTCCACTACCGTTCAAAAGTTTAGGGTCACTTAGAAGTTTCCTTATTTTTGAAAGAAAAGCACAGTCTTTTCCAATGAAGCTAACATTAAATGATTCAGAAATACACTCTATACATTGTTAATGTGGTAAATGACTATTCTAGCTGGAAACTTCTGGTTTGTAATGCAATATCTTAATAGGTGTATAGAGGCCCATTTCCAACAACCATTACTCCAGTGTTCTTATGGTACTTTGTGTTTGCTAACTGTGTAATAAGGCTAATGGATGGTTAGAATACCCTTGAAAACCCTTGTGCAAGTATATTAGCACAGCTGAAAACAGCTTGGCTGATTAGAGAAGCTATAAACCTGACCTAAATTTGAGCTAGTTGAGAATCTGGAGCATTACATTTGTTGGTTCCATTAAACTCTCAAAATGGCCAGAAAAAAAGAACTTTCATGTGAAACCTGACAGTCTATTCTTGTTCTTAGAAATGAAGGCTATTCCATGAGAGAAATTGCCAAGAAACTAAACATTTCCTAAATGGTGTGTACTACTCCCTTCATAGGAGAGCACAAACAGGTTCTAACCAGAGTAGAAAGAGAAGTGGGAGGCTTCGCTGCACAACTGAGCAACAAGACAAATACATTAGAGTCTGTAGTTTGAGAAATTGACGCCTCACAGGTCCTCAACTGGCAGCTTCATTAAATAGTACACACAAAACGCCAGTGTGAACGTCTATAGTGAAGAGGCGACTCCTGGATGCTGGCTTTCAGGGCAGAGTGGCAAAGAAAAAGCCATATCTGAGACTGGCTAATAAAAGGAAAAGATTAATCTTGGCAAAAGAACACAGACATTGGACAAAGGAAGATTGGAAAAAAGTGTTATGGACAGACGAATCCAAGTTTGAGGTGTTTGGACAGACATTGGACAGAGGAAGATTGGAAAAAGTGTTATGGACAGACGAATCCAAGTTTGAGGTGTTTGGATCACACAGAAGAACATTTGTGAGATGCAGAACAACAGAAAAGATGCTGGAAGAGTGCCTGACACCATCTGTCAAGCATGGTGGAGGTAATGTGATGGTCTGGGGTTGCTTTCGTGCTGGTAAAGGGGGAGATTTGTACAAGGTAAAAGGGATTTTGAATAAGGAAGGCTATCACTCCATTTTGCAATGCAATTCCATACTCTGTGGACAGCACTTGATTGGAGCCAATTTCATCCTACAACAGGACAGTGACCCAAAGCACATCTCCAAATTATGCAAGAACTATTTAGGGAAGAAGCAGGCAGCTGGTATTTTATCTGTAATGGAGTGCCCAGCGCAGTCAACAGATATCAACCCCATTGAGCTGTTGTGGGAGCAGCTTGACCATATGGTACATAAAAAGTGCCCATCAAGCCAAACCAACTTGAGGGAGGGGCTTCTTGAAGCATGGGGTGAAATTTCTCCAGATCACCTCAGCAAATTAACTGCTAGAATCCCAAAGGTCTGCAATGCTGTAATTGCTGCAAAGGGAGCATTCTTTGAGGAAAGCAAAGTATGAAGAAGAAAATTATTATTTCAAATAAAAATCTTTTTTTCGAACTTTGTCAATATCTGGACTAGATTTGAAATTCGTTTGGCAACTCATTTGATTAATAAAAGTATGAGTTTTCATGGAAAACACAAAATTGTCTGGGTGACCCCAAACTTTTGAACGGTAGTGTACATTGTACTGTATATTGACAGTGAGCTGCTAATCTGTGCTGGGAGCGAAGTTGGACCAGAAGGTACTTCAGAACCTAGCTCAGCATTGATAAAAACACTTTATTTCCTATAGATAAAAAAACGTATTTTTATTATTTATTTTTAAAGCACCATGGTCCTGTATGTGTGAAAAGGGTTTGCACACAAAATACAAATATAAATTGCAATGAATAGACTAACAATGACACACTGGAAAAGATGGGAAGTGGGCCCTGCCCTTGCAGGTTTACAGTCTACAGCAGGGGTCCCCAGCCTGTGGCTTGGGAGCCACATGTGTCTCATGGGTCCATAATGCGTGGCTCATGGTTGTTTGCCAGTTTGCTGCATTAGCACCAGGTCTAATAAACAGTTATGAAGGGCAGATATCCAGATCCAGATGGTGACCTTTGTGAGTAGATTAGCATAGAAGAGCAGTTCTGGATGTGCATGTACTTGCCATGTGGATAGAGAGATATGGTTATCTAGAGATTTGATGATTTTGTCAGAGGGTTGCATGAAGTTGGATGCAATAGTGTGGTGGGAGTGCCTGATGCGAGAATATCAAACGAGGGTAAGGTGGGAACCCCAGAATGTAAGCATTCTGCCTCTATGTGATTTCCATGAGGAAGCTTTGGTTGTCATTATACCAGTATAGGGGGCTCTGGGTGTCATTACTATGAAGGATGTCATTGCTCGGGGGGCTTTGGATGAGGCTCATGACCATCTCTCACAGCTGAATGTGGCTCTCAAGGTAAGAAAGGTTGGTGACCACTGGTCTACAGGATAATAGGGAGGGAACCAGCAGATTGGGGTTTGCAGCACCTCCAGAGGTGGTGAGGTGGCAGCGGGGTTATTGCAGGCTGTAAGCTTTCTTGAAGAGATAGGTTTTCAATTTCCATCTAAAGGTTCCAAATGTGGGGGAAAATTGGACGTGTTGGGGCATAATATTCCTTAGACTGGTGGATGCTCAGGAGAAGTATTGGAGTCGATTGGTTGTGGAACATATAACTGTGGAGGAGAGCAGTAGGTCTTGGGTAAAGATGAAAGTGCCCTAACTGTAAAGTTTGGGGTTCATACCAGACACCTAGTGTCCAGTTTAAATCCTGAACACAGACTTTTTACTGTGCATCAGGTTTACAGTACAGGTTCAGCAGACTAATATAGCCTGTTGAAAGGCTGCAGCACAGTCAATTAACAAGCTTTTCCAATGTGAGCACTTCCGGCACCATCACATTCATGCCAAGTATTGGCATGACTGTGATTGGCTGGTACACCATGTTAAAAAAAATAAATACATAAAAAAGATGTGGGGTTCCCCCCTAATTTTGATAACAAGGATAACAAGCACAAGCAGCTATCTGTTTTATCTTAGCTATTTCTTATTCATTATTTAAATAACTAATTTAAAAACAAGGCATGCCCCCCATTGTTGAGAACCAGCCAAGGTAAAGCAGAGAGGTGGGGGCTGGTATTCTCAGGCAAGTAAGGTCCATGGATATTTGGCCCTCCCCAGCTGTGACAACACTTAGCTTTTATTGTTAATTATGCCAGATGTTTAATTCAGTAGGCCCAGGGACATTAGCTATTGTTCATATGAGTCTGCACATTGACTCTTGTTTTAGGTTGAATTGATATTTGTTGATTTGTTGAATGGTTGCTGAGTACCTATTGTATCAGTCCTTATAGCTTATTGTTTTACTAACCTTGAGGGACAAATTCTCAGGTTAATTAAACAATCAATGTTTGATAATGCCTGCTGACTAACTATTAGTGTGGCGCCCCTGAGGCTCAGTCGCCACAGAAGTACTGCACCTTCTCCTAAGGTGTGGTGCCCCACCGTCTGGGTAAGTTGGGAGCTCCTTTCCACACTCCAACACTCGCACCCCACACAACAGGGTAGTTCTGCACAACCACATTGCGGCTCAGTGCTTAGAGAGTAGCAGAGCACCTCTGGTGGTTCCCTGCTTGGAACACTGGATGTGTTGGGAGCTGGGTGGAGTTTAGATCCATATAAAAGATTGGGAAGGTTTAGAATTACAGGTCAGTCCCTTAGGGGGCAGTCTGACAGAAGGTCGGCGGAGTAGGAAGTCACTCAGAGAGGAGTGAGGATCCCTGGAAGAAGGGATGGAGGAAGGAGTGCTGCAGCTGCCTCAGTGACCTGAGCCAGCTGGCACTGGAAAGTAAGGAAGGTGGAAGGATGTAGAACTGTAACCTAAGTTTCCATAAGAAAGAGAGTCAAGCACGGAACAAAGGAGTAGAGAACAGAGAGGAGACGTGGGTTGGAAGAGGAACCCTGCCTATAGGTTCTCAGCGCAAGGTCGGGGCCCGGTCCCCGAGGTTGTATGGACACTTATGGTTCTGCAGCAGACACCGGTGGAGTAGTTGGCTGTAAATGCATTACTCCCATCTAAGACTTGAGGCACAACAGCAACACAGATAGAGAGCTGGGAGTGAGACATCCCTGAAGCAGGCTACAGCTGTCTGCAGTGCAAGTAGAGTTCTAAGAACATCTCTTAGGAGGCATTCCAGGGTTACTAAGTACTGGAGTGCTTCACACCACAAGGCACATTGGCGGAGTTGTTCAGGAAGGTACATGTTGGCGGAGTGTTGGAGAGGAGAGCCCTGACTTGCCCGGGAGGTTGGTTGAGTCTTTACCCCGGAGGACATGGCACGGAGGCGGGCACCAGTGTGTACCACGAACTGTGAGTAAAGCTTTGAAACTGCAGCTCTGGTGTCCTCCATTCATTTGCTCGCTAACACCTTCAGCACCAGTACATCTGGGTACCAGGATCCATACCATCCTGTGCCTCTCCTCACCCATAGCACCTACACTGCCCTGGGACTACAGCTCCACCTGTGGGGAGCTACACCATCTTTGCTACACCACACCATCAGTCCCAGCGGATCTGCATGCAGCGTCGGCTTAACACCTCCCTTGCCGAACACCACAGGTGGCGTCACAAACTATTCCATTAACTACCACAAACCACCATTGATTTTGGGCGCCCAGGGCCACGGACCGGGTCACCGCTGCTGTGACACATCCCCCTGACACCAGCCCGGTACCGAGTACCCCACAGCCCTGGGAGGGCGACCCATTAGTCTATGCAGTTTGTTGTTCTGCAAAGATTGAAGGACAAAATATGTATGTCAATGAAGCACTCGCTCAGTGAGAGATGACCTCTTCCCACCTCTCACTAAAACTGTAGATAAGGCCCTGAAGAACAGCTGTGGGTAAAAAATGGACATCTCTTCTTCTACAGAGAGACTCTAGAGGACAGTAGCCATGGCACCATGGCTCCAACCAGAGGAATACAGATTTGACTCTCTGATCATCATTGAACCCATGGAGACTTTTGGTGAACCCAGGTTGGGACAATCAGTTGACCTGGCCACAGACCTCAATGTACTCTGTCAGATTCCTAAGCTTGTCACTACATCCTCTCTGTGGGTGCCAGCCAACAGCGGGGTGCTACTGATTGGGATAGTTGGCCCTAGAAGCCCCAAAGTCGCAGATGTTCTTTTTCCTGGTGAGAAAGCAGAAGGGTGAGACTGCAATTTGCACCATATTATGTACTTGCTGTGACTGTACTTGTTATTTACTGTTGGCGATCCAAAAAAGTATCACACCAATGTGTTACCCTTACCCTGTGTTATCTGAGTGGTACTATGGCCACGGGAAAGAAATACGAGCGTTCAGTGGGGTTAATGATTTGCCACAAGTCCGACACTCTTTAGTCTGGCACGCAAACTGCTGTGAGACCCGTTGACTGTGATCTCAGGTAACCTTAAGGCTGTGTGCACATGTAGCTTTTTCTTGCATTTTCGCGGCGCTTTTTAACGCGCGATTTTGACGCGAAAACGCAATAAAAAGCATATCAAGCTATCCTATGGCATTCCGCACATGCTGTTCTAATGCTGTGTATTTTTCCATGGCGGAATCGCATCGCGGAAAAATGCGCAGCATGCTCAATCTTTGTGTGCAATCGCCGGAATTCCGCACACATAGGACTGCATTGTTCCTCTTACTTTACGCATGTGGCTATACCCACCATGCGCAAAGTAAGAGGATCATGTGCGGATGGTACCCAGGATCTGGAGGAGAGGAGATTCTCCTCCAGGCTCTGGGTACCATATACCTGTAAAAAATAGAATTAAAATAAAAAAATAGTGATATCCTCACCCTCCAGTGGTCCCCGGAGTCCTTCCCACTTCTCACCACGCTTCCGGCATCTTCCGTTCCCAGTAATGCTTTGCGCGAATGACCGCGATGACGTAGCAATCTCGTGAGCGTGACGTCGCGATCTCGTGAGCGTGACGTCATCTCAGGTCCTTTGCGCAAAGCATTACTGGGACCGTAAGATGCCGGGAGCGTGGCGGACAGGCGGGAAGGCTTTGGCGGCCGTCGGAATATCACTATTTTGTATTTTTTTTTATTTTTAACATTCTATCTTTTACTATTGATGACCCATAGGCAGCATCAATAGTAAAAAATTGGTCACACTTGTCAAGCGCTATGCTTGACAAGTGTGACCAACCTGCCAATCACCTTTCCAAGCGATGCTTGAAATCGCTTGGAATGCGCAAGCATTCCGCAAACGAAAAACTCTTGCAAAAGGCTTGTCTTTCGCAGGGAAAAATGCATGTGAATTCGCATGCGTTTTACCCACGCCGGGAGTTGCGGAAATGTTGCAGAAATTTTTGCAGCATTTCTGCAACGTGGGTACATAGCCTAAAAGTTAACACAGCAAAAAAGGACAGCAGTATTTACCTGCCCAGGTCTCAAAACTAAAGCATCAGGATGCAGCAAACCCATATAGTAAAGATGGCGGCAACACAGGTGTAAAATACTGATGAGACAACCACTCACAACATACCAATTCATGGAATGGGTGATTGCTTAGTATTAAACTGCACAAAAGCAGCTTGTATAGGGCACTGGGAAAGAAAAAAGATGACGCAGTCTTTGCGGAGCATTCACAAGATGAATGTACGTCTGGCTACATTCATCTTGTGAGCACTCCACAAAGACTGCATCATCTTTTTTCTTTCCCATTGCCTTTTCCTCCTTGAGGGTACGCGGCTGGAGCTGCTCCGGGCACTGCAAGTTCCTTACCACAACACACGCATTGGCAGCCGTTGGATTTAAGGACCTTAAGGATCACGTGACTGGAGGACCTGCAGTCATATGGTATCCAGCCTACTTTTGGCGGTGTCCATCAGCCTCCACAAGGGTTTTGTTACACCACCAGCTGCAGGAGTCGCTTGGACGGGGATCTCTCCTCAATTCTTCGCTCACACCGGAGTTATGCACGGGTGCATAACCCCGAAAGCTTAGTGGCCATTCGGCACTTTTCTGATCGCTTCATTGCTCTTAACAGATCCTGCTCATGTGCAGTACACCACTATTGAACCCAGAGCAATGTCAAAAGGTTGTTGGTTTGATAGTGGATAATGCTTCCAGTCACTTTGCCACCACCATCACCCTGTCTTCCACACGATCAAGTCTCAGTAGCCGTGAGTCTGGACCGCATATTCCTCACCCTGATCCTCCTTCCTCCCTCCATGTCGGGTGGCCAGAGACAACTGATCCCACACTTGGACACTCTGAAGAGCTGTTAACTTTTCCATTTATAGATTTGGGCCTCTCAACCATTCCACTTGAAGCGGGACAAGAGGAGATCGCATGTAGCGATGCCCAAATATTTGCGCATCCACGGTCACACGAAGGCAACGGTGGGAAAGTGTCACTGAGGTGGATGATGATGAGACACAATTGCCAGAAAATCATGAGGAGGACCAGGGTGCGGAAGTGGAAGACGATGTGATGGATGATAGAGTAACTGACCCAAGCTGACAGGAGGACATGCAGAGCGTGGACAGCAACACACAGGGGGAGGAAGGCATAGCACCCTAACAGGCAGGAAGAAGCATTGTGGTGGCCGCAGACAGACGGCGGGCAACCATTCCCCGTAGCATCAACACGACGGAAGTTGCCAGTCCAACTGTTACGTCTTCCTGAGTCTGGTTGTTTTTTAAAGACTCTGCTGATAACCTCAAAAAGGCTATTTTCACCCCCTGCCAGGTCAGCATCGGCAAGGGTAGCAAAACTACCAGCCAAACCACCACCAGGCACATGGCAGCAAAGCACCTGACTTAGTGGGCCGAACCCCAGGGTCCAGAAACAGTGTCTGGGGGTGGCACCACTACTTCTTCTACTGTTGTGCGTGCAAGCCAATCCCCTGTCCATGGTGCATGCGAAGTTGCCTCCTGCCCTGCACCTGTCATTGCACATACTCAACTAGCACCATCAGGAAGCACGTTCACGTCCTTGTCCCAGCTCAGCATTCAGTTGTCCATACCCCAGTCTAGGGAACGCAAGCGCAAACATGCAGCCAACGCCCCACAGGCCAGACTAATAAATTCACCCATTTCGCGACTGCTGGAACTCAAAATGTTGCCTTTTAGGCTCGTGGAGATGGAAATTTTCCGCAACCTGATGGCGGTGGCTGTCTCTCGGTACTCGGTCCCCAGCCGCCACTATTTCTCCTGGTTTGCCATCTCTGCATTACACAAGCACGTGTCCCACAACATTAGCCATATCCTCAACAATGCAGTTACTGGGAAAGTCCACCTAACCACTGACACGTGGACAAGTGCTTGTGGGCAGTGACATACTGTACATCTTGCTGATGGCACACTGGGTTAACATAGTGGAAGTGGGACCCAGTCCGACCTTGGGATGGAACACGTCCTCCCGAAGGCAAGGATTGCAGGCCCTACATCAATCAGGGTTGCCCCCACAGTCTACAGCTCCTGTACCTCCTCTTCCTCCTACTCTTCAGCCTCTATCTCTGAAATGACGACATCAGTCACAAGCTGGAAACACTGCAGCACTGCCTCAGCCAAGTGGCAACAGGCTGTGCTGAAGCTAATATGCTTAGGTCACAAACCGCACAATGCTGAAGAGTTGTGGACAGCTCTGAAAGAGTAGGCAGATCTGTGGCTGACACCGCTGAACCTACAGCAAGGCATGCTCGTGTGTGACCACACTTCTAGATAAATCCATTGAGAAGTGTAGTTTCCAAAATAGGGTCACTTTTGAGAGGGGTTTCTGCTATTTTGGCAACTTGGGGGCTCTTCAAATGCGACATGACGTCCGCTATCCCAGCCAATTTTGCTCTTCAAAAGTCAAATGATGCTCTTTCCCTTCTGAGCCTCGCCAGGCGCCCAGACAGTACTTTTCCATCACATATCGGCTTTCGGTGTACTCAGGAGAAATTGTACAACATATTTTGGGCCCATTTTCTTTTATTACTCTTGTAAAAATAAAAAATTTGGGGCTAAAGCAAGATTTTTTTTTTTAAATCTAATTTTTCATTTTAAAGCCTCAACATTATAAAATTTAGTGATAAGCATCTGTGGGTTCAAGGTGCTAACCACATCTCAAGATAAATTTCTTGAAGGGTGTAGTTTCCAAAATGGTGTCATCTTTGGGGATTTCCACTGCTGAGGCAGGTAATTTGTGGCTAACGCAATTTTTGAAGGAAAAATTAAATTTTCTTTTTTTTTCACATTGCTTTAATTCCTGTGAAGAAACTAAAAGGTTAAACTTCTGGAATATAGTTTTGAGCACTTTAAGGGGTGAAGTTTTAAGAATGATGTCACTTTTAGGTAGTCACATAGACTCTTCAAAGTCACTTCAAATGTGATGTCGTCCCTAAAAAATGGTTTTGTAAATTTTGTTGGAAAAGTGAAAAATTGCTAATAAAGTTTTAACCCTTTGAAATTCCTAACAAAAAAATTACATTTCAGAGATGATGCTGATGTAAAGTAGACATGTGGCAAATGTTACTTATTAACTATTTTGTGTGGTATAACTATCTGATTTAAACGGGTTGTCCACTACTTTAGATTAACCCCCCAATGCATCCCCCGGGGCCCATAATGAATTTTGTAAATACCTCATGTTGCCTATACTGCCTGTGAGCGGCGCTATCGCTGGCCACTCACAGGCAGCACATGAACCCCGGCTGCAGCCGGCTCTTGGTACCGCTGACGTCCCGACAAGTGCTGGCAGAAGCCAGGGGTCACTCTTCGTCCTTCTGCGCTGGCTGCCAGGCTGTGGGCGGGGTTATCCCTCCAGCATCCACTGTGTACTTTCTCAATGAATGGGCACGCGGTGGAAGCTGGGTGTGACACAGGGGGTAACACAACCCAGCAGCCACCGCGGGGACCCAGCGCTGAGTCACGCCTCATTTGTAATGACGTTAGTGCTGGGTCACGTGTTGCCTGTGAGCAACCACAGATAGCGCCGCTCACAGGCAGTATAGGCAACATAAGGTATTTACAAAATTCATTAGTGACCCCGGGGGGGATACATTGGGGGTTAATTTAATATAGTGGACAACCCATTTAAGAGCATAAAAATTCAAACTTTGAAAATTGTGACATTTTCAATTTTTTTCAATTTTTTCCATAATTAAACCCAAATCATGTCAACCTAAGTTTACCACTTACATGAAGTACAATGTGACATGAAAAAAACAGTTTCAGACTCACTGAGATATATTGTAGAATTATAGCGTTATTATCTCATAAATTGACACTGGTCAGAAATGAAGAATTGGCCTTGTCAGGAAGATGGCTTCAGGGTGAAGAAGTTAACCCTCCATCAGGCATAGCTGATCTGACAGGCATAGCTCAATTAGTGTTGTTTCTCTCTCCTCTCCAAATTATCAGAAAATATCCACCTTTCCAGTTATTTTCTACCTTTACATGCTCTTTGAAACCTTATGCCACAGTGTTACAGCAGACATTCTGGAGAGCAGATCTGACCTTTGTGGCTTCTCAGGCTCACTGCGCCTGACCTTGTCTCATATTTGAATGCTAGTATTTTCTCTTTTTATTTATCATAATTGTTTATTTAGCTTGTTTTAACCCCTTAGTGACAGAGCCATTTTGCAGCATAATGACCAGGCCAATTTTTACAATTCTGACCACTGTCACTTTATGTGGTTATAACTCTGGAACGCTTTAACGGATCCTGCTTGTTCTGAGAAGGTTTTTTCGTGACATATTGTACTTCATGTTAGTGGTAAAATTTCTTCGATATAACTTGTGTTTATTTCTGAAAAAAACAGAAATATGGTGAAAATTTTGAAAATTTTGCAATTTTCAAACTTTAAATTTTTATGCCCTTAAATCAGAGAGATATGTCACACAAATTTCTTAATAAATAACATTTCCAACATGTCAACTTTACAATAGCACAATTTTGGAAACAAAATTTTTTTGTTAGGAAGTTATAAGGGTTAAAAGTTGACTAGCGATTTCTAATTTTTACAAAATCATTTTTTTAGGGACCACATCATATTTAAAGTAATTTTGAGGGGTGTACATGACAGAAAAAACCCAAAAGTGACACCATTCTAAAAACTAGACCCCTCAAGGTGCTCAAAACCACATTCAAGAAAGTTATTAATCCTTTACGTGCTTCACAGGAAGTAAAGCAATGTGGAAGGAAAAAATTAATATTTAACTTCTTTTGCAAAAAATTTACTTCACTGTTAAAGGAGAAAATGAACCACAAAATTTGTTGTGCAATTTCTCCTGAATACGTCGATACCCCATATATGGGGGTAAACCACTTTTTTGGCGCATGGCAGAGCTCACAATGGAAGGAGCGCCGTTTGACTTTTTCAACACAGAATTGGCTGGAATTGAGATCGGATGCCATGTTGCGTTCGGAGAGCCCCTGATGTGCCTAAACAGTGAAACCTCCAACAAGTGACCCCATTTTGGAAACTAGACCCTTTAAGTAACTTATCTAGATGTGTTGTGAGCGCTTTGAACCTCCAAGTGCTTCATAGAAGTTTATAAAGTAGAGCTGTGAAAATAAAAAATCATATTTTTCCACAAAAATGACCTTTTCACCCCCAAATTTTTATTTTTAAAAGGATATCAGGAGAAATCATACCCCCACAGTTGCTGTGCGATTTGTCCTGAGTACGCTGATACCCCATATGTGGGGGTAAACCACTGTTTGGACGCACGGCAGAGATCAGAAGAGAAGGAGCACCGTTTGACTTTTTCAATGCAGAATTGGCTGGAATTGAAATTGGACGCCATGTCACATTTGGAGACACCATAAGGAACTTATCTAGATGTGTGGTGAGCACTTTGAACCCCAAAGTGCTTCACAGACGTTTATAACGCAGAGCAGTAAAAATAAAAAATCACCTTTTTTTCCTCAAAAATGACTTTTTAGCCTGCTATGTTTTATTTTCTCAAGGGTAAGAGGAAAAATTGGACCACAAATGTTGTTGTGCAATTTGTCCTGAGTACGCTGATACCCCATATGTGGAGGAAAACCACTGTTTGGTTGCATGGGAGATCAGAGGAGAGAGAAATTAAATGCAAAATTGCGGCTTACTTTTTGCGATCGCTGTTATAGGGTTAATAATGGCGATCACAAAAGCGGGGTCGGTAAAAACTGACCCGATTTATGTTCTCTGGGGTCTCAGCTACCCCCAGCAGCCGAGTCACCGGAGAAAATCTGACGCTGGGGGGCGTTATTTACTTACTCCACAGCGCTGTGAATTCACGGCGCTGTGGTATAAGTACCCTTAACTACCACCGTTAAAAAGCGTATCGGCGGTTGTTAAGGGGTTAAGAATGAATAATGTAAAGTTTGTAGAAATATGTAGGGTCTTCTTCGAAAAAAGAGGGTGGCCTCTAATGCACAAAAACAATACAGCAGTATGTGTAGCTCCAATATTGGGAAGAATTTGGCTTCCTACATCCCACGTGAGAAGAAAACATGATTCTGGTCTCTTCGCTTCATGATGATGACGCCATTCATCCTGAGTCTGGAGACAAAAGAAACCAGAGGTTATCACTTCCCCCGACGACCAATGTGCAAAAAATTTTGCACGGGCCAATATAGTCACTTTTTATTATTCAATCAAAAGCTGCGTTGATACTGCAGATCAATTGTACGCCACTTACAGTGTTAGCCAAAACACCAAGGCAGGCTAATGGTCATATTCCCCTTGATGTTCAATGTGGGTGGTATCAATTTGCAAGTGATTCACCTAGGAAATTAACTTGAACCACTGCATAGAAGAATTTACCTGAAAACATTGACCTATGATTTGGTGAGTGAAGAGCTAAGCCGAAGAAGGCTGAAGACAAGAGGAATGTCTTCTAGCCTGCAAGTCCGGCTGAAAAGATTTCATCCCAAAGATAATCGAGAAAAATCAACATCTCTCCTACCTCCCAAAAGATGTAGATGCACCACCTGCACCATTGAAACTGGTGGCAGAAGGATGTCAGATTATGAATAGAGATGAGTGAATATCTTCGGCTTCTTCCTTATTCGGCAAGCTATAGCACTTACCGAATAAGCTGCAGCAGGAACCTGCATACCTGATACCTGGAGCGCTCCTGCTGATCAGCTTATCACAGCTGTTCACAGACACAACACATGCATGGAAAGCCCAACACACAGGCTGCTCTCCAAGCATGTGTCGTGACTGTCACACAGCCGCGACCATGCAACTGCGGCGGCGATGATCAGCTGATCAGCCGGATCGCTCCATGTTTATTCTGCTGAACATGTAACCGCTGAATCTGAGTGAATATGACTTCTTTAGCATCTAAGTGCATTATTTTTAAGTTTTTTTTCCCAATTTTAATGTTTAGTAATAGTTATGTACTGAAAACTGGAGGCTATTTGGCAGTAGTTGAGAAGTTTGGTACTTTTTGTTTTAATATGTTTATGACTATTAAAAGTAATTTTATTCCATCTGATTTTGTGTCCTCTGTTGTAATACATCCCTATGAAGGTCACTGATTACTTTTAGAGTCCTGAAATTGAGATAATTAGACATTATCACTAGAACTACCGGAGGGGTCATTTTGACCCTTTTGCTATTTCTTTTTCCTATAATTTCTAAAATTTTAACAAATGAGTTCTGACTTTTTGTGACTTTTATTTATTCATGGTAGTATATATTTTAGGACACAAAAATGAATTGTAACTTTTTCAGGGGCCCGGATTTTACAATTCATACCTATAAGTACTGAAGGGGTCAATTTGACCCCATACATAAAAGTAGTAGTAGGCAAGTCACCTAATATTACAGAGTACAGAAAATCACAGTGCTTCTCCCTAGTTGTAGAGTGTAATTGTATCTTTGCATATCAGGGATGATTCAGCATTTTGTTTTGTCTAAACTTGTCTGAACATGTTTGATCCATGTATCTTGTAGCGATTTCTGTCTGCACTTCAGTAGCAAACATTACAGTTGAAGCTACAACTCTGCATGTTTGTACAGTGTCGTTTTATTACTTCTGCGATCTTACAAGTCACTTTTTGCGACGTATATTTGAAGCATGAGTAAGCAGAGGGGTCTGACAAGTGATGAAATTTTGAAATGTCTTCAGAATGTATCAGAAAATGAGTCAGAAGAAGTGGCCCATCATCCGCAATGTCTGAACCACAAACAAAAGGACAAGAAATCCGCAAGCGCCGAAAATGTGGAGTTGGAAGATGCAACGAAAACAAAACAACTAAAACTTGCGCAAGCTGTAACAAACCAGTTTGTGGAAAATGCACTGGGAAAGTGGAAGAAAGTACTGTTTATGTTAACTGTTGGACACCGCATGCTATGACCATGTAAAAGGAAAATGCTTGCTGTACTTGATCTTAACACTGTTCCTACTAAGTTAAAATAAATGTTCTTTAATTTGTTGGCAACAAAAAAGTTATTTTTACTCCAGAGTCAGTACTTTTGAATGGGGGTCAAAATGACCCCTAATGGTAGTTGTAGGTATTATGAAACATGCGGTAGTTCTAGTGTTAAAGGTGTTTTTATAACCTGTGCCTGTCAGGTGCACTGTTCATAAAGTGACAGTGGTCAGGAATGTAAAATTTGACCTGGTCAGGAAGGGTAAAAACAGGCTGGGGTGGTGAAGGGGTTAATGATTGAGTCTTTGTATAAACTTGATGTATTTATCATTAGAAGTTGAAAAACTTATGAAATTCTGCTCATTGCACTTCAGTAACCATAGAAACATCTGACTAATAGATGTAAAACACTGAAGCAGCATACCGTGCGAAAACCAAAATTTGTGTTAGTCTCAAAACTTTTGGCCACAACTTTATAGTGTCCTATAAAAGGATATTGCCCCAAATAATAATCACATGCCTACATGTGAGCTATGTACTCAGCATATACATCAGATATACACAGCATGAAGAGAGCCTTTTATATGTGGAAGGAAATGCAGGTTACTATAGTAACCTTCTATAGATTAGGAGCATCGGCATCAATCAATGGCTCCATCTGCATTATGCACTTTTGATATACACAGGTACATGATGCAACTCTCAGGTATCAGCTGAGAAATTTGGAGTTGATTTACCAATTACACTTTCTATTAGTGGGTTGGTATAGACGTAGGTGGATTGGAAAGTGCATGGTCTCCACCAGTCTTGTAGCTGAATATTAATAATGTATGGTCCTGCTGTACCCGGGAGAGCTGCAAGATGTCTATGACTGAACAATGTGTGAAATAGCAGCGAGCACCTGATTTAGTGTGCCAGTATGACAATCTGTCAAGCTTGTTGCTTCTTCACTCATCAACTGTTGAGGAAGAAGAAAAGGATGACGTTTGATGAACTGGATGTGACTACATCCGGACGTATCTCCACCCATAGACGCGGCTAGTGGTAATTGAGGATCTGCAAGGTTGCATTAATCATATTGCCATGGGAAGGAAGGGTTAAAGGCACACCAATTCCACCTTTCACATTTTCTGATATCGATGCCGACTGGTCAATAATAGAATTCTCTACGATGCATGACTTACGGCCATCACTCATTACACCTGAGCAATCAGCGGGAGCTCTTAGCTCCCCCGTGCGTGTAGAGATCCGTTTGTTCTGTGGCAGAATCATAGCGGTGGGCTGTTATCGAGAATGATGCATTCTAACTATAGAACTGGATGCTTATGTAAGGATCGTGTGAGTCATCGCTGTTCTCAGGACTTCAGATCCATCTCCGCACAGACAAGCACTTGCTTGCATTCTCTCTCCTGTTCTATAAACATTTCAATATCTATTGTACTTTTGCTTGTCTTCTTTGTGAGTTTATTCTGCATCTTCTGACCTTGGGGTATATTTGACTTGTTATTCTTCCACCTTTACTCTCAGCTATTTTCTTGGCTGAGCTGAAAACAAAAAAAATCAGCTATTAGCTTGTTTCAGTTTGACTGTATCTTATTAGATGGAGACGTAAATTATTCATTATTAAATACATGAAATATATTGAATATATTATCCCAAAACAAATATATACAGTAGAACCAAGAGCATTTAATATACAACCCCAAGACATATAAAAAAGGTTGTCCACGACGTTAACAATGATGGTGAATGCTTAGGATAGATCATCAATATCTAGGTGGACATGTGACACCCGAAATCCATGGTAATCAGCTGTTTCTGGTGAACTGCTTAGCTCCGTCAACTGTATTGTGGCAACATCTGGGTACTCCACATCCACCCCCTATTCAAATCAATAGGGGGTGGATGTGCAGTACCCAACCGTGACCACTATTCCGTCGGCGAAGCTGAGCTGTGCTAAGCAGTTCCGGTCAACACCGGGAGCAGCTGGAGTGTCGCACCCCCACTGATCAAACACTGATCACCTCTCCTAAGTATAAGCTATCAATGTTAAAATCCCAGACAAACTCTTTAATATAAATCTCCAATACATACATACAACAGGGCAGAGAGCACAAAGTACCATTCCAGGGTTTTTTTGTATTTCACTTTCCGTAAGCTATAAGTAATATACAGTATATTAAGTATGTGCATTCAGATATTCACCAGTTTCCGTCTTCTGCCATTTCCAGCATTGCTCCGGGTTGCTCTTGGGTCACATTAACGTAGTTGTGACTAGCGAGCATTTGCTGTGTGACCGCAAGTCATTTTTTCAATGTAAGTTTTTGAGATTCAGAACATGGCTGTCACTGGTTTACATTAAGAGGAGATGTAGTGGTTGGTCCAGGGTAAGATCTGGCAAAAAAGAGCTGCAGTCGCATGATGCTGGAGAGGACTGGTGCAGCAGCGTAAGTACCGTTTTTTAATGCATGTACATACATTACTGATTGCTAACATGCAGAAATTTTTTTTAAAACGCTTGAATGGTACTTTAATTTAGTATTCGAATAAATATATATAGCATAGGTAGTCTTAGATGCATATCATATAGAATAAATGGACATTTATATGAATACTTTATTTATATGTGATGTGTATATCAGGTGATGTGTATTTGTGTAATGAGGGAGGATGCGGCCTAAGGATACTAACTCTAGAAAGTCAAAAATTGTTAAAATTCTTACAAAAGGATGCAACACTTGGGGAGAGATCACAGAACCATCAAAAGTTATGTTATAAATATTAAACAGGGTTACAAAAAATGTTTGAAGAAAAAAAAGACACACATTAACTGCCAAAGATTGAGTAGGATCAAATGTAAAGCGACCTGGAAGCCATTATCCTCAAGTGCTGTCATATCCTAAAACTACAGCCTCCATTGAGGCCCAGACATACAAGGTGCTCGATACCAAGGTGTGGGGTGCTGAAACCTGACCACTGATCTTCAATTTCATGTCTTATTCCAGAGAAATCCACAATTTTCTTAATATCTAATTGAGCTGTTAAGATCTATGGGTCAGACATAGATCTCCCTGAGAATCTGCCTCCAGATTATTTTAAATCAAAGGAGGTGTTGCTAGTGTGAGACATGTAATGGCTGATAGTCTGCTCTTTTGATTTATATGTCACACACTGGTATCTCCCCCTTTTATTTAAAATAAGCTCTGGAGGCAGATTTACAGGGAGATCTAAATCTGACCCATAGATCTTAAAACCTAAATTTCATATCAAGAAAAAACGTGGCTTTCTCTGGAATATGACATCAAACCGTAGATATCAAAGTATCACTATATTCAACTTTCTATGACCTGCATGCAGCACCGGACTGTGGTGTCTGGAGTACCCTACATCTATATGCAAATACCTGTTAGCCACTATCCGCGTCATAATGGAGCATCGGCTGTAAAACACAGGGGGCTCCTGCACATCTACTGTGTGCCACCATAACTGGGATGTATAATTACAGTAGTTTACATTAAAGAGCTTCTTTGATTAAAACACACTGATTAATGGGCTCCTAAGGATAGGTGATAACTTATTGATCATTTAGATCTGCCCATTGGAAACCGGATCGATTTGAAGAATTGGGAAGTTTTATCCCTGACAGTGTAATTTTATCCCCATTTTAAAATGGATAGGAAGGTGGGATGTCTGACTACAGTTCCATTCATTCTCTTTTGGACTAACATTCATGCACACCAGTTTATATCCGAGTTCATACCTTTGGGTTTTTTCTGTTTTTTTGTATCATGTGCATATAAAGGTGTGGCCTTCCTTTCTTTTGAGATGGACATTATTTATGTGGTCTCCCTTGGCTGTGTGTTCACTAGTTGGGCTCAATCCCTCTCAACCCTTATCTACATGTGTGTCACTTGACAAACGGTAAGGTTTTTAATATTAGAGTTAGGACTGTTCCAACTACGGTTGCTGTGATGAGGCGGGATAGCTTTTGCAATTTTTTTAATCAAAAAACTTGTTAACTAACTACCATATATTATTTTCATGCACTATGTGTGAGACAGTGACCCTTGTTACAGCTAAGGGGCACTGTGTGTTCTCGCAAGGATACGCACGGAGGCATATTGAGGTTATGGGAATGCATAGGTGTGCATGGCAGTCACGGGTGTAGCTGTGACTGCAATGCAGACTGGTAATAAAAGTAAGTGTTAGTCTTGGACATGTTAGTGTCCAAGGCAAAGGTACAGAAAACCTATGCTGGATGTTGTGTTTGAAACAGATTGCAGTATGATAGTGTTGCAGTCTGTTGCATTCCAGACCCAGGTTTTCCATGTGACTGAAAGCCATAGGTTTCTGTAATAAAAGCCCTGCAGGAAAGGGTTAGTGAGGACTGAGTGAGTCTGAGTGAGTTTGAGGAGTTTCAGGTGTGTCAGATGTGTCAGGGCCAAAGTGAGGCCTGGCAACCCACAGTGTACACAGTGGTGCTGCCATCCACGGTGACTGAAATCGGATATGGATGTCTTGTACCCGGAGGTTAACCAGAGGTAGGCCGTTCCTGTGCCCGAAGGAGGAGTGGCGTGCATCACAGCTGCAGACAGGTGGATGTCAAGGTCTGTGTACAGCTGTGAGGAGAGACTGTGATACAGTGGTTCAGGACACCCACGTGAACTAGACAGAGGTGGACTAGCATGTGTCATGACTGCAGAATAAAAAAGGCTGTAAGTGAGAGACATTGACACTGCATGCAGTCGCCCATGGAAACTGGACAAGGTGAAGTCCGGCATGTTTAGGGACTGTGATACAAAGCCGTGTACTATGAAGTGCTATTGACTGGTGTGAACTTAACACTAATATTATTTGCACTTGAGGGAATTGGACTTTAATACTGTGAGGAAACACATTAAAGGGACTTTTGTGTTTGAACTTTGTGGTTCACTGCCTCTTCACTGCGTACGGTGCTACCGCTGCATTACATATGGTGGAAAGAATGCGGGCAGTGTGAACTCAGGCATACCCCAGAGAGTGCTGCAGATAGTTGTGCAAGTCTGCTGGAGAAATGGAGGAACTTTTGGAGCAGTTTGTGTTCAGTCAGCAAAGGCAGCAAGAGGCGCTGCAGTTCCAGCGGTTGCAGCAAGAGGTTCTGCAGCAGCAGGTGCTGTATTTGCAGCAGGAGCAGCAAGAGGTGCTGCAGCTTCAGTGGTGTAAAGAGGAGACCCCTAAGGTGAGGGGCAATCAGCAGAGTTATGAAGAGACCCCAGAGGTAAGGGGTGATCATTGGGTGTACCAGTGGACTTATGTAGAGTCTCAGCCTGCCAGGTCTCAGGCAAATGACTTGTTGCAGTTGGTGGAAGAGTGGCTCCAGCCTGAGTTTTTTTCCCCAATTGAGATGATGGAGAGAGATGTGGTTGATCGGATGGTGTGGGCTCTGCCAGCCACCATGCAGCGTTGAGTCAGGCAAAGGGACCTGGGCAACCTGGACCTGCTGGTAGGATTGATTGAGCGGTATAAACACACTCAGGATGTGGTACCAGAGCCTGGACATGGGGCTAGTAACTGTTCTGTTACATCTGAGCCCATGAACTGCGGGGATACTTGCCATGTATCTATGTATGCCCAGCTAGGTACTTGTGAACGGGTGCTGCATAGATGTTCTCCTGGACATGGGGAGCAGAGTGACTTTGGTCCATAGGTCCCTTGTTGCCGGGGACAACCTCAAAGGACAGAAAGTGCCCCACAATACATTTCAACTGAACGTGCGTCCTCAGATGCTCATTCAGTTGAAACCAGCAGTCCTGCTTGGGGGCCCGCCGGAGAATCATCCGCTGTCCTTGTGCTCCAGTCCAACCCTGCTTACATGCCCACATAGATTTAAGAAGGCTAATTAAGATAGACAAAAACTGTATCTGCAGTCTGACCATAGCTTTTTTTTTTCCTTCAAAATATTTGCACAAGGTCCGGATACCAAAAAAAAGTATTATATATCCAATGGTAAATTTAGCTAATGCTATAATAACAGTCTGTAAGTACCTACCCAGACAATTTGCAAAGCTAACCCGTTTATCCAATGTTCTTATTCAGTATCTTTATAGGCTTGCTAAAATATAAATTAGAAGAATACAGTGGTTGTTGTCTGCGAAATATTCCACATAGAATTCAGATAAAGCCATGCATTGCAAAAATCACAATTAGGAAGCCATTAAATTGAGTGAATTAATAGTGCAATATACATGATTTAATTAGACTATCCACAGGAGGTGTGAGACAGCCAGAACAGATCCTACTGTAAACTGTACTACCGTGCCAATATACTGTTTCATTATTGCTTCATTTTTAATAATTTCAAATACAATGGAACAAATAAGCAAAAATGCTCTTAAAGTATATTTCAGCAATTAAGGGGTAATACGTACTTAAATGTATATTACCTATCCTGCTACTTTTGTGCTTGTGGATCACATTGAAAGCAAGGTCTCAGTCTTTGCTGATGACACAAATATGTCAGATAATAAAAGCTGAGTAAGACTAGATAATATTACAGAATGATCTAGATAAGATGTCTGCATGGGCAAAAACATGACAGACGATGTTTCATGTTGATAAATGTAAAGTAATGCACCGCAGTCAAAGTAATCATATTGCTGTAAATACATGAAATGGAAATATACTGAGGACTACAGAACAGGGGAAGAATTTGGGTAAGGGTACAGTAAGGGTACAGACAACATCTTTTAAATGTGTGAGAACCTGATGAGTTTTTCCTGAAGAATATGTTTCAGGACATGTGTCTTTTGTCCTTGATCGTCTTTTTGGAGTCTTTTCGGTCATTTTTTACAACATCTTTGTCCACTTGCTTTTTTTTTTTTTTTGATTGCACTGAAAAAATATTACGAGCAGCTTCCACACAGAATCCTAAAGAACGATCTCGTCACTTCTCTTAACCTCTTTGCACTTTTAAGGCTATGTGCACACGTGCAGAAATGCTGTGAAAATTTCCACACTCCCGCAGCGGGTAAAAGGCATGCGAATTCGTATTTTCCTGCGAAAAACAAGCATTTTGCAAGCGTTTTTCGCTTGTGGAATGCTTGCGCATTCCAAGTGATTAGCATCGCTTGGAATTGTGATAGATAGGATGTTAAAATAATTTAAAAAAATAAAAAATATTGTTATTCTCACGTTTCGATGGCCCCCAATCTGCTCTGCAGCGCTCCCGGTATCTTCTGGTCCCTGTAATGCTTTGGGCGAAGGACCTGAGATGACTCTAGACCGTAGGTACCATCCGCACATGATCCGCTTACTTTGCGCATGGTGGGCATAGCCACATGCGGAAAGCAAGCAGATCAATGGGTGCAGAATTGCCACGATTCCGCAAAAAGAATGGGCATGCTGCGGATTTTTCCGCTATGCGATTCCGCATCACCAAATCTCACCAGACCACCATCAAATATCCATCCAATAAAGGGGATCCAAGCATTTAATGAATCCCCAATCCCGAATTTCTAACCAACTTCGAGGACCCACCAACACCTCCAAAACATTAAGGGAACTCAATGTAGCAAATCTCCGACTCACAAAGAGTCATCCAACAGTGCTCAGGAGAGGAAAACTCCCCTGTGGAGGAAACTAGATCTGCGTGGCTCACTACCACTCCCCCGTTCCATACTACGAATTTGGATACCGCCTTGTTGACCTTAATGTGTGCCTTTTCAATCTTCGGAACCATGCCCCCAGCCAAATCTTCCTGGGTAAAAGTCAGACCACACTATTTTCAAACCCAGGAATGCCAACCATAACCGCACCAGATCTATTTTAATGTCCTTAGCCAATATCCTCCCAGAGCGGACACCCAGGTCATTACCCCCCACATGGAAGACAAAAATATCTGAGGTCCTATCGAGGTGAACAGCTTGGTGAACCTCGTGTAGTACCCGACTCCAGGCCATACTCCTAAAAAAAAAGCCACCTGATCAACGTTGCCTCCCTTGCGAAATTCATCTGTCTCCCGTCAGTCCATCTGTCTGCTCGCAGCACTCCCCAGTAAATGTAAGAATGGCCTAGAATCCAGACTAGAAGTGGAATCCATCCTGTAATGAAAGAAACATAAATTAGTGAATTTTAATAACCAGAATGATTAGCTTCCCTGCAGCCCTGAGGTTGGACATTGGATCGATACCGCTCTTTCTCCCATCGTCCAAATCTCCTTACAATCTCTGAACTCAAACCCTCCACAGCTGCCTCTGTTGCAGCCCCAATATGAAATGACTGGCCCACATAACTGTTTGGATCCACGCCAGCCTCCTCCAGGCACTTGCGAAACACCATGATAAACTGATATTTTGATATGAACGACTCATCCTCGTGACATAATAACGGTCCCTCCTGACGGGGCCTAGAAGTCATAAATATCTGAAAACATTGCAATGGGCACATAACAGAATCATTCACCCTTCCCAACAGTACCCTTTTTCTGTTCCACATTTGGTCTCCCTTGGACCTCCTGATCCAAAATTCTACCCCTCTCTGGGTGGCCATGATGTATCTAGCTAAAATGCCCCCAACTATGGCTCTGCTTGGTGCTACTAATTCCCCTATTCTCATCACCCCGAAAAATGCCAGTGACCTTCATTAGTGACATCTTGTCCTTCTTTAGTGACATATACCACTGTTTCAGTGAGTGCGCACTGGAACTCCTCAGCTGCTTATTACACCTAGCTCGAGGGGAAATCCAGGTATGATAAATGTCCTCTGGACTCATCCCCAGGGACCTACATTTCAATGTCCACTGGGCTCATCCCCAGGGACCCACATTTCACTGTCCACTGGGCTCTTCCCCAGGGACCCACGTTTTACCGTTCAGCGAGCGCACACTGGAACCCCTCAGCCGCTTATTACACCTAGCTCGAGGGGAAATCCATGTATAAAGGAAGTCCACTGGGCTCATCCCCAGGGACCTACATTTCACTGTCCACTGGGCTCATCCCCAGGTGCCCACATTTCACTATCCACTGGGCTCATCCCCAGGGACCCACATTTCACTGTCCACTGGGCTCATCCCAGGGACCCACATTTCCCTGTCCAATGGGCTCATTCCCAGGGACCCACATTTCACCGTTCAGCGAGCGCACACTGGAATTCCTCAGCTGCTTATTACACCTAGCTCGAGGGGAAATCCAGGTATGTAGGATGTCCACTGGGCTCATCCCCAGGGACCCACATTTCACTGTCCACTGGACTCATCCCCAGGGGCCCACATTTCACTGTTCAGCGAGTGCACACTGGAACCCCTCAGATGCTTTTTACACCTAGCTCAAGGTCTACTCCAGTTCAGTTTTTTTTGTTTTTCTTCAGCATTTTTGTATTCAGTACAAATAGGGTGTGGCCTCCTTTCTACTGAGCTGTGTAGTTCACTTATAGTCCCTCTGAAGCTGGGTGTCTGTTTGGGACCCAGAGACTCTGCCACTATTCACACTAGGTAGGTTTTAACCATTAGTGTAGTTACTGTCTCAAATGGGTTCACCTTGCCGTGGTGGGACAGCTTTATACTTTTTTGATCAAAATAGTGTTTACCAAGTACCCTATGTTATTTAATGCACTTGCTTTTTTACTTATTTATTTTCATTAGGGTATATACACACATTGTTTTTTCCTTTGGTGTTGCCTAATTTTCATAACTAGCAGAGGGAAAGCCGATGTCTGAGGGCTGATGTTAATATTCTGGGAAGGAGTCAATAGCCATAAAGGTTCCCAGGCTATTAATATTAGCTCACAGGTGTTTGCTTAGCCTTTACTTGCTAGTTTACAGGGGAACCTCAGAAAAAAATTGACATGGGGTCCCCCTATAAAACCAAACCAGCAAAAAGGCTAGGCAGACAGCTGCGGGCTGTTATTAAAAGCCTGAGAAGGGGCCATGTATATTGACACCCACCCCCCCAGGCTAAAAACATCAGCTCTCAGCCACCCCAGAAATGGAGCATCTTATAGATGTGCCAATTCTGGCACTTAGCCTCGCTCTTTCCACTTGCCCTGTAGCGGTGGCAAGTGGGGTAATATTTGTGGGGTAGATGTCAACTGTGTATTGTCCAGTGACATCAAGCCCACGGATTAGTAATGGAGAATCGTCAATAAGACACCTATCCATCACTAATCCTTTAGTTATATGGTAAAAAAAGACAGCAAGAATAATGTCCTTTAATTAAATAATCACACAGACTCCTTTATTGAATCTTAATTTACCATACTTAATGCATCGCCTAATCCCTGAATCCCTCGATCTCCTGCAACAAAAGTAAAATAATAAACCAACTCAACACAAATACTTCCTGTGCACCGTAGTCCTAAATAACGAGAGTCTTACGACGATCTCACGTGTAGAACAGTCACATCGGGAGATGTGACCGCTCTACACTGCTCCGGTGATACATTGACAGGAGATAATTGCTCCCGCAGTGTATTACTGCGCCGCCGTCAGAGTTCACCAGAGTTTGCGCTCTCACTTTACGGTGAATTTTCTCACACAGCGGTGCAGCAAGTGACAGCACGAACTCCTGTGACCTCTGACGGCAGTGCAGTGATACACTGTGGGAGGATACCTTCTGTCAGTGTGTCAACAGAGCTGTGTAAAGCGGTCACATCTCCCAATGTGAATCTTCTACATCTGAGATCATCGTGGGACACACGTTATTAAATGGACTATGGCAGAAAGTAAGTATTTGTTGGTTTATTATTTTATTTTTGTTGCAAGAGATTGAGGGCGTCGGGGATTAGCTGTTTGGTCAGTATGAATGTGTTTGTTTTTTGTTTTACAATTGAACACAGTCGCTGAATGATGGGGCTACTCCTGTCCCATAATCGTCTCATGCAGTCACTGTAGCAGACATAGCCAGACAGGAGTAGTAGTCTCATCAGACGATGCCTGGCTACTCACAGACACCCGCAGACAGACACAGACACCCGCATACAGACAGAGACAGACCCTCACATATTCTCCACTCACACACATATTCTCCACCCAAACACTCTTCCTCCTTCCTTTCCACAGCATTTTTGGCATGCAAATCCAAAGCTAATCCACAGACCTTTTTAGGCTGTTTGCACACGCTGCGGATTCACCTGCGGATTTTTCCACGCTGAGTTGCAGGTAAAACCACAGGTAAAGTGACCTGCAGTTTTCCTGCGGATTTGCCGGTGGTTTTCCCCTGCGGATTGACACCTGGACAATGGAACAGGTGGCAAACCGCTGCAGAATCCGCAGAAAGAATTGACATGCTGCGGATTTAAAACCACTGCAAATCCGCACGGAAATATCCACAGCATGTGCACTGTGGATTTGAAATCCCATTGGCTAACATTGTACTGTACACTGTCTGCGGAACTGCTGCGGACCCGCAGGGCCAAATCTGCTGCGGATCCGCAGCAGAATCCGCAGCGTGTGCTCATACCCTTACACCTGCACTTTTGCTGCTGATTTGACTGACTCAATCTAAGTCAATAGGTGCAGAAATGCTGCAGATCCCCAAAAAGAATTGACATGCTGTGGAAAATAAAGCGCTGCAAATCCGCATGGAATTTTCCACAGCGTGTGTACACCAATTCTGGATTCCCATTAATTAACATTGGTTGGGCAATATATTGCAGATTTGGCAATGTGTGCACATGGCCTAAAAATCTGACGAAATTAAAAGAAGCACTTGGATCAGCAAGGACCAGGACAGAAAGAAATGCAGGAAGGCAGAGCAGGAAGCACCAGATGAAACAGTAGAGATATAAAAAATCCAGTACTTGCAGCAACAAAGGGTTATTGCAGAGCCATGTGCAATGAGTGACTTGCAGATATACAGATGGCTAAAAGGAAAGTCATCCAATAAAGATATTACAGCAAGCAAATAATTAAGCACAGGACAGCAGTGATGAATAGGTAATTTGACTGCAATGATGAGGTTACACACGTATAGTAGAGAGTAATAATAATCAGGTACGTAGCTTGCAAACACATTGGTGTGAACACACCAGTATTAGTGTCATGGTTCGGTTTGAGGATTCGATCAGGTGACCTTCAGCTGCTTCGTTAGTTCCCCTGCCTGCTGAGCTATTGCCCTTTCTTCCCTGTCCAAATGCTGATGGTTTCTATTGCCTTTGTTTCCCTTTCTTGGTTGGCTCCTCTCCAGGTGTTTCTCATTTTCCTGTTTTGGTTCACCCAATCACATTTTAGGTGGGGTTTTAACCCTTCCCTGCACTTCCATGCTGGCTATGCCTATTGTTGTATGTGTGTTCAAGAGTTGCAACCCTTCAGCTAAGGGGTTTACCTTGTTTGGTAAACTCCAGTTGTATTCTTTCAGTGAGTCTGTTTGTTTTCCTTCCCAGCACCTTTTCCTTTTACCACAGTTAGGTTTCTGGGAGGTTAATTGTTCCTTTTATTTTGGTTCTCCTTAGTTTTCTCTCACTTCCCAATATGAGCGTGTTTTAGTTTCTCAACCTGGGTTTTCATATCTTACTTCAAACTTTCCTTTTCCCTTATTTGCAGTGTGTTGTTGACTCCCATCTGGTCCCTCAGGAGGAACGAGAAAGCCCTTGACAGCCATTTAGCGAGCTAGGTTTGAGGTGGTGTTTTTAGTTGTGTAGCTAGGGCCTTTCTAGTCAGTACAGGGACCAGTTGGATGTAGGTGCGGCATCTCCCTGTGGTTAAACTTCCATTTTTCTGCTACCTGTTTGTGAGTGTGTAATAACAATTAGCTGAGATGAGTGCTGTCAGAAGTACCTGCAACAGCTGAGTTGAGAATATATTAGCAGAAAAAGTATTAGTTGCAGATTGTTGAACAGCAGAGAGGAATTTTCTGGAGAGATGATTAGACAGCTGGGTTAAGAAGATTATGAAGCAAACACCTGTAATACAAGTCATAGCTGAAAGCTGTGTTTTCTTAACACTCAGCACATAGCATTAAAAGTCCTTGGATGATGATGTCAGCTGTGTATGCCTTTTTTGCCACAGTAATCTATCATGGAGTAAAATAAAGGAAGCTGGCCATAGGGGAAAAAACAAAGGTAACTAACAGTAAGCTGAGAATCAGTGCTCAAAGTCAAGCAGCAGTTGCAAAAGTAAATAATATTTTAGGATGTATAAAAAGAGTTATAAAAACTAGGGATGAGCAAACATGCTTGGTGATACTCAGATATCACTAGAGTATCTGGGTTCTCAGTCGAGCTCATTATTCATCAAGCATTAACTGGTGTTCAATTTCAATCTTGAATCTCTGCCCTGCATGTTTGGCGCCTTTTACACAAACAATAATCATGCGGGGATTGCCTGAGCATCACTGTAATGTTGTAGCCATCTTGGTAGTGGGCATTACTGTGATTGGCTGGCCATGTGACCTCACCTGGGGTTACAAAAGGACAGGCGCCGCCAAGGTTGGCACGCTGACGTCACTGCACAGCTCTGTGACCGTTGTTATTGGAGGGAGAGAGTGCTTTGCCAGACGTGCATGTGTACAGTTTAATGTATCTAAATCTTGTAGTGTTGAGACTGGTGCTAAAGCTGAACCATCAGCTAATTTTGTGCTTTGCTATTTGTTTCCGATACAATCTGCATTTAACCTAGGGAGGGAGAGAGAATTTCAAGAGCAGGAAGACTGGCTGAATACAGTCTCTAGCCAGGGATTAGGGCTTGCAGTCCATTGCTAAATATATAGCTGTGACAGTTGACCACATTTTTAATTTTTGGGTGAAAAAAACTGGCTATATTTTCATCCATAGAGTATTAGGTGCTTTATTTCTGTGTTATATAACACTCCAAAAAAGGATTGAAACTTTTATGTATTCAATTCCTCATCCATACACTATTACATGGTCTGTGGTACATTTTGATGTTACATAACAGTCCAGAAAGCACTGAAACATTTTTTTAAATTGAATTACTCATTTACATACTATTACATGGTTTGTGATACATTTCGGTGTTACATAACAGTCCAAAAAGTGTTGAAACATTTTTCTGTATTCAATTACTTATCCATATACTATTACATGGTCTACGGTACATTTCAGTGTTATATACCAGTACAAAAAAGCGTTGAAACATTTTTCTGTATTCAGTTACTTATCCATATACTATTAAGTGGTCTGTAGTACATTTCGGTGTTACATAACATTTCAAAAAGCGTTGAAATTTTTTTTGCATTCAATTACTCATCCATAGATAATTATGTGGTCTGTGGAAAATTTCAGTGTTACATAACAGTCAAAAAAAGTGTTAAAACATTTTTCTGTATTTAATTACTCATCCATGTACTATTACGTGCTCTGTCATACATTTTGGTGTTATATAATACTCCAATAAAGCAATGAAAATTTTTTCCGGATTCAAATACTCAACCATAGAGTATTTTTTGATTTGTGATACATGTCAGTGGTATTAAACTAAAAAAAAATGCTTTGCTGCAGGTGATCTTTTTTAAATTAAAAATTAACTTGGTTTTAAGAGACCTAGCAATTTGAAAATGTGTAAGGTGTGCAGTAAGGGCTGGGAATGTGGCAGTGCTAATGATGGTGCATGCAGATGCCGAGGACGAGGGGCACGTGCTACTTCACCTGTTGCTGGAGCACAAGAAACACACCCATCTATGACACATAGGTTAATGTCCCACTTTGCAGGGAGGCACGGTACATCACTTCTGAAGCCAGAGCAGTGCAAACAGGTGGTCGGTTTGATAGCAGATAATGCTTCCAGCATGCTTGGTAGCACAACCAAGTCTTTCACATGGTTTAGTCTTACCAGTCAGCAGTTTGGATCACTTAATCATTACCCTGAACCTCCTTTCTTCCAGCATGTTGAGTCCCAGGAGACTAGTGATCCCACACTGGGACACTCCAAGGAGCTCTTTACAACATCACTTCTTGATTGTGGCCTCTCACCCTGCATGTTACAAGAGGGAGAAGAGATACTGTTCAGTGATGCATAAAACTTAGAGCAACCACTGCCACAAGTAAAAGATGATGGGAAAGGAAAATTTTGTTTAAGGAGGAAAATGATCGTGAGACACCGTTATCGATAAGTTAGGTTGTTGTTAAGTAACCAAGTCAGAGGACAAGGGTGCGGCAGTTGGAAGACAAGGTGGTGGATGACAAAGTCACAGACCCAGCCTGGGTATCTGGCATGCAGAGTGAGGACAGCAGCTCTGAATAGGAAGGATCAGCAGCAACAAAACAGGCAGGAAGAGGAATTGGGGTGACTTGAGCGAGAAAGAGGGCAACTGTTCCGGAGATCTATGACACTCCTGAATTTCTCCATCAAAGAGTTAGGCGTACCCGAGTCTGTGACTTATTTAAAGAACTCTGAGACATAAAAAAGTGGTAATTTGCAACCTGTGCCATGCCAATATCACAAGGGGCCTCATGGCTAAGAGCCTAACCACTACCAGCATGATCAGGTACATGTTATCCAAGCACCCGACTCAGTGGGCCGAATGGTTGGGTCCACGATTGGTACCAGCACTGCAAGTGGATGACAACACTGCCTCTTCCCCTGTGCTATATGGAGCACCCTGGCGTGCAGCGCGTGGCGCAGGGCCGTGGGGAGCTTGGTACAGGGCCCGTCGACTTCATTGAGGACGGTGTCACAGCGGCTGTGACCCGGTCCGTGGCCCTGGGGCGTCCATTAAATAAAATAGAGAAAGGGAAAAGTTGTTTGTGATGTTGTTAGATGTGGTAAAAATGAAGATAAAGTTTGTAGATGATTAAATACGTGACGCCACCTGTGATATTCTGGTCAGAGGTGACCAGCGCTGCGGTGTTGTTCCCCTGAGACTGTTGGTGTGTCGCACCTGAGGTGAATATAGCTCTCCACAGGTAGAGCAATAGTCCCAGGGCAAAGATATTTGGTTAATAGATAAGATGGCTGTGAACGTTGGGGTTCAGAGAAATGAGAGGACACAGAGAGGGGCAGTTTCTTTACCTTTTACTGGCATTTGGCTGCAATCCGGAGTACTACATACAGTTGATGGCTTGAGTCTGGCTCGCCTGGAGGCATTCAGGGGCTCCACCTTGCCAGGTGGGGGTTTAGGACCTTCCTTCTGTGCTTTGGGTGTGGGTCTCTGCTGTTTATAACTAAGCTGAGACCCTCTATTTGTGAAGATTTCTCTAGCCTGTATGGCTGTCAGCATGAGCCTATTCCACGGGTACTGTTCTTTTCACCGTCAGCCCCGGGCTCCTTATCCACTGCCGTGCCCTCAGGTGTTCAATGTTGCACAGGAGCTTACAGTCCCCTGTACTTTCAGATTCGGCAATCAGGACATACAGCTCCTGACCACCAAGGACTCTGGTGTCCCTTTTCTCTCTATTAGCGCTTCACTCTGGGGTCTGCTATATGCAGTTTTCAGCTTCCCCAGAGCCTCTCTGTCTCTGCTCGTGTCCATTCCCTCTTCACAGATTAGCACTCCCTGTCTTGAACTGACAGGATCTTCCAGAAAGATCTTTTTACCTCACGTTTAACTGCCTTGTCATTTTCTCTCAGCTCACAGCTGCTCTCGTTTCCATGACAACTCCCTCAGCTCATTTCTAGCTGACTCACCAACCCCCTCTGCTGGCCAGAATTTATAAGGCAGCTTCCTTTTCTGACCTGCAGCAGGAATTGTGATTTAATCTATGTTACCTGGCATGGGGCCCTCTTCTGCCTCCAAGTATGACTTCACCTCTTTGAGTGAGGTAATGTCACTGTGACAACCGGACTCTGGGGTGTCACATTCACCCCCAGTTAAGTTCAGTACTTCGGGACTGAGGAAACATAACAAGAATTGTTAACAACAACAATCAATGAAAATCTACAAAGTCTTAAAAATGTAAAAATTATTAAAAACCAGACAAGAAAAAGAAACAATAGCACAGTTACTGCAGTGACCAGTCCTTACGCTGCTATTCAGGAATTGTCTTTGTGCTTGTACCTGGAGTTTGGTTGGTGGGAACTGCCTTAACCCACTTTGTGTGTCGCCCCTGGGCGTGGCTACAGGGCACTCTGTAGATGGGCCTGTTTTTCAGCCACGCCGGCGGATTATTTTCAAGGCCTTTTTGGAGTAACTATTTACAAATAAAAGTTCTGACCACACATAGTCCTGTGGCTCAATTGTCCTTTAACTGGTTATTACGAATACTTTAAAAAGGTTCATACAGTAAGTCTCTCATGCTTAATACTATACATTCTTATTACTTTATTTACATTATGTAATCTATGTAACGGGCAGGGATCTGACCTCTAATTGTAAAGGCGTTGGATTTCTGACTCTGCACAGCAGGTATCCAGAGCCGTACATCCAGTGGCCTCCCATTCCCCTCCGACCGCTCAGGGCTCTGCTCAGCAATCTCAGCGATCCAGGCGTCCTGCTCAGACGCGCTCTGTGAGTCTGGATGTTGCTGCCACCTCTGGTGCAGCAAAGGTAGCGCAACCTGCTTTGCAGGGAACAGCTCCAGAGGCTAAGTCCTCTTGCCGTGCTACTGGGCATGCCCGCAAGATGACCTCTCAGTGGAGAGCAGGGGTCACATGCTCAGGTCCTGCATCGGATCTGATTGGTCCTTCCCAAAGTACTGGAAGGTCCCGGAAGCGCATGGCTATAAAAAGCCTGCATGGCGGCTCAGCTATGCGCTAGTGTAGACTTATTATGCTATGTGTGAATGGTGATGGATGCATGTGTCTGGTGACTGACTTATTTGAAACCCCTACCCTCAGATATTACGAATGGTGACAGAGTGTTGGTTTAGTCAGCGCCAGGTAGTGGCTAGCTATGCGCCACTGAGCTACCATACCATACACTAGCCTCTGTCAGTGACCGCTTCCCCGGCACTGACGTTAAGCGGCCTCAGTTTACGCCGCGCTGCAGTCAGCAGCATCTCTTGCGTTCGCTGCTGCGACGCCACACGCCGGCAGCCTGTGAGGTTAACAGGTCCGGTGCTTATGCCCTATTACCTCTAGGGCGTCTCTGTGCCTGTAACAGAGCCACGCCTAGCACCTCGGGTGACGCTAACCCTAGTGCAGTGCTCCGCCTCCTAGCTAGTCTGCCATTGTCCAGCAGCGGGCTTGTCACCTACCGCACGGTGGACCCCGGGCGGCGAACGCACCTCTTATTATTATTTATATTTGGTGCGTTCCGCCGTCCATAACATTACACTAGCTCCAGGGTCTGGCTGGAAATGGCAGACCTACAGCAGCTGCAGTGCTACATTCGGCAGCTGGAGAGCAGGTTGGCGGCTATTGAGAGTGCCAATTCAGCTGCGAATGCTGCGCTAGCTGCTGCCCAGACAGTCGCTGAGGCTGTCTCACATGTGCCCGCAGTTTTGCCCACGCCGACAATCTCTTGCCTCCCGCTTCCCGACAAGTTCTCGGGTGACAGTGCCACCTGTAGGGGATTCATGAGCCAGTGCTCTATTCAGCTTGAGTTACTGACTGCGCGGTTCCCTACAGAGCGGCCTAAGGTGGGGTTTATCGTCTCATTGCTGTCTGGCAGGGCATTACAGTGGGCTACAACATTGTGGGAACGTGATGATCCCGTGGTTCAGGGTGCTGCTCAGTTCCTCACGGCCCAGAAGCAGTTCTTTTTGGGACCACGGATCACGCACGATACCTCACTCCAATTATTATCCCTAACACAGGGGTCGCTCTCGGTTAGCCATTATGCCGTCCATTTCCGGACATTGGCTTCCGAATTAGAGTGGCCAGACAAAGCATTAGTCCCGGCATTTTGGAGTGGGTTGGCTGAGCATGTCAAAGATGCTCTAGCTACCAAAGAGGTTCCCACAAGTCTGGAGGAACTGATTGCCGTTTCCACTCTCATTGACTTCAGGTTTACGGTGCGCGGGCTGGAACGTGCACAATCCAGACGTAGGGTTAATTTGGCTCCCACCTTCACCTAGCTGCTAAGAGATTCCGCACTGGAGCTCTCATCCTCCAAACCTATGGAGGTGTCTCGCACCGGCCCCAAGACACGTCCAATGCGAGGCTCCGTATGTTGCTAACAATGCCGACAGTTTGGCCATTCGGCTAGCACGTGTCCACAGCTCTCGAAACAACGACCACGTCCAGTGGCCGTAGGTGGTGGTCAGTCTAATAGGCAACCCTTTTCCCCCAAACCAGTATTCCAGGGTACTTTAGATAGTGAGGCGTCCACCTGGGAGGCAGAGGTTACCGTGGATTCCGGGGCCGAAGGGAACTTTATGTCGACCTTCGCCCAGAAACATGCTATTCCACTGGTGTTACTGCCTCAGCCTCTGACCATTAGGGTGGTTAGCGGTGCACCTTTACCATCTCAGGTGACCCACCAGACAGCTCCACTCGGGCTCTCTATCTCACCCTCTCATCGTGAGGTCCTGTCCCTGCTCATCTTGCCTGATGGCATCGACCAGGTGCTTCTCAGGGTTCCCTGGCTCCGTTGCCACTCCCCTCATATTGATTGGGCTTCGGGAAGTATACTGGGTTGGAGCAAGGACTGTGAGGGAAGGTGCCTGGGGGGCAGTGTTCAGGTAGATTCCACGGAAGTGCCTGCGGATCTTTCCGCGCTTCCGAAGCCCTACCACCAGTACGCGGATGTCTTCTCCAAGAAGTCTGCGGAGACGCTCCCGCCGCACCGTCCTTACAATTGCCCGATAGATCTCCTGCCAGGCACAGAACCTCCTAGAGGCTTTGTGTATCCGCTATCACTCCCTAGGACAGAGGCTATGTCGCAATATATCCGGGAGAACCTGGCTAGAGGTTTTATCAGAAAATCGGTGTCGCCGGCAGGTGCAGGGTTCTTCTTCGTAGAGAAGAAGAACGGAGAGTTACGTCCCTGCATTGACTACAGAGGTCTCAACACTATCATGGTCAAAAACAAATACCCTCTTCCGTTGATCTCTGAGTTATTTGACAGGTTGCGAGAGGCCCGGATCTTTACAAAATTAGATCTACGGGGGGCGTACAACCTGATCCGCATTCGCGAAGGAGACGAGTGGAAGACAGCTTTTAATATTAGGGATGGCCATTACGAATATCTGGTCATGCCTTTTGTCCTTTGTAATGCGCCTGCTGTCTCCAAGGATTTCGTTAACGACGTCTTTCGCGACATGCTCTCTACCTCGGTGGTTGTCTATCTGGATGACATACTCATCTTCTTGCCAGATTTGACCACCCACCGGAGAGACGTCTGCAGGGTCTTCGACCGTCTGCGGGCGAACTCTCTCTTTGCCAAGCTGGAGAAGTGCCAGTTTGAGCAGGAGCCCTTGCCGTTCCTGGGCTATTTCATCTCGGCCCAGGGGTTGGCTATGGATCCTGCCAAACTGCAGGAGGTGATGGATTGGCAGGAACCCCATTCACTCAAAGCGGTGCAGAGCTTTTTAGGGTTCGTGAATTATTACCGCAAGTTTATACCGCACTTTTCCACACTGGTGGCTCCTTTGGTTGCTCTCACTAAAAAAGGAGCTAACCCCAACGCTTGGTCTGAACAGGTCTCCAAGGCCTTCACGTCTATAAAATCTCATTTTGCTGGTGCTCCCATCTTACATCTTCCCGATGTAGATAAGCCATTTATTCTGGAGGTTGATGCCTCTTCCGTTGGTGCAGGAGCAGTCCTTTTCCAGAAGGATGCTCAAGGTCGGAAGCAGCCCTGCTACTTTTTCTCAAAGACCTTCTCACCGGCGGAGAGGAATTACTCCATCGGTGACAGGGAGTTGCTAGCCATGAAGTTGGCCTTTTCCGAGTGGAGACATCTCCCAGAGGGAGCTCGGTTTCCCTTCCAGGTATATACGGACCATAAAAATCTGGTCTATATACAGATGGCCCAGCGCCTGAACTCTCGTCAGGCTAGGTGGTCGCTCTTCTTTTCCCGCTTCCGCTTCACCTTGCATTATCTCTCAGGGGAAAAGAACGTCCGTGCGGATGCTCTCTCACGCTCGGTAGTTTCTGCGGAAGAAGGAGAGGCTGAGCCTCGGCTAATTCTCCCGCCGGAGAGTTTTACGACCGTGGCTCCAGTTGCTCTCGAGTCTGTGCCACCGGGCAAGACATGGGTGCCTCCCCAGCTACGGCCAGAGGTTCTCGCTTGGGCACATGCCTCCAGGGTAGGTGGTCACTTTGGCAATAAGTGGACCACTGAACTCCTGGCAAGGTCATATTGGTGGCTACATATGGCTCGAGATGTTAAGGAATACGTACAAGCATGCGTCTCGTGTGCACGGAACAGACCCTCTAGACAGAGGCCGGCAGGGCTTTTGTATCCTCTGCCAGTGGCGGATAGACCTTGGGAGATGGTTGGCATGGACTTCGTGGTTGGCCTGCCCAAGTCTGGCGGCAGTACGGTCATCTGGGTGGTCACCGACCATTTTTCCAAAATCTGGTGCCACTCGCACGGTTGCCTTCCACTCGTGGTCTTGCCACTCTGTTCATAAAGCACGTATTCCGGTTACATGGCATGCCGGACAAAATCGTTAGTTATCGAGGCCCCCAGTTCGCGTCTCGGTTTTGGAAGGAGCTCTGCAGTCTACTCAGCATCGAGCTAAATCTGTCCTCCGCTTACCATCCCGAGACAAACGGCTTGGTTGAGAGAGCCAACCAAACCTTGGTCACGTACCTGCGGCATTTTGTCTCTGCCAGGCAGGATGACTGGGCATCCTTGCTACCATGGGCTGAGTTTGCCCTGAATAATGCAGTGGCCGATTCCACTGGTCAGACGCCCTTTTTTTTAAACTACGGCCAACATCCACGCGTCCCTGTCCCGATGCCAGTGTCCTCCATTGATTCCAGTGTGGCAGACTGGGCAGTGGAGGCTCGCGACATTTGAGATCGCACTCAGGATGCTATCCGGGCCTCTAAAGAAAGGATGAGGGTGACTGCCGACACACGTCGGTGACCCGCTCCAAGCTTCTCCCCCGGCGACATGGTGTGGCTCTCTACTCGAAACATCAAACTGCGAGTCGAGTCCCCCAAGTTCGCGCCGCGATACATTGGGCCTTTTAAGGTTCTCGAGCGTATCAGCTTGGTGGTCTATCGCCTGGCTCTTCCTCCACACTTAGCCATTTCGGACGTTTTCCATGTGTCCCTCCTCAAACCAGTTCATATGGCCCGGTTCACCGAGTCATCTGCCAGGTCGTCAGACTTGTCATCTGATGAGTTCGAGGTTAATGCCATCGTGGGACGCAGGAGTCCGTGGCAAAAAATTTTATTAGGTGGATTGGAAGGGTCATGGACCGGAGGTTCGGACCTGGTGGAGAATATCCATACTCCACTTCTGATCGCGGCCTTTGAGCATAGCGAGGCTCAGAGGGGGGGCCCTAGGGGGGGTAACATTAGGCGTCGGAATTCTGACTCTGCACAGCAGGAATCCAGAGCCGTACATCCAGCGGTCTCCCATTCCCCTCCGACCGCTCAGGGTTCTGCTCAGCAATCTTGGCGATCCAGGCGTCCTACTCAGACCCGCTCTGTTAGTCTGGATGTTGCTGCCACCTCTGGTGCAGCAAAGGTAGCGCAACCTGCTTTGCAGGGAACCGCTCTAGAGGCTAAGTCCTCTCGCCGTGCTACTGGGCATACCCACAAGATGACCTCTCAGTGGAGAGCAGGGGTCACATGACCTGACCTGTTCTCTGATGTCTACTGTGGGTGCACTAGTCACTACACTAAAAGTAGACTTGTGTAGTCTAAGTATTCTGGACTGCCTTCTCTTTACTCCCAGACTCACCATGAGATTGTCAAATTTGCTGTTAACAGGGGACAATTTTCCGCATTCCACTGCAGATGTGGCATCTGTTTCTGGAGCCATTTCATTTAGAGTCTCTACTTCATCTGGTGCAGTAGGTTGATGAAAGGTTAAGACTGGTACTACGATTGCCTGATTTACTTGTGTCCACGTTCGAGGAAATTCTCCAAGTATAGTATGGATCTTTTCTTCCACCTCTACTGTGGGCTGTGGAGTGTCTTGGACTTCTTTCTTGTCCTTCAACTGATTAGGGCACACCTTTAGATGATCTCTTGAGACTGCTTCTAAGGTTTCTCCTCCATCTTTGCTGATGAGGTATACCTTGGTGTTATTAAAGTCTGAAGGTATTACGGTGTATGGCTCTGCCTCCCACTGGTCATCTAGTTTGTGAACACGTCTCTTTCTTTTGAGTATTTGTTCTCCTGGTGTCAAGGGAACTGCAGGGGCGTGTTGATTGTAATTTTTTTCCTGCCTCTGTCTTTCTTGGTACAAACTTTACTCCACACATTGGTGGAGTTTACCGGTTTATGATTATATAGATCTACCAGATCTGGAAACTTCTCTGGTCACTGGTTTCGTGAGGTAAGGTCTTCAATAAGTCAATTACCATCTGGTTCATCTTCTCACACATGCCATTTGTCTGTGGATGGTACGGCGTCGTTCTGATTTTCTTGCAACCGTACATGTTACAGAACTCCTGGAACACTTCTGCCTCAAAGGCTGGACCTTGGTCGGTGAGCACTTGTTCAGGGTATCTGTGCAGTCGACAAAAGTGCTGCTGAAATGCCTTGGCTGCTGTCTTCGCTGTTTAGTCTTTAACAGGCACGACTACCAAGAACCTTGAGTAATGGTCCATCATTGTCAAAGCATAGTTGTAGCCATTCCTACTCGGAGTTAACTTCACGTAATCCAAGGCTACCAGTTCAAGCAGCTGCTTTGTGATGATTGGCTGTAATGGGGCTCGCTGGCTGTTTCGGTCTTTTCTGCGCAGGTTGCTTGGGCCACGTTCTCGGCACCACTTCTCAATGGCTGTCCTCATGCCAACCCAGTAGAACCTTTCACGAAGTAGGACCTCCAACTTCTTCCAACCGAAGTGCCCTGCTCCATTGTGGTATGCCTCTAAGACCATTGGCGCATCCCTCTTTGGGACTACCACCTGCCAGACCAGTTCATGTGTGCGCGAGTTGATGTTCCTCCGACACAGTTTACCCTTGTAGATGAACAGCTTGCCTCTCTCCTTCCATAGCTGCTGTGCTTCCTCTGGGTCATCTGGACCAGGGTGTGAATCAGCATGTGCCAGCCACTCCTTTACTAGGCGAACAGCTGGATCACTGTCTTGTGTCTCTGCCCACTCATGATGGAGTAATGGGTTCAACGTTACTTCTCGTACGACAAAGTGCTTATTCCTCACTCCTTGGGTGCGCTGGGCTGCAATTGGATGGTGGAAGGCTGGTAACTCGATTTCTTCGAGTTCTTTTGGATCTTCTCCCCCGTCAGGTGAATTGGGCATCCTGGACAGCGCATCTGCATTAGCGTTCTTATGTCCTGCTCTGTACTTGATGTTGAACTCATACTTGGACAGCCGGGCCATCCCTCGCTGCTCAAGTGCCCCAAGCTTTGCCGTTTCAAGGTGAGTTAGCGGATTATTGTCCATGTAGATGGTGAACTTTGCTGAAGCCAAGTAGTGCTTGAAGCGCTCTGTTACTGCCCAGACTATGGCACGGATCTCAAGTTTAAAGGAACTGTAGTTGTCTGGGTTCCTCTCAGTGGGACGAAGCTTCCTGCTGGCGTAGGCAATCACTTTCTCTCTGCCTTTCTGCACTTGTGAAAGCACTGCTCCCAATCCCACGTTACTGGCATCAGTGTAAAGTACTAATGGTTGGTCATAGTCAGGGTAGGCCAGGACCTCATCTCCCGTGAGGGCCAGTTTCAACTTGGTGAAGGACTCTTCTATCCTTTTGTTCCACTCGAATGGAAGACTCTTGTTCTTGGCCTTCTTGGATTGGCCCACTAGAAGATCTTGCAGTGGTGCTGCTATTTTGGTGAAGTCCTTGATAAATCTTTGGTAGTAGCCTACTAACCCAAGAAATTGCCTCACTTCATGAATAGTGCTGGGTCTTTTCCTGTCCCGGATAACGGTGACTTTGTCAGGTCGGGTGCCACACCTTCCGCGCTCACCATATGGCCTAGGTACTGCACCTTGGGTTTCAAAAGGTGACATTTGGACGGCTTTACTTTCAAGGCAAAGTTTGACCGGGCTTCGAATACCTCGGCCAGGTGCTTCAAATGGTCTTCGTAGGTTTTGGAGAAGACGATGATGTCGTCCAGGTACAGCAGAATGGTTTCAAAGTTTTTATGTCCAAGGCAGCATTCCATTAACCGCTGAAATGTTCCTGGCGCATTGCTGAGCCAGAACGGCATGTAGTTAAAATCGCAGAGGCCCATTGGTGTTGTAAACGCTGTCTTCTCTTTGTCTGCCTCTGCCACAGGAGCCTGCCAATACCCACTGGTGAGATCTAAAATCGAGAAATAGTTAGCAGTTCTCAGTGCAGCTAGTGATTCCTCAATTCTAGGCAATGGGTAAGCGTTCTTATGTGTAAGGCTATTTTCACATTTGCGTTTAAGGCTGCGTCCCCTATCTTTAGCACTGGGGACGCAGGCTGTGCGCAGGTATGCATTTGGCGGCGCATGCGTCCTTTTGACGCTGCGCCGAGCGCACCAAATTGCAACCTGGCGGAGCTACTGGCGGAGGCACGGCAGGGGCGGGGCTTAGCGGCGGCCGTGCGCAGGCCGCCACTGCTGCCTTAAACGCGAATGTGAAACTAGCCTTATGCTGTTAATTCGCCTGTAGTCTACACACATTCTCATAGTACCATCTTTCTTTTTAACGAGGACTAATGGAGCTGCCCAGGGGCTACAACTATCTCTGATTACCCCAGCCTCCTTCATCTCACGTAACATACTCTTGGCACATTGATAGTGTGCTGGGGCTACAGGCCAGTGTCTCTCTTTAATGGGTGGATGATCTCCGGTGGGGATATGATGTTGAACCCCTTTTGCCTGCCCAAAATCTAGAGGATGCTTGCTGAAGACCCGTTCAAATTCTCGAGTGACCCGGTAAGCCCCATGCTTTTGGCGCAAAGGGGTGGAGTCAGTGCCTACCTGTAGCTGCTGACACCAATCCTCCTGCTGCCCTTCAGAGCCATTCTCTTCCACCTTGTCAGATGGAAGCAAGGGTTCTAGTGCCTCTATTGCATTGTTGCTGACAGTGAACAATTTAGCAAGGGTGGCATACCGGGGTAACTGGACCTCTCTCTCCCACAATTTAAGATGCGTATTGGTACTCTCCCCTTGTGGACATCAACTACCCCTCTGGCTGTCAGGATAGTGGGTCTACTATCAGAGTACATGGGTTCTACCAGGGCTTGGTAATCTTGACCCCTGAGGCCTATTGCTGCCCGACACCAAATTAACATTTCACTTCTGGGAGGTACTGCAATGGGGAAAGGATCACTTACTCTGACACTCCCGACTTCTCCGCCAGACAGCTCTACCTGTTGTCTCTGCATCAGGGCTCTGATTTCCTTTTGCAGGACCCGTTGATGACTGGAGCTGGCGGTCTCGGCTACCTGTTGTAACAAAGCAATAATTTTTCCAAGACAATTTTCAATTACATTAGTGCCTAAAGTGATCATAGGATGGCATTCTCGTTTGTCAATATCAACTATTATCAAACCTTGCGATTGCAATTCTACTCGGCCAATCTTGATGGTCACCTCTTTATATCCCATCTTAGGCAAGAGCTGACCATTGCTGGCAAAAATGTTACGGTCTTTATCTGGGCTATGAGTAATGTCTGAATCTGCCCAGTACTGCTTAAAAAGAACATATGGTATCGTTGTCACCGGGAGCCGGTGTCCAGTAAAGCGTTCATTGAAAAACCGTCAATCATGACAGGCAGGACTGGTCGTCCTCCTACGTACTTGTCTCGCCAATTTGGTGGGCCTGGTCGTCTTACTCCTGGGGGTTGGCCCTTTGCCCCAGGGGTTGCTTGTTTAAATGACAGGATCTTGCTAGGTGTCCCGCCTTGTTGCAGCGGCGACAAATGGGCTGTCCGTCCTTGTCGTAGCGATCGCTGTCTCTCCCTCTGGTTGGTGGGATCCTCCTCTGCTGTCACCATGGGACATCATCTGGACTGGAGGCCAGCTGGATCTTCCTTTTTGGAGTCACTTGCAGGGACTGCACAGTTTTTGTGAGTGCAGCCACACTTTTGGTTAGTTCCTTGACTTGGAGATGTAAGTCTGCAGCAGAGTCATCATCTTAGGCTGGCTTGTCAGTCTCAATAGGGGTCTTTGGAAAGGATGCTGTCTCCTGCTGGTATGTAATTGCAGGATGCTTAGAGGGCTCTGTGCTGCTAGGATTCAGTTCACGCAACACTCGGATGGCTCTATCCTTAAAGTGTGCAAAGTCCAGTTCAGGATTTTGTAGGGCCATTATGCACAGCTGTGTCCTTTGATTGTTAGACTGGAGTCCCTCTATGACCTGCTCTGTTAGTAATCTATCTTCATCTTGCACGCTCTCAGGGTCAACCTGCTTTACGGCCCGTAGTGCTTCCTGAAGATTAAGGGCATAGTCCTGTATACTGTCCTGCACTCTCTGTTTGCACCCAAAGAATCTCATTTTTATCTCTGATGCAGTGCGGGTATCAAAAGTGTTCTTTAGTCTGGCCAAGATTTGTTGGACAGTCCCTTTATCAGTGTCCGGCCAGGACTTTACTTCCCTGTGGGCCGCACCAGTCAACTGGCCAATGAGGATACTGACTTTTTGGCTTTCTGACAGGGGGTACACTTTTAACAAACTACATAGTCTTTCTTTAAAATCGCTCAGGGTGTGCGACTCCCCTGAGTACTGTGGTAACCAGGCTGCTCCTGGTATATATGGCATTGATAGCGGCATTATGGAGGCTGCGGCTGCGACCGCCGCTGAATCTTCACCTGCGTTGGGCATTTTCTTCCTGTTTTTCACTTGCTCACAATAGAGCGCAGCTCCAGTTTCACTGGCACGCCCCTCTCTGCTCGCACGCACTGTGTGACGCAGTTTTGGTGGTTACTTGAAAGCTCAGTCAAATCTTTAGCACTCAATTTAATAAAGTCTATGGCACACAGTACCCAGCTTTCCAGGCTCCTTTACCCAGCTTTGCTAGGCTTGCTAAATCCTGTTCGTGACACCAGTTGGAGCGCCCTGCCTTGTCATTTTCTCTCAGCTCACAGCTGCTCTCGTTTCCATGACAACTCCCTCAGCTCATTTCTAGCTGACTCAGATGTATACTGTCAAAGGTGTGGGCCAATTTCATGACACTCTTCCAATGCCCATGCCCTGGTGACCGGGCATTTTTGACAAGGAGGGAAAAGTTTTTAAAGCTGGTCAAGCAATACTTGGCCGACAAAACCAGCATGCTCCCTAATTCCTCTACAACCTTCAGCTATTCGGTCTCAAAGCTGGACACCTGGCATGAGCTGTCACTCTATGCCTTGGAGATACTGTGCTGCTCTGCCGCTAGCGTCTTGTATGAGTGGGTTTTTAGGACCATCAGGGGTCCATAAAAGTCAGACTTTTTCACCTGTCAACAGTAAGTGCTGACAAGCTCCATCTGATAACAATGAACTAAGCCTGGATTAGACACAACTTTTCCACACCACAAGTTGACAGAAGCACATAGTGTTTTTAATGTTCAATATTTGAATGAGGTCTGCCAGTTGTTGCCTTCTAGGGTCTAGGGATGACTGGAAGACCCTACTTAAATTTTTTTCTGGGCTTTGCACTTTATGCAAAGTTTTTATGAGTGTAGAAGTACCACAACTACACTTTCTTAATTTTGTTAAGAGGCACTCCAGTTGGTGTCTCCAAGGGTGTATAGAATAGCCTGCTTGAATCTATTGGCAGGCTTTGCACAATGTGCAGAGCTTTTAGGAGTGTAGGAGTAACACAACTACACTTTGTTAACAATATCTGAATGAAGCAGTTGATGCCTTTAACGGTGTATGGATGACCCTGATTGCAATTTTTGACAGGATATACACTTAGTACATAGCCTTTATAAGTCGAGGAGTACCACTACATTACAATTTGAACAGAATGTCTATGAGACCCTCCTTTAAGTCTAATACAGGATGTTTCTGAGTCTCTCTGAGTCCCTAATTTCTGCCACTTCTCGCTTTCTTCATAAATTACACTGAAATGTCCAATTTTTTTTTATAAAAAAAAAAAAATCAATTTTGGTTTACTTAAATTATGGGTTTTTTTATCCTTTTTACATCTTGCCTTATATACAAGTCATTATACTGGAAATAATATTTTTTATCATTTTTCCTGTAAACTCCAATTTCTTGTTGATTTTGAATATTTTATTGTCAGTCCTTAAAATGGACTTAAAGTATGACACCATTGTTCTGAGCAGCGATCTGGGAGTAGCAGATGCTTCCAGGGGTCTTCCCCATGTTGTTCTCCTTTCATTCAGCAATTTTTCCACTCATTTCATCATTTTTACTTCCCCCCAGACCTCCTTGTAGGGTCTGCTGGAAAAATGCTCTGATTTCATATTGACTACCTTTATACTCGATACTCAAAATGAGCCTCTGAGTATTAGGAATTGCTTGGTTCGAGTAAAGAGCATCTGAGCATTTTAGTGCTCGCTCATCTCTACTAAATAACAGCAAGCTAAGAAGCTGTAGTCAAAATCAAGTAGCAGTTGTGTAGGGGAGTGAATTGAAACATCCCCTTTAAAGAGTTCTAATATAAATATATTGTGAATGTTGTATAGATATAATTATGCTCCAGTACTGCTACACTATTGTGTATTACCTCCGTTCTCATTGGTACTGCCACATTATATATGTGTTACCATGCTGTACATATTGTAATATATTGTGTTGTATGATGTTCTACATGTAAATGCATATGTTAGTGTAAGCTGGTGCATCCTATGGGTTCAATAGTGGAGGACACTATTAGTATAGAGTTCCTAGATATGGGTAAGTGTAGTTTTGTAGTGGGCCACTAGGTGAATGTATACTAGTGGGCCTTGTTAGGTATAGCTATAGGAAGTTCATATAGAGTTAACTGTAGGAGGAGCTGCTATGGTTTAAGCTAGTGTAGGCGATAGGAACAGTTCAGAAGGGCGAGCACGCCCAAAGTGTCCACAAGGGCTCTAAGCCCAGGACACCATAGCAGCTATGCAACGTTATGAAGAAGAAAAGCACAGGCACAGTCAGACGGGTGCTGGATAAGACCGGAGCACCCAGGAAATTGCAGTTTGTGACTTCAGCAGGAACAGGAAGGAATACGTGGTCCAAAAGTCGTGCAGGGCGCAGAATATTCACCATGTGGCAGATCTTAAATAGGGCTGAAGCTTGCAAATCCGAGGCAAAACAGATGAACGGGATCCCCTATGTCTTGAGGTCCTACAGAAGTGATGCTGCGGTACCGCCTAGGGCGCTACTACCCTGTAATGTGCGTGAGGACAGAGAAAGCAGGAAAGGGAAAGTGCAGGAGGAATGCTGTGTAGACTGTAATGTAACTGATGTGTCCGGGACCTTTGAAGAGGAAAGTAAAATCGTTTGGTTGGCATCTGAACCGGTATCTGTGTTCGTTCTTTCTACCCTGTGCACAGAAGCCGAGTGCGCAGGAGCTGTGTCGCACCGCAGTGAAATTCCTGATGATGAACCAGAACCCCGAACAGGTATGCCGGTAGAAGCTGACAATTTTTCTGCAGGAAGAGGCCGGGACACCAAGACCCTGGTGTCCTCGGCTACGACGACTACCATCCTGGCCCCTTCTTACAGTTGCAAAAATAAATAATATTTTAAGATCTATACAAAGAGTGATAAGAACCTGTGATCCCAATGTAATATTTCCTCTCTATAAATCCCTTGTAAGGTCACAGCTTAAATAGGGGGTGCATTGTTTGGCTCCACATTTCAAAAAAGGCATTGAAAATTTTGTCATTTAGTCAGTTCAAAGGCAGGAAACTAGATTATTACATGGAATGAAGGTTTCTAAATAATGTTGGGCCTGCTTAGCTTAGGAAAAAAGACACCTCTGAAGTTATCTAATTTCCATGTATAAATACATATGGTCAATATAAAGGACTGGTCTGGCACATGATTTATTCCTTTTTAGGACTTAGCAAAAGACCATTCCTTACATGTGGTCGAATTCCAGCAAATAAACATCAGGAAAGGGTTCTTTAGTCAGAGCAGTCAGACTATGTAATGTCTTCCCAAAAGAGCTTGTAGGACTGCATGTTCTTCTATTAATCACTGACTTTGTGGCTTACAAATAATCCAGCAATAGATAATGCATAACTAGTCGAGAATTGTGGATGGATGGACCTATTAATTTTTCAACTTATGTAACTTTGTAATTATGTAAAACATTTGAGCTCTTCAGAGGTGTCTATTCTGGAGTATCTCGGTAAAAATAACCTCATATACCAGGATCAAAATTGTTTTATGAAGGATCCTGTTAAGTAAATTAGATTAGCTATTGAGAACGTAAGCTCCAGACTGACCAAGGGAAAAGCATGGGTGCTTTGTTTGCAGACTTTTCAAAGGCATTTGATATGGGGAAACATAAAAGCTAGAGGGAAAACATGACAATTACAGGACAAGGGAAAATATGTGTAAATGAGTTAACAGCAGAGGTGGCTATAAATGGAAAATTTCCAGTTAATAAAAAATAGATGAAATGAACATTTCTGGAGATGGGTGATTTTCCATAATTAGAAGGTGGAAATAATTTTTCCCTGACATGGGGCACTTAGCACTCACCTTATAGGCATTTTTGCCTTCTTTGCAATCAACTCTGTAGGATTATAGGTTGAATCTGATTGACCTGTATTTTTTTTGTCTTATTAAATATTAAACTATGTAGCTATGTATCACAAGGGCATAATAAATAGATTTTTCTGCATTAAAAAATAATTCAAAATTGCAAGCATAGGTCACAGCAGAAAGGATTTCTATCAATACTTCTCATATATGTATAAAAAAAGCTATTAGAGTCTGAAATGTCACATATTTTTACTTAGTGAAGATAGTCTTATAGGCCAGGTATTGGAGCTTACTGACAAATTGCACTTTTCTCCTTGGAAATAAAGAAATGTACTTTCATTACTTTGTGAGAACATCTAAAGCAATGACAAATACACTCCGCTGTAAATAGTGGGTTCTAAATAAAGTCAGATTGTAAATTGAGTTGGTTTACTTCTAATTGGGTACAAGGGAGTGAATACGAACAGAGAAGAAAATAGATCTACTGTTTCTTCCACCTCATCGAAAAACTCTTCTACCCAATAAGTTGCAGTATTGATTGAATTTCCGTGTATCCGCAAATTAAACAAACAGAGGCATGATCTGAATTATACGAGTTTTCATGGCAGGAGGAGAAAAGGCCAATTCGATGCCACTAATATGCAGACAGAAGACAATTCGATAATTGATCATCTGGACTGACCGTACACGATTCTCACTTCTTATGGAGTATTGTAAACGGGAAAGAGAATAATTTTTTTTCAAGGTTTTATTATATCAGTTGTATTTTCTAAAGACTTAATGAGATTTTCAATTAAATTATATTATTTTAATATATTTTAATTGTTCCCAATGCCAAATAAAACGTAAACAATGGTTGTCTGTCTACAAAACATGTCAAGACTATTTTCATTACTCTAAACCTACTGTATTTTTAGAACTATAAGACACACTTTTCCAAAAAAAAATTTGAGAGGAAAATGGGGGGGTGCATCTTATACTCCAAACGCAGGCTTACCGGGGGTTTGCAGCAGTGGTGTAGCAGCGGAACTGGCAGTGGTGTAGCAGCGGAATTGGTGGCGGCAGAGGTGTGGCGATTCTGAGGCTCGGTGTCGGGGGTGCGGAGTGCACCTGAACAGGGTCCCTTCCTCGGGATTCTAGCGGCAGAAATGTGGCAATGCCACGGCCCGGTGTCCACAGCGAGCAGAGCTGAGTGCATCACCGATTTCTCTGTGGTCATCTTCCTGAAGCCATGGGCCGCCGGAGGTAGCGCATGTGCAGATTGAGATCTCTGCGGCCCTCTGCTTCAGAAAAATGACCACCGGAGGCCGTGCGTGCACAGATTGAGATCTTGGTGGCCACTTTCCTGAAGTCGAGGGCCGCCGAGATCTCAATCTGCACACATGCGGCCTCAGGAAGATGGTCGCCGAGAAACCGGTGATGCACTTGGCTCTGCTCGCCGTGGACATCAGACTGCGGCGTTGCCATATTTCTGCCACCTGCATCCTGAGGAAGAGACCTTGCTCCATTCTCTGCCTCACCGCCAATACCAGACCTGCAGCATCGTATCTCGAGACTGCAGCATTGCCCCACTTCTGCTGCCACCGACATCCTGAGAAAGGGACCCTGTTCCATGCTCTACCTCACAGTTGATACTGGACCCGCAGTATCACACCCTGGGACAGTAGCATTGACCTACTTCTGCCGCCGCCAGCTTCCTGAGGAAGGGACCATGCCTCTTGTGACCCCGCTCTACCACTGCTGGCCCTCAGGTAAGATACCTTAAATTCGGACAAAAAGATGACCCCCATCTTATAAAAATCTTTTTTCTGCTATTTTCCACCCCAAAATTTGGGGTGTGTCTTATGGTCCGGTGTGTCTTATAGACCAAAAAATAAGGTTGGTAGTTTTTCTATAATTGGCACATACTGACATTAGAATGCACCATTTATACAGAAATGCATAGTACTACACTACTACATTACAGGAGAGCTCTCAAGGACATTTGAAGCCAGCTGCTTTCCAGGTCAGTAAGTTCTTAAAGTGGTTGTGTACTACTCGGGCAACCCCTTCTTAAACCCTATGTTTCCCCTTAGTAAAATAATAGCACTTATACTCACCTCAAGTGCAGCCACCAATCCCATTATGTCGCCACTTGCCCTCCCGGGGATTTGCATGATATTTTTACGTCATGCGATCCCTGTGGCCTATCAGTCCGAGTAGTGGACAATCCTTTTAAAGTGGTGTTGGTGTATTACGATATGCCATAAATACTTGATAGAATTGTCTGTAGAAAAAAAGTCTTCGTCTCTATCTCGAAATATCCCTTATTGTGCTTCAGAGCCCTTGTGAATACAGAGGTGGTCACAAAGTGTGCTCAGCTGTTTTCAGAACTCCTCCACTGATAGCAGCTGTGGGACCGTCTCAAACTTAATGTTTTTGGTACTGATTGACCATATAATGGGTATAGAGGTGTCCCAAGTCTCTCCTAACAGCAGATATAAATGAAAAGAAGGGTCATATATGTTGAATTTTTAGCATGCATGACCCTATTGCTCTCAACTGAGATAAAACTCACATAACACTAAATGACAGATTCATTTTAAATCTGTCACCAGGTTTTTGACACCTAATCTGAAAGCAGTGTAATGTAGAGACAGACACCCTGATTAAAGCTGTGTGTCTCTTACTGGGCTGCTTGCTGTAGCTTTTATAAAATCACTGTTTTATCATCAGGAGTATCACAAGTATACCGCAACTGAGAGGGGCCAGAAGATCACAGCATCTAGTCACACAAAATCATCCACTTATTAGAATTGCTTCACCGTCCTATTAAACAGTGCAGGTTTTTCCGTGCTCTATCATTGCAAGGATTAATCAGTTCAGTTGATCTCCCGGAGCTCTCCATCCCGAATTGACTCAGCTGTTCTGTGTTGGGGACTCCCCTCTGGTATATATGCTCGCCACTGGCACTTGGGAATTGCAAGTAATAGTTCTTACTTCCTGGTTAGGTGTTAGAGAAGAAATTCAATGTTTGGAGTAGGTGGTTGGAGAGTTGGAAATTTGTGCTTGGAGTTGTTTTGCATGCTTATCCTCATCCTCTCTAATTTGGTTTCTGCTTCCTATCCCTCCCCTGTGTTGCACTCTGTTGTTTTGTGAGTATATTTGTATGACTATAGTTTGTTTCATCCCTGTCTGTCTTCTCTTGTCAGGGGTAAAGTAAAGTATACTTTACCCCCTTGGATGAAGCTGTGGTGAAACGCGCGTTGGGGATAAGGCCTGACAAGGTTGTATACTTCTTTTTGCATTGTGCATGTCTGCCGCTATAGATGTAAGCTCCCATTTATTTCTGGATTTATTAGACGCCTTGTGTGTACTCACATGATTGGCTTTGTCATTTCATGCATTAGATCAGCCCATATATAGGGATACTCTGGGTGTGGACACCACACTCGATAGTTTGCACTACATACTGTGCACTTTTGTCATGGGGTCAGGTTTCTACCTATAACATACACAGGGGAAGATGACTCCATATGTATATGTGTTACCATGATTGCATTTGGCATAATCATTATGGATTTAATATATATACATGGGGACAACTTGGGTGGACATTAGTTATATGACAGCATTTCTATGAAGACAGTGTGTGGGCTACTCATATGCATTTTACATATGTAGCAGTGCTTGACTTTATTTTTGTGATACAGGGGAGACCATATATTTAGCATAACAACATTATACGATCTTTATTTGTACTGATGTACCACTTGGGTGATACTGCAGGATGATCAATATGCTGGGTGGTAATTTAGCATGCACTACTTTCTTTTCAGTACATTATAATTTGTGTAACAAGAGTATAACTACTGTGTAGGGAGACATTCACTAGCTATTATGATGCTATATGAGACATGATGTGATTCCCCATTGGCACAATATGGTTGTCATATACTTTGTTTCCTGTATTAATTGTGATTGATTTGTATACTTACCTTGCCTGGCCGTTTTGCACCGGAATCTCTTTTTATTTTGTTTTTAACGTTTGGCCTATGTGCCTTAATAAAATTTCATACTTTTATGGCATTACTACTTTCTCTGTTTTGATACTAGTGTCTTGAAGTGCCATTTTTGGTAGACCTATTATTTAGGATATCTTGTATAATAATGGCAGACATAATGCGTATAGTACTAGCTGCAGTCTAGAAAACCCTTCTCTCACATAGATTGTATTTATTACTAGCAATCTTACCTCGATATACACATCTTTGACTGTTTTGCTACTTTGTATCTGCCTCAGTGAGTGTCCTGATCCTATAAAGCCTGTTTCACACTTCAAATTTCTGGCGTCAGTCAAAATCCGTCATTAATAGAAAAAAACGGATCCAACAAATTTGCCTGGCGGATCTGTCTTTTTCCCCATAGACTTGTATTAGCGATGGATTGTGACGGATGGCCTTCCATTTCGTCCGTCGTGCGACGGATCCGTCGGAAAATAGGTGTCCGTCGACCGGAAAAATGTCCATAGGAACGTTTTTTGTTGCCTCCGTTGAAAAGTCTGACAGTGACGGATCTGTCGCCGTCCGTCGTCTGCTAGAATGGACGCCTATGCTCGACGGATACGTCGCCGTCCGTCAGATGACGGAATCCAGTGACGGATTCCGTTTTTTCAACTGAGCATGCCCGGAAGAATTTCCATTCCTTTAATTTAATCCCAAAAGCCGTTCTGGCACTGAAAAGTCAGTCTCTCTCTCTCTCTCCCTCCTCTCTCTCTCTTCTCTCTCCTCTCTCTCCTCTCCCTCCTCTCTCCCCTCTCTCTCCTCTCTCCTCTCTCTCTCTCTCCCTCCTCTCTATCCTCTCTCTCCTCTCTCTATCCTCTCTCCCTCTCTCTTCTCTCTCTCCAGAATCCTATTCCTTTAAATTTCCTGCAGTGGCTGCTGCGACGGATCCGTTGAAAAAACGGTTCCAGTGCATCAGTTTTTTACAATCTGCACTGGATCCGTTTTTTCACACTTTGACGGATTGTGACTGATGGCAAAAAGGCTGAAGTGTGAACCACTCCTAATACAATATTGAGTCCTAGCATGTGCAATATACAGGTGCTTCTCACAAAATTTTAATATCATCAAACAGTTAATTTATTTCAGTTCTTCAATACAAAAAGTGAAACTCATATATTATATAGAGTCATAACACACAGAGTGATCTATTTCACGTGTTTATTTCTGTTAATTTTGATGATTATGGCTTACAACTAATGAAAACACGAAATTCATTATCTCAGTAAATTAGAATACTTTATAACACTAGCTTGAAAAATGATTGTAAAATCCAAAATGTTGGTACACTGAAATGTATGTTCAGTAAATGCACTCAGTACTTGGTCGGGGCTCCTTTGGCATCAATTACTGCATCAATGCGGCGCTCATGGAGGCATCAGCCTATGGCACTGCTGAGGTGTTATGGAAGCCCAGGTTGCTTTGATAGCAGCCTTGAGCTTATCTGCAATGTTGGGTCTGGTGTCTCTCATCTTCCTCTTGACAATGCCCTATAGATTCTCTATGGGGTTAAGGTCAGGCGAGTTTGCTGGCCTTTCAAACACAGTGATACTGTTGTTTTGAATCTGTATTTGATTCCCTGTTATTTTATTGGCGGGGTTTTGGTGATCAGACATCAGTCATGTAAATTTAATAGTATGTTAAACTTTCTTACCATGCAACAAATGCAGCTTGGAACCTCAGAATATTAATTATGTCATTTACAGGGCACTGCACGTATCATTTTTTACTCTAATGGCATTTTCAATCAACTGATTCCACTAATTTAATAATTTTTTTACATGTGGCGCCAAAGGAAAATTGCTGCACTAATTTTACCTCCACTTCTGATGACTCACAGCATGTTGATTTTCGCTTTACAATTTCAACTGTATAAAAATTCACATTGGCAGATACTTTATTCCATTGAAAGTAGCAATGTTATACAATAATAATACTACTGTTAAAGGGAACCTGGAATGTCCCAAAATGCAACTAAACCTATTAGATATGGGGCTAATCTGCAGATTAACCCCTTAACAACCGCCGATACACCTATCGGGGCTAGCTGAGACCCCAGAGAACATAATTCGGGTCGGATTTTACCGACCCCAGTGATGCGATCACGGTTATTAACGGTTTAACGGCGACCACAAAAAAAAAGTCCAATTTCAAATTTAATTTCTCTCTCCTCTGATATGATCGCACATCAGAGAGAAAGAAATAGGGTCCCCCGTTCCCTCCCCCGGTACCTCTGTTGTCCCTGCAACCCCCTCCGTGAAGTCCCCCAGGACGCCGGCGTCTTCTTCCGGAAGAAAATAGCAGGGTTCAGGCGCAATGAGCCTGCTGACATCTGCTGGCCGGCACCTGGCAACAATAGAAAATTTTACAGTGTGTAAGGTAGTGCTTGTTATTAAGGTAGGGGACACTCGCTAGGCAGCCAATTAACCAGGACCAGCACGGGTTTCTCATATAACTCCAGCAGTCCATGCGGTTTATTAAGCATCATAAACCATGAATCAGCAACAGAAAGTTCATATCAACAGCATAGCGTCCATGACAGAGGTCCACTCTGTTAATCCTGTAGTCACACAGGTTATGCAATGTCCAATACACAGGCTCCCTAGCCTCACCCCGTGGTCGAGTTACCTCATGGTTGCTTCACCACACTGCAGATGTCCATTCTCTCCCCTGGGAGCTCTCAGACACCTGCAGCCATTAAACACAGCGTCCACACATGCTGTAAGAAGGCAGCCACATCTTCCTCATTCTGTCTCTCTCAGGCACTTGCAGCCATTAAACACATCATCCACACATGCTGTTAGGAAGGCAGCCACATCTTCCTCATTTGGTCTCATGTCATCCCAGATGAGACCATTCATACGGACCAACCGGGTCCAAGCATTCACTCATGTGACCTACCCTGGCCACCTTATATGATCTGTAGCCACGCCCACTGGATCACATGGCTATGACCTCATCACAGGTCCTTCAATCATTCACACACATATACGTAACTATGGCATTCTAGATACCCACCCCTAGGTGGCTTTGTAGGTAGCTGGTCCAGCCCGTCTTACCAGCTACCTGGAAAGCTCTCCCTGACACAGTGTAACGAAAGCTCAGCAGTACCTCTGCTGATCAACACACATATTCAAGCTTCCATCCCAAGGCCACCTACCTTGGGATACATAACGATCATTCAGCATCCCGCCACTCATCCTCTCTCCTGGGACTCCCACACAGTGCCCCCTAGCGGACACAGTGGTCACTACACCACATACCTCTCCCCTCTGTTCAAACTTGTGGGGTTGAATACACAATATTACCCCGGGATCTTGAGACCTGGCACTCATTACACCGTGCCCACCAGGTTGAGAGAACCGTTTCCATCTGTCATACGCCTCATCGCTACGTTAGGCCTCCCCCGCCCCCAGCGGTCAGAATATCGGCCTTGATCTTTGGCCCTCCAGTCACAGTCTGTCTGCATCATCAGACACTGTTTAGTCACCACACTCCTACAGTGCGCTCCGTCAACTCCTTTTCTCTCTATGCGTCTTGTAACAAATGGTACCCCACCACATCTAAGTTTGCTTTTCAGTGCAATAACCTCATGGTTCATTGCATCTGTTGTCTCTGTAGCATCCTCCAGTTCACACTGTAACCTATGGTACAACGTATTTGCATGTTGAGCCTCTTTCTCTGCTTCTTCCACCTGGCGCTTCAGCTGTTTCAGATGCACATTATTTTTCTCCTCCTGGCCTTTGTACTGTTCAGAATTACGCCTTTCATCATTCATTTGCATTAGTACATCCTTCAGTTTTTTCTCCACACGACATCCTTGTTTGCTCGCCGATTGTCGCTCTTTAATATCAGCCTCCAGCTGTTCCTCCAGTTGTGCAACCTTTGCCTTTAACTCCTTATTCTCGCGATCTAATTGCTGATGGGCATTCTCGTTCTTCTGAGCATTACTACGTTCTGCATTCAGATCAGTATTCATCTGGTCAACCTGAAGTGTGGCCTTTCTCAGCCTGTCATTGGCTAATTCAACGTTGCCGTGTTCTTCCTCCACTTCTTTCAGCTGAGCAATGCGAGACTCTAGCCACCTCTTTTCTTCCAAAGCCAGAGCATCTTTACCACCGTTGTTGGCAATCACTTCAGACAGTTCATCTCTTTCCTGCTGTGCTTGCCTCTTAGCATGCTCTGCAGCAGCAAGCTCCTCCTGCATATGGATCATCTCTGCTTCCATACTTTTCAGTTTCTTCTTATCTTCACGCTGTTCACCATTTGGGCCTGGCCTCTGTAAGCCTTCGTCCCAGTTCTCCCGCAGAAGGCCTCTTACAGTTTCTGTGAGTACTCGTACCTCTTCTCTGAGGGACTTATTCAGACCTTGCCACATTGCCAGGTGACCTTTGAACTCTGAGACTTCCTTCTCTAGCTCTTCTAGTCTGTGCTCCCTTTCTCTCCCGGAGCCACAGTCACCCCCAGAGTCTGAGTCACCCCGATCATCCGAGTGAACCCTCTAGTTACCCTCTGACCGTGTGTCCGCTCCAGTCATCTCATCTCCCAGCCCACCATCCTTCATGTCACAAGACGTCAGGTCCGTAAGTTGGGCAGATGTACCCCTTCTTCCGGTCACTCCTACAACTGACTTGTCCACTTATCAAGCGTCACCATGTCACTGTCTGCTAGCCCAACAGAAGAAATGTCTCCAACCCCTTGCTGTAGAGTCACTCCCCTCTCCCACAAGCCAGAGAACAGTCTAAAGTCGCGGCCTATAACCACTGGACAGGACAGATAGGGGACTATCGCTACATCCTGTCCCTCGATGTCCCAACGTGTCTCAAACTACCCTGGTGACCGGGCAACTCTTAGTTCACCGGTGGTTGCAAGTAACCCCCACCTTTATGCCGGGTATCTCAGGAGCAACCCGCACTAGAATCACCGGGCTCCCAGGGTCGACCAGACCATCTATATCTTCATTATCTATCTGGAGGCCACATCCCCTTGGCATCATGCCAGCTGGGTAGTTCACCAGGCAGATAGGACAGACATAGGACATTTGCTCTTGGCAACAGTTCATCTGTACCAGCTTTTTCTGTTATGAATGGCTCACCGAGGAGAAAAAGCAAAGCAAGCTAAGTCACAGAAAACCAGAGAGGTTGGTAACTATGCAGATTGCAGATCCCTGATCCTACCACACAACTAGCAGCAGCCGTGGAGCGTACCTACGATGTTCCTAGACGCTTCGTAACAGCAGGAGGACTAAAAAGCAAATTGGCAAAATACTGATAAATAAGAGTGGAAATTCAGCACAGCCCCCAGCCGGGGCTGGCTGACCACACAAAAAACTGAACAGACCAACAAAATCAAGTGTGGACATTAGCAGAAAAACTTAGCTTTAGATGACTGGAACAGAGCTGAAAACCAAGAGCTGACAAGTCAGAAGGAAACACCAGCAACTGAATAGGGCGTCGGCTGTCTTAAATTCAATCTGAGACTCCTGAGGTCCAATCGTCATCCTCATTCTCAGGTGGCAGATCTCCACCGATCAAATCAGCCTCACTACCTCCTGTTACCACCAGAGGGAGTCTGGAAGGAGAACTCACAACTGGTGAACTAGAGAATGAACTCACAACACTTTTCACATCGGGATGCTCCCCCCCATTCCCCGGGTCTCCACCCCATTTTGGGCGACTATCCCCTTTTGGGACTCCACCCCTTTTTGGGTTACCACCCCCATTTGGGTCATCACTTCCCTCTGAGACTCCACCCCTTCTTGGGTTACCACCCCGATTTGGGTCACCGCCCCCTTTTGGGATTTCCCCATGTCCTTTCTACAGGTCTCCTTAGACCACAGTTCACACCAAAACAGTTTATGTCTTTAGCGATACCACACAAGTACTTGTTGGCACCACCACAGCTCCTGCTGTCACCGATCTCCGACACCTCTTGCTGCTGTTGACACACAGCTGCTGGTGTCACCTTCGTAACCCCGCCGAGTTACAGCAAGCCGCTTTTCACCTTCGTAACCCCACCGAGTTACAGCAAGCCGCTTGTCACCTTCGTAACCCCGCCGAGTTACAGCAAGCCGCTTGTCACCTTCTTGACACCACTGAGCCACCGCAAGCTGACTTGAGAGGGAAAACAAAAAAAATACACACAACACAAAACTCACGTGTCCTGTCTGTGTGCTATTCAGGACGTCCGTCTCCTCTTGGACCATCCAACACACAGGGCGCACCGGGTGCTATTCAGGGAGCCGACCCTCCTCCCAGGGTTTTCCAACACACCGGCCTCACCAGGTCCAGGGGCTCAGCGGGTGCTCTTCAGGACATCCATCTCCGCCTGAGACTGCCCAACACTCATGCCTCACCAGGTCCAAGGTCACAGCACGTGCTCCAGGGATCTGATTCTTCTCCCAGAACCTCCCAACACTGACCCTCCAGGACCTTGCACACTGAACCCTCCAGGTACACAGTCTTTCACACTGACCCCGGCCAGTACATCACGGACACCTGTACGTTACCTGTGTTGGCCACACAGGTTCTCGAGTACCTCTTATCCACAGAGGCACCCTATAGCAATCCACAGTCTCTTTCTCTGACCCCGGTCAGCACATCACACGGTTTTCACGACCGTCACCTGCCGGCCGCGCAGGTCCTCGGATCCCTCTACCACAGAGGTGTCCTATAAATCTTTTCCACTGACCTCAGTCAGCATATCACATGGCTTTCAAGACCGTCAGCCGGCCTGGTTCAGCATTGCCAGCACTGCAACATGTGCTGTTGGAACCATTGCCCTTAGCAACCGAATTTTGCAGTCCTCGACCATTGCTCCTAGCAACAAGGCTATAACACTGCACATAGCATTCTCCACCAAATGTAAGGCAGCACTTGTTATTAAGGTAGGGGACACTTGCTAGGCAGCCAAATAACCAGTTCTGGCACGGGTTTCTCAAATTACTCCAGCAGTCCATGCGGTTTATTAGGCATCATAAACCATGAATCAGCAACAGAAAGTTCATATCAACAGCATAGCGTCCATGACAGAGCTCCACTCTGTTAACCCTGTAGACACACAGGTTATGCAATGTCCAATACGCAGGCTCCCTAGCCTCACCCCGTGGCCGGGTTACCTCATGGTTGCTTCACCACACTGCAAACGTCCATTCCCTCCCCTGGTAACACTCAGGCACTTGCAGCCATTAAACACAGCGTCCACACATGCTGTTAGAAAGGCAGCCACATCTTCCTCATTCGGTTTCTCTCAGGCACTTGCAGCCATTAAACACATCATCCACACATGCTGTTAGGAAGGCAGCCACATCTTCCTCATTTGGTCTCACGTCAGCCCAGACGAGCCCTTTCATACGGACCAACCGGGTCCAAGCATTCACCCATGTGACCTACCCTGGCTACCTTATATTGCCCGTAGCCATGTCCACCGGATCACATGGCTATGACCTCATCACAGGTCCTTCAATCATTCACACATATACGTTACTATGGCATTCTAGATACCCGCCGCTAGGTGCCTTTGTAGGTAGCTGGTCCAGCCCGTCTCACCAGCTACCTGGAAAGCTCTCCCTAACACAGTGTAACGAAAGCTCAGCAGTACCTCTGCTGATCAACACACATATTCAAGCTTCCATCCCAAGGCCACCTACCTTGGGATACATAACGATCATTCAACATCCTGCCACTCATCCTCTCTCCTGGGACACCCACACAGCGCCCCTTAGCACTACACCACAAGTGATCAAAATAAAAAAATAGTAAATCAAACCACCCTTTACCACCCCCTTACAGAGGGTATGGAAAGTATTCAGACCCATTAAATTTCTCACTCTGTTTCATTGCAGCCATTTGGTAAATTCAAAAAAGTTCTTTTCTTCTCATTAATGTAAACTCTGCACCCCATCTTAACTGAAAAAAAACAGAAATGTAGAAATTTTTGCAAATTTATTAAAAAAGAAAAACTGAAATATCACATGGTCATGAGTATTCAGACCCTTTGCTCAGAATTGAGTAGAAGTACCCTTTTGAGCTAGTACATCTATGAGTCTTCTTGTGAATGATGCCACAAGCTTTTCACACCTGGATTTGGGGTTCCTCTGCCATTATTCCTTGCAGATCCACTCCTGTTCCGTCAGGCTGGATGGTGAACATTGGTGGACAGTCATTTTCAGGTCTCTCCAGAGATGCTCAAGTGGGTTTAGGTCAGGGCTCTGACTGGGCCAGTCAATAATGGTCACAGAGTTGTTCTAAAGCCACTCCTTTGTTATTTTAGCTGTGTGCTTAGGGTCATTGTCTTGTTGGAAGGTGAACCTTCGGCCAAGTCTGAGGTCCAGAGAACTCTGGAAGAGGTTTTCATCCAGCATATCTTTGTACTTGGCCACATTCATGTTTCCTTCAATTGCAACCATTCTTCCTGTCCCTGCAGCTAAAAAACACCCCATAGCATGATGCTGCCTCCACGATGTTTCACTGTTGGGATTGTATTGGGCAGGTGATGAGCAGTGCCTGGTTTTCTCCACACATACTGCTTAGAATTATCACCAAAAAGTTCTATCTTCATCTCATCAGACCAGAGAATCTTATTTCTAATAGTCTGGGAGTGGTTGTTCCATCAGTATTTTTGCACCTGTGTTACTGCCATCTTAACTTCATGGGTCTGCTGCATCCTGAGAGTGCATTTGTCTGGAAGCTTGGGCAGGTAAACAACACAGCCTTCTTTGTGCTGTTTTTCAAATTTACGGAGGATTTTTAGTTCTCTTTTAGTTGCTTTGTTGCTTCGTCTCATCAGACCAGAGAATATTATTTCTCTTAGTCTGGGAGTCCTTCATGTGCTTTTTAGCTAACTGTATGTGGGATTTCATATGTCTGGCACTGAGGAGAGGCTTCCGTCAGGCCACTCTGCCATAAAGGCCCAACTGGAGGAGGGCTGCAGTGATAGTTGACTTTGTGGAACTTTCACCCATCTCATTACTGCATCTGTGGAGCTCAGCCACAGCAATCTTGATGTTCTTCTTTACCTCTCTCACCAAGGTTCTTCTCCCATGATTGCTCAGTTTGGCTGGACAGCCAGGTCTACGAAGACTTCTGGTGGTCACAATCTTCTTCCATTTAAGGATTATGGAGGCCACTGTGCTCTTATGAACCTTGAGTACTGCAGAAATTCTTTTGGAACCTTGGCCAGATCTGTGCCTTGCCACAATTCTGTCTCTGAGCTCCTTGCCCAGTTCCTTTGACCTCATGATTCTCATTGGGTCTGACACGCACTGTGAGCTGTGATGTCGTATATAGACAGGTGTGTACCTTTACAAATCAAGTTCTATCAGTTTAATTAAAATCATCTGGACTTCAATGAAAAAGTAGAGCCATCTCAAGGAGGTCTGAATATTTATGACCATGTGATATTTCAGCTTTTCTTTTTTTATAAATTTGCAAAAATGTCTACATTTCTGTTTTTTTCAGTCAAGATGGGGTGCAGAGTGTACATTAATGAGAAAAAAATGAACTTTTTGGAATTAACCAAATGGCTGCAATGAAACAAAGAGTGAAAAATGTAAAGGGGTCTGAATACTTTCCGTACGTACTGTAGTTAGCTAAAAATAATAAAATAAAAAATGATTTATTTCAATTTTTTCATTAGGGTTAGAGTTGGGCTAAATTGAGTTAGGCTAAAGTTGGGGTTAGGGTTGGGCTAAAGTTATTGTTAGGGTTCGGTTAAGTTAGGGTTAGGGTTGAGCTAGGGTTAGTGTTGGGCTAAAGTTAGGGTTGCACTAAGGTTAGGGTTGTGATTATGGTTAGGAGGTAGGGGGTGCAGTTGGGCCCAGATGGTTCTGCAAACCTGTGGCCTCTGTTCACACAGGATGCATTCTAGTTGGCACTGGGCAGCCCCCCTGTATGGTGTTACTAAGAGGTTGTGAACCAGAAGCCCTGCATTCCCTGTGTGAACACTGCCACATGCGGATTATTTCTTCTGCTGTTAAATATTAATAATCCGTTAATTTCTTATTACACTCAGTTCTGTACTGGACATTGCCTTTCACTGACACAGCATGTGCTATTTTAGCAAGTGGTAAATGTCAACTCCTCTACATATGTAAGATTAGCTCATGGTAAAAGGTCAACTCCATATATACAGAGATCACGTGCTTTAAGAGACGTATATAATTCATGGCATACTCTAGAGGTCGCTTTTGCTCCCTCCCCATCATGAGACACAGACGCGAGGATGTCATCTCTGCACGGACATAGCACTGAATGGACAGGTGGTATGTAACTTTACTACGTAAAAAGCCTAAGAGAGACAGACGCCATTTGCCATGTGGGATCCCAGAGGAAGAAGAATACATGTTGCTTTGCTATGAACAAATGGGCAATCTCTTTATAATCATACACCTATTTTTATGTTTTTCTGTAATAATCTTTGATGGAAGAATTCAAATAAACCACTACATTTTTATCTGGTAACAAGTCCTGAGTATTTTACAAGAATACACATTTTTAACATCTGCACTGGTGTACCACACGGCCAATCCCTGATTGTAGGCTGGCTCTTTCATTTGGTATTTAGGCACCTGTGCAGCTGCCATTTTACTTGGGTCCGCTGCACCTTGTATTAGTGCAGATGCATTTAGGCCTGTCTGGTTTGTATTTGAAATTTTTGGAGGATTTTTTCCTCTTTTTGAGGTTTATATGCTAGCTTTCTGACTGAGCACTCCACCATTCACCATACAATGATTTTAATTACATTTAATTACATCAGGTTCCGACCAACTCATAAATATAGGCTTTACCAAGAGAGGTGTTTATATTCACCCATACATTCAGAGATTAGCCATAGGTAAGTGTTCACACTGGGCAGTTAGGTCAGGGACCCATCCGATTCATGAGATTACATTGACGATGGTGGATGGGCTCATATTATTTGGCCAAATTTTGTGCTAAGCGTCTCATGTGTATTTTTCCTAAATTTCAAAAGCCATTTTGCTATTCACACTTCATGTGTTTCACATTGACATGCTTTAACACGATTAAGTGCAACCATTTTCGTATTTTGATATATAACTACTTTTAGCCACTTCAGGGTTTCCAAAGTGGTTCTTCAGGCTGCTTCCACTCAGAAGCAGTACACTCTCCATCCTTAAAATATAGAGCGAAAGTCACCAGCAAAAACAACAACAAAACCACCAGTGAAACGGCCTCAGGAAATCAACTGCCGATGTTTTCCTGAAGTGGCATTGCTTGGGAACTCGGCACCTGCACAAAGCCTGACTGTTAGGGTTCGCTCACACTAGCAATTTGTTAGTTCCTACCTCATATCTGTCCCACATATGTTATACTGCTTGCCAGCATATCTACTTACAGTTCATTTATAGACATTGATTTTGCCCACTACTGTATACCTAATGCCACATTCAACATCATGCAACATGTGTAACACATTGTATGCTTTCTGACATATGCTTACTTACTGTACTAATGCATTGGCCAAAGACTTTACTATGTGTCGCACCTCCTTGTGGGATGCAGGCCTAGTATCTCGGAGGGTGATTCAGTCATGGTGACTCCGTTGGCTCTAACAATCCCTAGGTTAGGTGGCAATTATAAAAGGGGGAGTTTACGGATATATGAGACTCAGGGTTATGTTGATGCCTGCAAGGCATGCGGCCGCGGAGGAAAGAAGCATACACCGGGGGTCCCGTGCAAACTTGAAAGATGAATTTTGCTGAAGGCTTGAAACAATTCTTATGTTTTTCCATAAAACAGCCATGGATAACAGATACAATTTTCCTTAAACATTGTCTTAGTCAAAGCCTTTTCACGGTCCCGGCCTTGGGAGGATGACACTAACTTTTCATATAAACACTGTGCTGCGCGAAGGGGGAGGATTAGCTGAAATTAATCGGATCGGAGTATCCGGATAATCTGCTGCGCAGCTCTGCAGCTCCTTCGCTTGTCTCAGCACTTTGTTGCTGTAAACGCGGGGCACTCCAAGAGAAAAAGGTGCTTTTTATTATCCGCTTGTCCTAGACGAGGAGCCTCAATTTCCTGCCTCCTCTCACCACCAAGACCGCACATGACCACATGTTTTCTGTCTCCCACACCACCTCCAACTGCCACTTATTTTCCAATCAGAAAAGCAAGTTGTAATGCCAAACTAAGGCAGAAGAGGGCAGTATAGTACTACAAGTTGTAATACCAAAACAAGGCAGGAGAGAGCAGCATAACAAGTAATTTACCTCCTCCCAAGGCAAAACAGAAAACCGTTGGCACAAATGCAATCATATATTAGTAATGGTTTTTCTGGTCACTACATATACCCCCCTAGTTTAAACAGAGCCGTCCCTGGCGTTTTCCACCATATATATTTTATAAAATAATACAGGTCAAAGTCTGGTTTGAACCAAAGTGCTTTTATAGTCACAATTCCCAAACAGCGGGGTGTGACAACAGCATCTACACCTCCCCAATACAGGGTGTAGACTGGTATCTGAGCAACATGTAAGTTGCAGTGGGGCGGTAAGTGAGGGCAGAACCCAATGTCTATAGCAAATCTATGGGGTCCATACAATACTTTCCCCCCATCGGTCACATCGGAACTCCAAGATAGAATTCTGTCAAAGGTAAATTGGCTGACCTGTAAATATATCGATGGAAACCCGAATGACTGCAAAATATGTACCGAGGTAGATGTTGAGGTACCAGAAATAGAGTACTATTCTCCCTGCCCCCTGTACAAACCTGGGGCACTAAATAATCATGAAAATATTGTAACATCTGATAAACATACATTTTAGTGCAACAATAAACTTTATAACCCAAACCTTGGTTTCACTGTAACAGGAAAAATTATCAGTTCTTCATGACTCAAAAAAAAGAAACACAACTACTAGAGTCTTTCCAGAGGTAGAATATCTTCTTCTTGTAGCAAATCTTCCTGCTCATAAAAGAAAGTAACAGTCTTAACCCCTTCCTGACATCCGACGTACTATCCCGTCCATGGAACCCGGGCCCCTATGCCCATGGACGGGATAGTACGTTTAGCGCGATCAGCGGCGCCCACGTGGTGAGCGCCGCTGATCGCGGCCGGGTGTCAGCTGATTATCACAGCTGACACCCGGCACAATGTGTCAGGGGCGGTCACGGACCGCGCCCAACACGTTAACCCCTTGCACACCACGATCAAACATGATCGCGGTGTACCGGGGGTTAAAGGGAAGCATTGGCAGGGAGGGGGCTCCCTCCGTGCTTCCCTGAGCCCCCCACGGCAGCGCAATGTGCAGCGCAGCTGCGGGGGGCTCCTTTCCTGCAGACCCCCGAATCCAAGATGGCGACGGGGGCCTTCGGGGGCCTGCAGGAAGCTGGCTTCCTCAGTGCCTGCAAAGCGCAGGCATGAGGAAGCCTTCTGCACTGCCTGTGACAGATCGCTGTTCTGTCACAGTGATCTGTGATGTGACAGATCAGCGATCTGTCACAGGACAGTGACGTCCCACCTGGGACTATTTAATAAAGTTAAAAAAAAAATAAAAAAAAAGTCTTAAAATAAATTTAAAAAAATCGCCAAATAGAATCATAGAATCGTAGAGTTGGAAGGGACCTCCTGGGCCATCTGGTCCAACCCCCTGCTCAAAGCAGGATTCGCTAAATCATCCCAGTTAGATATCTGTCCAGCCTCTGTTTGAAGACTTCCATTGAAGGAGAACTCACCACTTCTCGTGGCAGCCTGTTCCACTCATTGATCACTCTAACTGTCAAAAAGTTTTTTCTAATATCTAATCTGTGTCTCCTCCCATTCAGCTTCATCCCATTGCTTCTAGTCTTTCCTTGTGCAAATGAGAATAAAGTTGATCCTTCTACAATGTGACAGCCCTTTAGATATTTGTAGACAGCTATTAAGTCTCCTCTCAGTCTTCTCTTTTGCAAACTAAACATTCCCAAATCCTGCAACCTTTCCTCATAAGACAGGGTTTGCAGAGCGGTCACCATTCTGCTCGCTCTTTTCTGAACTTGCTCCAGTTTGTTGATGTCTTTTTTAAAATGTGGTGCCCAAAATTGGACACAATATTCCAGATGAGGTCTGACCAAAGAGGAGTAGAGGGAAATAATTACTTCACGTGATCTAGACTGTATGCTTCTGTTAATACATCCTAGAATTGCATTTGCCTTTTTTGCTGCTGCATCACACTTTTGACTCATATTCAGTCTGTGATCTATTAGTATACCCAAGTCTTTTTCACATGTGCTGTCACTTAGCCCTATTCCTCCCATTCTATATATGCTTTTTTCATTTTTATTGCCCAGATGTAGTACTTTGCATTTCTCCCTGTTAAAAACCATTCTGTTAGTTGCTGCCCACTTCTCCAGTTTATTTAAATCTTTTTGAATCCTCTCTCTCTCTTCTCTAGTATTAGCTATCCCTCCTAGCTTTGTGTCATCAGCAAATTTAATCAGTTTACCCTCAATTCCTTCATCTAAATCGTTGATAAAGATGTTGAACAATACAGGGCCCAGGACAGAGCCCTGTGGTACCCCACTTGAGACATTCTTCCAACTGGATGTGCAGCCATTTACGACCACTCTTTGGGTCCGATCACTAAGCCAGTTATGAATCCACCTAACAGTTGCCTTTTCCATTCCATACTTAGTCATTTTTTCAATAAGGATTGTATGAGAGACTTTGTCAAATGCTTTGCTGAAGTCAAGATATACTATGTCTACAGCATTTCCTTGATCCACCCAATCAGTAATACCATCATAGAAGGAAATTAAATTAGTCTGACATGACTTATTAGTTACAAACCCATGCTGACTCTGTTTAATCACTTCATTCTTATCCAGGTATTCACATACATGTTGTTTAATAATTTGTTCAAAGATCTTTCCTGGTATAGAAGTCAGACTCACCGGCCTATAGTTGCCTGGGTCCACCTTCTTCCCCTTTTTGAAGATAGGAACAACATTTGCTCTTCTCCAGTATTCTGGCACTTCTCCTGTTCTCCAAGAATTTTCAAAGATTATGGAGAGGGGTTCAAAAATTTCTTCTGCTATCTCCTTCAGTACTCTGGGGTGTAATTCATTTGGACCTGGAGACTTGAATTCATTTAGGTTAGCTAAGTGTTTCCTCACTATCTTTCTGTTTATAGAAATCCTGGATTCTTCTATTCCCTTAATAGGACAGTGAATAACAGTTGATGTTACATTTCCTTTCTGAGAGAAAACATGCAAAATAGGAATTTAAAAGTTCAGCCTTCTCAACATCCTGTCTTACCATTTCATCATTTTCATCCTGTAAAAATCCTATAGCATCTTTGACTTTTCTTTTACTTTTGACATATCCCCAAAATCCTTTATTATTGCTTTTGACATCTCTTGCAAGCCTCAATTCATTTTCAGCTTTAGCTAATCTGATTTGTGCCCTGCAGACAGCATTATATTCTTCTTTAGATATGCCTCCCTCTTTCCATTTAATAAACATTTTTTTCTTCCTTTTTAGCATGTGCTTAAGTTCTGTGTTCATCCATCCTGGTTTCCTTAAATGCTTCCTATTCTTCCCTCTTTTCGGAATTGTTAACAACTGTGCTTTGAGAATTTCATTTTTCAAGATTTCCCATCCTTCCTGGACATTTTTGTCTTTAAGGATATCCAGCCATTGGATCCCTCCAATTCTCTTTCTGAATCCCTTAAAATCTGCCTTTCTGAAATCTAACCTTGACGTCTGAGTCTTCACAGGTCTTCCGCCTCTAGTTATCCAAAATTCTAAAATAGCATGGTCGCTACCTCCTAGGGTCCCAGCCACTTTTACCTCCTCAACCATTTCCTCCCTGTTTATAAGGATTAGATCCAAGGTAGCAGTTCCCCTTGTTTTCTCCTTTACCTTTTGGAAGATAAAGTTGTCAGCAAGAGAGGATAAGAATTTCCTTGACCTGTTAGTTTTGCCTGAGAGAGATTCCCAACAAATGTCTGGATAGTTGAAATCTCCCATGACAACTATGTCATATTTTTTGGAGAACTTGGCCATTTGATGCATAAAGAGTTCATCCATATCTTCAGCTTGCACAGGCGGCCTGTAGTAAATGCCTACAATGGTGTCCTTTCCATTGTTCTGTCCTTGTATTCTTACCCAAACAGTTTCCACAGAACTCCCAGTCTCTAAAGCTTCAATCTCTGTGCAGATATACGCATTTCTAACATACAATGCGACACCCCCTCCTCGTTTATCAAGTCTGTTTCTTGCAAATAAGTTGTATCCTTCTAGTCTTGTATTCCAATCATGTGTATTGTCCCACCAAGTTTCAGTGATTCCAATGACATCATATTTCTTTTCCTGTGTTAGTAGTTCCAATTCTCCTTGTTTGTTGCCCATGCTTTGTGCATTAGTATAGAAACATTTTAGTTTGTGATTGGTTTCTCTTTCTCCAATATTTTTATTAATTAGATTCTTTCGTCTTTGTTCTTCCTTTCCACTTCTAATAGCAGAGTTCTCAATAGCATTTGTCAGGTGTATGGCTTTTTCTGGTCTTTTGCTTCCCTTCCCATGTTGTTCTAGTTTAAAGCTCTCCTTACAAGTGTAGCAAGGCGACTTCCAAATACCTGCTTTCCAGTCTTCGTAAGGTGCACCCCATCTCTAGCAAGTAGTCCATCGTATAAGTAGTTCACTCCGTGATCCAGAAATCCAAATCGTTGCTGACGGCACCATCGACGTAGCCAGTTGTTCACCTGCAGAATCTTATTCCACCTCCTTGTTCCATGGCCATCCACTGGGAGGATGGAAGAGAAGACCACCTGCGCTCCCAGTTCTTTCACTTTCTTGCCTAAGTCTTCAATGTCTCTGCAGATGGTTTCCAGGTCGTTTCTTGCGGTGTCATTTGTCCCCACATGTAGTAGCAGGAATGGGTAGTCATCTGTAGGTCTGAAGAGTCCTGATATCCTGTCAGACACATCTTTAATTTTTGCACCTGGAAGACAGCACATTTCTCTTGAAGTTATATCCGGTCTGCAGATAGCGGCCTCTGTTCCTCTCAACAGGGAATCCCCCATGACCACCACTCTCCGTTTCTTCTTCACAACATTTTTCTTTCTCCATCCAGGAGGACTCTGAAGGCGTACAAGGTTGCTGTTTGTTGGCAAAGTCTTATCCTGATGTATTTCTTCATCGTTTTCCTGCGTGAGAGCCTGGTACTGGTTTCTGAGCAGTATGGGTGCTGACTGCCTGCTGATCCTCCTGCTTCTCTGGGTCACATGTCTCCATTCCTCTGTTTCTTCAGGTGCACTTCGAATTTCTTCTCTTTCTGTAACATGAAGAGATAATTCTGCTCTGTCCAAGAACTCTTCACCTTCCTTAATGATCTTCAACGTAGCTAACCTCTCTTCGAGATTTTGCAACTTTTCCTCCAACAGGGTCACAAGCTTGCATTTGTGGCATGTGAAGTTTGGCTTTTCCACTGGTAAATCTGTGAACATGTAGCAAGAAATGCAGCTCACCAAATGGCTCCTGGCCTCTTCCATCTTGAGATTTCTTAAAAACGATGAAAGATGAGCCAAAATTTCCAATTTCCTCTTTTCAGCTGCAACGGCCAAAACCCAGTGATCGTTGAGCTCGCGGAGACTCTTCACTTATCCCAGAAGGCACTGGGAATATGCAAATGATCTCCTCAAGACTCTTCCCCTGGTTTTCCGATTTCCTCTTTTCAGCTGCAACGGCCAAAACCCAGTGATCGTTGAGCTCGCGGAGACTCTTCACTTATCCCAGAAGGCACTGGGAATATGCAAATGATCTCCTCAAGACTCTTTCCCCTGTAACCGTACTGACCCGAAGAATAAAACCGCTTTATCAATTTTATCGCACGCGGAACGGTGTAAACGCATCCCCCCAAAAGAAATTCATGAAACGCTGGTTTTTGTTCATTCTGCGTCCCAAAAATCGGAATAAAAAGCGATCAAAAAATGTCATGTGCCCGAAAATGGTACCAATAAAAACGTCAACTCATCCCGCAAAAAATAACACCTCACATGACTCAGTGGGTCAAAATACGGAAAAATTATAGCTCTCAATATGTGGTGATGCAAAAACTATTTTTACAATAAAAAGCGTCTTTTAGCGTGCGACAGCTGCCAAATATAAAAACCGCCATAAATAGTAAATCAAACCCCCCGTTATCACCCCCTTAGTTAGGGAAAAATAATAAAATAAAAAAAATGTATTTATTTCCATTTTTCCATTAGGGTTAGGGTTAGGGTTAGGGTAGGGTTAAGGTTAGGGCTAGGGTTAGGGTTAGGGCTAGGGTTAGGGTTAGGGTTAGGGCTGAGATTAGGGTTAGGCGTGTGTTGGGGTTCGGGTTGGAGTTAGAATTGGGGGTTTCCATGGTTTGGACACCTCAGGGGCTCTCCAAATGCAACATGGCGTCTGATCTCAATTTCAGCCAATTCTGAGTTGAAAAAGTCAAATGGTGCTCCTTCCCTTCCAAGCTCTGCCATGCGCCCAAACAGTGTTTTACCCCCACATGTAGGGTATCAGCCTACTCAGGTCAAATTGCAAAACAATTTTTGGGAAAATAAAAAATTGGGGGCAAAAATATCATTTTTGTGGAAAAAATTTTTTTTTTATTTTCACGTCCGAGCGTTATAAACTTCTGTGAAGCACTTGGGGGTTCAAAGTGCTCACCACACATCTAGATAAGTTCCGTGGGGGGTCTAGTGTCCAAAATGGGGTCATTTGTGGGGAGTTTCAATAGTTTAGGTACATCAGGGGCTCTCCAAACGCACATGACACCCACAGACCATTCCATCAAAGTCTGCATTCCAAAACGTCACTGCTTCCCTTCCGAGCCCCGACGTGTGTCCATACAATAGTTTTCTCCCACATATGGGGTGTCAGCGTACTCATGACAAATTGGACAACAACTTTTGGGGTCCAATTTCTCCTGTTACCCTTGGGAAAATGAAAAAATTGGGGACTAATTGATCATGTTTGTGGAAAAAATACGATTTTTTTATTTTCATGCCCGGGCATTATAAACTTCTGTGAAGCCCTTGGGGGTTCAAAGTGCTCACCACACATCTAGATAAGTTCCTTAGGGGGTCTCGTTTCCAAAATGCGGTCATTTGTGGGGGGTTAACACTGTTTAGGTACATTAGGGGCTCTCCAAAGGCAACATGACACCCGCAGACCATTCCATCAAAGTCTGCATTCCAAAACGTCACTACTTCCCTTTCGAGCCCCGACGTGTGCCCATACAGTAGTTTTCCCCCACATATGGGGTATCAGCATACTCAGGACAAATTGGACAACAACTTTTGGGGTCAAATTTCTCCTGGTACCCTTGGGAAAATAAAAAAATGGTGACTAAAAGATCATGTTTGTGGAAAAAATACGAATTTTTTATTTTCACGCCCGGGCGTTATAAAACTTCTGTGAAGCACTGGGGGGTCAAAGTGCTCACCACACATCTAGATAAGTTCCTTGGGGGGTCTAGTTTCCAAAATGCGGTCATTTGTGGGGGGTTTCCACTGTTTAGGTACATTAGGGGCTCTCCAAAGGCAACATGACACCCGCAGACCATTCCATCAAAGTCTGCATTCCAAAACGTCACTACTTCCCTTCCGAGCCCTGACGTGTGTCCATACAGTAGTTTTTTTCACACATATGGGGTGTCAGCGTACTCACGACAAATTGTACAACAACTTTTGGGGTTCAATTTCTCCTGTTACCCTTGGGAAAATAAAAAAATTGGGGACTAATTGATCATGTTTGTGGAAAAAATACGATTTTTTTATTTTCATGCCCTGGCATTATAAACTTCTGTGAAGCCTTTGGGGGTTCAAAGTGCTCACCTCACATCTAGATAAGTTCCTTAGGGGGTCTAGTTTTCAAAATGGGGTCATTTGTGGGGGGTTTCCACTGTTTAGGTACATTAGGGGCTCTCCAAAGGCAACATGACACCCGCAGACCATTCCATCAAAGTCTGCATTCCAAAACGTCACTACTTCCCTTTCAAGCCCCGACGTGTGCCCATACAGTAGTTTTCCCCCACATATGGGGTATCAGCATACTCAGGACAAATTGGACAACAACTTTTGGGGTCAAATTTCTCCTGGTACCCTTGGGAAAATAAAAAAATGGTGACTAAAAGATCATGTTTGTGGAAAAAATACGAATTTTTTATTTTCACGCCCGGGCGTTATAAAACTTCTGTGAAGCACTGGGGGGTTCAAAGTGCTCACCACACATCTAGATAAGTTCCTTGGGGGGTCTAGTTTACAAAATGGTGTCATTTGTGGGGGGTTTCCACTGTTTAGGTACATCAGGGGTTTTCCAATCGCGACATGGTGTCCGATCTCAATTCCAGCCAAAAACGTCAAATGGCGCTGCTTCCCTTCCGAGCTCTGCCATGCGCCCAAATAGTGGTTTACCCCCACATGTGGGGTATCAGCGTACTCAGGACAAATTGCACAATAACTTTTAGGGTCCTGTTACCCTTGGAAAAATAAGAATTGAGGGTGAAAAGATCATTTTTGTGGAAAAAATATGATTTTTTAATTGTACTGCTTTATGTTATAAACTTCTGTGAAGCCCTTGGGGGTTCAACGTTCTCACCACACATCTAGATAAGTTCCTTAGGGGGTCTAGTTTCCAAAATGGTGTCATTTGTGGGGGGTTTCCACTGTTTTGGTACATCAGGGGTTTTCCAATCGCGACATGGTGTCCGATCTCAATTCCAGCCAAAAACGTCAAATGGCGCTGCTTCCCTTCCGAGCTCTGCCATGCGCCCAAATAGTGGTTTACCCCCACATGTGGGGTATCAGCGTACTCAGGACAAATTGCACAATAACTTTTAGGGTCCTGTTACCCTTGGAAAAATAAGAATTGAGGGTGAAAAGATCATTTTTGTGGAAAAAATATGATTTTTTAATTGTACGGCTGTATGTTATAAACTTCTGTGAAGCCCTTGGGGGTTCAAAGTTCTCACCACACATCTAGATAAGTTCCTTAGGGGGTCTAGTTTCCAAAATGGTGTCATTTGTGGGGGGTTTCCACTGTTTTGGTACATCAGGGGTTTTCCAATCGCGACATGATGTCCGATCTCAATTCCAGCCAAAAACGTCAAATGGCGCTGCTTCCCTTCCGAGCTCTGCCATGCGCCCAAATAGTGGTTTACCCCCACATGTGGGGTATCAGCGTACTCAGGACAAATTGCACAATAACTTTTAGGGTCCTGTTACCCTTGGGAAAATAAAAATTGGGGTGAAAAGATCATTTTTGTGGAAAAAATATGATTTTTTAATTGTACCGCTGTACATTATAAACTTCTGTAAAGCCCTTGTGGGTTCAAAGTTCTCACCACATATCTAGATAAGTTCCTTGGGGGGTCTAGTTTCCAAAATGGGGTCACTTGTAGGGGGTTTCCACTGTTTAGGTACATCAGGGACTCTCCAAACGTGACATGGGGTCCGATCTGAATTCCAGCCAATTTTGCATTGAAAAGTCAAACGGCGCTCCTTCCATTCTGAGCTCTGCCATGTGCCGAAACAGTCGTTCCCCCCCACATATCAGGTATCAGCGTACTCAGGACAAATTGCACAATAACTTTTGCCATCCAATTTCTCCTGTTACCCTTGGTAAAATAAAAAAATTGAACCTGAAGTATTTTTTTTGTGAAAAAAAGTTAGATGTTCATTTTTTTTTAAATATTCAAAAAAATTCCTGTGACGCACCTAAAGGGTTAATAAACTTCTTGAATATGGTTTTGAGCACCGTAAGGGGTGCAGTTTTTAGAATGGTGTCACTTTTGGGTATTTTCTATCATATAGACCCCTCAAAGTGGCTTCAAATGTGATGTGGTTCTAAAAATAAAATGGTGTTGTAAAAATGATAAATCGCTGGTCAACTTTTAACCCTTATAACTTCCTAACAAAAAAAAATTTTGGTTCCAAAATTGTGCTGATGTAAAGTAAACATGTGGAAAATGTTAGGTATCAAGTTTTTTGTGTGCCGTATCTTTGTGATTTAAGGGCATAAAAATTCAAAGTTGGAAAATTGCAAAATTTTCAAAATTTTCGCCAAATTTCCGTTTTTCTCACAAATAAACGCAAATTATTTGAATGAAATTTTACCACTAACATGAAGTACAATATGTCACGAGAAAACAATGCCAGAATCACCGGGATCCATGGAAGCGTTCCAGAGTTATGACCTCATAAAGGGACAGTGGTCAGAATTGTAAAAATTGGCCCGGTCATGAACGTGCAAACCACCCTTGGGGATGAAGGGGTAATGCGTAAAATGTGTAAGTGTTTTAGGTCCCCGTGTGCAGGGTCGGGGCACACAGTCCATCAACGTGGCTGCACCGTTTTGTTTTGTTTTTTTAAAGTAGTCCTGGTGTTTCAATAAGTAGGGGCATAACGTGTTAGAACCAACAAAAATTAACCAAAAATTCTCTAAAAAAAACTGAGTAAAAGTCACAGTAATGTCTCTGTGCTTAACAGGGGAAGAATGTAGTCTTTTTTTAGAAGTAAAAAAGTGTGGAAAAAAAGTGCAGTTCATTCTACAAGTTTTAGTCCAGATATCTAGCTGGTAACTGACCTTTGTTGATCCTTTGAGAGCGTCGAACCAGAGTGAATTCCTCCCTAGGGTCGGGATATATCTCTTCAAGGTCAGTTCTGATTTTAGTTGTTCTTTAAAGGGGCAACTCCTGATTAGGAGTCGTCTGTCTTTGTCCACAGATAGGCATCACAGGACCAAAACACCAAGATAATGGGTCATTGATATCGAATTCTGGAAAAGATGATCTGTGGGATCTTTTAGACTCCGGAAAAGGTTTGCACTCAAATAACTCGTCCTCAGGTGTTGAATCAGGATGGAGGTATTCTGACTTGCAGAGTTTTAGTCGATTCCTGTGAACAACCTTGGGTTGTTGAGTATCTCGCTGGATACAATAAATGTCATTCCCCGGGTATGGGATATCTTGGATGATGTTAGGCTGTCTCTCCCATTATGTATCAAGTTTTCCTGTACGAGGATTGTTTCTCAACCAGATCTTATCACCTACATGTAAAGGTGTAGCTTTCACTTGTTTATCAAAATCATGTTGCTGTCTTTTGCAAGCTTCTTCCATACGGGTATCCACAATTTCTTGGGCTTCCACTAGGCGTCTTTGATGATCGCTCACCAACTCAGTAGCAGGCAGAGGATTAATTTCATCGGAGACAGTCACTCCTAGAGCAAGGTCAGCGGGTAGTTTACCTTGGCATCCAAACATCAGATAATAAGGGGTGTAACCCGTAGAACATTGCGGGGTATTATTATACACATAGATTAGCTCTGGAAGTAGCGTTGGCCAGTCAGCCTTTCTTTGAGCTGGAATAGTTCTTAGTAAGTTCAGGATGGTTTGATTCATCTTCTCGCAAAGCCCATTGCACTGCGGGTGGTATGCCGTAGTCCTGAGCTTCTGACAATTGTAGTACTTTCACAATTCTTGGAAGAGTTGTGATTCAAAGGTGGGACCTCGATTGGTCAAATTCTTCTCCGGGCATCCATAAGGTAGTCAGAAGGATTTCCAGAGGATAGCAGCATTAGTCTGGGCAGTTAAATCCTTCACAGGGACGGCCACTACAAATTTGGTGAAGTGATCGATGATGGTTAAGACATAGCTATGGCCTGTCCTGCTGGGCTCTACCTTCAGGTGATCAATGGCTACCATTTCTAATGGACGTCGACGTGTGACATTCTTGGCACCATTTTTCAATGTCTCCCCTCGTGCCAATCCAAGAGAATCGTTTACGGACTGTGGCTTCTGTTTTTTGCACTCCAAAGTGACCAGACTGATCATGATAGGCAGTGAGAACCATGTCTACATCTCTCCTTGGGATCACAATTTGATGGAGACGACTACCTGTGATGGGATCCACGCTACTGCGATACAGCAAACCTTTCTTCACAAAGAACCGCTTTCGCTGTCTCCACAGACGAATCAATTCAGGGTCAGCATCACCTCTGCGAATTCTCCCCGGAGGTTTCCCAGTGATTAGCAATTCGGAAATTTCTGCAATAACTCTACTTTCAGTCTGTACTTGTATCCATCTAGTTTCCTCTAGTGGAGGGTCTGAACTAGCTCCCTGGGATTGGGAGGTGGAAGTCTCCTGCCAAAGGGCACTGGCCAAATTTTGTTGAGCAAATCGGGCATAAAAGTTTGGCATCTCCACTTCCTCCCAGTGATCTTCATCTGGCAGGGGATCTCAATAGGTTGGTAATCGGGACAAGGCATCGGCATTTTCATTGGACTTCCAAGCACGATACTTGATGATAAAATTGTAGTTAGCTAGTCTTGAGGCCCATCTCTGCTCTAAAGCTCCCAATCTAGCTGTGCTCAAATGAGCAAGAGGATTGTTGTCAGTGTAGGCGATAAATGGAGAGGCAGCTAGATAGTCCTTGAATCGCTCCGTAACGGCCCACACGAGAGCAAGAAACTCTAGTTTAAAAGAACTAATTTTGATCATTCCGTTCCGCTCCTTTAAGAGATCTGCTAGCAAAAGCGATTACTCATTCTTTTCCATCTTGCATCTGGCTTAGGACTGCTCCTAGCCCTTTTAGACTTGTGTAGGTGTAAAGACAGAAAGGCTTACTGTAATCCAGGTAAGCTAGAATATGTGGAGTGGTAAGCTTTTTCTTGAGATGCTGGAAGGCAACTTCCTGCTCTTATGTCCAATGACTGATAATAGATCTTTTTCCTTCCTTTTTTGGGTGACCACGTAAAAGTTCTTGCAATGGTGCAGCGATTTGAGCATAGTTAGGTATAAAGCGTCTATAGTAGCCCGTAAATCCTAAGATACTCTGGACTTCCTTCAAAGTAGTAGGTGTGGGCCAATCCGTGACCACAGCGGTCTTGTCCGGATCAGTTCTCACTCCTTCAGCACTCACAACTAGAGTTGAGCGACTTTTGTTTTTTTAGGGTCGAGTTTCGTTTCATGAAACCCGATTTTTCCAAAAGTCGGGTCGAGCAACATCGGCCGACTATAGGGAAAAGTCGGGGGTCCGACTGAAACACGAAACCCAATGTAAGTCAATGGGGAATTAAAGTCGGCAGTGAGAGGAGGACAGGAAACACACCTACAGTGCCCATTTGAATGCCAAAAGCATCAGTTCTTATTACTTAAGCTTGTCAACCTTAATTTACTTCATAATACTAGTTACGCACTGAAAAATGGGGGTTATTTGGCTACAGTTTTGGGGGGTAGGGCTGGCTCCAGGTTTTCGTGGGCCCAGGGCCAAAGAGCGCCCCTTTAACACATACCACAACTCATGATGCTCCGATACAGCAGAGAAATAGCAGTATAGTACAATGAAAAATACTTCACTTCTTACATCTCATGACTGATATCCATTTTAAATTCTCCAATACCTCCAAAAACGGACAGTATATAGCTCCATACAGTATTATGGCCAGCGCTTAGTGCGCTATACAGAGTAATGAGGCCCATATATTTCTCCATATGGAATCATTGATCCCATATAATGTTTCAAACCGTATATGATGAGCTCCACATAATGCTATAGTATATGTTGGTCCCAATGGATGAAGCTCCACTGTCTTATGGGCCCAAATAATGCCCCATATATAATGGGCCCCATTTCTACTGCTCTAGTGTATAATGGGCCCTGTAAATGCTGCTCCAGTGTCTGATGTCCACCTTTGGAATGCTCCAGTGTATGGTGGGCCCCATATATCATTCACCAGAGTATAGTGCTCCCCAAAAATTGCTGTCCCAACATTGAAAACAATTACAGAAGTCTCCTTGCTAGGGAATCCCTGCACTACTCTGAACTCCTTGTCGTCCCCATCTTCCATCTCACTGCACTTGGCTGTTTAGGCCCTCCCACCGGCAGAGACACTTTTGCGTACTATGCAGTGCCCTGTGCCAGTGCCATCGCCCATGAGTATGCCCCCCCACCTGCTCAAGGTACCTGCACTTTCATCTGCACCTTCCTCTTTGTCACCGTGTAAGGTGGTATAGTATGTGGGAAGGGGAACCTGATTTTCCTTTGGGTCAGATTCTGGCAGTGTAGAGTGCGAGGGGAATGTAGTGGTCTGGGTCAAGGTACCAGCAGCATCATCCAGCAGTGGCTGGGCCTCAGTGCACTTGTGGCATCCCCAAGAGTATGGTCGCCACTGTGGCATTACCTTCCTCCTAGGGAGTGTGTTGTCAAGCTTGGGAGCAACGAACGATCTCTCTAGCAGCTAAACCAACACACAACACATTTCCCACTCCAGGCCAGCAGGGAGACCTCTGAACCTGACTGCTGAGGAGCTTCTCTCTGTGGTCAGGAGGAGGTAAGTTAGGGCACTCTGTGCAGGGAAGGGGAAGTGTGTGGACGTGAGAAGGGGAGCTGGAGGATGAGCAGAGTTAAGGCTCACTCCTAGCTGGAGCGCATGGTCCCGATTCCGGTCTCCGAGTTTGTAGGGACACTGACGTTCCTGCAGCAGAAACCGGGGGAAGTAGCAGCTATAAATGCTCTGTACCCAACTAAGGCTCGGAGGCCCCAGCATGGACGTGTGGGAGCCAGAAGGAAAAGGCTACAGCTGTCTGCCATACAAGTAAAGTCTGAGGAACATCTGTTAGACAGGAGGCGCTTCAGTGAACCACGGTCCTGTGAGTGCTTCCCCCACAAGCGCTAGAAAGGAGACGTTCAGGAAGGTATATGTTGGCGGAGTGTTGGAAGGGAGCTTTCCATTTTGGTCCCGGAGGTTGGCTGAGGTCCTGACCCGGAGGACACAGCACGGAGGCAGGCATCTGTGTAACCTGCAGACTGTGAGTAAAGCTTTGGAACTGCACGCTCTGGTGTCCTACAGTTATTCCAGCACCGCTACATCTGGGTACCAGCACCTACACCGCCTGTGCCTTTCCCCCATCACTACATCTACACTTCCCTGGGACTCCAGCTCCACCTGTGGGGAGCTTCACCATCTTTGCTGCACAACACCATCAGTCCCAGAGGATCTGCATGCAGCGTCGGCCTAACATCTATGTTGCCGAACACCACAGGTGGCATCAAACTATCTATATAAACTCTTTACCATTATACCACGCCATTTACATGGGCGCCCAGGGCCACCGTCCGGGTCACCGCTGCTGTGACACATCCCACTGACACCGGCCCGGTACCGAGTACCCCACAGCCCTGGGAGGGTGACCCATATGCCGACTGCTGATCGGGCGGCGTTATTCCCACGAACCTCCAAACAGCGTCCATGAAGGCAAAGTTTTTGGTTTCTGGGGGCAGTATGATTGCAAAGCTGAACCTTAAAGGAATGTCCAAAAGGGCACCACCAGGAGTGGAGCCTGTGGCTTAATTGGACTCCACCCGGGAAACCACAACCATGCCACCTAAAGAAAAGATGCACACTTTGAAAGCTTTGTCGATTCTGTGTGTGGTGTGGTATGTGTGTTTGTAGTTGTGCTAGCGATTTCTCAGCTTTATTCCGTTAACAACCGTGACTCTGGCATGCCCCTGCAGTACGCGTCAAGCTTACTAGAGGGATAAGCGAGACTCTGGCACATGAGATCGAGCAATAACAGGTCTAGCATTCCCGTACATGTCCAGGGCTGCATGCACGCTACACTGAAAGGACCAGCTTTTGTCACTTACATGTGCAGATAACCTGCTGAACTCCGTTAGTGATGGGGATCTGGGATTCAGATTATTCCCCGCGAACGATGATTTCCCAGTAAGTTCAGGTCAACTGCAATTCCGGATTTAGGCCTAACCGTCATTCCTGAAAAAATTACGTGTCCAAACCACAGGTGCTGTAGCTTGCTTAACAGCTTGGCAGCCGTTCTCAGGCCCAGTATGGATTCAACAACATTGTAGAAAGTTGATAAAGGGTACAGTTTCACCGGATAACACGTATATATGTAGCCTAGTTTACACATTAAAAATATATGTCTATAGATCAGGAGGCAGACTCAGATGTTCTCAGGCCCAGTATGGATTTGACCAGATTGTACAAAGTTGAGAAAGGGTACTTTATCACTGGATAGCAGGTATATATAGCATAGTTTAAACATGTAAAATCTCCGTGTTCTCAGTATGGATTACACAGCAATCTAAAAAGTGGAAAAAAGGAATTGCATTTGAAGCGTACACAACTATATACTTTTGGTGTTATTTTTAAATCTTCATATATATTTCTGTCTAAGTAATACAGTCCAGCCTCTCCGCAATAGGAAATGAGATGCATACAATTACTGACATAAAGGCTAGTGATTGCAGAAATCAAGGAATTACTATTCACGGGAAAAACTTCTGTCACAATTCTCATAGGTGATGCTGACCCTCAATTAATTTGTCTGTTGAGACAGTGAAAACATTTTTTTGTGAATAAAGTCTTGCTGTATCGCACTTCCGTTGATTCCATCACTGTTACTCATCTCAATCAAATTTTTATCACAGGGAGCGATGTAAACATGGTGCTCACTGGCTATCATGATCTGTCACGTAACTTTGGAGTGCAAAAGACAGAAGCCACAGGCCGTAGGCGATTCTATTTGATTGGCATGAGAGGTCACATTTTAAAATGTGCGCCGGAATGTCACACGTTTGTGAGTAGGAAAACTGTGAAAGCTGATGATAAACCACCACTGCATGTCATTGTGAGTCGACGTCCATAAGAAATGGAAGCCATTGATCATCTGGAGCTAGGGCCCGGCCAGCAGGACAGGGCATAGCTACATCTTAACCATCATCTTTCAGTTCAATCAATTTGTAGTGGCACTCCCAGTGAAGGATTTGACAGCCCAGACTACACAACGGAGGAGCAGGGAGAGGTAAACATTGCAAATGCTGGGGCCCTGCCCAAGCAAGGGGGGCACACTCGTGGGCGTCGGTACTGGCACTGGTCCCCTCATAGTACGGCGGTGTGTCTGACAGTGGGTGTGCACCACCACCGTCAGAGACACTTAATTGCACTATGAGGGACCCTGTGCCAGTGCCCGCGCCCAAGAGTTGGCCTACCCACCTGTCCAGGGCAACGGCACTCGCACGGTTTCGTGCGCTAGGTGGTGACCCCGGCCATGGGGGGGGGCAGACCAGTTAGGGCGGTTTACAAAGTGGCATATGTTGATGTGGGACATTCAGCTGCTTCAAAAGGCGAAATAGGTCAAGTTCGCGGAATAGGAGGAGGACCAAAGCAAGCCATTTTTCTGACAACCTATGTGTCATCAAGGGAAGGTGGGACAAAATCCTTGGAAACCCATGCATGGTTCATTTTAATGAAGGTTAGATCATCCACATTTTGGGTTGACAGACGGGTCCTTTTTTCTGTCAGGATTGATCCAGCTGAACTGAAGACTCTTTCCGATAGCACACTTGCAGCTGGGCAAGCGAGCTCCTGTAAGGCATATTGTGCCAATTCAGGCCAGGTGTCCAGTTTAGTGGCCCAATAGTCAAAGGGGAATGACCTGTGCGGGAGAACATCGATATGGGAGGAAAAGTAGTTTGTAACCATAGTTGACAACTGATGTCTCCTGTCACTTTCCATCGATGCAGTATTACCAGTTGTGTGAGCGGTACTTGAAAAATCAGTCCACAACATTGTCATGAAAACCCTGTCTCCAACGCCACTTCTGCTGTGTGCACCACGAACACCTCTGCCAAGCTGCCCCCGGCCCGTACGGCTCGTGTGAGAACCATCACCGCTGCTGTGTGCTGGGAATGCCTCAACCAACCGGTTTACCAGAGTTGCTTGTTTATTAGCCAATATTAGGTCAAGGTTCTCCTGTGGCATGATGTCTTGTAATTTGCCTTTATAGCGTGGATCCAGGATGCTGGCCAACCAGTAGTCGTCATCATTCATCATTTTGGCAATGCGGGGGTCCCTTTTTAGGATCTGCAAGGCATAATCTGACATGAGGGCCAATGTTCCCGGTGTCAATGATGCACTGCGAGTGCTGGTTGGAGGAGCACTTTCTGGCAAATCCACATCCCTCCAGTCACGCACAAACCCTGTACCAGACCTTGCCACGCCAACATTTTCACTTGCCCCACGAGATGCATCCTCCTCCCCTAAGTAATCATCCTCATCTTCATCATCCTCCTCCTCTTCTTCCTCCACCTCGTCCAGGAGAGGTCCCTGAGCAGACAATGGTTGAATGTCATCAAGGATTCCCTCCTCCTCTTCCTCCTCGTCAACATTGGCTGCAGACACCTGCTCCTTAAGGTGCGTCAAAGTTTGCATGAGCAGACGCATAAGTGGGATGCTCATGCTTAGGATGGCGTTGTCTGCGCTTACCAGCCGTGTGCATTCCTCAAAACACTGAAGGACTTTACAGTGGTCTTTCAGCTTCGACCACTGCACACCTGTCAACTCCATGTCTGCTCTCAAAGTGCCTGGCCGTGTATCCTCCCACAAATGCATTATGGCCTGCCTCTGTTCGCACAGCCGCTCAACCATGTGCAGGGTGGAGTTCCACCTTGTTGCAATGTCGATAATGAGGCGGTGGTTGGGAAGGTGGAGCAATCGCTGCAGCTTCTGCATACGAATGGAGTGTACAGGCGACCGGCGGATGTGCGCGCACAGTCTTTGCACCTTCTGGAGCAGGGCTGTTAACTCCGGATAATTGTTGAGGAAGCACTGCACCACCAGGTTCAAGGTGTGAGCCAAGCAAGGTATGTGGCTGAGTTTTGAAAGGGCTATGGCTACCACAAAATTACGGCTGTTATCACTAACTACCTTGCCTGCCTCAAGATGTATACTGCCCAGCCATGACTCAGTTTGTCGCTGAAAGTACTCGGCCAGCACCTCCGTGGTGTGTTTGTCGCCCAAACACATCATCTGCAACACAGCCTGCTGACGCTTTCCACTAAGTGCTCGATAGGGGGACACCTCGTGTGCAACAGTGGCAGCTGCAGATGGAGTGCTCGTACGACTGCGCTCTGTGGACGAGCTTTCGCTTCTGGAGGAGGAGGAGGGTCGAACGCCTACAGCCAACTGTTTCCTATATCATGGGCTAGACAGCACTGTCCCACCACCGCTGTCCCCTGTGGACCCTGCGTCCACCACATTAACCCAGTGTGCAGTGATGGACACGTAACGGCCCTGGCCATGCCGACTGGACCATGCATCTGTTGTGAGGTGCACCTTTCCACTCACTGACTGCTTGAGTGCATGGACAATGCGGTCTTTCACATGATGGTGGAGGGCTGGGATGGCTTTGCAAGAGAAGAAATGGCGACTGGGTAGGTCATAGCGTGGTACTGCATAGGCCATGAGTTCGCGGAAAGCTGGGCTTTCCACCAACCGATAGGGCATCATCTCTAACGAGATTAGTTTGGCAATGTGGGCGTTCAAACCCAGTGTACGCGGATGAGAGACTGAGTACTTTCTTGACCTACTCATAGTCTCTGGGAGGGTGAGCTGGACTTGAGAGCTGCATATGGTGGAAGTAGCGGTGGACAGGGCGGACTGAGAGAGGGTTGATGATGGTGATGGAGTTGATGTTCTTTCTGATGGCCTAGATTCAGTCTTTCGTTGATATAACAGTGGGATTCCCTGACTGCTTTGGCATTGCAACGACACCTCAACATTTGCTGCTGTGCTAACCGGTGGGCTTACAGTGGGGGAAACAATGTAGCGTTGCTGACTACCTTCTTTGTGATCAGTTGCACATGTGGTACTTGAGGTTTGGTGTTGTGTCCACGTTTGCAAGTGCATTCTGGTTAAATATCTAAGCATGCAACTGGTATTCAAATTTTTCAGATTTTCCCTCGGCTAAAGGTCTTTGCGCACTTCTTACAGATAACCTTGGCCTGATCATGAGGATTTTGTTCAAAAAAGTGCCACACTGCACTCTTCCTACTTTGGAAGACATTTTGCGGCCTAGCACGCTGTGCTATTTTGACCATCTGGACAAGCTGTCCAGCAACTCTTTTGATTTTTGGAACCTGTCTTTGGAGTGCTCCGGGCCTGCCAGATAACAGCTGTTGCGATGACGATGTCTGCTGTGGATGCTCCTCCTCCTCATCTGAGCTATTGGAAGCAGCACCCTCTTCCCCCAATGGATGCCAATCTGGGTCAACAACTGGGTCATCCATCACCTCTTCAATGTCATGTGCACCTTCCTCTGTGTCACCGTGTATGGTGGTATAGTATGCGGGAAGGGGCACCTGAGTCTCATCAGGGTCAGAATCTGGCTCATTACACTGCGAGGACAATGTAGTGCTCTGAGTGAATGTACCAGCAGAATCATCTATCAGTGGCTGTGCATCAGTGCACTCCATGTCAGATTCATCTTGGCCTGGGTAATTCACCATTTCACTTGATAACCCAGGAATGGTATGTGAAAACAGCTCCATGGAGTAATCAGTTGTATGGCCTGCGTCATCCTTCAATCTTGGTTGGGGTGAAGGACACAAGGAAAGGTGTGGTTCATGAACATGAGCCTCCAATGACGACTCAGTGCTTTTATTTTTTACAACTTCAGAAGAGGAGGCGATAGAGCTGGAGGCTGAGTCAGCAATGTAAGCCAAAACTTTTTCCTGAAGCTCTGGCTTTAAAAGTGGTTTGCCAACTCCTAGAAAACTAAGTCTTCGAGGCTTGTGGAGCCAGACGATGACGCAGGCTCAACACCTCCTGCATTCTGTCCTATTTTGCATTTGCCACTACCATCAGATCCACCACCAACACCATCATTACCAGCTGGCAACCCCCGCCCAATTCCATGGCCTCTTCCACCAGCCTTCCTCATTTTTGGTAAAAATGTACACAAAATCCCACAAACTATATAGTAATGTAAAACAAGGTACAAGGTGTATATAGGATAGGGGAGATGTAGAATTTCTGAACACACTTGTGGACACTGTTGGATTGTGTGAGGCCCAGTGAATATCACACCGCTATGTCACAGGCTCAATGTCGCAGGTGTGAAAAATGTCACAATAGGATAGGGGAGATGTAGAATTTCTGAACACACTTGTGGACACTGTTGGATTGTGTGAGGCCCAGTGAATATCACACCGCTATGTCACAGTCTCAATGTTGCAGGTGTGAAAAATGTCACTTTAGGACAGGGGAGATGTAGAATTTCTGAACACACTTGTGGACACTGTTGGATTGTGTGAGGCCCAGTGAATATCACACCGCTATGTCACAGGCTCAATGTCGCAGGTGTGAAAAATGTCACTATAGGACAGGGGAGATGTAGAATTTCTGAACACACTTGTGAACACTGTTGGATTGTGTGAGGCCCAGTGAATATCACGCCACTATGTCACAGGCTCAATGTCGCAGGTGTGAAAAATGTCACTATAGGACAGGGGAGATGTAGACTTTCTGAACACACTTGTGGGAACTGTTGGATTGTGTGAGGCCCAGTGAATATCACACCGCTATATCACAGGCTCAATGTTGCAGGTGTGAAAAATGTCACTATAGGACAGGGGAGATGTAGAATTTCTGAACACACTTGTGGGAACTGTTGGATTGTGTGAGGCCCAGTGAATATCACACCGCTATATCACAGGCTCAATGTCGCAGGTGTGAAAAATGTCACTATAGGACAGGGGAGATGTAGAATTTCTGAACACACTTGTGTGTTGTGAGTTCATTTTCCCCTTCGTCACTGAGGTCTGGAGAACTCCCTATTCTGATAAAGGAAGGTAATGAGCCTGATTATCAGGCACCTGAGCCTAATGAGGATGACTGGCTGAGTGGAGTCACGGACTGGATATAAGGCTGCCGATGCCCTTCTGCCCTGCGGGTGATTTATCTGTGGACTTCTAGGACACCAGTCTGATTCCTAATCCTCTAAAGCTAAGTTTTCTGCTTTGCCTGTTAGCATTTGTGTTTTGCTTTTGTTTGCCTTGCTTTTCTGGATTCTGCCATTCCCTGCTGGGGTGAGCTGAATCTTCTTTTGCCGGTTGCTCTGTCTTCAGAATATTCCTGAGTACTGACATAGCTTTTTTGAAGCCTAGCGTCTTCAGGGCCTTTTTCACTGTCAGTCTGTTGGCTCTTATTTTCATAGGGTTTTTCACGGATTGCAGACAGCAGCCTTCCTGTCCTTTCCTATCTAGTTAGCTTGGGCCCTGTCTTTGCTCAGTCTATCTTTCTGTCTGTGTTAGTGTTTTCATCTTGCTTCACCGTCATTATATGTTGGGGGCTGCCTATTGCTTTGGGGTCTGTTCTGGGGCAGTTTAGATTTCCCCTTGCTTTCTTTAGGCCTATTTAATTCTCCGGCTGTGATCGAGGGGTCTAGGGCATCGTAGGAACCCCCCACGGCTACTGCTAGTTGTGTTGATAGGTTCAGGGGTCTGCAATCCGATAGCTGCCAACCTCTCTGGTTTTCTGGACTTAGCTAGCATTTCTGTTTTTGCCTCCTACGGTGACTCAATCATAACAGAATCACCCGCCATACCGCAGATCCTAGGGTACTCAATAGCAGGAAAGAATTGTGTTTAAAAAAAAAAAAAAGTGTGTGTATATTCTTTCCTCTATATCTCTGAGGCCGTAGGGGGAATTTTTTTTTTCTCTCAATGGAGATAAAGCAATTGTCTGATCGTGTGGAGCAGATCGCTGCGGAAGTGCGGGTAATTTTCTCCTACCTTGCTCGTTCGCATGCTGTTGAACCAAAGATCCCTACACCTGATGTATTTTTTGGGGATCGATCTAAATTTTTGAGTTTCAAAAATAATTGTAAATTATTTTTTGCCTTGAAGCCTAACTCGTCAGGGAGCTCCGCGCAGCAGGTTAAAATTGTCATCTCTTTGCTGCGTGGCGATCCCCAGGATTGGGCGTTTTCTTTGAAACCAGATGATCCTATTCTGACTAATGTGAACGCATTCTCTCAAGCTTTGGGGTTGTATGACGAACCTAATGCTATTGATCAGGCTGAAAAGACCCTGTTGGCATTGAACCAGGGTCGAGATTCTGCAGAGTTGTACTGTCAAAAGTTCCGAAAGTGGGCGGTCCTTACTACCTGGAATGATAATGCCTTGGCTGCTCTCTTTCGGAAGGGTTTGTCAGAAGCCGTAAAAGATATGGTGGGATTTCCTGTTCCCTCTGGTCTGGACGATTCTATGTCATTAGCCATTCAGGTTGATCGGCGTTTACGTGAACGCAGGATTGCACGAGAGGTGTTGCCACCAGTTGAACAGACGTCTGAACCTATGCAATGTGATAGAGTTTTGTCTAAGGCGCAACGTCAGGAGTTCAGAAGGCGTAATAAGCTGTGTTTTTTCTGTGGAGATGCCTCGCATGTTATTTCTGTCTGTCCTAAACGTGAGAAACGCTTTGCACACACGTTTTCTGTTGGTGGTGTTCAACCTAAGTTTCTTCTGGCAATTACTCTGATCTGCTCCCTGTCCACATTTTCCGCCAAGGCTTTTGTGGATTCGGGAGCAGCGCTAAACCTAATGGACTTGGATTTTGCTAAACGTTGTGGATTTCCGATGACACCTCTGCAGACGCCTATCCCTTTGAGGGGGATTGATGCTACTCCTTTGGCTAAAAATAAACCTCAGTTTTGGACCCAGGTGGTCATGCGGGTCGCCCCAGACCATCAAGAAAATTGCAGATTTTTGGTGTTGCATGGTCTGCATGATGCCGTTGTTCTGGGGTTTCCCTGGTTGCAAATTCATAATCCAGTTTTGGATTGGAAATCTGTGTCTGTGGTGAGTTGGGGTTGTCGGTGTGACTTTAGTGAGGCTCCGGTTTTTTCCACCTCTCCTCAGTCGCATGATGTTCCTGACTATTTGGCGGACTTTTATGATGTATTTAGTGAGAATGAGTCTGCGTCCTTGCCTCCTCATAGGAGTTATGACTGTGCAATTGAACTAAGCCCGGTGTTAAGGGCTAGCGGAACACACCAAATAATAAGATGGTATTTAGGTGCGTTCGCAGCCCGAGGTCCACCGTGCAGAGGTGTTATCTGCTGCTCGGTAATGGCGGACGCGATATGGCGGTGCAATAACGGCACACACGGGGTTAACCTCACCCAAGGTGTACCGAGGCGAACTCTTATGACTTAGAGCCGCACTACCGCAAATAATAGATGCCGTAGCCTGTTTTTGCTCACAGAGCTCGGCATAGTAAGCGCTAGCGTAACGTCACAGGACTCAGCCCTTAGACAGCAGGACTGAGGTCCCTCTAGACCGCTAGCGCCCGGCACCGCGACTGCGATACCAACAGGGAACCCTAACAACAGACGTATCAAAGGGTAGGGGTTTCATAATGAGTCAGACACCAGATACATGCATCCATCATCATACACACCAAACTATTTGAGTCTATCTTAGCGCATGGCCGAGCGGCCATGCGAACCTTTTATAGCCGCAGGCGTCCGTGATCCTCCTTGCTTCTCGGATGGGCCAATCCGAACACGAGCAGGACCTGAGCACATGACCTTTGATCTCCAATGGGAGATCACTCCACAGGCATGCTCAGTGGCCCGACATGAGGACTTAGTCCCTGGAGGATCTTGCTGCTGAGCAGCATGCATTGTCAAAGCTGAACCAGGGGTGGCAGCAGCAAGCAAACCCACGGAGCTGGTCTGGACAGAGCGCCGGGACTGACGAGTTTGCTGAGCAAGCTCCTCTGCGGCTGGGAAGGAATGGGAGACCATCGGAGGCAAGGCTCGGGATTCCCGCTGTGCAGCACCGGAAATCCGACGCCTAACATTACCCCCCCTCCTAGGGCTCTCTCCTCTCTGAGCCTCGCTCCGCTCAAACTCTGCAATGAGAAGAGGAGCGTGGATATTCTCCACCGGCTCCCAGGTCCGGGCCTCTGGACCATGACCCTTCCAATCCACCAAGTAAAACTTTTTGCCCCGCATCACCTTGCATCCCACGATGGCATTGACCTCAAACTCGTCAGACGACAGATCTGATGTTCTGGCAGCTGGCTCAGAAAACCGGGACATGTGAACTGGCTTGAGGAGAGACACATGAAACGTGTCCGAGATAGCCAAGTGTGGTGGAAGGGCTAGACGGTAGACCACAGGATTAATCTGCTCGAGGACCTTGAAAGGACCGATGTAGCGTGGTGCGAACTTAGCGGATTCCACCCGCAGCCTGATGTTACGGGCAGAGAGCCACACTAAGTCGCCAGGGGCAAAGGTCAGAGCAGGACGCCGGCGGGTATCAGCGGAGGACCTCATTCTCTCCTTTCAAGGCCCGGATAGCATCCTGCGTGCGGTCCCAAATGTCATGTGCCTCCACCGCCCAGTCTGCCACCCTAGAGTCGGTGGATGACACGGGCATGGGCACGGGGACGCGCGGATGCTGACCGTAATTTAAGAGAAATGGGGTCTGACCGGTGGAATCGGCTACCGCGTTGTTCAAGGCGAACTCCGCCCACGGCAGTAAGGACGCCCAATCATCCTGCCTAGCCGAGACAAAATGTCGCAGATATGTCACCAGGGTCTGGTTGGCTCTCTCCACCAACCCATTCGTCTCGGGATGATAGGCCGAAGAGAGATTTAGCTCAATGCTGAGCAGAGAACAGAGCTCTCTCCAGAACCGAGAAGCAAACTGGGGACCCCGGTCGCTGACAATCTTATCCGGCATGCCGTGTAGGCGGAAAACATGTTTAATGAACAATGCCACTGCCTCATGCCGACGGTTGCCGAGAGAGTGGTACTAGGTGCACCATCTTGGAGAAATGGTCGGTGATCACCCAGATGACGGTGCTGCCACTGGACTTGGGCAGACCCACCACAAAGTCCATACCAACCATCTCCCAGGGCCTGTCCGCAACCGGCAGAGGATAGAGTAACCCAGCGGGCCGCTGCCGAGAGGGCCGATTCTGGGCGCAAGAGACGCACGCCTGAATATAGTCCTTGACGTCACGGGCCATATGCGGCCACCAGTACGTCCTCGCCAGTAGTTCAGTGGTCCGTTTGATCCCGAAATGACCTCCCACTCTGGACGAATGAGCCCACGAGAGGACCTCCGGTCGCAGATGGACAGCGACAAAAGTCTTGCCCGGAGGTACAGACTCAAGAGCAACCGGAGCCACGGTCCTCAGGCTCTCTGATGGGACTATCAGTCGAGGCTCCTCCTCCTCCTCTGATGACACCACAGAGCGAGAAAGAGCATCGGCTCGGACGTTCTTCTCCCCGGAGAGAAAATTTAGTGTGAAATGGAACCGGGAGAAGAACAAGGACCATCTGGCCTGACGAGAATTCAGCCGCTGAGCCGTCTGCAAATAGACCAAATTTTTGTGATCGGTGAACACCTGGAAAGGATGGCGAGCCCCCTCCAGGAGATGTCTCCATTCTGAAAAGGCCAGCTTCATTGCTAGCAACTCCCTGTCCCCGATGGAATAATTCCTCTCCGCCGGTGTGAAGGTCTTGGAGAAGAAGAAGCATGGGTGCTTCCGACCTTGTGAGTCCTTCTGGAAAAGGACCGCCCCAGCACCGACGGAGGAGGCATCCACTTCTAGAATGAATGGCTTATCTACATCAGGGCGATGTAGAATGGGAGCGCTAGCAAAATGGGACTTAATGGAGGCAAAAGCCTTGGAGACAGTCTCTGACCACAGTTTGGGGTTCGCACCCTTCTTGGTGAGGGCTACCACGGGTGCAACCAAAGTTGAGAAATGGGGAATGAATTGGCGATAGTAATTTATGAACCCCATAAAGCGCTGCACCGCTTTGAGAGAATGGGGTTCCTGCCAATCCATCACCGCCTGTAGCTTGGCAGGATCCATGGCCAAACCCTGGGCTGAGATGATGTAACCCAGGAAAGGCAAGGACTCCTGCTCAAACACACATTTCTCCAATTTGGCATAGAGGGAGTTGGCCCGCAGGAGATCGAAAACTTTGCGAACATCTCTCCGGTGGGAGTCAATATCTGGAGAAAAAAATAAGAATATCATCCAGATAGACTACTACCGAGGTGGCAAGCATATCCCGGAAGATATCATTCACAAAATCTTGGAAGACGGCTGGGGCGTTACATAGCCTGAAGGGCATCACCAGATATTCATAGTGCCCATCTCTGGTGTTAAATGCCGTCTTCCATTCGTCCCCATCACGGATGCGAATCAGGTTATAGGCTCCCCGCAGATCAAGCTTAGTAAACACTCTCGCTCCCCGTAGCCTATCAAATAGTTCCGATATCAGGGGCAGAGGATACTTGTTCTTAACGGTTATGGCGTTAAGTCCCCTGTAATCGATGCACGGACGTAATTCCCCATTCTTCTTTTGGACAAAGAAGAATCCCGCTCCCGCCGGGGACACCGACTTCCTAATGAATCCCCTTGCCAGATTCTCCCTGATATACTGCGACATGGCCTCTGTCTCTGGGAGAGATAGGGGGTATACTCGACCCCGGGGAGGCTCAGCGCCGGGCAAGAGGTCAATAGGACAGTCGTAAGGGCGGTGCGGCAGAAGGATCTCCGCCGCCTTCTTGGAGAAAACGTCTGCATACTGCCGATATGGCTTGGGAAGCGAGGAGAGATCTGCAGGAACCTCAGAAGTAGCGACCTGAATGCAGTCCCTCAGACACCTACCCTCGCAGGACTTACTCCAAGCGAGGATTTTCCCCGAGGACCAGTCTATGTGGGGAGAGTGGGCCCGTAACAGGGAACCCCTAGGAGGACCTGGTCGATACCTTCTGGCATCACAAGGAGAGACAGCATCTCCTGATGAGACGGAGACAGTGAGAGTCTCAGTGGAGCCATTTGGTGGGTGATTAGGGATGGGAGTGTCGCCCCATTCACCACCCTAATGGTGACTGGCTGAGGTAGCAAGACCAGAGGGACTGCGTGTTGTTGAGCGAAGGCAGATGACATAAAGTTGCCCTCCGCTCCAGAGTCCACGCAAACCTCCACCATCAGAGTGGAAGACTCCAACTCTAACGCCCCTTTAAACAGGAGCTTGGAGGAGAAATTAGCTGTGTCTAGTAGACCCCCTCCGATAACCACTAGACGGGGGCGTTTCCCGGCCGCTGTGTGCACAGGTTAGCGTGGTGCCCAGTCTGCCGACAACGGAAGCAGACTGGGGGTACCCGCACGGACCGGACCCTAGACCCAGAGCGGGACACCTCCATGGCCTCTGGAGGCTCAGGCGGTGGGCCGAGGGGTTCCAGCGGTCTGGCAAAATTTGGAGCCAACTTATAGCGTTGGTGGGACCTGGAGCGCTCCAACCCTCACTCAGTGAAGCGAACGTCAATCCGGGTGGAGACTGTAATGAGCTCCTCTAGGGTGGTAGGCACCTCCCTGGTGGCCAGGGCGTCCTTGACATGATCAGCCAGGCCTCTCCAGAATATGGGTATGAGCACCTTATCTAGCCACTCCAGCTCAGAGACCAGAGTTCTGAAGAGGATGGCATACTGGCTGACCAAAGACGAACCCTGGGTTAGCGCCAGCAACTGGAGTGCCATGTCATGTGTGACCTGAGGTCCCAGGAACACCTGTTTCAGAGCGACCAAGAAGTGGGTGGCACTCTGTACCAGGGGATCCCCACGCTCCCACAGTGGAGTGGCCCATTCCAAGGCCCTGCCCTACAGGAGGGAGATGATAAATCCCACCTTGGCCCGCTCAGAGGGAAATCGTGTAGCCAGCAGCTCTAGGTGAATGGAGCTCTGACTCACGAAACCCCTACACGAAGCACTATCCCTTGAGAACTTCTCGGGCAGCGGGAGGTGGGACAAGGTCGGGGCAGGACTGGCCGTGGAGACACGAGCGACAGCCTCTGTAGCTGCCTGAACGGCGACCGAGGTAACATCCGCAGCTGAGGTGGAACGCTCTAGCGCTGCCAATCTACCCTCCAGCTGCTGGATGTACCTATGCAGTCGTTGTTCATCCGCCATTATCGGCCAGAGCCTGGCGCTAAGATAATGTTAAGGGCTGGCGGAACACACCAAATAATAAGATGGTATTTAGGTGCGTTCGCAGCCCGAGGTCCACCGTGCAGAGGTGTTAACTGCTGCTCGGTAATGGCGGACGCGATATGGCGGTGCAATAACGGCACACACGGGGTTAACCTCACCCAAGGTGTACCGAGGCGAACTCTTATGACTTAGAGCCGCACTACCGCAAATAATAGATGCCGTAGCCTGTTTTCGCTCACAGAGCTCGGCAGAGTAAGCGCTAGCGTAACGTCACAGGACTCAGCCCTTAGACAGCAGGACTGAGGTCCCTCTAGACCGCTAGCGCCCGGCACCGCGACTGCGATACCAACAGGGATCAAATAAATGGCGTGTGCAAGTGTGCAGACGGCCGGTATGCACTGTGGCCTACAGGCTAGCCACTAGCAGGCGCTGACTCAGACTCTAAACCCTAACAACAGACGTATCAAAGGGTAGGGGTTTCATAATCAGTCAGACACCAAATACATGCATCCATCATCATACACACCAAACTATTTGAGTCTATCTTAGCGCATGGCCGAGTGGCCATGCGAACCTTTTATAGCCGCAGGTGTCCGTGATCCTCCTTGCATCTCGGATGGGCCAATCCGAACACGAGCAGGACCTGAGCACATGACCTTTGATCTCCAATGGGAGATCACACCACAGGCATGCTCAGTGGCCCGACATGAGGACTTAGTCCCTGGAGGATCTTGCTGCTGAGCAGCATGCATTGTCAAAGCTGAACCAGGGGTGGCAGCAGCAAGCAAACCCACGGAGCTGGTCTGGACAGAGCACCAGGACTGACGAGTTTGCTGAGCAAGCTCCTCTGTGGCTGGGAAGGAATGGGAGACCATCGGAGGCAAGGCTCGGGATTCCCGCTGTGCAGCGCCGGAAATCCGACGCCTAACACCCGGGGTGTAAATTTCCGAAGGGTCGGCTCTTCAATTTATTTGTACCCGAGCACGAGGCTATGCGGTCCTATATTAAGGAGGTGGGTCATATTAGACCATCCTCTTCACCCTTAGGTGCCGGTTTTTTTTTTGTGGCCAAAAAGGATGGTTCTTTAAGGCCTTGTATTGATTATCATGCCCTCAATAAAATTACTATTAAATATCAGTATCCGTTACCCCTGATTTCGGATCAATTCTCTAGAGTTAGAGGTGCTTGCTGGTTTACCAAGCTTGACCTCAGGGGGGCGTATAATCTTATCAGCATTAAGCAGGAGGATGAATGGAAGATGGCGTTTAATACTCCGGAGGGACATTTTGAGTACCTGGTGATGCCTTTTGGGCTCACTAATGCCCCTTCTGTCTTCCAGTGCTTCATGAACGATATTTTCCGAGACTTTGTCAATAAATTTTTGATTATCTATCTGGATGATATTTTGATCTTCTCCAAGGATTGGGATTCTCATGTGGAACATATTCGGACTGTGTTCCGGATCTTGAGGGAGAATTCCCTGTATGTCAAAGGATCGAAATGCCTTTTTGGAGTACAGAGGATTTCATTTTTGGGATTTATTTTGTCTCCGTCAACTATTGAAATGGACCCGGCCAAGGTACAGGCCATTTATGATTGGGTTCAGCCAAATTCTTTGAAGGCCCTCCAGAAGTTTTTGGGTTTTGCTAATTTTTATCGGAAATTTATAGCAAAATTTTCTAGTATTGCCAAGCCATTGACTGATCTGACTAAGAAGGGTGCTGATATGTTGAATTGGTCTCCGGAGGCTGTTGCTTCCTTTCAGGAGCTGAAGCAAAGATTTACCTCCGCCCCGGTTTTGCGGCAACCTGATGTCTCACTCCCGTTCCAGGTAGAGGTGGATGCTTCTGAGATTGGTGCAGGAGCTGTTTTGTCCCAAAAGGATCCTGTAACATCTAAAATGAATCCCTGTGCTTTCTTTTCCCGAAAGTTCTCTCCATCTGAACGTAACTATGATGTGGGGAATCGGGAACTGTTGGCCATGAAATGGGCATTTGAGGAGTGGAGACATTGGTTGGAGGGAGCTAAACATCAAGTTGTGGTCCTCACTGACCACAAGAATTTGATTTACCTAGAGTCGGCTAAACGCTTGAACCCTAGACAGGCTAGGTGGGCCTTGTTTTTAACACGTTTTGATTTTGTGGTCTCTTTTCTTCCTGGAACTAGGAATGTCAAGGCAGACGCCCTCTCTAGGAGTTTCTTTGCTGATTCTCCTGTGGTGACCAAGCCTGCTACCATCTTAGGCGAAGGGGTAGTTCTTTCTGCCATCTCGCCCGATTTGAGACTTGCTCTGCAAGAGTTCCAGGAGGACAAACCTGAGCGCTGTCCCTGTGGAAAGTTGTATGTTCCTGACCAGTGGAAGAAGAGAGTGATGTCTGAAGTTCATTGCTCTGCATTGGCTGGTCATCCAGGTATTTTTGGTACTAGAGATCTGGTGAGTCGCTCTTTTTGGTGGCCCACCTTGTCTCATGATGTCAGGAAGTTTGTGCTGTCCTGTGGGACTTGCTCCCGGTCTAAATCTTGTTCTCGCTCTAGTGGGTTATTGATGCCTTTGCCGGTCCCCAGGAGGCCAAGGACCCATATTTCAATGGATTTCATCTCTGATGTGCCGGTCTCTCAAAGAATGACTGTTATTTGGGTGATTTGTGATAGGTTCTCTAAGATGGTTCATCTTGTACCACTCCCTAAGTTGCCATCTTCCTCTGAGTTGGTGCCCCTGTTTTTGCAACAGGTGGTTCGCTTACACGGGATTCCTGAGAACATTGTATCTGACAGAGGAGTTCAGTTTGTGTCTAGATTTTGGAGGACTTTCTGTTCCAAGCTGGGAATTCAGTTGTCCTTCTCCTCTGCTTTTCACCCTCAGACCAATGGGCAGACAGAGAGAACAAACCAGACCTTGGAGTCGTATTTGAGATGTTTTATTTCCGCTGATCAGGATGATTGGGTTTCATTTTTGCCCTTGGCCGAATTTGCTTTAAATAATAGAGCTAGTTCTGCCACTTTGATGTCACCTTTTTTTTGTAACTTTGGGTTTCATCCTCAATTTTCTTCAGGGCAGGTGGAGCCTTCTGCCTGCCCAGGTGTTGACACTGTGGTGGAGAGAATGCACCATATCTGGGCCAAGTGGTGGATAAGTTCTCTCTCTCCCAGGAAAAGGCCCAGCGGTTTTCCAATCGACATAGGACCATTGGTCCCCAGTTTAAGATTGGTGATATGGTGTGGTTATCATCAAAAAATATTGCTATGAAGGTGGCTTCTCCTAAGTTTAAGCCTAGATTTATTGGACCTTACAAGATTTTGGAGATTATTAATCCGGTCTCTTTTCGTTTGGCTCTTCCTGTCACATTTAAAATCCATAATGTGTTCCATAAGTCCTTGTTGAAGAGGTTTGTTGAACCAGTTGTTCCTGGGGTGGCACCTCCAGACCCTGTATTGGTTGAAGGTAACATGGAATATGAGGTAGAGAAAATACTGGATTCCCATCTGGCTAGACGGAGACTCTAGTATTTGGTTAAGTGGAAGGGTTATGGTCAGGAGGATAATTCCTGGGTCTCTGCCTCTGATATTCATGCCAAAAGATTGGTGCGTGCCTTTCATCGGGCTCACCCTGATCGCCCTGGTGGCGTGGTTGAGGGTTCGGTGACCCCTCCTCAAGGGGGAGGTACTGTTGTGAGTTCATTTTCCCCTTCGTCACTGAGGTCTGGTGAACTCCCTATTCTGGTAAAGGAAGGCAATGAGCCTGATTATCAGGCACCTGAGCCTAATGAGGATGACTGGCTGAGTGGAGTCACAGACTGGATATAAGGCTGCCGACGCCCTTCTGCCCCGCGGGTGATTTCTCTGTGGACTTCTAGGACACCAGTCTGATTCCTGCTCCTCTAAAGCTAAGTTTTCTGCTTTGCCTGTTAGCATTTGTGTTTTGCTTTTGTTTGCCTTGCTTTTCTGGATTCTGCCATTCCCTGCTGGGGTGAGCTGAATCTCCTTTTGCAGGTTGCTCTGTCTTCAGAATATTCCTGAGTACTGACATAGCTTTTTTGAAGCCTAGCGTCTTCAGGGCCTTTTTCACTGTCAGTCTGTTGGCTCTTATTTTCATAGGGTTTTTCACGGATTGCAGACAGCAGCCTTCCTGTCCTTTCCTATCTAGTTAGCTTGGGCCCCGTCTTTGCTCAGTCTATCTTTCTGTCTGTGTTAGTGTTTTTTTTAAACCAATATTTCTTTATTAAGGATTTTTTGACGGGTACAAGGAAACAAATATAAAAGTTGAAAAAGCAACAGGTAACATCAAACATTGAAATCTTGATTTAGAGAAGTTACAAGGATAACTCTAGTCAGATATTTTCAACAACAATGAAAACAATCAAGATCCTAAACAGATTTAAAGAAGGGAGGGGGACAGGAAGGTAGGAAGGAGGGGAAATTAGGGGAAGGTAGGGTAGAGACAAGCTTGGTTTGACCTTACACTGGACAACTTTCGCGATGCAGGGGCCCACAAGACAGAATACAGGTTGTGTGAGTGGTTAATTTAGTGCAACCGAATTGAACCCCGAGGATACCCATGGGTCCCACCAGTTCAAAATTACATTTCTCTTGGCGAATGTATGTGCTAAGGTCAGTTCATGCTGAAAGTGAAGATTTATTCTGGCCAGTAGTTCCTGTTCGTAGGGGACAGAGGATGATTTCCAGTGCTTAGCTATGCAGAGCCGAGCAGCAATTAGAACATTGCACGCAATAGGTCTCAGAGAGATCGGAATTGACCCCAAATTTATGCCCAGAAGAGCCATAGGCCCCGAGAGTTCAAGTGGAATTTGAAGTACAGATTTAAGGATGGACTCTGTAGTGGCCCAAAACCTTTTTAGTTTGGGACAGAACCACCAGACGTGCTCAATTGAGCCCGTCTGCTGACATCCCTTCCAGCACAGAGGAGAGGACTGTTGCGAGAATTTGGATAAACGTAAAGGGGACAGATACCAGTTTAATTGTAATTTTTTTGATTGTTCCAGGTGATTGATGCATGCTGAGAATTTAGAGGAGTGAGTAGCTGCCTCCTGCCATTCCTCCAGGGATGAGGAGAATGAAAGTCGACGTTCCCAAATTTTCATATATGGGAGTTTTGCATTGTCTGTAGGGGTAATGAGGGACTTGTATAATATTGAAACACCGTGGCGATCCGGGTGATCAGGTTTAAAATACCGTTGGGGCGGGTTCTCAAGTGGCGAGAGAGACCAGGCTGGGAGTTTGCATTTGGAAAGGAGGTGGCGGATTTGGAGATATTGATAAAAGCATGAGTGGTGCAGGGAAAAGGATGTGGAAATAGACATGAATTGTTTTAATCCAGAGATGTCAAAAAGGTTGTTTAGGGTATGTATACCTGCAATTCGCCATTTCCCCAAAGATAGGTTTGGAACCAAATGTTCTAGAGCCGGCAGGGATACATTTCTGTGCAGGGACGGAAAGTGTTTTGGTCCCAAGGCTGACCAAAGTTTTAAAAGGGACGACATTGTGTTCAGAATGCGGGGAGAGGTGTATTTTTGTAAAAGACTAATTTCGAGGAGTAGTTTGGTGGATCTGGATGGGGAGAAAAAAGATTCTATTTGCATCCAGAGATGAGAAGTGTCGTCTGCCCACCACAATTTGGCTGCTTCCAGTATGGCAGCTTGGTGATATGCTCGCACATCGGGAACTCCCAGCCCTCCCTTCGTGTAAGGAAGAACCATTATTTTGGAGGAGATTCGGTGAGGCTTGGAACCCCAAATGAATTTGCCTAAAAGATGTTGTAGTTGTGAAAGAATAGCACTAGGGAACTGAAGGGGAAGGCAGCGAAAGAGATAGACTAGTTTGGGGAGTATTAGCATTTTAACCAGTTGTATCCTAGCGATCCATGATAATATGCCCAGAGAGAGTTTATCTAGTTCTCTGCGAATGTCCTGAAGAATTAGGTCGCAGTTCATCTTAACTATTCGGTGGAGCTGAGTGATGAAAATCCCTAAATATGTGAAGCCATCTAGGGACCACGTAAAAGGATACAATTTTTTCAGATGCTCTTGGGAGATTTTGGGAATATATAGGGGGAAAATTGTAGATTTGGAGAGGTTCAATTTATAATAGGAGACAGCAGAGAAATCTGATAATAAACATAATTTCTGGAATTGAAGAGTCTATTTGTGTGCATGAGAAGATAATGTCATCTGCATACAGCCCAATTTTATGCTCCAAGGGGCCAACTTGAACTCCGTGGATGCATGGATTATTTTTTACCAAAGTAGCCAAAGGCTCCATTGCAATGGCAAAAATTATAGGAGATAGGGGGCAGCCCTGGTGCACACCATTGGTAATGTTGAATTTTTGAGATACAAAGCCAGATGCTCGTACTGCAGCTGACGGGGATGAGTATAAAGCCATGATGGCATTTTTAATTGGACCAGTGAATCCGAATTTGGAGAGGGTTCCGTCTATATATCCCCAGTGCACCCTGTCAAACGCTTTTTCAGCGTCCAGGGACAACAGCGCACTGGGGATTTTCCCCCGTTCTAGAATGTTGAGTAAATTTATTATTCGTCTCGTGCCATCCCTGGCTTGCCTTCCAGGTACAAAGCCCACTTGATCAGCCCCAACTATGGAGGGGAGTACCTCCATTAGTCTGGTCGCCCACACTTTGGCATATAATTTTATGTCACAATTTAGTAATGCGATGGGGCGAAAATTGTTTGGGGAGGTTGGTGATTTCCCGGGTTTGGGCAGGGTGGCAATGATGGCTTCTAATCCTTCTTGTTTAACCTCGCCCCTGGACTGCCAGAATGAAAAAAGTCTGTAAAGGTACGGGGTGAGGATTGTATGGAATTGGGTATAATATTGAAATGGGAGTCCATCTGGACCCGGGGTGGAGTGTTTTTTAGAGGAGAGTATGGCTCGTGTGATTTCTTCCTGAGTGAGGGGACTATTTAGAAAGGTTAGTTGTGATGCAGAAAGAGAGGGGAGAGATATTTTGTCAAGAAAAGCCCTAATGGAGTGGGGAGAAGGCTGGGGTTCCTCAGGGTTGTCGCATAAATTGTAAAGAGACTCATAGTATTGTTTGAATTCATCCGCAATGTCTATTGGGTTACGGATAAGGGAATTGTCAGGTTTAATGAGATGAGAGATCTTGGCCTGACCCTCTTTCTTTTTGACTCTCCGCGCCAATAGTGCCCCGGCTCTATCACCCATGCCGTAAAACTTCGCCCCCAGTTTTTTCAACGCGTGTTCAGTTTTTTGAAGTAGCAGTGAGCGGAGTTGACATCTGGCCTTAGTTAGTTTGGTTAACAGGGAAGGGGTCGGGGTGCTCTTATGTAAGGCTTCAAGAGTTTGAATTTCCAGAGTGGCCGATTGCAAAGCTGCTGTATATAATTTTTTAGCCAGGGAAGCAAGTTTGATAAATGTCCCCCTAATGACCGCCTTGTGTGAAAACCATAGAGTATCATCAGAGACATCCCCAGTGTCGTTAATTTGAAAAAATTCAGAAAGTTGTTCTGTCACAGTGGCTGCATAATTGGGGTTGGTGAGCAGGTATTCGTTAAGCCTCCATTTTGCGGGGGGTCTGATGGCTTCAGCATCTGCCAGTTGTAGAGTGGTCGGAGCATGATCAGACCAAGATATGTTCCCAATTGTGGCACCCATGCAACGAGGTAGTAGGGAATTATCTACTAAGATATAATCTATTCTGCTGTAAGTGTGAAATCGTGGTGAAAAGTAGGTATAGTCCCTTTCTCCACAATGTAAATATCTCCAAATGTCATGGTAATTATTTTCAGAGATTAGGGAGGCCAATTCGCCCCTGGAAATGGAGGTGTTTGAACAATCCAGATGCTTCTGCATGGGGGCGTTAAAATCACCACAGATTAATTTAGAGCCCCTGGCCACCGAATGCAGAATATTCAGGAATTTCCGAACGAATCTGGATTGACCCCTGTTGGGAACATACACCGAGGCCAATGTGTAGGGTCTGTTGTTGATTGAACAATTTAGAATGATGTAGCGCCCCTCCGGGTCCCGGAGGATGTCACCCAGCAGAAAGGCCACAGTATTTTTAATGAAGATGCCTACTCCGGCCTTTTTTGAGGGGCCATTAGCAAAGAACTGATGTGGGTAATTCCCAGAGTGCATTCTGTAATTGTCTTTTAGTAAAAGATGCGTCTCCTGTATGCATACTACATCACTATTAGATTTGATAAGTTGGCGCCACGTCAAGGCGCGTTTACAAGGTGAGTTAAGCCCATTAACATTAATAGAGTAAATAGAGACGCTCATGATGACTCAAAAGAGATACCAAGAGATTAATATAAACACAAAATGTAAAGACCTTAATTAGAGAGTTGACTAATTAGGTAGCAATGTATTCGGGGAAAGGTGGGGTAAGAAGTAGGGTCTGAGGAGGAAGGAAAGGGGAGAACTAATTATTCAAAAGATAAACCAAAACAAATATTTCTCTTGACAAATAGAACTTCAGGTGAGTACGTCACACCGGAAAAGAGCGAATAATGATCACTCACAGGCGAAATTTCCGCCGGCTCAAAGATAGGAGACAGTCAGAAAAGCATAGAATAGTAGAAGAAGGGTACAGCAAAAGAAGGTGAAAGGTAGAATTAGTATAGAGAGAAGAACCGTGTAAGAAAAGGGTAGAAAAGAATGCGAGAAACCGAACCCACATAGAGTCCATGTAGATCTTCAGGCTGTCGACCATTCCGGATCGATATGGCGACCTTGGACGGCTGAAGGATGAGACAGATGTGTCGGTGCATTTTTGGGCAGATGCAGACCCCACTGGATGAGGAGCTTCTCCGCTTGTGCTGGGATGAGACAGACATGAGAGGTGTTGTCTTTGCGAACAATTAGCTTGGTGGGAAATCCCCAAACGTATTGGATTTGCTGATCACGGAGAGTAGATGTGAAGGGTTGAAATTCCCTTCTCAAAGCTAGGGTTCCCGGAGAGAGGTCTGCATAGACCTTCAGGTGAGCAAAATTTTGTGGCAGAGAGGGATTCCCCCGAAGGCGAAATAAAAAGTCATCTTTGAGTTCGTAGAAATGAATTCGGGCGAGTACGTCTCGTGGGAGGTTCGAATTAATGGAAGGAGGTTTAGGGACACGATGAATGCGGTCTATGATCATATCCTTTCTCTCAACTTCTGGCACAGCGGCTTTAATAAAATCTTGAAGGAAGGATCGAAGGTCTTTAGGTTGGATCGCTTCATCTATCCCCCTGATGCGGATATTGTTTCGTCGCGATCTGTCTTCCAAATCCAGAGTTTTGATCTGCACTTTCTCTAATGTAGCTTGTAGAGACTCATGCGCATCTAATAAGTCGTTATGTGATTTAATTAGGTCTACCAGCTTGTTCTCTATTTTATCTGTGCGACCTCCTTTTTCAGCTACCTCTCTCCTGCAGGGAGACTCTGAGGGAGGAGAGCAGCTTCTTCATGCTGCTGTGAGTTAGCGGGGTGTCATCCCTGTCTGCGCTTTTAGTATCCAAGGACGCACAGGAACCTCTGCGGGACGAGCGAGACGAACGGGGCGATGATGGAGCCATTTTAGATGATTCCGAGATTGAATGGTTTGATAAAAAAAAGTCAGTGACTCGTTTTGGTTGTCCTCGTTTTCTGGACTTGGCCTTCCCCATCCGATGGTCAATGAGTGAAGCAATGAGTCACGCGAGTGTGGAGGTGCTGGTAGCCGTGGGATCTTTGTTCTAGCCGGGTTGGAACAGTGGGAATGGGGGCCCTTGCTTTATACAGGCGACATTGTACTCTGAGAGGTCACATGCTCAGAAAGTTACATTCCCAAATTACAGATGGGCAGGGGGCTTTTTTCAGAATAACTTCCTGCTTACTTGATTACTCCTTTTGACCTTGTCACACACCAGTGACTTATTAGGGCTGTTACTGCGAATTATATAGTGCACAGGAGGAGCGAAGGGAAGGTGCACAGCCCCTGATTCCTCTTCTGTGCAAATACAGACACGCAAAGTCTATTAGAATAATTATGGGAGCTCAGCCCCTCTCCCCTCACTGCTCTGTTTATGTAACAGTGAGGGATGGCTGACACAGGGCACCAAGGCTGTAGCTGGCCGCTTACTTGCAGGTTACTATGTATTCCCAGGTACTTCTATTGCAGTGCTTGATGCAAGGGGAAGAGAAGAGGTGAGCCGCAACTGTATTTATTAATATGAGAGCGACCGAGGCCGCCGGGGCGACGGCGCAGACAACGCCAGCAGCACCTGCCTGTCTGTGTTTGGTACGCCGCTTCTCCGGCTGCGGGGCCTCCACCGGCGGCACTGCCAGTAGCCCCAACGTGATCCGCTGTGCCCCTAACCCGCTCCCCGCCGCGACCGCAGCGGCCACGGCTGTCGTTCAAACTGTACAGCGGCTGTTATCACGGGCGGCGCTCTGCTCCGGGTGAGTGCTTGGGGAGGGGAGGGAATGTGCGGCGTGTTTCGGGGATGCTACTCACAGGCTCCCAGGGTCCAGCTGTTAGTGGTGATGGGTCGTGTTTGAAGGATCCTTCTTGCTCGCGGCTCTGGGACCCTGCGGTGTGGAAAGGGGGCAAACCGTGGCCGTTATTGATTGCAGGCCTGCCTCCTGGAGCTGGAGAATGCCTCCGCGTGCCGAGCTGTCTCTTCTACCGGATGATGGGTCGGGGGTCCTCCGTTGTCTTGTGCTGAGGCGTGGGTGACTTAGGCCTAAGTCCCCAGGGTATTGGAGCGTTTTGGCTGAAGGGAGCAGGCTTCTTGGATGCTGTATAAATTTAGCAGCCAGGCTTCAAGGCCTCACATAAGATGTAGGCCTCAGATGATATCTCGGCACTGGGTGGGTCAAAACTCCTGGTTTTGGACTCTAAATGCTCCAGACCATGTCAGATATAGTTATCCGATGGATGTACGTCAGGATGACTTGAATTAGTCGAGATGTTAGTTGGATTAGTGGAATCCTCCGTGTTAGTGTTTTCATCTTGCTTCACCGTCATTATATGTTGGGGGCTGCCTATTGCTTTGGGGTCTGCTCTGGGGCAGTTTAGATTTCCCCTTGCTTTCTTTAGGCCTATTTAATTCTTCGGCTGTGATCGAGGGGTCTAGGGCATTGTAGGAACCCCCCACGGCTACTGTTAGTTGTTGTGGATAGGATCAGGGGTCTGCAATCCGATAGCTGCCAACCTCTCTGGTTTTCTGGACTTAGCTAGCATTTCTGTTTTTGCCTCCTACAGTGACTCAATCATAACACTTGTGGACACTGTTGGATTGTGTGAGGCCCAGTGAATATCACACCGCTATGTCACAGGCTCAATGTCGCAGGTGTGAAAAATGTCACTATAGGACGGGGGAGATGTAGAATTTCTGAACACACTTGTGAACACTGTTGTATTGTGTGAGGCCCAGTGGATATCACACCGCTATGTCACAGGCTCAATGTCGCAGGTGTGAAAAATGTCACTGTAGGACAGGGGAGATTTCGAATTTCTGAACACACTTGTGGACACTGTTGGATTGTGTGAGGCCCAGTGAATATCACACCGCTATGTCGCAGGCTCAATGTCGCAGGTGTGAAAAATGTCACTATAGGACAGGGGAGATGTAGAATTTCTGAACACACTTGTGGACACTGTTGGATTGTGTGAGGCCCAGTAAATATCACACCGCTATGTCACAGGCTCAATGTCGTAGGTGTGAAAAATGTCACTATAGGACAGGGGAGATGTAGAATTTCTGAACACACTTGTGGACACTGTTGGATTGTGTGAGGCCCAGTAAATATCACACCGCTATGTCACAGGCTCAATGTCGTAGGTGTGAAAAATGTCACTATAGGACAGGGGAGATGTAGAATTTCTGAACACACTTGTGGACACTGTTGGATTATGTGAGGCCCAGTGAATATCACACCGCTATGTCACAGTCTCAATGTCGCAGGTATGAAAAATGTCACTATACGACAGGGGAGATGTAGAATTTCTGAACACACTTGTGGACACTGTTGGATTGTGTGAGGCCCAGTGGATATCACACCGCTATGTCACAGGCTCAATGTCGCAGGTGTGAAAAATGTCACTATAGGACAGGGGAGATGTAGAATTTCTGAACACACTTGTGGACACTGTTGGATTGTGTGAGGCCCAGTGAATATCACACCGCTATGTCACAGGCTCAATGTCGCTGGTGTGAAAAATGTCACTATAGGACAGGGGAGATGTAGAATTTCTGAACACACTTGTGGACACTGCTGGATTGTGTGAGGCCCAGTGAATATCACACCGCTATGTCACAGGCAGAAATTGGCTAGTGTATGACAAACTACAAGGTGTATATAGAATTGGGCAGAATAGGAATCTCCCTAGAGTGTAGGTCTGTTAGAACGGAACAAGTCCTCGACTTATCCTTACAGAGTCACACACAGATAGCTTCACTGTGGCCGTGATAACAGCCGTTACACGGTACTGAGAGAGGAGCGTGCACGTACCCCGCTGTCCGGTGTCTGTAAAATTGTCAAGCTCCGTGCTTTTTAAGTATACGGACTGACACACGCTGTCTCTCTATAGTTTTGAATGTGATCAAACAGAAAATATACTTAACTGTTTGAAAACCAGACAAAACTAGAAGGTGGAGGTCTGTAAGAACGGAACATGTCCTGGACTTATCCTTACAGAGTCACACACAGATAGCTTCACTGTGGCCGTGATAACAGCCGTTACACGGTACTGTGTGAGGAGCGTACACCGCTGTATGGTGTGAAAAAATGCACGCTCAGTACCTCACCAGGACAAAAAAAAAAAAAATTGGATTGCTTTTAAAAAAGCAGTTTGCAGAGCAGTGGGAAAACAGCAATGCAGCTATCAGGAAGCCTTATAAGGCAGCCTAACAACCAACACAGCTGATCCAGCAAAATATAGCCTCCACTTGCACTGCACACACAGTGACTGGTGTGTTGTACAGGCAAAACCGCTAGCAGCAGAAGCAGTTTTTGGTGTCTTCTTCCCTGCCTAACGCTCTCCCTACAGAATCAGCAGCAGCAGCAGCTCTCCCTATTCTGAGATCAGCATGAGTAACTTGGCGGTCGGCGTGTACTCGCTTTTATACCCCCTGTGACGCCCCCCAAAGCAAGCCAATCACTTGCATGCCCTTCTCAAAGATGGTGGTGACCCCTGCCTATGTCATCACGTTGCCCACAGTGTCCGTGGATCCTGATTGTCTGAAAAAGGGCGGAAAACAAACTTTTGAAACGCGACTTTGGCGCTAAAGTCACCGAGCTCGTGGCCGACCTCACCCTAGGGTCGGGTTTCGTTTCATGAAACCCGACTTTACTAAAAGTCGGCGACTTTTGAAATTTTTCGACCCGTTTCGCACAACTCTACTCACAACATGTCCTCTATAGCGTACTTGGGTCTGCAGTAAGTGACACTTCGAAGGTTTGACTTTGAGGCCGTGTTTGATGAGAATCTGGAAAACTTCTGCCAGGTGCTGTAAGTGATCCTCATAAGATTTTGAGTAGACTATGACATCATCTAGATAAATTAAAACAGTCTCAAAGTTTTTGTGGCCCAAACAACATTCCATTAGCCTTTGAAAAGTTCCTGGGGCAATGCAGAGTCCGAAAGGCATGTCATTGAATTCAAAGAGGCCCATAGGGGAGGTAAACGCTGTTTTCTCATGATCTTCCTCCGACATAGGTACTTGCCAGTACCCACTTGCTAAATCTAATGTGAAGAAATATGCAGCAGACCCCAGAGCTGTTAGTGACTCTTTGATGCGTGGTAATGGATATGCGTGTTTATGGGTAATGCTGTTTATCTTGCGGTAGTCCACGCAGAATCGGATACTGCCGTCTTTTTTCTTCACCAAAACTAAAGGTGCATCCCAGGGGCTGTGACTTTCATGAATTACTCCAGCATCTTTCATTTCTTGCATAATTTTTTTGACAGGCTGATACATGGCCAGTGAAATGAGTCGGTACTGCTCTTTAATGGGAGGAAGAGAACCAGTGGGGATCGTATGCATTATCTCCTGCGCTTTACCATAATCCATAGGATGTTTGCTAAAAGCTTGATGGAAGTCTCGAGCAAGCTTCAGTACTTCTTTGATTAGTTTAGATGGGGTGGTTACCTCTCCTACATATATGTCAGACCACCACGGGGCTTCTGAAGCTACACTGTCCCCCTCTACTACTTGAGTCGCCTGTTGGGCTTTGTTTTGAGTTGGACTCACTACATCCTGGTAGGAAATGATGAATAATATAATTTAGCTACAGGATAGTATCTTCTCAGTTCCATTGCAGTGTCACCTAGGTTTAACAGACGGATCGGTACTTTTCCTGCAGATACCGTAACAAGACTCCTTGCGGTCATAAGCATAGGATGCTCTGCCATGGGTAGGGATTCTACTAGGCCATGATAGTCCTTGGATCCCTGGTTGAGCTCGACTCCAGAGCATAGTTTCAGTGTTGGGTTGCAAAATAACAGGACGTTCATCACATATCCAGGCACGGCAGATCTCACCTTTAGGATTACTGAACTGCTGCTGCGCTGACAACACTTTGATAGTTCTCTGCAAAGCTCTTTGCTGTTCTTGTGAAGCAGTGGGTACTGATTTGCGAAGCGCCTCTAACATTTCGCCATAACAGTTGCACAGGACGTTCATGCCTAGAATTACAGAGGTGTCTGGCTTTTCTGGGACATTTACAACCAGAACTCCCTGTTGTGGAAGTTGGGTTTCTCCTGCACAAATGGTGGGTTCCCAATACCCTGTTATAAGTACAGACTGTCCATTAGTGGCTATGATATCTAACCACTGATCTGGAGGTTGCATAAGCCTGCTTCGGGGCGGCCTGTGGGCTGGTCTTTATTTTGTGATCTCTGGCCTCATCTTCATTATTATGGCTTAGCTGACAGGTCACTGATCCTTCAGTGACCTGACCCCTATTTTAAATTTTGTAGTTTACAGTGTGGTTTTGAAAAAATAAATTGGCTCTAGCAAACTGGCGCCACCTCTGGTGCAATTGCAGTATCATCTATCGGTAAGCACCCCGAAGCACAAACATGTTCCTCATCATAAAGACATAGAAAGATAGACTGCTTGTGCTTCGGGGCAGCCTGTGGGTAGGTCTTTCCATGGTTTCTCTGGCTTAGAGCAGGAAGATAAGACTCTTTTTTGCATGAAAGATTTGTAATTTTTGACCATGAAAAAAATTGCAGTGGGAATATTGCTATAAAGTGAGCATTTTATGAGTCCAGCTCTGGTTAGACTCATAAAATGTTAATTTTGACTATTTAATAACTGTGCTATGTTTTCACTTTTGCCAACTTGTTTGTTTAATTCTACTCCATTCCTTCTTCTCTCCCAAGAGTCGTAACTTTTTATTTTTTCATCGATAGCCATATGATGACTTTTTTTTTGTGGGACAAGTTGTAGTTTTGAATGACACCAATAATTCAACTATGTAATATATACTGAGAAAAAGGAAACAAATTCTAAGTGTGGTTGAATGACAAAAAAAAATCACAATTCCACAATTGTGTTTTGAGTTTTGCTTTAAAGATTTGTTGTTCTGTAAGCAGGTTGCGGGATGCAGTGACGGGAAGAAGGCAGAGAAAGGGTTAACAGCTTTATTTTACAGGGGAATACTCCACGCAGGGAGGTAAAGGGTTAAACAGTGGATTAAACAGTATAAATAGCAAAGGATATGATGAGGTGAAGAACAACGGGGCAGATAACGGCAGTTCGGTTGTACTTGTGTCAGGAGTTCCTCAAACTATAACTCCTGCTGTGAGCTCAATAGCGCTGGCAATGGCTGGCACGGTGTGTTTTCCAGGAAGGTCCTGTGGGCATCAATGTCCCGTCTTCTGGTGGCAGCGGTCAGTCTCTGGTACCTTCCCTGAGCCTAGTCCATATATTGATGTGGTTGGAGGAGTGTGGGCCACGGCACTGTCTGAGCCCGACGAGGCCCCTGCACGACTCTCCTCACAGTCTCTGTCAGCTGTGGCGGTGCTTGGGCACGGACCTACACTGTACGGATGCTCTGGGACTGAAGCACTCGCTAGTCCCTGCTGTAGTGCCTGACAAGGGTACGGGCCACAGTCCTGTACAAGCCCAACGTAGCACGGCAAATATTTACTCGCACAGTCAGGGTGCAAGTGTCTGTCCTGTATGCGGTCACTCCTATAGGGCACATGTACTCTACTCACGGACACTGAACGTACAGCGCCTTTCTCTCTGGTAGTCATCGGCACACTGCACCTCTCTCTGTCTGAGCTCCACTGCTGCCAGCGGGAGGTCGCAGACGCTGGACTGCACAATGGCGGACAGAGCACTCCTCTGCCTGGCTGCTGCTACTTCACTGGCAGCAGCCTCTCTCTTGACTTCTGCAGAACGCTGGGCTCCTTTTCTCTGTTGCGGCCCCTCTGCAGGCAGTGGGGCCTATCACAGAGCCAGTATTCTCTGGAGGGATGGGGCGCATCGTTCCTCTCCCTTGCTTCACGCTCTTTTTTCTCTCTCTCTCCACCCCTCCAGATCAGCAGGAAGGTCCACCTCTCCAGGGCTTCCCCCAGGCAACAGGGGAAGGTCCGGCACACTCAGGCTTTCCCCCCGGGAACAGGGGATGCAGCCTCAACAGTTCCGGACCCGGCATGGAGGTACCAGCAGTACGGTCGTCCCCCTTACAGTTGATTTTTTTTTAAATTGTTCATTTCATGGTAAAAATGACCTGGCAATATTATTCTTCAGGTTACCACCATTACAGCCATAGAAATTAACAGTGGCAATTTAGGAGTTAACAGCAACAATTGGAGCGTGGCTCTGATTGTTTCTTTTACATGCAGATGCGGGTGTGTAATACAGCTGTAGTCTGCTGGGTATGGTGTTGACTCCGCTCTTGAGCCCGCTTCATACACTCGAACCTTATGTGAGCCTTACAGTTACATCACACATCTGGAAGTGGTTAGATCATCTGGAAGTTGTTAATATCAGGATTATACAAAGATTCCCGTCATGTATTTTTAAAGTAAGTACACCTTTAGGTATGATCTTTTTATGAATATCTTCAATTCAGTTTATTGTGAAATCTGCCACCTCATAGCATCTTTGTATCAACCTAAAAGGAATATTTTTATTTTTAGAAGGTGTTTCAGCTTCACTTGTAAAACTTAGGAGGTTTTGAACCACTCGAAACCATTGTTTTATTACATGAAATTTGACTCAAACCCAATCCTCTGCAGATCGATCTGCTCTTCTCTAGTTACTGTTAAAACATCTGAAGCATTATCTATACATTAAAAAAAACTGCATATATCGGCTCCTGTGTAACAATGAAAAAGTACTATCTGCTTTTATCTGTGATTTAACACAGGCATCCACAGTGTGGTTACACTGTATATGAGGTATATACACTATACCTTTGAAGACATTATAATTCTTGCACTATTAATCCAAATTGCAAAATAGTCATATATGAAGTAACTAAACTAAACTCCTCCAGCTCACATGGGTGGATATTATATTATCTTGATGGTTTATTTTATTATATATTTTCTCAATTTAGGCAGATGATATTACTCATTTTCTTCAAAAAAAGATTAATCATCATAGATCAGAGATTTCCTTTTCAAGCAAAATGCATTTTAAGGTCTGTCAGGTACAATTGGTTTAACAAAACCATTACCTTAGAGTAAAATTGAATTGCCACAATGATAGTCATAGCAAAATAAACAAAAACCCTGCTATAACTAAGTAAGTAAAAAAGCAAAAGTGTGTTTAAATAACACAGGGTTCTTAGTAATACGATTTTTGATTAAAAAAAGCATGATAGCCATCTCACTGTCGCCAAGGTGTCCCTGATCAAGACGGTCCTACACTGTCTAATATTAAAACCTTACCATGTGTCAAAGTTGACCTCAATGTGTGAATAAGGGCAGACAAAAGGACCAGGTCCAGACCTAAGGACACCAGCGAGTGAGGCCACATCCTGACTTGCACAGAATGCAAAAATACAAAGAAAAAAACACACAAAAATTGAGCTTTAGTTAATGATAGTCATAGGTTGAGACAACAGAATCACCTATAGGGCGATTCAAATCTGATGTCCTTCTGTATATCCAGGATGAAAGAACATGTATTACTGCATAGATTTCAGGTGCATCAAATTTTCGATTTGCCTTCAAGCACATTTTTGCTTCTGAAACATCTGCTATGGATGTCAGACTTACTAAGAACACTTCTATTGCATATTAATTGCATTCCGTCTCTGAGGAACATTATCCAGATAAGGCAGAACCAGGCCACAAATTACACATGGATTTCCACCGTGAATGTTTCAGCCTTCATGCATGTATTATTGATGGGTCACATGTTTATTGTTTAGTGCTCATGGATGATTATGTATAAAACAATCCATCCGAGCATGCATCTACTGAGAACAGCCGCCATACCTTATTCTGAACATTTAGAAGAGTTTCACAGAGCTGATCAATGTTTAATTCCCACCAGTAAAGGCAGAATGCTATATATACAAACGTACCAGTGAATTCTAAGAAATAATGTCGCAAATGCTGCAGAGAGAAAATCCTTCTAAACCCCTAAAGCAATAAATGACTTTCAGTTGTAGTGATTCAGTCTCCTCTTGTGATTTCTTTCAAGTGTTTTTTGTTTTTGTTTTTTTCTTCTTGTACCCCATATGTGTGGGAAACTACTGTCTTGGCGCACAGTATTTGAGTTTTGAATGCAAAAATGGCTAGAATCGAGAGCGGATGCCATGTAGCATTTTCAGAGCCTACAATGTGCCTGAACAGTGGAAACCCCCCCACAAATGACCTCATTTTGAAAACGAAACCCCTTAAGGAATGTATCTACAGTAGATGGGTGGTGAGCACCTTGAACCCCCAGGGGCTTTACAGAAGTTTATAACATAGAGCCGTGAGAATAAAAAAAATCACATTTTTCCCACAAAAATGTACTTTTAGCCACAATTTTTTTTATTTCAACAAGGATAACAGGAGAAAATGGACCCCAAAATTTGTTGTGCAATCTCTCCTGAGTCAAAAACTATATGTGGTCAAAAACTTTTGTTTGGGCACATGGCAGGGCTAGAAAACGAAAGAGCGCTATTTGTCTGGAATAGATTGGGAATGCCATGTCGCATTTGGAGAGCCCCTGACATGCGAAAACAGCAAAAAACAACCACAAGTCACCCATTTTGGAACTAGACCCCATACTGAGCATTTTTAACCTACAGGCGATTCATTAACCTTTATAACATTTAGATGTGAGAACAAAAAAAATATTTTTTCACACTAAAATACTGTTTTAGCAACAAATTTATAATTTACACTAGGTGTAATGGGAAAAATTGGACCCCACAATTTGTTATGCAATTTCTCTATTCTCCCAAATTTGGCAGTACCCCATATGATGTTGTATACTACTGTTTGAGCATGTCAGGCAATGAATGGGAAAGAGCACTGCGTGGCTTTTAGAATACAGATTTCATTTAAATAGATTGTAGGCTCCGTTAACTGAGCCCCTGCAAGAACAGCAGAAATTCCCCAGGTGACCCCATACTGGAAGATTCACTGACTTAGGCCTCATACTCACTTGCGAGAGACTCGCACGATTCTCGTGCGAGTCTCTGGCATTAAAACCTGGCACTGCCACCAGCACTGGGACGGGAGTGTGCGGCTGCATGCATTTCTGTGCAGCCACACGCTCTGGTCCCAGTGCCGGCGGCAGTGCCGGGTGTTCATGTGAGAGACTCGCGCGAGAATCGTGCGAGTCTCTCGCAAGTGAGTATGAGCCCTTAGGCTAGTTTCACACTAGCATTCAGGAGGGCTGCGGATGGCAGCCACTTCCTCCTTTCCTTCCTCCGTGAAGCTCTGCAATGCTCCACCTACCGCCGCATGCGTCCTATCTTTAACATTGGGTACGCAGGGACATGCGTTGTATGCAGATGCGTCCGCATGCGGTGATTTGACATGTGTGGCGACCGCAAGGAAATGCTAAATTCTGTGTTTCCGGGTGGTCTCCGCACACATCAAATCGCCGCATGCAGACGCATCCGCATACAATGCATGTCTCTGCATACCCAATGTTAAAGATAGGTACGCAGGGAAACGCTGGACGCATGCTGCGGTAGGCGGAGCATGGGCGGTTCTTTACGGTGGAAGAAAAGGAGGAAGAGGCTGCCATCCGCAGCCCTTCTCAACGCTAGTGTGAAACTAGCCGAAGAAATTCATGTAGGGGTGTAGTGAGCATTTAGAACCTGTAGGTGCCTCACAGAAGTTTATAATGTTGAGACATGGAAATTTGACATTGTAGCAGTAAAAATGTGATTTTTGTATTTGCTGCAAATTTATCAGGTACAAAAGAGTTAATTGGTGAAACTAGACCCCACAGTTTATTGCGCAATCTCTTCCGAATGCAGTGCTGCCCATACGTCATCAGAAATTACTGTTTGGCCACAGTTCAGGCCGACAAGGAATGGCTATTTGGCTTTTGGAGCACAGAGTTTGCTAAAATAGTTTATGGGCGACATTTGCGGAGCCCCTAAGGGGCTAGAACAGCAAAAAAAAAAACCAAATGTGACCCAACTGTAGAAATTGCACCTCTCAATTAATTCATCTAAGGCTGCGTTGACTATTTTGTAACATCCACACCAGACATTTTTCATGAGAATTGCAAATATGCCAGTTTGGTGCCCGTACATTGTGTCCCCATATATCTTAGCGCCCCTATACACTGTGCCCAGCTTGTGCTTATTATGACACGCAACTCATAAATTATTAAGTGCTCTGTTCCCACTTCTGTGGTTTAGACTCAGTGGGGCTCAGAAGGAGGGGGGCATTTGGATTTGAGAGCGCAGAATTGAAAAGATTTAATTTGAGGGGGTGAGAGCTATGTGGCTTTTCCAGAGTCATAGTTCTGCCAGTAACGTTCAACCCTCTATAGTTCCAGTGACAAATGATGGACCTGAGTGGGGGCTGTTTTTGTACGTAAAAAATTCCGATTTTTATTGGTAACATTTTTGGGTACATAATATTTTTCGATCGCTTCCAGTGTAAAGCTGGATCTTGGGTTCTACACTGAGCACTTACGTCAGGGTTTCTGGGTAAATCCCACAAAAAATGAGATTCAGATAAAACTCCCAACAGAACTACCCACCATAATGAGGCACATGGAGACACTTTGGAGTCCATTTGGCATCTGTGGTATCCATATTTTTAGGAGTGTACAAACCTATGGTCGCCCACACTTGTGTGCTAAAAAGATGCCTAAAATGATGGGACACTGTCAGAACAGAGACCAGTCCAAAGAGACTCCATCTGCCTCATAAGTGAGATCCCAAGTTGGGGGCTAAGTTGGGGGTTTTGACTAAATTGCGGTATGGGGGAATTTACAAACCCCAATGTAAGTGCTCAGTGGAGAGGTCAAGATAAATGTAAGATGAGCCTTGTTCTGATTGTTGGCATATAGAATGAACAAATTGCAGTACAAGAATGGGTCTTATTTTTATTTTTGCACAGTTCATTCTGTGGTATAAGTGATAATGCATATTTATTCTTTGGGTCGATGCGATTACAGCAACACCAGATTTATATATTGTATGTACTCGTGTATAAGCTGGGATTTTCAGCACATTTTTTTTGTGCTGAAATCGCCCCTCTTGGCTTATACACGAGTCATTGATGGCAGGGGAGGAGGAGCAACAGGAGCCGGCAGCTGTGGCACAGTGACAGCTGCAGCCGCAGCTGCCGGCTAACAGAAGACATCATACTCACACTCCTGGCATCGCTGGATCGATCCCTACATCTTCCTTGTTCCGGGGTTGGCAGCTTCTTCCTGTACACTGATGTCACTGCGGCTACAGAGATGAAATGGAGTGTACTGAGTGCATGGAACAGCTGCGGGTACATACTGCACAACAGGCCATCAGTCACAGGGAAGCAATCCTGCCTGGGCATATCCGGCCATGAGCCAGCCTGGCACTGTCTCAGCCGCGGTCTGCGGCCTATGAGAAAGACTGTGATGTGCACGCAGGCGGCTCGATGACATCATTGTCTTGCGCTGCTCTAGTCTCTACAGGCCAGAAGAGGACATGGAGTGAATCAGGAAGAGGCGAGTATAAATGTTATTATTTTTTATATGAACGGGCTGTGGGGTCATCCTACTATATATATGGGGACTACGGCCATCCTACTATATATGGGGGAAACTGCGGCCATCCTGCTATATATATGGGGGAAACTGCGGCCATCCTACTGTATGTATGGGGGAGAAAATACGGCCATCCTACTGTATATATGGGGGGAAACAGCGGCCATCCTACTGTATATATGGAGGGGAACTGTGGCCATTCTACTGTATATATGGGGGCTGGGGGCCATCCTACTATGTATATGGGGTGGAACTGGGACCACCATACTGTATATATGGGGGCTGGGGCCATCATACTATATATATGAGTGAACTGGGGTCATCATACTATATATGAGTGAACTGGGGCTATCATCCTTTATATCTAAGGAAACTGAAGTCATCCTACTATATATATGAGGGAAATGGGGCCATCCTACTATATATGGGGGAAATGGGGCCATCATACTACATACAGGGGGGTCTGGGGCTATCATACTATATACATTGGGAAATGGGGCCATCCTACTATGTATATGGGGGGGAAACTGCGGCCATCCTGCTATATATATGGGGGGGAACTGCGGCCATCCTACTATATATATGGGGGAACTGCGGCTATTCTACTGTATATATGGGGGGGAAATGCGGCCATTCTACTGTATATATGGGGGGAAAATGCGGCCATCCTACTGTATATATGGGGGGGAAACTGTGGCCATCCTACTGTATATATGGGGGGGAACTGCGGCCATTCCACTGTATATATGGGGGGAAACAGCGGCCATCCTAATATATATAAGGGGGGGAAACTGCGGCCATCCTACTGTATATATGGGGGAGAAACTGCGGCCATCCTACTATATACATGGGGGGAAACTGCGGCCATCCTACTATATGTATGGGGGGGATCCTGCGGCCATCCTACTATATATATGGGGGGAAAACTGCGGCCATCCAACTGTACATATGGGGGAAACTGCGGCCATCATACTGTAAATATGGGGGGAAACTGCGGCCATCCTACTGTATATTTGGGGGGAAACTGCGGCCATCATACTGTATATGGGGGGGAACTGCGGCCATCATACTGTATATATGGGGGGGAACTGTGGCCATCCTACTGTATATATAGGGGAGAGACTGCAGACATCCTACTGTATATATGGGACTGGGGCCATCCTACTATGTATATGGGGTGGAACTGGGACCACCATACTGTATATATGGGGGCTGGGGCCATCATACGATATATATGAGTGAACTGGGGCCATGTTATGATTCCACCACACGGCGGGGAAAGAAGGTGCCACTGAGCTCCACCCCCCCGCTGACCCTACCTACTTGCCGGTCCCACCCTAGCCAGTGGGCGACAACTGGGCGGCGGTCCCTTCCTCGGCGTAAGTGCAGGGAGCTACAGTGAGGGTAAACCGAGGGTGGAATTAATGCTGGACAACCTAAGGGAGACAAGCAGCAGCAAGGAGGACTACAAGAGTGATACTAAAGAGAGAACGAACCTGAAGGGTTAATCCACGAAACCCAAAACTAACACACCAAACAGTACTAAACTTTCAGCAAAGTCAAAGCGGAAAGCTAGAGACCAGAGGTACTCAGACGAAAGAGAGACCGGGAGGCTGTCAGAGGTTGTACCGGGCAGCGCAGTGGAGAAGGCAGGAATCCGTACCACAAAAGAATCGCCGGCAAGGAGTGAAAGCCCTGAGGAGTGCTAAATAGGAAGAAGGCGGGACATACGAACAGGAAACAGTGAAGCAGCCAATCACCAGAACGGGGAAGAATGATGAACAAAAAAGAACTAGTTGATCAGAAACTGAATATTCCGACTGGCTGTGTGGCACAGCCAGTAAGGCAGCGAAACTTGCTGTGGAACCCAGACTAGACCCCGGTACGAATCCTGACATTACCCCCTCCTTTATGAGGGGCCTCCGGACCCTCACCCGGGGAAGGCTTCTCAGGAAAATCGACATGGAACCTCCTACCAGGTACTGCAGGACCCCACGAACTTTCCTGGAGTCCAAGATCTTTCTTACCTCAAACTCAGGGTGACCAAGTACAACAACAGGAGTAGGAGGTGTGTCAGCAGGACAAACTGGAGGTACATAAGGTTTTAGGAGAGAAACATGGAATACCCTATGCACTCTCATCGCCTGGGGGAGGTCCAATTTGACAGAAACAGAGTTGATTATCTGAGATATTTTAAAGGGGCCAATGTACCGGGGAGCCAGTTTACCAGAGGGGACTCTCAGTTTCAGATTTTTAGTAGAAAGCCACACTTTCTGCCCAACTTCAAAGGAAGGACTTCTCCTCCGCTTCCTATTAGCAAAGCGGCACTGTGACTCATGAGCCTTTTTGATGTTGCTTTGGACCTGCTCCCAAACCGACCGCAGATCAGAGGAAACAATCTCTACCTCAGGACTGTCCGAGGGGTCCTCAGAGAAAGAGCTGGATTTAGGGTGAAATCCCATGTTGCAGAAGAAGGGAGACATCCCTGTGGAAGAGTTCACCCTATTATTTATGGCAAACTCTGCCAAGGCAATAAAAGATGCCCAGGTCTCTTGCTTATCAGCCACATAGCAACGTAAGAATTGTTCAAGGGCTTGATTGGCCCGTTCTGTCTGCCCATTGGTCTCCGGGTGAAAGGCCGATGAGAAAGCAAGGGAAACGCCAATTTTACTACAGAAAGCTCTCCAGAATTTGGAGACAAATTGGGTACCCCTATCTGAGACAATATTAGAAGGAATTCCATGCAGCCGCACCACATGATTTAGAAACAAGGGGACCAATTGCTTGGCGGATGGTAATTTGGGTAAAGGAATAAAGTGCGCCATCTTACTAAAGCGATCTACCACAACCCACAAGGTAGTCATTCCCAGGGAGGGAGGTAAATCAGTAACAAAGTCCATGGACAGATGGGTCCATGGCTTGGAGGGAACAGGTAGAGGACATAGTTCTCCCAAAGGCCGTGAGCGGTTAACCTTAGACCGGGCACAAATGTCACACGCCTTGACATAGGCAGTGGCATCCCGGCGTAAAGTCGGCCACCAAAAATTTCTGGAGATTGACTCCATCTTACCCGAAATACCAGAGTGACCTGAAAGAGGAGAGTTGTGGTATTCATTCAGCAGTCTCAAACGCAAATGACAGGGAATGAACCATTTATTATCAGGAGAGCCGGACGGAGACAAATGTTGAAATTGTTTAACTTCAGCAAACAAATCAGAGGTATTAGCAGCCAAAAACACTTTCTCAGGTAAAATGGGAACAGGTGGGATGTTTGACGGTTGTTCAGGCAAGAAGCTTCTAGATAGCGCGTCTGCTCTGGCGTTTTTGCAGCCGGGTCTGAAAGAAATCACAAAATTAAAACGTGAAAAGAACAACGCCCACCTTGCCTGTCTTGGATTTAGCCGTTTGGCCGTTTTGAAATATTCAAGATTCTTATGGTCGGTGAGGACAGTAACAGGATGTTTGGCCCCCTCCAGGAAATGCCGCCATTCCTCAAAGGCCAACTTTATAGCGAGCAGTTCCCTGTTCCCAATATCATAGTTTTTTTCCGCTGGGGAAAACTTCTTTGAGAAGAATGCACAGGGTTTCAAATGAGTCAAAGACGAAGTCCCCTGTGAAAGTACTGCCCCCACCCCCGCTTCCGAGGCGTCAACCTCAACAACAAAGGGTCTCTCCTGATCGGGCTGGGTAAGAACAGGAGCAGTGGCAAAGCTCTCCTTAAGAAACGTGAAGGCGTCCACTGCATCCTTACTCCAGTTTACCAAGTCGGAACCTTTCACAGTAAGATCTGTGAGAGGTTTCACCACAATAGAGAAGTTTTTTATAAACTTGCGGTAAAATTTGGCAAACCCCAGAAATCTTTGAAGAGCTTTCAAAGATGCAGGACGAGCCCAATTAAGAACCGCTTTTACCTTCTCCGGCTCCATTGTGATGGCCTGGGGTGTCAAAATATGACCCAAAAAAGATACACTTTGGACCCCGAAAATACACTTTTCTTGCTTGGCGAAAAGTTGGTTATTGCGGAGTACCTGGAGTACATCCCTTACATGATTCAAATGTGAGTCCCAGTCAGGAGAGAACACCAAAATATCATCCAGATAGACAATTACATAGCGGCCAATAGCATGTTGGAAAATATCATTGGTGAAATTTTGATAAATCGCCGGAGCATTGCACAGCCCAAAGGGCATAACCAGACACTCGAAGTGGCCCTCGGGGGTATTGAAGGCGGTCTTCCATTCGTCGCCAGCTTTTACACGAATGAGATTATACGCCCCTCTCAGGTCCAACTTCGAGAACCATCGAGCCCCCTGAACCTGGTTAAACAGGTCCGGAATCAACGGTAGTGGATATTGGTTACGGACAGTTATCTCATTAAGACCTCGGTAATCTACACACGGCCTGAGTCCTCCATCCTTTTTACTGACAAAAAAGAAACCTGCGGCCAGGGGTGAGGTGGACGGACGAATATGCCCCTTTCTTAGAGCCTCTTGTACATACTCACGTAAAGCTTCTCTTACAGGAGGAGATAAATTGTATAAGCGTCCCTTAGGTAATTTACAATTGGGAACCAAATTGATAGTACAGTCATAAGAGCGATGAGGTGGCAACCGCTCAGACTCCTTCATAGAAAAGACATCTGCGAATTGGCCCAAAAGACTCTGAAGAGAAGCTTGTACGGAGACGATACCACAAACGTGTGTGAACAGGCATTTCTGTGAACAATCTGCACCCCACTTCTCTAATTCACCAGAAACCCAGTTAATGTTGGGATTATGGAGCTGGAGCCATGGGAGCCCCAGTATGACACTAGTTGGGAGGTCATGCATAACCAAAAATGACAGTTGTTCCACATGCAGTACACCAACCTGAAATGATAGCAATGGAGTACAGAGACTAATCTCCCCATTAGCTAGTGGGGTGTTATCAATACCAACTAATTTAGTGGGGTGAGCGAGTGGAATTAAAGAAATACCCAAAGAGACAGCAAACTCATAAAATTAGCAGTAGCCCCTGAATCAATCATGGCCACTCCTTCTCCCTTAGAGGAGGAGAAAGCGATAGAAATTGGCACTAAGAGTCTCTTAGAACTTAAAGGAATTACCAGTCCACCCACAGGCCTAGGTGGTGTATTCCGAGAAGATTCTTGTGGAGTGCAAGGGCGCCGCGGGCAATCCTTTATCCAGTGCCGAGGATCCCCGCAGTAAAAACAGGTTCCAAGTGCGTGGCGTGGACGGCAAGGACTAGGTTCTGTGGTAGTTTGCATGGCTCCCACTTCCATAGGTTCGGCAGCTGGCAGACTCGGAACAGCCGGAGTGACCCTAGAGAAAACGGAAACCTGCGCTGCTGCCTGCTCCGATCTCCTCGCCCTTAACCTGCGATCAATTCTGACCATTAAGGCCATCAGCTCCTCTAGAGACTGGGGCAGGGTGTAATGTACCAGTTCATCCTTTAGGGCTGGAGAAAGGCCCCGCTGAAATTGATTCCGTAGGGCGGGATCATTCCAATGGGTAGATAAGCTCCATCTACGAAACTGGGTGCAATAAATCTCTACCTCCTGATCACCCTGGAACAGGGAGGTGAGATTTGCCTCGGCCAGAGCTACTTGGTCAGGCTCATCATAAATATTCCCTAAGGCTTGAAAGAAGTCGTCTACTGAAACACAGAGATTTGAATCTGGCGGCAGAGAGAAGGCCCACTCTTTGGGCCCCTCCCGTAAGCGAGAGATTATGATACGGACTCTTTGAGCTGGAGGACCAGAAGAAAGAGGTCGTAATTGAAAATATAATTTACAATTTTCTCTAAAAGAAACAAATTGGCTTCTATCTCCGAAAAATGGCTCGGGTAAGTTAACTCTAGGCTCAGAATTAGTTGTCCCTGCCACGGCAGCTGCTTGAATTTGCTCCTGACGCTGGACCTGCACAGCAAGATCTTGCACCAGCTGAGTAAGACCCTGCATCTGATTGACTAAGGAGGTCATAGCGTCCATTTGGGGGGCCGGTGATTATGTTATGATTCCACCACACGGCGGGGAAAGAAGGTGCCACTGAGCTCCACCCCCCCGCTGACCCTACCTACTTGCCGGTCCCACCCTAGCCGGTGGGCGACAACTGGGCGGCGGTCCCTTCCTCGGCGTAAGTGCAGGGAGCTACAGTGAGGGTAAACCGAGGGTGGAATTAATGCTGGACAACCTAAGGGAGACAAGCAGCAGCAAGGAGGACTACAAGAGTGATACTAAAGAGAGAACGAACCTGAAGGGTTAATCCACGAAACCCAAAACTAACACACCAAACAGTACTAAACTTTCAGCAAAGTCAAAGCGGAAAGCTAGAGTCTAGAGGTACTCAGACGAAAGAGAGACCGGGAGGCTGTCAGAGGTTGTACCGGGCAGCGCAGTGGAGAAGGCAGGAATCCGTACCACAAAAGAATCGCCGGCAAGGAGTGAAAGCCCTGAGGAGTGCTAAATAGGAAGAAGGCGGGACATACGAACAGGAAACAGTGAAGCAGCCAATCACCAGAACGGGGAAGAATGATGAACGAAAAAGAACTAGTTGATCAGAAACTGAATATTCCGACTGGCTGTGTGGCACAGCCAGTAAGGCAGCGAAACTTGCTGTGGAACCCAGACTAGACCCCGGTACGAATCCTGACAGGCCATCATACTATATATATGAGTGAACTGGGGCAATCATCCTTTATATATAAGGAAACTGGAGTCATCCTACTATATATATGAGGGAAATGGGGCCATCCTACTATATATATATGGGGGAACTGGGGCCATCATACTATATACAGGGGGGTCTGGGGCTATCATGCTAAATACATGGGGAACTGGGGCCATCCTACTATACATGTGGGGGAACTGGGGCCATCCTACTATATATGAGGGGACTGGGCCCATCTTACTATATACAGTTAGGTCCATATGTGGCGCCCCTGAGGCTCAGTCGCCACAGAGGTACTGCACCTCCTCCTGAGGTGTGGTATCCCACCATCCAGGTAAGGTGGAGACACTTGACCACACTCCAACACCTGCACCCCACACCACAAAGTAGTGTAGCAAAGCACCTTCGGCGGCTCCCTGCTTGGAGTATAGCAAAGCACCCATTGGTGGCTCACTGCTTGGAACACGAAACGTGCTGGGAGGTGGGTGGAGTTTAGTTGACACTAAAAGAGCGGGAAGAATTTAGGATTGAGAGTCAGTTGGTTACGGAGTTGGAGAGAAGAAGATCCCTGGAGAGAGGGATAGATGGATGGAAGTGCTGCAGCAGATCCCAGTGACCTGTGTCTGCTGGCACGGGAAAGGAAGAGAGGGAGAGCAGCATAGACTGAAAGCCTGATTTTCCATAGAACGAAAGATTAGTACGTAACGTGAGGAGTAAAAGGGAACAGAGGACGTGTGTTAGAAGAGAACCCTTCCTAGAAGTTCCAAGCACAAGGCCGGGGCCCGGTCCCCGAGGATGTATGGATACTAATGGTCCTGCAGCAGCCACCGGAGGAATAGAAGTAGTAACCACTTTATTCCCACACAAGACTTGGGGGCACAACAGCAACTGGATAGTGAGCCGGGACTTAGCAGCAAGAAGTCCCCGAAGCAGGCTACAGCAGTCTGCCGTACAAGTAGAGTTCATAAGAACATCGGACAGGAGGAACTCCAGTGTAACTCAGTACTAGGAGTACTTCATTTAAAGGCGCTATAAGGGGAGACGTTCAGAAAGGCACATGTTGGCGGAGAGTTGGAAAGGAGTATACCATCTGGCCTGGAGGTTGACTGAGTCCCTGACCCGGAGGACACGGCACGGAAGCAGGTACCTGTTTGTACAACAGACTGTGAGTAAAGCTTTGGAACTACATGTCCTGGTGTCCTCCACATTCCCTGTGCCATCCTGCCTAGCACAGCTGCCACCTCTGCGCCTGACACTACACCATCTATGTGTCACTTCACCTACACTGCCCTGGGACTCCAGCCCTGCCTGTGGAGGGCTATAACATCACTGCTGCACCACACCATCTGTCTCAGAGGATCTGTCTGCAGCGTCGGCTGACATCTTCATTGCTGAACACCACAGGTGGCGTCACGAATCACATAAACTTTCTTCACCATAAGCACACTGATAACAACCCCTTTTACAATGGGCGCCCAGGGCCATGGGCCGGGCCACAGCCGCCGTGACATCTCCCATTGAAGCTCATCGGGCCCAGTACTGAGTACCCAACAGCCCTGGGTGTGAGGGCGACCCACTTTTGGCGTCACGAACAGGATGACGAGACCCGATGCCATCGGGTTCTGTGTGCCTAAGACTTAAATCTTTGAAATGTGCAGAAGACCCAATTTAATAGACTGTGAAATGAATGCTAGAATTGGTCGCCGGTGCAGCGAAGAAGGGCGTGACAATATGGGTGGTCCTAAGAAAAGAGCGCGGACTGTCCTGGGCCTCCCCTGTTTGAACTTCTATGTGACAGCAACATGGCCCACCCCCCGAGGGGTTCGTATACTGGCTTGGTATGGAGGAGTAGGAAGAAGACGCCGCCCTCAGAAGGAGGGGCGAGAGCCAGTGGCGGGAAAAGAACCGAGGAAGGAGGAAGAACGCCAGAACGCCATATTGGAAGGAGAAGGGAGGAGACCTGTGGAGCGCGAGGAGGTTGAGCTGAATCTCCCCGGCGCAATGGCTGAAGGCTCTAACCGGCTTCCAGGATGGACTGTCAACAGCTGGAACAGGAGATTGCCCTGTTGACTCACGAACTGTGGCTGAAGCAGGAGACCCTCTGGAGGAAGAAGTGGCAGCTCGCCCTGGAGGGGCCTACACCCGCTGTACCCCAGCCACCAATACCCGCCGTCGCTGCACCGGATCTCCCCCAGGCAAGCCCTGTAGAGCCTGCGACCGCTGCAATACCACTGGCAGCATCCCCTGCAATCTCTCCGTTGCCACTGCTGCAGTGTAAGGCGCTGGGAGCTGAGGCGGAGGAAGAGGAGCTCCCTCCTGGACTTGACGCAGCCGCACAGGTCCCACCTGAGACCCCCGTAGACCGAACAACCATAACTACCCCCGCTGCCACCAGGACCCGCACCGTGCTAGCACCGGAACCGGGACTGCACCACCGGGAGGCACCAGGTATAGATGCTGGCCCTCCTAACAGGCAACCCCCTGAATTCTCACTGTCAGAGGCTGGCCTGCTAGGGCTTGAAATAGGGGTGCTGGACGAGTCATCCACGGGTCCTAGGCTGATGGAAATGGGGAAATGGAAGAAATCCCTGCTGAGGAGGGTGCGATTGGAACAGGGGCTCACCATACAACACCTTCAGGGCTTGGGAGAGTCTAGGCCGCTTTGGGACATTGAAACACATCATGGGATCCCTTGGCCACAAAGCCCCCGCGTGGCCTCCTACCAACGCCAACAGGTCGCGGCCTCCCCCGATGTTAGACCAAGGATCGGAGCGACAGCACAACTCACCAACGAGTAACGGTATCCCTTAGTACCAGCTACTACTCCTACTGAATTACTGGTAGCCGAGACGCCACCAGCAACTGTTGAAGTCACCACCCCTGCTGTACCTCAGGCAGCATCTTCAACCACTGCAATCGCATCTGGTGGACACCCAGAGCATCTTCCCTGGAAGCAGCAGCCAATAAAACCAGCTTCCAGTAACCCAGGAGGGGATCACTACCCATACACTTGAGTTAAACTGACTTTTGTTGCCCATGAGGGTATTAGCAAGTTTCCAGCTTTTCTATTTTTTCTATTTTTGATTATGATGTTTATTTGTTGATCCTGTTGTTGCCCAGTTTTATTGGCAGCGTTCTTCTATTATTTGAACTGTGGAGATCATGGACGCTGAGTGATCCAGAACTGCTAATGTAAATAGTTTGCACCTCTTTAGGTGCTCTCTCTTGGTTTTACATAGGAACCTCACCTTGGAAAAAGGGCTACAGTGCCTCCCACATTGGGAAGTTTAGTATAAGACATGTTTATTATGCAATATAAAAATTTTGTATGTTCCTGTATTGTCAACTGTGTTTGCCTTGCAGCCCGTGGACGTGCTGTGTTTAACGGGGGGGTATGTAGTGCCCCTGAGGCTCAGTCGTCACAGAGGTACTGCACCTCCTCCTGAGGTGTGGTATCCCACCATCCAGGTAAGGTGGAGACACCTGACTACACTCCAACACCTGCACCCCACACCACAAAGTAGTATAGCAATGCTCCTTCGGCAGCTCCCTGCTTGGAGTATAGCAAAGCACCCATTGGTGGCTCCCTGCTTGGAACATGAAACGTGCTGGGAGGTGGGTGGAGTTTAGTTTACACTAAAAGAGCGGGAAGAGTTTAGGATTGAGAGTCAGTTGGTTAGGGAGTTGGAGAGAAGAAGATCCCTGGAGAGAGGGATAGATGGATGGAAGTGCTGCAGCAGATCCCAGTGACCTGTGTCTGATGGCACGGGAAAGGAAGAGTGAGAGAGCAACATAGACTGAAAGCCTGATTTTCAATAGAAAGAAAGATTAGTACGGAACGTGAGGAGTAAAAGGGAACAGAGGACGTGTGTTAGAAGAGAACCCTTCCTAGAAGTTCCAAGCGCAAGGCCGGGGCCCGGTCCCCGAGGTTGTATGGATACTAATGGTCCTGCAGCAGCACCGGAGGAATAGAAGTAGTGACCACTTTATTCCCACACAAGACTTGGGGGCACAACAACAACTGGATAGTGAGCCGAGACTTAGCAGCAAGAAGTCCCCGAAGCAGGCTACAGCAGTCTGCCGTACAAGTAGAGTTCATAAGAACATCGGACAGGAGGAACTCCAGTGTAACTCAGTACTAGGAGTACTTCATTTAAAGGCGCTATAAAAGGAGACGTTCAGAAAGGCACATGTTGGCGGAGTGTTGGAAAGGAGTATTCCATCTGGCCTGGAGGTTGACTGAATCCCTGACCCGGAGGACACGGCACGGAGGCAGGCACCTGTTTGTACAACAGACTGTGAGTAAAGCGCCTGCGCCATCCTGCCTAGCACAGCTGCCACCTCTGCGCCTGACACTACACCATCTACGTGTCACTTCACCTACACTGCCCTGGGACTCCAGCCCTGCCAGTGGAGGGCTATAACATCACTGCTGCACCACACCATCTGTCCCAGAGGATCTGTTTGCAGCGTCGGCTTACATCTTCATTGCCAAACACCACAGGTGGCGTCACGAATCACTTATAAACTTTCATCACCATAAACACACTGAAACAACCCCTTTTAAAATGGGCGCCCAGGGCCACGGGCCGGGTCACAGCCGCCGTGACATCTCCCATTGAAGCTCATCGGGCCCGGTACCAAGTACCCCACAGCCCTGGGTGTGAGGGCGACCCACATATATATTTGGACAGAGACAACATTTTTCTAATTTTGGTTCTAGACATTACCACAATGAATTTTAAACAAAACAATTCAGATGCAGTTGAAGTTCAGTCTTTCAGCTTTCATTTGAGGGTATCCATATTAAAATTAGACGAAGGGTTTAGGAGCTTCAGCTCCTTAACTTGTGCCACCCTGTTTTTAAAGGGACCAAAAGTAATTGGACAGATTAAATAATTGTAAATAAAATGTTCATTTCTAGTACTTGGTTGAAAACCCTTTGTTGGCAATGACTGCCTGAAGTCTTGAACTCATGGACATCACCAGATGCTGTGTTTCCACCTTTTTGATGCTCTGCCAGGCCTTCACTGCGGTGGTTTTCAGTTGCTGTTTGTTTGTGGGCCCTTCTGTCTGAAGTTTAGTCTTTAACAAGTGAAATGCATGCTCAATTTGGTTGAGATCAGGTGACTGACTTGACTATTCAAGAATATTCCACTTCTTTGCTTTAATCAACTCCTGGGTTGCTTTGGCTTTTTGTTTTGGGTCATTATTCATCTGTAGCATGAAACGACGACCAATCAGTTTGGCTGCATTTGGCTGGATCTGATCACACAGTATGGCTCTGAATACCTCAGAATTCATTCGGCTGCTTCTGTCCTGTGTCACATCATCAGTAAACACTAGTGACCCAGTGCAACTGGCAGCCATGCATGCCCAAGCCATCACACTGCCTCCGCCGTGTTTTACAGATGATGTGGTATGCTTTGGATCATGAGCTGTACCATGCCTTCGCCATACTTTTCTCTTTCCATCATTCTGGTAGAGGTTGATCTTGGTTTCATCTGTCCAAAGAATGTTCTTCCAGAACTGTGCTGACTTTTTTAGATGTTTTTTAGCAAAGTCCAGTCCAGGGGCTGACTGGCACTTTTCAGCCTGGGGGGCAATCACAAGGCAGTGGCCCTCCAGTTGCGGTGCTTTGCCCTGCTTATCTCTGGCCGCTGCATTAAAGAAGCAGAGATAACGGGCTTTAAAACCAGGGTGATACATAGATATGGGAACAGAACGGAGCTAGCTGCATATATATGGTAGCAGAACCAAGCTTACTGCCTACATAGATACTGTAACAGAAGCAAGCTGACTACATAGACACGAGACCGGAACCAAGATTGTTAAGTAGATAAGGAAATGGACTGGAGCTTACTACAGAGATATGGGAGCAGAACAAGCTTACTACAGAGATATGGGAGCAGAACCGAGCTTACTACAGAGATAAGGACGCAGAATCAAGCTTACTACAGAGATAAGGGCGCAGAACTGAGCTTACTACAGAGATATGGGAGCAGAACCAAGCTTACTACAGAGATATGGGAGCAGAACCAAGCTTACTATAGACATGGGAGCAGAACGGAGCTTACTACAGAGATATGGGAGCAGAATAGAGCTTACTACTAAGATATGGCAGCAGAACCAAGCTTACTGCAGAGATATAGTAGCAGAACAGAGCTTACTACAAAGATATGGCAGCAGAACGGAGCTTACTACAGAGATACAGGAGCAGAACAGAGCTTACTACAAAGATATGGGAGAACGGAGCTTACTATAGAGCTATGGGAGCAGAAAATAGCTTACTACAAAGATATGGCAGCAGAAGTGAGCTTACTAGAGATATAGGAGCAGAACCAGGCTTACTACAAAGATAAGGGAGCAGAACTGAGCTACCTACTGAGATTTGGAGCAGAACCAAGCTTACTACAGAGATATGGGAGCAGAACCAAGCTTACTATAGAGATATGGGAGCAGAACCAAGCTTACTACAGAGATATGGGAGCAGAACCAAGCTTACTACAGAAATATAGGAGCAAAACGGAGCTTACTACAGAGATATGGGAGTAGAACGGAGTTTACTACAGAAATATAGGAGCAAAACGGAGCTTACTATAGAACTATGGGAGCAGAACTGAGCTTACTACAGAAATATGGGAGCAGAACCAAGCTTACTACAGAGATATGGGAGCAGAACAGAGCTTACTACAGAAATATGGAAGCAGAGCCGAGGTTACTACAGAGATATAGCAGAGATATAGGAGCAGAACCAAGCTTTCTACAGAAGTATAGGAGCAGAACGGAGCTTACTACAGAGATATGGGAGGAGAACCAAGCTTACTACAGAGATATGGGAGCAGAACCGAGCCCTAAGAAAAAATAATGGAACCTGAGTGCCCCTATCACTAACTAATAATGTCCCTATTTATAACATATAATGTCCTCTCAGTGCCCACAATGCTCTGAATATACAGAATGATGATCCTACGTACCACAAAACAAAATACGATGGTCCCCAAACCCCTTTATTGTACATTGAGGACCCCAGATTTCCCTATATATGGTAAAATTGCTACATAGCCCCTATATAAAATAAGATGTTCCCATTGCCCCTAAATATAGTATAATGGACCCCAATGACCCTATATACAGCATGAAGGTCCCCCTGCCCCCTATATATAGTATGAAGGTCCCCACTGCTCCCTGTATATAGTATGAAATCCCCACTGCCCCCTATGTATATACAGTTGAAACCAGAGGTTTACATCCACTATATACTGTATAAAAACACAAATCTGCATGTTTTTCTCTATCTGACATGAAATCAGAATAAATCTTTCCCGTTTTAGGTCATATATGTCTTTTTATATAGTGTATGGAAACTTCTGGTTTCAACTGTATAGTATGATGGCCCCACTGCCCTGTATATATAGTATAAAGGTCCCCACTGCACCAAATAAATAGCTTGATGGCCGCAGTTGCCCCCATGTATATAGTAGGATGGTCCCAGTTCCCCCATATATATAGTATGATGACCCCAGTTCCCTCATACAGTATATAAAGTATGATGGTCCCACAACCCCATATATATAGTGTGAATGCACCAGTTCTCCCCATATATATAGTAAGATATCCCCAGATCACCCCATAGATATGATCACCCCATTTCCCATATATATATATATGTGTGTGTATATATATATATATATATATATATATATATATATAGTAGAATGGCTCCCGTTCTCCCATGTACAGTTAGGTCCATATATATTTGGACAGAGACATTTTTCTAATTTTGGTTCTAGACATTACCACAATGAGTTTTAAACAAAACAATTCAGATGCAGTTGAAGTTCAGACTTTCAGCTTTCATTTGAGGGTATCCACATTAAAATTGAATGAAGGGTTTAGGAGTTTCATCTCCTTAACATGTGCCACCCTGTTTTTAAAGGGACCAAAAGTAATTGGACAATTGACTCCAAGGCTATTTCATGGACAGGTGTGGGCAATTCCTTTCATTATGTCACTCTCAATTAAGCAGATAAAAGGCCTGGAGTTGATTTGAGGTGTGGTGCTTGCATTTGGAAGGTTTTGCTGTGAAGGAAACAAGCGGTCAAAGGAGCTCTCCATGCAGGTGAAACAAGCCATCCTTAAGCTGCTAAAACAGAAAAAGCCCATCCGAGAAATTGCTACAACATTAGGAGTGGCAAAATCTACAGATTGGTATATCCTGAGAAAGAAAGCAAGCACTGGTGAACTCATCAATGCAAAAACACCTGGGCGCCCACAGAAGACAACAGTGGTGGATGATCGCAGAATAGTCTCCGTGGTGAAGAGAAACCCCTTCACAACAGCCAACCAAGTGAACAACACTCTCCAGGAGGTACGCATATCAATATCCAAATCTACCATAAAGAGAAGACTGCATGAAAGTAAATACAGAGGGTTCACTGCACGGTGCAAGCCACTCATAAGCATCAAGAATAAAAAGGCTTGACTGGACCAGGGGCGGGCTGGGCCGGGTGGCAGGGAGGCAAATGCCCCCCGGGCCGCTCCCCCAGCAGCTGTGCAGGGCCGGCCGCCTGATGGCCCTGCACAGTGAACTGCGTGCGGCCGTGCCTGCTGTGCTCAGCTGTAATGTGATGCGGCCGGCAGCAGATAGTGACACGGCCGTGCACATCACAGTCTGTCTCCTAAGTTGCAGCTGAGACATCAGCGTACTCTGAGAGGTACACTGATGTCACTGCGGCTACAAAGATGAAATAGATTGTAAAGAGTGCATGGAGCAGCTGCAGGCACATACTGCACAGCCGGCCGTCAGTTACAGGGAAGCAATCCTGCCTGGGCATATCCGGCCATGAGCCAGCATGGTACTGTCCCAGCCGCGGTCTGCAGCCTATGAGACAGACTGTGATGTGCATGCAGGCGGCGCGATGACGTCATTGTCTCACGCCGCTCTGTGGGCACTGAGAGGACATTATTTGTTATAAATGGGGACATTATTAGTTAGTAATAGGGGCACTCAGGTTCCATTATTTTTTTTTTAGGGCTTTTTTCTGCTCCCATATCTCTGTAGTAAGCTTGGTTCTCCTCCCATATCTCTGTAGTAAGCTCCGTTCTGCTCCTATACTTCTGTAGTAAGCTTGGTTCTGCCCCCATATTTCTGTAGTAAGCTCTGTTCTGCTCCCATATCTCTGTAATAAGCTTGGTTCTGCTCCCATATTTCTGTAGTAAGCTCAGTTCGGCTCCCATAGCTCTATAGTAAGCTCCATTTTGCTCCTATATTTCTGTAGTAAACTCCGTTCTACTCCCATATCTCTGTAGTAGGCTCGGTTCTGTTCCCATGTCTCTATAGTAAGCTTGGTTCTGCAACCCATATCTCTATAGTAAGCTTGGTTCTGCTCCAATATCTTTATCGTAAGCTTGGTTTTGCTCCCATTTCTCAGTAGTAAGCTTGGTTCTGCTCCCATATCTCTGTAGTAAGCTTGGTTCTGCTCCCATACCGCTGTATTAAGCTTGGTTCTGCTCTCATATCTCTGTAGTAAGCTTGGTTTTGCACCCTAATATCTGTGGTATGCTCCTTTCTGCTCCCACATCTCTGGAGTATTCCCCATTCTCATCTATATCTCTGCAGTAAGCTTGGTTCTGCTCCCATATCTTTGTAGTAAGCTCAGTTCTGCTCCCATAGCTCTATAGTAAGCTCCGTTCTGCTCCCATATCTCTGTAGTAAGCTCTGTTCTGCTCCTATATCTCTGTAGTAAGCTCAGTTCCGCTGCCATATCTTTGTAGTAAGCTCTGTTCTGCTCCAATATCTCTGCAGTAAGCTCGGTTCTGCTGCCATATCTCTGTAGTAAGCTCTTTTCTGCTCTCATATCTCTATAGTAAGTTCCGTTCTGCTCCCATATATCTATAGTAAGCTTGGTACTGCTCGCATATCTCTGTAGTAAGCTCCGTTCTGCTCCAATATCTCTGTAGTAAGCTCGGTTCCACTGCCATATCTTTGTAGTAAGCTCTGTTCTGCTCCTATATCTCTGCAGTAAGCTTGGTTCTGCTGCCATATCTTTGTAGTAAGCTCTTTTCTGCTCCCATATCTCTATTGTAAGCTCCGTTCTGCTCCCATATCTCTATAGTAAGCTTGGTACTGTGTAGGGTCGATGGGCTGGGCTGGGGGGGGGTTGTCCCTCTGGATACCGCTCAGTAACGTACAGACACAAGATGGAGGCAGTTTTCGGGTGCAACAGGTCCAAGTTTATTTCCCGCTGTCCAACTAAAGGCCCTCACAATACACCGCCAATTCTCTTCACGGGCCTCCGTGTCCAGGCCCCGTCACACACACACCGTACTTATCACCAGGGACGTAAATACACGTACCGTCCCTTTCTGCTTAACAACGTTCCTGTCAGCTTGGTCACTGTGGCCGCCTTAGGCCCGTACACCAACAGTAATTTTTCTGCTCAGGTATCGTCTTCAACTTGGTATGTGTTTCCCCGGGGCCTCGTCTGTACTGCAGTACTTTGTGTCAGGACCACCCCCCAACTTCCTTTCTCCTCAGTCCCCCTGGTTGGGTTTTCCTCACAGTGCGGCAACTGTCACAGTCTCCTCGTCACTTGAGCTCCCCCTGGGGACTGGAATCTTCTGGAACCCTCCTGTCAAATTTATAGCTTTCCCGGTTCCCTGTAACTCCGCCCCCCATGACCAACGGTTTCTTAGCCCTAAGCTGATGTCAAGTCCTATGCTCACACTCCTCCCTGCCCTCTAATGGTTAACCCAAGGTACTGCACATCCACTACACTTTCCTAGCTGTTTCCCCATTGTAAAAACTGACACCTGTCTAAACTGTGCAAACCTTCCTTTCTCTATTCTGACAAGTCCGTCCGTCAGGTCACCTTCCCTACACTCTCCCTTCCTTTGTCTATTGTCGTCCTCGACAATCGTAATCCCTGCCTTCGTCGTTCTGAAGCTTACCCTACCTTCTGTTGTCGGACCAGCTGTTGGGCCAAACCCACTACTTGCGGGGGCTGAACCAAAATGGGAGCACCATGCTCCGAGCAGCCTACTGCTACTCGCCAGCGTGCACGCCACATGACAACGTCTTTCAAATTGGCCTAGGTACACCTGGATTCTCTTTCCGGTGTGTACCTTCCCCTACTCTCCCCTTCTGTCACCTTCCACTATCCGTTACGCCATGATCGAGGCCTTACACCTACCAGATCATTGTCGGTGTCCGCCTTCTTCCTTCAGGGGTGTCCGTGGTGTCTGGGACCTGACCTAGGACGACTGTCTTTATCACGTCTTCCATCTCTTTGCCTTTCTTTTGGTTACACGTCATGGTCGGCGTCTCGGTCTCCCAGACCTTCTCAACACATAGACCCCTTTGGATCTCACACTTCCCTTTGGTCGCTCAAACCCTCTCTTACCCGGACCTGTCGCATTTTCTTGTGCATATCATACATCAGAACAACGCTATAATATCACAAGTACCCCATTTTCTTACATTTTTTCTATTGCTTGTTAAAACCAACATAAAATAAACATAAGCATAACAGATTTTCTCCTCCCCCTTCCTTTAACATGGACACTTCCTCTCTCCTTACATCCCCGCTTTTGTCAGGCTTAACACACCAAAACTTCAATTTTTATATTAAACTTTTTTTTTCCATTAACTTGGACGCAAACTGTCCTTGTGATTTGCACAACGGTGCAACGAAAATTCAAAAGTTCAAGCCACCTCCTAGTGGCCGGCAGCGAGGGGCCCCACAGCCGTGGAGCTCCCTGGATGTAAGGAGTGTCCTGTGAGTTCTTTCTACGGGGGCTCGTGACCTTCGGACTCAGCAATGACAGCTACTGCGTAGTAGCCGCGGGGACAGTACTCTTTGTAGTACGACACCAAGTCCCCCTCGTGTAGAGCCCGGCCGTGACGAATAGAGGCCACATTAAGATAAACCCTCTGGCCGGTAGCCAGATCGCGTATGAACCCATACCCCCTGGGTATATTCGTATACACGAGCCGTCCCATAGATCATGTCGCCGCCATGCCAGCCTCCCCATTTGCATGAAGCAGGTTCCATACTTCCTGCTCCCTGGCTTTCTTCTTTTTCACCACTTCTGCGACCCAAACGGAGGGTCCGGTGTGATCCCGGGAGTCCGTTGGGCGGGACTTAGCCTGGGACAAAACAGGGCAGAGGTGGCTGGTGATGTCTGTGGCCCAGCAGCCGCTGGGGCCGGGTGGCGGATAGGGGCAGACAGGTCTTCCGGATGTTGGGCCACAGGGCCTGACAATTAGGCCACAGCCAGTTCCAATGCGGCATAACCGGAGTAACAGCTGGTTTCAGGGAGGATGTCACCCCTTGCAGGGGGGACGCAAAAGCGTCTTCTGGAAACAGGCTCCGCACCGGCGACACCGGGCGTGGCGTCACCGGGCGGGGTGGCTCAGGGCTAGGAGTGGAGGGCCTACTCAGCTCCGTATAGACAGTGGAGTCTTCATTGGCCAGCCTTCCGGGATCACAGGAGGCCGCGTACTGTGGCTGAGTGGTGGGGGCCACTTGTGGGGCCGCTGGCAGAGCCAGGGGAACTCTTACCTTTGCCGGCGTCACGGTCTCCGTCACATCTTCCCGCAGCTGCTCCTGCAGTCTCCGCTCTTCACTCCACCGTCCGGTGGGGCTGCAATCGAGTGGCGCCAAACAGCCGCAGCCAATCTTTTCCTCGGTGCCACTCCCTCTGCTGGGTGGGGCGACGGCAGGCCTTTCCACCCACCTGGCAGGGTCCAGTATGTGGGAGCGTCGGCCTCCTGGTACATATCGCTGTCCCCAGGGGTACGTAGGAGGGGGTCCCAGTCCATCCAGAACGGCTGCAAACACGCGGACCTCTCCTCTGCTCTAAAGCAGCACCGCCATCTTGCTCCGGACCTGGTACAGTCCCGGATCCTCTGCTGGCAACGCAGGTACGCCACAGCACTCCCAATTTGTAATCCACAGGCTGGTAATTTGTAATCCACGGGTGTTTGTAATCCACACAGTGCAGTCCAATTCCATTCCCACTCCTCAGAGGCAGGCCTGCCGCAGAAGATATTGTATTAGCGGTGTTGATCCTGCCGACTATGCCAAGTGTAGGGTCGGTGGGCCGGGCTGGGGGGTTGTCCCTCTGGATACTGCTCAGTAACGTACAGACACAAGATGGAGGCAGTTTTCGGGTGCAACAGGTCCAAGTTTATTTCCCGCCGTCCAACTGACGGCCCTCACAATACACCGCCAATTCTCTTCACGGGCCTCCGTGTCCAGGCCCCGTTGCACACACACCGTACTTATCACCAGGGACGTAAATACACATACCGTCCCTTTCTGCTTAACGACGTTCCTGTCAGCTTGGTCACTGTGGCCGCCTTAGGCCCGTACACCAACAGTAATTTTTCTGCTCAGGTATCGTCTTCAACTTGGTATGTGTTTCCCCGGGGCCTCGTCTGTACTGCAGTACTTTGTGTCAGGACCACCCCCCAACTTCCTTTCTCCTCAGTCCCCCTGGTTGGGTTTTCCTCACAGTGCGGCAACTGTCACAGTCTCCTCGTCACTTGAGTTCCCCCTGGGGACTGGAAACTTCTGGAACCCTCCTGTCAAATTTATAGCTTTCCCGGTTCCCTGTAACTCCGCCCCCCATGACCAACGGTTTTTTAGCCCTAAGCTGATGTCGAGTCCTATGCTCACACTCCTCCCTGCCCTCTAATGGTCAACCCAAGGTACTGCATGTCCACTACACTTTCCTAGCTGTTTCCCCACTGTAATAACTGACACCTGTCTAAACTGTGCAAACCTTCCTGTCTCTATTCTGACAAGTCCGTCCGTCCGTCAGGTCACCTTCCCTACAACTGCTCGCATATCTCTGTAGTAAGCTCCATTCTGCTTCCATATCTCTGTAGTAAGCTTGGTTCTGCTCCCATATCTCTGTAGTAAGCTCCAGTCTGTTTCCTTATCTACTTAACAATCTTGGTTCCGGTCTTGTGTCTATGTAGTCAGCTTGCTTCTGTTACAGTATCTATGTAGGCAGTAAGCTTGGTTCTGCTTCGATATATATGCAGCTAGCTCCGTTCGGTTCCCATATCTATGTACCACCCTGTTTTTAAAGCCTGTTATCTCTGCTTCTTTAATGCAGCGGTCAGAGATAAGCAGGGCAAAAGCACCGCAACTAGAGGGCCACTGCCTTGTGATTGCCCCCCCAGGCTGAAAAGTGCCAGCCAGCCCCTGACCCCTAATATCCCACATCATCCCATCAGCCTGGGGTTAGAGCCAGAGCACTGAGTGGAACGGTCCTAACTTCCATACTGGGGATCCCTTTAAGAGAGGTCTGGCAACAGAACCAGAGCGCTGAGTGGAATTGCCCTAACTTCCATACCAATGATCCCTTTAAGAGAGACTGGGGTCAGAATCAGAGCGCTGAGGGATTTACCCTAACTTCCATACCGGGGATCCCTTTAAGAGAGGCCTGGGATCAGAACCAGAGCGCTTAGTGGAATTGCCCTAACTTCCATACCAATGATCCCTTTAAGAGATCCTGGGGTCAGAACCACAGCGCTGAGTGGAACGGTCCTAACTTCCATACCAGGGATCCCTTTAAGAGAGGCCTGGGGTCAGAACCACAGCGCTGAGGGATTTGCCCTGACTTCCATACCAATTATCCCTTTAAGAGAGGCCTGGGGTCAGAACCACAGCGCTGAGGGATTTGCCCTAACTTCCATACAGGAGATCCCTTTAAGAGAGCCTGGGGTCAGTACCAGAGCATTTGAAGGCAATTGCCCTGATTTCCATAACGGGGATCCTTTTAAGAGAGGACTGGGTCAGAACCAGAGCACTGAGTGGATTTGCCCTGACTTCCATACCAATGATCCCTTTAAGAAAGCCTGGGATCAGAACCAGAGCGCTGAGGGATTTGCCCTAACTTCCATACAGGAGATCCCTTTAAGAGAGCCTGGGGTCAGTACCAGAGCATTTGAAGGCAATTGCCCTGACTTCCATACCGAGGATCCCTTTAAGAGAGGCATGAGGTCAGAACCAAAGCACTGGATGGATTTGCCCTGACTTCCATACTGGAGATCTCTTTAAGAAAGGCCTGGGGTCAGTACCAAACGCTGAGTGCATTTGCCCTAACTTGCGTACCAATGATCCACGGGAGGGGGGGGATTAATTTCTGTCATGTGCTCTGTGCTCCTGTCTGGGGGGCAGACAATTTCTGGAAGCTTATGTTCCCGGGGAAGCTAGATTTCTCCCAGCATGTCACTGTCTGCTGAGGTGTTGTCAAGTGGGAAAACTTGCTCATAGCAACCAATCACAGCTCAGCTGCTTTTGAACAGCTCTGGTGAAATGAAAGATGCTTCGTGATTGGTTGGTGATACACAGACACACATACATACATACAGTCAGTTTTATATATAGAGATATTTTTTAGGTTTTGCTGCTGTCACGCAGTAAAAATGCTTTTTTTTATAAAAAGTAGTATTTTTCATTGCTACATTCTGATAGTTGTAACTTTTTTTTGGGCAAACAGAGATGTATGAGTGCTTATTTTTTGCAGGACAAGTTGCATATTTTTTCGTACCATTGTGAGGTACATTACATTATTTGATTGTTTTTTGCTCCGATTTTTCAGACACAGAATAAACAAAAAACAGCTATTCAGTTATTGTTTTTATTTTTTGCACCGTTCACCGTGCAGTAAAAGTGATAAGACTGATTTGTTCATTGGGTGGGTACGATTAAAGCGATACCAGATTTATATTTTTTTTATGCTTTGCTATTTTTACATTCGAAAAACAATATTTTACAAATATGAATTTGTTTTTGCATCATCATATTCTGAGAGGTAGAAATTTTTTTTGGCTGAAATAGCCATATTAGGGCTTATTTTTTTTCGAGCTGGTTTGTTGTTTTCATTTATACTGGGTTTTTTTTACATATGGCATTTTTATCTCTTTTTATTCACTTTTTTGTGAGTCAGTATGATGAAAAATCAACATTTTTGGCATGTTTTTTATTTTTTTACGGCGTTCGTCATATGGAATAAATAATGTGCTTTTTTTAACAGTGTTTAGTTCAGGACATGGTGATACCAATTATGTGCATTTTTTTGTTTATTTTTGTTTTATCACAAATGCTGTGATTTGAGTGGCAAAATGGCTTTTCACATTTTTTGCACCCTCTTATTTTTTTTTTACATATTTTATGGAAGTTTTTTCATGTTTTTACTTAGTCCCACTATGAGACATGTTTCACTGACACAGCCTCTGAGGCGCAGATTATTGCTGGAGCTCACAGGCCACTGTACCATGGATTCATCACCTGACTTTAAGGTACCAAGATAACCATTGGCACCCGCGATTCTCATCACAGGGGTGAGATAGCTACAAAGGGGGAATTGTAACCCCTTTACAACCAATTAAATACTGCAGCTGCAATTGACAGCGGTATTTAAGGGGTTAATTGGCGCCGATCAGCTTCAAAACTGGCCAGGAACAATACCGCAGGATGTCAACTGTCATGTACATCTGACAAACGCAGGATTTGCGGCCTCCGGGTGGCGCTATTTCCTTATTCCTAATCACCGTTTTAAAACTGCCATGAAGGAATAAGGCTCCTTGATGACCACCATTTTAATGCGTATTGACAGTTGTTAAGTAGTTAAAATATGAATATGATGGGTGCAATTTACTAATTTTTATTATCTCAATATATTGGCGCAGGTCCTGATTCGTGGCAGCAAGACTTCTGGCTTGTGTTCAACACGTGTTCTGTATGTGAAGTATTATAGCTGGCTAATTTCAGTAGCTAAGCTAAGCTAAGCCAAGCCCCGTCTTTTTTTACACATGTTCTGTGATAAAGAATAATAATAATAATCTTTATTTATATAGCGCCAACATATTCCGCAGAGAAGGGGGCTGGCTTCTCTTAAACTGAGCCAGTTAGCAAGCCCCTTTTATACACAGTATGTGGCGCCCCTGAGGCTTCAGTCACCACAGAGGTACTGCACCTTCTCCTAAGGTGTAGTGCCCCACCATCCAGGTAAGGTAGGAACTCCTTTCACATTCCAACACCTGCACCCCACACACAGAATAGTTCAGCAGGGACCCATCCATGCTTTATGCTGGAAAGGTCATAGGGTGCCTTTTGTGGTCCCTGGCTTCGTAACACGAGAGGTGCTGGGGAGGCGGGTGGCGTTAGATATAAAAGAGAGGGAAGGTGTAGGATTTCAGGTCAGTCTGACAGAGGGTCAGTCTGGGGTGAGTCACAGAGAAGGGAGTCAGACGAGGGTCTGAGGGAGAGAGCAGGCTGACAGCAGGTCAGCCTGAGAGGAGCTCAAGGCGGAAGAAAGCAGTCAGTCAGGAGAGGCTGAGGACTGGTCTTAGTGGAACGAGCTCCCTAAGGAAGGAAGAGAAGGAGAAAGAGACGTAGACCGGAGACTACAGATTCCATAAGAGAGAGAGAGAACAGATCGGAACGAAGGAGAATAGAAGGACGGTGGGAAGCAGGTTGAGAAAGAGAGAGAACCCTTCCAATCCAGAGAGCGCAAAGGCCGAGGCCCGGTCCCCGAGGTTGATTGGATCTTTATGTCCGGCAACAGACACCAGAGGAGTAGTGAGCCGCTAACGCCTTGCTCCCATCATAGACTTGGGACACAACAGCAACTGAATAGAGTGCCGGGACGGACTCTATTCCCGCACCACTACACCTGGGCACCAGCCTCCATACCATTCTGCGCCTCTCCTCATCCATTGCACCTACACTGCCCTGGGACTACAGCTCCACCTGTAGGGAGCTACACCATCTTTGCTGCACCACACCATCAGTCCCAGCGGATCTGCATGCAAACGTTGGCTCAACATCTTACTTGCCAAACACCACGGGTGGCGTCACGAACTATTCTAAAAAACTTTAACACCATTAACATCACCGCCATTGATATTGGGCGCCCAGGGCCACGGACCGGGTCACCGCTGCTGTGACACATTCCCACCTCGACACCGGCCCGGTACCGAGTACCCCGCTGCCCTGAGTGTGCGAGGGTGACCCAATTTTGGTGTCACGAACAGGATGATGAGACCCGATGCCATCGGGTTCTGTGTGCCTTGGATTTACAACTTTTGAAAATGTGCAAAAGACCAAATTTAATAGACTGTAAAATGGACATTAGAAATGGCCGCTGGTGCGGAGAAGAAGGGCGTGAAGAGATGGGAGGTCCTAAGAAAAGACCGCGAAGAGTCTTGGGCCGTCCCTGCCTGAATTACTATGTGACCGATGCATGGCCCACCCCCCGAGGGGTTCGTATACTGGCTTGGTATGGAGGCGCTGGAAGAAGACGCCGCCCCCGGAAGGAGGGGCAGAGAAAGCCAGTGGCGAGCAGAAGGGCGGTGCAAGAAGAAGAACGCCAGAACGCCATTTTGGAGAGTGAGGGAAGGAGGCCTGCGGAGCAACGAATCTCCCTGGCGCCATGGCTGACGGCTCCAACCCTGAAGCTGGCATGATTTGTCGGCAGCTACCGGACGAGATCACGGAACTGACTACCCGTCTGCAGCTAAGAAGAGAAGCGCTGGAGAGGCTGAGATGGCAGCGAGCCCTGGCGGGGCCCACACCAGCGGTACCCTCTCCATCGATACCTGCCACTACCGCACCGGACTGTTCCCCGGCAGCGTTAATTTTCACCTCCACGCGGTCCGTGCGGCTGAGTAAAGCTTTGGAACCGCATACTCGGGTGTCCTCCAGTTATTCCCGCACCACTACACCTGGGCACCAGCCTCCATACCATTCTGCGTCTCTCCTCATCCATTGCACCTACACTGCCCTGGGACTACAGCTCCACCTGTAGGGAGCTACACCATCTTTGCTGCACCGCACCATCAGTCCCAGCAGATCTGCATGCAGCGTTGGCTCAACATCTTACTTGCCAAACACCACGGGTGGCGTCACAAACTATTCTAATAAACTTTAACACCATTAACATCACCGCCATTGATATTGGGCACCCAGGGCCACGGACCGGGTCACCGCTGCTGTGACACATTCCTGCCTCGACACCGGCCCCGTACCGAGTACCCCGCTGCCCTGGGTGTGCGAGGGCGACCCAAGTACTAGTCCCATGCTAACATGAAACTCTCTTATGTAGGGCCACCATCAGGGAATTACTGCCCTGACTGGCATATGGGGCCTGGTGGGCAGAGGGGGCCCGCATCGGGCCTGGTCTCCTCTGCTCACCAGGCCCCTACCAGCAGGTAAACCGGGCCCTTAGCGCGGCCCTGCGGCAGCTAAATGCTATTGACATGCGGGCCCGCTGGCCTGCACGTCAATAGTTAACAGCCGCCAGCCAATCGGAGTCTCACATCGCCGGCATCTGATGGCACTGTCAGTCACCAGCGAGTGCGCGCTTCAGCTGCCTGGAGGGATGGAGCCTCGCCGCTGGAGCGCGGCCAGGTAAGAAGAACTTGTTTTTGTTTTGTTTTTTTATTTTTGGGAGCGGCGATCCGGGGGGCCCAGGGCAGACTGTGAGTCGGGGCAGAATGCTGGACGCTGGGGCAGAATGCTGGAGACTGGGGCAGAATGCTGGAGACTGGGGCAGAATGCTGGATGCTTGGGCAGAATGCTGGAGACTGGGGCAGAATGCTGGAGTCTGGGGTAGAATGCTGGAGACTGGGGCAGAATGCTGGAGACTGGGGCAGAATGCTGGACATGGGGGTAGAGTGCTGGAAGCTGGGGCAGAATGCTGGATGCTGGGGCAAAATGCTGGATACGGGGGCACAATGCTGGAGACTGGGACAGAATGCTGGACGCTGCGGCAGAATGCTGGAGACTGAGGCAGAATGCTGGAGACTGGGGCAGAATGCTGGATGCCGCCGGGCAGAATGCTGGACGCTGCCAGGCAGAATGCTGGAGACTGGGGCAGAATGCTGGACACTGGGGCAGAATGCTGGACGCTGCCAGGCAGAATGCTGGACGCTGCTGGGCAGAATGCTGGAGACTGGGGCAGAATGCAGACATGGGGCAGAATGCTGGGCACTGGGGCAGAATGTAGACATGGAGGCAGAATGCTGGACATGAGACAGAATGCTGGACATGAGGCAGAATGCTGGATACGGGGCAGAATGCTGGATGCTGGGGGCAGAATGCTGGACACGGGGGCAGAATGCTGGACACGGGGGCAGAATGCAGACACGGGGCAGAATGCTGGACACTGGGGTAGAATGCAAGACATGGGGGCAGAATGTGACAGTGAGACACAGGAGGGGCAGAATGTGACAGTGAGACACAGGATAGGGCAGAATGTGACAGTAAGACACGGGGGGGCAGAATGTGAGACACGGGGCATGATTGGAGACATGGGGCAGAATGGAGATACGGGGCATGATTGGAGTCAGATGCAGGGTTGGAGACAGATCGCACAGGATCATGGGGCAGGATGGATACGATGGAGACTGATGAGGCAGGATGGGGAGATCATATGGGGCAGAATGGATATTCATGAGGGTGGGATGGGAGAACATATGGCTGAAGCCAGGAATGAGACACAAGGGGGTCAGGATGGGGGTATTATTACCATAGGGGCTAATTAAGGGATATTATTACTGCAGTGATGTATTTAATTTTTTGAGTATACTGTTTTAAATGGGGGGCGGTCCTGTTACTGTGCAGAGCGACACTTTGTCACCTTTTTGTCTTCATGTGGTGTAATGTAGAAGTTGGGGAAAAAAAAGTAATGTGTTCTGCAAGCGGAGCTCTAGATAACTGTGTTATTTCCTGCAGAGACGAGCCCTGGCTTGTGATGGCGATCTGTGCTGGATGTGTTGGTAATATGTGGTCTGGGCATGGTGCGGTGGTATTTGTCCCTTGTATGTGCTATTATTTGGTCACTTTGTGGTGGTAATATGTGGTCTGGTCATGGTGCGGTGGTATTTGTTCCTTCTATGTGATATTATTCGGTCACTATGGTAGTAATACGTGGTCTGGTCATGGTGTGGCGGTAATTTTTCCTTGTATGTGGTATTATAGGTCACTATGTGGTGGTAATATGTGGTCTGGACATGGTCTAGTGGTATTTGTTCCATGTATGTGATATGATTGATCATTTTAAAAATTGAAAAATAAATAAAAATATACCTAAATTGTATTGCATATTTTAACAAATCTTTTGGCCAAAGCAAAAGCTGCCATATGTGTGATCTGGTGATGGGAACTGTTAATGTGTGATAGGTGAGAAGTGGAGTTTTTCCAAAAGAGAGCATTGGGACTGTGGACAGTTCGAGGGGTGGAGCCTGGGTGGAGTCTCAAGGGGGCCCTGAAAATTTTGCCAGTATGGGGCCCAGAAATTCCTAGTGGCAGCCCTGCTCTTATGTATACAATCCAAGCCAGAGGTGGTGCTGTCAGGACACATGTATAGCACTGATATCCTCATATTGGAGCCCTTTTCTTATAGGTGATGTGACACCAAACAAATCATTAATCTATCAGCTAAAACCCTTTCTCAAGATGACATTTTCTATCTAAAGATTTGACATGCGCCTTTTCTTGCCACAGCTGTCTGTTTAGCCTTTGTTGGTTTGAATTTATACGTTATTTGTTTTCTGGGGTCCACCATAAAATCGCCAACAGCTGTTATTAATAGCCTGAGAACCTTTTGGTACATAACAATACCCCTTTTCCAAGCTTAATTAACATCAGCCCCAAGCTGTGGGTTTTCCCTTTGCTGGTTATGAAAATTATGCTTGAGCCCACACAATTTTATATTCACCTCATTATTTTACACAAGAGGGACACAGCTGCTGCTGAATACAACTCCTATCATTGTCACCTGGTCAAGGTGATCTCAGGGAGACCAAGCGATAATGTTGTGGGCTGCTTTCAGCAGTCAGCACCTGTGTACATCGCAACTGGTTCTGCTTTTCCCAGGTGCCAGTATGTGTCACATGGACTACACACGGATGCTACATGAATGTGAACAACAGACATACCAACACAGACCGCAAACGGACACATGGATGTCACACGAATGTCACATACGTTCATATGGATGTATGGATGGCACACGGACAGAGACCACGGACCACAGGAATCACCAGAAACTGTGAAGGAATACATAGGTGCTTTCTGTGACATTTCATTGATTTATAAGACTCAAAAGGAGCATTTAAAAATGCTTCTGCATTCAATTAGTCATCCATATAGTATTTGGTGCTTTCTGCGACATTTCAATGTTATATAAGACTCCAAAAAAGTGTTTAAAAATTTGTCTGGATGCAATTAGTCATCCATACAGTATTAGATGTTTTCTATTAAAATTTAGTGGTATATAAGACGTCAAAAAGCATTGAATTTTTTTTCTGGAATTAATTACAAATGCATATCCTATTACGTGATCTGTGGCACATTTCGGTGTTATATAACAGTCCAAAAAAGCATTCAAAAATTTGTCTGAAATCAATTAGTCATCTATACAGTATTAAGTGCTTTCTGTGATATTTCAATGGGATATAAGACTCCAAAAAAGCATTCAAAAATTTGTCTGGATTCAATTAGCCATCTATACAGTATTAGGTGCTTTCTGTTACATTTCAGAATAATATAACACTCCAAAAAAGCCTTGAAAAATTTTCGGTATTGAATTATTCATCCACAGAGTACAACATACTTTGGGTAGATTTCTGTGGTATAAATAGTCCTTAATAAAGATGTCAAAAAGTCTGGATTAAATTAGTAGAATCCCGCAAGACTCTCGATTGAGTGACCGGAGGAATATCGGAGCCAGATCAAGCTGGCACGACAGCGGAGGTGGCAGTAGCCTGTTGTCCAGAACTGGCTGCTTTCACAGATCTATCTAGGCCCCAACCCAGGCAGCAGCCTTCACCGCTGGAGTTCTTGCGGACTGCAGATGGGAGAACCAGGATCCAGCAACTAGTGAGCTGACTGCGGGACCTAGGCTGGTTGGAAGAGAGGTAGTAAGCCAAGATCAGGGCTGGAGAAATGCTACTGGGCCCCCAAACTGCAGGGTACCGACCATTGGCATCTGGGAGGAGGTCATTATGTACAACAACAGTGGAGATGGGGGTCCATAGAAGAATTTTGGACTTGTCATCACATTTACTTCAACCAGCAGGCAGTAGAAACGCAACACTTGCCTCGAAGGCTGCAAGAGCTGACGGCTGTAACCAAGGTGCATTCCTCAAAATGGAGGGTCAACATGACTGTTATGTGGTGGGTGTGATTTGAGAAGGAAGAGAGAAGGATGAATCTTCTTGAGAAATGAATGGGTCTGGGAGAGGCTCCTTGACACAGGGCTACCACCCCGAAAGTTTGTACTGTTCTTGGGGTTCCCTACCTCTTATGTGGGAGCAGGCAATTGTGCAGGGTGCTTTTGTCCATTTCTACAAATTGGGGGCTTCAGCACTACCCAAAACATGGTCACTTACAGCCCAGGCACATGGGAATCGTGCTCCAGGAAGCAGGCAGAGGCAGGTCCCTCAGCTTCCCAATCAAGGAGAAGTGGACAGTTAAAGAGGACAACTGTATAACCCTCACTACAATTTTTTTTACTAAAATTGCACTTCGTGCACAGCCCTTATGAATGTAGGAATATATTAACTACACTTTCAAAATATTTATGTTTAAAATGTAAAACTTAAAAAAAAGTTCAACATTTTTTTCTGCAGTCAGTTAGTCATTGTCATGACCCTGGACATGATGGTTCCGCTTCCATCCCTGTCAGGTCAGGGTTAACTTTTTTCACCTCTCTTTGGTTCTGGGGCGGCTTTTTAATAATGGCAGTTCCTGGGTCTGGTGTTGGTGATACTTCCATATACTCGACTAGTGGTTGCTGACCCAGGTTACTTCCGTAAATGTTGTGCCTCTGTGCTTGTGTGCCTTGCTGTGTATGACCCGGTTCGTCCTCTGACTCTCGCCTCTTTGTCCTGCTTTGTACTACCCTGTTTCTCCTGGTTATCTGACTCTCTTGGCTTGCCTCCGTTTACTCTTTGTCTTATCCCTAGATACTACGCTCTCGTCTGGCTCGACCCTCAGCCTTCCTTGACCATATGTACCTTCTTTGCCTTGCACGCTGTGCATTCAGTTGCCTTTCCTGCACTCACATGCGGTGGCTCCGCCCCCTGGTCACGTAACTGCTCAGTGCCAGGTCCTGTGCGCTGTTCACTGCTTAGTCTCAGGTCCTTGTGCACAGTGTGCCTTGTTCCTACACTCCCTGCGCTTATGCACGTGCCCCCTGTTAGCGCCCACTAGGCAACACCAGTGATACCACCGGTGTCATCACAGTCATCCATATAGTTTAAATTGCTTTGTGTAAAATTAAGATATGTTAAAAATTTAAAAAAATCACTTGGCCTGGTACAATTCACTATATATTTTTGTTCCAAAAAATGACAACTGCGATATATATGCTGTAGAACCTGCTTTATGTGAAATATTGTTGGTTTGAAATAAAACCAAAAATTGACCTACTACAGGTGTAGAATTTTGGTTGTTCCAAAATTGACTACTGTCATACATACTCTAGGACATGGTTTGTGTGAAATTTCATTGGTTTGAAATAAAAAACAAAAATTGTCTTGCTACAAGTGTACAAATTTGGTCCCTCAGTACTTGGTCCCCAACAGCTACCATTTCTCCCAACGCAGTGTCACCAGCTTGTACCAGCACGTGTCCAGGAACAGCACCTGTGCCCTTGCTAAAGCGGTTACTGGGATTGTCCACTTAACAACACATGGACAAGCGCATGCGGCCAGAGATGCTAAATTTCCCTGACGACTCACTGGGTGAACATTGTGGAGACAGAGGACCAAGTCCCATCTTGGCATTGCACATGTGCTACCGATGCATAGGATTGCTGGCCCAACTTCTATCAGGGTTTCCTCCAACTCCTACACCAGTTCCTACACCCCCTGCTCCTCTTCATCCTCCACCTCCGATGTAATATCTCAGAGAACATCATCCACATCAGCTGGAAGCTAGAAGCTCTGCACCACTGCTTCACTGAAGTGGCAACAGACTCTTCTGTAGCTAATTTGTCTAGGAGACAAACCACATACTGTGCCTGAGTTATTGAAAGGAGTAATAGACCAGACAGATCTGTGGCTATTGCAGCTGAACCTACAACCAGTAATTGGCGCAAACTGGATTGTGGCTGTGAACTTTGGCAAGCTCACACACATACCGTGCTTGGCCCACATACTCAACTTGGTAGTTCAGCAGTTTCTGAAAGCTTAACCAGATGTGCCAGAGCTTCTAGTCAAGGTATGCCATTTCAGTGCCCATTTCTGCAAGTCAGCTACAGCTGCTGCCTCTCTAGTAGTACTGCAGCAATACATACAAGTGCCAGCTCACCGACTGGTGTGCAATGTGATCAAGCCCTGGAACTCCACACGGCACAAACTGGCAAGGTTTTGTGAGCAACAGAGGCTGGTTGTGGAATACTCGCTTAAGATGCCCATCGGTAATCTGGTTAACCTCCACACATAACAAGTGAACAGTGGGCATGGATGTGCAATGTTTGTGCTGTTCTCCAAGACTTTGAGAACTCCACAAAGATAGTGCATGGTGATGACACCACTATTGGCGCAACAATCTGCTGTGCCTACTTAAACAGCCTGTCACGATCCATGATGGATTGTGACAGATAAAAGCACATGTAACTTTTTTTTCCTTTAAGCTGTTTGCTTAAAGATAGTTTTGCCCCCGGTGGCCATTGGGATCATTACACAGTAGTGTCTTTAGTTCTAGTTTTGCCCCTGGTGGTGGCTAGTATTATTACACGGGAATCTGTTATGAATGAGTCACCGGAGGAGGAGAAAACAAAAATACAAGCTAAGTCCAGAAAACCGGAGAGGTTGGTAGATATCGGACTGCAGACCCCTGATCCTATTCACCACAACTAACAGTAGCCGTGGGAGGTTCCTACGGAGCCCTAGACCCCTCGTCACAGCCGGAGAACTACATAAGCCTAAAGAAAGAAAGGGGAAATCTAAACTGCCCCAGAGCAGACCCCAAAGCAATAGACAGCCCCCAACATGTATTGTCGGTGAAAAACAGATGAAAACACAAACACAGACAGAAAGACAGGCTGAGCAAATGATGGGGCCCAACTAACTAGATAGGACAGGACAGAAAAGATGCTGGCTGCAATCCGCAAAAAACCCTACAAAAAAGTCCCAACCGTCTGATAGGAAAAAAGGCCCTGAAGTCGCTAGACTTCAAAATCACTATATCAGCACTCAGGTATATTCTGAAAACAGAGCAAAGAGATCAACTGATCAGAGACAAAAATGGAATTCAGTCAGTCCCAACCAGGACTGGCTGAATACAAACACTAAGGAAACCAGACAAAATCTCATGGAATAATAGCAGGGCAAAAAACTTAGCTTTTAGTAGACAGGAACAAAAACTGGATGCCAGAGCTCAGAGCAGAAAGGATCACCAGCAAACCCTGCAGGGCGTCGGCTGCCTTATATCCACTCAGAAATTCCAGATGTCCAATCACACTCCGCCTGTTCAGATGACAGGTTCTTCCCATCCCAATCAATTTCACTACCTCTCTTCACCAGCAGAGGGAGTTAATCAGACATCAACGGTGAAGGGGAAAATGAACTCACAACAGTACCTCCCCCTTGAGGAGGGGTCACTGAACCCTCATCCACGCCATCAGGGCGATCAGGATGGGCCCGATGAAAAGCACGAACCAATCTTTCGGCATGAATATCGGATGCAAGGACCCAAGAATTATCCTCCTGGCCATAACCCTTCCATTTAACCAAATACTGGAGTCTCCGTCTAACCAGATGAGAATCCAGTATCTTCTCAACCTCATATTCCACATTACCTTCAACCAATACAGGGTCAGGAGGTGCCACCACAGGAATTACTGGCTCAACAAACCTCTTTAACAGAGAATTATGAAACACGTTATGGATCTTGAATGTAACAGGAAGAGCCAATCGAAAAGAGACCGGATTAAGAATCTCCAAAATCTTGTAAGGTCCAATAAATCTAGGTTTAAACTTTGCAGAAGCCACCTTCATAGAGATATTCTTTGATGACAACCAAACCATACCACCCACCTTAAACCGGGGACCAATGGTCCTATGCCGGTTGGAAAACCGCTGGGCCTTTTCCTGGGCGAGAGACAACTTATCCACCACTTGGTCCCAGATCTGGTGCATTCTCTCCACCACAGTGTCAACACCTGGGCAGGCAGAAGGCTCCACCTGCCCTGAAGAGAATCGAGGATGAAACCCAAAGTTACAAAAAAAAGGTGACATCAAAGTGGCAGAACTGGCTCTATTATTTAAAGCAAATTCGGCCAAGGGCAAAAATGAAACCCAATCATCCTGATCAGCAGAAATAAAACATCTCAAATATGACTCCAAAGTCTGGTTTGTTCTCTCCGTCTGCCCATTGGTCTGAGGGTGAAACGCAGAGGAGAAGGACAACTGAATTCCCAACTTGGAACAGAAAGTCCTCCAAAATCTAGAAACAAACTGAACTCCTCTGTCAGATACAATGTTCTCAGGAATCCCGTGCAAGCGAACCACCTGTTGCAAAAACAAGGGCACCAACTCTGAGGAAGATGGCAACTTAGGGAGTGGTACAAGATGGACCATCTTAGAGAATCTATCACAAATCACCCAAATAACAGTCATTCTCTGAGAGACAGGCATATCAGAGATAAAATCCATTGAAATATGGGTCCATGGCCTCCTGGGCACCGGCAAAGGCATCAACAACCCACTAGAGCGAGAACAAGGTTTAGACCGGGAGCAAGTCCCACAGGACTGCACAAAATTCCTGACATCACGAGACAAGGCGGGCCACCAAAAAGACTGACTCACCAAATCTCTAGTACCAAAAATACCTGGATGACCAGCCAATGCAGAGCAATGAACCTCAGACATCACTCTCTTCCTCCACTGGTCAGGAACATACAATTTTCCAATAGGACAACGATCAGGTTTGTCCTCCTGAAACTCTTCCAGAGCACATCTCAAATCGGGCGAGATGGCAGAAAGAACTACCCCCTCACCTAAGATGGTAGCAGGCTTGGTCACAATAGGAGAATCAGCAAAGAAACCCCTAGAGAGGGCATCTGCCTTGACATTCTTAGTGCCCGGAAGAAAAGAGACCACAAAATCAAAACGTGTGAAAAACAAGGCCCACCTAGCCTGTCTAGGACTCAAGCGCCTGGCCGACTCCAGGTAAATCAAATTCTTGTGGTCAATAAGGACCACGACTTGATGTTTAGCTCACTCCAACCATTGTCTCCACTCCTCAAATGCCCATTTCATGGCTAACAGTTCCCGATTCCCCACATCATAGTTACGTTCGGATGGGGAGAACTTTCGGGAAAAGAAAGCACAGGGCTTCATTTTAGATGTTACAGGATCTTTTTGGGACAAAACAGCTCCTGCACCAATCTCAGAAGCGTCCACCTCTACCTGAAATGGGACTGAGACATCAGGTTGCTGCAAAACCAGGGCAGAAGTGAACCTTCGATTCAGCTCCTGAAAGGAAGAAACAGCTTCCGGAGACCAATTCAGCACATCAGCACCCTTCTTAGTCAAATCGGTCAATTGTTTGGCAATACCAGAAAAATTAGGTATAAATTTACGATAAAAATTAGCAAAACCCAAAAACTTCTGGAGGGCCTTCAAAGAAGTGGGCTGAACCCAATCATAAATGGCCTGTACCTTGGCCGGGTCCATTTCAATAGTTGACGGAGACAAAATAAATCCCAAAAATGAAATCCTCTGTACACCAAAAAGGCATTTCGATCCCTTGACATACAGGGAATTCTCCCTCAAAATCCGGAACACAGTCCGAACATGTTCCACATGAGAGTCCCAATCCTTGGAAAAGATCAAAATATCATCCAGATAGATGATCAAAAATTTATCCACAAAATCTCGAAAAATATAATTCATGAAGCACTGGAAGACAGAAGGGGCATTAGTGAGCCCAAAAGGCATCACCAGGTACTCAAAATGTCCCTCCGGTGTATTAAATGCCGTCTTCCATTCATCCCCCTGCTTAATGCGAATAAGATTATACGCCCCCCTGAGGTCAAACTTGGTAAACCAGCAAGCACCTTTAACTCTGGAGAATAGATCAGAAATCAGGGGTAACGGATACTGATATTTAACAGTAATTTGTTGAGGGAACGATAGTCAATACAAGGCCTAAATGAACCATCTTTCTTGGCAACAAAAAAAAAACAGCACCTAAGGGTGAAGAGGATGGTCTAATATGACCCTTCTCCAGTGACTCCTTAATATAGGATCGCATAGCCTCTTGCTCGGGTACAGATAAATTGAAAGGTCGACCCTTGGGAAATTTACACCCAGGGCTCAGCTCAATTGCACAGTCATAACTCCTATGAGGAGGCAAAGACGCAGACTCATTCTCACTAAATACATCATAAAAATCAGCCAAATAGTCAGGAATAGAGTTGAGCGAAACGGGTCGAAAAATTTCAAAAGTCGCCGACTTTTGGCAAAGTCGGGTTTCATGAAACGAAACCCGACCCTAGGATGAGGTCGGCCACGAGGTCGGCGACTTACGCGCCAAAGTCGCGTTTCAAAAGTTTGTTTTGCGCTCTTTTTCAGCCAATCAGGATCCACGGACACTGTGGGCAACGTGATGACATAGGCAGGGGTCACCACCATCTTTCAGAAGGGCATGCAAGTGATTGGCTTGCTTTGGTGGGCGTCACAGGGGGTATAAAAGGGCGTGCACGCCGACCGCCATCTTACTTCTGCCGATCTTAGCATAGGGAGAGGTTGCTGCTGCTGATTCTGTAGGGAAGAAGAAAAAAAAACTGCTTCTGCTGCTAGCGATTTTGCCTGTACAACACACCAGTCACTGTGTGTGCAGTGCAAGTGGAGGCTATATTTTGCTGGATCAGCTGTGTTGGTTGTTAGGCTGCCTTATAAGGCTTCCTGATAGCTGCATTGCTGTTTTCCCACTGCTCTGCAAACTGCTTTTTTAAAAGCAATCCAATTTTTTTTTTTTTGTCCTGCTGAGGTACTGTGCGTGCATTTTTTCACACCATACAGCGGTGCACACTCCTCACACAGTACCGTGTAACAGCTGTTATCACAGCCACAGTGAAGCTATCTGTGTGTCACTCTGTGAGAATAAGTCGAGGACATGTTCCGTTCTTACAGACCTGCACCTTCTAGTTTTGTCTAGCTTTCAAACAGTTAAATATATTTGCTGTTTGATCACATTCAAAACTATAGAGAGACAGCGTGTGTCAGTCCGTATACTTAAAAAACACGGAGCTTGACAATTTTACGTACACCGGACAGCCGTGTACGTGCACGCTCCTCTCAGTACCGTGTAACGGCTGTTATCACGGCCACAGTGAAGCTATCTGTGTGTCACTCTGTGAGAATAAGTCGAGGACATGTTCCGTTCTTACAGACCTGCACCTTCTAGTTTTGTCTAGCTTTCAAACAGTTAAATATATTTGCTGTTTGATCACATTCAAAACTATAGAGAGACAGCGTGTGTCAGTCCGCATTCTTAAAAAACACGGAGCTTGACAATTTTACGTACACCGGACAGCCTTGTACGTGCACGCTCCTCTCAGTACCGTGTAACGGCTGTTATCACGGCCACAGTGAAGCTATCTGTGTGTCACTGTGGAAGGATAAGTGGAGGACTTGTTCCGTTCTTACAGACCTACACTCTAGGGAGATTCCTATTCTGCCCAATTCTATATACACCTTGTAGTTTGTGATACACTAGCCAATTTCTGCCTGTGACATAGCGCTGTGATATTCAGTGGGCCTCACACAATCCAAAAGTGTCCAGTGTCCACTAGTGTGTGCAGAAATTCAAAATCTCCGTGATCCTGTAGTCACTTTTTTCACACCTGTGCCATTGAGCCTGTGACATAGCGCTCTGATATTCAGTGGGCCTCACACAATCCATAAGTGTCCAGTGTCCACAAGTGTGTACAGAAATTCAAAATCTCCCTTATCCTGTAGTCACTTTTTTCACACCTGTGCCATCGAGCCTGTGACATAGCGCTCTGATATTCAGTGGGCCTCACACAATCCATAAGTGTCCAGTGTCCACAAGTGTGTGCAGAAATTCAAAATCTCCCTTATCCTGTAGTCACTTTTTTCACACCTGTGCCATCGAGCCTGTGACATAGCGCTCTGATATTCAGTGGGCCTCACACAATCCATAAGTGTCCAGTGTCCACAAGTGTGTGCAGAAATTCAAAATCTCCCCTGTCCTATAGACACCTTGTACGTTGTTTTACATTACTATATAGTTTGTTGGATTTTGTCTACATTTCTACCAAAAATGAGGAAGGCTGGTGGAAGAGGCCGTGGAATTGGGCGGGGGTTGGCAGCTGGTAATGATGGTGTTGGTGGTGGATCTGATGGTAGTGGCAAAAGCAAAATAGGACCGAATGCAGGAGGTGTTGAGCCTGCGTCATCATCTGGCTCCACAAGGCCTCGAAGGCTTACTTTTCTAGGAGTTGGCAAACCGCTTTTAAAGCCAGAGCTGCAGGAAAAAGTTTTGGCTTACATTGCTGACTCAGCCTCCAGCTCTATCGCCTCCTCTTCTGAAGTTGTAAAAAGTAAAAGCACTGAGTCGTCATTGGAGGCTCATGTTCATGAACCACACCTTTCCTTGTGTCCTTCACCCCAACCAAGATTGAAGGATGACGCAAGCCATACTACTGATTACTCAATGGAGCTGTTTTCACATACCATGCCTGGATTATCAAGTGAAATGGTGAATTACCCAGGCCAAGATGAATCTGACATGGAGTGCACTGATGCACAGCCATAGATGATTCTGCTGGTACATTCACTCAGAGCACTACATTGTCCTCGCAGTATACAGAGCCAGATTCTGACCCTGATGAGACTCAGGTGCCCCTCCCGCACACTATACCACCATACACGGTGACACAGAGGAAGGTGCACATGACATTGAAGAGGAGGTGATGGATGACCCAGTTGTTGACCCAGATTGGCATCCATTGGGGGAAGAGGGTGCTGCTTCCAATAGCTCAGATGAGGAGCATCCACAGCAGACATCGACATCGCAACAGCTGTTATCTGGCAGGCATGGAGCACTCCAAAGACAGGTTCCAAAAATCAAAAGAGTTGCTGGACAGCTTGTCCAGAGGGTCAAAATATCACAGCGTGCTAGGCCGCAAAATGTCTGCCAAAGTAGGAAGAGTGCAGTGTGGCACTTTTTTGAACAAAATCCTCATGATCAGGCCAAGGTTATCTGTAAGAAGTGCGCAAAGACCTTTAGCCGAGGGAAAAATCTGAAAAATTTGAATACCAGTTGCATGCTTAGACATTTAACCACCATGCACTTGCAAGCGTGGACACAACACCAAACCTCAAGTACCACATGTGCAACTGATCACAAAGAAGGTAGTCAGCAATGCTACATTGTTTCCCCCACTGTAAGCCCACTGGTCAGCACAGCAGCAAATGTTGAGGTGTCGTTGCAAGGTCACAGCAGTCAGGGAATCCCACTGTTATATCAACGAAATACTGAATCTAGGCCATCAGAAAGAACACCAACTCCATCACCATCATCAACCCTCTCTCAGTCCGCCCTGTCCACCGCTACTTCCACCATATGCAGCTCTCAAGTCCAGCTCACCCTCCCAGACGCTATGAGTAGGTCAAGAAAGTACTCAGTATCTCATCCGCGTACACTGGGTTTGAACGCCCACATTGCCAAACTAATCTCGTTTGAGATGATGCCCTATCGGTTGATGGAAAGCGCAGCTTTCCGCGAACTCATGGCCTATGCAGTACCACGCTATGACCTACCCAGTCACCACTTCTTCTCTCGCAAAGCCATCCCAGCCCTCCACCATCATGTGAAAGACCGCATTGTCCATGCACTCAAGCAGTCAGTGAGTGGAAAGGTGCACCTCACAACTGATGCATGGTCCAGTCGGCATGGCCAGGGCCGTTAAGTGTCCATCACTGCGCACTGGGTTAATGTGGTGGATGCAGGGTCCACAGGGGACAGCGGTGGTGGGACAGTGCTGCCTAGCCCACGGTATAGGAAACAGTTGGCTGTAGGCGTTCGACCCTCCTCCTCCTCCTCCTCCTCCTCCAGAAGCGAAAGCTCGTCCACAGAGCGCAGTCGTACAAGCACTCCATCTGCAGCTGCCACTGTTGCATACGAGGTGTCCCCTTATCGAGCAGCTAGTGGAAAGCGTCAGCAGGCTGTGTTGCAGATGATGTGTTTGGGCGACAGACACACCGCCGAGGTGCTGGCCGAGTACTTTCAGCGACAAACTGAGTCATGGCTGGGCAGTGTACATCTTGAGGCAGGCAAGGTAGTTAGTGATAACGGCCGTAATTTTGTGGCAGCCATAGCCCTTTCAAAACTCAGCCACATACCTTGCTTGGCTCACACCTTGAACCTGGTGGTGCAGTGCTTCCTCAAAAATTATCCGGAGTTAACAGCCCTGCTCCAGAAGGTGCGAAGACTGTGCGTGCACATCCGCCGATCGCCTGTACACTCCATTCGTATGCAGAAGCTGCAGCGATTGCTCCACCTTCCCAACCACCGCCTCATTATCGACATTGCAACAAGGTGGAACTCCACCCTGCACATGGTTGAGCGGCTGTGCGAGCAGAGGCAAGCCATAATGCATTTGTGGGAGGATACACGGCCAGGCACTTTGAGAGCAGACATGGAGTTGACAGGTGTGCAGTGGTCGAAGCTGAAAGACCTCTGTAAAGTCCTTCAGTGTTTTGAGGAATGCACACGGCTGGTAAGCGCAGATGACGCCATCCTAAGCATGAGCATCCCACTTATGCGTCTGCTCATGCAAACTTTGACGCACCTTAAGGAGCAGGCGTCTGCAGCCAATGTTGACGAGGAGGGAATCCTTGATGACATTCAGCCATTGTCTGCTCAGGGACCTCTCCTGGACGAGGTGGAGGAAGAAGAGGAGGAGGAGTATGATGATGGGGATGATTACTTAGGGGAGGAGGATGCATCTCGTGGGGCAAGTGAAAATGTTGGCGTGGCAAGGTCTGGTACAGGGTTTGTGCGTGACTGGAGGGATGTGGATTTGCCAGAAAGTGCTCCTCCAACCAGCACTCGCAGTGCATCATTGACACCGGGAACATTGGCCCACATGTCAGATTATGCCTTGCAGATCCTAAAAAGGGACCCCCGCATTGCCAAAATGATGAACGATGACGACTACTGGTTGGCCAGCATCCTGGATCCACGCTATAAAGGCAAATTACAAAACATCATGCCACAGGAGAACCTTGACCTAATATTGGCTAATAAACAAGCAACTCTGGTAAATCGGTTGCTTGAGGCATTCCCAGCACACAGCAGCGGTGATGGTTCTCACACGAGCCGTACGGGCCGGGGGCAGCTTGGCAGAGGTGTTCGTGGTGCACACAGCAGAAGTGACGTTGGAGACAGGGGTTTCATGACAATGTTGTGGACTGATTTTTCAAGTACCGCTCACACAACTGGTAATACTGCATCGATGGAAAGTGACAGGAGACAGCAGTTGTCAACTATGGTTACAAACTACTTTTCCTCCCATATCGATGTTCTCCCACACAGGTCATTCCTCTTTGACTATTGGGCCGCTAAACTGGACACCTGGCCTGAATTGGCACAATATGCCTTACAGGAGCTCGCTTGCCCAGCTGCAAGTGTGCTATCGGAAAGAGTCTTCAGTTCAGCTGGATCAATCCTGACAGAAAAAAGGACCCATCTGTCAACCCAAAATGTGGATGATCTAACCTTCATTAAAATGGACCATGCATGGGTTTCCAAGGATTTTGTCCCACCTTCCCCTGATGACACATAGGGTGACAGAAAAATGGCTTGCTTTGGTCCACCTCTTCCTGGGACTTGACCTATTTCGCCTTTTGCATCAGCTGAATGTCCAACATCAACATATGCCACTTTCTAAAACTCCCTAACTGTGCTGCCTCCCCCCCCCCATGGCCGGGGTCACCACCTAGCGCACGACACCGTGCGAGTGCCGTTGCCCTGTACTGGTGGGTAGGCCGACTCTTGGGCGCGGGCACTGGCACAGGGTCCCTCATAGTGCAATCAAGTGTCTCTGACGGTGGTGGTGCACACCCGCCGTCAGACACACCGCCGTACTATGAGGGGCCCAGTGCCAGTACCGACGCCCACGAGTGGGCCCCCCTTGCTTGGGCAGGGCCCCAGCATTTGCAATCTTTACCTCTCCCTGCTCCTCCGCTGTGTAGTCTGGGCCGTCAAATCCATACTGTGCCTGACACCGTCTGAGCCTGCCTCCTGATGTATAGACATATATTTTGAATGTGTACACTATGCTATCCATACATGTTATCCGGGGATACGGTACCCTTTCTCACCTTTGTGCAATCACGTGCAATCCATACTGGGCCTAACACCGTCTGAGCCTGCCTCCTGATGTATAGACATATATTTTGAATGTGTACACTATGCTATCCATACATGTTATCCGGGGATACGGTACCCTTTCTCACCTTTGTGCAATCACGTGTAATCCATACTGGGCCTGAGAACGGCTGGCGAGCTGTTAAGCAAGCTACAGCACCTGTGGTTTGCACACGTAAGTTTTTCATTTTTTCAGGAATGACGGTTAGGCCTAATTCCGGAACTGTGGTTGACCTGCACTTACTGGGAAATCATTGTTCGCGGGTAATAATTGTAATCACAGATCCCCATCACTAACGTTGTTCAGCTGGTTATCTGCACCTGTAAGCGACAAACGCTGGCCTTTTCAGTGTAGCGCACATGCAGCCACGGACATGTAAGGGCATGACACACCAGTTATTGGCCAATCTCATGTGCCAGAGCCTCACGTGTCCCTCTAGTAAGCCGGACTCGGACCGCGGGGCATGACAGAGTCTCGTTCATTAACGGAATTAAGCTTGCAATGTGTGCATCATTTCTGTAGCTGGCATGGTTGAGGTTTCCCAGGTGGAGTCGAATTAAACCGTAGGCTCCACTCCTGGTGGTGCCCTTCTGGACATTCTTTTAAGGTTCAGCTTTGCAACCATACTGCCCACATAAAACAAACACTTTGCCTTCATGAACGCTGTTTGGAGGGTCATGACTCGTGGGAATAACGCCGCCCAATCAGTTAACCTGCTAAAGAGATCCTTCGTTGCTCCCAAGCATGACATCACACTCCCTAGGAGGAAGGTAATGCCACTGTGGCGACCGTACTCCTGGGGGCGACACAAGTGCACTGATGCCCAGCCACTGCTCGATGAATCTGCTGGTACATTGACCCAGACCACTACATTCCCCTCGCACGCTACACGGCCTGAATCTGACCCTGATGAAACTCAGGTTACCCTTCCCATATACAGTTCCATCTTACACGGTGACAAAGAGGAAGCTGCAGATGAAAGTGCAGGTTCGGCCCACCCGCCATCAGACACACCACCGTACTATCAGGGGCCCTGTGCCAGTGCCGTCACCAACGAGTGGGCCCCCCTTGCTTGCTCAGGATCACAGCACTTGCAAGGTTGAAATACTGTGCAGTGAGATGGAAGATGGGAACGACGAGGAGTCCAGACTAGTACAGGGATTCCCTAGCGAGGAGACTTATTTCATTGTTTTCAATGTTGGGACAGCAATTTTTGGGGAGCACTATACTCTGGAGAATGATAGATGGGGCCCACCATACACTGGAACATTCCAAAGGTGGACATCAGACACTGGAGCAGCATTTACAGGGCCCATTATACACTAGAGCATTAGAAATGGGGCCCATTATGTTTGGAGCATTATTTGGGCCCATAAGACAGTGGAGCTTCATCCATGGGGACCAACATATACTGTAGCATTATGTGGAGCTCATCATATACTGTTTCAAACATTATATGGGACCAATGATTCTGTATGGAGAAATAGATGGGCCTTGTCATGAGATGTAAAAAGTGAAGTATTTTTCATTGTACTATAGCGCTATTTCTCTGCCGTATCGGAGCATGATGAGTTGTGGTATGTGTTAAAGGGGCGTCTTTCGCCCAGGGCACATGAAAACCTGGAGCCAGCCCTACCCCCCCACAACTTTAGCCAAATAACCCCCATTTTTCAGTGCGTAACTTGTATTATGAAGTTAATTAAGGTTGACAAGCTTAAGTAAGAAGAATTGATGCTTTTGGCATTCAAATGGGCACTGTAGGTGTGTTTCCTGTCCTCCTCTCACTGCCGACTTTTATTCCCCATTGACTTACATTGGGTTTCATGTTTTGGGACGACCCCGACTTTTCCCTATAGTCGGCCGATCTTGCTCGACCCGACTTTTGGAAAAGTCGGGTTTCACGAAACGAAACTCGACCCTAAAAAACCAAAAGTCGCTCAACTCTAGTCAGGAACATCATGCGACTGGGAAGAGGTGGAGAAAACAGGAGCGTCACTAAGGGTGCAACGACAACCCCAACTCACCACAGACACAGATTTCCAATCCAAAACTGGATTATGGATTTGCAACCAGGGAAACCCCAGAACGATGGTATCATGCAAATTATGCAACACCAAAAATCTACAATTTTCTTGATGGTCTGGGGCGACCCGCATTACCACCTGGGTCCAAAACTGAGGTTTATTCTTCGCCAAAGGAGTAGCATCAATACCCCTCAAAGGGATGGGCGTTCGCAGAGGTGTCATAGGAAACCCACAACGTTTAGCAAAATCCAAGTCCATCAGGTTCAGAGCTGCTCCCGAATCCACAAAAGCCTTAGTGGAAAATGTGGACAGGGAGCAGATCAGAGTAATTGCCAGAAGAAACTTAGGTTGAACACCACCCACAGCAAATGTGTGTGCAAAACGTTTCTCTCGTTTAGGGCAGACAGAAATCATATGAGAGGCATCTCCACAGAAATAACACAGCTTATTACACCTTCTGAACTCCTGACGTTGCGCCCTAGACAAAACTCTATCACACATTCAGACATTTGTTCAACAGGTGGCAACACCTCTCGTACAGTTTTGCGTTCACGCCAACGCCGATCAACCTGAATGGCTAATGACATAGAATCGTCAAGACCAGAGGGAACAGGACATCCCACCATAGTATCTTTTATGGTTTCTGACAAACCCCTTCCGAACTGCCAAGGCACCATCATTCCAGGTAGTAAGGACCGCCCACTTTCGGAATTTTTGACAGTACAACTCTGCAGAATCCTGACCCTAGCTCAATGCCAACAGGGCCTTTTCAGCCTGATCAATAGAATTAGGTTCATCATACAACAACCCCAAGGCCTGAAAAAATGCATTCACATCAGTCAGAATAGGATCATCAGGTTTCAAAGAAAACGCCCAATCCTGGGGATCGCCGTGCATCAAAAAGATGACAATTTTAACCTGCTGCGCGGAGCTCCCCGATGAGTTAGGCTTCAAGGCAAAAAATAATTTACAATTATTCTTAAAATTCAGAGATTTAGACCGATCCCCAAACAACACATCAGGAGTAGGGATCTTTGGTTCAGCAGCATGTGAATGAGCAAGATAGGTGGAAATTCCCCTCACTTCAACAGTAAGCTGCGCCACACGATCAGACAATTGCTTAATCTCCATTGAGAAAAAATTCCTCCTATGGCTTCAGAGAAATAGAGGAAAAAATATACACAAAAAAAAAAAATTCTGACACTTTTTTTTTTTCTTACAATTCTTTCCTGCTATTGAGTACCCTAGAATCTGCGGTATGGCTGGTGATTCTGTTATGAATGAGTCACCGGAGGAGGAGAAAACAAAAATACAAGCTAAGTCCAGAAAACCGGAGAGGTTGGTAGCTATCTGATTGCAGACCCCTGATCCTATTCACCACAACTAACAGTAGCCGTGGAAGGTTCCTACAGTGCCCTAAACCCCTCGTCACAGCCGGAGAACTACATAAGCCTAAAGAAAGAAAGGGGAAATCTAAACTGCCCCAGAGCAGACCCTAAAGCAATAGACAGCCCCCAACATGTATTGTCGGTGAAAAACAGATGAAAATACAAACACAGACAGAAAGACAGGCTGAGCAAATGATGGGGCCCAACTAACTAGATAGGACAGGACAGAAAAGATGCTGGCTGCAATCCGCAAAAAACCCTACAAAAAAGTCCCAACCGTCTGATAGGAAAAAAGGCCCTGAAGTCGCTAGACTTCAAAATCACTATATCAGCACTCAGGTATATTCTGAAAACAGAGCAAAGAGATCAACTGATCAGAGACAAAAATGGAATTCAGCCAGTCCCAACCAGGGCTGGCTGAATACAAACACTAAGGAAACCAGACAAAATCTCATGGAATAATAGCAGGGCAAAAAACTTAGCTTTTAGTAGACAGGAACTAAAACTGGATGCCAGAGCTCAGAGCAGAAAGGATCACCAGCAAACCCTGCAGGGCGTCAGCTGCCTTATATCCACTCAGAAATTCCAGATGTCCAATCACACTCCGCCTGTTCAGATGACAGGTTCTTCCCATCCCAATCAATTTCACTACCTCTCTTCACCAGCAGAGGGAGTTCATCAGACATCAACGGTGAAGGGAAAAATGAACTCACAACAGGAATCACTAGCAGGTGTGATGGCTCTGGCTCTTGCCTATAAAGGAGAGTCAGGTGGTCTCACTGTTGGTGATATTGGTCATTTCCAACCATCCGTGGTGGAGGAAGGAGCTAGAGAAGTGTTCCTTGCAGCTCAGTCAGAGTCCTGGTATGGAAGGAGCAACAGTGAGGAGTTCCTTGCAGCTCTGACAAAGCTTTGGTGAAGTAGCAGCTATTCAGGAGGAAAGCTGCACTCAGGTGCTGGACTCTGTTGCTGGGAGCAATAGCAACAGAGCAGAGCTAAGTGGTTTTACTCTGTTTGTAACTTTCCTTATGTGTGTTTTAGTGCAGTGGTGGGATTAGTTTCTGCACCGTCCAATTCATTAGAAAAGGATAGGTGCAGGGCAAGCTAGGGTTTTTAGGTATCCTGCTCGTCGTCAGGTACGGAACCTGCCTAGTGACCGTCAGGAGTGTAGAGACACTGACTCAGGGGGCAGGAGGTCTCCACGTCCACATTCCCTATTGCAGGGCCCTCCATTGTATCGGTTTCCCTGGTGGTTCCCTTATCTCTGTAAATTTGCCCTGCTGGAAGCGGTGTATCCAGATACACATGTAACTATTGAAATTCGCCTGCCGGAGGCTGTGTATCCGGCTGCACGTTTCATTGTTTAAATTCGCCCTGCTGGAGGCGGTGTATCCAGAGTCATGAGTGTCAAAGAAATTCGCCCTGCTGGAGGCGGAGTATCCAGTCGGCCATGACATCACGCAGCCGCTGCTGACAATTAAACATGAAGATTTTCATGTTGACCAGGTAGAGACAGAGGAAGACATGGGACAGGGAGATACTACCCACCCCAGCCTCATCTGCTCAACGCAGAATGGATAACAATGAGGAGGTGGAGGCATAGGAGGAGGAACAGGAGCTAGGTGAGGCAAAAAATGCTGGTATCCACACAAGCTTCATTCCATCTCTCTTACTTGGATGGGCTGAGGAAGAAGATAAGGAGGAGGAGGAGATGGAGAGTAGTCATCATCTTGGAGACAAGGAAGTGTTGGCTGTAGGGACCTTGGCATATAAGCCAGACTTTATGTACTGCTGCCTTTCCTGTGACCCTTGCGTTACATTCATCTTGGCAAAAAAAGAATACTGGTTGTTAAACCTGCTAGACCCAAGCTACAAGTAGAACTTTGCATCTCTTCTCCCTGATGTGGAGAGGTCTTCTAAACTGGTGCTATACTAGAAGATTGTGTAAAATATTTTGAAAACTTTCCCACCAGACAACGCTAGTGGCAGGGGGCAAGCTTTGTTTTCCAATCATGGAGAGGTGATGGAGACACACACCAGGAACAGCTGAGGCAGTGTTCAAAGACATGGGCCAATTTCATGACATCCTTCCATCGTCCATGCCCTGATAACCGGACATTTTTGACAAACATGGAAAAGTTTTTAAAGATGGTCAAGCAATATCTGGCTGACAAAATAAGCATACTCCTCAATTCCTTTGAAACCTGCAGCTATTGGTTGTCAAAGCTAGACACCTGGCATGAGCTGTGATTTTATGCCTTGGAGGTGTTGTGCTGCCTTGCTGCTAGTATCTTGTCTAAGCAGGTTTTTATTGCCACTGGGGGGGGTCATAATGGGTCGCCCCTGCGGGCTTCACCCAGGGCAGCGGGGTACTCGGTACCGGGCCGGTGTCAAGGCGGGAACGTGTCACAGCAGCGGTGACCCGATCCGTGGCCCTGGGCGCCCAATATCAATGGCGATGATGTTAATGGTGTTAGAGTTTATACGAATAGCTCGTGACGCCACCCGTGGTGTTTGGCAAGTAAGGTGGTGAGCCAAGGCTGCATGCAGATCCGCTGGGACTGATGGTGTGGTGCAGCAGAGATGGTATAGCTCCCCACAGGTGGAGCTGTAGTCCCAGGGCAGTGTAGGTGCAATGGATGAGGAGAGGCACAGAATGGTATGGAGGCTGGTACCCAGGCTTCTGCAGTGTGTTGGTGCTGATGAGCAACTGCCTGGGGATTTGGCAGTAAAGGGATCCCAAGATCACCGTCCCAAAATGATCCAGATCCCCCTCTGGCCTGTAGATGTCGGATCGGGCACGCCAGCTCCAACCGTACCCCCACCAGCATGGTCCTCCTCCTCATCAACCCATTAGGAAGGCCGGAATAAATACCTGGGAGTTCCCGACGGTGTGGCCTCTGCTCCGGGGCAGGTGGTGTGGCAGTGGATGCTGCCCGGTGAGACACCGGGGATGGCAGTGGAGCCCATGGCAGCTCCGGTTCCATGGGGGTCGCTGGCGGAACCTTCGCAGCCACGCCAGGTCTGGGCGGGAGCTCTTCTTCCTCCGCTTCAGCTCCCTGGGCTGTGTACAACTCCTCCGGTGTTAGCGGCAAGGAAGGAACAGAGTACGCTGCTGATGGCATGGCAGCAGCTCCAAGCTCCGCAAGGTCTGCCAGGAAAAGATCCAGTGCAGCAGCGGCGGGTACCGGTGTCGCCGGTACCGCAGGTGTGGGCCCTTCCCGGGCACGCTGCAGGTCTAATGTCCATAGCGCTTCTCGCCTCATTCGCAAGCGGCATGTCAGCTGGATAATCTTGTCCTCCAGCTGTTGGAGATCCATCCCTGAGGTCGGGTCAGAGCCTTCAGCCATGGCGCCAGGGAGATCCAGTTCCCCACGCTCCGCAGGCCTCCTTCCCTCACTCTCCAAAATGGCGTTCTGGCGTTCTTCTTCTTGCTCCGCCCTTCTGCTCGCCACTGGCTTTCTCTGCCCCTCCTTCCGGGGGCGGCGTCTTCTTCCCGCGCCTCCATACCAAGCCAGTATACGAACCCCTCGGGGGGTGGGCCATGCATTGGTCACATAGTAAATCAGGCATGCAAATATATAAGCCGCGGAGACACCATCACATGTTTCTCAACGCAGGCAGTGACTAGCCAGGTCTTTCACCGGGAAGGAACAACCACGGGAAGGGCAGTCTCCAATGAAGGAAACCACCTATGCCAAAACATGGTATCCATCCACAGACAGCTGTTTCGGGGTATTGCCCCTCATCAGTGTGGAGTAGGAAACTGGCTAGTAGGAGCAATGCCTAGTAACAGACCATGAAAAGAGGAGGATGAATGACCTCATGGAGATCAACATCCGACACTGCGGAGACACCATCACGTGTTTCTCAACTCAGTTATTCTAGAGCACTGCTCCCATCCCTTATGGGAAATATGTAAAACATGCAAATATATAAGCCGCGGAGACACCATCACATGTTTCTCAACGCAGGCAGTTACTAGCCAGGTCTTTCACCGGGAAGGAACAACCACGGGAAGGGCAGTCTCCAATGAAGGAAACCACCTATGCCAAAACATGGTATCCATCCACAGACAGCTGTTTCGGGGTATTGCCCCTCATCAGTGTGGAGTAGGAAACTGGCTAGTAGGAGCAATGCCTAGTAACAGACCATGAAAAGAGGAGGATGAATGACCTCATGGAGATCAACATCCGACACTGCGGAGACACCATCACGTGTTTCTCAACGCAGTGATTCTAGAGCACTGCTCCCATCCCTTATGGGAAATATGTAAAACATGCAAATATATAAGCCGCGGAGACACCATCACATGTTTCTCAACGCAGGCAGTGACTAGCCAGGTCTTTCACCGGGAAGGAACAACCACGGGAAGGGCAGTCTCCAATGAAGGAAACCACCTATGCCAAAACATGGTATCCATCCACAGACAGCTCTTTCGGGGTATTGCCCCTCATCAGTGTGGAGTAGGAACCTGGCTAGTAGGAGCAATGCCTAGTAACAGACCATGAAAAGAGGAGGATGAATGACCTCATGGAGATCAACGTAGTGATTCATTGGAGACTGCCCTTCCCGTGGTTGTTCCTTCCTGGTGAAAGACCTGGCTAGTCACTGCCTGCATTGAGAAACATGTGATGGTGTCTCTGCGGCTTATATATTTGCATGTTTTACATATTTCCCAAAAGGGATGGGAGCAGTGCTCTAGAATCACTGCGTTGAGAAACACATGATGGTGTCTCCGCAGTGTCGGATGTTGATCTCCATGAGGTCATTCATCCTCCTCTTTTCATAGTAATTCAGGCAGGGACGGCCCAAGACTCTTCACGGTCTTTTCCTAGGACCGCCCATCTCTTCACGCCCTTCTTCTCCGCGCCAGCGGCCATTTCTAATGTCCATTTTACAGTCTATTAAATTTGGTCTTCTGCACATTTTCAAAAGTTGTAAATCCAAGGCACACAGAACCCGATGGCATCGGGTCTCATCATCCTGTTCGATGGCATCGGGTCTCGTAATCCTGTTTGTGATGCCAAAATTGGGTCGCCCATGCGGGCTTCACCCAGGGCAGCGGAGTACTCGGTACCGGGCCGGTGTCAAGGCGGGAACGTGTCACAGCAGCGGTGACCCGGTCCATGGCCCTGGGCACCCAATATCAATGGCGGTGATGTTAATGGTGTTAGAGTTTATATGATTAGTTCGAGACGCCACCCGTGGTGTTTGGCAAGTAAGGTGGTGAGCCAAGGCTGCATGCAGATCCGCTGGGACTGATGGTGTGGTGCAGCAGAGATGGTATAGCTCCCCACAGGTGGAGCTGTAGTCCCAGGGCAGTGTAGGTGCAATGGATGAGGAGAGGCACAGAATGGTATGGAGGCTGGTACCCAGGTGTAGTGGTGCTGGAATAACTGGAGGACACCAGAGTATGCGGTTCCAAAGCTTTACTCACTGTTTGCAGTTCACACAGCTGCCTGCCTCCGTACCGTGTGCTCCAGGTCAGGGCTCCAGCCAACCTCCAGGCAGGATAGGATTCTCCCTTCCACACTCCGCCAACATGTACCTTACTGAACGACTCCTCCAGTGCGCCTTTAGGTGCGAAGCACTCCAGTACTTAGTTACCCTTGAATGCCTCTCTCTAGGTGTTCCTAGTCTTTACTTGCATGACAGACAGCTGTAGCCTGCTCGGGGACTCCTCACTATGTCCCGGCTCTCTATTCAGTTGCTGTTGTGTCCCAAGTCTATGATGGGAGCAAGGTGTTAGCGGCTCACTACTCCTCCGGTGTCTGTTGCCGGACATAAAGTTCCAATCAACTTCGGGGACCGGGCCCCGGCCTTTGCGCTATCTGGACTGGAAGGGTTCTCTCTTTCTCTACCTGCTTCCCACTGTCCTTCTCTTCTCCTTCGTTCCGATCTGTTCTCTCTCTCTTATGGAAGGTTAGGTTATCAATCTTATCAGTCTCTTTCTCTGGTCTTTCTCGTGCCAGCAGCCCAGATCACTGGGACCTGCTGCAGCACGTCCCTCAGACACCCATCTCCTCTCTTCTCTCTCCTCTAACCAACTAACCAATAACTTTCAGTCTTCCCTCTCTTTTATATCCAACGCCACCCGCCTCCCCAGCACCTCTCGTGTTACGAAGCCAGGGACCACAAAAGGCACCCCATGACCTTTCCAGCATAAAGCATGGATGGGTCCCTGCTGAACTATCCTGTGTGTGAGGTGCAGGTGTTGGAATGCGGAAAGGAGTTCCCAGCCTACCTGGATGGTGGGGCACTACACCTTAGGAGAAGGTGCAGTACCTCTGTGGCGACTGATAGGGGTGCCACAATAACACACAGGTGCTTTCGACTGTCAACAAAAATGTTGACAGGCTAACTCTGATAACAATAAACAAAGCCTGGATTAGACACGAATTTTCCACACCACCACATAACGTATATATTAGTGTTCAATATTTAAATTAGGAATGCCAATTGTTGCCTTCTAGTGTCTATGGATGACTAGATGACCCTACTTATAATTTTTTTTGAGTTTTGCACTTTTTGCAAATCCTTTATGAGTGTAGAAGTACCACAACTACACTTTCTTAATTTTTTTTTATCAGGCACTCCAGTTGGTGCCTACAAGTGCGTATGGATGACCCTGTGTTAGGCGTCGGGATTCTTCCTCTGCACAGGATGGATCCCAAGCCTTATCTTCTCCTGAGGTCTCCCAGTCAGTCTTGACCACAGTGGATGCTGCTGAGCAGAGACATTGGTCTCAGCGTCTTGCGAAGACTTGGGCAGTGCACTTTGTTACCGCTGCCTCTCCAGGTCCAGCTATGGTAATTTGCAATAGATACCAGTCGAGCAGACTTGGGCAGTGCACTTTGTTACCGCTGCCTCTCCAGGTCCAGTTATGGTAACTTGCAATAGATAGCGGCGAGCAGTCATTCCTGAGGCTAAGTCTAGGATTCGCGCTACTGAGCATGCCTGTGAGGTGGCGACCTCTCATTGGTGATCAGCGGTCAGCTGCTCAAGTCCTGTGCCGGCTCCGGATTGGTCCACGAGCAAGGTCCTGTCTGATTGGCATTGTCTAGAAAAGGATCTTTGGTGAGCCTGTCGGTGCACTAAGATCTTGCGCATTTGCTGTGTGTGTAGGTGGAACAGTTACCACCCTGTATGCACGTATGCCGCTAATAGCACCACAAGTGCATTTCTAGAGAGGCAGTGTAGGGTGGGAACTCCTGCTGGAACTTAGCGTCTGCACCGGGCGTCCTCAGGTGCAATGCTCAAAAGCCACCATGTGTCAGAGCAGGTTCAATTACCAGCATAGTGGGGGGAGAGTTATAGGGACCCCAACTAGCATCAATTCCTCTATGCTCCTATGATGTCTAACAGGGTATAGCTTAGAGTGCTCTCAGTTTTTGCACTGCTCTGTGGAGTAGCAAAGTCGGACACATTGCACTCTGTTCACACCGAGTGAGGTTTAACTCTGTGTGTTTACGGTGCTTGCTCACAGCTACGTTCCGCCATTGTCCTCTAGCTGCGGTTTTTCCATCACTGCATTCTGGACCCTGGATTGCGATCGCACCTTCACATAATTTACATGTGGTGCGATCCGCAAACCCTAACACCCTGCTTGTAATTATTGTCAGGCTTTGCACTGTGTGCAGAGCTTTTATTAATGTAGGAGTTTACACAACTACACTATGTACACAATTTAAGAATGATGTACTACAGTTGGTGCCTTCAAGGGTGTATGGTTGACCCTACATGTGATTTTTGGCAGGATTTGCACTTAGTCCATAGATTTTATTAGTTTAGCAGTATCACTGCATTGCAATTTGAACAGAATATGTATGAGGCCCTCCTTTATGACTAATACAAGGTATATATGAGTCCCTATTTTTGGCACTTCTTGCTTCCTTCATAAATTACACTGAAAATTCCAATTTTTTAATAAAAAATTTTGGTTTTCTTAAATTATAATTTTTTTAAAACCTTTTAGAAATTTTGCCTTATATACAAGTCATCCCTTGATGGACCTGCTAGTGCGGTGAAACATGTTGGGGGGCGTTGGTGCTAAAGTTTGTTGTCCTATTCTGCCAATATGTATCAGCATACCAGGTGCTATCCACTTTCTAAATATAAATTAGAAGGAATACTGCATAAAATAACTGCAGACTTCTGAGAAAGATTAGGGGCAAAACGTTTTATACCCTTCATATACAAGTCATAAACGAAAAAATGTTTCATAACATTTTTTTCCTGTAAAATCCAATTTCTTGTTGATTTTCAATGTTTTATTGTCAGTCCTTAAAGTGGACTAAAAGTGTGACACCATTGTTCTCTGCAGCAATCTAGGAGACACATATGCTTCCAGGGGTCATCCTAATGTTGTTCTCCTTCCATTCAGCACTTTTTCCATCCATGTCAACATTTTCACTGCCACCCATATCTCTTTATAGGGTCTGCCAGGAAAATACTCGGATTTCCCATTGACTCCAATTATACTCGTTTTTCGAAACGAGTAGAGTTGAGCGAAACGGGTCGAAAAAATTCAAAAGTCGCCGACTTTTGGCAAAGTCGGGTTTCATGAAACGAAACCCGACCCTAGGATGAGGTCGGCCACGAGGTCGGCGACTTACGCGCCAAAGTCGCGTTTCAAAAGTTTGTTTTGCGCTCTTTTTCAGCCAATCAGGATCCACGGACACTGTGGGCAACGTGATGACATAGGCACGGGTCACCACCATCTTTCAGAAGGGCATGCAAGTGATTGGCTTGCTTTGGTGGGCGTCACAGGGGGTATAAAAGGGCGTGCACGCCGACCGCCATCTTACTTCTGCCGATCTTAGTATAGGGAGAGGTTGCTACTGATTCTGTAGGGAGAGCGTTAGGCAGGGAAGAAGACAAAAGAACTGCTTCTGCTGCTAGCGATTTGGCCTGCACAACACACAAGTCACTGTGTGTGCAGTGCAAGGGGAGGCTATATTGTGGTGTATCAGTGGTGCTGGTTGTTGGGCTGCCTTCTAAGGCTTCCTGACACGCGGGCATTGCTGTTTACCCACTGCTCCGCAAACTGCTTTTTTAAAAGCAATCCAATCTCCCTTATCCTCTAGTCACTTTTGTCACAGCTGTGCCATCGAGCGTGTCACATAGCGCTCAGATATCAGTGGGCCTCACACAATCTACAAGTGTCCAGTGTCCAAAAGTGTACGCAGAGATTCAAAATCTCCATTATCCTCTCGTCACTTTGGTCACAGGCAGCTGTGCCATCGAGCGTGTCACATAGCGCTCAGATATCAGTGGGCCTCACACAATCTACAAGTGTCCAGTGTCCAAAAGTGTACGCAGAGATTCAAAATCTCCATTATCCTCTCGTCACTTTGGTCACAGGCAGCTGTGCCATCGAGCGTGTCACATAGCGCTCAGATATCAGTGGGCCTCACACAATCTACAAGTGTCCAGTGTCCAAAAGTGTACGCAGAGATTCAAAATCTCCATTATCCTCTCGTCACTTTGGTCACAGGCAGCTGTGCCATCGAGCGTGTCACATAGCGCTCAGATATCAGTGGGCCTCACACAATCTACAAGGGTCCAGTGTCCAAAAGTGTACGCAGAGATTCAAAATCTCCATTATCCTCTCGTCACTTTGGTCACAGGCAGCTGTGCCATCGAGTGTGTCACATAGCGATCAGATATCAGTGGGCCTCACACAATCTACAAGTGTCCAGTGTCCAAAAGTGTACGCAGAGATTCAAAATCTCCATTATCCTCTCGTCACTTTGGTCACAGGCAGCTGTGCCATCGAGCGTGTCACATAGCGCTCAGATATCAGTGGGCCTCACACAATCTACAAGTGTCCAGTGTCCAAAAGTGTACGCAGAGATTCAAAATCTCCATTATCCTCTCGTCACTTTGGTCACAGGCAGCTGTGCCATCGAGCGTGTCACATAGCGCTCAGATATCAGTAGGCCTCACACAATCTACAAGTGTCCAGTGTCCAAAAGTGTACGCAGAGATTCAAAATCTCCATTATCCTCTTGTCACTTTGGTCACAGGCAGCTGTGCCATCGAGCGTGTCACATAGCGCTCAGATATCAGTGGGCCTCACACAATCTACAAGTGTCCAGTGTCCAAAAGTGTACGCAGAGATTCAAAATCTCCATTATCCTCTCGTCACTTTGGTCACAGGCAGCTGTGCCATCGAGCGTGTCACATAGCGCTCAGATATCAGTGGGCCTCACACAATCTATAAGTGTCCAGTGTCCAAAAGTGTACGCAGAGATTCAAAATCTCCATTATCCTCTCGTCACTTTGGTCACAGGCAGCTGTGCCATCGAGCGTGTCACATAGCGCTCAGATATCAGTGGGCCTCACACAATCTACAAGTGTCCAGTGTCCAAAAGTGTACGCAGAGATTCAAAATCTCCATTATCCTCTCGTCACTTTGGTCACAGGCAGCTGTGCCATCGAGCGTGTCACATAGCGCTCAGATATCAGTAGGCCTCACACAATCTACAAGTGTCCAGTGTCCAAAAGTGTACGCAGAGATTCAAAATCTCCATTATCCTCTCGTCACTTTGGTCACAGGCAGCTGTGCCATCGAGCGTGTCACATAGCGCTCAGATATCAGTAGGCCTCACACAATCTACAAGTGTCCAGTGTCCAAAAGTGTACGCAGAGATTCAAAATCTCCATTATCCTCTCGTCACTTTGGTCACAGGCAGCTGTGCCATCGAGCGTGTCACATAGCGCTCAGATATCAGTGGGCCTCACACAATCCACAAGTGTCCAGTGTCCAAAAGTGTACGCAGAGATTCAAAATCTCCATTATCCTCTCGTCACTTTGGTCACAGGCAGCTGTGCCATCGAGCGTGTCACATAGCGCTCAGATATCAGTAGGCCTCACACAATCTACAAGTGTCCAGTGTCCAAAAGTGTACGCAGAGAATCAAAATCTCCATTATCCTCTCGTCACTTTGGTCACAGGCAGCTGTGCCATCGAGCGTGTCACATAGCGCTCAGATATCAGTGGGCCTCACACAATCCACAAGTGTCCAGTGTCCAAAAGTGTACGCAGAGATTCAAAATCTCCATTATCCTCTCGTCAGTTTGGTCACAGGCAGCTGTGCCATCGAGCGTGTCACATAGCGCTCAGATATCAGTAGGCCTCACACAATCTACAAGTGTCCAGTGTCCAAAAGTGTACGCGGAGATTCAAAATCTCCATTATCCTCTCGTCACTTTGGTCACAGGCAGCTGTGCCATCGAGCGTGTCACATAGCGCTCAGATATCAGTGGGCCTCACACAATCTACAAGTGTCCAGTGTCCAAAAGTGTACGCAGAGATTCAAAATCTCCATTATCCTCTCGTCACTTTGGTCACAGGCAGCTGTGCCATCGAGCGTGTCACATAGCGCTCAGATATCAGTAGGCCTCACACAATCTACAAGTGTCCAGTGTCCAAAAGTGTACGCAGAGATTCAAAATCTCCATTATCCTCTCGTCACTTTGGTCACAGGCAGCTGTGCCATCGAGCGTGTCACATAGCGCTCAGATATCAGTGGGCCTCACACAATCCAAAAGTGTCCACTGTCCACAAGTGTGTGCAGAAATTCTAAATCTCCCCTGTCCTATAGACACCTTTTACCTTGTTTTACATTACTATATAGTTTGTTGGATTTTGTCTACATTTCTACCAAAAATGAGGAAGGCTGGTGGAAGAGGCCGTGGAATTGGGCGGGGGTTGGCAGCTGGTAATGATGGTGTTGGTGGTGGATCTGATGGTAGTGGCAAGAGCAAAATAGGACCGAATGCAGGAGGTGCTGACCCTGCGTCATCGTCTGGCTACATAAGGCCTCGAACGCTTAGTTTTCTAGGAGTTGGCAAACTGCTTTTAAAGGCAGAGCATCAGGAAAAAGTTTTGTCTTACATTGCTGACTCAGCCTCCAGCTCTATCGCCTCCTCTTCTTCAGTTGTAAAAAGTAAAAGCACTGAGTCGTCATTGGAGGCTCATGTTCATGAACCACACCTTTTCATTGTGTCCTTCACCCCAACCAAGATTGAAGGATGACGCAGGCCATCCTACTGATTACTCCATGGAGCTGTTTTCACATACCATGCCTGGATTATCAAGTCAAATGGTGAATTACCCAGGCCAAGATGAATCTGACATGGAGTGCACTGATGCACAGCCGCTGATGGATGATTCTGCTGGTACATTCACTCAGAGCACTACATTGTCCTCGCAGTGTACAGAGCCAGATTTTGACCCTGATGAGACTCAGGTGCCCCTTCCCGCACACTATACCACCATACACGGTGACACAGAGGAAGGTGCACATGACATAGAAGAGGAGGTGATGGATGACCCAGTTGTTGACCCAGATTGGCATCCATTGGGGGAAGAGGGTGCTGCTTCCAATAGCTCAGATGAGGCGCATCCACAGCAGACATCGACATCGCAACAGCTGTTATCTGGCAGGCCCGGAGCACTCCAAAGACAGGTTCCAAACATCAAAAGAGTTGCTGGACAGCTTGTCCAGAGGGTCAAAAGATCACAGCGTGCTAGGCCGCAAAATGTCTGCCAAAGTAGGAAGAGTGCAGTGTGGCAGTTTTTTGAACAAAATCCTCATGATCAGGCCAAGGTTATCTGTAAGAAGTGCGCAAAGACCTTTAGCCGAGGGAAAAATCTGAAAAATTTGAATACCAGTTGCATGCTTAGACATTTAACCAGCATGCACTTGCAAGCGTGGACACAACACCAAACCTCAAGTGCCACATGTGCAACTGATCACAACGAAGGTAGTCAGCAACGCTACATTGTTTCCCCCACTGTAAGCCCACCGGTTAGCACAGCAGCAAATGTTGAGGTGTCGTTGCAAGGCCACAGCAGTCAGGGAATCCCACTGTTATATCAACGAAAGACTGATTCTAGGCCATCAGAAAGAACACCAACTCCATCACCATCATCAACCCTCTCTCAGTCCGCCCTGTCCACCGCTACTTCCACCATATGCAGCTCTCAAGTCCAGCTCACCCTCCCAGACACTATGAGTAGGTCAAGAAAGTACTCAGTCTCTCATCCGCGTACACTGGGTTTGAACGCCCACATTGCCAAACTAATCTCGTTTGAGATGATGCCCTTTCCGCGAACTCATGTCCTATGCAGTACCACGCTATGACCTACCCAGTCGCCACTTCTTCTCTCGCAAAGCCATCCCAGCCCTCCACCATCATGTGAAAGACCGCATTGTCCATGCACTCAAGCAGTCAGTGAGCGGAAAGGTGCACCTCACAACTGATGCATGGCCCAGTCGGCATGGCCAGGGCCGTTACGTGTCCATCACTGCACACTGGGTTAATGTGGTGGATGCAGGGTCCACAGGGGACAGCGGTGGTGGGACAGTGCTGCCTAGCCCACGGTATAGGAAACAGTTGGCTGTAGGCGTTCGACCCTCCTCCTCCTCCTCCTCCAGAAGCGACAGCTCGTCCACAGAGCGCAGTCGTACGAGCACTCCATCTGCAGCTGCCACTGTTGCACACGATGTGTCCCCCTATCGAGCAGCTAGTGGAAAGCGTCAGCAGGCTGTGTTGCAGATGATGTGTTTGGGCGACAGACACACCGCCGAGGTGCTGGCCGAGTACTTGAAGCAACAAACTGAGTCATGGCTGGGCAGTGTACATCTTGAGGCAGGCAAGGTAGTTAGTGATAACGGCCGTAATTTTGTGGCAGCCATAGCCCTTTCAAAACTCAGCCACATACCTTGCTTGGCTCACACCTTGAACCTGGTGGTGCAGTGCTTCCTCAAAAATTATCCGGAGTTAACAGCCCTGCTCCAGAAGGTGCGAAGACTGTGCGTGCACATCCGCCGGTCGCCTGTACACTCCGTTCGTATGCAGAAGCTGCAGCGATTGCTCCACCTTCCCAACCACTGCCTCATTATCGACATTGCAACAAGGTGGAACTCCACCCTGCACATGGTGGAGCGGCTGTGCGAGCAGAGGCAGGCCATAATGCATTTGTGGGAGGATACACGGCCAGGCACTTTGAGAGCAGACATGGAGTTGACAGGCGTGCAGTGGTCGAAGCTGAAAGACCTTTGTAAAGTCCTTCAGTGTTTTGAGGAATGCACACGGCTGGTAAGCGCAGACGACGCCATCCTAAGCATGAGCATCCCACTTATGCGTCTGCTCATGCAAACTTTGGCGCACCTTAAGGAGCAGGCGTCTGCAGCCAATGTTGATGAGGAGGAAGAGGAGGAGGGAATCCTTGATGACATTCAGCCATTGTCTGCTCAGGGACCTCTCCTGGACGAAGTGGAGGAAGAAGAGGAGGAGGAGGAGGAGGATGATGGTGATGATTACTTAGGGGAGGAGGATGCATCTCGTGGGGCAAGTGAAAATGTTGGCGTGGCAAGGTCTGGTACAGGGTTTGTGCATGACTGGAGGGATGTGGATTTGCCAGAAAGTGCTCCTCCACCCAGCACTCGCAGTGCATCATTGACACCGGGAACATTGGCCCACATGTCAGATTATGCCTTGCGGATCCTAAAAAGGGACCCCCGCATTGCCAAAATGATGAACGATGACGACTACTGGTTGGCCAGCATCCTGGATCCACGCTATAAAGGCAAATTACAAAACATCATGCCACAGGAGAACCTTGACCTAATATTGGCTAATAAACAAGCAACTCTGGTAAATCGGTTGCTTGAGGCATTCCCAGCACACAGCAGCGGTGATGGTTCTCACACGAGCCGTACGGGCCGGGGGCAGCTTGGCAGAGGTGTTCGTGGTGCACACAGCAGAAGTGGCGTTGGAGATAGGGGTTTCATGACAATGTTGTGGACTGATTTTTCAAATACCGCTCACACAACTGGTAATACTGCATCGATGGAAAGTGACAGGAGACAGCAGTTGTCAACTATGGTTACAAACTACTTTTCCTCCCATATCGATGTTCTCCCACACAGGTCATTCCCCTTTGACTATTGGGCCGCTAAACTGGACACCTGGCCTGAATTGGCCCAATATGCCTTACAGGAGCTCGCTTGCCCAGCTGCAAGTGTGCTATCGGAAAGAGTCTTCAGTGCAGCTGGATCAATCCTGACAGAAAAAAGGACCCGTCTGTCAACCCAAAATGTGGATGATCTAACCTTCATTAAAATGAACCACGCATGGGTTTCCAAGGATTTTGTCCCACCTTCCCCTGATGACACATAGGGTGACAGAAAAATGGCTTGCTTTGGTCCACCTCTTCCTGGTACTTCACCTATTTCGCCTTTTGCATCAGCTGAATGTCCAACATCAACATATGCCACTTTCTAAAACTCCCTAACTGTGCTGCCTCCCCCCCCCCATGGCCGGGGTCACCACCTACCGCACGACACCGTGCGAGTGCCGTTGCCCTGGACAGGTGGGTAGGCCGACTCTTGGGCGCGGGCACTGGCACAGGGTCCCTCATAGTGCAATCAAGTGTCTCTGACGGCGGTGGTGCACACCCGCCGTCAGACACACCGCTGTACTATGAGGGGCCCAGTGCCAGTACCGACGCCCACGAGTGGGCCCCCCTTGCTTGGGCAGGGCCCCAGCATTTGCAATCTTTACCTCTCCCTGCTCCTCCTCTGTGTAATCTGGGCCGTCAAATCCATACTGTGCCTGACACCGTCTGAGCCTGCCTCCTGAGACATATATTTTGAATGTGTACGCTATCCATACATGTTATCCGGGGATACGGTACCCTTTCTAACCTTTGTGCAATGACGTGCAATCCATACTGGGCCTAACACCGTCTGAGCCTGCCTCATGCTGTATAGACATATATTTTGAATGTGTACGCTATCCATACATGTTATCCGGGGATACGGTACCCTTTCTAACCTTTGTGCAATGACGTGCAATCCATACTGGGCCTAACACCGTCTGAGCCTGCCTCATGCTGTATAGACATATATTTTGAATGTGTACGCTATCCATACATGTTATCCGGGGATACGGTACCCTTTCTAACCTTTGTGCAATCATGTGCAATCCATACTGTGCTTGACACCGTCTGAGCCTGCCTCCTGAGACATATATTTTGAATGTGTACGCTATCCATACATGTTATCCAGGGATACGGTACCCTTTCTAACCTTTGTGCAATGACGTGCAATCCATACTGGGCCTAACACCGTCTGAGCCTGCCTCATGCTGTATAGACATATATTTTGAATGTGTACGCTATCCATACATGTTATCCGGGGATACGGTACCCTTTCTAACCTTTGTGCAATGACGTGCAATCCATACTGGGCCTAACACCGTCTGAGCCTGCCTCATGCTGTATAGACATATATTTTGAATGTGTACGCTATCCATACATGTTATCCGGGGATACGGTACCCTTTCTAACCTTTGTGCAATCATGTGCAATCCATACTGTGCCTGACACCGTCTGAGCCTGCCTCCTGAGACATATATTTTGAATGTGTACGCTATCCATACATGTTATCCAGGGATACGGTACCCTTTCTAACCTTTGTGCAATCACGTGCAATCCATACTGGGCCTGACACCATCTGAGCCTGCCTCCTGAGACATATATTTTGAATGTGTACGCTATCCATACATGTTATCCAGGGATACGGTACCCTTTCTAACCTTTGTGCAATCACGTGCAATCCATTCTGGGCGTGAGAACGGCTGGCGAGCTGTTAAGCAAGCTACAGCACCTGTCCAGACAAGTACAGGGATTCCCTAGCGAGTAGACTTATTTGATTGTTTTCAATGTTGGGACAGCAATTTTTGGGGAGCACTATACTCTGGAGAATGATAGATGGGGCCCACCATACACTGGAACATTCCAAAGGTGGACATCAGACACTGGAGCAGCATTTACAGGGCCCATTATACACTAGAGCATTAGAAATGGGGCCCATTATGTTTGGAGCATTATTTGGGCCCATAAGACAGTGGAGCTTCATCCATGGGGACCAACATATACTGTAGCATTATGTGGAGCTCATCATATACTGTTTCAAACATTATATGGGACCAATGATTCTGTATGGAGAAATAGATGGGCCTCGTCATGAGATGTAAAAAGTGAGGTATTTTTCATTGTACTGTACCGCTATTTCTCTGCCGTATCGGAGCATGATGAGTTGTGGTATGTGTTAAAGGGGCGCTCTTTCGCCCAGGGCACATGAAAACCTGGAGCCAGCCCTCCCCCCCCACAGTTTGTAGCCAAATAACCCCCATTTTTCAGTGCGTAACTTGTAATATGAAGTTAATTAAGGTTGACAAGCTTAAGAAAGAAGAATTGATGCTTTTGGCATTCAAATGGGCACTGTAGGTGTGTTTCCTGTCCTCCTCTCACTGCCGACTTTTATTCCCCATTGACTTACATTGGGTTTCGTGTTTCGGGACGACCCCGACTTTTCCCTATAATCGGACGATCTTGTTCGACCCGACTTTTGGAAAAGTCGGGTTTCACGAAACGAAACGCGACCCTAAAAAACCAAAAGTCGCTCAACTCTAGAAACGAGCATTCGAGCATTAGGAATTGCTCGATTCGAGCAACGAGCATCCAAGCATTTTAGTGCTCGCTTATCTCTAATATTATGTTTATCATACTCTTGGGTCTAGAAATACCCAAAAGCATAATAAAGGCAATTAAATTCCTCAGAAAATAACTTCTCTGCGAATAAAATTTCCTGGGAAAATCTGCACAAACAGGCAAATTCCATTGTTCACACATTTTTAGTGAAAGCCTGTTATTGTATCCTAATTTGTGTCTCTCTAAAAGATCTTCATTATTGCAAACTGATCTTTGCTGTTCTTGTTTGATAATGCAGCTCAGTATATATTGTTACTCCGGTCCCCTCTAGTGGTCTGGCTACGGAGCTGAGCCAGACTGTAACAATATTTCTGACATATGGCGCCCGTCAGAGCATTGTACGGCCTTAACTCAACAAATTGCCATGGAGAGAATAAAAATAGAGAGCAGTCAACCATTACCGCAGGTATGAAGAATTTATTACCACTTTTATCCATAATGACAGTCAAGTCCTTGGAGCTCATGTTGCTATTTTTTTGCTAATTTCTTAAATTCTTAAAATTCCAGGCACATTTTTCCTGGAACTATCACACAAAATGACAGATTTAAAGGCCAATAATGGCATGTTCACACTACGTCTATGAGCAGGGCCGCTCAACACAAAAATGAAAAATGCACCAAAAAAATATATAATTTGTATGGGAATCCACTTAATCATAGGTACATCTTTTTTGCATGCCTTCAGTCTTTCAAAGATTAAAGTGCTTTCATTTTGGGACCAGTAGACACTCAGTACCCTGTAGGGGCATAAGTCCAAACCCCCTGCAAAATGGGATTCGAACGTATACACCAATGGGCCTTAGGCTATAATGGTGCTGGCAGAGAGAACTTGTGCCTAATTTTTGAGCTTGTATGCCTACTGGAGGCAGACACCCAGATATAGTAGATACCCTTATAATAAGGCAACATGCCCTTTCTCTTGGTGAAGATGCTCAGTACTTAACAGTAGAAGTCGATGGGAAGACTAAAGATGCCTGGCGTCTTTTTGAGCACTTGGCAGCATTAGTGCTGCAAAAAAAAATGCACGTGTTTTCTTCATTGTTACCGTAAATAGATTTTTAAAAAAAATGTTCTGCCAATAAGAATGCTAATGTAATGCAAAAAAATGGCTGCAGGGAAAAAAAAATATTTAAAAAGTGCTTAGGAAAAGACCGAAGAAAACACTGAAAAGAATTTCCAAAGAATAGAATTTCCTGAAATGTCTTCTCCTTGAAAAATCATAAAATTTGAGAGTCCTTGGTGGTTGGTACCTCTTACAGTTCTTAGTGGTATAAACCACTGATGACTCAAATTTTAATATTTTTCAACATACTACAGTAGCTAACATGGTGCAAATATATAGTAATAGATGCAGTGTGGAAATACCCTAAGGGCAAAAAAAACATAATAGATGATCAGTTTGAGACAGGAAAAAAAATTGAGAAATTTTGTAAACTTACGTATTTAGGTGTGAACAGATCATGGCAACAGTTGACAATAATCTTTAACATGAAGTATTAAAAGATATCCCTTGAATTCTTGTATCACTGCTTATTTTTTTTGACACATCCAATGTAATGTAAAATACACTTTACAGTACACTGTACACTTTAGTACAGCATGTACACTTCTCTGCTAAAAGATTTGGAAATAAAAAAAAATATTACTGTGTCATCACCTATAACTTCTATATATTAGTCCTGTAAATGTTTTTATTCACCTTTGGGGACAATTTTCTTTTTTTACTTATTGTAAATGTATGTAATTTGGGTTATTTTTCCTCTCTTTTCCTAATCTGCTATCAGTTGATTTATTACCATAGACCACATCAAAGTTGAATCTGCCGGGAAAAGCAAAGAACCTGTAAAAGTCAAAGGATGTAAAATTTTTAATGAAAGCCTACTGCAAAAATTATTTTTAGCTTGAACTACAAGCGTTAATGTAAAAAAAAAAAATATTCCTAATTTGTCCCATCATGGCATTGCACAGTAAATGAACACTTCTGGCAACAGGGCAACCTAAAACTATGGTGAATTTGATAGATTTTTGGTTCTGTTTTTTTTACTTCACTTCATCATACAGCTGAGACTTTGGATTTTAACAATTTAACAGAGTTGTACTCCTATATGATTTAGCACAACCTTTTGACCTGACGCGGTCTGAGATTTGTCCCACTAATATTGTGCTTTATTGTAGTATACCATGACCTCCTGACTCCTTTATTGGATTATTATACAATGATATAGTGTTAGACGATTTTCTAATAAAAGTTAACCTTCTACTCATGATATCCAGGGACTGGTTTTGTGTCCTATGAAAATATCTTCATTGCAGATTATCAAGGGCAAACCTAAAACAACCTCTTGCGCAGGGTTGGTGGTAGCAGGAAAAATTGGTATTCTAACCCCATCCAACCAATATTTCCTGCAAAGAAAAATAAATTCCTATTAATCCTTTTGAGAATAGCCAGAAATAAAATACAAGAAAGCGGCTTATCTCTCAGGAGGTGAAATAGATTGTGAAGAAATAAAGACTTCTAAATAGAGTTATCTAATAGAAGGTTTATTCTACCAGACAGAGCCAAATGCTTCCTCAGTATTTTTTTTTCCAAGACTCCTTGGTAAGTCTAATGTTATACTCCTGTACGGCATTTTACCAAACCATTTTCATTATGTCATTAATAAAAACAACTACGAAAAAAATCTCAGAATAAATATTTTATGCAAAAAGTGTGTTGAAAGATAACAATACCATGTAATTTGCTATATGTTTTTGAGTATATATTGATTCTGAAACCAAAAATTTGAGCCACAACATATGTTGGTATAAGTCCAAGCATAGGGGTGTATTCACACTGAGGCCGTTAAACACGCAGAGCCTAAAATAAAAACAAAGTGAGCAAATATCCGGTAGTAAGTAAATAAATAGTAATAATATATAAGTAACATAGTGTACTTAGTTTACATTGTTTTGAAAAAAAAGCGTAAAAGCCATCCCACCACAACAAGGTGCACACTATTCGGGATGGTACCAAATTCTTGTAGTCCACCTCCCTATGCATCATTCAGCAGACATAAAAATAGATGAGGATCTGGGTTCCAACTGTTAAGACACCTGCCCGTAGAAAGCTATATAGATAAAATGAACAGCCCCCCAAAAAAGGAAAGCCACGCCTGTTTGTACAAGAAACTAAGCCAAAACCAAAAAATTGAGCAAGATCATATGTTTGTATAAGCGCAATGCAATTCTCCAAACTATGCTCTGGTTAAATTTTTTGGCTTTAGTTAAGTTTTTTTGCACTTTATACTTTGACACATAGTGAGGTGAACTACAAGAATTAGGTACTGTCTAGTGTTGAGCGATACCTTCTGATATCGGGAAATATCGGATTGGATCGGACCGATACCCCAAAAATATCGGATAACGCCGATTCCGATACCGGAAACCAATGCAAGTCAATGGGACACAAATATCGGAATGAAAATAAACCCTTACTTTCCTTGTAGGTTAATTCTACATGAAGGAAAACAACTAAGAATAATGTAGAATGTATTGGGGGAGGTGGAGGAGACATTAAAGACATAGAGGTTTAGCCCAATCAAATGGAATAGCAGGAATTAATTTTTTTTAAGACGTTCGGCGTTACAAAGATATTGACTATGTTAAGCTTTGTTATATTTTGTCAGATATTTGTTTCACTACTTCCATGCTCTTCACCTTCTTTTTACTTCTCCCACACTTTCTCCTTCATCATCCTCAGCAGCAGCATCTTTTTCATCAACTTCTTCTTCACGTTATTCATCATCTTCTTCTTCACCTTCTTCCTATTATTCTTTTTTTTTTACATTCTTCATATTCTTCTTATTCAACTATTATTCTTCATATTCTACTTCTTCATCTTCTTCATATTCTTCTTCATCATGTTCTTATTTGTGACAGGCATTCCTGTAGTTGTTATCTATAAAAGTTTGAAGATTACACCTTCCGTTCTTCCTGTCACAAAAGATTTACAACAGGATTTGTCCACGTTCAGTTTTGCCTGCAGCAGTAGGTATTTTCCAGGGGCACCACAAGGGGGAAAGGACTAACCCCCATACACTGCTTAGTCTTCTTCTGCTTATAATTTAGATATCTTTTGCTCTGATTTCTAGTCTTATGCTTAATGCTCTTCTGCTTTTTGTTCTGCAGCTTCTTGTTCTTCTGTATCTTGGTGGTTGTCTTCTTGTTCTTTGTCCTCTTGGTCATCTTCTTCAGGGTCCTCTTCTTGGTCTTCTTCGGGGTGGTCTTCAGGGTCGTCGTCTTCGGGGTCGTCGTCTTCTTCGGGGTGGTCTTCAGGGTCGTCGTCTCCAGGGTCGTCGTTTTCGGGGTCGCCGTCTTCTTTGGGCTGGTCTTCAAGGTCGTTGTCTTTAGGGTTGTCGTCAGGGAGATCCAGAGTGATTACCAAAAACCATTTCAAAAAGTTTGAACTTGGAAATGTAGCAGAAGGTACAAGAAGGCTGAGGAACTGCTGAGAACCAGCTGATGGTACTGGAACCTGGATGGGTAGCCGAAGGTACAAGAGCCAATGGAACTACCGAGGACCAGCTGATGGTACTGGAACCCGGTTACTAAGCAGGAGGTACCTGTGCCAGAAAGCACTACCAAGGACCAGCAGACATTGGTGGAACTCGGATACCGAGAAGGAGGCACCTAAGCCAAAGGCTCTGCCTGGAACCAGCTGACGTTACTGGAACCCAGGGGGACATATTCAAGATTGACTTCCAAAGAACCAGCTAATGGTAATGGAACTCAGATAGGCAGCAGAAGGTACACATGAAAAAAAAAGTTGCAAGGCCGCGAGCCGGCCGGAGTTACCGAAACCCACAGTCCTCTACAGGGGGAGCTTGTCCTATTGGCACAACGGAACCAGCCTTCATTGCCAGATCCCGCAGCCCACATAGGAAGCACCTAAACTGCAGGCACCATAGAGTCAGCTAACCCGACCGTAACACGACAGGACAACGTATTGGAGGCAAAGTGACGTTGACACTACCCGGAAACAGCTGGCGTGCTGGAACCAGGCTGGACAGGAGGGAGTACCCGTGCCAAAGACACTTCTGAGCAGCAACTGACAGTGTTGGAGCCCAGGGATTACAGGAGAAACAGAGTGTAGCCAGAGGACTAATTGGAGCAAGTTTAATATCTGTAGTAGTGTGAATGTGGACAGAGCAGGCGAAATTGACGGACACACAGCGGGGGATCAGCTGATGTTACTGAACCTCAATAACACTGGAGCATGTGTTAACTGTGCAGATGGCACTTCTGAGCAGCAACTGGCTGTCCTGGAGCCCAGGGATTACAGAAAAAACAGAGTGTAGCCAAAGGTCTAATTGTAGCAAGTTTAATATCTGTAGTAGTGTGAGTGTGTTCGGAGCAGGAGAAATTGCCGGACACACAGCAGGGGATCAGCTGACGTTACTGAACCCCAATAACACAGGAGCAAGTGTTGACTGTGCAGACGGCACTTCTGAGCAGCAACTGGCGGTGTTGGAGCCCAGGGATTACAGTTCAGGTGGAAGAAACATGAACACAACAGGAGAGCTGGATGCTGTTGCCAACCAATTATTTAATCTGGAAGAGGACTGGCAAATTCCAGCGAGATCCAGGCCTTGTTCATTTTCAGAAAAATAAGCCGGTCAACGTTATCGGAGGATAGTCTCATGCGACGGTCTGTTAGTATACCACCTGCAACACTAAAGACACGTTCCGATAATACACTAGCAGCAGGGCAAGCCTGCACCTCCAATGCATACTGGCTAAGCTCTGGCCATGTATCCAGCTTAGAGAGCAAAAATTTGAAGGGGGAAGAGCCATGTGGAGAACACTGAGAGGACAAGACATGTAGTCAGTCACCATCTGACGGAAACGTTGCCTCCTGCTGACTGGAGCCGTCTGTGATGGTGTAGACATTTGTGGCGGGGACACAAAACTTTGCCACATTTGGGCCATACTGGTCTTGCCTTGTTCTGAGGCGCTGCTTCTGCTCCCTCTTTGTGCAGAGCTTCCTCCACTGCCTTGACGCACTGAGCTGCTTTGTAAAGCACTAGCAGCACTGCTCTCGGGTGGAATGGAGAACATGATGGAATGCACTAGTGTGTCTTGGTACTCCCGCATTTTATGCTCCCTGTTCAACGGTGTTATGAGGCTTTGTAAGTTGTCCCGGTAGCGAGGATCTAGGAGGGTGTACACCCAATAATCAGCCGTGTTGAGAATGTGGGCGATGTGGCCGTAGTTTCTCAGGCACTGCAGCATGAAATCAACCATGTGCTGCAGACTGCCAACTGACCAAGAAACGCTGTCCCCTGCTTGAGGCGTCATCTCTGCCTGCTCTGCATCACCCCACCCTCGCCCTGCATACTGACTACTAGAGCATTGTGTACCTCCCTCCTCTGGACAGATGTCTTCCTCCTCCATTGACTCCTCCTCATCCTCCTCACAAAGTGTCCCCTGTCTAGGCCTTTGTGAGGAACCACATTGCACAGACTGTCTAGAAGCAGATGGCATTTGTGACTCATCATCCTCCACCTCTTCCACAACCTCCTCCCTTAGTGTTTGCAGTGTTTTTACAAGCAGGCAGATAAGGGGGATAGTCATGCTGACTAGTGCATCATCTGCACTCGCCATCCGCGTGGAATCATCGAAGGCATGCAAAACGTGGCAGATGTCCTTCATAGAGGCCCACTCATTGGTGGTGAAGTGTGAACGGCGCGCAGTGCGACTTGTTTGAGCCTGATGCAGCTGGTACACCATTACTGCTGCCTGCTGCTCACACAACCTCTCCAACATATGTAACGTTGAATTCCACCTGGTGGGTAGGTCACATATGATGCAATGTTCCGGAAGGCGGAATCGGTGCTGCAGAGCTGCAATGCACGATCTTGCCATGCTGGAACGCCACACGTGAGCGCATTCTATGCGGACCTTGTGCAGCAGTGCATCAAGATCCGGATAGTCCCTCAAAAAACTCTGCACGACCAAATTGAGCACATGTGCCAGACAGGGGATGTGAGTGAGGTTGCCTAGGACCAGAGCTGCCACCAGATTTCGGCCATTGTCACACACTACCATGCCTGGCTGGAGATTCGCTGGCACAAACCACACGTCGGTCTCCTGCTTGATGGCATTCCAGAGCTCCTGCGCTGTGTAGCTTCGATTCCCCAAATAAATTAATTTCAAAACGGCCTGTTGACGTTTGGCCACGACTGTGCTCATATCGGTCATAACAGGTAAGCGTTCACGGGTCCATGTGGAGGTAGACTGTGACGGCTCTTGCAGCGCTGATTCAGAGGAACTGGAGTATGAGGAGGAGTCAATGTGTACAGACTGAATTCCTGCAATCCTTGGAGTTGGCAGAACACGTACAGCGCCACTCTCAAGATCTGTACCTGGCTCCACAACATTTACCCAATGGGCAGTGAGGGAAAGATATCGTCCCTGTCCATGGTTACTGGTCCACGCATCGGTGGTCAGGTGGACCTTGCTACTGACGGTGTTTAGTAGCGCATATTTAATTTTTCCCTCCACATGCTTTTGCCGGGCAGGGACGGCTTGCCTGCTGAAATAAAAGCGGCTGGGCACGTTGTATTGCGGGACTGCCAATGCCATGAAATTACAGAAGGTGTCAGTCTCCACCAGCCTGAATGAGAGCATTTCTAGGGACAGTAGTTTTGCAATCCCAGCATTCAGAGCCTGTGCTCGGGGGTGGTTTGCCGAGTATGTGCGCCTTTTCTCCCATGTCTGTGCTACCGATGGCTGTAGACTGGCCTGGGAGTGTGAGGATGACAGGGAACGTGGTGCTGTGGGTGGAATGACACTGTGTCTCTGTACAACAGTGCCAGAGGTTCTTCCATGGCCATCCTGTGAGGAAGCCGAACCAGCTGCGTGTGAGCTGGCGGAAGAGGCTACAACACGAGCTGAAGAGGTGGTAGGTGGTGCTGTAGGTTGGCATAGGTCTTCAGTGTGTCTTTGTAACTCCACCACGTGCTTGGTCCGCACATGTTTCCACATATTTGTGGTATTGAGGTTGCTGACACTTTTCCCTCTTTTCACTTTCTGATTACACAGCTTGCATTTGGCAAAGCAAATGTCATCTGCAACTGTGTCAAAAAAGGACCAGGCACTGCAAGTCTTGGGAGCGCCCGTTTTGGGTTTTGGAAGAGGCATGCTCCTAATGGGTGCCGAAGTGGAGGCTACAGGCATTCGAGTCTGCCCCCTCCCTCTCCCTCCTTTTTGGGCCGTTCGGGGAATCTCTTCCTCAGAGCTACTCCCACCACCTTTCTGTACCTCACGCCATGAGGGGTCAAGGACTGTTATGATTGAGTCACCGTAGGAGGCAAAAACAGAAATGCTAGCTAAGTCCAGAAAACCAGAGAAGTTGGCAGCTATCGGATTGCAGACCCCTGAACCTATCAACACAACTAGCAGTAGCCGTGGGGGGTTCCTACGATGCCCTAGACCCCTCGATCACAGCCGGAGAATTAAATAGGCCTAAAGAAAGAAAGGGGAAATCTAAACTGCCCCAGAGCAGACCCAAAGCAATAGGCAGCCCCCAACATATAATGACGGTGAAGCAAGATGAAAATACTAACACAGACAGAAAGATAGACTGAGCAAAGAGGGGCCCAAGCTAACTAGATAGAAAAGGACAGGAAGGCTGCTGTCTGCAATCCGTGAAAAACCCTATGAAAATAAGAGCCAACAGACTGACAGTGAAAAAGGCCCTGAAGACGCTAGGCTTCAAAAAAGCTATGTCAGTACTCAGGAATATACTGAAGACAGAGCAACAGGCAAAAGGAGATTCAGCTCACCCCAGCAGGGAATGGCAGAATACTGAAAAGCAAGGAAAACAAAAAAAAAAACAAAAAAGCTAACAGGCAAAACAGAAAACTTAGCTTTAGAGGAGCAGGAATCAGACTGGTGTCCTAGAAGTCCACAGAGAAATCACCCGCAGGGCAGAAGGGCGTCGGCAGCCTTATATCCAGTCCGTGACACCACTCAGCCAGTCATCTTCATTAGACTCAGGTGCCTGATAATCAGGCTCATTACCTTCCTTTACCAGAATAGGGAGTTCACCAGACCCCAGTGACGAAGGGGAAAATGAACTCACAACAGTACCTCCCCCTTGAGGAGGGGTCACCGAACCCTCAACCACGCCACCAGGGCAATCAGGGTGAGCCCGATGAAATTCATGCACCAATCTTTTGGCATGAATATCAGAGGCAGAGACCCAGGAATTATCCTCCTGACCATAACCCTTCCACTTAACCAAATACTGGAGTCTCCGTCTAGCCAGACGGGAATCCAGTATTTTCTCTACCTCATATTCCATGTTACCTTCAACCAATACAGGGTCTGGAGGTGCCACCCCAGGAACAACTGGTTCAACAAACCTCTTCAACAAGGACTTATGGAACACATTATGGATTTTAAATGTGACAGGAAGAGCCAAACGAAAAGAGCCCGGATTAATAATCTCCAAAATCTTGTAAGGTCCAATAAATCTAGGCTTAAACTTAGGAGAAGCCACCTTCATAGCAATATTTTTTGATGATAACCACACCATATCACCAATCTTAAACTGGGGACCAATGGTCCTATGTCGATTGGAAAACCGCTGGGCCTTTTCCTGGGAGAGAGATAACTTATCCACCACTTGGTCCCAGATCTGGTGCATTCTCTCCACCACAGTGTCAACACCTGGGCAGGCAGAAGGCTCCACCTGCCCTGAAGAAAATCGAGGATGAAATCCAAAGTTACAAAAAAAAAGGTGACATCAAAGTGGCAGAACTAGCTCTATTATTTAAAGCAAATTCGGCCAAGGGCAAAAATGAAACCCAATCATCCTGATCAGCGGAAATAAAACATCTCAAATACGACTCCAAGGTCTGGTTTGTTCTCTCTGTCTGCCCATTGGTCTGAGGGTGAAAAGCAGAGGAGAAGGACAACTGAATTCCCAGCTTGGAACAGAAAGTCCTCCAAAATCTAGACACAAACTGAACTCCTCTGTCAGATACAATGTTCTCAGGAATCCCGTGTAAGCGAACCACCTGTTGCAAAAACAGGGGCACCAACTCAGAGGAAGATGGCAACTTAGGGAGTGGTACAAGATGAACCATCTTAGAGAACCTATCACAAATCACCCAAATAACAGTCATTCTTTGAGAGACCGGCATATCAGAGATGAAATCCATTGAAATATGGGTCCATGGCCTCCTGGGGACCGGCAAAGGCATCAACAACCCACTAGAGCGAGAACAAGATTTAGACCGGGAGCAAGTCCCACAGGACTGCACAAAATTCCTGACATCATGAGACAAGGTGGGCCACCAAAAAGAGCGACTCACCAGATCTCTAGTACCAAAAATACCTGGATGACCAGCCAATGCAGAGCAATGAACTTCAGACATCACTCTCTTCTTCCACTGGTCAGGAACATACAACTTTCCACAGGGACAACGCTCAGGTTTGTCCTCCTGGAACTCTTGCAGAGCAAGTCTCAAATCGGGCGAGATGGCAGAAAGAACTACCCCTTCGCCTAAGATGGTAGCAGGCTTGGTCACCACAGGAGAATCAGCAAAGAAACTCCTAGAGAGGGCGTCTGCCTTGACATTCTTAGTTCCAGGAAGAAAAGAGACCACAAAATCAAAACGTGTAAAAAACAAGGCCCACCTAGCCTGTCTAGGGTTCAAGCATTTAGCCGACTCTAGGTAAATCAAATTCTTGTGGTCAGTGAGGACCACAACTTGATGTTTAGCTCCCTCCAACCAATGTCTCGACTCCTCAAATGCCCATTTCATGGCCAACAGTTCCCGATTCCCCACATCATAGTTACGTTCGGATAGAGAGAACTTTTGGGAAAAGAAAGCACAGGGATTCATTTTAGATGTTACAGGATCCTTTTGGGACAAAACAGCTCCTGCACCAATCTCAGAAGCATCCACCTCTACCTGGAACGGGAGTGAGACATCAGGTTGCCGCAAAACCGGGGCGGAGGTAAATCTTCGCTTCAGCTCCTGAAAGGAAGCAACAGCCTCAGGAGACCAATTCAACACATCAGCACCCTTCTTAGTCAGATCAGTCAATGGCTTGGCAATTCTAGAAAATTTTACTATAAATTTCCGATAAAAATTAGCAAAACCCAAAAACTTCTGGAGGGCCTTCAAAGAAGTGGGCTGAACCCAATCATAAATGGCCTGTACCTTGGCCGGGTCCATTTCAATAGTTGACGGAGACAAAATAAATCCCAAAAATGAAATCCTCTGTACTCCAAAAAGGCATTTTGATCCTTTGACATACAGGGAATTCTCCCTCAAGATCCGGAACATAGTCCGAATATGTTCCACATGAGAATCCCAATCCTTGGAGAAGATCAAAATATCATCCAGATAGATACTCAAAAATTTATCTACAAAGTCTCGGAAAATATCGTTCATGAAGCAACTGTTGTGAGTTCATTTTCCCCTTCGTCACTGGGGTCTGGTGAACTCCCTATTCTGGTAAAGGAAGGTAATGAGCCTGATTATCAAGCACCTGAGTCTAATGAGGATGACTGGCTGAGTGGAGTCACGGACTGGATATAAGGCTGCCGACGCCCTTCTGCCCTGCGGGTGATTCTGTTATGATTGAGTCACCGTAGGAGGCAAAAACAGAAATGCTAGCTAAGTCCAGAAAACCAGAGAAGTTGGCAGCTATCGGATTGCAGACCCCTGAACCTATCAACACAACTAGCAGTAGCCGTGGGGGGTTCCTACGATGCCCTAGACCCCTCGATCACAGCCGGAGAATTAAATAGGCCTAAAGAAAGAAAGGGGAAATCTAAACTGCCCCAGAGCAGACCCAAAGCAATAGGCAGCCCCCAACATATTATGACGGTGAAGCAAGATGAAAATACTAACACAGACAGAAAGATAGACTGAGCAAAGAGGGGCCCAAGCTAACTAGATAGAAAAGGACAGGAAGGCTGCTGTCTGCAATCCGTGAAAAACCCTATGAAAATAAGAGCCAACAGACTGACAGTGAAAAAGGCCCTGAAGACACTAGGCTTCAAAAAAGCTATGTCAGTACTCAGGAATATACTGAAGACAGAGCTACAGGCAAAAGGAGATTCAGCTCACCCCAGCAGGGAATGGCAGAATACTGAAAAGCAAGGAAAACAAAAAACAAAACAAAAAAGCTAACAGGCAAAACAGAAAACTTAGCTTTAGAGGAGCAGGAATCAGACTGGTGTCCTAGAAGTCCACAGAGAAATCACCCACAGGGCAGAAGGGCGTCGGCAGCCTTATATCCAGTCCGTGACTCCACTCAGCCAGTCATCCTCATTAGACTCAGGTGCCTGACAATCAGGCTTATTACCTTCCTTTACCAGAATAGGGAGTTCACCAGACCCCCAGTGACGAAGGGGAAAATGAACTCACAACAAAGGACCTCATCATCTACACTACCCTCTTCAAACGACTGCTTCTCCTGGGTAGTCTCAACAGCACAGTAAGCACCAGAAAGTGGCACCTGAGTACCGAGGTGTGCTGACCATAGGCACTGGCCCACCCGCCTCTTCAGATTCAGAGAGACAAAGCTGTTGCACATCACTGCACACTACCTCTTCTTCAAATTCTCGAATGCTGCTTGGCTGGCCCCCTCTTTTCAAGCCAACAGATTCAGAGAACAGAAGTAGAGATGGCTCCTGTCCAGGGCTCTCTGACTGCCTGGGCAATTTGGCAGGTGGTGAAGAGACAGATGGGTGCTCTTCAGTGCTCTGGACCTGAGAGGATCTGGAACTAATTGAAGTTGATGCGTTAGCTTCCATCCATCCGACAACAGCTTCAATTTGTTCGTCCCGCAGCAGTGGGGTACGGCGAGCTCCTACAAAGCTGCGCATAAAGGACTGTTCTCTGGTAAAACTGGGGGATGCTGAGTCACTAGTGCCTGCAGCAGGCACAGAATCCCCACGTCCTCTCCCTGCAGAAACTCCACGCCCACGAGCCTTACTCACTACCTTCTTCATCTTTGTAGACTGATAAAGATGGGCGTAAAAGTACTAAGGGCTTAGTGTGCTTATTCCTGAACAGCTGCTAACAGGTATAAGAAACACTAATTTTATAAAGTGTGGACTAGACTTTAATATGAGCTAATGTGGCCTACACAACTGTAAAGTGGAATGTTTGGTGAACTTTATTAACTTTTTTTTTTTTCACAAAAAGACTCTGGATGTGCCCAAAGATGTAAAATGGATAGTATCACAAACTTTTTGTAGCTATTACAATGCAGGAAGGTAACCTGCAATACAATAGATGAGGCTCAAAAAATAGGCTAATACTAATCTGGCTGGAGCTGCACGGCACAAGCCAGCAGAAAGGCTCCTCTATCTACTCCTATATAGTGTTTGTAAATATTCTAGCTGGATACGGATGGAACCACACTAATAGGAGAAATCTGGAAAAATGAGCAGCACTAATGCAAAAAAGGACAATGTATGAGGCAGTGACGCACGCTGAGCGGGCTACAACCGGAGGTGGTTGCAGAACACACTACAGCGTGAGCTGCACTCACACACAGAGACCTCGCAGACAGCCGTGAACAGCGCTGCAAGGCTGCAGAAAAGCTCCTCTATCTACTCCTATATAGTGTTTTCAAGCAATCTAGCTGGATACGGATGGAACCACACTAATAGGAGAAATCTGGAAAAATTAGCAGCACTAATGCAAAAAAGGACAATGTATGAGGCAGTGACGCACGCTGAGCGGACTACAACCGGAGGTGGCTGCAGAACACACTACAGCGTGAGCTGCACTCACACACAGAGACCTCGCAGACAGCCGTGAACAGTGCTGCAAGGCAAAAGAAAGCTTCTCACACAGCGGTTACTAAAGTAGCCTGGGTAAAGCACAATAAAGCAAATCACTAGCTCAAACTGTCCCTCAGAGTCAGATCAGCAGCGTCCTGTCCCTAAGTAAATTCACAGCAGAGTGAACCCAAAATGGCGGCGGCTTTTATAGTGCATCATGACATCATTTCAGCAGCCAATCACAGCCATGCCATTAGTTAACACTAGAGTTGAGCGAAACGGGTCAAACAATTTCAAAAGTCGCCGACTTTTGGCAATGTCGGGTTTCATGAAACGAAACCCGACCCTAGGATGAGGTCGGCCACGAGGTTGGCGACTTACGCGCCAAAGTCGCATTTCAAAAGTTTGTTTAGCGCTCTTTTTCAGCCAATCAGGATCCACGGACACTGTGGGCAACGAGATGACATAGGCAGGGGTCGCCACCATCTTTCAGAAGGGCATGCAAGTGATTGGCTTGCTTTGGTGGGCGTCACAGGGGTTATAAAAGGGCGTGCACGCCGACCGCCATCTTACTTCTGCCGATCTTAGCATAGGGAGAGGTTGCTGATTCTGTAGGGAGAGCGTTAGGCAGGGAAGAAGAAAAAAAAACTGCTTCTGCTGCTAGCGATTTTGCCTGTGCAACACACCAGTCATTGTGTGTGCAGTGCAAGGGGAGGCTATATTGTGGTGGATCAGCGGTGTTGGTTGTTAGGCTGCCTTCTAAGGCTTCCTGACAGCTGCATTGCTGTTTCCCCACTGCTCTGCAAACTGCTTTTTTAAAAGCAATCCCAATTTTTTTTTTGTCCTGCTAAGGTAGTGAGCGTGCATTTATTCACACCATACAGCGGTGTAAGCTCCTCACACAGTACCGTGTAACGGCTGTTATCACAGCCACAGTGAAGCAATCTGTGTGTCACTGTGGAGGACATGTTCCGTTCTTACAGACCTACACTCTAGGGAGATTCCTATTCTGCCCAATTCTACAATTCACTTTTTTCACACCTGTGCCATCGAGCCTGTGACATAGCGCTCTGATATTCAGTGGGCCTCACACAATCCAAAAGTGTCCAGTGTCCACAAGTGTCTGCAGAAATTCAAAATCTCCCTTATCCTGTAGTCACTTTTTTCAAACCTGCTGCATCGAGCCTGTGACATAGCGCTCTGATATTCATTGGGCCTCACACAATCCAAAAGTGTCCAGTGTCTGCAGAAATTCAAAATCTCCCTTATCCTGTAGTCACTTTTTTCACATCTGCTGCATCGAGCCTGTGACATAGCGCTCTGATATTCATTGGGCCTCACACAATCCAAAAGTGTCCAGTGTCCACAAGTGTCTGCAGAAATTCAAAATCTCCCTTACCCTGTAGTCACTTTTTTCACACCTGTGCCATCGAGCCTGTGACATAGCGCTGTGATATTCAGTGGGCCTCACACAATCCAAGTGTCCAGTGTCCACAAGTGTCTGCAGAAATTCAAAATCTCCCTTATCCTGTAGTCACTTTTTTCACACCTGTAACATCGAGCCTGTGACATAGCACTGTGATATTCAGTGGGCCTCACACAATCCAAGTGTCCAGTGTCCACAAGTGTCTGCAGAAATTCAAAATCTCCCTTATCCTGTAGTCACTTTTTTCACACCTGCTGCATCGAGCCTGTGACATAGCACTGTGATATTCAGTGGGCCTCACACAATCCAAGTGTCCAGTGTCCACAAGTGTCTGCAGAAAATCTAAATCTCCCTTATCCTGTAGTCACTTTTTTCACACCTGTGCCATCGAGCCTGTGACATAGCGCTGTGATATTCAGTGGGCTTCACACAATCCAAGTGTCCAGTGTCCACAAGTGTCTGCAGAAAATCTAAATCTCCCTTATCCTGTAGTCACTTTTTTCACACCTGTGCCATCGAGCCTGTGACATAGCGCTGTGATATTCAGTGGGCCTCACACAATCCAAGTGTCCAGTGTCCACAAGTGTCTGCAGAAATTCAAAATCTCACAGAAATTCAAAATCTTCCTTATCCTGTAGTCACTTTTTTCACACCTGTGCCATCGAGCCTGTGACATAGCACTGTGATATTCAGTGGGCCTCACACAATCCAAGTGTCCAGTGTCCACAAGTGTCTGCAGAAATTCAAAATCTCACAGAAATTCAAAATCTCCCTTATCCTGTAGTCACTTTTTTCACACCTGTGCCATCGAGCCTGTGACATAGCACTGTGATATTCAGTGGGCCTCACACAATCCAAGCGTCCAGTGTCCACAAGTGTCTGCAGAAATTCAAAATCTCCCTTATCCTGTAGTCACTTTTTTCACACCTGCTGCATTGAGCTTGTGACATAGCGCTGTGATATTCAGTGGGCCTCACACAATCCAAGTGTCCAGTGTCCACAAGTGTCTGCAGAAATTCAAAATCTCCCTTATCCTGTAGTCACTTTTTTCACACCTGCTGCATCGAGCCTGTGACATAGCACTGTGATATTCAGTGGGCCTCACACAATCCAAGTGTCCAGTGTCCACAAGTGTCTGCAGAAAATCTAAATCTCCCTTATCCTGTAGTCACTTTTTTCACACCTGTGCCATCGAGCCTGTGACATAGCGCTGTGATATTCAGTGGGCTTCACACAATCCAAGTGTCCAGTGTCCACAAGTGTCTGCAGAAAATCTAAATCTCCCTTATCCTGTAGTCACTTTTTTCACACCTGTGCCATCGAGCCTGTGACATAGCGCTGTGATATTCAGTGGGCCTCACACAATCCAAGTGTCCAGTGTCCACAAGTGTCTGCAAAAAATCTAAATCTCCCTTATCCTGTAGTCACTTTTTTCACACCTGTGCCATTGAGCCTGTGACATAGCGCTGTGATATTCAGTGGGCCTCACACAATCCAAGTGTCCAGTGTCCACAAGTGTCTGCAAAAATTCAAAATCTCCCAGAAATTCAAAATCTCCCTTATCCTGTAGTCACATTTTTCACACCTGTGCCATCGAGCCTGTGACATAGCGCTGTGATATTCAGTGGGCCTCACACAATCCAAGTGTCCAGTGTCCACAAGTGTCTGCAGAAAATCTAAATCTCCCTTATCCTGTAGTCACTTTTTTCACACCTGTGCCATTGAGCCTGTGACATAGCGCTGTGATATTCAGAGGGCCTCACACAATCCAAGTGTCCAGTGCCGACAAGTGTCTGCAGAAATTCAAAATCTCCCAGAAATTCAAAATCTCCCTTATCCTGTAGTCACTTTTTTCACACCTGTGCCATCGAGCCTGTGACATAGCGCTGTGATATTCAGTGGGCCTCACACAATCCAAGTGTCCAGTGTCCACAAGTGTCTGCAGAAATTCAAAATCTCCCTTATCCTGTAGTCACTTTTTTCACACCTGTGCCATCGAGCCTGTGACATAGCGCTGTGATATTCAGTGGGCCTCACACAATCCAAGTGTCCAGTGTCCACAAGTGTCTGCAGAAATTCAAAATCTCCCTTATCCTGTAGTCACTTTTTTCACACCTGTGCCATCGAGCCTGTGACATAGCACTGTGATATTCAGTGGGCCTCACACAATCCAAGTGTCCAGTGTCCACAAGTGTCTGCAGAAATTCAAAATCTCACAGAAATTCAAAATCTTCCTTATCCTGTAGTCACTTTTTTCACACCTGTGCCATCGAGCCTGTGACATAGCACTGTGATATTCAGTGGGCCTCACACAATCCAAGTGTCCAGTGTCCACAAGTGTCTGCAGAAATTCAAAATCTCACAGAAATTCAAAATCTCCCTTATCCTGTAGTCACTTTTTTCACACCTGTGCCATCGAGCCTGTGACATAGCGCTGTGATATTCAGTGGGCCTCACACAATCCAAGTGTCCAGTGTCCACAAGTGTCTGCAGAAATTCAAAATCTCCCTTATCCTGTAGTCACTTTTTTCACACCTGTGCCATCGAGCCTGTGACATAGCGCTGTGATATTCAGTGGGCCTCACACAATCCAAGTGTCCAGTGTTCACAAGTGTCTGCAGAAATTCAAAATCTCCCTTATCCTGTAGTCACTTTTTTCACACCTGTGCCATCGAGCCTGTGACATAGCACTGTGATATTCAGTGGGCCTCACACAATCCAAGTGTCCAGTGTCCACAAGTGTCTGCAGAAATTCAAAATCTCACAGAAATTCAAAATCTTCCTTATCCTGTAGTCACTTTTTTCACACCTGTGCCATCGAGCCTGTGACATAGCACTGTGATATTCAGTGGGCCTCACACAATCCAAGTGTCCAGTGTCCACAAGTGTCTGCAGAAATTCAAAATCTCACAGAAATTCAAAATCTCCCTTATCCTGTAGTCACTTTTTTCACACCTGTGCCATCGAGCCTGTGACATAGCACTGTGATATTCAGTGGGCCTCACACAATCCAAGTGTCCAGTGTCCACAAGTGTCTGCAGAAATTCAAAATCTCCCTTAACCTGTAGTCACTTTTTTCACACCTGTGCCATCGAGCCTGTGACATAGCGCTGTGATATTCAGTGGGCCTCACACAATCCAAGTGTCCAGTGTCCACAAGTGTCTGCAGAAATTCAAAATCTCCCTTATCCTGTAGTCACTTTTTTCACACCTGTGCCATCGAGCCTGTGACATAGCACTGTGATATTCAGTGGGCCTCACACAATCCAAGTGTCCAGTGTCCACAAGTGTCTGCAGAAATTCAAAATCTCCCTTATCCTGTAGTCACTTTTTTCACACCTGCTGCATCGAGCCTGTGACATAGCGCTGTGATATTCAGTGGGCCTCACACAATCCAAGTGTCCAGTGTCCACAAGTGTCTGCAGAAATTCAAAATCTCACAGAAATTCAAAATCTTCCTTATCCTGTAGTCACTTTTTTCACACCTGTGCCATCGAGCCTGTGACATAGCACTGTGATATTCAGTGGGCCTCACACAATCCAAGTGTCCAGTGTCCACAAGTGTCTGCAGAAATTCAATATCTCACAGAAATTCAAAATCTCCCTTATCCTGTAGTCACTTTTTTCACACCTGTGCCATCGAGCCTGTGACATAGCACTGTGATATTCAGTGGGCCTCACACAATCCAAGTGTCCAGTGTCCACAAGTGTCTGCAGAAATTCAAAATCTCCCTTATCCTGTAGTCACTTTTTTCACACCTGTGCCATCGAGCCTGTGACATAGCACTGTGATATTCAGTGGGCCTCACACAATCCAAGTGTCCAGTGTCCACAAGTGTCTGCAGAAAATCTAAATCTCCCTTATCCTGTAGTCACTTTTTTCACACCTGTGCCATTGAGCCTGTGACATAGCGCTGTGATATTCAGTGGGCCTCACACAATCCAAGTGTCCAGTGTCCACAAGTGTCTGCAGAAATTCAAAATCTCCCAGAAATTCAAAATCTCCCTTATCCTGTAGTCACTTTTTTCACACCTGTGCCATCGAGCCTGTGACATAGCGCTGTGATATTCAGTGGGCCTCACACAATCCAAGTGTCCAGTGTCCACAAGTGTCTGCAGAAAATCTAAATCTCCCTTATCCTGTAGTCACTTTTTTCACACCTGTGCCATTGAGCCTGTGACATAGCGCTGTGATATTCAGTGGGCCTCACACAATCCAAGTGTCCAGTGTCCACAAGTGTCTGCAGAAATTCAAAATCTCCCAGAAATTCAAAATCTCCCTTATCCTGTAGTCACTTTTTCACACCTGTGCCATCGAGCCTGTGACATAGCGCTGTGATATTCAGTGGGCCTCACACAATCCAAGTGTCCAGTGTCCACAAGTGTCTGCAGAAATTCAAAATCTCCCTTATCCTGTAGTCACTTTTTTCACAACTGTGCCATCGAGCCTGTGACATAGCGCTGTGATATTCAGTGGGCGTCACACAATCCAAGTGTCCAGTGTCCACAAGTGTCTGCAGAAAATCAAAATCTCCCTTATCCTGTAGTCACTTTTTTCACACCTGTGCCATCGAGCCTGTGACATAGCACTGTGATATTCAGTGGGCCTCACACAATCCAAGTGTCCAGTGTCCACAAGTGTCTGCAGAAATTCAAAATCTCACAGAAATTCAAAATCTTCCTTATCCTGTAGTCAATTTTTTCACACCTGTGCCATCGAGCCTGTGACATAGCACTGTGATATTCAGTGGGCCTCACACAATCCAAGTGTCCAGTGTCCACAAGTGTCTGCAGAAATTCAAAATCTCACAGAAATTCAAAATCTCCCTTATCCTGTAGTCACTTTTTCACACCTGTGCCATCGAGCCTGTGACATAGCGCTGTGATATTCAGTGGGCCTCACACAATCCAAGTGTCCAGTGTCCACAAGTGTCTGCAGAAATTCAAAATCTCCCTTATCCTGTAGTCACTTTTTTCACACCTGTGCCATCGAGCCTGTGACATAGCACTGTGATATTCAGTGGGCCTCACACAATCCAAGTGTCCAGTGTCCACAAGTGTCTGCAGAAATTCAAAATCTCCCTTATCCTGTAGTCACTTTTTTCACACCTGCTGCATTGAGCTTGTGACATAGCGCTGTGATATTCAGTGGGCCTCACACAATCCAAGTGTCCAGTGTCCACAAGTGTCTGCAGAAAATCTAAATCTCCCTTATCCTGTAGTCACTTTTTTCACAACTGTGCCATCGAGCCTGTGACATAGCGCTGTGATATTCAGTGGGCCTCACACAATCCAAATGTCCAGTGTCCACAAGTGTCAGCAGAAAATCTAAATCTCCCTTATCCTGTAGTCACTTTTTTCACACCTGTGCCATCGAGCCTGTGACATAGCGCTGTGATATTCAGTGGGCCTCACACAATCCAAGTGTCCAGTGTCCACAAGTGTCTGCAAAAATTCAAAATCTCCCTTATCCTGTAGTCACTTTTTTCACACCTGTGCCATCGAGCCTGTGACATAGCACTGTGATATTCAGTGGGCCTCACACAATCCAAGTGTCCAGTGTCCACAAGTGTCTGCAGAAATTCAAAATCTCACAGAAATTCAAAATCTTCCTTATCCTGTAGTCACTTTTTTCACACCTGTGCCATCGAGCCTGTGACATAGCACTGTGATATTCAGTGGGCCTCACACAATCCAAGTGTCCAGTGTCCACAAGTGTCTGCAGAAATTCAAAATCTCACAGAAATTCAAAATCTCCCTTATCCTGTAGTCACTTTTTTCACACCTGTGCCATCGATCCTGTGACATAGCACTGTGATATTCAGTGGGCCTCACACAATCCAAGTGTCCAGTGTCCACAAGTGTCTGCAGAAATTCAAAATCTCCCTTATTCTGTAGTCACTTTTTTCACACCTGCTGCATTGAGCTTGTGACATAGCGCTGTGATATTCAGTGGGCCTCACACAATCCAAGTGTCCAGTGTCCACAAGTGTCTGCAGAAAATCTAAATCTCCCTTATCCTGTAGTCACTTTTTTCACAACTGTGACATCGAGCCTGTGACATAGCGCTGTGATATTCAGTGGGCCTCACACAATCCAAATGTCCAGTGTCCACAAGTGTCAGCAGAAAATCTAAATCTCCCTTATCCTGTAGTCACTTTTTTCACACCTGTGCCATCGAGCCTTCGACATAGCGCTGTGATATTCAGTGGGCCTCACACAATCCAAGTGTCCAGTGTCCACAAGTGTCTGCAAAAATTCAAAATCTCCCTTATCCTGTAGTCACTTTTTTCACACCTGTGCCATCGAGCCTGTGACATAGCACTGTGATATTCAGTGGGCCTCACACAATCCAAGTGTCCAGTGTCCACAAGTGTCTGCAGAAATTCAAAATCTCCCTTATCCTGTAGTCACTTTTTTCACACCTGCTGCATCGAGCCTGTGACATAGCGCTGTGATATTCAGTGGGCCTCACACAATCCAAGTGTCCAGTGTCCACAAGTGTCTGCAGAAATTCAAAATCTCCCTTATCCTGTAGTCACTTTTTTCACACCTGTGCCATCGAGCCTGTGACATAGCGCTGTGATATTCAGTGGGCCTCACACAATTCAAGTGTCCAGTGTCCACAAGTGTCTGCAGAAATTCAAAATCTCACAGAAATTCAAAATCTCCCTTATCCTGTAGTCACTTTTTTCACACCTGTGCCATCGAGCCTGTGACATAGCGCTCTGATATTCAGTGGGCCTCACACAATCCAAAAGTGTCCAGTGTCCACTAGTGTGTGCAGAAAATCTAAATCTCCCCTGTCCTATAGACACCTTGTACCTTGTTTTACATTACTATATATTTTGTTGGATTTTGTCTACATTTCTACCAAAAATGAGGAAGGCTGGTGGAAGAGGCCGTGGAATTGGGCGGAGGTTGGCAGCTGGTAATGATGGTGTTGGTGGTGGATCTGATGGTAGTGGCAAAAGCAAAATAGGACCGAATGCAGGAGGTGTTGAGCCTGCGTCATCGTCTGGCTCCATAAGGCTTCGAAGGCTTAGTTTTCTAGGAGTTGGCAAACCGCTTTTAACGCCAGAGCATCAGGAAAAAGTTTTGTCTTACATTGCTGACTCAGCCTCCAGCTCTATCGCCTCCTCTTCTGAAGTTGTAAAAAGTAAAAGCACTGAGTCATCATTGGAAGCTCATGTTCATGAACCACACCTTTCCTTGTGTCCTTTACCACAACCAAGATTGAAGGATGACGCAGGCCATACTACTGATTACTCCAAGGAGCTGTTTTCACATACCATGCCTGGATTATCAAGTGAAATGGTGAATTACCCTGGCCAAGATGAATCTGACATGGAGTGCACTGATGCACAGCCACTGATAGATGATTCTGCTGGTACATTCACTCAGAGCACTACATTGTCCTCGCAGTGTACAGAGCCAGATTCTGACCCTGATGAGACTCAGGTGCCCCTTCCCGCACACTATACCACCATACACGGTGACACAGAGGAAGGTGCACATGACATCGAAGAGGAGGTGATGGATGACCCAGTTGTTGACCCAGATTGGCATCCATTGGGGGAAGAGGGTGCTGCTTCCAATAGCTCAGATGAGGAGCATCCACAGCAGACATCAACATCGCAACAGCTGTTATCTGGCAGGCCCGGAGCACTCCAAAGACAGGTTCCAAAAATCAAAAGAGTTGCTGGACAGCTTGTCCAGAGGGTCAAAACATCACAGCGTGCTAGGCCGCAAAATATCTGCCAAAGTAGGAAGAGTGCAGTGTGGCTCTTTTTAGAACAAAATCCTCATGATCAGGCCAAGGTTATCTGTAAGAAGTGCGCAAAGACCTTTAGCCAAGGGAAAAATCTGAAAAATTTGAATACCAGTTGCATGCTTAGACATTTAACCAGCATGCACTTGCAAGCGTGGACACAACACCAAACCTCAAGTGCCACATGTGCAACTGATTACAAAGAAGGTAGTCAGCAACGCTACATTGTTTCCCCCACTGTAAGCCCACTGGTTAGCACAGCAGCAAATGTTGAGGTGTCGTTGCAAATCCACAGCAGTCAGGGAATCCCACTGTTATATCAACGAAATACTGAATCTAGGCCATCAGAAAGAACACCAACTCCATCACCATCATCAACCCTCTCTCAGTCCGCCCTGTCCACCGCTACTTCTACCATATGCAGCTCTCAAGTCCAGCTCACCCTCCCAGACACTATGAGTAGGTCAAGAAAGTACTCAGTCTTTCATCCGCGTACACTGGGTTTGAATGCCCACATTGCCAAACTAATCTCGTTTGAGATGATGCCCTATCGGTTGGTGGAAAGCGCAGCTTTCCGCGAACTCATGGCCTATGCAGTACCACTCTATGACCTACCCAGTTGCCACTTCTTCTCTCGCAAAGCCATCCCAGCCCTCCACCATCATGTGAAAGACCGCATTGTCCATGCACTCAAGCACTCAGTGAGTGGAAAGGTGCACCTCACAACTGATGCATGGTCCAGTCGGCATGGCCAGGGCCGTTACGTGTCCATCACTGTGCACTGGGTTAATGTGGTGGATGCAGGGTCCACAGGGGACAGCGGTGGTGGGACAGTGCTGCCTAGCCCACGGTATAGGAAACAGTTGGCTGTAGGCGTTCCACCCTCCTCCTCCTCCAGAAGCGAAAGCTCATCCACAGAGCGCAGTCGTACGAGCACTCCATCTGCAGCTGCCACTGTTGCACACGAGGTGTCCCCCTATCGAGCAGCTAGTGGAAAGCGTCAGCAGGCTGTGTTGCAGATGATGTGTTTGGGCGACAGACACACCGCCGAGGTGCTAGCCGAGTACTTGAAGCGACAAACTGAGTCATGGCTGGGCAGTGTACATCTTGAGGCAGGCAAGGTAGTTAGTGATAACGGCCGTAATTTTGTGGCAGCCATAGCCCTTTCAAAACTCAGCCACATACCTTGCTTGGCTCACACCTTGAACCTGGTGGTGCAGTGCTTCCTCAAAAATTATCCGGAGTTAACAGCCCTGCTCCATAAGGTGCGAAGAATGTGTGCGCACATCCGCTGGTCGCCTGTACACTCCGTTCGTATGCAGAAGCTGCAGCGATTGCTCCACCTTACCAACCACCGCCTCATTATCGACATTGCAACAAGGTGGAACTCCACCCTGCACATGGTGGAGCGGCTGTGCGAGCAGAGGCAGACCATAATGCATTTGTGGGAGGATACACGGCCAGGCACTTTGAGAGCAGACATGGAGTTGACAGGTGTGCAGTGGTCGAAGCTGAAAGACCTCTGTAAAGTCCTTCAGTGTTTTGAGGAATGCACACGGCTGGTAAGCGCAGACGACGCCATCCTAAGCATGAGCATCCCACTTATGCGTCTGCTCATGCAAACTTTGACGCACCTTAAGGAGCAGGCGTCTGCAGCCAATGTTGACGAGGAGGAAGAGGTGGAGGGAATCCTTGATGACATTCAGCCATTGTCTGCTCAGGGACCTCTCCTGGACAAGTTGGAGGAAGAAGAGGAGGAGGAGGATGATGATGGGGATGATTACTTAGGGGAGGAGGATGCATCTCGTGGGGCAAGTGAAAATGTTGGCGTGGCAAGGTCTGGCACAGGGTTTGTGTGTGACTGGAGGGATGTGGATTTGCCAGAAAGTGCTCCTCCAACCAGCACTCGCAGTGCATCATTGACACCGGGAACATTGGCCCACATGTCAGATTATGCCTTGCGGATCCTAAAAAGGGACCCGCGCATTGCCAAAATGATGAATGATGACGACTACTGGTTGGCCAGCATCCTGGATCCACGCTATAAAGGCAAATGACAAAACATCATGCCACAGGAGAACTTTGACCTAATATTGGCTAATAAACAGGCAACTCTGGTAAATCGGTTGCTTGAGGCATTCCCAGCACACAGCAGCGGTGATGGTTCTCACACGAGCCGTACGGGCCGGGGGCAGCTTGGCAGAGGTGTTCATGGTGCACACAGCAGAAGTGGCGTTGGAGACAGGGGTTTCATGACAATGTTGTGGACTGATTTCTCAAGTACCGCTCACACAACTGGTAATACAGCATCGATGGAAAGTGACAGGAGACAGCAGTTGTCAACTATGGTTACAAACTACTTTTCCTCCCATATCGATGTTCTCCCACACAGGTCATTCCCCTTTGACTATTGGGCTGCTAAACTGGACACCTGGCCTGAATTGGCACAATATGCCTTACAGGAGCTCGCTTGCCCAGCTGCAAGTGTGCTATCGGAAAGAGTCTTCAGTGCAGCTGGATCAATCCTGACAGAAAAAAGGACCCGTCTGTCAACCCAAAATGTGGATGATCTAACCTTCGTTAAAATGAACCATGTATGGGTTTCCAAGGATTTTGTCCCACCTTCCCCTGATGACACATAGAGTGACAGAAAAATGGCTTTCTTTGGTCCACCTCTTCCTGGGACTTGACCTATTTCGCCTTTTGCATCAGCTGAATGTCCAACATGTCGTACTATGAGGGGCCCAGTGCCAGTACAGACGCCCACGAGTGGGCCCCCTTGCTTGGGCAGGGCCCCAGCATTTGTAATCTTTACCTCTCCCTGCTCCTCCGCTGTGTAGTCTGGGCCGTCAAATCCATACTGTACCTGACACCGTCTGAGCCTGCCTCCTGATGTATAGACATATCTTTTGAATGTGTACGCTATCCATACATGTTATCCGGGGATACGGTACCCTTTCTCACCTTTGTGCAATCACTTGCAAGTCATACTGGGCCTTACACCGTCTGAGCCTGCCTCCTGATGTATAGACATATCTTTTGAATGTGTACGCTATCCATACATGTTATCCGGGGATACGGTACCCTTTCTCACCTTTGTGCAATCACGTGCAAGCCATACTGGGCCTAACACCATCTGAGCCTGCCTCCTGATGTATAGACATATATTTTGAATGTGTACGCTATCCATACATGTTATCCGGGGATACGGTACCCTTTCTCACCTTTGTGCAATCACTTGCAAGCCATACTGTGCCTGACACTGTCTGAGCCTGCCTCCTGATGTATAGACATATCTTTTGAATGTGTACGCTATCCATACATGTTATCCGGGGATACGGTACCCTTTCTCACCTTTGTGCAATCACGTGCAAGCCATACTGGGCCTAACACCGTCTGAGCCTGCCTTTTGATGTATAGACATATATTTTGAATGTGTACGCTATCCATACATGTTATCCGGGGATACGGTACCCTTTCTCACCTTTGTGCAATCACGTGCAAGCCATACTGGGCCTAACACCGTCTGAGCCTGCCTCCTGATGTATAGACATATATTTTGAATGTGTACGCTATCCATACATGTTATCCGGGGATACGGTACCCTTTCTCACCTTTGTGCAATCACATGCAAGCCATACTGGGCCTAACACCGTCTGAGCCTGCCTCCTGATGTATAGACATATATTTTGAATGTGTACGCTATCCATACATGTTATCCGGGGATACGGTACCCTTTCTCACCTTTGTGCAGTCACTTGCAAGCCATACTGTGCCTGACACCGTCTGAGCCTGCCTCCTGATGTATAGACATATCTTTTGAATGTGTACGCTATCCATACATGTTATCCGGGGATACGGTACCCTTTCTCACCTTTGTGCAATCACGTGCAAGCCATACTGGGCCTAACACCGTCTGAGCCTGCCTCCTGATGTATAGACATATATTTTGAATGTGTACGCTATCCATACATGTTATCCGGGGATACGGTACCCTTTCTCACCTTTGTGCAATCACGTGCAAGCCATACTGGGCCTAACACCGTCTGAGCCTGCCTCCTGATGTATAGACATATATTTTGAATGTGTACGCTATCCATACATGTTATCCGGGGATACGGTACCCTTTCTCACATTTGTGCAATCACTTGCAAGCCATACTGGGCCTTACACCGTCTGACCCTGCCTCCTGATGTATAGACGTATCTTTTGAATGTGTACGCTATCCATACATGTTATCCGGGGATACGGTACCCTTTCTCACCTTTGTGCAATCACTTGCAAGCCATACTGGGCCTTACACCGTCTGAGCCTGCCTCCTGATGTATAGACATATCTTTTGAATGTGTACGCTATCCATTCATGTTATCCGGGGATACGGTACCCTTTCTCACCTTTGTGCAATCACGTGCAAGCCATACTGGGCCTAACACCGTCTGAGCCTGCCTCCTGATGTATAGACATATATTTTGAATGTGTACGCTATCCATACATGTTATCCGGGGATACGGTACCCTTTCTCACCTTTGTGCAATCACTTGCAAGCCATACTGTGCCTGACACCGTCTGAGCCTGCCTCCTGATGTATAGACATATATTTTGAATGTGTACGCTATCCATACATGTTATCCGGGGATACGGTACCCTTTCTCACCTTTGTGCAATCACTTGCAAGCCATACTGGGCCTAACACCGTCTGAGCCTGCCTCCTGATGTATAGACATATATTTTGAATGTGTACGCTATCCATACATGTTATACGGGGATACGGTACCCTTTCTCACCTTTGTGCAATCACGTGCAAGCCATACTGGGCCTAACACCGTCTGAGCCTGCCTCCTGATGTATAGACATATATTTTGAATGTGTACGCTATCCATACATGTTATCCGGGGATACGGTACCCTTTCTCACCTTTGTACAATCACGTGTAACCCATACTGGGCGTGAGAAAGGCTGGCGAGCTGTTAAGCAAGCTACAGCACCTTGTGGTTTGCACACGTAAGTTTTTCATTTTTTTCAGGAATGACGGTTAGGCCTTATTCCGGAACTGCGGTTGACCTGCACTTACTGGGAAATCATCGTTCGCCAGTAATAATTGTAATCCGTGATCCCCATCACTAACGTTGTTCAGCGGGTTATCTGCACCTGTAAGCGACAAACGCTGGCCTTTTCAGTGTAGCGCACATGCAGCCACGGACATGTAAGGGCATGACACACCAGTTATTGGCCAATCTCATGTGCCAGAGCCTCACGTGTCCCTCTAGTAAGCCAGACTCAGACCGCGGGGCATGACGGAGTCTCGTTCGTTAACGGAATTAAGCTTGCAATGTGTGCATCTGTTCTGTAGCTGGCATGGTTGAGGTTTCCCAGGTGGAGTCGAATTTAACCGTAGGCTCCACTCCTGGTGGTGCCCTTCTGGACATTCCTTTAAGGTTCAGCTTTGCAACCATACTGCCCACGTAAAACAAACACTTTGCCTTCATGAACGCTGTTTGGAGGGTCATGACTCGTGGGAATAACGCCGCCCAATCAGTTAACCTGTTAGAGAGATCCTTCGTTGCTCCCAAGCATGACATCACACTCCCTAGGAGGAAGGTAATGCCACTGTGGCGACCGTTCTCCTGGGGGCCACACAAGTGCACTGATGCCCAGCCACTGCTCGATGAATCTGCTTGGACATTGACCCAGACCACTACATTCCCCTCGCACACTACGCGGCCTGAATCTGACCCTGATGAAACTCAGGTTACCCTTCCCATATACAGTTCCATCTTGCACGGTGACAAAGAGGAAGCTGCAGATGAAAGTGCAGGTTCGGCCCACCCGCCATCAGACACACCACCGTACTATCAGGGGCCCTGTGCCAGTGCCGTCGCCAACGAGTGGGCCCCCCCTGCTTGCTCAGGATCACAGCACTTGCAAGATTGAAATACTGTGCAGTGAGATGGAAGATGGGGACGACGAGGAGTCCAGACTAGTACAGGGATTCCCTAGCGAGGAGACTTATTTGATTGTTTTCAATGTTGGGACAGCAATTTTTGGGGAGCACTATACTCTGGAGAATGATAGATGGGGCCCACCATACACTGGAACATTCCAAAGGTGGACATCAGACACTGGAGCAGCATTTTACAGGGCCCATTATACACTAGAGCATTAGAAATGGGGCCCATTATGTTTGGAGCATTATTTGGGCCCATAAGACAGTGGAGCTTCATCCATGGGGACCAACATATACTGTAGCATTATGTGGAGCTCATCATATACTGTTTCAAACATTATATGGGACCAATGATTCTGTATGGAGAAATAGATGGGCCTCGTCATGAGATGTAAAAAGTGAAGTATTTTTCATTGTACTATACCGCTATTTCTCTGCCGTATCGGAGCATGACGAGTTGTGGTATTATGTGTTAAAGGGGCGCTCTTTCGCCCAGGGCACATGAAAACCTGGAGCCAGCCCTACCCCCCCACAACTTTAGCCAAATAACCCCCATTTTTCAGTGCGTAACTTGTATTATGAAGTTAATTAAGGTTGACCAGCTTAAGTAAGAAGAATTGATGCTTTTGGCATTCAAATGAGCACTGTAGGTGTGTTTCCTGTCCTCCTCTCACTGCCGACTTTTATTCCCCATTGACTTACATTGGGTTTCGTGTTTCGGGACGACCCCGACTTTTCCCTATAATCGGCCCATCTTGCTCGACCCGACTTTTGGAAAAGTCGGGTTTCATGAAACGAAACTCGACCATAAAAAACCAAAAGTCGCTCAACTCTAGTTAACACTAGTACTGTCCCGATTAGTGTACACTTTGTCGCGGTGGAATGGCTTTTTCACTTTTTTGATCAAAACATTGCTAACTCAGTGCCCTATGTTATTTATATGTCTTACTACTATTTATTTACTTACTATAGGGTATTTGCTCATTTTGTTTTTATCTTAGGTTCTGCAGATCGGTAGATCTTAGGTTCTATAGATTGGAAATATATTCCAATTCCTACAAAGAACATTAGGGGAGATTTCCTGATCAAAATGATCATTTTGTGCCAAAAATATAAATATAGATGTCGGGTGTCTGAATTGACATATGTTTAAGAATATATTTAGGATTTTTTTTCTGCTCATTCTAAATATGCAGTCTGGCGCACATAGAGGCTAACACCACTGCGCGCCTCACCTTATTTATTAAGAGGTATGTGACTTTTAATGAATTAGGCATCTCACATAAAACCCCCTTTCCTTCGTCAAAACCCTGATCTTGATAAATCGGGGCCCAAATGTGGAATCAGGTGTGCAAGATCCAAAAGTCCAGGTCAAATGAGTCAGTTGTGTACCTACTAGTTGGTATAAGTAAGACGCCAATGGTTGCGGCCCAATGCAATTGGATATTTTGTTACCAGTGTCCATTTAATATTCAAACCAAAGTAGCAAAAATTCCTTGTGTTGATACAAAGAGTCTTGATCCAATGGATTAATTTAAGTACAGTATGAATCTGAGCTTTGGGAAGTCGTATCTAGCAGTTATTAATTGGGTAAATTGTTTCCTCTATCAGCATTTTACAAACAGATCGTGAATCCAGGAAACTGGTTATGATGGGGAAATAATTGGGGTCTTAAACCTTGTCACCTTCTTTGACAATCCATTCTGACCATTTGAACTCTATTTAATTAAGGAGTATTATTTTAATTCATTTTATAGTACAATGTATCGCTTGCTCTAGATATCACACAATATTTGCAGTAGCATAGCTACCGATGGGGCACACGGAGAGGCCCACCCTGAGTGACGGTTACTTAAAACTGTATCGACGTGTATAGCACACAGATGCTGTTAAAACTTGCAAATCAGGAGAAAAACCTCTGGCACTGCTGTCACAATAATCCATGGGTGATTAAAGTCACTGTCAAAGGCTATAGTAAGACACAGATGTGCACTGCTTAAATAAATGACAGGTCCCTATGTATTTTGGCAACATAGCAGAAAATCGTCACTCACCACTGATGTAGCCAAAAAAGATTTTATTTAGTCATAAATGTTACAGAAACACTACAGATCAGGCAACAGCTGTTTCATGTATATTCAAACTGAATACATGTGAAACAAGTGTTGCTCTAGTGTCTTTACATCTTTGACTAAATAAATCTTTTTTTGATATATCAGTGGTGAGTGCCGCTTTTCTTTTTCACTGAAGTATTGCAGTTAAACCTTGTCATAGAGCAGAGATACATGATCTCCCCGCTGTATCATTTTCTGTTCCAAAGGCCATAGGTTGCTTTAGGCCTGCAGCCTACAGAATGGCAGGGTGGTGTGAAGGACATCAAAGTGGCATCATGGGTGGAGATACATGGTGACATCCTAAACATGCCCAAACATGAGGATGTTGCCACGTTGGTTCGCCTGCACTGTGAATCTTATAGAACCACTGAACTAAACAGTATGTGGTTAGGTGAGTATATGAATCATTTTCACTATTTTAATTGTCAGTATTTGTAGGGATACTGTGGGGACATCATATAATGTGTGGGGGCGTTATACTGTGTGAAGACTGAGGGGCTAACATGATGTGTGTGGTCTGTAGTTGGACACTAATACTCTATGAGGAGGATCATGCTGTGTGGGAAGCATCTGAGCATTATAGTGTGTGTGGGGGAATGTGGGGGCATTATACTGTGTGTGGGAGGGATCTTGCTGTGTGTAGGATCATACTGTATGTGAAAATACAGCTGAAAAAGGGGCAGTGCGGCTTACCTGCCCAGGAGTCTGAACAAATGCACTACAGGATGCAGCCAACCCATGTAGATGTCAGTAACACAGGTGCAAAATACTAAATAGACATCCACTCAGAGCCTACCAATTAATGGAGGGGGTGATTGCTTAGTATGTGTTTGAACAATAGAGGCCTGTATAGTGCACTGTTCACATGCCGGTAATGCATAGCGCAGCCAAGCCCAGCACGTTGGGTCTTGTATATAGGGGTGTTCCCATGGGATGCATTTAGAGAGTGCTGGCCAGCCCGCCTGATCGAATAGTATGGGCGTGACTAATAGGCTGTGAACCAAACACTATGCATTATCGGCATCTGAACAGCGCCTTATACGGGCCTCTATTGTGCAAACACACACTAAGCAGTCACCCCCTCCATGAATGGGTAGGTGGTGAGTGGCTGTCTATTTAGTATTTTGCACCTGTGTTGCCGACATATTTGCTACACGGGTTGGCTTCATCCTGTAGTGCATTTGTTCAGAGACCTGGACAGGTAAGCAGTGCTGCCCTTTTTCAGCTGTATTTTTGAATTTTTGGAGGATTTTCAGTCCTCTTTTCTGGCTTTGCTGCTAACTTTTTCATACTGCATGTGGGAAATGTTGGTGGGTGTGAGTGATCATGTTGTTTGGGATGGATGTGGAGGCATTATACTGTATGTGGGGGATCATGCGGTGTGTAGGATCATACTGTATGTGGGAAATTATGCTCTGTGGGGGGGATCATAATGTGTGTGAGTTATCATACTGTGTGGGGGGTGCTGTGAGGGATCATACTCTGTATGGGGGATCACATTATGGGGGCATCATATTATGTGTAGGGGGTCATACTGTGTGTAGGAAGCAGAAGGGGATCATACTGTATGAGAAACAGGAGGCATCCATTGTGTGAGGGCTGTAGGAGATCATACTGTTTGGGGAGCCTAATGAGCATTATTCTATGTGGTAAGGAACTGTAGTGGATCATACTGTATGAGGGAGCTGTGGTTAATCATATTGTGTGTGTGGAGCTTTGGGAGCCATCATATTACATAGGGGGCTGTGTGTATGGATTTTATTTATTAGTTTTTAAACATTTTCTGACATATTATGAGTTTTTTGGTGGGGAGCTGAGGCGTCTTTATTACTGTATGTGAGGGGAACTCCGGGTATATTATCTCTGTATGTAAGGGGACTCAGTGAACATTATTACATAACTGAGCACTCAAGAGTCATTATTACATTATAGGGGCACTCGGGGTATTGTAAACATCAAGGGAGGGCACAGGAAGCATTATTACTTTCTAGGGCAATCACAGGGTACATTAATATTTTTGAGGGGATATTTTACTATCTGAAGGGTGCAAAGGGATTTTACTTTGTAAGGGAAGTGGAGCACCCCGTGGGGCCTGGGGGTACTCGGTACCGGGCCCGTCGACTTCAATGGGGGACGGTGTCACGGCGGCGACCGGGTCCGTGGCCCAGAGGTGTCCAGTAACAAAAATAGGGGAAAGTTGTGTGGTATTTATGTGGTAAAAATAAAGATAATGTTTATAGATGGTGAAATACGTGACGCCACCTGTGGTATTCTAGTCAGAGGTGACCAGCGCTGCGTTGTTGTTCCTCTGGGATGGATGTTGGGTGCAGCTATGATGTTGTAGCCCCCCACAGGTAGGGCTGTAGTCCCAGGGCAAAGATGTTAAATAAATAGTAAAAATGACTGTGAATGTTGGGTGCAGATAAATGAGAGAAAGACTCAGAGAGGTGCAGTTTATTTACCTTTTACTGGTAAGGCTGAGTGCACACGTGGCGTTTTTTTCGCGTTTCCGTGGCGGTTTTAACCGCGCGATTTTGCCGCGAAAACGCGAAAAATAAGCATCCCATGCATTCCTATGGGATTCCGCAATGCTGTGCTAATGCTGCTGTTTTTACCGCGGCGGAATCGCTTCGCGGTAAAAACCGCAGCATGCTCATTAATTTGTGGAATCGCGGCGATCCCGCACCCATAGGAATGCATTGTTCCGCTTACTTCCCGCATGTGGCTGTGCCCACCGTGCGAAAAGTAAGCAGAACATTTGCGGATGGTACCCACGGTCCGGAGGAGAGGAGACTGTCCTCCGGGCTTTGGGTACCATATCCCTGTAAAAAAAAGAATTTAAAAATAAAAAATATTGTTATTCTCGCCTTCCGACGTCCCGCGCAGCCTTCCCGCTTCTCTCCACACTCTCGTTCCCAGTAGTCCTTTGCGAAAATGCCCGCGATGGTGTCCGTTCTCGCGGGATCGCGAAGTCTCGCGGTCATTCGCGCGACGTCATCGCGAAGTACCGCGAGACATCACGATCCCGCGAGAACGGACGTCATCGCGGGCATTTTCGCAAAGGACTACTGGGAACGGATGCGCGGGACGTCGGAGGGTAAGAATAACACCATTTTTTTTTTTTTTTTTTACATTCTATCTTTTACTACCGATGCTGCATAGGCGGCCTCAGTAGTAAAAAGTTGGTCACACTCGTCAAACACTATGTTTGACGAGTGTGACCAACCTGTCAATCAGTTCTCCAAGCGATGCTACAGATCGCTTGGAAAACGCTAGCATTTTGCAAGCTAATTACGCTTGCAAAATGCTAGTTTTTCCGCGGGAAAATCGCGGGAATTTAAAATGCGATTTTCCCGCAGACTGGAATTCCGGAATTCTCGCGGTAATTTCCGCGAGAGTTCCGGTACGTGTGCACTAAGCCTAATAGGTTGCAGTCCGGAGTACCACATACAGGTGATGGAATGAGTCCGGCTCACCTGGAGGCATTCAGGGGATCCACCTTGCCAGGTAGGGATTTAGGACCTTCCTTTCTGTGCTATGTATGTGGGTCTCCGATGTATATAACTATGCTGCGACCCTCTATTCGTGATGGTTTCACTAACCTGTACGGCTGTCAGCATGAGCCTATTCCATGGGTACCGTCCTTTTCACTATCAGCCCCGGGCTCCTTATCCGCTGACGTGCCCTCAGGTGTTCAATGTGCATAGGAATTTACAGTCCCCTGTACTTTCAGATTTGGCTATCAGGGCGTACAACTCCTGTCAGCCTTGGACTCTGATGTCCCTTTTCTCTTTATTAGCGCTTCACTCAGGGGTCTGCTATATACAGTATTTTAGCTTCTCTAGAGTCTCTCACTCTCTGCTCTTGTCCTTTCCCTCTTCACAGATCAGCTCCCTGTCTTGAACTGACTGGATCTTCCAGAAAGATTTTTTTACCTCACCTCCTGACGTTGTAACTCTCATTTCTCTTCACAGCTCACAGCTGCTCTCGTTTCCATGACAATTCCCTCAGCTGATTTCAACACCCTCTGCTGGCCAGAATTTATAAGGCATCTCCCTTTTCTGACCTCCAGCAAGAAATTGTGATTTAATCTATTACCTGGCATGGGGTCCCTTTCTGCCTCCAAGCATGACTTCACCTCTTAGAGGGAGGCGATGTCGCTGTGACAACCGGACTCTGGGGTGTCACAGAAGCAGTGGTGGGCATTACTATGTGGGACACTAAGAGGTGCACTGTTACCTGTTGCCAAACAACAGTAATAGGGACGCAGCAGGTCAGTATGATGAGGAATTTGACTGGTTGGGAATAGATGGTGATGGTAATCCAAATGTGAGATGCCAAATCTGCTTTTTTTGTAAACTTTGCAGATGAGTCATGGCTGAAAGAAGTTATGTCCATCTGGTCCAGGTGGAAAAGTGAATGACTCCATCCGAAAGAACAACATAAGTCTCTAGATATAATTGTACTATAATCTCTTATATGTTCTACAGGACTGATATTGTAAGGGGGTGAGCTAGAATTACCACCTTGCTTCCCTTCTTCTAATTGTCTTTTATCTGTTGATGTTTATGTTGGTAATGTCTACGATAAATGCTTGCGGTATTGCTACATAGTATTACTGTATGTGTTATCGCTCACATTCATGGTACTGCTACATTTATACATGTGTTACCATTCTTTGGAGAATTGTATTATGTTTGTGATAATACACTCTGGGATCGCCTTTGCTGGGGTCAAAGGTCACATGCGTTCAGCATGAAACTCAGGCGCAGAGCTGGGATTCGGGTATATCTGACACTGGGTCAGGTTTACTAACGGTGAAAGCAATGCATAAAGAAAAAAAAACATAAAACAAATCCTTGCCTGTCCGGCACTAACTAAACAAGGTACAACCTAACTACCAACTGGCGGGCTTCTCCCGTCCAGCCAAACCACAGTTACAGTGGGCACTGCTTCCTCTCACGTGTGTCTCTCACACAGACAGGCTCTCTGTGTTCCCAGGCTGAGACACTCACACAACCACCTGGCATCCTTTTATATCTGCCTCCCGTTATTCATTAGTAACCAGGTGATATACTGACCAGACTAGGCCACATAGGAAAGGTATCTGGGCGAGATATACCTGCCCTCATCCACTATTCCCACATGATTCTCACATATCCCCCCCCTCTGCTCAGACCACTCCGGTCGAGCAATGACACCCGCCAAACAGTGCACTCGGGACAGGGCATCTGCATTCCCCATCTGTACCCCTGGGCGGTGCTCCACTGTAAAAGTGTAGGCCTGCAGGGCAAGGAACCACCGGGTTACCCGGCTATTCCGTTCCTTGTTCAAGTGCATCCACATGAGAGGGGCATGGTCAGTGATCAGCATGAACTTTCGGCCCACCAGGTAATATTTGAGGGCCTCTAGAGCCCACTTAATGGCTAGGCACTCTTTCTCTATGACTGCATACTTTTGCTCATGTTTGTTCAGCTTCCTGTTGAGATAGAGGACTGGGTGTTCCACTCCGTCACTCACTTGTGAGAGTACGGCCCCGATACCGGTATCAGAGGCATCCGTTTGTGCCACAAACTCGCTGCAGAAGTCCGGAGTCACCAGTACGGGTTGAGAGCAAAGTGCCCGTTTTAGGTTATGGAAGGCTTCTTCAGCCGCTAAATTCCATTTAATCATGACGGAGTCTTTCTCTTTGGTAAGATCCGTCAGGGGGGTAGCGATGGCTGCAAAATTGGGTATGAACCAGGGATAATAGCCGGCGATCCCCAGGAAGGCTTGCACCTGCTTCTTGTTGACAGGTTGCGGCCAGTCCTGAACCGCTTGAATCTTATCAACCTGGGGTTTAACAACACCCCTCCCAATTACATACCCCAAATACCGGGCTTCTTCTAGCCCGATGTGACATTTCTTGGGGTTCGCGGTTAGACCTGCCTCCCACAGGTCGTCAATCACAGCTTGTACTTTCTGGAGATGAGTCTCCCAGTCCAAGTTGTAAATGACAATGTCATCCAAATAGGCCGAAGCGTACCGCCTATGTGGCCTCAGGACTCAATCCATCAGTCTCTGGAAGGTCGCCGGTGCCCCGTGCAGTCCAAACGGCTTATACACATACTGAAATAAACCTTCCGGCGTAGCAAATGCCGTCTTTTCTCTGGCAGCCTCAGCCAGAGGGATCTGCCAATACCCCTTTGTTAGATCTAGGGTCGTAATATACCGGGCTTTTCCTAACTGATCTATTAACTCGTCGACCCGGGGCATAGGGTAGGCATCAAATTTTGAGACCGCATTCAGTTTCCTGAAGTCATTGCAGAACCGGATGGTGCCGTCCGGTTTAGGAATTAAGAAAATCGGGCTGGACCAAGCACTGTGCGATTCCTCAATGACTCCGAACTCTAACATTGCCTTCACTTCTCGGGAAACGGCTTCACGGTGCGCTTCCGGAATTCTGTAGGGTTTCACGTGAACTGTGACACCAGGTTCAGTTATGATGTCATGTTTCATTAGCGTAGTCTGCCCGGGTTTTTCTGAGAAAAACTTTTGGTTGTGAAGTAGAAACTGCCTGACCTCAGTCTTTTGCCGCTCCGAGAGAGTCTCTGCAACCCGTACCTCCGGTACGGTATGCGAGCAGACGGGATGGGCCAGCTCCGCTGACAAAGCAGACCGATCTTTCCAGGGTTTTATCAGATTTACATGATAAATCTGTTCAGGTTTCCGTTTACCTGCCTGGTATACTTTGTAGTTTACTTCACCAACTCTTTCCTTAGGGTACCGTTACACCTAGCGACTCACCAGCGATCCCGACCAGCGATATGACGCGGTCAGGATCGCTGGTGAATCGCTTGGTGGTCGCTAGTGAGCTGCCACACAGGCAGATCTCACTAGCGACATCGCTGGGGACGGGGATCGCTACTTACCTGTCAGACGCGGCGATCCTGCGTCCTCCCGCCCGGCTCCACGTGTCGCTCGTCGTCACAGCAGGAAGCGCCGCAGGAATTGGACGACGAGGAATGGTCCAGCAGCTTCTCGCGCGATCAGCGATAACCAGCGGGGGAGCCGGTTGGAGGTAAGTATCACATGCAGCGATATCGCTAGTAATATCGCTGTAACGTCACAAAATCGGTGACTTTACAGCGACATTGCTAGCGATATCGCAGTGTGTAACGGGGGCTTTAATCTCAAAGGGGCCCTGCCACTTTGCCAGGAACTTGCTGTCCACCGTGGGGACCAGGATCAACACCCTATCTCCAGGTGCAAACGTACGGATCTTGGCGCCCCTATCATAGATTCTTTTTTGGGCTCCTTGAGTCTGCATCATAACACATGACGATAGGCATAACAGCCGCAATACGGCCCTGCATCTGTGTGACGTGATCTATCACCGTTTTAAACGGAGTGACCTGACCCTCCCAGGTTTCTTTTGCAATGTCTAACAGTCCGCGAGGACGTCGGGCGTAAAATAACTCAAAAGGCGAGAATCCCGTGGAAGACTGGGGTACTTCCCTGATGGCAAAAAGCAAATACGGAAGTAAATAGTCCCAGTTCTTCTCATCCTTGTCTATCACCTTTCTCAGCATCTGCTTCAGAGTTTTATTGAACCGTTCAACCAACCCGTCTGTTTGAGGGTGATACACGGATGTGCGTAACGGTTCGATTTGTAACAATCGGCAGAGCTCCTTCATTACCCTGGACATAAAGGGGGTCCCCTGGTCAGTGAGTATCTGTTTTGGTATACCGACCCGACTAAACACATGCACCAGTTCCTTGGCAATCGTCTTGGTGGCCGTGTTACGCAAAGGGATGGCCTCCAGGTAACGAGTGGCATAATCCAAGATGACCAGGATATGTTGGTGTCCACGTGCAGACCGTGGAAGGGGCCCAACTAAATCCATCCCAATCCTCTCAAACGGGACCTCAATAATAGGTAGGGGTACCAAAGGGCTACAGAACCGGGGCTTAGGTGCAGAGGCTTGGCAGTCAGGACAAGACTCACAATATACACGAATATCGTGATGCATGCCTGGCCAAACAAAACAGTGTAATATCCTTTCGGTGGTTTTCTGGACTCCCAGGTGACCTCCCATCACATGTCCGTGGGCCAGGTCCAGTACCTGCCGCCGGTAGGGTTTTGGCACGACTAATAGTTGCACCGTGTCTTCCCCCTTTTTCTCTATCTGATAGAGTAAATCATTCTCCAGGACCATGTAAGGATATGCCAGCCTAGAGCCAGGTTCTACGGGTACCCCATTTATCACTTTTACATTTGTCCTAGCCTGAGAAAGGGTAGGATCCTTTATTTGCTCGCTTTGGAAGTCATCTTTCTGAACTTCTAAATCTGGCAAACGGGGAGGTGGACGGCTGTCGGCCTCCTCCTCTTCCCCGGTCTCCTCCGTATCACCCGACATGACTGAAAACAGGAACTGCAGGTCATTTCCAGCAGACTCTTCCCCCCGAGTCTTCCGGGGAGACCTCTTCCAGGGGTTCGGGACCCACACGCGCCCTGGGAGAAGAATCATGTACACTATTACCCTGGGGTATCAATTGATTCTCCCACAATTGCCAGATGTGGGGAAAATCCCGGCCCAGGATAACATCATGCAATAATGCCGGAACGAGTCCCACTTTATGTTGCACAGACCCATAAGAAGTAGTAATGCATATGACCGTGGTGAGGTACGAACAGGTGTCTCCATGCACACACGTTACAGAAAATTTGTCTGATGGTCCAGTCGGGGCAGACACCAGACTGGCCTTCACCAGAGTCATCACACTTCCCGAGTCTAACAATGCCACCACATTTTGTCCATCAACAGTTAAATCACACAAGTGTTTCTCCACATCCTTTTGACCGGCATTCACACTCACTACCCATGCAACCATAGACATGCGGTTTTTAGAGTCTGTGACTTCGTACTGCATGGGTTCAGTAGTGACCGGACAGTTCGCAGCAATGTGTCCCATCTCTTGGCAGCGAAAACACCTAACGGGCCCCTTGCTTAGACCAAAGTTCGTTACTCTCGGCCTCGCAGTGCGGGCAGTCCGTTTTCCTCCCCCTCTGTCTTAGGGATTTTTCCTTCTCCCCTACTCCCTGGAACAGTCTTATCGGTTCCACGTGGAGACGATGAAGGACGAGGTGGGGTAGCGTCGTCTCAGAGTCCTTCCGCCACGGAGTAACGTTCAACCAGATCCACCAGTTGATCTGCCGTCGTAGGATTTCCATGGCTTACCCACTTCCTCAGGGCTGGCGGTAGAGCTCTCAGGTACTTGTCCATGATGACTCTCTGGATTATCTCTGGCGCTGTCAACACCTCGGGTTGTAGCCACTTCTTCGTCACGTGGATCAGGTCGAACATCTGTGACCACGGTGGTTTATCCGGCTGATAAGTCCATTGATGCACTCTCTGTGCACGGACAGCGGTCGTCACTCCCAGCTGGGCCAAGATCTCGTCTTTCAGTTTGTCAAAGTCCTGCGCGGCTTCAGGCTCTAAGACATAATATGCCTTTTGGGCCTCACGGGAAAGAAACCGGGCAATCAGGCCGGCCCACCGTGCCTCCGGCCATTTTTCTCGCACCGCCGTCCGTTCAAACGTGGTTAGGTATGCCTCGACGTCGTCTTCGGTCGTCATCTTCTGCCAGTACCGGCTCACATGAATCACTCTCGACTCGGCTTCCAGGTTAACCTCAGGTAAGCTTGCCAAGCGCTGCGCCACCTGCTGGAGAAGCGAACGATCGGTAGCTGTCATGTCCACCAACTCCTTCAGCTGGGCCATCATCACCCGATTAGCTTCTTGCTGGACGGCGGTGGACTGTACCAGCGCTTTCACCACGTCCTCCATGCTCAAGCTTCTAACGTGATGCCCGCATTCTCCACCACAATGTGATAATACACTCCGGGATCGCCTTTGCTGGGGTCAAAGATCACATGCGTTCAGCATGAAACTCAGGCGCAGAGCTGGGATTCGGGTATAACTGACACTGGGTCAGGTTTATTAACGGTGAAAGCAATGCATAAAGAAAAAAAACATAAAACAAATCCTTGCCTGTCCGGCACTAACTAAACAAGGTACAACCTAACTACCAACTGGCGGGCTTCTCCCGTCCAGCCAAACCACAGTTACAGTGGGCACTGCTTCCTCTCACGTGTGTCTCTCAAACAGACAGGCTCTCTGTGTTCCCAGGCTGAGACAATCACACAACCACCTGGCATCCTTTTATATCCGCCTCCCATTATTCATTAGTAACCAGGTGATATACTGACCAGACTAGGCCACATAGGAAAGGTATCTGGGTGAGATATACCTGCCCTCATCCACTATTCCCACATGATTCTCACATGTTGTATTGTGTTTCTTATTGTCATACTGTATATAGTGTAATGTGATGATGTGCACTGATGTTCATGTACAGTTTAGGGTAAGTAAAGTGCATTCTTTTGGGACAATAGAGGAGGGGACTTTAGTATTATAGTTCTTAAAAATATTGTGGTAGGTGTACTTCTTTTGTGGGCCAATAGATGGGGGAATACTAGTGTGCACTGTAGGTATAGTTTATAGTATGGTTATAGGGGGTTGACTGTAGGAGGGGCTGCTGGGTAGTAAGACAGGAGTTTTTTGGAAGTTAGTTCAGACGGGGCCAGGGTGCCCATGTGTCCACATGGGCTATAGGCCCGGACAGCTCAGCAGCCACGTAACGTTAAATCGCTGTAGCCCACATTACCCACTGCCACTGTGTATCATAGCAGTGGTCAGTACAGGAAAGGAAAGATGTGGTGACTTACTGCATGGGCGGATGCCTTTAGGGCAGGAGTTGGTTGGACTGAGGAGATGACGGAAGTTGGAGCTTCGACCAGAATGCTACAGATGGGTCGGATGCTTTACCAGAGGCAACCGAACCTGGTGACTGATGATTTCGAGTCTGGGGCAAAACAGGCAGAAGGAATTGTCATCATGGTGAGGTCAGGCCAGCAAGGAACTGGGGAGCAGTCTAGGACGGTCCGGTCCGGGCGTGCACTGCCCAGAAGTGACAGCTAAACAGGGAAAGATGAGGAAACAAGTGAATATCATGTGCCAACTGTGGATGTAACTTGTGAAATATTAAGTAAAGAGAATGTTCAAGTTATTCTGGACTGTGTTCCATTACTGGGGTTCGCCTGAAAGAGGGACCGTCGTCGCGTGGGAAGTGCCCAGGAAAGTCTGGATTTGGAGATGCCGGTATGCTGAAGAGAAGAATACAGTTTCCTGTAGGGGAAGGACTGGACATAGATGTTACAGTATCTCAGGTCACGACTTCAGTCCTGTCCTCCCCTTACAACATCTACCAATATATGGCCACCGTATGGCATTTATATCGGTCTTGATCTTTGCATAGTTTTTTTTTCAGTGGCAGCATGATTATCTGCTGAGGTTCGCCTTTACTCATTATGTTTAGGTTGTGGTAAAGCAGTTGTAAATATGGTTACCTACAGCTCTGGCAAAAATTAAGAGACCACTTTCAAATGTTCAGTTTGTCTGATTTTTCTCTTTATAGGTATATTTTTCTGTAAAATGTAAATTGTTATTTTAGTCTATAAACTTCTGACATGTCTCCGAATTTCCAAGCAATAAATTTTGTATTTTTTTTGTCAAAGAAAAATGTTCAAAATTTATAAAAAACAGTGCTTTCAGACCTCAAATAATGCAAAGAAAACAAGTTCATAATCATTTAGAAACAACAATACTTTCAGGAAGAGTTCTGAAATCAATATTTTGTGGAATAACCATGATTTTTACAAACCGCTTCAATGCGTCTTGGCTTGCTTGCCACCAGTATTTCACAAAAATTTAAGCAGTTCTTCTTTGATGGCTTGTGACTATCCATCATCCTCTTGATTACATTCCAGAGGTTTCAATGGGGTTCAGGTCTGGAGAATGGGCTGCCCATGACAGGGATTTGATGTGGTGGTCTCTTAATTTTTTCCAGAGCTGTAGGTTAGAGGCCCACTCAAATGTGTTGTCACCCCCTGAGCTGAACCCAAGCTATGCATCTGGATATAATATTTTTGATTATGGTCCAGTCAAGGAATGGATACATTTGGATAGGTAAGCCTTCACTTAGGATTCCCAACCAAACCCATAATACATCACAATATTATTAATACATGTGGGTAAAGATGGCATTATTATTATTCTATTGGGGCAAAGTTGGCATTATTAATATTGTTTGGGGAAAAGGTGGCATTATTGTTGTATGGAGGCAAAAAGTGGGCATTATTGCATGTGGGGAATAAAGAGTGCACTATTATTGAATAAAAGCACAAAGGGGGTATTATTGTGTAGGGCCACAAATAAGGCATCATTATTGTATAGGGGTATAAATGGGATGTAATTATTGAGTAGGGGTGCAAAGGGGACATAATTTAGAGGACATAATTTTTTTTATGGAGCACAAGGTGGGAGTTTGCAAAGGTGACATGATTGTTTCCAGAGCCATATAGTTCACTATAACTGTGTGAACAAGAAAGAGGTGTAATGTTTGTTATGGAGGAGGGCTTATAACTGACATATGGCAATGTGGGACAGAAATATTTTTATATAGCCTGCTACTGAGTGTAAAATATTTCCGTGTCATGTCCTGCAAAAACAATATCCATATAAAGTTTTATAAAGTTTTCATGGCGGTCTGGACTGGGTAAGAAAGAATGGAAAATGAATTACGTCAATCAAACAGAATGTCACCAGTGAGTTACTGGATTCATGTTTATCAAATATATTTACCTAGTATACAGTGCCTCTGTGAACAATTGGTATCTACTGCTGTTCGGTCACTGCATGGTGGTAATATTGGTGTTAGTACAGTTGTTTTCGTTAATGATGTGCATGGTGGTATTATATGGTTGTTATGTGGTAGTAATATGTGGTCATGGATAGATAGTACTATTTGTTCTTTATGCAAGTTTGTTGGTAGTGTTAATGTTAGTATAGTGGGACTTGTCCACTAACAGTATTATTATTATTTATTTATATAGTGCCATTAATTCCATGGTGCTGTACATAAGAAGGGAGGTTACATACAAAGTTATAGATATTGTTAACAGTAAACAAATAATTTACAATGACAGACTGGTACAGAGGGGAGGGGAACCTGTCCTTGCCGACTTACATTCTATGAGCTAGTGGGAAAGAGACAGAAGATCGGGGGTACAGCAGCTCTGGTGGTTTTGAGGTGGCAGCTCAGGCGGTGGTGAGGCAGCAGAATGGTTATTGAACGCTGTAAGCTTTCCTGAAAAGATGGGTTTTCAGGTTCTGTTTGAAGGATCCGAGGGTGGTGGATAATCGGACGTGTTGAGGCATGGAATTCCAGAGGATAGGGGATATTCGGGAGAAATCTTGGAGGCAGTCGTGTGAGGATGGAATAAGTGTGGAGGAGAGTAGGAGGTCTTGGGAGGATCGAAGATTACGTGAGGGAAGATGTAGGGAGATTAGTTCAGAGATATAGGGAGGGGATAGGTTGTGGATGGCTTTGTAGGTCAGTGTTAGTAGTTTGAACTGGATTTGTTGGTGAATTGGGAGCCAGTGGAGGGATTTGCAGAGGGGTAGAGACAGGGGAGTAGCGAGGAGAGAGGTGGATTAGTCGGGCAGCAGAGTTGAGGACAGACTGGAGTGGTGCAAGAGAGTTAGCAGGAAGGCCACAGAGAAGAATGTTATAGTAGTCAAGACGGGAGATGATGAGGGCATGTACAAGTGTTTTAGTAGATTGAGGGCTGAGGAAGGGACGGATTCTGGAAATATTTTTGAGTTGGAGGCGATAGGAGGTGGCAAGAGTTTGGACGTGTTTTTTGAAGGACAGGGCAGAGTCGAGAGTTACTCCGAGACAGTGGATTTCAGGTGCGGGAGAGAGCTTGATGCCAATTACCATAATAGATAGATTGGGTAGGGAAGATACGTGAGATGGAGGAAAGATAATGAGTTCAGTTTTGTCTACATTGAGTTTTAGGAAGCGAGAGGTGAAAAAGGAGGATATGGCTCATAGACACTCCGGGATTCTGGACAGCAGAGAGGTGATGTCTGGGTCAGAGAGGTAGATCTGAGTGTCATCCGCATACAGGTGGTACTGGAAGCCATGGGACTTTATGAGTTGTCCTAGGCCAAGAGTATAGATGGAAAAAAGTAGGGGCCTGTCAGAGTTCCCCTTCCGTTCTCCCTCTGGTGGTGGCAGGAGGTAGTGCTGTTGGTTTAAGTGGTAGTGATCTGCCACCTGATGAGGAAGATAACGATTTGGATCTCTGGAGTATCAGACTGGATATAAGACAGCCGACGCCCTATCAGGGTGCTGGTGATTCAGTCTACTTCTCAGGTCCTGGACTTCAACTCTCTTCCAGTCTTCTCAAGTTAAGTTTGTTTTTTGCTAATTTTCACTCTTGCGCTTGTTGGTCAATTCAGTTTTTTGTGTAATCAGCTTGCCCCTGCTGGGGCTATGCTGAATTTCCACTCCTATTAATCAGTATTTGCCCATCTGCTTTTTGTTCCTTATTAGATTGGCCTCTTTTTTGCTCTGTCTCCGAATATTTCAGAGTGCTGATATAGGTTTAGAAGTCTAGTGACTTCAGGGTTATTTTTGCTATCAGAAGTGTTGGACAATATTTTTGTAGGTTGTTTTTGGCAGATTGCAGACAGTGTCTTTCCTATTCTGTCCTTTTTAGTTAGCCGGGCCCCATCGTTTGCTCAGCCTATTTTCCTGCCTGTGTTTGTGCTTTCATCTTGTTTCACCATCAATACATGTGTGGGGGCTGTCTTTCCTTTGGGGGTCTGCTCTGGGGCAGTTAGGTTTCCTCTTTTCCTGCTTTAGGCTTATGTAGATCTCCGGTTGTGACGAGGCATCTAGGACCAACGTAGGAACGCTCCACGACTGCTTCTAGTTGTGCGGTTAAGATCAGGGATCTGCAATCTGCATAGTTACCAACTTCTCTGGTTTTCTGAGACTTAGCTTGTCTTGTTTTTCCTCCTCGGTTTCCCTTTCATAACAGGGGCCCCAGGGCCGAGCCTTGGGGGACTCCAACAGAGAAAGGGTGGGATGAGGAGGTAGTGTGGGAGTGGGAAACGCTGAATGTGCGGTCAGAAAGATATGAGGCAGTCCAGGACATGTATGGTGTTTTTTGCATAGTGGTATTATTTGCTGAATGTGTTTTTTATATCTTTGGAGGTTTGTTTCCTTTTTTGTTGTTTCTTTTTGAGAGGGAGAATATATATTCTTAGGCTAGTTTCACACTTGCTTTTTTTTGCAGCGCGTTTTTCCCGCAAAAAAACGCATTGAAAAAACGCATACAAAAGCATACAACTGCTGCGTTTTTTTCAAGCATTTTTATGAGCATGCATGAAAAAAACGCAGCGTTTTTATGTGTTTGTATGCGTTTTTAGTGCGTTTTTACCGCGTTTGCGTTTTTTTCCAACATTAGGTGGCCCCTCACACTAACCCAAACCATGACTTTACTAACCCTAACCCTGACCCTAACCCTTAACCCTAACCCTCACCCTAACCCAAACCATACTTAACCCTAACCCAAACCCTAAACCCTAACTAACCCTAACCCTAACCTTAACCCTGACCGTAACCCTAACCCTGACCCTAACCCTAACCCTAACCCTGACCCTAACCCTAACCCTAACCCTGACCCTAACCCTAACCCTGACCCTAACCCTAACCCTAACCCTAACCCTGACCCTAACCCTGACCCTAACCCTGACCCTAACCCTAACCCTAACCCTGACCCTAACCCTAACCCTGACCCTAACCCTAACCCTGACCCTAACCCTAACCCTAACCCTGACCCTAACCCTAACCCTGACCCTAACCCTTAACCAAACCATACTTAACCCTAACCCTGACCCTAACCCTTAACCAAACCATACTTAACCCTAACCCTAACCCTGACCCTGACCCTAACCCCCCTTAACTAACCCTAACTCTAACCCAAACCCCTAAATTCCATGGTTAACAAAAAAAAACGCATGTGCAAAAAAACGCATACATGAGCATGCCAGTGCGCACGTATGCGCATACATAGGCTATAATGGCCATTTTTAGCGCAAAACGTGCGCATACGTGCGCATGCGCTTTTTTGCAGGGCCAAAAAATGCAACATGCTGCGTCTGGAAAATACAAACGCACACCCCAAAAAAACGCAGCGCATGAAAATCGCATACGTGCGCTTACCAGCGCGCAGGTATGCGCACCCATGTTAAATATAGGGGAAAAAACGCATGCGCACGTATGCGTTTTTTTCCAGCGCAAAAAAACGCAAATGTGAAACCAGCCTTACAGACCAGATCTATGGGGGATCTCGGTTCCAAATCTTGCCCCTTGACCTATAGATCTCTAGTTATGCTGTTGAAAATGAATGCTAAGTTTAGGCTAATCATTAAATAATCTACTGATTTACTACGATATTTTGACAATATTTGTTCATAGAGACTGTAGATCGTAAGTCAATACAACCCCATATGTTGAAAACCAGCTGTATTCATGCCTAGACAATGAGTGTTTTCAATGTTTTCAATGTTTTTATCTTGATATGTTAGACTAGTCAAATCTGGGGATTCAAAACACATTTCTAGTTAATGCATGGATTGTGTCATGCTTAATTATGCACATATAGATATGAAGCAAATCTTTTAATACCTAATTTACACATGCCTTAGTAAAATGTACAATGAGTCTTTCAATAGCATCATAGAAGTGGATTTATATCAGACAAGTACTGTATATCTCTTGTATTATAATGGCTGTTGGTTTATATTCAATGTCGTTTTCAAAAATTTATATACCATATCTAGTTTTGTTCATTTCAGTATTGACACATGGTGAGCAAAAAAGCAAATATTCCCTGGATCAATATAAATCTATATTTTTAATTAAGAGGATTGCAGTCAAATGAATGACAGAATTAAATTAGACCTTATAGTATCTGGACATAGCACTAAGGACACACAAAACTTTTGGCCTTTACACAAAATGTTTCTTCGTATCATGTTACAATATTTTTAGGGGATGACAAAACTCTTATGTAGAATATAAAATTCATGCGGAGCCCAATACACCATAATTCTGAAAACCTATTATTTTGTTCCCTAAATTAAATTCTTTCGTAATACGCACCTCAATACAGGAAGTTACAGTAGAGTCTAAAAAATCCCCAGTGGCCAGTGTGAGAATTGCAAGATTTATATATTTTATTAATACAAATTGTGCCATTTAAAAAAAAAAGAAAAATTGCAAAAATGTTAAAAAAGATACATTTAACCCCTTCACCTCCAGTCTGTTTTCACCTTCCTGACCAAGCCATTTTTTATTTTCATTTCTGACCAATGTAATTTCACGAGGCAATAACTCTAGAAGACTTCAACATATGATTCTGAGATTGTTTTTTTCCTGACATCTTGAATTTCATATTAGTGGTAAATTTAGGTCAATGTGATTAGTGTTTATTATTATTATTATTTAATTATATAGCGCCATTAATTCCATGGTGCTGTATATGAGAAGGGGGGTTACATACAAAGTTATAGATATCGTTAACAGTAAACAAATTTATAATAACAGACTGGTACAGAGGGGAGAGGACCCTGTCCTTGCGGACTTACATTCTACCGGATAGTGGGGAAGAGACAGAAGGTCGGGGGTGCAGCAGCTCTGGTGGTGATGAGGCGGCAGCTCCGGCGATGGTGAGGCGGCAGAATGGTTATTGCAGGCTGTATGCTTTCCTGAAAAGATGGGTTTTCAGGTTCCGTTTGAAGGATCCAAGGGTGGTGGATAATTGGACATGTTGAGGCATGGAATTCCAGTGGATAGGGAATATTCAGGAAAAATCTTGGAGGTGGTTGTGCGGGGAACGAATAAGTGTGGAGGAGAATAGGAGGTCTTGGGAGGATCAAAGATTACTTGAGGGAAGATATTGGGAGATTAGTTCAGAGATATAGGGAAGGGAAAGGTTGTGGATGGCTTTGTTGGTCAGTGTTAGTAGTTTGAACTGGATTCGTTGGGGAATTGGGAGCCAATGGAGGGATTTGCAGAGGGGAGAGACAGGGGAGTAGCGAGGAGAGAGGTGGATTAGTCGGGCAGCAGAATTGAGGACAGACTGGAGTGGTGCAAGAGCGTTAGCAGGGAGGCCACAGAGGAGAGTGTTGCAGTAGTCAAGGCGGGAGATGATGAGAGCATGTACAAGAGTTTTAGTAGATTGAGGGCTGAGGAAAGGATGGATTCTGGAAATATATTTGAGTTGGAGGCGATAGGAGGTGGCAAGAGTTTGGACATGTGGTTTGAAGGACAGGGCAGAGTCGAGAGTTACTCCGAGGCAGCGGATTTCAGGTGCGGAAGAGAGCGTGATGCCGTTTACCATAATAGATAGATCGGGTAGGGAAGATACGTGAGATGGAGGAAAAATAATGAGTTCAGTTTTGTCTACATTGAGTTTTAGGAAGCGAGAAGTGAAAAAGGAGGATATGGCTAATAGACACTCCGGGATTCTGGACAGCAGAGAGGTGACATCTGGGCCAGAGAGGTAGATCTGAGTGTCATCTGCATACAGGTGGTACTGGAAGCCATGGGACTTTATGAGTTGTCCTAGGCCAAGAGTATAGATGGAAAAAGTAGGGGTCCCAGGACAGAGCCTTGGGGTCTCCAACAGAGAGGGGGCGGAATGAGGAGGTAGTGTCGGAGTGGGAAACGATGAATGTGCGGTCAGAAAGGTATGAGGAAATCCAGGACAGGGCAAAGTCTTTGATGCCAAGGGAAGAAAGAGTCTGTAGCAGTAGGCAGTGGTCAACTGTGTCAAAGGCAGAGGACAGGTCGAGAAGGAGGAGGATGGAGAACTGTCTGTTAGCTTTGGCTGTGAGTAAGTCATTAGTAATTTTGGTCAGGGCAGTTTCAGTGGAATGGTGGGGGGCGGAGGCCAGATTGCAGGATGTCAAGGAAGGAGTTAGATGAGAGGTGGGAGGAAAGTTGAGCATGGACATGCTGTTCAAGGAGTTTGGAAGCAAACGGGATCAGTGATATGGGGCAATAGCTGGGCATAGCAGTTGGGTCAAGGTTTGATTTTTTTGAGGATGGGTGTTATGGTGGCATGTTTGCAGGCAGAGGGGAAGGTGCCAGAAGTTAAGGATAGGTTGAAAAGATGGGTTAGGGCTGGAATGATCATGTTAGTGAGGTTGGGGAGCAGGTGGGAAGGGATGGGGTCAAGTGCACTTGTGGTGAGGTGTGATTTGGAAAGGAGATGAGTAAGCTCTCCTTCAGTGATGTTGGAGAGGGAGGCTATTAGGGAAGGGCAGAGGTTTGGTATGTGGAGTGGTTGGGGTGGTGGAACTGTAAAGGTTTGCCTTGTTTGGTCGATCTTGTTTTTGAAGTAGGTGGCAAAGTCCTCAGCAGAGATGAGTGGAGTTAGAGGTGCCAGTGGTGGGTGGAGGAGAGAGTTAAATGTGCTGAACAGTTGTTTTGGCTTGTGGGATAATGAAGATACAAGGTTTGTGAAATAGGTCTGTTTAGCAGAGGCGAGGACTGATTTAAAGGCAAGTGTAGCTTGTTTGAAAGTAGTGAAGTTGTCTGGCAGGCGTGTTTTCTTCCAATGCCGCTCCGCGACCCTAGATGCTTGTCGAAGTTTTTTGGTGAGGTTGATTTGCTAGGGTTGCCTATTGGTTTGTCGCACTTTGGCATGCATGAGAGGAGCGCCTGAGTCTATGGCTGATGTGAGGGTGGCGTTGTAGAAAGCAATGGCACTGTCAGTATTGTGGAGTGAAGATATGGAGGACAGAGGTAGAAGGGAGTCTGAGAGTCTGTGAATGTCTAGGTGTGAGAGGTTTCTGCGGGGATGTGCTAGTGGCTGGACATGGGGGGCAGGTGAGCAGGACAAGGATGAGAAGGTGAGTAGATGGTGGTCAGATGGGGGAAGGGAGAGGTTGCTAGGTTAGATAAGGAACAGAGGCGGGTGAATATGAGGTCTAATGTATGTCCATCTGTGCGGGTGGCTGTGGAGGACCACTGAGTAAGTCCAAAGGATGAGGTAAGTGAAAGGAGTTTGGAGGCTACTGGCTGGTGGGTGTCGATGGGGATGTTGAAGTCCCCCATGATGATGGTGGGGATGTCAGAACAGAGAAAGTGGAAGAGCCAGGTGGAGAATTGGTCGATGAAGGCAGTGGCTGAGCCCGGTGGTCGGTATATGACAGCCATTTGGAGATTAGAGGGAGATTAAATACGGACAGAGTAAACCTCGAAAGAAGGGAGGATAAGGAAGGGTGGCGGGTGGATAGGGTTGAAGGAGCAGTTTTTAGGAAGGAGGAAACCCACTCCTCCACCATGTCTGTAGCCAGGGCGAGGAGGGTGGGTAAAGTGGAGGCCGCCATAACTCAGCGCGGCTGGGGAGGCCATGTCAGGGGGTGTCAGCCAGGTCTCAGTGTGGGCCAGGAAGGAAAGTTTGCGGGAGGTAAAGAGGTTGTGGACAGGGCCGGTTTTAGGCAAAGTGGGGCCCTAGGCAAAGATTAAAATGGGGCCCCAAAAGCTAACATATTGGACATCACACAGAAGCATTTCGGTTGTATTTATATGCGCTGAGTTCAGGCCGCTAAATGAGTGTGATCGACAATATTGAAGTCGTTCAACACTTCTTTCCCGGCCTCTTTCCACCGTCTGAGAAAGAATGATGGGGACAGAACAATCACTAATGGATCACTAACAAATCACCATACAGTATCATGTTATCAGCAGCACATCTACAGTTTACACCCCATAGTCCTCCATATAATATAATCTGCCCCATAGTCCTCCATATAGTATAATAAACTCCTCAGTTCTCCATATTGCATAATTCACTCCCCATAGTCCTCCATATTTTATAATACACTCCCTATAGTCCTCCATATAATATAATGTACTCCATAGTCCTCCATATAGTATAATACACTCCTCAGTCCTCCATATAGTATAATACACTCCCCATAGTCCTCAATATAGTATAATACACTCCTCATAGCCCTCCATTAAAATACACTTAGTTCTCCATATAGTATAATACACTCCCCATAGTCCTCCATATATTAAAATACACTGCTCAGTCCAGCATATAGTATAATACACTCCTCATAGTGCTCCATATAGTATAATGCACCGCCATAGTCATCCATGTAGTACAATTCACTTCCCATAGTATAAAGCACACCATAGTTCATCATATAATGTATTCCCCATAGTCCTCAATACAGTATAATGCAGCCCACATAGAGCATAATGCAGCCACCCCACAGAGTATAATGCAGCCCCGCCATACAATATAATGTAATCCCCATAGAATATAATGCAGCCCCCCTCTTATAGTATAATGCAGCCACCCCTTAGAGCATAATGGAGCTACCCCTCAGAGTATAATGCAGCTATTCCACAGAATATAATGTAACCCCCCATAGAAAATAATGCAGCCCCTCCATAGAATATATGGCAACCCCCTCATAGAGTATAATGCAGCCCCTTATATAGTATAATGTAGCCCTTCTCATATAGTATAATGCAGCCCCCATAGAATATAATAAAGCCCCCATACAATATAATCTAGCCCCCACAGATAATGCCGCCCCCCATAGAATACAATGTAGCCTCCTCATATAGTATAATGTAGCCCCCTCATAGAGTATGATGCAATCACCGCCCATAGAATATAATAAATATAATACAGCCCCCCATAGAATATAATGTAGCCCCAAATAGAATAAAATTCTGCCCACCTCCCCATAGAATATAATGTAAAATGTACCCCCTTGGTATATAACTCAGCTGCATAGTATAAAGCACAGCACCACCATGGTATATAGAACAGCCCACCATGGTATATAGCACAGTACCACATGGTATATAGCACAGCCCACCATGGTATATAGCCCAGCATGGTATGTAGCCCAGCACCACATGGTATATAGCCCATCATGGTATATAGCCCAGCACCACATGGTATATAGCCCAGCACAGTGTACAGCCCAGCATAGTATACAGCCCAGCACAGTATACAGCCCAGCATAGTATACAGCCCAGCATAGTATATAGCCCAGCATAGTATATAGCCCAGCACAGTATACAGCCTAGCATAGTATAGAGCCCAGCACAGTATATAGCCCAGCATAGTATACAGCCCAGCATAGTATACAGCCCAGCATAGTATATAGCCCAGCACACAGCCTAGCACAGTATACAGCCCAGCATAGTATATAGCCCAGCACAGTATACAGCCCAGCATGGTATATAGCCCAGCACAGTATACAGCCCAGCATTGTATATAGCCCAGCATAGTATATAGCCCATCATAGTATACAGCCCAGCATGGTATATAGCCCACCATAGTATACAGTCTAGCATGGTATACAGCCCAGCACAGTATACAGCCCAGCATGGTATATAGCCCAGCATAGTATACAGCCCACCATAGTTTATAGCCCAGCATGGTATATAGCCCACCAATGCCACAATAGTATATAGCCCAGCACAGTATACAGCCCAGCATGGTATAAAGCCCACCAATGCCACCATAGTATATAGCCCAGCACAGAGTATAGCCCAGCATAGCATATAGTCGCTCCCCCCCAGAATGGCCCCACAGTCCAGTACTCATACTGATATATTAAAAAAAAACAAAAAAATATTCTCACCTTCTCCTTGTGCCCGCGCTGCTGGCTGCTCCTGTCTCCTGCTCTGCCGGCACACAGTGAGAGTGCGATGATGTCATCGCGCACCCGCTGTGTCAGTGGCAGAGCGGGGAATGATGGGAGAGGGAGCGTTGGCTGACGCTCTCTCCTCCATTATTGCTTTGAACTGTACTGGCAGTCGCCGGTATAGTTCAATGCTGCGGCGGGGGGAGTCGGCACTGGGGGAAAGCGGGCCCCCTGCTTCAAGGGGCCCTATAGCAGCTGTGTGATGTGCTGCTAGCTGGGGGCCCCTTGTGGAGCGGGGGCCCTAGGCAGCTGCCTGGTCTGCCTGCCCCTAACGCCGGCCCTGGTTGTGGATCACGTAGAGCTTGTTGCAGATGGAGCGAGCATTCCAAAGAGCTCCAGAAAGAGGGTGCGGGAGGGAAGGGGGTCAGTGGCACAGGTTTTATGTGTGAGAGATTGCGGCAGTTTCTCTTAGTGTGAGAAAGATAGGGATGAGGATTAGTGGGATGTATTGTTGTAGTGTTTATTTATGGAAATATCGAAAATTTGACAACAAAAAATTAAAATTGTGTCATTTGCCCTTAAATCAGATAGTTATACCACACAAAATAAATAATAAATAACATTTATCACTTGTCAAATTCATATCTGCATAATTTTCAAGCATAATATTGTTTTTTGTTAGGAAGTCACAAGGGTTAAAAGTGTATCATCAGTTTCTGATTTTTTTCAACCAAATTTAAAAAACTATTTTTTTAGGGACCACATCCCAACTGTATGATGATAGAAAATACCCAAAAGTGACACCATTTTAAAAACTACTCCCCTCAACGTCTTCAAAACCACCTTCAAGAAGTTTATTAATCCTTTAGATGCTTCCAGGAATTAAATCAAAGTGGAAGGAAAAAATTAAAATATTAAAATTTCCCACAAAAATATTGCTTTATTCCCAAACTTTTCATTTTCAAAAGAATAACAGGAAAAAATGGACCACAAAATTTGTTGTGCTATTTCTCCTGAGTACAATGATACCCCATATGTGGTGGAAACTACTGTTTGGGTGCACGTCAGGGCTTGGAAAGGGAAGGAGCGCCAACTGACTTTTTGTAATGCAGAGACCCTGATATACTTAAATATAATTCTGGACTAATTATTCAACGGCTCATATACAAAAAAAAATCAATCCTTAAAAGATACTTTATTAACCAATCATTAAAAAGTTTTCAAAACTTCAAAAAACAGGCAAACAAAAATAGGCTTAGGCTAGTTTCACACTTGCTTTTTTTTGCAGCGCGTTTTTCCCGCAAAAAAACGCATTGAAAAAACGCATACATAAGCATACAACTGCTGCGTTTTTTTCAAGCATTTTTATGAGCATGCATGAAAAAAACGCAGCGTTTTTATGCGTTTGTATGCGTTTTTAGTGCGTTTTTACCGCGTTTGCGTTTTTTTCCAACATTTTTAGGTGGCCCCTCACACTACCCAAACCATGACTTTACTAACCCTAACCCTGACCCTAACCCTAACCCTAACCCTGACCCTAACCCTAACCCTAACCCTGACCCTAACCCTTAACCAAATCATACTTAACCCTAACCCAAACCCTAAACCCTAACTAACCCTAACCCTAACCCTGACCCTAACCCTAACCCTAACCCTGACCCTAACCCTAACCCTAACCCTGACCCTAACCCTAACCCTGACCCTAACCCTTAACAAAACCATACTTAACCCTAACCCTGACCCTAACCCTAACCCTAACCCTGACCCTAACCCTAACCCTAACCCTGACCCTAACCCTAACCCTAACCCTAACCCTGACCCTAACCCTTAACAAAACCATACTTAACCCTAATCCTGACCCTAACCCTGAACCTAATCCTTAACAAAACCATACTTAACCCTAACCCTGACCCTAACCCTAACCCTGACCCTAACCCTAACCCTGACCCTAACCCTAACCCTAACCCTGACCCTAACCCTAACCCTAACCCTAACCCTTAACAAAACCATACTTAACCCTAATCCTGACCCTAACCCTGACCCTAATCCTTAACAAAACCATACTTAACCCTAACCCTGACCCTAACCCTAACCCTAACCCTGACCCTAACCCTAACCCTAACCCTAACCCTGACCCTAACCCTTAACAAAACCATACTTAACCCTAATCCTGACCCTAACCCTGACCCTAACCCTTAACCAAACCATACTTAACCCTAACCCTGACCCAAACCCCAACCCTAACCCTGACCCTGACCCTAACCCTAACCCTAAACCCCCTTAACTAACCCTAACTCTAACCCAAACCCCTAAATTCCATGGTTAAAAAAAAAAACGCATATGCAAAAAAACGCATACATGAGCATGCCAGTGCGCACATATGCGCATCCATAGGCTATAATGGCCATTTTTAGCGCAAAACGTGCGCATATGTGCGCATGCGCTTTTTTGCAGGGCCAAAAAATGCAACATGCTGCGTCTGGAAAATACCAACGCACACCCCAAAAAAACGCAGCGCATGAAAATCGCATACATGCGCTTACAAGCGCGCAGGTATGCGCACCCATGTTAAATATAGGGGAAAAAACGCATGCGCAGGTATGCGTTTTTTTCCAGCGCTAAAAAACGCAAATGTGAAACCAGCCTTATTGCTGATTTTCAAGATCCAGCCACAAACACTAGAGAGTCATTCCAATGTCAGGTAGAGGGTCACAAACCTATTTGTCCCTATAGTGCCCTATATCTCTCTCCTACCTGACAGCGGAGGTTGGCACCCTCTTGATACGCAAATGGCGCCCCCGCTCCTCGGTGGCTCTCCCTAATCACCCTGTTGACTCCTATGTAAATAACATCAGCTTGGAGTACAACAGATGGCCGGGGACAAAAATATAATAGATAATAACCCCATGCCACAAACCACCAAGACAAAAATGTAAGGAATAGTAACTGGAAAAAACTCTAATTTTTGGCAGATTTGTAAACATTTGCTTTGGGAGGAAAAGGGGTCTAAATAACCCTATTTAGGTGTCTCCCTGCCTGACAGCGGAGCTTTTACACCCTACGTTACTCTGGTGCCCCCGCTCCACGTGGGCTGACCCTTACTGACCCCTACACTTCTCACCCAGAAAGAGGAAAGAGGGTGTCAGAACATATGGCCAAGGGAGACAGGGGTAATAACTTAGAATTATCCCTGAAAAAATCCCCCCCAAAGACAAAAAATGTTTTAATAATAATAAAAAAATGTATCTGCAAACTGATGTATACAGTGTACGGGATAATAGTGCATTAGCAAAGGCAGTTGTAAGTAAAGGGGGTAAGATATCAATCAGAACAGATGCACAATCATTTAAATGTTCTTAAGCAGCATTAATGTACCATTCTCACATCACAGAACGCTGCTATTACCTCTAATCCCCAACAACACATTTTTCATATTGCATCATGCCCAAAACAATGAGCCATTGATCGCTCAGGCTCAAAATTGCACTGTCCCAAAAAAAAAAAAAAAAAATCAGCAAATTAACAAATATGTAAGAACTTAGCTAATGGCCACTGAAAAATCACCTCAATATATATAGTAGGCGGGGTAAAAGTACATTGACAAAGGCAGTTTCAAATAAAGGGGGTAAGGTATCAATCAAAACAGATATACAACCATCTGAGTATTCTTAAACAGCATTAATAAACATTTCTCAAATCACCAACCGCTGCTATTACCTATAATCCCCCATAACAGCATATTTTCATATTGCTTCATGCCCAAAAACAATAAGCCATTGATCACCCGGCTCAAACTGCACTATCCCCAAGTATTAAATCAACAAAATTGACAAATATGTAAGAACTTAGCTCATGGCCAATGAAAAATCGCCTCGACGCGTTTCCCTCCCGTAAAAGGAGTTCATCAGGAGGCTCATGATGTATTATGAATGCTCCCTCCGAGCATCAGATGTCATGCCTGGTTGCAGGTATCAGGCATGACATCTGATGCTCGGAGGGAGCATTCATAATACATCATGGGGATAGTGCAATTTGAGCCCGGTGATCAATGGCTTATTGTTTTTGGGCATGAAGCAATATGAAAATATGCTGTTATGGGGGATTAGAGGTAATAGCAGCGGTTGGTGATTTGAGAAATGTTTATTAATGCTGTTTAAGAATACTCAGATGGTTGTACATCTGTTTTGATTGATACCTTACCCCCTTTATTTGAAACTGCCTTTGTCAATGTACTATCACCCCGCCTACTATATAAATTGAGGTGATTTTTCAGTGGCCATGAGCTAAGTTCTTACATATTTGTTAATTTGCTGATTTTTTTTGTTTTTGTTTTTTTTGGGACAGTGCAATTTTGAGCCTGAGCGATCAATGGCGCATTGTTTTGGGCATGATGCAATATGAAAAATGTGTTGTTGGGGATTAGAGGTAATAGCAGCGTTCTGTGATGTGAGAATGGTACATTAATGCTGCTTAAGAACATTTAAATGATTGTGCATCTGTTCTGATTGATATCTTACCCCCTTTACTTACAACTGCCTTTGCTAATGCACTATTATCCCATACACTGTATACATCAGTTTGCAGATACATTTTTTTATTATTATTAAAACATTTTTTGTCTTTGGGGGGGATTTTTTCAGGGATAATTCTAAGTTATTACCCCTGTCTCCCTTGGCCATATGTTCTGACACCCTCTTTCCTCTTTCTGGGTGAGAAGTGTAGGGGTCAGTAAGGGTCAGCCCACGTGGAGCGGGGGTACCAGAGTAACGTAGGGTGTAAAAGCTCCGCTGTCAGGCAGGGAGACACCTAAATAGGGTTATTTAGACCCCTTTTCCTCCCAAAGCAAATGTTTACAAATCTGCCAAAAATTAGAGTTTTTTCCAGTTACTATTCCTTACATTTTTGTCTTGGTGGTTTGTGGCATGGGGTTATTATCTATTATATTTTTGTCCCCGGCCATCTGTTGTACTCCAAGCTGATGTTATTTACATAGGAGTCAACAGGGTGATTAGGGAGAGCCACCGAGGAGCGGGGGCGCCATTTGCGTATCAAGAGGGTGCCAACCTCCGCTGTCAGGTAGGAGAGAGATATAGGGCCCTATAGGGACAAATAGGTTTGTGACCCTCTACCTGACATTGGAACGACTCTCTAGTGTTTGTGGCTGGATCTTGAAAATCAGCAATAAGCCTATTTTTGTTTGCCTGTTTTTTGAAGTTTTGAAAACTTTTTAATGATTGGTTAATAAAGTATCTTTTAAGGATTGATTTTTTTTTTTGTATATGACCCTGATATACCTAAACAGTGGAAACCCCAACAAGTGACCCCATCTTGGAAACTACAACCTCAAGGAGCTTACAATTGTGCTCAAGAGTTTACATACCCCAGCAGAATTTTTGCTTTCTTGGCCTTTTTTCAGAGTATATGAATGATAACACCAAAACGTTTTCTCCACTCATGGTTAGTGGTTGGGTGAAGCCATTTATTGTAAAACTACTGTGTTTTCTCTTTTTAAATCATAATGACAACCCAAAACATCCAAATGACCCTGATCAAAAGTTCCCATACCCTGGTGATTTTGGCCTGATAGCATGTACAGAAGTTGACACAAATGGGTATGAATGGCTCCTAAAGGTAACATCCTCACCTGTGACCTGTGAAAACTGCCAGGAAAATTGTTTGGGATGCAAAGAAAAACCCACAAATAACATCAGCTGAAATACTGGACTCTCTGAAAACTAGCGGTGTGGCTGCTTCAAGATGCAGCTTGTTTTTGCGGGACAAGATGACGTTTTCAGAGGAGATACCATTTTTATTTCAATTCGACTTTTTGATCTCATTTTATTCCACTTTTTTCAGCGGTATGATGAAAAAGCATCATTTTTTGCCATTTTTTATTTAATTTTTTATGGTATTCACTGAAGATAAGATGTTAACTAATGTGGCAGTTTTGTTGGTTAGGACATGGCGGCGATACCAAATATGTGCATTTGTTCTTGTTTTTTTACATAAATGTGCCTATTTATTGGATTAACTTTTTTCATTTTTCTGTTTTTTATTTTGTGATTTAAAAAAAATCTACAATTTTTTTTACTTTTTTAGTCTATAGGACTTTAACTTTTAGTACTCTCATTGCTTGTATTATGCATTGCAATGCACCAGCTTAGCAATGCATTAGAACTAATGATAAGCGAGTATATTCGTTGCTCGGGTTTTCCCGAGCATGCTCGGGTGTCCTCCGAGTATTTTGGCGTGCTCGGAGATTTCATTTTTGTCGACACAGCTGCATGATTTGTGGCTGCTAGACAGCCTGAATACATGTGAGGTTTGCCTGTTTATCACATGTATTGAGGCTGTCTAGCAGCCGCAAATCATGGAGCTGCTTCGTCAAAAACTAAATCTCCGAGCACGCGAAAATACTCAGAGGACACCCGACCAACGAGTATACTTGCTCATCACTAATTAGAACCTGTCAGAACTGCAATGACAGAAGCCTCTTAGGCCTCTTTCACACATCAGTTTTTTGCCGTCAGGCGCGATCCGGCTTTTTTTTGTAAAACCGGATCCGGCAAAATGCAATGCCGGATCCAGTTTTTCCCCATTGACTTGCATTAGCGCCGGATCGTGCCGGATGGCATTGCGTTTCATCCGTTTTTTGCCGGATCCGGCAACTTGTCTCATTCCGGCGTCTGGAAAAAACGGCTACTGTAACGTTTTTTGTCTCCGGCGAAAAAGCCGGAAGCGCCGGCGCTTCCAGCTTTTTGCTACAATGAAAGTCTATGGGCGCCGGAATGCGCCGGATCCAGAAAAAGACGGATCCAGCCACCGGATCCGTTTTTTTAAGTCTGCGCATGCTCAGATCCAATTGGCCAGCCCCCAGGAACAGATATAACCTGCTAGACGGATCCAGCAAAAAAACGGATCCGTTTCTACAGTTCTCCAAAATTTATGCCGGATCCGTTTTTTCTAAAAATAGCCGGATCCTGCCTGACGGCAAAAAAACTGATGTGTGAAAGTAGCCTAAGATCATGTTGTGGGCATGGGCTAACAGGCTTGCCGTAGCTGGCTGACCCAGAGGTCATCATGATGATTTTGAGCTGTCATGGCAACGATCAGGCTCTTGCAATGATGATCCCTCTTCCAGACTTCTAAATGCTGCGATGAATATCGATATTGGCATTTAGGGCATTAAATGGCGCTAGGCAGTACGGGCTTCGCTTCTCCCTGTGACAGCAGGAGCTCGGCTATAACGTATAACTTTAACTTAACTTATGCGTCAAATGTCGGGAACACCATGACACATAGGTACGTCATACGTAGTGAAGGGGACAATCTGAAAATCTGATATATCAATTAGAGTTGAGCGAAACGGGTCGAAAAATTTCAAAAGTCGCCGACTTTTAGTAAAGTCGGGTTTCATGAAACGAAACCCGACCCTAGGATGAGGTCGGCCACGAGCTCGGTGACTTTAGCGCCAAAGTCGCATTTCAAAAGTTTGTTTTCCGCCCTTTTTCAGCCAATCAGGATCCACGGACACTGTGGGCAACGTGATGACATAGGCAGGGGTCACCACCATCTTTGAGAAGGGCATGCAAGTGATTGGCTTGCTTTGGGGGGCGTCACAGGGGGTATAAAAGGGTGTGCATGCCGACCACCATGTTACTCATGCTGATCTCAGAATAGGGAGAGCTGCTGCTGCTGCTGATTCTGTAGGGAGAGCGTTAGGCAGGGAAGAAGACACCAAAAACTGCTTCTGCTGCTAGCAATTTTGCCTATACAACACACCAGTCACTGTGTGTGCAGTGCAAGTTGAGGCTATATTTTGCTGGATCAGCTGTGTTGGTTGTTAGGCTGCCTTATAAGGCTTCCTGATAGCTGCATTGCTGTTTTCCCACTGCTCTGCAAACTGCTTTTTTAAAAGCAATCCAAATTTTTTTTTTGTCCTGGTGAGGTACTGAGTGTGCATTTTTTCACACCATACAGCAGTGCACGCTCCTCTCTCAGTACCGTGTAACGGCTGTTATCACGGCCACAGTGAAGCTATCTGTGTGTCACTCTGTAAGAATAAGTCGAGGACATGTTCCGTTCTTACACACCTACACCTTCTAGTTTTGTCTGCTTTTCAAACAGTTAAGTATAGTTGCTGTTTGATCACATTCAAAACTATAGAGAGACAGCGTGTGTCAGTCCGTATACTTAAAAAGCACGGAGCTTGACAATTTTACGGACACCGGACAGCGGTGTACGTGCACGCTCCTCTCTCAGGACCGTGTAACGGCCGTTATCACGGCCACAGCGAAGCTATCTGTGTGTCACTCTGTAAGAATAAGTCGAGGACATGTTCCGTTCTTACAGACCTACACTCTAGGGAGATTCCTATTCTGCCCAATTCTATATACACCTTGTAGTTTGTCATACACTAGCCAATTTCTGCCTGTGACATAGCGGTGTGATATTCACTGGGCCTCACACAATCCAACAGTGTCCACAAGTGTGTTCAGAAATTCTACATCTCCCCTGTCCTATAGTGACATTTTTCACACCTGCGACATTGAGCCTGTGACATAGCGGTGTGATATTAACTGGGCCTCACACAACAGTGTCCACAAGTGTGTTCAGAAATTCTAAATCTCCCCTGTCCTATAGTGACATTTTTCACACCTGCGACATTGAGCCTGTGACATAGCGGTGTGATATTAACTGGGCCTCACACAACAGTGTCCACAAGTGTGTTCAGAAATTCTACATCTCCCCTGTCCTATAGTGACATTTTTCACACCTCCGACATTGAGCCTGTGACATAGCGGTGTGATATTAACTGGGCCAGACACAATCCAACAGTGTCCACAAGTGTGTTCAGAAATTCTACATCTCCCCTGTCCTATAGTGACATTTTTCACACCTGCGACATTGAGCCTGTGACATAGCAGTGTGATATTAACTGGGCCTCACACAACAGTGTCCACAAGTGTGTTCAGAAATTCTAAATCTCCCCTGTCCTATAGTGACATTTTTCACACCTGCGACATTGAGCCTGTGATATAGCGGTGTGATATTAACTGGGCCTCACACAACAGTGTCCACAAGTGTGTTCAGAAATTTTAAATCTCCCCTGTCCTATAGTGACATTTTTCACACCTGCGACATTGAGCCTGTGACATAGCGGTGTGATATTAACTGGGCCTCACACAACAGTGTCCACAAGTGTGTTCAGAAATTCTACATCTCCCCTGTCCTATAGTGACATTTTTCACACCTGCGACATTGAGCCTGTGACATAGCGGTGTGATATTAACTGGGCCTCACACAATCCAACAGTGTCCACAAGTGTGTTCAGAAATTCTACATCTCCCCTGTCCTATAGTGACATTTTTCACACCTGCGACATTGAGCCTGTGACATAGCGGTGTGATATTAACTGGGCCTCACACAACAGTGTCCACAAGTGTGTTCAGAAATTCTACATCTCCCCTGTCCTATAGTGACATTTTTCACACATGCGATATTGAGCCTGTGACATAGTGGTGTGATATTAACTGGGCCTCACACAACAGTGTCCACAAGTGTGTTCAGAAATTCTAAATCTCCCCTGTCCTATAGTGACATTTTTCACACCTGCGACATTGAGCCTGTGACATAGCGGTGTGATATTAACTGGGCCTCACACAATCCAACAGTGTCCACAAGTGTGTTCAGAAATTCTACATCTCCCCTGTCCTATAGTGACATTTTTCACACCTACAACATTGAGCCTGTGACATAGCGGTGTGATAATAACTGGGCCTCACACAACAGTGTCCACAAGTGTGTTCAGAAATTCGACGTCTCCCCTGTCCTATATACACCTTGTACCTTGTTTTACATTACTATATAGCTTGTGGGATTTTGTCATACATTTTTACCAAAAATGAGGAAGGCTGGTGGAAGAGGCCGTGGAATTGGGCGGGGGTTGCCAGCTGGTAATGATGGTGTTGGTGGTGGATCTGATGGTAGTGGCAAAAGCAAAATAGGACCGAATGCAGGAGGTGTTGAGCCTGCATCATCATCTGGCTCCACAAGGCCTCGAAGGCTTAGTTTTCTAGGAGTTGGCAAACCGCTTTTAAAGCCAGAGCATCAGGAAAAAGTTTTGGCTTACATTGCTGACTCAGCCTCCAGCTCTATCGCCTCCTCTTCTGAAGTTGTAAAAAATAAAAGCACTGAGTCGTCATTGGAGGATCATGTTCATGAACCACACCTTTCCTTGTGTCCTTCACCCCAACCAAGATTGAAGGATGACGCAGGCCATACTACTGATTACTCCATGGAGCTGTTTTCACATACCATGCCTGGGTTATCAAGTGAAATGGTGAATTACCCAGGCCAAGATGAATCTGACATGGAGTGCACAGATGCACAGCCACTGATAGATGATTCTGCTGGTACATTCAGTCAGAGCACTACATTGTCCTCGCAGTGTAATGAGCCAGATTCTGACCCTGATGAGACTCAGGTGCCCCTTCCCGCATACTATACCACCATACACGGTGACACAGAGGAAGGTGCACATGATATAGAAGAGGAGGTGATGGATGACCCAGTTGTTGACCCAGATTGGCATCCATTGGGGGAAGAGGGTGCTGCTTCCAATAGCTCAGATGAGGAGGAGGAGCATCCACAGCAGACATCGACATCGCAACAGCTGTTATCTGGCAGGCCCGGAGCACTCCAAAGACAGGTTCCAAAAATCAAAAGAGTTGCTGGACAGCTTGTCCAGACGGTCAAAATAGCACAGCGTGCTAGGCCGCAAAATGTCTTCCAAAGTAGGAAGAGTGCAGTGTGGCACTTTTTTGAACAAAATCCTCATGATCAGGCCAAGGTTATCTGTAAGAAGTGCGCAAAGACCTTTAGCCGAGGGAAAAATCTGAAAAATTTGAATACCAGTTGCATGCTTAGACATTTAACCAGCATGCACTTGCAAGCGTGGACACAACACCAAACCTCAAGTACCACATGTGCAACTGATCACAAAGAAGGTAGTCAGCAACGCTACATTGTTTCCCCCACTGCAAGCCCACCGGTTAGCACAGCAGCAAATGTTGAGGTGTCGTTGCAAGGCCAAAGCAGTCAGGGAATCCCACTGTTATATCAATGAAAGACTGAATCTAGGCCATCAGAAAGAACACCAACTCCATCACCATCATCAACCCTCTCTCAGTCCGCCATGTCCACTGCTAGTTCCACCATATGCAGCTCTCAAGTCCAGCTCACCCTCCCAGAAACTATGAGTAGGTCAAGAAAGTACTCAGTCTCTCATCCGTGTACACTGGGCTTGACCGCCCACATTGCCAAACTAATCTCGTTAGAGATGAAGCGCAGCTTTCCGCGAACTCATGGCCAATGCAGTACCATGCTATGACCTACCCAGTCGCCACTTCTTCTCTCGCAAAGCCATCCCAGCCCACCACCATCATGTGAAAGACCGCATTGTCCATGCACTCAAGCACTCTGTGAGTGGAAAGGTGCACCTCCCAACAGATGCATGGTCCAGTCGGCATGGCCAGGGCCGTTACGTGTCCATCACTGCGCACTGGGTTAATGTGGTGGATGCAGGGTCCACAGGGGACAGCGGTGGTGGGACAGTGCTGCCTAGCCCACGGAATAGGAAACAGTTGGCTGTAGGCGTTCGATCCTCCTCCTCCTCCAGAAGTGAAAGCTCATCCACAGAGCGCAGTCATACGAGCACTCCATCTGCAGCTGCCACTGTTGCACACGAGGTGTCCCCCTATCAAGCAGCTAGTGGAAAGCGTCAGCAGGCTGTGTTGCAGATGATGTGTTTGGGCGACAGACACACCACGGAGGTGCTGGCCGAGTACTTTCAGCGACAAACTGAGTCATGGCTGGGCAGTATACATCTTGAGGCAGGCAAGGTTGTTAGTGATAACGGCCGTAGTTTTGTGGCAGCCATAGCCCTTTCAAAACTCAGCCACATACCTTGCTTGGCTCACACCTTGAACCTGGTGGTGCAGTGCTTCCTCAACAACTATCCGGAGTTAACAGCCCTGCTCCAGAAGGTGCGAAGACTATGCGCGCACATCCGCCGGTCGCCTGTACACTCCATTCGTATGCAGAAGCTGCAGCGATTGCTCCACCTTCCCAACCACCGCCTCATTATCGACATTGCAACAAGGTGGAACTCCACCCTGCACATGGTTGAGCAGCTGTGCAAGCAGAGGCAGGCCATAATGCATTTGTGGGAGGATACACGGCCAGGCACTTTGAGAGCAGACATGGAGTTGACAGGTGTGCAGTGGTCGAAGCTGAAAGACCTCTGTAAAGTCCTTCAGTGTTTTGAGGAATGCACACGGCTAGTAAGCGTAGACGACGCCATCCTAAGCATGAGCATCCCACTTATGCGTCTGCCCATGCAAACTTTGACGCACCTTAAGGAGCAGGCGTCTGCAGCCAATGTTGACGAGGAGGAAGAGGAGGAGGGAATCCTTGATGACATTCAGCCTTTGTCTGCTCAGGGACCTATCCTGGACGAGGTGGAGGAAGAAGAGGAGGAGGAGGATGATTATGGGGATGATTACTTAGGGGAGGAGGATGCATCTCGTGGGGCAAGTGAAAATGTTGGCGTGGCAAGGTCTGGTACAGGGTTTGTGCGTGACTGGAGGGATGTGGATTTGCCAGAAAGGGCTCCTCCAACCAGCACTCGCAGTGCATCATTGACACCGGGAACATTGGCCCACATGTCAGATTATGCCTTGCAGATTCTAAAAAGGGACCCCCACATTGCCAAAATGATGAACGATGACGACTACTGGTTGGCCAGCATCCTGGATCCACGCTATAAAGGCAAATTACAAAACATCATGCCACAAGAGAACCTTGACCTAATATTGGCTAATAAACAAGCAACTCTGGTAAACCGTTTGGTTGAGGCATTCCCAGCACACAGCAGCGGTGATGGTTCTCACACGAGCCGTACGGGCCGGGGGCAGCTTGGCAGAGGTGTTCGTGGTGCACACAGCAGAAGTGGCGTTGGAGACAGGGGTTTCATGACAATGTTGTGGACTGATTTTTCAAGTACCGCTCACACAACTGGTAATACTGCATCGATGGAAAGTGACAGGAGACAGCATTTGTCAACTATGGTTACAAACTACTTTTCCTCCCATATCAATGTTCCCCCGCAGAGGTCATTCCCCTTTGACTATTGGGCCGCTAAACTGGACACCTGGCCTGAATTGGCACAATATGCCTTACAGGAGCTCGCTTGCCCAGCTGCAAGTGTGCTATCGGAAAGAGTCTTCAGTAGAGTTGAGCGATACTTCAAAGTATCGGATCGGAATGGATCGGCCGATCTTAAAAAAAAGTATCGGTATCGCCGATTCCGATACCGGAAGTCCCATTCAAGTCTATGGGACTTCCGGTATCGGAATAAGAAAAACCCTGTTTTTGCCTTGTACAGCCTCTCTGGGGTCTGTACGGGCCTTTCGGGGGGCTGTGCCGGCCTGCCAGGGGGTCTGTGCAGGCTCCGGTGGTCTGTGCCGGCCTGCCGGGGGCTGTGCCGGCCTGCCGGGGGGGCTGTGCAGGCTCCGGTGGGCTGTGCCGGCCTGCCGGGGGGCTGTGCAGGCTCCGGTGGGCTATGCCGGCCTGCCGGGGGGCTGTGCCGGCCTGCCGGTGGTCTGTGCCGGCCTGCCGGGGGGCTGTGCCGGCCTGCCGGGGGGCTGTGCAGGCTTCGTCCGATGGGACTACAAGTCCCATCGGGCGATGCCTGCTACCATGACAGTGATTGACACATTAGCCAATGATGGGACAGTAGTAGTCCCATCATCCGGCTAATGTGTTGAATGTAAAAAAAAAAATAAAAAAAATTACATGCTACATACATGCTACATTCATACTACATACATGCTACATTCATACTACATATATACTACATGCAACATACATACTACATATATACTACATGCTACATACATGCTACATATATACTACATGCATGCTACATACATACTGCATGCTACATACATACTACATATATACTACATGCATGCTACATACATACTACATATACATATACTACATATACATACATACATGCTACATTCCCACACAGCAATGGCATAAAGTGAGACTAGGGACTTTTTTTTTTTAAGTGGCGGAGGAATACAGTGCGGAAGGATACCTACCTTCTGTCATTGGATTCCTGCAGCCCGTAGAGAACGGTGGCATCAGCTGATGCTGCAGTTCTCTACCCAAGATCGTCGTGGGACACACTCGTGGACTGCTTCGGATCGTGGGTGAGTATTTTTGTGGTTTGTTATGTTAATATTTATTCCTTTAAAAGACAATGGCTTCGGGGAACAATGTGACAAGTATTGGTAAGTATGTTACTCTATGTTATATGTACTGTATGTCTATGTATGTATTGTATGAATGTATTGTATGTAGTATGTATGTAGTATATATGTGGTATGTATGTAGCATGTAGTATGTATGTAGTATGTATGTAGCATGCATGTAGCATGCAGTATGTATGTAGCATGCATGTAGTATATATGTAGTATGTATGTGGTATGTATGTAGCATGTAGTATGTATGTAGCATGCATGTAGTATGTATGTAGTATGTATGTAGCATGCATGTAGTATGTATGTAGCATGTAGTATATATGTAGCATGTAGTATGTATGTAGCATGCATGTAGTATATATGTAGTATGTATGTAGCATGTAGTATGTATGTAGCATGCATGTAGTATGTATGTAGTATGTATGTAGCATGCATGTAGTATGTATGTAGTATGTATGTAGCATGTAGTATGTATGTAGCATGCATGTAGTATATATGTAGTATGTATGTAGCATGTAGTATGTATGTAGCATGCATGTAGTATGTATGTAGTATGTATGTGGTATGTATGTAGCATGTAGTATGTATGTAGTATGTAGCATGCATGTAGTATGTATGTAGTATATATGTGGTATGTATGTAGTATGTATGTAGCATGCAGTATGTATGTAGCATGCATGTAGTATATATGTAGTATGTATGTAGCATGCATATAGTATTTTTTTTTTTTTTTTTTTTTTTTTTAACATTTAACACATTAGCCGGATGATGGGACTACTACTGTCCCATCATTGGCTAATGTGTCAATCACTGTCATGGTAGCAGGCATCGCCAGATGGGACTTATAGTCCCATCGGACGATGCTTGCACAGACCCCCGGACATCAGCACAGCCCCCCGGCAGGCCGGCACAGCCCCCCGGCAGGCCGGTACAGACCCCCACAGGGTGCACAGACCACCGGCAGGCCGGCACAGCCCCCCGGCAGGCCGGTACAGACCCCGGGCAGTCCACACAGCCCCCCGGCAGGCCGGCACAGCCCCCCGGCAGGCCGGTACAGACCCCGGGCAGTCCACACAGCCCCCCGGCAGGCCGGCAGAGACCCCCGGAAGGCCCGAAATGACGGCGCATCATGATGCGCACACACCGCGCATCATGATGACGTCAGGCTGTCAATCAACTTTGAACTTCCGATTCCGATGCCGACTTCCGATATTGAAAAAATATCGGAAGTCTGTATCGGAATTCCGATACAGCAAGTATCGGCCGATACCCGATACTTGCGGTATCGGAATGCTCAACACTAGTCTTCAGTGCAGCTGGATCAATCCTGACAGAAAAAAGGACCCGTCTGTCAACCCAAAATGTGGGTGATCTAACCTTCATTAAAATGAACCATGCATGGGTTTCCAAGGATTTTGTCCCACCTTCCTCTGATAACACATAGGGTGACAGAAAAATGGCTTGCTTAGGTCCTCCTCCTCCTGGAACTTGAACAACTTCGCCTTTTGCATCAGCTGAATGTCCAACATCAACATATGCCACTTTCTAAAACTCCCTAACTGTGCTGCCTCCCCCCCATGGCTGGGGTTACCACCTAGCGCACGAAACCGTGCGAGTGCCGTTGCCCTGGACAGGTGGGTAGACCGACTCTTGGGCGCGGGCACTGGCACAGGGTCCCTCATATTGCAATCAAGTGTCTCTGACGGTGGTGGTGCACACCCGCCGTCAGACACACCGCCGTACTATGAGGGGCCCAGTGCCAGTACCGACGCCCATGAGTGGGCCCCCCTTGCTTGGGCAGGGCACCAGCATTTGCCATCTTTACCTCTCCCTGCTCCTCCGCTGTGTAGTCTGGGCCGTCACATCCATACTGTGCCTGACACCGTTTGAGCCTGCCTCCTGATCTATAGACATATATTTTGAGTGTGTACACTATGCTATCCATACATGTTATCCGGTGATACTGTACCCTTTCTCACCTTTGTGCAATCATGTGTAATCCATACTGGGCCTGACAACGTCTGAGCCTGCCTCCTGATCTATAGACATATATTTTGAATGTGTACACTATGCTATCCATACATGTTATCCGGGGATACGGTACCCTTTCTCACCATTGTGCAATCACGTGTAATCCATACTGGGCCTGACACCGTCTGAGCCTGCCTCCTGATCTATAGACATACATTTTGAATGTGTACACTATGCTATCCATACATGTTATCCGGGGATACGGTACCCTTTCTCACCTTTGTGCAATCACGTGTAATCCATACTGGGCCTGACACCGTTTGAGCCTGCCTCCTGATCTATAGACATATATTTTGAATGTGTACACTATGTTATCCATACATGTTATCCGGGGATACGGTACCCTTTCTCACCTTTGTGCAATCACGTGTAATCCATACTGGGCCTGAGAACGGCTGGCGAGCTGTTAAGCTAGCTACAGCACCTGTGGTTTGCACACGTAAGTTTTTCATTTTTTCAGGAATGACGGTTAGGCCTAATTCCGGAACTGCGGTTGACCTGCACTTACTGGGAAATCATCGTTCGCGGGTAATAATTGTAATCACAGATCCCCATCACTAACGTTGTTCAGCGGGTTATCTGCACCTGTAAGCGACAAACGCTGGCCTTTTCAGTGTAGCACACATGCAGCCACAGACATGTAAGGGCATGACACACCTGTTATTGGCCAATCTCGCGTGCCAGAGCCTCGCGTGTCCCTCTAGTAAGCTGGACTCGGACCGCGGGGCATGACGGAGTCTCGTTTGTTAACGGAATTAAGCTTGCAATGTATGCATCTTTTTTGTTGCTTGATGGTTGAGGTTGCCCGTGTTGAGTCAAATTACGCCGTAGGCTCCACTCCTGTTGGTGCCCTTCTGGACATTCCTTTAAGGTTCAGCTTTGCAACCATACTGCCCATGTAAAACAAACACTTTGCCTTCATGAACGCTGTTTGGAGGGTCGTGACTCGTGGGAATAACGCCGCCCAATCAGTTAACCTGCTAGAGAGATCCTTCATTGCTCCCAAGCATGACATCACACTCCCTAGGAGGAAGGTAATGCCACTGTGGCGACAGTACTCCTGGGGGCGACACAAGTGCACTGATGCCCAGCCACTGCTCGATGAATCTGCTGGTACATTGACCCAGACCACTACATTCCCCTCGCACGCTACACGACCTGAATCTGACCCTGATGAAACTCAGGTTACCCTTCCCATATACAGTTCCATCTTACACTTTGACAAAGAGGAAGCTGCAGATGAAAGTGCAGGTTCGGCCCACCGCCGTCAGACACACCACCGTACTATCAGAGGCCCTGTGCCAGTGCCGTCGCCAACGAGTGGGCCCCCCCTGCTTGCTCAGGATCACAGCACTTGCAAGGTTGAAATACTGTGCAGTGAGATGGAAGATGGGACGACGAGGAGTCCAGACTAGTACAGGGATTCCCTAGCGAGGAGACTTATTTCATTGTTTTCAATGTTGGGACAGCAATTTTTTGGGATCACTGTACTCTGGAGAATGATAGATGGGGCCCACCATACACTGGAACATTCCAAAGGTGGACATCAGACACTGGAGCAGCATTTACAGGGCCCATTATACACTAGAGCATTAGAAATGGGGCCCATTATGTTTGGAGCATTATTTGGGCCCATAAGACAGTGGAGCTTCATCCATGGGGACCAACATATACTGTAGCATTATATGGAGCTCATCATATACTGTTTCAAACATTATATGGGACCAATGATTCTGTATGGAGAAATAGATGGGCCTCGTCATGAGATGTAAAAAGTGAAGTATTTTTCATTGTACTATACCGCTGTTTCTCTGCCGTATCGGAGCATGATGAGTTGTGGTATGTGTTAAAGGGGCGCTCTTTCGCCCAGGGCACATGAAAACCTGCAGCCAGCCCTACCCCCCCACAACTTTAGCCAAATAACCCCCATTTTTCAGTGCGTAACTTGTATTATGAAGTTAATTAAGGTTGACAAGCTTAAGTAAGAAGAATTGATGCTTTTGGCATTCAAATGGGCACTGTAGGTGTGTTTCCTGTCCTCCTCTCACTGCCAACTTTAATTCCCCATAGACTTACATTGGGTTTCGTGTTTCGGTCGGACCTTGACTTTTCCCTATAGTCGGCCGATTTTGCTCGACCCGACTTTTGGAAAAGTTGGGTTTCATGAAACGAAACTCGACCCTAAAAAAGCAAAAGTCGCTCAACTCTAATATCAATGGGTCATTTTCTGATGAAAGATATAAGGAAGCTTTTATATGCTGTGCTCCTAGTGTGTCATATAACATTACTCTATGTGCCGGAAAGCATTGAAATGTCACAAAAGTTTGGAGGTAAAATTTTGCGACTTATGGGGTTCTCACCCCATCTTTGCCCCTCGGACAAATTGCGTGGAGCGGTGGTGGAAAGAGAGCATGGAAAAGTCATAGCATGACTGCTGCACATACTACTTACACTTACTACTTAATTTACTTGTACTTGGTGTGTACTGTTTTGAGTTTATTTTAATATTTATAATAAAAGTTATATTTCTTATTATCTTCCCAGGTGAACGTTATATAGTGATTCAGAATACAAAGACAGCAAAAGAAATTGGTATTTCAGCCCAAGGTCGATACCTTATGACTTAAAGTGTATGTGCAAATTTTTTTCACTTAAATGCATTTATTTGGATCTAAAACTAATTTTTTAAAATTCTATTTCATTAAAAATTTTGCATCATTTCACTTTTACAGGGTCTTTATTTCCCTGTACATTTAATTTTGAAGTGGTCTGTGGTCATAAATCAGCTAAGAGCTTAGAAAAATACAGATAAAAGATCTGCAAACTCTTCTTCTCTCTAAGGCTACTTTCACACTTACGTTTTTTTGCGCTGCGCACCGTGCGCAGTGCAACGCACATAAAAAACGCATCATGCGTTTTTGTGTGTTTTTTTGCGGTTTTGAGCATGTTTTTTTAAAAAACGCATGCTTTCAGCGCACCCATAGACTATAATGGGTGTTTGGGTGAATAAAAACGCATTGCGTGCGCATGCATTTTTTTGGGACAAGTCGGACGCACAAAAAATGCACAAAAAACCGCATGCGCATACAAACACGTACAAACACATGTGTATGCGCACCCATGTAAAGTATAGGGAAAAACGCAAGTGTGAAACCAGCCTAAGGCTGTCAGAATGAGCTCACTTATGAATTCTTACTTAACTCATCCTGCAGCCAGCAATAAACAGTGCATGATAGAGACTACAGAAGGCAAACCATGCAAAATTTGTCTTAAAACCAATTGCAAAATTGTGTTTTAGTCACAAAAATATGCTTTTAAATAAGAAAAATTTGTCCAATAAAGCAAAAAGCATTATTAATTACAACAGTAAAGCAAAGAAACACACTAAAGAGACTGTTCAAGAGTTCAAAACATTTGACCAGCTTTGGAAAGCTGTAAAATATACAAAAAAAAACAAACATTATTCACCTGTTAAATCACCCACTCCACCTGATGGTCCAGTGGACATTGCCTGTGTCTGATTACTTTCCTAGAGCAAGGACAGGCAATACCAACACATAAGCACTGCAGTCATCAATGGCCTCGCCGGTGATGCATGAATGCCATGTGACTGCTAAAGCCAGCGAATGGCACGTCAAGTATGTAAGTGATCTTTCTAGGAGTATCCATACTGCGGGGTTATTTAGCAGTTGTGCAATGTTTGCTTTTTTATTTTAGACGTGGCATTCACATAGCGACCGGGAACTATAGTGGCCATGTAAGAGATGCAACTGGGTGTGAGCACATAAGTCTGATTTAGCTGCTGATACTTTCAGACTATGTCCTGCATTGGGACCCTTTAACTCTGCAATAAAGAAGACAGATGGGTTTATGAAAATAAAGTCTCATTTACTAGATGGGGAACATATGTAAAATGAGTAGCAGGAACAATGGTTAAGTTTTTCATCTGTGTAGAATAACAGAGGTTCACACTTGATGGTTGCGGACAGCGGCGCATTGCTTGTGTAGAACATTCAGACCAGACAGGCCTAAATGCCTGTCTGGTTTGTATCTGAATTTTTTGGAGGATTTTTTCCTCTTTTTGAGGTTTTCATGTTTGTGTAGAACATTGCAAACAAATAACAAGCTATGCTGGAGGCCTCCATCTTCCCAGTACAGGGCCACATGGGTCGATGTGTTACGCTGTGACCATTGCTCCCAAACTACACTCTATGAATTGTATAAGGGAGCTCTCCCAGCTGCCACTTCCCAGCTGTACTTATTCACAAAGACCTCCAGATCTGGCTTACAATGAGACTTCTTTAAGATCCACTTCCAGTTGGTGCCCCAGCTTGCTTGCTATAAGGAGAAACTGCCACTACTGTTGCTTGCTTCCTAGAAACTTGCTACCTTCCAGGTCTGCTCTTCACACAATGATCAGAACTGACTGAGGGTGTCCTTTCTTTTTTTATAGCTCTACTCTAATTATAAAAAAAACAGAACTAACCACTAGTGTCCATTACTCCTTCCCAACTATGGGCTGGCCCTACAGTTAACCCTGTCACCCTTGACCAATACGAAACTGCAACCTGCATAAGGATAAAACAAATAATAAGGCCACATGCACACATTGAGTATTTGATGAGTTTTTAACCTCAGTATTTGTAAACCAAAACCTGAAAAAATACAGAAGTGGTGACGGGTCTCTATTATACTTTTCCTCTGGTTTTCCCACTCCTGATTTTGACTTACAGATATTGATGCAAAATACTGTCCAAATACTGAACATGTGCAAGTGGTTTAATACACAGGTCACAAATATATAATAACAGGTGTCTTCAGAGAGGGTGTTCAGCCATCTTCTCCACCTTTACAGTCAGGTGCCACTGGGGTTTGCAAATAATGACCTGGCCATTTTTTGCAATTCTGACCAGTGTCCCTTTATGAGGTAATAACTCAGGAACGCTTCAATGGATCCTAGCAATTGTGAGATTTCTTTTTCATGACATATTGGGGTTCATGTTGGTGGTAAACTTAGGTCGATAATTTTTGCGTTTATCTGTGAAAAAAATGGAAATTTGGTGAAAATGTTGAAACTTTTGCAATTTTAAAATTTTTAATTTTTATTCTGTTAAACCAGAGAGTTATGTGGCACAAAATAGTTAATAAATAACATTTCGCACTTGTCTACTTTACATCAGCACAATTTTGGAAACAATTTTTTTTTTTGTTAGGAAGTTATAAGGGTTAAAAGTTGACCAGTGATTTCTCATTTTTACAACAAAATTTACAAAACCATTTTTTTTAGGGACCACCTCACATTTGAAGTCACTTTGAGGGGTCTGGCAAAAAATACCCAAAAGTGACACCATTCTAAAAGCTGCACCCCTCAAGCTACTCAAAACTAGATTCCAGAAGATTATTAACCCTTCAGGTGCTTCACAGGAACTAAAGCAATGTGGAAGGAAAAAATGGACATTTTAATTTTTCCAACAAAACAGTTCTTTAGCATCAATTTTTTCATTTTCACATGGGTAACAGGATAAAATAGATCCTAAAATTTGTTGGGCATTTTCTCCTGAGTACACAGATACGTCATATGTGGTCATAAACCACTGTTTGGGCGCACGGCAGGGCTCAGAAGGAAAGGAGTGCCATTTTACTTTTGAATGGAAAATTAGCTCCAATCGTTAGCGGATACCATGTTGCATTTGGAGAGCCCCTGTCTGCCTAAACAGTGAAAAAACCCCACAAGTGACACCATTTTGGAAACTAGACCCCCCCAACGAACTTATATAGATGTGTGGTGAGCACTTTGAGCCCCCAAGTGCTTCACAGAAGTTTATAACGCAGAGCAGTGAAAATAAAAAAATCATTTTTTTTCCTCAAAAATCATTTTTTAGCCCGCTATTTTTTATTTTCATAAGGCTAACAGGAGAAATTGGAGCACAAAAGAATTTGTCCTGAGTACATCGATACCCCATGTGTGGGGGGGCACCACTGTGTAGGCGCATGAGAAGGAACGCCATTTTGGAATGCAGACTTTGATGGAATGCTCTGCGGGCGTCATGTTGCGTTTGCAGAGCCCCTGATGTGCCTAAACAGTAGAAACCCCCCACAAGTGACCCCAGTTTGGAAACTAGACCCCCCCAAGGAGCTTATCTAGATGTGTAATGAGCACTTTGAATCCCCAAGTGCTTCACAGAAGTTTATAAACGTAGAGCAGTGAAAATAAAAAAATTTTTTTTTCCTCAAAAATGATTTTTTTAGCCCGCTATTTTTTATTTTCCCAAGGGTAGCAGGAGAAATTGGACCCCAAAATTTGTTGTCCAGTTTGTCCTGAGTATGCTGGTACCCCATATGTGGGGGGAACCACTGTTTGGGCACACGTCGGGGCTCGGAAGGGAAGTAGTGACGTTTTGAAATGCAGACTTGATGGAATGGTCTGCGGGTGTCATGTTACGTTTGAAAAAAGAAGGTATCCAGCTCCGGAGATAAAATCCAAAATCTTTATTGAAATAAATTAAAAGGTAATAAGCTGCTTGATAACCAGTATATACTGGAGGAAGGAATGTCCTATATAACTGGACGCGTTTCGAACACGTGTAGTGCTCTTAGTCCTCAGTTTCACAATGAGCAGTCTTGCAAAAGTTAAAATACTCCCCAAACATGTGAAACTGAGGACTAAGAGCACTACATGTGTTCGAAACGCGTCCAGATATCTAGGACATTCCTTCCTCCAGTATATACTGGTTATCAAGCAGCTTATTACCTTTTAATTTATTTCAATAAAGATTTTGGATTTTATCTCCGGAGCTGGATACCTTCTTTTTTCACAAGTACCTGACGTCAAGCAGAGACGCTTCCTTGCTCGGATAGAACTACTCATGTGCGGTGTGGACATCACTATAAGGGTGAGCTGAATCAACTTTTTTCTAGTCATGTTACGTTTGCAGTGCCCCTGATGTGCCTAAACAGTAGAAACCCCCACAAGTGACCCCATTTTGTAAACTACACCCCCCAAGGAACTCATCTAGATGTGTGGTGAGCACTTTGAATCCCCAAGTGCTTCACAGAAGTTTATAACGCAGAGCTGTAAAAATAAAAAAAAAAATTTCCACAAAAATAATTTTTTTTTAGCCCACAATTTTTTACTTTCAAAAGGGGAACAGGAGAAATTAGACCCCCAAAGTTGTTGTGCAATTTTTCTTGAGTACGCTGATACCCCATATGTGGGGGTAATCCACTGTTTTGGCACACGTAGGGGCTTGGAATGGAGGGAGCACTGTCTGACTTTTTGAATGCAAAATTGGCTAGAATAAATTGTGGCGCCATGTCACGTTTGGAGACCCCCTGATGTGCCTAAATAGTGGAAACCCCTCAATTCTAACTCAACCATAACCCCAACACACCCCTAACCACAACCCTAACCCCAACACACCCCTAACCCTAATCCCAAATCTAACTCTAACCACAAGCCTAATCCCAACCCCAACTCACCCCTAACCCTAATTCCAACCCTAACCCTAATTCCAACCCTAACCCTAATTCCAACCCTAACCTTAATTCCAACCCTAATTCCAACCCTAACCTTAATTCTAACCCTAACCCTAATGGAAAAATAAAAATATTTTCTTTATTTTATTATTTCTCCCTACCTATGGGGGTGATAAAGGGGGGTTTGTTTACTTTTTTTTTATTTTGATCACTGTGATAGAGTTTATCACAGTGATCAAAATGTACCTGCAATGAATGAATGAATGAATCTGCAGCCGGCGGGCGCACTGCGCATGCGCCCACCATTTTGCAAGATGGCGGCTCCCATGAAGGATCTGGGAGGGACACCAGGATGGACACAGGAACATAGGAGGTACCGGGGGGGTGAGGGGGGATTGGAAGGCGGGGGAGTGGAGGGAAGGGGGGAAGAGATGATGATAGCACCAGCAGATTGCCCCGTCAGTCGGTGGCAGGGGCCGATCGCCCCCATCAGTCGTGGGGGGGTCAGATTGAGGTCTCAAGCCATGGCCAATGCTATTGCAGCATCGGCCATGGCTGGATTGTATTATTTCACCAAATTTCATTGGTGAAATATTACAATCGCTATGATTGGCTGTTAAAAGTGAAACAGCTAATCAGAGCGATTGTAGCCATGGGGGGGCTAAGCCACCCCCCGGGGTGAAGTACAAAGCCCCCTGTACCTGCGGGTCCGGTGACCTTTCAGTGACCCCGGTCACCCGACCCGCAGGAGGGCAATCAATTCATGACGCCACATAGGCATCATAGGTCGGATTGGCACCGACTTTCATGACGCCTACGTGGCGTCAAAAGTCGGGAAGGGGTTAAACAATTATTTGATTTTGCAGGAGAAGAGCTTTTCCTCTTGTAAAATTGAATCATTGTTCAATAACCAACTAGACCACAGCAGAAATAAGCCAAAGTGGGTCCCAACCAGCTGCACTACAGTCGCCATGTGAATCCTATGTCTGGCATTACCCTAAGATATTGCTAACTGGGAATATGACAAGACAAAGTAGTGCATCTGTGCTTCCATAGAGCAACAGTTATCTGATTAGACAAGAAGCAGATGGAGTTAACTCCTCTAGGGATTCTTTGTTATGTAGCTGTGCGTTCATGGATTTACAGTAATAGTCTTCTAGTTGTCATACTTTTTTTTACAGTCTATTAATGTGAATCTCACTTATTTTAGTAATTTCCTCACAAGACTTATACTTTTGTATATCTGTGCTGTGTAGCTAGTATTGATGTATGGTATTTTTACATTTTTTGCTGTTGTGAGATTCTTCAATTCAGGAAGAAATGTGTAACAGCCGTCTGGGTTTAAATCCCACCAAGGACAACACCTGCAATGACTTTGCTTTTTTAAAAGTCATGGGGAACCTTGTGATAACCTGATAGCTCACCCATAGGCTAAGGATCTCCTCTGCATAGAAGGTCTAGAAGTATTGCAAGATGTCAATGAAGAGGAAAGGAAGGTATATCCAGTGAGGAATGTTTAAAAATTATTTTTTATTGCAAATACATTAAAATCCAAACATACAGTAGAGTAGTCGCAGACGGGTTTCAGACTAAGTGTCTTTAGGTATTCCCACTATAAACTAAGTTAGACCAATGATATACTTCATGTCTTGGGGGCATTAAACTCTAATTACTCACCCCCCATCTTTTTTACATTTTGATCCTTGTTGGTTTTCCCATAGTCACGATCTCCACAATGTGAAACCACTGCAATCAGCACACATAAGGACATGAGTATGCAGAACTTGATACATATTCATACCCTGCGCTACCCTTGTTTTGAACAAGTATATACACCATGAATGACTACTAATAAGCTTCCTCTTGTGATCGCTGCCACAAGCAGGTCTATGGACTTTTTCATGAGCTATAATTTTAAATGTGATGGCATTACCATTGTGGTGGCCAATAAAATGTTTTGAAGCAGCATAACGTAATTCTTCATTTATTATTGGTGTCAGCAGGGCCGGTTTTAGGCAAAGTGGGGCCCTAGGCAAAGTTTAAAATGGGGCCCCAAATGCTAACAAATTGCACATCACACAGAAGCATTTCGGTTGTATTTACATGCGCTGAGTTCAGGACGCTAAATGAGTGTGATCAACAATATTGAAGTCGTTCAACACTTGTTCAACACTTCCACCATCTGAGAAAGAATGATGGGGCCAGAACAATCACTAATGGCTCACTAACAGATCACCATACAGTATTATATTATCAGCAGCACATCTACAGTTTACACCCCATAGTCCTCCATATAATATAATCTGCCCCATAGTCCTCCATATAGTATAATACACTCCTCAGTCCTCCATATAGTATAATACACTCCTCATAGCCCTCCATATATTAAAATACACTGCTGAGTCCTCCATATAGTATAATACACTCCTCATAGTTCTCCATATAGTATAATGCACTGCCATAGTCATCCATGTAGTACAATTCACGTCCCATAGTATAATGCACCCCATAGTTCTTCACATAATGTATTCCCCATAGTCCTCGATACAGTATAATGCAGCCCACATATAGTATAATGCAGCCCCCATAGAATATAATGTAACCCCCTCATAAAGTATAATGAAGCCCCCATACAATATAATCTAGCCCCCCCACAGAATAATGCAGCCCCCCATAGCATACAATGTAGCCCCCTCAGAGTATGATGCAATCACCCCCCCATAAAATATAATACAGCCCCCTCATAGAATATAATGTAGCCCCAAATAGAATATAATACAGCCCACCTCCCCAGAGAATGTAATGCAGCCCCCATATTATATAACACAGCCTCCTTCATAAAATATAATGTAAAATGTACCCCCCATGGTATATAACACAGCCGCATAGTATATAGCCTAGCCCCACCATGGTATACAGCCCCACCCCACATGGTATATAGCCCAGCACCATGGTATACAGTCCAGCACCACATGGTATACAGTCCAGCACCACATGGTATACATTCCAGCACCACATGGTATACAGTCCAGCACCACATGGTATACAGCCCAGCCACACATGGTATACAGCCCAGCACCATAGTATACAGCACCCAGCCACACATGGTATATATAGCCCAGCCGCACATGGCATATATAGCCCAGCCCCACATGGCATATACAGCCCAGCCCCACATGGCATATACAGCCCAGCCCCACATGGCATATACAGCCCAGCCCCACATGGTATATACAGCCCAGCCCCACATGGTATATACAGCCCAGCCCCACATGGTATATACAGCCCAGCCCCACATGGTATATACAGCCCAGCCCCACATGGTATATACAGCCCAGCCCCACATGGTATATATAGCCCAGCCCCACATGGTATATACAGTCCAGCCCCCCATGGTATATACAGCCCAGCCCCACAAGGTATATATAGCCCAGCCACACATAGCATACCTCCCCCGAGAGTGGCCCCACAGTCCAGCACACACATCGATATATTAAAAAAAATAAAAAACACTCTACTCACCGTCTCCTCATGCCTGCGCTGCTCCCGTCTCCTGTTCTGCCTTGCACACAGTGACGTCATCGCGCACCCGCTGTGTCAGAAGCAGAGCGGGGAATGATGGGACAGGGAGCATCAGCTGACGCTCTCTCCTCCATCATTGCAGCGGCGGGGGAGTCGGCGGCGCTGGGGGCTGGTGGCGGCGGGGGAGTCGGCACCGGGGGCAGGAGGGCCCCCCTGTCTCACAGGAGCCCCATAGCGGCGGCATGATGTGCTGCTAGCTGGGGGCACCTGGGGGAGCGGGGGCCCTAGGCTGCTGCCTGGTCTGCCTGCCCCTAACGCCGGCCCTGCATGTCAGAAATGTGCCTTCTCATTTGAAATTTGATCAAATAGACTACAAACGCAGTACTGCAGTCAATGTATGATTTACTCTAATAATCTTCATTTGTGATCAAAGAGATGACTGTATCTGTTTTGTTCACAAAATTATAACACATGCATCTAGGATAGACACATTTATATAACCCCACATTCCTGAGTCAAGTGGATTCAGGGGATTATTTTTGGAAAATAATGTAGGGGAAAGCATATTGCCCAACGAGGGAGCCTTTTCAGCTATATACCGGTAGTTGATGAGTGTTTTTTTATATATATCATTAAGTTTTTTGTTGTGAAAGAACATTGGGATGTTCCTTTGTATAATATTTTTTTTTATTTTAGTGAATTCAATGCTCCTCTTGGTAGAGAACTAAATTCTTTCAGTACTTTGTTATTATATTTTTATCACTACCTTTGTTGTCTTCTAACATGTTCTTCTTATCCATATTACCCACTTTTGCACCTGCCTGATCAAACATCTATTTTGGATCATTTCTACAGCGCAATTTATGGAACGCATTTTTAGATTCCTGTTCCAATAGTGGAGTATTCCTTTTAACTCTTTGTATTTTTGATACATGGGGAAATCTGTATACCTCGTGTGAAATGTCCTGATAATGTAATGTTGAGAAAATTGATTCTGTGTGCTTGCATATTTGAAGCAAACTTCAAGTACGTAATATTGTTGTTGGTATACCGAACAAATTCAATGGCTTTTTCAATACCACCATCCCATATCACAAGGAGTCTGTATTTCTCCCCGTGTTTGCGTGGGTTTCCTCCGGGTTCTCCGGTTTCCTCCTGCACTCCAAAGACATACTGTTAAGGAATGTAGATTGAGCCCCATCGGGGACAGTGATGATATTGTCTGTAAAGCGCTGGGGAATTAATGGCGCTATATAACTGAGCAACATAAATAAGATATTGTTGTAATTCAATGTTTTCTAGTGGAGGATGGCTGATGTACCATTATTGCTTCCTGAATTAAAGCCATATGGTAAACGACCAGAGTCACTCAGAAAAATTACAGTACAGCCCCAACATATAATACTGTCATTTATCAGGCACATGCTGATCTACTCTCCTCCATTCTTATGTATAGTAAAATTGAATAACTTTTAGAAATTTTTATGCTTTATTTTATGACTGAGCAACTTCCTCTGTCCGATACTTCTTGCTTAGCATTGGGCAGTAGTAATACATAACAATGCATTTGTACACTTGACTTAGATGATTCTAGAGCGTCACAATGGCAAAGGATTATTAATTATAGCTGATTAGTGTACTACTCTCTGCCCTGCTGAGGACAGCGCAAAGTACTGTAGTGAGCATGCGCCAGCGCCCTTTGGCCTGTCCCATCGTATGCACAGAACAGTACTTTGCTCTGCCCTCGGCAGGGCAGAGAAAAATGCACCTGCGCAGGAGTGTGATAGGCAACAACTAAACAATCCCCAGCTCCCCACTCCAAATGTGAAAAATGGATACTGACAAATTTTCATCTAGTATTTTACCCTTCTCTATGGGTATTTACTCAACCGTATCGCAGTTCTATGCTGGACTGTCTGCACCTCGAATGCACCTCAACCCTTGCCCCCTCTGATGTATGGTTACTTAAAGTACTCCCAAGAAAATTTTTATCTTGTTATTATATTGCATGCATTATGTTATATGTCACTGTGTACTTACAATTGCTCACTTGGCCTTTCTACCTATTTAATTCTACTCCTTTACATTAAGTTATTATGCATTGCTTATATTTCGCTATCATATTCCGCAGCGCTTTCCATACATTATCATCACTGTCCCCATTGGGGATCACAATCTAGATTCCCTATTAGTATGTCTTTGGAGTGTGAGAGGAAACCGGAGAACCCAGAGAAAACCCATGCAAAGACAGGGGGAACATACAAACTCCTTGCAGATGTGGACCTTGGTAGTATTTGAAACCAGGACCCCAGTGCTGCAAAACAACAGTTCTAACCACTGAGCCACGTCTGACATCACGTAACATGACATGATTAGATGGATTGAGCTAGTCTGTATTTAAACTCTATGTAAAAACAGGAGGTCTCTTTCCCTGCATGAATCATCCCCCCTCTTCAACTGCTGACCCAGCTGCTCATCTCTTCCCCTGCCCGGGATTTTGCAGTGATGATTCATGCAGGGAAATATACTTCTTGTTTCTACATAGAGCAACGAAAAGAGAAGACTTACTGCAATTGGGTAGAAAGTCAAAATGAGCAATTGTAAGTACACAGTGCTATCTCTTATGATGATTGCAATGTATTTAAAGAATAAAAACTTTGATGGGAGTGCTTCTTTAAGAAGGTGATGTATGTTTATTTGCTGGAGTTATAATATCCTTTATATACTTTCAATTGTAAAGCATATATAGGGTATTGGCGTCCATACAGTATAATGCACCCTATAGTCCTCTGCATAGTATAGTGCACCCCATACTCTATACTGTATAATGCACCCCATAGTCCTTTGTTTAGTATAATGCACCCCATAGTCCATACAGCACAATGCACCTCATAGTCCTCTACACAGTATAATGCACTCTATAGTTAATACAACATAATACAATACATGGTCCATACAGCATAATGCACCCCATAGTTTATACAATATCATGCACCCACAGTCCTCTGTATAGTATAATGCACCCCATAGGCTATACAGCATAATGCACTCAATAGTCCATACAGCATGATGTACCAGATAGTTCATACAAAATATTGCACCCAATAATCCACAGTGTAATGCAGCCTATAGTCCATACAGTTTAATGCATCCTATAGTTCTAAAAGCAATGTGAGAATTCCTTTTTTGTTTTTACAATTTTTCCTTGCTTTGAATTTTTTATTGTTTTCTTGTACACTATGTTGTGAAATGAATGGTGTCATTCAAAAGTACAACATCTCCCCCCAAAAATGAAGCCCTCATATAGCTATGCGGACAGAAAAATAAAAAAGTTGTGAGTTTGGGAAAAGTGGAAGAAGAAACAAAGAGGCAAAAATGAAAATTGATCTTGTTGTTAAGGGGCTTAAATAATGACTTTACAGGGAGCAAGAAAGCAGATGACAATGACTCTCTTCCATTGGACGATCTAGTGAACATGTTACACATCACACTTCTCTCATCACATGACTTTAGTATCATCATTATTACATGGGGTTTTCACTGCTGCCATTTCCCAAACATCAGTTAATAAATGGAATAACATGACAACTTCCCCAAATAACACTAATTGGAATAAAGAGGGAAACTACAAAGATAGAGATAAAAGTCATACACTGCATCTCCTTATAACATTACTAGAATGCGCTGTCCCTTTAAATTTAGCGCTGCATGCATCATGTGTCTCAGTCATCAACCAATCACATCGCAGGATTTGAATTCAAAGAAAGAAACAAACCGTCAGTTGGTGCCAGTCTGCGATTGCTCTATTAGAGAAGAGACCGGCTTCTTATTGATTCCTAGAAGCGACACTTTATTGCATTGATACCCGGATCGTTACCTGCTGATTGGGAGAGACAGCCGCCACCGGCCGCTCTACAGAGGTGAGAATCATTGTGTGAGGAGTAAACTGCCGACTTATCTCATCCCGGATACTGACAGTTGGGATCTATACTGGAAGCAACACATAGAAAAAAGGAAATGATTTCACCATGAAAGCCCAAATATAGATAACGGGGTGATAACGGATAAATGGATAAAATATGGGGATTCTGAGTAAATATTTACAATGTGGATAATGATGTGTAAAGATTAATCTGAAAAATACGGGGCCACATATTTCTCCTAGAAATTCCCAGATCTAATATTTAGAAGTTCATGGCCATTATTAGGCTGTATATAATAGTTATATAATACATATAGTGGAGATATGGAGAATATGTTACTGGCTCATCAGTTACTATACAGGCAGGTAGCGGATATATGCCGAGGTTTATCTGGCGGGTCACAGTGCAGTCAGGATAATGTAGATATGTGCAGTCTTTTCTTACCATAGGACATAAAATCAATCTGGTTAGACACAGATGACCGATTATATATATATATATATATATAATTTTTTTTTTTTTTTTTTTTTTTTTTTAAGCACCACTCCAGCGGTTCTCTTTCTCTTTAGTGCACCGCAGGAGTGGTGCCTTATATGTGATTCTCCTGGCCCCTGCCTCATCCTCATCTGTCACTACTTTAATTCTTTTCATTGTTGCTCCTATCAGTCTCTGGTGAAAAGTGACCTACCATCAGCTCCAGTGTTTCATGGAGCGGCGCAGGGGTCACTTTTCAATACATCTGTATGAGAGCCTAGTTCTGGCGCTCATAGACTTGCACTGAGATCTTGTGACGAAACTTCTCACTTGCAGCCAGTCAGAAGTTATGGGTACAAGATGGCACCACAGGAGCGGAGCACCGTCAGTATAAGAACGTGGTCTGGCCGCTTAAATTTAAAGCGCCACTCGAGCAGTACAAACAAAACAAAATGCTGGAGTGGTGCTTTAACCCCTTAACGACCGCCGATACGCCTTTTAACAGTGGTAGTTAAGGGTACTTAAACCACAGCACAGTGAATTCACAGCGCTGTGGAGTAAGTAAATAGTGCCCCCCAGTGTCTGATTTTCTCCGGGGTCTCGGCTGCAGGGGGTAGCCGAGACCCCAGAGAACATGAATCGGGTCGGTTTTTACCGACCCCGGTTTTGCGATCGCCGTTATTAACCCTATAACGGCAATCGCAAAAAAAAAACAAACTGCGATTTTGCATTTAAATTCTCTTTCCTCTGATGTGATCGCACATCAGAGGAGAGAGAAAGAGGGTCCCCAATCCCCCCCGGTACCTCTCCGTGCTTCAGGATACCCTCCCGGTGGTCCTGCGTACTGCCGGCGTCCTCCGGTGGGTGCCGCCATCTTGGATCTGGAGAAAATGGCGGGCGCATGCGCAGTGTGCCCACCGGGAATCTGCAGACTCCGGCTGGCAGATTCCATTCATTCATTTTGATCACTATGATAAACTATCATAGTGATCAAAATAAAAATAATAGTAAATAACCCCCCCCCCTGTTTATCACCCCCTTAGTTAGGCAAACATAATAAAATAAAGAAAATATTTTTTTTTTCATTTTTCCGTTAGGGCTAGGGTTAGGGCTAGGGCTAGGGTTAGGGTTATGGCTAGGGTTAGGGTTAAGGCTAGGGTTAGGGCTAGGGTTAGGGTTAGGGCTAGGGTTAGGGCTAGGGTTAGAATTAGGGTTAGGGCGAAATAGGATTTGGGTTAGAATTATGATTAGGGATTAGGGTTGGGGTTAGGGTTAGGGTTGAGGTTAGGGTTAGGGGTGTGTTGGGGTTAGGGTTGGAGCAATAATTGAGGGGTTTCCACTATTTACCAACTTTGGGGGTCTAAAAATTGGGGGCTAAAAAATCACTTTTGTGGAAATAAAAAATACTTTTTATTTTCGCGCCCGGGCATTATATCTGTGAAACACTTGGGGATTCAAAGTGCTCACCACACATCTAGATAAGCTCCTTGGAGGGGTCTAGTTTTCAAAATGGGGTCACTTGTGGGGGGTTTCCACTGTTTAGGTACATCAGGGGCTCTGCAAACATACATGACGCCCGCAGACCATTCCATCAAAGTCTGCATTCCAAAATGGCACTCCTTCCCTTCCGAGCTCTCCCATGCGCCCAAACAGTGGTTCCCCCCGCACATATGGGGTATCAGCGTACTCAGGATAAATTGCACAACAACTTTTGTGGTCCAATTTCTCCTGTTACCCTTAGGAAAATAAAAAATAGAGGGCTAAAAAATCATTTATGAGGAAAAAAAATGATTTTTTAATTTTCACGGCTCTACGTTTATAAACTTCTGTGAAGCACTTTGGGGTTCAAAGTGCTCACCACATATCTAGATAAGCTTCTTCGAGGGTCTAGTTTCCAAGATGGGATCACTTTTGGGGGGTTTATACTGTTTAGTCACATCAGGGGCTCTGCAAACGCAACGTGACGCTGCAGACCATTCCATCAAAGTCTGCATTACAAAATGGCACTCCTTCAATTCCAAGCTCTCCCATGCACCCAAATAGTGGTTCCCCTCCACATATCAGCGTTCTCAGGACAAATTGCACAAAAACTTTTGTGGTCCAATTTCTCCTGTTAGCCTTGTGAAAATAAAAAATAGTGGGCTAAAAAATCATTTTTGAGGAAAAAAAATTATTTTTAATTTTTACGGCTGTACGTTATAAACTTCTGTGAAGCACTTGAAGATTCAAAGTGCTCACCACACATCTAGATAAGTTCTTTAAGGGGTCTATTTTCCAAAATGGGGTCACTTGTTGAGGTTTCCACTGTTTAGGAACATCAGGGGCTCTCCAAACGCAACATGGCATCAAATCTCAATTCCAGCCAATTCTGTGTTGAAAAAGTCAAACGGGCTCCTTCCCTTGTGAGCTCTGCCGTGCGCTGAAAAAGTGGTTTACCTACCCCCATATATGGGGTATCAGCGTATTCAGGAGAAATTGCACAACAAATTTTGTGGTTCATTTTCTCTTTTAACACTTGTGAAAATAAAAAAAATTGGTTCTGAAGTAAATTTTTTTGCAAAAAAAAGTTAAATGTTAATTTTTTCCTTCCACATTGCTTTAGTTCCTGTGAAGCAAGTAAAGGGTTAATAAACTTCTTGAATGTGGTTTTGAGCACCTTGAGGGGTCTAGTTTTTAGAACGGTGTCATTTTTGGGTATTTTCTGTCATGTACACCCCTTAAAATGACTTTAAATATGATGTGGTCCCTAAAAAAAAAATGGTTTTGTAAATGTTGTTGTAAAAATGAGAAATCGCTGATCAACTTTCAACCCTTATAACTTCCAAATGAAAAAAAATTTTGCTTACAAAATTGTGCTGATGTAAAGGAGACATGTGGGAAATGTTATTTAGTAAGAAATTTGTGTGACACATCTCTGATTTAAGGGCATAAATTTTAAAGTTTTAAAATTGCAAAATGTTCAGAATTTTTGCTATATTTCCGTTTTTTTCATAAATAAACACAAGACTTATCGAATAAATTTTACCACTAACATGAAGTACAATATGTCATGAAAAAACATTCTCAGAATCAGCAGGATCCGTTAATGTGTTCCAGAGTTATAACCTCATAAAGTGACAGTGGTCAGGATTGTAAAAATTGGCCCGGTCATTAAGCTGCAAACTGGCTCTGTCACTAAGGGGTTAAGTAGAAAATAGGGTTTTCTTTGTTTACTGGCTACAGCGCCACTTCTGTCAGTGGGTCATGTTAGGTATTACAACTAAATACCAATCAAGTCAATAAAGCTGCAATACTGCAACACATGTAATGCAGGCCGTGGTAGTTACGTTTTGGGTTACACATTAGGTGGATAGCATTACTCTACTAGAGATCCTATAGAAAGCGCCATCCTCTGCATACTCAGGTTTTCCTTTTTCTGTATGGTAGTTTCTATTAAGATGAGTAAGATTGGCCATGAGGAAGCGGAAGAGAGAACTGATCGCCCAGTATGAAGAGGAGTGGTAAGTAGATGAGGTTCCATCACTGCGGTCATCACAATCCATACACTTACACCGGAAAGTCCATAGTGACCATTACACACCACCACTACACATATTTATCCCATGTACAGCTCCAAACTAATGTCAGATCCCCATGATGAGAACACCCATCAGGATGTAAGTGACTTATGTGTAGCCACAGTATGGCCATGAGCGTGAGGCCTAATACTATAATATCTACCTCTTCTATTACAGCTCACGGTCTGCCGCCCAGGAAGAGGCCAAGAGGAGGAAGACAGATGACATCCCCCAGCCGTAAGAGCGGGCATCTTTCACCGCACTCCTTGGTAAGACTCCTTGCACCTTCCAAGGTTTCTAGATACAACGTGTTAGATTATATGACATGTATTTTATATTAATCTATTTTATGTGTATTATGGTGGAGAAATATGTAGGGAAGTGCTCTCCCTCAGCCTCTTATAATTACACCTAGTATGATACAGCAGACAGGAGCGGTCACTATGTGGTGAGCAGTGTCGGGGCTTTGGTGTCACCTCAATACTGATGGCATGTGGATCGCCCTCGCACCCAGGGTGGCGGGGTACTCGGTACCGGGTCCGTGGGTTTCAATGGGAGATGTCACGGCAGCTGTGACCCGGTCCGTGGCCCTAGGCGTCCATTGTAAAAGGGAGGATGTTTGAACGTGTGGATGATGATTAAAGTTTATGAGTGAATGATTTGTGACGCCACCTGTGGTGTTCGGCAATGAAGATGTTAAGCCGACGCTGCAGACAGATCCTCTGGGACAGATGGTGTGGTGCAGCAATGATGTTGTGGCCCTCCAACAGGTAGGGCAGTAATCCCAGGGCAGTGTAGGTGAGGAGATAGGGAGGAGACGTAGATGGTGCAGTGTCAGGCACAGCGATGTAGCAGAGCTGAGTGTGTTGGCACAGGAATAAGTGGAGGACACCAGGGCATGTAGTTCCAAAGCTTTACTCACAGTCTGTTGTGCGAACAGGTGCCCGCATCCGTGCCGTGTCCTCCAGGTCAGGAGCTCAGCCAACTTCCAGGCAAGATGAAGTACTCCGTTTCAACACTCCGCCAACATGTGCCTTTCCTGAACGTCTCCCTCCTTAGCGCTCGTAGTGAAGTACACACAGTACTGAGTTACACTGGAGTTCCTCCTTTCTGATGTTCTTAGAACTCTACTTGTACGGCAGACAGCTGTAGCCTGCTTCGGGGACTCCTTGCTACTAAGTCCCGGCTCACTCACGTTGCTGTTGTGCCCCCAAGTCTTGTGTGGGAATAAAGTGGTGACAACTTCTATTCCTCTGGTGTCTGCTGTAGGACCATTAGTATCCATACAACCATGGGGACCGGACCCCGGCCTTGCGCTTAGGACTTGAGGAAGGGCTCTACTCTAACCCTAGCCCTTAGTCCTCTTCTCCTTACGTTCCGTACAAATCAATCTTTCTTATGGAGAATTGGGCTATCTGAATATCTCTTTCCTGTGCCAGCAGACTCAGGTCCCTGAAGTCTGCTGCAGCACTTCCTTCCATCCATCCCACTCAGGGGATCTTCTCTCACTCTGACCCTCTGTCAGACTGACTGACTCCTAATATCTTCCCACTCTTTTGGTGCAGACTAAGCTCCACCCACCTCCCAGCACCCTTCGTGTTCCAAGCAGGGAGCCACCAAAGGTCCTTTGCTACACTACTATGTTGTGTGGGATGCAGGTGTTGGAGTGTGGTCCGGTGTCTCCACCTTACCTGAATGGTAGGGTACCACACCTCAGGAGGAGGTGCAGTACCTCTGTGGCGACTGAACCCTCAGGGGCGCCACATACCCCCTGTTAAACACAGCACGTCGGCGGGCTGCAAGTGAAACAAAGATAGACAAATATAAGGAACATACAAAAATTTTGAATGCTTATTAAACAATACTTATCTAAACTTCCCAATTTGGGAGGTACTGACTCTTGAATGTTGCAAACAATTTAACTAACTATCTATACTTAATTTAAAGTTATATTACCTAATTTAAAGTGCTATGGAAATAAACTCACTACCAGTTCAAGTATTATCATCTACACATATTCTTCTCTGTTTTTCACATTTTCACTGTCTCTGCTAGACTATGGGTGACAACCGCTGATGCCTGGTTCGTCACCTGTATTCAAATCTTTATTCAAATTTTACACATCTTTATTAAAGTACTACCATTTAGTCTAAATTCCGCAAAATATTCCTTCCTAATCAAATACCTAGATATTACTATTAGCTAAACTCTATATAAAATCTGTTCTATTATTATCAACATTTTTATAAGGCACATTATACACATTCAGACATCAATAATTCTTGCACGTGCTGGACACCACTCCAAGCCGAGATTTCTTGCAGTGTCCTTGGGTTGGAGCAATGCTCCAGTTTGAGGTAGTCCTTATCTATAAAAGACCTATGTAAAACCAAGAGAGGGCACCTTAAGAGGCACAACTATTTACAAAACAGTTTGTGGATCACTCATTGTCCATGATCTCTGCAGTTCAATTTTTCATAACACTGATGCCAAAAACTAGGCAAACTTGAAGAAAAAGAAAAACATGATAATAAACAATGGGGCACAATGGTGCCAATACCCTCCTGGGTAACAGTTAGTTATTTTTGGGCATGTCCTTTATTGGAGGTGCCCTCCTGGGGTAGTGGAAGCTGGTTTCTTCTGTTGCTTCCAGGAGAGATGATCTGGATGCCCACCTCCTGGCAGATTAATGAATTGCCGGTATTCAGCTGGAATCTTGGGGATGACTGCCTGTGATACAGAGGGGCAGCTACTTGTACCTTGGGATGTTGCACTTCAGTGGATGTGGCCTGCCTGACTTTTGTAGGAACAACTACCACGGTGGGAGGTAATCGTGCCGGGGGAACGTATGCTTTCTCCTTTTTGTAGGCCGCAATAAAGTTCTCTGGTATGCGGCGCACGTTCAGGGCATACCAGCCACAAAGCCCCTCATGCCGGGTGAAGGTAACATAATCTCCCGGGTGCAAGTCACGAGCAGGGTGTCCCCTCCGGAGGTGGGACTCTACATCACTCTGGCTGAAGAAGAGGTCAGAGATCCTCTGGGCGTCTGAGATAAAGCCAAACCCCCATTCCTGGTTGACATTCAGGACCTGTGCCCATCCTGCTGAGTCCCGGGGACCATAGTGACCGGCACGGACCCATTCTTTCCGGTCCATGTCAGGGCCTAGCACTGCCAGTCTCCGCTGCTCCTGCTCCCTCTGCTCGGCTGCCAGCTGGTGGATAGTCTGTTGGCATCTGGCCTCCGTCTCTTTCTGCTCCTCCCGGGACCGGCCTCTACCCACTGTGGACAGGGGCACCACTGCCAGGGGTTCAGGTGTTCCCCCCCCCCAGGGACTAGAATCCCGGTCCCAGACCAAGTCTAGCACAACCTGCCCGGACCCTGCAGCAGTTTTGCACCCCGAGGCCTTCTCAGGTACAGGGGCGGCGGTCATACCTGGAGCCTCCTGGCAGTGTTGTCAGCTCCAGTTCAGGCATCGGGTGGCAGCCGGTGGCAGCGGTGGTGACTGGAGCTGCCTGGTCAGAGACTGGAGACGGTGGTGGAGCAGATGGCGGCTCCGGGTCCACAAGGGCCTCCGGTGGGACCTGTGCAGCCGCGCTAGGTCCAGGCAGGAGCACAGCTTCTTCCTGTTCAGCTCCCAGGCCCTCGGATAACTCCTCCTGGCAGGCAGTGCTCAGCGGCGGTTGCAGCGGGGAGATGGTAACAGGCGCTGCTGATGGCATCGCAGTGGCCACAGGCTCCACAGATGCTGCCTGAGGGAGAACCAGTGCAGCGGCGGTGGGTACAGATGGTGTAGGTACTGGTGGTACAGGCCCCTCCTGGGCGCGCTGCAAGTTCAGGATCCAGAGAGCCTCCTGTCTCAGCCGCAGGTGGTGTGTCAGCTGGGCAATCTCATCCTCCAGCTGCTGGCGGTTCATTGTGGAAGCAGGGTCGGAGCCTTCAGCTACTGCGCCGGGGAAGTTCAGCTCAACCTCCTCGCGCTCTTTGGGCCTCCTTCCTTCTTCCATCATGGCGTCCTGGCGTCCTCTCTCCCTCCCGGGCTCCTTTCCCGCCACAGGACTTCGCTCCTCCTTCTAGGGGCGGCGTCTTCTTCCTACTCCTCCATACCAGGCCAGTATACGAACCCCTCTGGGGGTGGGCCATGTTGCTGTCGCATGGAAGTTTAGGCAGGGGAGGCCCAGGACAGTTCGCGCTCTTTTCTTAGGACCACCCATGTTGTCACGCCCTTCTTCACCGCGCCAGCGGCCTTTTTGAGAGTCCATTTTACAGTCTATAATTTTGGTTATTTTGCACATTCTCAGCAATTAAGTCCAATAAATCTTCGGCACACAGAACCCGGTGGCACCGGGCTTCGTCATCCTGTTCGTGACGCCAAGTAATGGATCGCCCTCTCACCCAGGGCGGCGGGGTACTCGGTACCGGGTCCGTGGGTTTCAATGGGAGATGTCACAGCAGCTGTGACCCGGTCTGTGGCCCTGGGCGTCCATTGTAAAAGGGAGGATGTTTGAACGTGTGGATGATGATTAAAGTTTATGAGTGAATGATTCGTGACGCCACCTGTGGTGTTCGGCAATGAAGATCTTGAGCCGACGCTGCAGACAGATCCTCTGGGACAGATGGTGTGGTGCAGCAATGATGTTGTGGCCCTCCACAGGTAGGGCAGTAGTCCCAGGGCAGTGTAGGTGAGGAGATAGGGAGGAGACGTAGATGGTGCAGTGTCAGGCACAGCGATGTAGCAGTGCTGAGTGTGTTGGCGCAGGAATAAGTGGAGGACACCAGGGCATGTAGTTCCAAAGCTTTACTCACAGTCTGTTGTGGGTACAGGTGCATGCATCTGTGCCGTGTCCTCCAGGTCAGGAGCTCAGCCAACTTCCAGGCAAGATGAAGTACTTCGATTCAACACTCCACCAACATGTGCCTTTCGTGAACGTCTCCCTCCTTAGCGCTCGTAGTGAAGTACTCACAGTACTGAGTTACACTGGAGTTCCTCCTTTCTGATGTTCTTAGAACTCTACTTGTACGGCAGACAGCTGTAGCCTGCTTCGGGGACTCCTTGCTACTAAGTCCCAGCTCACTCACGTTGCTGTTGTGCCCCCAAGTCTTGTGTGGGAATAAAGTGGTGACAACTTCTATTCCTCCGGTGTCTGCTGTAGGACCATTAGTATCCATACAACCTTGGGGACCGGACCCCGGCCTTGCGCTTAGGACTTGAGGAAGGGCTCTACTCTAACCCTAGTCCTTAGTCCTCTTCTTCTCCTTACGATCTGTACAAATCAATCTTTCTTATGGAGAATTAGGCTATCTGAATATCTCTTTCCTGTGCCAGCAGACTCAGGTCCCTGAAGTCTGCTGCAGCACTTCCTTCCATCCATCCCACTCAGAGGATCTTCTCTCACTCTGACCCTCTGTCAGACTGACTGACTCCTAATATCTTCCCACTCTTTTCGTGCAGACTAAGCTCCACCCACCTCCCAGCACTCTTCGTGTTCCAAGCAGGGAGCCACCAAAGGTGCTTTGCTACACTACTATGTTATGTGGGATGCAGGTGTTGGAGTGTGGTCAGGTGTCTCCACCTTACCTGAATAGTGGGGTACCACACCTCAGGAGGAGGTGCAGTACCTCTGTGGCGACTGAACCCTCAGGGGTGCCACACATGTCTTTAGGACAATTCTTCAGTATCTGATCAGTGGGTGTCAGGCGCCAAATCTCCACCAATCTGACACTGATGAGCGATCCTGAGGATAATCCATCATTGATGAAGAGCCCTACAACACCATTAATTTAGAATTCATAGCATTAAAAAGGATTTCATTACAAAGTTCATAGTGAAATAATTCTATTTTCCTCATTTTTGTAGAAGAAGAATACATCAGCTGTTTTCTAGCCAGGGACAGCTGTCTTAAGATTTCGGACAAGGTATTATTGTATTGAAGGATAAGAAATCCTCCAGATGTGAGAAGATCCATCATAGGGAAATAAAGGGCTTATTCTTATGTAATAGTGGCCAGATATGACCAAACCTAGGAATCTACTGACAGATATGTGCTGTGTTATATATCCCTCTAACTCGGCTTCTCCTCCCTCCAGTATCTCCTCGCCATGGTCGTTGCTTACTTCAGTAGAGCAGGACTGCCATCTTCAGAATATGGAACCTTCTTCTTACCAGCTCTGTGAGTCTCTTTTATTATTACACATTCACGTCTATAAATAACATCGTTTTATTTTATTGTAAATCCAAAATCTCTTTTCTGCCACTCGGCTAAATACATGATAATGGCATTTGTTGTTGTTGTCTGTATTTTCTTCTGAAGTGGATTGTAATTTATCTGGTTTCATTTCTCTTCCCTCCAAGTTTTTTAGCCAACCAGTTTGAGGAAGAAGATGTGCGATATCGACAGGAGATCTACCGCTGGGCCCTTGGATGGAAGTGGAGGATGAAGAAGGACCGACTGCTACAAGTCCGCAATGTTCTGCTCACCAGGATGGAATTCCGGGCTTGGGTGGATCGGGACACGTCTGATCTGGTGAGCAATAGAAACAATAATAATATAAAGCTGATCAGTAAATAGATATCACAATATAAACAGTATGCTTAAATAAATCCCTTAGACCTGATGAGGCACTTGTACTTACTCTGAAAAGCCACGTCAAAATGGTCGTGTAATCCTGATATTAGGCAGAGCATTTTATGACTGCAGCCAGAGCTGTACTCATGACATGCTTGTTTTAATGTCAAGCAAGAAAACTTTAATTAGTGATTATAAAGTCATTCAGCCATGGATTTTCAGTCATCACACCAGTATCATCAGGCCTAAAATATATGCAAATTGGATTATGATTAATGGTGACATATGCCCTTTACACTCTGATTAGAATCACTTATTTTATTCTAGATCATGGCAGGAGACCCTGACCACTGGGCATGGAAGATAGAGAAGAATATCCACTAACGCCTGGAAACAGAGCTGCAGGACCTACAAGGAGAAGAACATGGCTGGAAGGGGAACAAAGCTGCTGGACCTACAAGGAGAAGAACATGGCTGGAAGAGGAACATGGCTGCCGGTCCTAGAAGAACAGCTAGAAGACGTAACGGATGAAGAACTGGATAAAGTAGAGAAGTATGGTGGTATGGTGTATTAAAAAGACATACTGTAGCTGAAATAGAGCGGGTGCAGAGAAGAGCGACCAAGTTTATTAGAGCACTGGGGGTATATATAATAAACTCCTTGATAGGGCGTTGATCCAGGGAACTAGTCTGATTGCCGTATGTGGAGTCAGGAAGGAATTTTTTTCCCCAATGTGGCGCTGTTTGCTGCATGGGGTTTTTTTTGCCTTCCTCTGGATCAACATGTTAGGCTATAGGTTGAACTAGATGGACTTAAAGTCTCCCTTCAACCTCAAATACTATGTTACTATGCTACTATGCTGAACAGTCACACACAGAAAAGGCCCACCCCACTGTACATAGATAGGCAGCATACAGACACCCCGTATACTGTACTCATAGACACACTATATACTTTACACATAATTGTTATTTTTTCACACGTGTATATTATAGTGGTGACCTCCCTTAGTATGTCCAGAGGAAGGGCAGTAGTACAGCAGCCATGGTTTCCCTACAGGTTTCCACCACTGGGGTTTTTCCTGTCCTGAGTGTTGCTGTATGCTCTTTGTGAGTGATGGAAGGTAACCAGCATATAATAAATAATAAATAATATAATTTAATATAATAAATATATAATATAATATATGATATATTAATATTAAATATATATAATATAATAAATATCTAATAAATAATAATATAATTTAATATAATATAAATATAATAAATATATAAATATAATATAATAATATATAATAAAGCATATAGTAAACTTCCCACTATTTAAACTTTCCATGATGTGTCTGAGTCTTTATTTTATACTTTTATGTGTGGACAGGACCGCCATCAGAGCATTACTGCCCTCACTGTTGTGAGGGACCCAGTGAGTAGAAGCACAAGAGGGAGGGCCCGGACTCAGTCTGTTCCTCCCTCTTGTGCTTTTGCTCACTGGTCTCCAGGGTATAATAAATGAAACTGAAGAAAAAAAATGAATGCTGACTTCATAAATATAAACAAATGTGTGTTTTTTATTTCATCAAAATCAGTAATAAAGAAAATATATACAGGCTGTACATCAAGAAAGAAACAACAAGTGTCACCTGGGGAGCACTCACAGTACTTGGGCTCTCATAGAACAGAGGAACAATTGAAGCATCATTGTAAACTTGCTTAGAATTTTTTAATAAAAGAATATGTTTAACAAATATTTGATTATCACTTTTTTCAGTGTTTTTTCATCCTTCTTATTGTCCTGATTTGTGCAATTTCATCCAGTCCATATTGTCAACTCTTTATTTTGGAGTCATAAAGACAAATGAAACCTCCGTTTAACACTAAACATGTGGTATATCTTTTTTATATTTTTTTTTGTATCAGTAGGTTCAACTTTTCCACATTCTCCTAGCTTCTGATAGAAAATCCGTATTTATGGACATCTCCATCAACATATTACAACCTTCGCTCATGTGAATGAACACTTACAGTCCTTAATTTAGCTATTCTACTATAGCTCTAAACATATTGATTTCAATGTCTGCTTAAAGACTGATTTATTCTTGTCCAACATTAAACCTAGGACCTACAAGTTAGTACCCAATACAGAAGATTTATGAATACATTTCTAAGTGCACTAAGTCATTCTAATGATGCATTTTTCTAGACTTGTCAGACACTTTTCCTTTCCTTACAATATGTAACGTGCTGCTGCAGTGCAGTACAGCGCAACCTCCACCAGGGGGTGATGGTGAGGGAAGAGAGGTTGCACACACACACAGCGTAGTAACTCAGAGCAACAGCACAGGTGTCACAGGTAATGAAAGAGTGGTCAGACTAGCTGAAGTCAGCAACTGTCAGGAGCAGAATTACCAAGGGAGCAAGTGCGTAGTCAGGGTCGAGCGAGAAGTCAGGACCTACCAGGAACATGGTATCAGAAACGTAAAATGTAAGCCGTTGTCAGGGTACAAGCCAGAGGGTCAAAAGCCAGTCTGAAAGCGTGGTATCAGAAATGGAAAAACCAGAAGCAGAGTCCAGAGATCAAGCCAAGTCATACACAAGTTAAGTTAATCAGGGGCAGAAGGAACACTAAAGGAATACAGGTCAGAGGCACTAGCTTGGAAGCTTGCAGTATAGCTGACGCTGGCCCGCAGGCTGCAGAGGACTGAAATAGCACAGTCAGCTCCAGAACAAGGCAGAGGGGATTAACCCCCACTAGACCAGTCCAATGAGAAGACTGCAGAAAACAAACTGGACTGGATCATGACACATCACCTCTTGATTGGCTTAATTTAGACCAATATTTTGCTGGAAAATTTGGGTGCAACTTTGGAGCAACTTGGTTACTACTCCATTTTCACTTCCCCGTTTGAGGACACTTCTAAACCGTCTAATAAGACCCAAAAATGTCAAAAATCAAATAATAAATCTGCAGCAACACATGTACTCCAGTTTTTTCGTGCAACTTGAGCCCGACTTTTACATTTAGCTCATGAAATTACCCCGATAAGTTTTACGTTGGTACCATGGCCCATTAGTGTTCAGTGTTATTTCGATAAAACGTGTAACCCAAGACTCAAGTGGTGGAATAAAACCAGCTGCAGTAACATGAAAATATATGTGAACATAGCCTAAAAAGCTTTTTCCCATAGGATATTGAAAAGCGCCTATGAATGGTCATTTGCTAGAATGCAGATGATTCCATGATCATCTCTCATTCCTTACAGAAGTCATGTCCATGTACAGCTTCTTATCTTTCATTTAATATATATAACCTTGTTAGTAAGAAACCCCCAGGAGGGAGGAGGGAAGAGTTTACAGCTGATGAGTGATGACCCCTCCATGCCACTTTTAGATGCATAATGAGAAAAGGCAGAAAAATCAATTGCAGAAAGTGGATAAGAGAAGATTATTGACAAATATGTCACTTCTCATTTAATTCCTAGTTTATACTAAACCTTTAATAACCTCGTTACCTTTAAAATGTAAAGTGCTGATATATACAGTTCTGATTGTCTTTGATTGGATATTTAAGAAGTGAGGGTGCAATACTTTTTTATGGCATATGTGTATTTATCCTATATGATCATGGAGCATTGGACTCCAGTATCTGCTCCATAGGGCAGTAGGCACCCGTGTTGGACTCCCGTAAATTATGTTCCAAACATAAAAGATGAATGTAAAAGCAAAAACTTGTTAGAATTAATTGACTGAGTTCACATAGCAGATCGATTCTGCTCTTGGCTCCCTTTCTTGCTATTACTGTTTCAACGCACCCAACCAGAATATATTGCTTGTGATGGCTAATTTCAAGGTCTACCAGATCTATAATCAAAAAATGATCTATTGCTTAACTTTCTCAGATGCCTGAATATTCACACCAAAATATTACATTTGGGAATAATAGAAATGCAGCACAAATGGGACTTCATAGTCAACTTCTGTAACTGCGCCTATGCGCCATGATGCCGCATCACCTTGCAAGTCACCCACTCCCACATCAACGAGTGCTGCTACAGCTACACAAGACATGCAAGCTTGGCTCTGTCTGTCCTACCTTATTTTTTTTTACACTAATGAATGCATATTTAACCCCTTACTGCCATGTGACGTACTATCCCGTTCATGTGCCCTGGGACTTAATTCCCAGGGACGGGATAGTACGTCACAGAGATCAGCGGCGCCCACGTGGTGAGCGCCGCTGACTGCAGCCGGGTGTCAGCTGATTATCACAGCTGACACCTGGCACAATGTGTCAGGGGCGGTCATGGACCGCCCCCGACACGTTAACCCCTTACACACCGCGATCAAACACGATCGCGGTGTACCGGGGTTTAAAGGGAAGCATCGGCAGGGAGGGGGCTCCCTCCGTGCTTCCCTGAGCCCCCTCAGCAGCGCAATGTGCAGCGCTGCTACGGGGGGCTCCATCCCTGCAGGTCTCCGAATCCAAGATGGTGACGGGGACCTTCGGGGGCCTGCAGGGAGCTGGCTTGCTCATACCTGCAAAGCGCAGGCAAGGAGGAAGCCTGTGTAGTGCCTGTGACAGATCGCTGATCTGTCACAGTGATCTGTGATGTGACAGATCAGCGATCTGTCACAGGACTGTGATGTCCCACCTGGGACAATGTAAAAAAGTTAAAAAAAAGTGTAAAAATAATTTTAAAAAAATCACTAAATAAATTAAAAAAAAAAATATTCCCTAATAAATTCATTTTTTGGAAATAAAAAAAAATCAATAAAAGTACACATATTTGGTATCGCCACATCCGTAACGACCCACCCTATAAAACTGTCCCATTAGTTAACCCCTTTAGCGAACCCCTTTAAAAATAAAAATAAAAAACGAAGCAAAAAATAATAATTTATTATCATACTGCTGAACAAAACGTGCAATAACGCGCGATCAAAAAGACGCATATAAATATCCATGGTACCGCTGAAAACGTCATCTTGTCCTGCAAAAAACGAGCCACCACACAGCATCATCAGCAAAAAAATAAAAAAGTTATAGCTCGCAGAATAAAGCGATGCAAAAATAACTGTTTTTTATATAAAATTGTTTTCATTGCATAAAAGCGCCAAAACATAAAAAAAGACATAAATGAGGTATCGCTGTAACCGTACTGACCCGAAGAATAAAACCGCTTTATCAATTGTACCGCAGGCAGAACGGTGTAAGCGCACCCCCAAAAGAAATTCATGAAACGCTGGTTTTTGTTCATTCTGCGTCCTAAAAATTGGAATAAAAAGCGATCAAAAAAGTCACATGCCCGAAAATGATACCAATAAAAACATCAGCTTGTCCCGCAAAAAATAAGACCCCACATGACTTGGTGGGTCAAAATATGGAAAAATTATAGCTCTCAATATGTGGTGATGCAAAAACTATTTTTACAATAAAAAGCGTCCTTTAGCGTATGACAGCTGCCAAACATAAAAACCGCCATAAATAGTAAATCAAACCCCCCTTTATCACCCCCTTAGTTAGGGAAAAATAATAAAATTAAAAGAAAATATATTTATTTCCATTTTCCCATTAGTGCTAGGGTTAGGGCTAGGGTTAGGCCAGGGCTAGGGTTAGGGCTAGGGTTAGGGCTAGGGTTAGGGCTGAGATTAGGGTTAGGGGTGTGTTGGGGTTAGGGTTGGAGTTATATTTGGGGGGTTTCCACTGTTTGGGCACATCCTTCCCTTCCAAGCTCTGCCATGCGCCCAAACAGTGTTTTACCCCCACATATAGGGTATCAGCCTACTCAGGACAAAGTGCAAAACAACTTTTGGGGTCCAATTTCTCCTGCTACCCTTAGGAAAATAAAAAATTGGGGGCAAAAATATCATTTTTGTGGAAAAAAGTGATTTTTTTATTTTCACGCCCGGGCGTTATAAACTTCTGTGAAGCACTTGGGGGTTCAAAGTGCTCATCACACATCTAAATAAGTTCCTTAGGGGGTCTATTTTCCAAAATGGTATCATTTGTGGGGATTTTCACTGTTTAGGTACATCAGGGGCTCTCCAAAGGCAACATGACACCCGCAGACCATTCCATCAAAGTCTGCATTCCAAAACGTCACTACTTCCCTTCCGAGCCCCGACGTGTGCCCATACAGTAGTTTTCTCTCATATATGGGGTATCGGTGTACTCAGGACAAATTGGACAACAACTTCTGGGGTCCATTTTCTCCTGGTACCCTTGGGAAAATAAAAAAATTGGTGACTAAAAGATCATGTTTGCAGAAAAAATATGATTTTTTTATTTTCACGCCCGGGCGTTATAAACTTCTGTGAAGCACGGGGGGGGTTCAAAGCGCTCACCACACATCTAGATAAGTTCCTTGGGGGGTCTAGTTTCCAAAATGGTGTCATTTGTTGGGGGTTTTCACTGTTTTGGTATGTCAGGGACTTTCCAAACGCGACATGGTGTCCGATCTCAATTCCAGCCAAAAAGGTCAAATGGCGCTGCTTCCCCTTCGAGCTCTGCCATGCGCCCAAATAGTTGTTTACACCTACATATGGGGTATCAGCGTACTCAGGACAAATTGCACAATAAATGTTAGTGTCCTGTTACCCAGGGAAAAATAAAATTTGGGGGTGAAAAGATCATTTTTGTGGAAAAAATATGATTTTTTAATTGTACCGCTGTACGTTATAAACTTCTGTGAAGCCCTTGTGGGTTCAAAGTTCTCACCACATATCTAGATAAGTTCCTTGGGGGGTCTAGTTTCCAAAATGGGGTCACTTGTGGGGGGGTTTCCACTGTTTAGGTACATCAGGGACTCTCCAAACGTGACATGGCGTCCGATCTGAATTCCAGCCAATTTTGCATTGAAAAAGTCAAACAACGCTCCTTCCCTTCTGAGCTCTGCTATGCGCCGAAACAGTGGTTCCCCCCCACATATCAGGTATCAGCGTACTCAGGACAAACTGCACAATAACTTTTGCAGTCCAATTTGTCCTGTTACCCTTGGTAAAATAAAAAAAATTGAACCTGAAGTATTTTTTTGTGAAAAAAAGTTAAATGTTCATTTTTTTTAAATATTCAAAAAATTCCTGTGACGCACCTGAAGGGTTAATAAACTTCTTGAATGTGGTTTTGAGCACCTTAGGGGTGCAGTTTTTAGAATGGTGTCACTTTTGGGTATTTTCTATCATATAGACCCCTCAAAGTGGCTTCAAATGTGATGTGGTCCGTAAAAATAAAATGGTGTTGCAAAAATGAGAAATCGCTGGTCAACTTTTAACTCTTATAACTTCCTAACAAAAAAAATGTTGGTTCCAAAATTGTGCTGATGTAAAGTAAACATGTGGGAAATGTTACTTATTAAGTTTTTTGCGTGCCGTATCTCTGTGATTTAAGGGCATAAAAATTCAAAAATTGCAAAATTTTCAAAATTTTCGCAGAATTTCCGTTTTTTCACAAATAAACACAAGTTATTTGAATGAAATTTTACCACTAACATGAAGTACAATATGTTACGAGAAAACAATGTCAGAATCACCAGGATCCATGGAAGCGTTTCAGAGTTATTACCTCATAAAGGGACAGTGGTCAGAATTGTAAAAATTGGCCCGGTCATGAACGTGCAAACCACCCTTGGGGGTTAAGGGGTTAAAAAAATTTCCTACCTTTTATATTTCAATGCAGCACAATTGCGCAGTGGTTAGCTCTGTTGCTTTGCAGCACTAGGGTCCAGGGTTCAAATCCCACCAAGGACGACATCTGCAAGGAGTTTGTATGTTCTCTCCATGTTTGTGTGTGTTTCCTCCCGCACTCCAAAAGACATAATGTTAGGAAGTTTAGATTGTGAGCTACAATGGGGACAGTGATGACTATATCTCGTGGATCATGCTGGCGATATAAAAGATAGCATAATAATTAATGTTCTTTTCCTAAACACACGCTTAATCAATCCTGCCCCTATAACCTTTTTTTTAACAATTACTTTTATTTTTCTGCTTATAGCTTGGTTTTAGGTAACAGCACAGATGCAGTATGCTCTGATTATTTTAATTATAATAACTTTTCTTGATTGGAGACAAATACAACTTTGCTATGGGACTCCATGATTTCTGTTTATGACATTGTCCAAGCATTCTCCTCTTCTTGACATTTGGAGATTTGTAACATCGTCACAACATCTGTCATGATCCCAGTGCAGGTTTTGACCTGCACGTCAGGGGTTAATGTCTTGATCCCAGTGCAGGTTCTGATCTGTACACCTGGGGTTAATTATTGTGGGCCTTTCTTTGGTTCGGGGAGAGCTTCTTATAGCCCTGGGAAGCTCCAATCCCCGTCAGTTATTCTTTTGCCATTGGCCAAGTGCGGTGACCCCTGTGTGCCTGTGCCTTTTGCCTGCCTTCTAGCTTGCTTCTATGGTTCTGACCCAATTCTGTCCCCCGTTGTGAGTTTGTCTGTTGATTCTGTACTGTATATCTGTTTCTCTGGTTTCTGACTTCTTGGCTACGTCCTGACTATCCGTTCTGTCTCGCCCTTTGGTATTGTTGTGCTATCTCGTGTTTTGACCCCGACTTGATCTGGTTTATGTCTCTGTCTATGCCCCTTGGTAACTTTGCCCCATAGTTACCTTTCTTGGAGTTTTCCTTCAGCTCCTAGCTCTCTGGAGCTTAGGCCATGCCCCCAGCAGTCACGTTCTTCAGGTCCTGTTAGTCTGAAGCACGCATCTCCACCGCTGCGGCCCCGCTCCACAGGTATCTCTGAGCACAGTTTGTCTTACTCAGGATACGTGCACTGGCTCAGTGAGCAAGTGCAGTACGGTGTCCTTGACAACATCAAAGATTTTCATGGCAATGATTCAAGTACAGGAGACTTCCTCATTTATAACAAACCATCAATAACTTCATACCAAAAACCTTCAAAACCAGTCTAATCCAAAAAGTGTATTCTAGTCTTCTAGGGGTTGAGTCAAGTTTTAATAAAAGTGTTTTATGTATAGATACTATTTAGACAGATTCCTTTTACTCAGAGACTATTCCCTCCCTCAATGCAAAAAGCAATAATTATAGTTAAACATTTGAAGAGATTGTCAAGCCTAATCAAAAATGTTAATCGGGGCACAAGTAGAATGAAAATAACAAAGTCTGACATACTCACTTGCTCTCATTCCTATTGATCCAGTGTAGGCCATTGTAAGCAGAGCAACCTGCACTAGATATCTTAGCAAAAATTAACTAAAAAGTGGAGCAGGGAGGACGCTGTTCATTCCAAAAAATATTATGAAGAAAATGAAGAATATAACAACTACAGTAAATGGCAGATCGTTTGAAATTTAAAATTGTCGGCCCCACCAAATGTTCCTAAACACAATATAGAGGGGGAGAGCGTTCAATGTGTTCAAATACTTGTGGAACCACAAATTTTAGGAAACTTGACTTGAAGTCAATCCTCCGTGAATTGATTAGCTTATCTCTAATATACAGAAATGTCCAACAGCTTTGTGACTGATACAAATTTTGAATTTTAAACTGTTTGCTGCTTCAGTAGTTTTAGAACCTTTAGTTAGATGTTTCTTTGGTTACTGAAGTACATTATTGGCATTTCATAAGTTTTAAACTTTTATTGACAAATATATCAAGTTTATATAAAGACTCAATATTTCCAGCATTGTCTTTTTTTTCAAGATTTCTGCCCTCGCCCTAGGAGCTGGATACCAGCTTCTTGGGCCCAATCCTGACAGATGACAACATATTCTTACTTAATCACTTGTAAGGAGGCTATTGGCCAAGTAGTCGATGGGAGGTATGTTTCACAGAGATGGCTGCTCTCTGTGATGTAACCCGGAGTATTTTCTTTAGTGCATGTAGGCAGTAAGAGGTTCATTTGTGCATCTGGGACCGAGTTGCAGGTAGCTATGAGAGATGGGTGGGTATGGCTACCCACATACCTTACCTCTGGGTATGGTTACAGCCTATATAATGGAGGCTGTTGTTTGGCACATGGTCTGTGACTGGAGGTATGGAGGTTTCCAGTGTGTGTTTGCTAAAACACTGACCTGAGCGGGCGGACCCGCAGTGCTATTTGAACTGTTTGTTTTCTGTTTGTTTCCATTTTGTGCCACAGAAGGCTATATTTCGTTTACTTAAACTTAAGCAGGCTTATGGAGCAAATAAACCTGATGGAGCATTTTTATGAAAACCTCTTCCTGTGCTTACCTCAACCCTCAGCTGAGTGAGTAAAACCTTACACACTGTTTGGATTTTATCACAATTTCTGTGGGGATTTTTGCCCTCCCACTTTTTGAGGATTGATCACAGATTCTCAGTGGGTTTGAGAACTTGGTATTTTCCATGCTATGGACCAAAAATGTTAATGTTTTGTTCACCAAGCCACTTTGTTATCACTTTTGCCTTGTGGCAAGGTCTCAATCATGCTGGAAAAAGCATTGTTCATCACCAAATTGCTTCTGGAACATTGGAAGAAGTTGCTCATGGAGGATGTTTAGATACTATTCCTTATTCACGGCAGTGTTCTTTGGTAAAATTATGAGTCAGCCCAATCTGTCGTGATTAGGTAACCGAGGAGGATAGCAGGTGAAGAGGCTAGGTAACCAGATAACCAGAGAGGTTGGTAGCTTAGCGGATTGCAGACCCCTAAGCTGACGACACAACTAGAATTAGCCGTGGGACATACCTACGATGCCCTAGATGCCTCGGCACAGCCAAAGAATTAATTAAGCCTAAAGAGAGAAATAGGTAAGCTAAACTGCCCCTGAGTAGAACCCCAAAAGAATAGATAGCCCCCAAATATATATTGCCGGTGAGACAAGATGAGGTACAGGCAGAAAATAGAGTAAGCAAATGATGGGGCCCAAACTGTCTAGATAGAACAGTACAGAAAAGTATACCCTCTGCAATCACACAAAAAACCCTAAGAAAAATCCAACACATCTGATATGCAAAAATACTGAGGCCACACGACCTCTCCCCCATTAAATCAGAACTCTGGTGTGAACTGGACGCTAAACAAAGATACTGATATAACAGGGGATTAGAGATACAAAAAAAACTGACACAAGCTGTAGCATATGAAACAGAGTCCAGCACAGGTCCCAACAGGGAACCCGGCTGAACACCAGCAGAGCAAAAATCAGAGAACAGCAAAAATGAATCAAAATGCAAAAAAGATTCAAGCAGACAAATAACTTATCTGAAAGATGCAGGATGGAGCAGGAAGCAAGCAGACTTCCAAAATGCTCAGGAAGCAAACCAAATTACCGTCAACAACTGAGGGAAGGTTGCTCACTTAAATCTCTCCAGTCTGTATCACCTGACCTCCAATCATCATCCTCAGGTGATTGACTTCTGTCAGCCAGACCAGCTCCATTACCAGCAGCAGCCACCAGAGGGAGCCCACACTCAGAAGCCAGGTCAAAGGTGTTCACAACACCAATCCCTTGGATGAAAAATGTAAAGGAACCACACAAATGAATGGACGTGACTAATAGCAGCACTCAATTATTATTCCGTTGACAACCGTATGTCTTAAAGAGTTTGAATTTAAACAGAGAAAATAATTTTACCACAGTCCAATGTACTGACAACTCTGCACTTCCATTCCTAAGCAAGCTCTGCACTAATGTTGAACCAATCCCATAGCTGAATCCTCTTTAGTAGATGGTACTGGTGGGTTGCCCTCCCAGGGCCGTGGGGTACTCGGTACCAGGCCGGTGTCAGGGGGATGTGTCACAGCAGCAGTGACCCGGTCTGTGGCCCTGGGCACCCAAAACAATGGTGTTTTTTAAAGTAGTTTATGTGATAGTTCGTGACGCCACCTGTGGTGTTTGGCAATTAAGATGTTAAGCCAACGCTGCATGCAGATCCGCTGGGACTGATGGTGTGATGCAGCAAAGATGGTGTAGCTCCCCACAGGTGGAGCTGTAGTCCCAGGGCAGTGTAGGTGCAATGGATCTGGAGAAGTGTAGGATGGTGTGGATGCTGGTACCCAGATGTAGCGGTGCTGAAGGTGTTAGCGACGAAGGAATGGAGGACACCAGAGCTTGCAGTTTCAAAGCTTTACTCACAGTTAGTGATACACACTGGTGCCTGCCTCCGTGCTGTGTCCTCCGGGGTAGAGACTCAATCAACCTCCCGGGGAAGTCAGGGCTCTCCTCTCCAACACTCTGCCAACATGTACCTTTCCTGAATGACTCCTCCAATGCGCCTTGTGGTGTGAAGCACTCCAGTACTTAGTTACCCTGGAATACCTCCTGTCTAGATGTTCCTAGAACTCTACTTGTATGACAGACAGCTGTAGCCTGCTCGGGGATGCTCTTGGATCCCGGCTCTCTATCCGTGTTGCTGTTGTGTCCCAAGTCTTGGGAGTAGTGCATTTACAGCCAACTACTCCACTGGTGTCTGCTGCAGAACCATAAATGTCCATACAACCTCAGGGACCGAGCCCCGGCCTTGCGCTGAGAACCTATAGGCAGGGTTCCGATCCAACCCACTCCTCCTCTCTGTTCTCTTTACCCCTTCATTCCATACTTGTCTCTCCTTCGTATGGATGCTTAGGTTACAGTTCTACGTCTCTCTTCTTCTCCTCGGACCCGTCCTCAGACTCTCCTGACTGACTGTCCTTCTGTCAGACGGCCCCCTATGGGACTGACCTGACCTCTCTGGGACTCACCCCAGACTGACCTGTAATTCTAAACCTTCCCAACCTTTTATATGGATCTAAACTCCACCCACCTCCCAGCACATCTCGTGTTACGAAGCAAGGACCCACGAAAGGTGCTCTGCTACCCTCATTGCAGCATGGAGCTGCAATCTGGTCCTTTGCTGAACCATCCTGTGTGTGGGTGTGGGTGTAGGTGTTGGAGTGCGGAAAGGAGCTCCCAACTTACAAGGATGGTGGGGCACCACACCTTAGGAGAAGGTGCAGTACCTCTGTGGCGACTGAGCCTCAGGGGCGCCACACTGGCACTAGCTGGACTTTCTTGAGTGAACTAAATCCTTCATCAGAGCAATTGAACTACTCTTTGTTTTTTTTGTGATTAAAATGCACTAAAGTGGTTCTCCAACAATGTGGTAAAATGACACCATCACATATTTCAAGCTGCAGCCCATCCTATTCATGTGTTACAGCGATTTGCAATATGAAGAAAAACTGCTAGAGGCATGTCTCAACTGACAGAAGGGAAGTATCATAAACATATATGCCTCATTTAATGAGAAGCAGGTCTTTGACATGAGAAAAAATACATTTTCTGCTTGGCCAAATGACCACAAAAGATCTTGTTCTTCTGCTTCATCCTCCTTTGTGCTTATTTGTATACCCGCCCTACTGTTTCATACTGACAGCTTTATAGCAGGGCGCCAGAGACTGACTGAACACTGAGAACTGAGGCTGGATAAAGAAATCCTTTGTGCTCTTACAGTGAGAATATTTATTTTTTCTCATGTCACAGCCCTGCTCTGGCATGATGACTGAGGCATGTGTGTTTACCATACTGCATTTTTGCCAGTTGAGACACACATCTTGAACAGTGTTTCTTCAGCCTGTAACCTAGACTCACATGTAACTAGGATTGGCTGCAATTCAATTTCACAGGGGTCATTTCAATACATTCCTGGTGACAATCTTTAGGTTAATCATTAATGGCTTTTCAATTAATCTGATCACTCTTCATAACAATCTAGAGTTAATGTAAATTGCCACTGTAAAAACTGAAGCAACAAACTTTGTGAAAACCAAACCCTGATATATCAATAAGTATTCACCAAAATTTCTTACTTAAAACTGCTTTACATGTTGCAAAATTTTTGCATAGCTCAAACTTGGAAAACAATAGTTGTGAATTTTGACACTTTTATGCCAGTCTTGGTCAACTTAACCAACTTTTTGAAAAGTGAAGCCACAGAACAGGGAATGGCCAAGCAAGCCTAACAAATTCTTCATAATATACAGCTCAAAATTGTGTAAATTTTTAAGACAACGTACGCCAGCCTCTGACTGGCATACAATTCTGGGGGCAGTTTAAACATGTGCCAAATTAATTAAAAGGCGCACATCTCTTAATGAATTTGGATCATCTTACTACAGCCCTTTGTGCATATTGATTGCTCCAATGATCTGAATATGCATAATAATTATGATTTATGTTCAGTTTACAAAAATGTTGAGTTCAACAAAGGGAATTCTATGGATGAAATTGTTTCAATGGTTGCAATAGAGGAATTGCATTCTGAATCATCACGGTTTAGTGACAATGAAAATATTTTTGATATTGGTAGATACAAAATCTTTTTTGAATATTAATGAAGAAATAACCCCTTTACCCCAAGGGTGGTTTGCATGTTCATGACCGGGCCAATTTTTACAATTCTGACCACTGGGTAATAACTCGGAAATGCTTCAATGGATCCAGGTGATTCTGACATTGTTTTCTCGCTACATATTGTACTTCATGTTAGTGGTAAAATTTAATTCATAGAACTTATGTTTATTTGTGAAAAAAATGGAAATTTGGCAAAAATTTTGAAAATTTCGCAACTTTGAATTTTTATGCCCTTAAGGCTACTTTCACACATCAGGTTTTCGGCGTCAGGCGCGATCCGGCGTCGTGCCGGAATGCTGGATCCGGCAAATGTTTTGTAAAACCTGATGTGCCGGATCCGGTTTTCTGCCGGATCCGTCTTGTTCTTGACAGACAAAACCGGATCCGTCTCATCCGGTTCATCCGTTTTTCTATCCGTTTTTCGACGGATTACGCCGGATCTGGTTTTTAAAATTGACCCTTGTGGCCTTCCGAACGGGATTGGCTACTGGAAAACTATATATAGCATGTTCCTACAGCCCTTCTTTGACAGGTTGTAGAGGAGAAAGTGCAGGTTGGAGAGAAGAGCAAGTTACTGGCGAAGATGGATGTTGTCATTGGAAATATTACCACTAGAAGTTCTGTGACGGTTTCAGTAATGAGGGACAATTTTGCACTATACTTTATGTCACCTCAAGGCAGAGTACACTGGCAGGATGACAGAGTGTGAAAGATTTGTGCCCTAACCAAACTTGTGTACCTTCTGGACCAACAGTATATACCTTTGCCAACCAAAGTTGGCTATCTTGTCATGGTCTTACTATTTTTAGCTTTAGGCCACAGGTGTGTACCTGGTTGTGTTTTATGCAAAGTATTTCACCTTTTAACAAAAGTTGTGTACATTGTTAGGAAATCACCAACAATAAACACAACTTTTCAGGTGAAATACTTTGCTTCAAACACAACCAGGAACACAACTGTGGCAAAAAGCTAAAATTTACCCACAGCTATATACCTAGTTTTGAATACCTTTTTACCTTTTAAATACCCTGTATTTAACCTTTTTTTTAAACATATTTCGCCGCAGAAAGAAATGACAGACAACCAGTGTAAACAATAATTTAACTTTTATTTAAAATATTTTTTTTGTGTAAACTGTTTTTAAAGTTAAAAAAACTTTTTTAATAAAGGTTTGAAACCAACCAAATGGGCATTTTTATTACAAAAAAAACATTATAACTCGGTGTAGTGTGGGGTGGAAATACTGCTGGAGGGGCTGCGGGACACTTCGACAATGGGAGTGTGGAGAGAGGACTGGGATCGTGGTGGGGAAGGAACAGTTAGAGGTGATGGTGTGGAAAAAGCTACAGAATGGGTGGACATGTGGGAGGCAGAAGAGGTGGTGGGCGGTGGAGTGGAGGGTTGGGCAGGGACTGTAGGAGCAGATGATGTTGATGGAAAGTTGTATGGGGAAGGAGTTTGGTACGGGGAAGGAGTTTGGTATGGGGAAGGAGTTTGGTACGGGGCAGGTTGCTGGAAGTGGGGAGATGTCTGGTACTGGGGAGGTTGCTGGTACTGGGAAGGTTGCTGGTACTGGTGAGGTTGCTGGTATGTAATAGGAGGGGGAGGATGGAAAGTGGCTGGAGGGGGTGCAGATGTAATAGGAGGGGGAGGATGGAAAGTGGCTGGAGGGGGTGCAGGTGGAGGAACTACAGTGGTGGGAGGTGGAGGTTGGGAGGTAACCTGCTGTAGAGCACCGTGGCACGAATGCATTACATGCATCTGCTGGGTAGGAGATAGTGTTGCCATGCGCTCCACTACAGACCTGAAAAAGGTGTGGTTTGGCGAAGATCTTGGTTCTGAATGCATGGTTTGCAGAAGTGTCTTCACCTCCAGAATGCTGGAGTTGATCTGCTGAAAGCCTGCGGAGATTTGCTCTGACAAGACTTTTAGACAGTTCTGGAAAGATGCATTCAGATGCAAGAACTCTGGCGCATAACTCTTTTCCTGACCCCTCTGCCGCTGCCACCCAGTACCCGCAAGTGTACTAGAGGTGGCAGGGGCAGAAGGGTGGGGTAAAGGGAAAGCGATCTCCTCACCAGCAGCTTCATGTAATGTAGGCGGCCACGATGGTCCTGTGCTGGTGGATGGGACAGATGGGTCGAATGTGTGGGAAGGCTGGGAAGGTGCAGATGTACCGGGGCGGTCGAAGTGTCCCTCGGTGCCGGTCTCCTCAGGGATCGCCTCAGAAGGGTCCAATCGTGCAGGCTCCCGAGTGCTGCTCACCGTGCTGTGGAATAAAGAGAAAAAAAACAATTAAAATACTGACATGGTATGGCCCTGGCTGAAAAAAAAAAGTTACATCTAACATTTTTTTTCACATGTGGTGTGTAATATTTACCTTCTAGTGACCATTGTTTCCCGGAGGAACGACAGGGCTTGTGCGTACTTGTACTTGCTCCTGCGTCCTCCAGATCCACTCGGGGCCCGCATCTCTTTATTGAACTCCTTCTTGAAACGATCCCTCACAGACCGCCACCGATTCACAATTCTGTTCCCTGAAACGAGAAAGGAGTGGTTAGTATACAACATCAGTGTTTCACAAACTCCAGTCCTCATGGTCCCCAGGGGTCATGTTTTCAGGATTTCCATAGTAAATAGAAATCCTGAACACATGATCCGTGGGGACCACGAGGACTGGAGTTCGGGAAACACTGGTTTACATCAAGCAACCGGTACTATATATACTTACGCTCTTTAATCTGGGCCCGAACATCGAGGTCCTCCCAGCGGCCCACAAGGAGCGAACAGATTTCCTCCCAGAGTCGTCGGGTAACGATAAGGTCAGCGTGGCGGCGGTCAGCCATATTCCAGAGCGGCTCCCTTTCTCTGACGAGATCGATGAGGTGGTCCACATCGAGTCCTCCATCCTCACCGTCAGAGTCGGGAGCACGCTGTGAAGGCTGTTAAAGAAAAAGACAAAAATAACATAATTAGCCTCCACAAAAGAAATGAAATAAAAAGTGCAAAAAAACAAAGCAAAAATATTTATACTTACACGCTGGTGACCACCGCGTTGCTGTCGCCGACGACCCTGGGAGGCACTGCGAGGACCTCTTGGCCGAGCACCAGATTGGGAAGACTAGAGAAGAAAACAAAAAATGTTATGTCTTTGGATGTAGGCATTTGTTTGCTGTGTGTGGTCTGCAGAACATTGTTTTCTATGTGTTGTGTGTAGTGTGATGTTGTGTTTCTGCGTTTGATGCAAAAAACTTACCAATTGTGAGCCCACTCCAAGTGTCTGTCCACCCCTTCCTTCTTCTTCTGGGAGCTCCTCTTCATCATGTGAATCCTGTTTTGAAATAAAAGGCAATGAATAGATATATATTACAGAGATGATGGATTTTGGAAATAAAAACTTACCGTCAAACGCTGACGATGCGAGGGAGGGCTCCCAGAAGATGATGTGCTGTCTTCCTGGTGGCCACACTCCATGCCTGTGGGTGGTGTTCCAGCTGCTGCCATTGCTGCTGCTGCTGCATTTATTGGGCGGCTGTTGAATAAAGAGAAACAAAGGGCCAATGAATATCTTGATATTCAATAACCCTAGTTTGGAGGAATGGGGGATTTGATAATTACCGTCTCTCATCTGCTGCTGGCCTCCCCTCCTCAGCATGTTCCATTTGCTGCTCCATTTGGGGTGGTGGTGGTGCTGATGGTGCTGCAGTGGTCTCCTGCCTTCTTCTGCTGCGCTTGGTTGCTTTCTTGGGTGGCATGTTGGGTGTGGCTGTGGGTCCCACTGTCTTGCTTTTATATATGTCTTGTGGGCAGAGCTACTGAGCATGCTCAGACCAAAAAAACCGGATCCAGCCACCGGATCCAGCTTTCGCCGGATCAGGCGCATTGCGGCGCTCATAGGCTTTCATTGTGTGAAAAAGCCGGACGCGCCGGATCCGGCGTGTCCGGCTTTTTCGCCGGAGACAAAAACCGTTACAGTAGCCGTTTTTTCCAGACGCCGGATCGCGACACATTGCCGGATCCGGCGACAACCGGATGAAACGCATGGCCATCCGGCACGATCCGGCGCAAATGCAAGTCAATGGGGGGGAAACCGGATCCGGCATTGCATTTCGCCGGATCCGGTTTCTGTCAAAAGCGCCGGATCGCGCCTGACGGCGAAAACCTGATGTGTGAAAGAGGCCTAAATCACAGAGATACGGCACACAAAAAACTTAATAAGTAACATTTCCCACATGTTTACTTTACATCAGCACAATTTTGGAACCAAAATTTTTTTTTGTTAGGAAGTTATAAGGGTTAAAAGTTGACCAGCGATTTCTCATTTTTGCAACGCCATTTTATTTTTACGGACCACATCACATTTGAAGCCACTTTGAGGGGTCTATATGATAGAAAATACCCAAAAGTGACACCATTCTAAAAACTGCACCCCTCAAGGTGCTCAAAACCACATTCAAGAAGTTTATTAACCCTTGAGGTGTTTCACAGGAATTTTTTGAATATTTAAAAAAAATTGAACATTTAACTTTTTTTCACAAAAAAAATATTTCAGGTTCAATTATTTTATTTTACCAAGGGTACAAGGAGAAATTGGACTGGAAAAGTTATTGGGCAATTTGTCCTGAGTATGCTGATACTTGCTATGTGGGGGGGAACCACTGTTTTGGCGCATAGCAGAGCTCAGAAGGGAAGGAGCGCAGTTTGACTTTTTCAATGCAAAATTGGCTGGAATTCTGATTGGACGCAATGTCACGTTTGGAGAGCCCCTGATGTACCTAAACAGTGGAAACCCCCCACAAGTGACCCCATTTTGGAAACTAGATCCCCCAAGGAACTTATCTAGATATGTGGTGAGAACTTTGAACCCACAAGGGCTTCACAGAAGTTTATAACGTACAGCGATACAATTAAAAAATCATATTTTTTCCACAAAAATGATCTTTTCACCCCCGATTTTTATTTTCCCAAGGGTAACAGGACCCTAAAAGTTATTGTGCAATTTCTCCTGAGTACGCTGATACCCCATATGTGGGTGTAAACGACTATTTGGACGCATGGCAGAGCTCGGAAGGGATGCAGCGCCCTTTGACTTTTTGGGCTGGAATTGAAATCGGACACCATGTCGCATTTGGAAAGCCCCTGATATACCAAAACAGTGGAAACCCGCCACAAATGACACCATTTTGGAAACTAGACCCCCCAATGAACTTATCTAGATGTTTGGTGAGAACTTTGAACCCCCAAGGGCTTCACAAAAGTTTATAACGTACAGCCGTACAATTATAAAATCATATTTTTTCCACAAAAATGATCTTTTCACCCTCAATTCTTACTTTCCCAAGGGTAACAGGACCCTAAACGTTATTGTGCAATTTGTCGTCAGTACGCTGATACCCCATATGTGGGGGTAAACCACTATTTGGGCGCATGGCAGAGCTTGGAAGGGAAGCAGTGCCATTTGACTTTTTTGGCTGGAATTGAGATCGATCACCAGGTCGCGTTTGGAAAGCCCCTGATGTACCTAAACAGTGGAATCCACCGACAAGTGACCCCATTTTGGAAACTAGACCCCCTGAGGAACTTATCTAGATGTGTGGTGAGCACTTTGAACTCCCCAGTGCTTCACAGAAGTTTATAACGCCCGGGTGTGAAAATAAAAAAATCGTATTTTTTCCACAAGCATGATCATTTAGTCCCCAATTTTTTTATTTTCCCTAGGGTACCAGGAGAAAAAGTACCCCAAAAGTTGTTGTCCAATTTGTCCTGAGTACCCTGATACCCCATATGTGGGAGAAAACTACTGTATGGGCCCACGTCGGGGCTCGGAAGGGAAGTAGTGACGTTTTGGAATGCAGACTTTGATGGAATGGTCTGCAGGTGTCATGTTGCCTTTGGAGAGCCCCTAATATACCTAAACAGTGGAAACCCCCCACAAATGACACCATTTTGGAAACTAGACCCCCCAAGGAACTTATCTAGATGTGTGGTGAGCACTTTGAACCCCCAAAGGCTTCACAGAAGTTTATAATGCCCGGGCGTGAAAATAAAAAAATTGTATTTTTTCTACAAACATGTTCATTTAGTCCCCAATTTTTTTATTTTCCCAAGGGTACCAGGAGAAAATGGGCCCCAAAAGTTGTTGTCCAATTTGTCCTGAGTACCCTGATACCTCATATGTGGGAGAAAACTACTGTATGGGCACACGTCGGTGCTCGGAAGGGAAGTAGTGACGTTTTGGAATGCAGACTTTGATGGAATGCTCTGCGGGTGTCATGTTGTCTTTGGAGAGCCCCTGATGTACCCCCACAAATGACACCATTTTGGAAACTAGACCCCCTATGGAACTTATCTAGATGTGTGGTGAGCACTTTGAACCCCCAAGGGCTTCACAGAAGTTTATAATTCCCCGGCGTGAAAATAAAAAAATCGCATTTTTTCCACAAACATGATCATTTAGTCCCCAATTTTTTTATTTTCCCAAGGGTACCAGGAGAAAATGGACCCCAAAAGTTGTTGTCCAATTTGTCCTAAGTACCCTGATACCCCATATGTGGGAGAAAACTACTGTATGGGCACACGCCGGGGCTCTGAAGGGAAGTAGTGATGTTTTGGAATGCAGACCATGATGGAATGCTCTGCGGGTGTCATGTTGCCTTTGGAGAGCCCCTGATGTACCTAAACAGTGGAAAACCCCCACAAATGACACCATTTTGGAAACTAGACCCCCTAAGGAACTTATCTAGATGTGTGGTGAGCACTTTGAACCCCCAAGGGCTTCACAAAAGTTTATAATGCCCAGGTGTGAAAATAAAAAAATCATATTTTTTTCCCACAAAAATGATATTTTTGCCCCAAATTTTTTATTTTCCTAAGGGAAACAGGAGAGATAGGACCCCAAAAGTTGTTTTGCAATTTGTCCTGAGTAGGCTGATACCCCATATGTGGGGGTAAAACACTGTTTGGGGCGCATGGCAGAGCTTGGAAGGGAAGGAGCACCATTTGACTTTTTCAATGCAGAATTGGCTGGAATTGAGATCAATCAATCAAATCAATCAATCAAATTTATTATCGCCAAGTACATATTACATATATACAAGGAATTCTTTGTGGCAAAGAGGCAGCATAATATATAACAACAGATACAACAAGTAACATCTAACAAGACAGATACAGTATATAGTCTACACATGACGATTTAATTGTTGAACAGAGAGTGGATAGAAGCTGTTCATATGGCGGTTGGTGCTGCATTTGGGGACTCTGAAGCGACGTCCTGAAGGGAGTAGTTGGAATGAGGAGTGTCCCGGGTGAGAGGGATCTGATGAAATTTTCAATGCGTGGGATCGAATACTCTTATCATAAAGATCCTGGATTTTAGGCAGGGGGGAACCTATAATTCTCTCTGCTGTTCTGAAAGTCCTTTGTAAGCGGAGTTTGTCATGCGCAGTGGCTCCCCCATACCAGACTATCAGAGAGGAACAAATCACAGATCTGATCACAGCATTAAAGAATAAGATCAGCAGATTCTTAGACAAGCCATATCTTTTCAGCTGACGCAGGAAGAACATCCTCTGTTGTGCTTTTCTTATAACAGCATCCACGTTTTTCCCCCATTTAAGATCATGAGTAGAGTTGAGCGATACCGTCCGATACTTCAAAGTATCGTATCGGATGGTATCGGCCGATCTTTAAAAAAAGTATCGGTATCGCCGATTCCGATACCGGAAGTCCCATTCAAGTCTATGGGACTTCCGGTATCGGAATAAGAAAAACCCTTTCCTGCCCTTGTACAGCCTCTCTGGGGTCTGTACGGGCCTTTCGGGGGGCTGTGCCGGCCTGCCAGGGGGTCTGTGCAGGCTCCGGTGGTCTGTGCCGGCCTGCTGGTGGTCTGTGCAGGCTCCGGGGGGCTGTGCCGGCCTGCCGGGGGGCTGTGCCGGCCTGCCGAGGGGCTGTGCCGGCCTGCCGGGGGGCTGTGCAGGCTCCGGGGGGCTGTGCCGGCCTGCCGAGGGGCTGTGCCGGCCTGCCGGGGGGCTGTGCAGGCTCCGGGGGGCTGTGCCGGCCTGCCGGGGGGCTGTGCCGGCCTGCCGGGGGGCTGTGCCGGCCTGCCGGGGGGCTGTGCAGGCTCCGGGGGTCTGTGCAGGCATCGTCCGATGGGACTACAAGTCCCATCGGGCGATGCCTGCTACCATGACAGTGATTGACACATTAGCCAATGATGGGACAGTAGTAGTCCCATCATCCGGCTAATGTGTTAAATGTAAAAAAAAAAAAAAAAAAATTACATGCTACATACATACAACATGCATACTACATACATGCTACATTCATACTACATACTACATACATGCTACATTCATACTACATGCAACATACATACTACATATATACTACATGCATGCTACATACATACTGCATGCTACATACATACCACATATATACTACATACATACTACATGCATGCTACATGCTACATACATAACACATATATACTACATGCATGCTACATACATACTACATGCTACATACTACATATGTAGTATAGGAAATTCCCACGCAGCAATGGCATAAAGTGAGACTAGGGACTTTTTTTTTTTTAAGTGGCGGAGGAATACAGTGCGGAAGGATACCTACCTTCCGTCATTGGATTCCTGCAGCCCGTAGAGAACGGCAGCATCATCTGATGCTGCAGTTCTCTACCCAAGATCGTCGTGGGACACACTCGTGGACTGCTTCGGATCGTGGGTGAGTATTTTTGTGGTTTGTTATGTTAATATTTATTCCGGAAAGACAATGGCTTCGGGGAACAATGTGACAAGTATTGGTAAGTATGTTACTCTATGTTATATGTACTGTATGTCTATGTATGTATTGTATGTATGTAGTATATATGTGGTATGTATGTAGTATGTATGTAGCATGCATGTAGTATATATGTAGTATGTATGTAGCATGCATGTAGTATATATGTAGCATGTATGTAGTATGTATGTGGTATGTATGTAGCATGTAGTATGTATGTAGCATGCATGTAGCATGCATGTAGTATGTATGTAGCATGTAGTATGTATGTAGTATGTATGTAGTATGTATGTAGCATGCAGTATGTATGTAGCATGTATGTAGTATATATGTAGTATGTATGTAGCATGTAGTATGTATGTAGCATGTAGTATGTATGTAGCATGCATGTAGTATATATGTAGTATGCATGTAGCATGCATGTAGTATGTATGTAGTATGTATGTAGTATGTATGTAGCATGCAGTATGTATGTAGCATGTATGTAGTATGTATGTAGTATATATGTAGTATGTATGTAGCATGTAGTATGTATGTAGCATGCATGTAGTATGTATGTAGCATGTATGTAGTATGTATGTAGTATATATGTAGTATGTATGTAGCATGTAGTATGTATGTAGCATGTAGTATGTATGTAGCATGTAGTATGTATGTAGCATGCATGTAGTATGTATGTAGTATTTTTTTTTTTTTTTTTTTTTAACATTTAACACATTAGCCGGATGATGGGACTACTACTGTCCCATCATTGGCTAATGTGTCAATCACTGTCATGGTAGCAGGCATCGCCCGATGGGACTTGTAGTCCCATCGGACGATGCTTGCACAGACCCCCGGACATCAGCACAGCCCCCCGGCAGGCCGGCACAGCCCCCCGGCAGGCCGGTACAGACCCCCACAGGGTGCACAGACCACCGGCAGGCCGGCACAGCCCCCCGGCAGGCCGGCAGAGACCCCGGGCAGTCCACACAGCCCCCCGGCAGGCCGGCACAGCCCCCCGGCAGGCCGGCAGAGACCCCCGGAAGGCCCAAAATGACGGCGCATCATGATGCGCACACACCGCGCATCATGATGACGTCAGGCCGTCAATCAACTGAACTTCCGATTCCGATGCCGAATTCCGATATTGAAAAAATATCGGAAGTCGGTATCGGAATTCCGATACAGCAAGTATCGGCCGATACCCGATACTTGCGGTATCGGAATGCTCAACACTAATCATGAGAGATGATAACACCAAGGAATTTGGTCTCTGTGATCCTTAGAACCACTTCGTCATGGGTGTAGATTGGAAGTATCTCATGTTGATCTTTCCTAAAATCCACAACCATCTCAGCAGATTTTTTAGTGTTGAGTACAAGATTATTGGCTTTACACCAGTCACATATTCTTTTCACCTCACTCCGATACAAGTCTTCAGCATTTCCCTGATGAGACCAATCAGTGTCATATCATCGGCAAATTTCAAGATTTTTACTGAGTCTGCTGAAGAGATGCAATCATTCGTATAGAGAGAAAACAGTAACGGGGACAAAACACACCCCTGAGGTGCCCCGATGTTTGTGACCAAGGTGTCCGAAGTGAATGGTCCAACTTTTACACTCTGTATCCTGGCTGTCAGGAAGTTATAAATCCACAAGCATAAGTTGAGAGGGACTCCAAGAGCTACCATTTTCTTATGAAGTAAATTCGGATCAATGGTATTGAACGCTGAGCTAAAGTCCATGAAAAGAATCCGGACATATGAGTGCAGTTCATCTGTATGATCCAAATTGTACTTCAGTGCCAGATTGACAGTGTCGTTTGCCGAACGATTCTCCTTATAGGCAAACTGAAGCGGGTTCCATAGCTTCTGCGTGAATTTTATCAGGTGGGACATCATAATTCTTTCGAAGACTTTCATAGCTACAGATGTGAGTGCTACTGGTCTATAGTCATTCAACTCAGAGGATCCCACTTTCTTGGGGACAGGGATAATTGTGGAATTTTTCCAACACTGAGGTACAACGCACTCTTTCAGTGACACATTGTATATATTTGTCAGTATAGGGGCAAGCTGGGTAGCACATACTTTCAGACACATTGGAGATACACCATCAGGGCCAGGTGCCTTTTTGACCTTAAGTCCCTTCAGGATGCGTATCACCTCTGCCTCGGAGATCACTACTTGGGTGTTGCACAATGAATGATCTTTATATGAACAGACTGAGGAGCTTACAGATGAATAGCCACTGTGTGTAGAGCTTGCCTTAAATCTGCAGTAGAATTCATTTAACTCTGCTGCCAGACTTCTGCTGGGGTTCACTATAGTGGGGTGGCTTTTATAATTGGTGACCTCTCTTAATCCTCTCCATGCAGATCTAGTATCTTTTGATGAGAACCTTTCCTCCAGAATCTTTGCATACTCGTGTTTGGCTAACTTGATCTCTTTCAGACGCCATGTTGCGTTTGGAGAGCACCTGATGTGCCCAAACAGTGGAAACCCCCCAATTCTAACTCCAACCCTCACCTCAACACACCCCTAACCCTAGCTCAGCCCTAACCCTAGCCCTAGCCCTAACCCTAGCCCTAGCCCTAACCCTAGCCCTAACCCTAGCCCTAGCCCTAATGGGAAAATGGAAATAAATACATTTTTTTACTTTTATTATTTTTCCCTAACTAAGGGGGTGATAACGGGGGTTTCATTTACTATTTATGGCGGTTTTTATTTTTGGCAGCTGTCACACGCTAAAAGATGCTTTTTATTGTAAAAATAGTTTTTGCATCACCACATATTGAGAGCTATAATTTTTCCGTATTTTGACCCACTGAGTTATGTGAGGTCTTATTTTTTGCGCGTTATTGCACTTTTTGTTCGGCGGTATGATAATAAATCATTATTTTTTGCTTCGTTTTTTATTTTTATTTTTTAAGGGGTTCATTAAAGGGGTTAACTAATGGGACAGTTTTATAGGGCAGGTCGTTACAGACGCGGTGATGCCAAATATGTGTACTTTTATTGTTTTTTTTTATTTCCAAAAAGTGAATTTATTAGGGAATATTTTTTTTTTATTTATTTAGCGATTTTTTTAAATTTATTTTTACACTTTTTTTTTTTTTTTAACTTTATTAGGTTGTCCCAGGGGGGACATCACTGTCCTGTGACAGATCGCTGATCTGTCACATCACAGATCACTGTGAGAGATCAGCGATCTGTCACAGGCAGTGTGCAGGATTCCTCCTTGCCTGCGCTTTGCAGGCACTGAGGAAGCCAGCTCCCTGCAGGCCCCCGAAGGTCCCCGTCGCCATCTTGGATCCGAGGACCTGCAGGGAAAGAGCCTCCCGCAGCAGCGCTGCACATTGCGCTGCTGTGGGGGGCTCAGGGAAGCACGGAGGGAGCCCCCTCCCTGCCGATGCTTCCCTTTAACCCCCGGTACACAGCGATCGTGTTTGATCGCGGTGTGCAAGGGGTTAACGTGTCGAGGGCAGTCCGTGACCGCCCCTGACACATAGTGCCGGGTGTCAGCTGTGATAATCAGCTGACACCCGGCCGCAATCAACCACGTGGGCCCCGCTGATCGCTCTAGACGTACTATCCCGTCCATGGGCATAGGGGCCCGGGTCCCATGGACGGGATAGTATGTCTGATGTCAGAAAGGGGTTCAAATGGAAACAAGAATATGATGGGTTACTAGTGATGTGGTTTCACTTTATTCATCCATGCCGCATCGGGAAACATTATCAGCTGTATTCGGGATGATGAAAATGTATACTACGATGCCAGAATGGATTATAGCCAAGATTGTTAAAGTGGTGTCCTTTTTATTATCCCATAGTTATTTTTCATTTAATAAAAAATACTATAAACAGGTTAAAGGTTGCCCAATGGGGGGCAAATGCTCCCCTTCTTTGGCAAATATTTTCATGATATGTTGGGAATATGATAATTTGTTTTCAAGATCTAATCCATATTATGACAGGATTGTGTGGACAGGACGCTACATTGATGATTTGATTTGTATTATTAAAAAAGAAATGATAGGAGATCATCAAGTGTTTTTTGAATTTTTGAATCGTAATGATCAGAATTTACAGTTTGTTTCTGAATATAAGGACCAAAATTCCCCTTTCCTTGATGTATTTGTTGAAGGACAAGTGGACAGTGGTAAAATATCCAGCAACTTATATCGCAAGCCTACTATGGGTAATGGAGTTCTGCATGCATCCAGTGCACACTCTGTTCACACAATAAAGAATTTGCCCATAGGAGAATATTTTAGGGCGAGGCGGACATGTTCCAATGATGTTGAATTCAATCAGGAGTGCAAAGTAATTGCAAGGAGATTCAAGCAGCAAGGTTATTCACAGGCATGTGTGAACAGGGCTAGAAATACAGCACGCAGTAGAAATAGAGAACAATGCTTAATAGATCGTACTATATATGACTCTCAATCACAAGTAGTTTTATCCACACCATTTTACATTGAATATCCTCAAATAGATAATATAATAAAATGGCATCTTCCAGTTTTGAGGCAGGATAAAAAAATTAACAACATTTTAGATAATGGAGGGCATTTTGAAGCCAAAAAAATCCAAGACTTTAGCCAACATGTTGTCACCCAGTTTATATGTGGGATCAAATAGTTTAGAAAAAAAAACTTATTCTTGGTTAGAAAGTACAAATGTGGCATGAGTAAATGTGGATTATGTCAATATATCCAAAAGATCACTAAATTTAGAGCAAAAGATGCATAGCATGAATATACTATCACATTTTTTGCTAATTGCAATTCCAGATCTGTAATATATTTGGTTTCTTGTCAGGCATGTAATGTGAAATATGTTGGATTGACCACACGCAAATTAAAGCAGACAATTAAAGAACATGTATCAGGAGCTACTACGGGCAATAGCAATGATAAACTCTCTTTGTCAGGAGTGTCCAGACACTTTCAGGAGCTTCATGCCGGTAATATGACTTCCATGAGAGTAACTGCCATTGAACAAGTAAAGAGGGCAGTTAGAGGATGGGATTCAGAGTCTACTTTGTGAGCCAGAGAGGCAGCTTTGATCTTAAAATTAGACACTTGTTTCCCCAAAGGAATGAATTATAAAACAGATCTGATGGATTTTTATTAAATGATGTTTTCATGAATAAATGTAATAAAGATATGTGGTTTACGCATATTTATTCATATGTATTTTCATGTATTTATATATATTGTTGAAGGGTATTGTTGTATTTCAACTATTTGCATTTGCGATATTGTGTATGGATTTAGTGGCTATAACATTTGTATAACATTCAGGTTGGGCTGGGTGTGTGACTTCTTCCATCGGGTATTTATGTGTTTGGTATATGGTTAATTGACATGTATTGTGATTGGTTGTAGCCTTATAGTTTATGCCTTTATATATATTGTGTTGTAATATTTTTTTTATGCTATGACTAAGGGCAGATTAAAAACACACATGTGACATGCACAAATGTGAACACGTCGATCAGACAATGCTCACACCACCCACTAACTGAGATACAACAAGAAAACACAGAATGACAGATTTGCAAAAATATTCTGCAATAAAAAATGGCAGTAATCAGCAAGTGCTGGATAACAAATACAGGGTATTTAGTCGATACGTTTTTTTTGCTCAAAAAAATGTACACCAAGCTGCTCCACCACGTCAAGGTAACCCCTATTGAAGCAGTCCCTATCTAATGTATTAAAAAGCTGAACATGTGAACAGTGTCTAATATGAACAGGATTCAGACAGGCCGCTCCCTAGTATGGGCTTGTGGTCTGAGACAGCTCTTATGTGCACGTCACACAAGAGAGGGGTGGGGTCTCCCAAACCATGCTAAGGGGAAAAAATGACTAAGGGCAGTATTGCCTGAAACGCATCAGCTTGTTTTTATGATGCACTAATAAAGCACAAGATTTTTAGCACAATCTCTCTCGTATTCCAGACAAAAACGAGCTCTACGATTCAATAGGCGCTCCTTCTCTTCTGAGTTCTATCATGTGCCCCAAACAGTAATTTTACACCACATAAGGGGCATCAGTGTACTCAAGAGAAATTGCACTACAAATGGTATGAACCATTTTCTTTTATTTGTCCTTGTTAACATTAAAATTTTGGAGCTGAAGCAACATTTTAAATGTGATGTGGTCACTTCAAATGAGATGTGGTCCCTAAAAAATTGGTTTTGTACATTTTATTGGAAAAGTGAGAAATTGCTGATAAAATGTTAACTCTTCTAACTTTATAACAAAAAATATGTTTTAAAAAATGACACTGATGAAAAATAACATGTGGGAAATATTATTTAATAACTATTTTGTGTGACATAACTTACAAAAATTATGGAATCACCGGCCTTGGAGGATGTTCATTCAGTTGTTTAATTTTGTAGAAAAAAAGCAGATCACAGACATGGCACAAAACTAAAGTCAATTCAAATGGCAACTTTCTGGCTTTAAGAAACACTAAAAGAAATCAAGAACAAAAAATGTGGTAGTCAGTAATGGTTACTTTTTTAAACCAAGTATAGGGAAAAAATTATGGATTCACTCAATTCTGAGGGAAAAATTATGGAATCATGAAAAACAAACAAATAAAAAAAACACTCCAACACATCACTAGAATTTTGTTGCACCATCTCTGGCTTTTGTAACAGCTTGCAGTCTCTGAGGCATGAACTTAATGAGTGTCAAACAGTACTCTTCATCAATCTGGCTCCAACTTTCTCTGATTGCTGTTGCCAGATCAGCTTTGCAGGTTGGAGCCTTGTCATGGACCATTTTCTTCAACTTCCACCAAAGATTTTCAATTGGATTGAGATCCGGACTACTTGCAGGCCATGACATTGACCTTATGTGTTTTTTTTCAAGGAATGTTTGCACAGTTTTTACTCTATGGCAGGATGCATTATCATCTTGAAAAATAATTTCATCATCCCCAAACATCCTTTCAATTGATGGGATAAGAAAAGTGTCCAAAATATCGACACAAGCTTGTGCATTTATTGAAGATGTAATGGCAGCCATCTCCCCAGTACCTTTACCTGACATGCAGCCCCATGTCATCAATGACTGTGGAAATTTGCATGTTCTCTTCAGGCAGTCGTCTTTATAAATCTCATTGGAACGGCACCAAACAAAAGTTCCAGCATCATCACCTTGCTTAATGCAGATTCGCGATTCATTACTGAATATGACTTTCATCCAGTCATCCACAGACCACATTTGCTTTTCCTTAGCCCATTGTAACCTTGTTTTTTTCTGTTTAGGTGTTAATGATGGCTTTCTTTTAGCTTTTCTGTATGTAAATCCCATTTCCTTTAGGCGGTTTTCTTACAGTTTGGTCACAGACGTTGACTCCAGTTTCCTCCCATTCGCTCCTCATTTGTTTTGTTGTGCATTTCCTGTTTTGGAGACATATTGCTTTAAGTTTCCGGTCTTGATGCTTTCATGTCTTCCTTGGTCTACCAGTATGTTTACCTTTAACAACCTTGCCATGTTGTTTGTATTTGATCCAGATTTTAGACACAGCTGACTGTGAACAACCAACATTCTTTGCAACCGTGATTATTTACCCTCTTTTAAGAGTTTGATAATCCTCTCCTTTGTTTCAATTGACATCTCTCCTATTGGAGCCATGATTCATGTCAGTCCACTTGGTGCAACAGCTCTCCAAAGTGTGATCACTCCTTTTCAGATGCAGACTAACGAGCAGATCTAATTTGATGCAGGTCTTAGTTTTGGGAATGAAAATTTACAGGGTGATTCCATAATTTTTCCCCTCAGAATTTGAGTGATTCCATAATTTTTCCCCTATGCTTAGTTAAAAAAAAGTAACCATTACTGACTACCACATTTTTTGTTCTTGATTTCTTTTAGTGTTTCTTAAAGCCAGAAAGTTGCCATTTGAAATGACTTTAGTTTTGTGCTGTCTGTGATCTGCTTTTTTTCTACAAAATTAAACAACTGAATGAACATCCTCCATGGCCGGTGATTCCATAATTTTTGCCAGGGGTTGTATCTGGATTAAAGGCATAAAAATTAACAGTTTGTAAATTGTGAAATTTTCACGATGTTTGCCTAAATTCTGGTATTTTCACAAATAAATGCAAAAAATATGAACCTAAATGTACAACTACCATAAAGTACTACATATCATGAAAAAACATTCTCAGAATCAGTGGGATACGTTGAAGCGTTATAGAGTCATTACCTCATAAAGTGACAGTGGTCAGAATTGTTAAATTTGGCCTGGTCAGGAAGGTGATAACAGGCTTGGGGGTGAAGTGGTTAAAAAGGGATCACACAATCTCAATAGGGTTTAGGTCAGGTGAGGAAGGGGCCTTGTCATTATTTTTTCATCTGTAAGCACTTTAATGGCAGCCAAACAGTGGAGACTTCGATGCTGCGATGGAGCATTGTCTTGCATAAAAATCATGGTTTACTTGATGCAGATGCAGACTTTTTTCTGTACCTCTGCTTGAAGAAAATGTCTTCTAAAAACTGGCAATAGGTTTGGAGTTGATTTTGCATCCATCTTTAACTAGCAAAGGCCATACTTGTAGAGATGAGGAAACTTGTTCGAAAAACGTTACCCAATCTCAAATAAATAATTTAAAAACCGGCGTGGGTTCCCCCCTATTTTTGACAAAGAGTCAACCTAAAGCAGACAGCTGTGGGCTGGTATGCTCAGGCTGGTAAGGGGACATGGATATTGCCACCTTGAGCCTAAAAATAGCAGCCCGCAGCGACCCTAGAAAAGGCGCATCTATTAGATGCACCAATTCTGGTGCTTTGCCCAGCTTCTCCCATTTGTCCTGTGGCAGTGGAAAGTGGGGTTTATATTTGTGAGATTCATGTCACCTTTGTATTGTCTGGTGACATCAAACCCATGGCTTAGTAATGTAGAGGAGTCTTTAAACCATCTATTCATTACTAATCCTATAGTTATACTGTAAAAAAACACACACCCAGAATAAAGTCCTTTAATCGAATGAATGACACAATCTAAATTAAACCATACTCACGTCATCACCCAGCCCACAGAAGCCAATGTCTCCTGTAACAGAATTAAAATAATAAACCACAATATTCCTTACCTGTCCGCCGAGAAAATAATAATCCATTTGTCCCACGACAGGTCTAGCTCTGCTACATCTAGATGGCAGGTGGCACTGCTGCATGATGCGACGCCTCTATTCTTGATAACCAGCCTAGCTAACACTGACAGCTGAGGGTTGCAGCCTGCAGTTGTCAGTTTTGCCTGGCTGGTTATGAAAAATACTGGGGAACTCAAGTAAAAAAATTTTTTAATTATTTATAGTGCAATTGATGGGTCAATTGATGCCAATTTTACTGGTGTCTGCCCCTAATTTTAGCTGTTTTGGCAGCTTTTTGGATCCTCAACGTGTTGTCTATGCATTTGGTTTTGCTTCTCATTGAAGTCAGTGGAGTTTGTGTATGTTCCAAAATCCAAACCGAATCGAACCCTGAAAAGTTTTCTCATCTCTACCAACTAGCTCATCTTTAATTTCAAGAGTGCTGCATTCCTCTGTAAGACGTAACAATTTTTTACTTTTCAGTATCAGGTAAATCTCTTTTTTGACCCATTTTTCCTGAGGAAAACAAGCTGCCTAATAATTCTGCACTCCTTGATAAAGGGTGTTGATATCCTTAGGTCTCACCTTGCTCATAACAAAAATACCCATCACCTGATCTGCTTGATCCAACAAGCATTCACATTTATACAACTTGGACTTGTATAAATGCATCAATGCATCAAATTATGATATTGTCAAAATAGTCACTGCCTAATTGTTCACAAAATGTAGTCAAATAGTTAAACATATCTGCTTTCTTCTAGAAATTGGGCCATATCCTGTATGTTCTTAGGCTGAATTACATCTTATTTTCATTTATCTAAATGTGGCTGAGCTGCAACAATACAGACAACCTGTGGATAGACATGTCACTATTTATGACAGAAAATAAACTTGTAGTATTTCAGGGGTACGAGTTAAAACTTACATCTCATAAAAATCTTATACATTTAGGCTTATGTGAATTCGTGTAATTTGATACTAAGTTTCTAGATAATACTTTTAGGTTTCTTAGGCATATATTAGATTTTCCTTTATTCCTCATCATTGATTTTGTATCTTCCTATTAGGAAATCAATCAGGAAAAATTAAATAAGTTATTTTAAATAAGCCGACCGGGCGAGTCTCGTCTCCACTGAAATCCCTTTTTTCTCGTCAATTCTTCATTCTGCTTATGAGGTATTAGCGGAACTAATTTTTATAGCATATCACCTTTGTATTGTGTCTTTTTTATTCTGGGTCCCTCTTTTTAAAAAATGTGCCTCCACTCTTAGACTTTCCCTAATTTGGTTTTAGTACACATTTTTGGGCTTCTTATGTGAAAACTTTACGAAAGCAGCCTCTTCTTAGTAAGTATTAATCATAGTAAGATCTGTGTCAGTGGTTTGCTGACGGCTTTTTTACCACTGACACCACTGATACATAAAACAATTTTTTTTTAAATCTTTTTTATGATCAAAACAATATAAATACTGTACATTCTTTTTTTTTTGTTGTATTTTACAAATATCTCTGAGAGTCATGAACCGGGAACTGAATAAATTTGTTCATGATTTTCTAAGTAAAAATCATTTTCTTCTATTTTCATTTTTATATATCATATTTCTATAGTAAATATAATTTTACATAATATTTCTTCTTGACCACTATCCTTTCCCAGTTTTCTCCATCCGTCAAATTTGCTCAACAGGGTAGGACAAGTTGTAGAGATCTTCTTCCCAGTTTTTTCCTACATGGGTTCTCTTCCAAGATTTCCAAAACATTTTTTTTCCTGTTTTTCTTTTTTTTTCTTTTCTTCTAGACTTAAAACTGCAAAGTAATGAAAGAAATATTGTTTAGGATGTTCATTCATTAATATTAACATTCTTTAGTTTGTCTTTTATTTATATATGTCATGTGCTCCACCATGTGTTGATGCTTTGAACTCTGACATTGTTTGTCATGTGGCTAAATTGATCTATTTAAACAGTTACTTTTTCTGGTCTCTGTATACAAGTGGTAAATTCCCGATGAAGAAGTAATTCAATTCTTCAAAACGCGTAGAATAAAGCACCATCTTCCACTCATCTCGTCTTGATTGGAATTTTCTTCAGCTTCGTGGGCAATATCCACATTATTCCTTTCATTCCTAATGTGGTGCACAAGAAAGTTCAACGGACTGGGGGACAAGTATGTAGTAAGTGGCTCCTCTACTCTGCTGAAAAAAATCCAAAGGAGAAATCCAGGAGACACAATAAATTTGTTGCAGCTTTATTATCATTGTGTTTCAAAGTCATCCAACTTCTTTCTTTGTCAGGATACAACCATAGTCAGGTTGTCTGATTGTGGTTGTGATTGTGATTCCTAACTCTAGTTGTGCCTAAATGTGGTTGGATCCTGATGAAGAAGTCTGATGACTTGAAACACGTTGATCATAAAGTCACATCAAGTTTATCGTGTCTTTTGGATTTCTCCTTTGGATTTTGTTCAGCTGCACAGAATAACCACTTATGTGTTGTACTTAGGCTACACTGAGACTCTGTTGTATACCTATGTGATAAATACTGTAAAATGGCCACCAGATGGGTCCTTGAGGGGAGATATGTATCATCGCAGTTGGTATCTTCGGTGATGTGAGCTCGGAAGGTATGCTCCAGAACATATAGTGCTGATAGAGTTATTAGGCATTATAGGGACAGGTTTTATGAGCAGTCAAAAGAGATGGGTGGGAATGACTGCTCACATATCCCCACTCCAGGGACGTGGTTTGGCAGATAAAAGGGAGACCAAGTGTCTCCTCATTTAGTGTCTGTGATTGGAGGTGGTGATGCCTTCAGTGTGTTTGCTAAAGACACTGACCTGAGAGGGCAGACCCGCAATATTATATGGACTGTTTATTTTCTGTTTGTTTTCACTTTGTGCCGGAGACGGCCATCTTTTCTTTGCTTGAGCATGTTTGTGCAGCTAATAAACCAGCCTGGGCATTTTTATGAAAATGGCTCCCTGTGCTTATTACCTCAACCGCAGCTGAGTGAGTAAAGCCTTACAATACATATTCAAAATAGGTAAAAATCACATTTTTGATAATTAAATGTATCAGGGCCTATATCTCATTCATTCCAGTCCCCCAAAGGGAAAGTTTCAATTTGTGAGTCCAGAGTGAAGTAATGAAGGACTTTGATATGTTAATTACTTTAGTATACTGATTTTACTTCTTTTAATGCATTTTTATGATCTCTATAAGCTTATTACCCAGAAAACAAAACAACTGGCAATTGGAAATCTGATGTGCCCCATCCTTCTATCCCCCAACATCATCTGTCAGTAGCTTAGCCAATCCCACCATTCTCAGCACTGTCTCTATGATATTAAGATCTTATTTCATATTTACAATTGCATTTATAGTTACAACTCTTGGAACCACTTTTTTCCTATGTTGAAAGTTTTATATGCAACTTTTTGAAATGTGAATAAGAAATACAAGTACTATAGCTGAACAAATACAGTCAAGCAAAAGATGTTCAAACAGGATACAGTGCTTCAGGGAGAGCTAAATAAACCTTTTTTTTATTTTACACCTTTTTCAGACAATTTAATGCTTGTCCCCAGACACATGACATTTTGTGGCACACCAGTAATCACTCATTCGATTCTAGAAGTGGCTGAAAATTCTGAAAGTGGCTGAAAAGTAGACTTCCTGCACACTGAAAGGCAATAGAATATTGTTTAGTTTTGTTTGTTTGGCCCATGTGGCAAAAAAGACAAATTTAAAGAAGCAAGTCCTCCTAGATAATTCATCCCTGTGGAGTGAACCATTAACCTGCTCCCAGTTAATAACTGTGCATACCATATTAATTGAATGAAACATTTGATACCAAAGAAAAGAGGGAGATATAGAGGCTCTTAATTATCTCTCCTCGGCAGATGCCTCAGCTCTTGTTATGTCTGTGCTAGCACTGAGAGGCACTTGTGTCCTGCCGTTCTCTGATATAATGTTATAATTTATTTTGTTGCAAAGCCATCAGTCAAGAGCAAGCCTAAAGTATCAGCATAAAGTGGTGCATGCAGATAGGAGGATAAGGCAGTAAATGTTAGGGTACCGTTACACTTAGCGATGCACCAGCGATCCCGACAACGATATGGATCGCTGGTGCATCGCTAAGTGGTCGCTAGTGAGCTGCCACACAGGCAGATCTCACCAGCGACATCGCAGGGGTCGGGGGTCGCTACTTACCTGTCAGATGCGGCGATCCTGACGTCCTCCCGCCCGCGTCCATGCGTCACTCGTCGGCGCCACATGAAGTCCAGCAGGAAGCACCCGACGAGAAATGATCCAGGACCTTCTCGCTTGACCAGCAATGAGCAGCGGGGGAGCCGGTCGGAGGTAAGTATCAGACATAGCGATATCGCTAGCAATATCGCTGCTACGTCACAAAATCGGTGACGTTACAGCGATATTGCTAGCGATATCGGTATGTGCAACGGGGGCTTTAGTCTCTATCTGCATCTTGGCATGTCAGACTTGACATGTCAGTCTCCACAAGAGGAAACGTTGCCCCTTGCATCTCGGTCAGAAACCTCTCACACAGCCAAACCAGATCTCACACTTTGCACTGACAAGGGGCAGTACCCCAAAGCACAGTGTCTGCAAACTGAGATTTTGGTTTTAGCTTTTATCTTAAATCATGTGACAAGGCTGGTTAGAGAGTTGATATTGACTTTTGGGATTGCTACTTCTTATAGGGGGCACTAGATTTCTAGCCTCTTCATCTCTGAAGAGACAATTTGCAGAATTCCCTGAGAAGCATTGCAGCTTAAAAGCCACCTAACCTCGGCATGTCAGGCTTGACATGTCACGCTTCACAATGAGAAACATTACCTCTTGGATCCCAGTCAGACTCCTCTCACCCAGCCAAACCAGATCTCACACTTTCCATTGAAGAGGGGCAGTAACCTGAAATACAGTGTCTGCAGTTTTTGGCTTTGGCTTTGATCCTAAGTCATGTGACAAAGCTCTTTATTGTCTTTATTGACTTTTAGGATTGCTACAGGTGTCACTAGAGTTCTAGTCCTCTTCCTCTCTGAAAAGACAATCTCATCCTACATCAACACTCATGCCACATAGATTTTGACTTATTTTCTCTCTTCTAGCCTTACATTTATATACACATTTTCTTATTTGTAAAATATATCACCTCACCTGATATACCCCTATAGACAAACCCTACCCCAATTCTTCAAACAAATACATATTTTCTTATTTGGAAAATACAGCATCTGATATATTCCTTTAGACAAATCCTTGCCCCAATGCATCAAACAAGGCACACATGGGGTTAGTCAGAACCTTTTTTAATAAAGACCACCAATATAGCACATATCACCATCCTCCTTGCCTTGGCATGTCAATTCCTTCCATTCAGATATCTTCAGAGATCTTCTCCATACCTCATATCGCTTTCCCTTTCAACTGACTTAGAGCAAAATTACCAAATATGCAACGCTTCACCCTCTTAATTTTCTGGGCTTGTTTGAAGTTCACTTCCAGACTAACCGACATTTCCATCTCTGCTAGTTCCTGCCTAGAGTTGACTTAATATTAGAATGTGCCCAGTGCACAGTTTTTGTAATAATTCCTCAAACAAAATTAGCAAAAAAAATCAAAGAAAACCATTTTGCTAATATGGTCAGTAAAATATACTCAGTAGAGTTGAGCGACTTTTGTTTTTTTAGGGTCGAGTTTCGTTTCGTGAAACCCGACTTTTTCAAAAGTCGGGTCGAGCAAGATCGGCCGATTATAGGGAAAAGTCGGGGTCGTCACGAAACACGAAACCCAATGTAAGTCAATGGGGAATAAAAGTCGGCAGTGAGAGGAGGACAGGAAACACACCTACAGTGCCCATTTGAATGCCAAAAGCATCAATTCTTCTTACTTAAGCTTGTCAACCTTAATTAACTTCATAATACAAGTTACGCACTGAAAAATGGGGGTTATTTGGCTAAAGTTGTGGGGGGGTAGGGCTGGCTCCAGGTTTTCATGTGCCCTGGGCGAAAGACACCCCTTTAACACATACCACAACTCGTCATGCTCCGATACGGCAGAGAAACAGCGGTATAGTACAATGAAAAATACTTCACTTTTTACATCTCATGACGAGGCCCATCTATTTCTCCATACAGAATCATTGGTCCCATATAATGTTTGAAGCAGTATATGATGAGCTCCACATAATGCTACAGTATATGTTGGTCCCCATGGATGAAGCTCCACTGTCTTATGGGCCCAAATAATGCTCCAAACATAATGGGCCCCATTTCTAATGCTCTAGTGTATAATGGGCCCTGTAAATGCTGCTCCAGTGTCTGATGTCCACCTTTGGAATGTTCCAGTGTATGGTGGGCCCCATCTATCATTCTCCAGAGTATAGTGCTCCCCAAAAATTGCTGTCCCAACATTGAAAACAATCAAATAAGTCTCCTCGCTAGGGAATCCCTGTACTAGTCTGGACTCCTCGTCTTCCCCATCTTCCATCTCACTGCACAGTATTTCAACCTTGCAAGTGCTGTGATCCTGAGCAAGCAGGGGGGCCCACTCGTTGGCGACGGCACTGGCACAGGGCCCCTGATAGTACGGTGATGTGTCTGATGGCGGGTGGGCCGAACCTGCACTTTCATCTGCAGCTTCCTCTTTGTCACCGTGTAAGATGGAACTGAATATGGGAAGGGTAACCTGAGTTTCATCAGGGTCAGATTCAGTCCGTGTAGCGTGCGAGGGGAATGTAGTGGTCTGGGTCAATGTACCAGCAGATTCATCGAGCAGTGGCTGGGCATCAGTGCACTTGTGTCGCCCCCAGGAGTACGGTCGCCACAGTGGCATTACCTTCCTCCTAGGGAGTGTGATGTCATGCTTGGGAGCAACGAAGGATCTCTCTAGCAGGTTAACTGATTGGGTGGCGTTATTCCCACGAGTCATGACCCCCCAAACAGCGTTCATGAAGGCAAAGTGTTTGTTTTACGTGGGCAGTATGGTTGCAAAGCTGAACCTTAAAGGAATGTCCAGAAGGGCACCACCAGGAGTGGAGCCTACGGTTAAATTCGACTCCACCTGGGAAAACTCAACCATGCCAGCTACTGAAAAGATGCACACATTGCAAGCTTAATTCCGTTAACGAACGAGACTCCGTCATGCCCCGCGGTCCGAGTTCGGCTTACTAGAGGGACACGTGAGGCTCTGGCACATAAGATTGGCCAATAACTGGTGTGTCATGCCCTTACATGTCCGTGGCTGCATGTGCGCTACACTGAAAAGGCCAGCGTTTGTCGCTTACAGGTGCAGATAACCCGCTGAACAACGTTAGTGATGGGGATCACTGATTACAATTATTACCCGCGAACGATGATTTCCCAGTAAGTGCAGGTCAACCGCAGTTCCGGAATTAGGCCTAACCGTCATTCCTGAAATGAAAAACTTACGTGTGCAAACCACAGGTGCTGTAGCTTGCTTAACAGCTCGCCAGCCGTTCTCACACCCAGTATGGATTACACGTGATTGCACAAAGGTGAGAAAGGGTACCGTATCCCCAGGTAACATGTATGGATAGCATAGTGTACACATTCAAAATATATGTCTATACATCAGGAGGCAGGCTCAGACGGTGTTAGGCCCCGTATGGCTTGCACGTGATTGCACAAAGGTGAGAAAGGGTACCGTATCCCCGGATAACATGTATGGATAGCGTACACATTCAAAATATATGTCTATACATCAGGAGGCAGGCTCAGACGGTGTTAGGCCCAGGATGGATTGCACGTGATTGCACAAAGGTGAGAAAGGGTACCGTATCCCCGGATAACATGTATGGATAGCGTACACATTCAAAATATATGTCTATACATCAGGAGGCAGGCTCAGACGGTGTTAGGCCCAGTATGGATTGCACGTGATTGCACAAAGGTGAGAAAGGGTACCGTATCCCCGGATAACATGTATGGATAGCGTACACATTCAAAATAAATGTCTATACATCAGGAGGCAGGCTCAGACGGTGTTAGGCCCAGTATGGCTTGCATGTGATTGCACAAAGGTGAGAAAGGGTACCGTATCCCCGGATAACATGTATGGATAGCGTACACATTCAAAATATATGTCTATACATCAGGAGGCAGGCTCAGACGGTGTCAGGCACAGTATGGATTTGACAGCCCAGACTAGACAGCGGAGGAGCAGGGAGAGGTAAAGATTGCAAATGCTGGGGCCCTGCCCAAGCAAGGGGGGCCCACTCGTGGGCGTCGGTACTGGCACTGGGCCCCTCATAGTACGGCGGTGTGTCTGATGGCGGGTGTGCACCACCACCGTCAGAGACACTTGATTGCACTATGAGGGACCCTGTGCCAGTGCCCACGCCCAAGAGTCGGCCTACCCACCTGTCCAGGGCAACGGCACTCGCACGGTGTCGTGCGCTAGGTGGTGACCCCGGCCATGGGGGGGGAGGCAGCACAGTTAGGGAGTTTTAGAAAGTGGCATATGCTGATGTTGGACATTCAGCTGATGCAAAAGGCGAAATAGGTCAAGTCCCAGGAAGAGGTGGACCAAAGCAAGCCATTTTTCTGTCACCCTATGTGTCATCAGGGGAAGGTGGGACAAAATCCTTGGAAACCCATGCATGGTTCATTTTAACGAAGGTTAGATCATCCACATTTTGGGTTGACAGACGGGTCCTTTTTTCTGTCAGGATTGATCCAGCTGCACTGAAGGCTCTTTCCGATAGCACACTTGCAGCTGGGCAAGCGAGCTCCTGTAAGGCATAAGGCATATTGTGCCAATTCAGGCCAGGTGTCCAGTTTAGCGGCCCAATAGTCAAAGGGGAATGACCTGTGTGGGAGAACATCGATATGGGAGGAAATGTAGTTTGTAACCATTGTTGACAACTGCTGTCTCCTGTCACTTTCCATCGATGCAGTATTACCAGTTGTGTGAGCGGTACTTGAAAAATCAGTCCACAACATTGTCATGAAACCCCTGTCTCCAACGCCACTTCTGCTGTGTGCACCATGAACACCTCTGCCAAGCTGCCCCCGGCACGTACGGCTCGTGTGAGAACCATCACTGCTGCTGTGTGCTGGGAATGCCTCAAGCAACCGATTTACCAGAGTTGCTTGTTTATTAGCCAATATTAGGTCAAGGTTCTCCTGTGGCATGATGTTTTGTAATTTGCCTTTATAGCGTGGATCCAGGATGCTGGCCAACCAGTAGTCGTCATCGTTCATCATTTTGGCAATGCGGGGGTCCCTTTTTAGGATCTGCAAGGCATAATCTGACATGTGGGCCAATGTTCCCGGTGTCAATGATGCACTGCGAGTGCTGGTTGGAGGAGCACTTTCTTGCATATCCACATCACACCATTCACGCACAAATCCTGTACCAGACCTTGCCAGGCCAACATTTTCACTTGCCCCACGAGATGCATCCTCCTCCCCTAAGTAATCATCCCCATCATCATCCTCCTCCTCCTCTTCTTCCTCCACCTCATCCAGGAGAGGTCCCTGAGCAGACAATGGCTGAATGTCATCAAGGATTCCCTCCTTGTCAACATTGGCTGCAGACGCCTGCTCTTTAAGGTGCGTCAAAGTTTGCATGAGCAGACGCATAAGTGGGATGCTCATGCTTAGGATGGCGTCGTCTGCTCTTACCAGCCGTGTGCATTCCTCAAAACACTGAAGGACTTTACAGAGGTCTTTCAGCTTCGACCACTGCACACCTGTCAACTCCATGTCTGCTCTCAAAGTGCCTGGCCGTGTATCCTCCCACAAATGCATTATGGCCTGCCTCTGCTCGCACAGCCGCTCCACCATGTGCAGGGTGGAGTTCCACCTTGTTGCAATGTCGATAATGAGGCGGTGGTTGGGAAGGTGGAGCAATCGCTGCAGCTTCTGCATACGAACGGAGTGTACAGGCGACCGGCGGATGTGCGCGCACAGTCTTCGCACCTTCTGGAGCAGGGCTGTTAACTCCGGATAATTTTTGAGGAAGCACTGCACCACCAGGTTCAAGGTGTGAGCCAAGCAAGGTATGTGGCTGAGTTTTGAAAGGGCTATGGCTGCCACAAAATTACGGCCGTTATCACTAACTACCTTGCCTGCCTCAAGATGTACACTGCCCAGCCATGACTCAGTTTGTCGCTTCAAGTACTCGGCCAGCACCTCGGCGGTGTGTCTGTCGCCCAAACACATCATCTGCAACACAGCCTGCTAACGCTTTCCACTAGCTGCTCGATAGGGGGACACCTCATGGGCAACAGTGGCAGCTGCAGATGGAGTGCTCGTATGACTGCGCTCTGTGGACGAGCTTTCGCTTCTGGAGGAGGAGGAGGGTCGAACGCCTACAGCCAACTGTTTCCTATACCGTGGGATAGGCAGCACTGTCCCACCAATGCTGTCCCCTGTGGACCCTGCATCCACCACATTAACCCAGTGCGCAGTGATGGACACGTAACGGCCCTGGCCATGCCGACTGGACCATGCATCAGTTGTGAGGTGCACCTTTCCACTCACTGACTGCTGGAGTGCATGGACAATGCGGTCTTTTACATGATGGTGGAGGGCTGGGATGGCTTTGCGAGAGAAGAAGTGGCGACTGGGTAGGTCATAGCGTGGTACTGCATAGTCCATGAGTTCACGGAAAGCTGCGCTTTCCACCAACCGATTGGGCATCATCTCAAACGAGATTAGTTTGGCAATGTGGGCGTTCAAACCCAGTGTACGCGGATGAAAGACTGAGTACTTTCTTGACCTACTTATAGTGTCTGGGAGGGTGAGCTGGACTTGAGAGCTGCATATGGTGGAAGTAGCGGTGGACAGGGCGGACTGAGAGAGGGTTGATGATGGTGATGGAGTTGGTGTTCTTTCTGATGGCCTAGATTCAGTATTTCGTTGATATAACAGTGGGATTCCCAGACTGCTGTGGCCTTGCAACGACACCTCAACATTTGCTGCTGTGCTAACCGGTGGGCTTACAGTGGGGGAAACAATGTAGCGTTGCTGACTACCTTCTTTGTGATCAGTTGCACATGTAACACTTGAGGTTTGGTGTTGTGTCCACGCTTGCAAGTGCATGGTGGTTAAATGTCTAAGCATGCAACTGGTATTCAAATTTTTCAGATTTTTCCCTCGGCTAAAGGTCTTTGCGCACTTCTTACAGATAACCTTGGCCTGATCATGAGGATTTTGTTCAAAAAAGTGCCACACTGCACTCTTCCTACTTTGGCAGACATTTTGCGGCCTAGCACGCTGTGATCTTTTGACCCTCTGGACAAGCTGTCCAGCAACTCTTGATTTTTGGAACCTGTCTTTGGAGTGCTCCGGGCCTGCCAGATAACAGCTGTTGCGATGTCGATGTCTGCTGTGGATGCTCCTCATCTGAGCTATTGGAAGCAGCACCCTCTTCCCCCAATGGATGCCAATCTGGGTCAACAACTGGGTCATCCATCACCTCCTCTTCAATGTCATGTGCACCTTCCTCTGTGTCACCGTGTATGGTGGTATAGTGTGCGGGAAGGGGCACCTGAGTCTCATCAGGGTCAGAATCTGGCTCTGTACACTGCGAGGACAATGTAGTGCTCTGAGTGAATGTACCAGCAGAATCATCTATCAGCGGCTGTGCATCAGTGCACTCCATGTCAGATTCATCTTGGCCTGGGTAATTCACCATTTCACTTGATAATCCAGGCATGGTATGTGAAAACAGCTCCATGGAGTAATCAGTAGTATGGCCTGCGTCATCCTTCAATCTTGGTTGGGGTGAAGGACACAAGGAAAGGTGTGGTTCATGAACATGAGCCTCCAATGACGGCTCAGTGCTTTTACTTTTTACAACTTCAGAAGAGGAGGCGATAGAGCTGGAGGCTGAGTCAGCAATGTAAGACAAAACTTTTTCCTGATGCTCTGGCTTTAAAAGCGGTTTGCCAACTCCTAGAAAACTAAGCCTTCGAAGCCTTATGGAGCCAGACGATGACGCAGGCTCAACACCTCCTGCATTCGGTCCTATTTTGCTCTTGCCACTACCATCAGATCCACCACCAACACCATCATTACCAGCTGCCAACCCCCGCCCAATTCCACGGCCTCTTCCACCAGCCTTCCTCATTTTTTGTAGAAATGTAGACAAAATCCAACAAACTATATAGTAATGTAAAACAAGGTACAAGGTGTCTATAGGACAGGGGAGATTTTCAATTTCTGCACACACTTGTGGACACTGGACACTTATGGATTGTGTGAGGCCCACTGAATATCAGAGCGCTATGTCACAGGCTCGATGGCACAGGTGTGAAAAAAGTGACTACAGGATAAGGGAGATTTTGAATTTCTGCACACACTAGTGGACACTGGACACTTTGGATTGTGTGAGGCCCACTGAATATCGCAGCGCTATGTCACAGGCTCCATGGCACAGGTGTGAAAAAAGTGACTACAGGATCACAGAGATTTTGAATTTCTGCACACACTTGTGGACACTGGACACTTATGGATTGTGTGAGGCCCACTGAATATCACAGCGCTATGTCACAGGCTCGATGGCACAGGTGTGAAAAAAGTGACTACAGGATAAGGGAGATTTTGAATTTCTGCACACACTAGTGGACACTGGACACTTTTGGATTGTGTGAGGCCCACTGAATATCAGAGCGCTATGTCACAGGCAGAAATTGGCTAGTGTATCACGAACTACAAGGTGTATGTAGAATTGGGCAGAATAGGAATCTCCCTAGAGTGTAGGTCTGTAAGAACGGAACAAGTCCTCCACTTATCCTTCCACAGTGACACACAGATAGCTTCACTGTGGCCGTGATAACAGCCGTTACACGGTACTGAGAGGAGCGTGCACGTACACGGCTGTCCGGTGTACGTAAAATTGTCAAGCACCGTGTTTTTTAAGTATACGGACTGACACACGCTGTCTCTCTATAGTTTTGAATGTGATCAAACAGCAAATATATTTAACTGTTTGAAAGCTAGACAAAACTAGTAGGTGCAGGTCTCCCCCTTTTTTTATATCTCACAGAGTGACACACAGATAGCTTCACTGTGGCTGTGATAACAGCCGTTACACGGTACTGTGTGAGGAGCGTACACCGCTGTATGGTGTGAAAAAATGCACGCTCAGTACCTCAGCAGGACAAAAAAAAAAATTGGGATTGCTTTTAAAAAAGCAGTTTGCAGAGCAGTGGGTAAACAGCAATGCAGCTGTCAGGAAGCCTTAGAAGGCAGCCTAACAACCAACACCGCTGATCCACCACAATATAGCCTCCCCTTGCACTGCACACACAGTGACTGGTGTGTTGTACAGGCAAAATCGCTAGCAGCAGAAGCAGTTTTTTTCTTCTTCCCTGCCTAACGCTCTCCCTACAGAATCAGCAGCAGCAACCTGTCCCTATGCTAAGATCGGCAGAAGTAAGATGGCGGTCGGCGTGCACGCCCTTTTATAACCCCTGTGACGCCCACCAAAGCAAGCCAATCACTTGCATGCCTTTCTGAAAGATGGTGGTGACCCCTGCCTATGTCATCACGTTGCCCACAGTGTCCGTGGATCCTGATTGGCTGAAAAAGAGCGCAAAACAAACTTTTGAAACGCGACTTTGGCGCGTAAGTCGCTGACCTCGTGGCCGACCTCATCCTAGGGTCGGGTTTCGTTTCATGAAACCCGACTTTGCCAAAAGTCGGCGACTTTTGAAATTTTTCGACCCGTTTCACTCAACTCTAATACTCAGCAACATAGAATATTAGAAATGGCAAATGTTAACTGACAACACATTATATATTTCCAATAGACTTAGCTCCCACCTTTAGGCTGTACTGGCGGTAGGGAAGGAGGGGGATCTAGGCAATGGCTCTGGCATCCTTCTTCCAAAAACAAAAGCAGTATCACAGCTATTGCTGGGGTTGGGTAGGTTGACCTGGGCCCACTCACACAGTGCGGTCCACCCAGAACAGCTAAAACTTCAGTGTCAGCTTTCACAGTATTCCTCTTCAGGATTTGGGATTAGGTGATTAGGTAGATATCTGAATGGTTTTATATGAAGTTTATTGTACTGATTAAGAATATTACTTTGTTTTTTTCCACATTACAAGTATAACATACACCCTAAAATAGTAACATAGTAACATAGTTGGTAAGGCCGAAAAAAAACATTTGTCCATCCAGTTCAGCCTATATTCCATCAGAATAAATCCCCAGATCTACATCCTTCTAAAGAACCTAATAACTGTAAGGTACAATATTGTTATGCTGCAGGAAGACATCCAGGCCTCTCTTGAACCCCTCGACTGAGTTCACCATCACCACCTCCACAGGCAAGGAATTCCAGATTCTCACTGCCCTAACAGTAAAGAATCCTAATCTATGTTGATGGAAAAACCTTCTCCTCCAGAGACAGAGAATGCCCCCTTGTGACAGTCAACTTCTTTGGTATAAACAGATCCTTGGAGAGATATTTGCATTGTCCCCTTATATATTTATACATGGTTATTACATTGCCCCTCAGATGTCTTTTTTCTAGACTAAATACTCTGGGTATTGTAGTTCCCCCATCCCTTTTATGAATTTTGTTGCCCTCCTTTGTACTCGCTCTAGTTCCATTATATGCTTTCTTGGTACCGGTGCCAAAAACTGTACACAGTACTCCATGTGCGGTCTAACCAGAGATTTGTACAGAGGCAGTATAATGCTCTCATCATGTGTATCCAGACCTCTTTTAATGCACCCCATGATCCTGTTGCCTTGGCAGCCGCTGCCTGGCACTGGCTGCTCCAAGTAAGTTTATCATTAACTAGGATCCCCAAGTCCTTCTCCATGTCAGATTTACCCAGTGGTTTACCGTTCAGTGTGTAATGGTGATATTGATTCCTTCTTCCCATGTGTATAACCTTACATTTATCAAAGTTAAACTGCATCTGCCACCTTTCAGCCCAAGTTTCCAACTTAACCAGTTCCATCTGTAGCAGAATACTATGTTCTCTTGTATTGACTGCTTTACATAGTTTTGTATCATCTGCAAATATCGATATTTTACTGTGTAAACCTTCTACCAGATCGTTAATAAATATGTTGAAGAGAATAGGTCCCAACACCGACCCTGCGGTACCCCACTGGTCACAGTGACCCAGTTAGAGAATATACCATTTATAACCACCCTCTGCTTTCTATCACTCAGTTACTTACCCATTTACACACATTTTCCCCCAGACCCAGCAATCTCATTTTGTGTACCAACCTCTTGTGTGGCACGGTATCAAACGCTTTGGAAAAATCAAGATATAGTAACCTTTATTAAATCAAATTTAACAACCAGATATACAGTATAAGTATATCAGCCAAAATGAAAACAGTATAGTTAGACCCTATATACCCATAGCCATGATTTGAATAACAGGGTAAAGCTTATTCTCCCTATCAGACTCCTGGCCTGCAGCTGCCTAGCAGCAGAGGTTGGCATTGTCATCTGATGAGGTTCCCCTTCTCACACTATCATTAATGTGCGCCAGTAGTTGTAAACGTGGTTACTTTAAGGGCCTATCACACTTAGCGATATCGCTAGCAATATCGCTATAACGTCGCTGGTTTTTGTGACGTTATAGCGATATTGCTAGTGATATCACTATGTCTGATACTTACCTCTGACCGCTCCCCCGCTGGTTATCGCTGATCATGCGAGAATGTCCTGGGCCGTTTCTCGTCGTCAGCTTCCTGCTGGGCTTCCTGCTGTGGAGACGAGCGACGCCTAGACGCGGGCGGGAGGACGTCAGGATCGCTTCGTCTGACAGGTAAGTAGCGACCGCCGACCCCTATGATGTCGCTGGTGAGATCTGCCAGTGTGGCAGTTCACTAGCGACCACTTAGCGATGCACCAGCGATCCTGACAGCGTCATATCGCTGGTGCATCGCTAAGTATGACAGTACCTTTAGGTTAGAGGCCCACTCAGATGTTTTCAAACACCTGTGCTGAACCCTTATCTACTCCTCTGGCCCACAGATTTTAAAAACCAAAATCTGCATAGATAATGCTAATGACCATATGCTACAATGTGATGTTAACATAGTCTTCTAGTGATAATTCTAATCTCATCATTCTTTATCAGCCCATGTAAAGAGGTTGGTAAACAAGTGTTGAATGACTTGAATATAGTTGATTGACGCATTTGGGGTCCCACTTTTATATTTGCCCATGACTACACTTTGTCTAAAACTGTCCCTGCCTATAGGACTTGCATCTGTTTCGAGAACAAAGTCCTGGTGCACACTGCTGTCAGTGAAAGGGTGACTGTGCATTTGTGCTTATTTCCATTGATTATTTTGGGAGTTCCAAAAATTACTGAGAATGCAGCTCTGCAATTTTTCAGAACTATGTTACAAATGAGTAGAGAGACTCACACATGCAACGCCACCTCTCCCTTCCGGACAGTGCATTCTCAAGATAGTAGTGTGTGAATTTGCAATAAATGTTGGAGATAGGACAACCCTCCTTTTGTCTTTGTTTCTGCCCCCACTCACAACATTTATATTACTGCAGAAATTCACACAGCACAATACTACGTTTTCTTTTTTAAAAATATATTTCTAACATTCTTAATAGACCAGTGAGATCTGCTCTTGTGTTTGATACTTGAGGGATTATGTTGTTCATTTACTTGTGACTGGTCTACGGTGGTTACGGAGCCTCATAAAAGCTGTGCTGCACTGTGTGTCCTGCTGACCCCCTGAGTGCGGGAATCCGCTGTACTCCAAAATGATTGTTAAACTGACAGCCAACTTGAAGAAGCAATACAACGGTGGTCACCTGCTGTCAACTGTATTCGCATGTTCCAGACACAAATAAAATTGAAGCTCTGAGAGCGGGTATTTCCAGGGTCGGGTTGATGTGCAGCATTGTGACGAATTCACCAGATCACACTGCTAACGTCATTGCTGTGCCACAGAGCAGGAAGGTAAGCACTCCAAGGAGCAGGAAAAACTAGGGAGTATAATTTGTGGAGTGGGGTGCAGGTGTTGAAGTGTGGTCAGGAGCTTCCACCTTACCTGGATGGTGGGATACCACACCTCAGGAGGAGGTGCAGTACCTCTGTGGCGACTGAGCCTCAGGGGCGCCACATAAGAACTTTACACATTTACATAATTATTTACGTCACTTTCTTTTAAAAAAGCATCAAATTGGGTCGCCCTCCCAGGGCTGTGGGGTACTCGGTACCAGGCCGGTGTCAGTGGGATGTTACGGCAGCTGTGACCCGGTCCGTGGCCCCGGGCGCCCAAATCAATGGTGGTTTGTGATATAGTTTATGTGATAGTTCGTGACGCCACCTGTGGTGTTTGGCAAGCAAGCTGTTAAGCCAACGCTGCGTGCAGATCCTCTGGGGCTGATGGTATGTTGCAGCATAGATGCTGTAGCTCCCCACAGGTGAAGCTGTAACCCCAGGGCAGTGTATAGTCACAGGTGGTGAGAGGAATGTTGATACCCAGATGTAACAGTGCTGACGGTGTTGGCACACAAATGAATGGAAGACACCAGGGCTTGCAGTTCCAAAGCTTTACTCACAGTTTGTGGTACACACTGGTGCCTGCCTCCATGCCGTGTCCTCCGGGGTAGAGACTCAATCAACCTCCCCGACAAGTCAGGATTCTCCTCTCCAACACTCCGCCAACATGTACCTCTCCTGAATGACTCCTCTATTGCGCCTTAAGGTGTGAAGAGCTCCAGAACCATGGTACTCTGAAGTTCCTCCTGTCAGATGTTCCTAACAACTCTACTTGTATGGCAGACAGCTGTAGCCTCTGTCGGGGACTCCCTTCTCCAGAGTCCTGGCTCTCTATTCAGTTGCTGTTGTGCCCCAAGTCTTAGATGGGAGTAGTGCATTTACAGCCAACTACTCCACCGGTGTCTGCTGCAGAACCATAAGTGTCCATACAACCTCGGGGACCGGGCCCCGACCTTGCGCTGAGAACCTATAGGCAGGGTTCCTCTTCCAACCCACAACTCCTCTCTGTTCTCCTACTCCTTCGTTCTGCACTGTTCCTTCTCTCTCTTATGCAAGCTTAGGTTGCAGTTCTACGTCTCAGGTCACTGAGGCAGCTGCAGCACTCCTTCCTCCATCCCTTCTTCCAGGGATCCCCACTCCTCCAGAGTGGCTTCCTTCCTCTCTGACCTTCCATCAGACTGAACCTCCAGACTGATCTGTAATTCTAAACCTTCCCAACCTTTTATATATCTCAACTCCACCCACCTCCAAGCACATCTCGTGTTACAAAGCAAGGACCTACGAAAGGTGCTCTGCTACCCTCTAAGCATGGAGCCGCAATGTGGTCCTGCTGAACTATCCTGTGTGTGGGGTGTAGGTGATGGAGTGTGGAAAGGAGTTCCCAACTTACCTAGTTGGTGGGGCACTACACCTTAGGAGAAGGTGCAGTACCTCTGTGGCGACTGAGCCTCAGGGGCGCCACATAATCCCTTTGTAAAACCATGACCTGCTCCCGCTGTGACCAGTTCTCAAGGTATACTATTCTACAGATTAACAGCTATTAGGGTAAAAAAGCTTTGTCTACTTTGGAAATTGAACCTGTCTTTCTCCAGATGGGGGGTATCCCCTTGTCTTTTAAGTGGTTTTTACATGAAACAGCTATTGACCATACACACACCTTGGTGTAAATGTTCATTTGTGATACGTACAACTCCCAGTATTTCCTTACTGTCCTTAATTATATACTACAGTAGAATTTGTAGGGTCATGTTATACAAATGTATATGGGGCTGACCTGACATTGCAATGGATTATGGTTTTGGTGGTTCTGGTAAAGTATTAATTTATTGATAGTGTTTTGTTGCTGTGTTCACAAACCAATAATGGTTCTGGTGATGTATTCAAGTACTGATGGTGGCTCTGGTTATATGTTCATGCACTGATGGTGGTTTTAGTGTTCTACTAATTAACTGATAGCGGTTCTTGTCATGTAAGCCCTCCATTGCACCAATCTGAGCTTCTACAATGTGCTGTCAGTAATCAACCAGACCACCAAAAAACCTACGTGCAAAAACCTAGATTCAAGGTTTGTAAAGAGCATCATAATATACATAATTATAAGTCTTCCAGTATCTTTTAAGTATCTTTTATATATGCACTATGACTTGCTGCATGGAAATGTAACAAAGTTGAGGGCGGGAGCCGTGGATGAGGTACATGTTCCATGAAAGTACTGGTCCTGGCTTGGGTGTGTGGACTTGTGCAGTGAGGGTGCTATGCCCGTACAGGCCACATATGACCAATGTTGCTAGTTTGCCATTTGTTCAGTTGAATGAGAGAGACCTCCAATCAACTTTTACTGAATGGGAACTTGAATACTGTGCCTTGCGAAAGTATTCGTCCCCCTGGAACTTTTCAACCTTTTCCCACATATCATGCTTCAGACATAAAGATACCAAATGTAAATATTTGGTGAAGAATCAACAAGTGGGACACAATTGTGAAGTTGATCGAAATTTATTGGTTATTTTAAATATTTTTTGGAAATTCAAAAACTGAAAAGTGGGGCGTGCAATATTATTCGGACCCTTTACTTTCAGTGCATCAAACTCACTCCAGAACTTCATTGTGGATCTCTGAATGATCCAATGTTGTCCTAAATGACTAATGATGCTAATTATAATCCACCTGTGTGTAATCAAGTCTCCATATAAATGCACCTGCTCTGTGATAGTCTCAGGATTCTGTTTGAAGCACAGAGAGCATCATGCACACCAAGGAATACAACAGGCAGGTCCATGATACTGTTGTGGAGAAGTTTAAAGCCGGATTTGGATATAAAATGATTTACAAAACTTTAAACATCCCGAGGAGCACTGTGCAAGCGATCATATTGAAATGGAAGGAGTATCATACCACTGCAAATCTACCAAGACCCGAACGTCCCTCTAAAACTTTCATCTCAAACAAGGAGAAGACTGATCAGAGATGCAGCCAAGAGGCCAATGATCACTCTGGATGAACTGCAGAGATCTACAGCTGAGGTGGGACAGTCTGTCCATAGGACAACAATCAGTCGTACACTGCACAAATCTGGCCTTTATGGAAGAGTGGCAAGAAGAAAACTATTTCTCAAAAGATATCCATAAAATGTGCCATTTAAAGTTTGCAACAAGCCACCTGGGAGACACACCAAACATGTGGAAGAAGGTGCTCTGGTCAGATGAAACCAAAATTGAACTTTTTGGCAACAATGCCAAATGATATGTTTGGCGTAAAGGCAACACAGCTCATCACCCTGAACACACCATCCCCACTGTCAAACATGGTGGTGGCAGCAGCATGGTTTGGGCCTGCTTTTCTTCAGCAGGGACAGGAAAGATGGTTAAAATTGATGAGAAAATGGATGGAGCCAAATACAGGACCATTCTTGAAGAAAACCTGTTTGAGTCTGCAAAAGACCTGAGACTGGGATGGAGATTTCTCTTCCAACAAGACAATGATCCCAAACATAAAGCAAAATCTACAATGGAATGGTTCACAAATAAACGTATCCAGGTGTTAGAATGGCCAAGTCAAAGTCCAGACCTGAATCTAATTGAGAATCTGCGGAAAGAGTTGAAAACTGCTGTTCACAAACGATCTCCATCAAACCTCACTGAGCTCGAGCTGTTTGCCAAGGAAGAATGAGCAAGAATTTCAGTCTCTCGATGTACAAAACTTTTAGAGACATACCCCAAGTGACTTGCACCTGTAAACGCAGCAAAAGGTGGCACAACAAAGTATTAAGTTAAAGGGGCCGTATAATATTGCACGCCCCACTTTTCAGTTTTTGAATTTCCAAAAAATTTTAAATAACCAATAAATTTCGGTCAACTTCATAATTGTATCCCAGTTGTTGTCGATTCTTCACCAAAAATATACATTTGGTATCTTTATGTTTGAAGCATGATATGTGGGAAAAGGTTGAAAAGTTCCAGGGGGCCGAATACTTTCGCAAAGGCACTGTATATACAAGGGATAGCAGGTACACAATTTTATAAATATTTCCTTTCCAAGCATTTTCCACACAGGTTTCTGCCTTCATTTCTCTATTTTCCTCCTTTCCTCTGCTTCACCACAACCCAGCTGGACTCTACAGTCCTGTTTAGCAAGAGTACTTTACTAGAACTGCATTTCTGCATCCTATCTCCCCTTAGGGAAGCTATGGTGCGAATATGGATGGTATTTTTCTCCTCTTGTGCTGACGCTCTGTGACTCCTTCCCAGGACAATTTATTCTTCTCACATATTGAGTCCTGTCAAGGCCCATTACCTTTAAGAGGTGTGTGAGATATGGGAAAATGATATCATTTTGATTTCTGATGGAATTCCCCATCAAGATAAAGTTTGGACCAAAAATACTTGCTTCAGACCATTCAGCCTCCCTCCCTTGGCATGCATTCCACAAGGCCATAAAAAGCAATGCAATGTTTTTCTTTAATAAAAACTCCAGAAACAAGCTATTTGAAGCTTGGTGACTAGCAATTAGCACAAGGGTGTTCTAGTGCAAGCACAGCCAAACTAGATTCCTTTTTGTCTAACTCAGGCACTAGAGGTCACAGCAAGGCTCTGAGGTACTGAATCTGGAAAATGACCTATAATAACAGAATGCAATATCTCTAAGACTAATCGAGCACATAATCAAAACCAGCATTCCTTTCCCCACACGCCCGTGCCTGGCAGCCACCTGTAGCACTCTGCGTTATGGAGTTACAAAGCATAGCTACCAGGAATTACATACGGTAGACATATTTAGTCTCTATGTGCAGATAAAATGCAGCAGAATCCAGCGGCACTGCTGCCAGTCCATTCAGAACTTCGGGCGGAAAGTTAGAAGCCTCCACAGTTCTGGACAGAAAAATCATACTCTCAGATATGGGAAGAGAGAGCTTGCACAAGCCCAGGGGTGGGCACAGAATGTGGGGGGGAGCAGCCTAGGAGATTTAAGGCAGCCCCTCATTTTAGACTTAATTTTCTACTGGCTGGAGGACCGTTAGCTGACGCAGCCAAGGAAATCTGGTAACTGTGATCAATCAGCGCCTCTCTGTGGTCACATGAAAAAAAAAAGAAAAATGCAGCATGCCCAAATGAATTGGGAGCACCCAAGTGATTCAATAAAAGATATCAATGCTTTTAGTCAAACACTCACATGTAAAAAGAAAAAACACAGCACAGGCAGAATAAAAACATTTAAAAGCAAACAATGGAAATGTTTCACTGCATGTAGTTAACAGGAGATCACAGATGACACGAAGCTTTCTGGATTCTTCATCTAGGAACTTGTTATCCAAGAGGTTTCAATGCCCGCAAAGAAATTATGTTACACTATTAATATCAATGTTATTGGTGTAACTGATTTCAAACTTTTCTTAATTGTTTTAGTTTTATTAATTATGTTTTTTGTGTGTTACCATGTGTTTTTAATTGTTTTTGTCATGTGATCTTTTGGAAATTTTCTATTATTTGTGATTTATTTAAAACCATGTCCTTTTCCTGAAAATGTAGCTTTGAGAAAGAACACTTAGCATGTTTGTTCTGACTTACACATTGACACAGTGCGCATTCTAGCATACAACATAAACCACCTTTTATCTTCCAAAATAAGCAGACTGTTCTCAGTAGTCTAACTTGTTTATTGGTGAAGAGTATAGAACATGTGGTAAAACTATAAAGAACACAAACGACATGGGTAAGTATTGGGCAGATGATTACACATCTAACACAATTACAGGAAGCATACAGTGTGATGCAAACTCACATGGAAATACACAGGTGTCTAATTACATCTACTGAACTCTGGCTGCCTTACAGTTAACAACATCTCTGAACAAAACTACTGCATTGCAAGAAAGATATTAATCTTACCAGATATGCTTTACCCAAATAACGAACTCTAGTAAAGGAGTTAACAGGAGGACAAATAAACACTTGTGTCCTTATGAAATACACAGAAGAAAATGGCATCTTCCTTATCCCAGAATACATTGCTTCATTCCCACAATGCATTGCTTCAATCCCATTGCAACACTCTGTTAAAGACACAGGCTATAAATGCTATTACAGACACAGCTATAAATTCAGCCACCACTAGATGGTGCTATAACTAAATTAGCACATAATACAAACATAATTTGCCCCATGTTTAGAGGGCAGAACTATCCCCGCTTGTCATCAACTGATGCCACTTCATTTACCAAGTTTGGAGCGGTAAAGGCATGCTTGCAGTGGTGCCAACCTTTGCAAGACTTCTGACTGGTGGGTGATGTTGACTTGTAAGACTGAGCCACATGAATTAAACAAGTAATGGCATGAACAAGCGAGTTCCAGGTTGAAAACCTGCTGAAATGGTGGGATTTGAGGTGATATTCTGAAGTCACCGTACTTAGAGCGGATACCTGAGGGCAGATTTCTTCATCTGCATCTGGATCTACCAGTTCAAAGGTGTCTGATTTGTCTCTGTAAGGCGTTGAACAGTATAAGAATGCAGGGCCCATAAACCAGGTTGTGTTTTTAAGGTGTCTTTATTCAATGGATTTAGTTGCGTGGTCCGCAGGATTGTGGTGTGCGGACACATAGCGCCACTGTTTAGGGCAGGTGGATCTACTGATCCTTAGCACCCTATTGCAGACGTAAACATAAAAGCGTCGACTTTCGTTACAAATGTACCCAAGCACTACCTTGCTGTCTGAGTAGAACTCAACGTTCTTGATTTCCAGGTCAATCTCTGTCGAGATAAGTTCAGTTAACTCTACTGCTAGCACAGCCGCACAGAGCTCCAGTCTGGGTATTGTGTGCTCCTGGACTGGTGCTAGTTTTGCCTGGCTCATAACAAGCCTTACATGGCATTGTTCCTTGATGTCAGTAGTTTTCAGATATGCTACTGCTGCAATCGCTTTGGCTGAGGCATCGCAGAAGATACTGTCTTGACTTCTATTAATGACACGGAAGCGTATGGTCGTGCCACGTAAAGATCTGACAAGGCTTCTAAAGATTTCTTCCATCTTACCCACAAATCTCTCTTCTCCGTGGGAAGTGGATCATCCCATTCAGACATCTCTTGGGTGAAGTCTCTCAACATCATTTTACCTTGGATAGTTACAGGGGTTACAGATCCTAGAGGATCGTGCAGGCTGTTTATCACGGACAGGATGCCTCTACATGTGAAAGGTTTTTCTTCTTCGTTGATCCGAAAGGTAAATGCATTTCTCTTCAAATCCCAGAGCAAACTAAGGCTCCGTTGCATGGGAAGGGAATCCGTGTCTAAACCCAAGTCTTTTAGATCAGTTGAGAAATCTTATGAGGGAAAAGCTGCCATCATTTTTGGCAGTTGAAAGCAATTTTGTGCAGCCTCAAATTGGACAAAGTGAGCATTTCTTGTGTCTTCTTTAGGAGACAGACTGCCAATTCATCTGTGGACAGATGGGCTGGGGGAGGAGTCAGTATAAAAGGGGCGGGGAATGCTAATCACGGTGACTTAGCAGACCGGGACAGAAGCAGCAGGAGACCGTGGGAGCGACTGGGAGCCAGAGCGACCTACGAGAGCCAGGAGAGTCGTTCCCCTAGGACATCAGAGGGACGGCACCCAGACGACCGTCCGAGAGCCGCTGTCCTGCTTCAACTCGCGGCCGTTGCCGCCTCATTCCTGCCCGCGGCTGCGGCCTGCCCGCGGTCACTCGTGGCCGTTGCCGCCTTATCCCTGCCCGCGGCTGCAGCCTGTCTCCTGCCACCTGCAGCCGCCCTGCTCTCACCCTTGGCCGCAGCAAGTCCAGTGTCATCGGCGGCCACCATTGTCCCGGACCGGTCCACGGCAAGGGCTGGGCCGTCGCTCGCCGTGGGTTCCCCATCGCAGCTGTTACCTGCACAGGTGGCCTGCCAATTGCCACTCCGCATCGCTGCCATTTGCCCCAGTCCGGGGGCTACGGCCCATCCGTCCAAGGACTCCTCCAGGGCCTGTGGTGCCCCAGTGTCACCGGAGCGTCGGAACGCTCGAAGACTATGTCAACTCTTCAGAAGCTGGGCCCAGCGGCTGCTACGCCGAAGAACCCACGTCCAAAATGCCGAGGGACGTCAGGACGGCTAAGTTGACTATATAGTTAAGGACCCGTAGTCGGCCATACCGCGGCCCTATAGTGACCGGCTTTCGCCGGACGTAGTCGTGTTCTAATCTGTTTGTGTTTGCTTGTATTGAGCCCCTGCGAGGGCAACTCTTGTTACCCCATTGGTTGGTCAGGCTACGACTGAGGACAGTTTCCTCTAGGCCTATAAACATTATTACTAAAAGCACTAAACTGTCTCGCGCCTCGTTACTGCGTCCTGCGTACCTGCTAGTACCACATTTGGCATAGTGGGCAGGATGCAGTCTCCGAGCGCAGACGGCGGTGTGCCTGACCAGAGTGGGGGTGCAGGTGCTGCCGACAATGGGGGCCATCATTCCAGCATCTCGCTGGGGGCTATGCTAAGTAACTTGCCCTGGTTTTCTGGCTCCAATACACTGCTGTGGAGCTGGACAGAGCGCATGCAGGGCCTCTTCCGCATGCATCCGAAGACCCCCCAATTTAGAGGCTGAGGTGGCCCTCATGGCGCTAGATGGGGAAGCCCGGAGGTCAGTTATGTTGAGACCCCCGGGACACCACAACACCTTTGCCAGGGTCGTGCAAATTCTGGAAGAAACCCACGGGGATCCAACAAACATGGGAGAGTTGAGGACCCGGTTGTTTAGTCGGATGCAGGGGGAGGGAGAGACCATCACCCAGTATGTGAATGCTCTCCAGGAGCTAAACACAGCCATAGAGCGGAAGGACGGAGTAGGGGTAGGACCCATCGACATTACCCTGCGTGACCTGTTAGTGACTGGACTCCGGGACCCGTTAATCAAGCAGGCATTGCGGGAGCAGATCCGAGTGAACCCACGCATAGCTTTCTCTGAAGTGGGGAGTCAGGCCCGGGTACGAGAGCAGGAGCAGGGGGTGACGGTCCCCTTGGGGAAGACCCGGAGCATGGCGGCTTCCGTGGACGTTGTCGGAGAGCCTCAGTGGATTGAGGAAATGAGACAAGAGCTGAAGAGTATCCGAGGCGGGCTGGCCGAAGTGAAGAAGAGAACAGAGCCCGCGCCCGGCCGGCTTGGCTACAATTCCGGGCCCTGGGAGCCTCGCAATATCCAGGGTGGCTGGGCCTCTCTGCCCCGGTGTTATGAGTGTGGAGAACTGGGCCACTTCGCACGAGAGTGTCCGCGGCGTGGGAGATGCTCACCCCGGCGGACATTAAACTAGAGGGCTCCGGGCATGGGGGACGCCGCTCTGAGCCATAAGCCACAACAAGGGGTGGTGGAAGTCCCAAAGATCTGTTCGCTAAGTGCCCAATAGTGTGGGCCGAAGTCGAGGGTCGTGCTGTACGGTGCCTAATGGATATGGGGTCGCAAGTAACAACCATGCCTGCGATTTACTTTCGGCAGCATTTCCCGGAAGCGGTGAGACCCCAGTGGGGGCCCATGATACGACTAGTACCCACAAACCAACTGCCGATACCTGTTGCCGGAGTGGTGTGGCTCCAGATGACGCTGTGTGGTAAATCCCTCGGCCGCCGGGGAGTATTCCTAACCCAAGGAGAAACTAACGACCACCATCCAGTTATCTTGGGCATGAACATACTATGGGAGTTCAGCAATCTACTCCTCAACGATCCCATGCAGGAGACCCTGAGCCAGTGGGGTTCTCGCATGGCCCAAGGGCAGGTCTTCCAGCGGTTGGTGCGGGAGGCGCGAGTGCTCCAGGAGTGCCAGGAGGGTGAGGTGCTGGCCAAAGTCAAGACGGCATTTATCCTTCCCATGGGACTGTTCGAGTTTAATGGGATGCCGTTCGGGCTGGCCAACGCCCCAGGAACCTTCCAGCGGTTGATGGAGCGATGTCTGGGAGACCTCAACTTTGAAGCCACGTTGATATACCTGGACGATATCATCATCTATTCCGCCACATTTGAGGACCACCTGCGGCAGTTGGGGCAGGTGCTCGGCTGGCTGCAGAAGTACGAGTTGAAGGTAAAGCCCCAGAAATGCCACCTGTTTCGCACCCAGATCGAATATCTTGTGCATACCGTCTCGGCGGAGGGGGCTAGACCATCCCGGGAGAAGGTTGCTGCCATCCAGGGGTGGCTTACCCCCGAGACGGTGAAAGACGTGCGGGCCTTCCTGGGGTTGGCTGGCTACTACCGTCAGTTTGTGAAGAATTTTGCACGCTGAGCCCGAGCCCTGCCCTGCTGAAGGGGACTCCAGCTGGGGCGAATGGACGGAAGGTCCAGTGGCAGCGGCCGCAAGAGGTTGCATTTCAAGATCTCAAAGCTGCACTGTCGGAAGCCCCGGTATTGGCGTATGCGGATTTCTCGCAACCGTTCATCCTGCATACTGACGGGAGCCTCCAGGGACTAGGAGCTGTGTTGTCACAGGTGCAGGACGGCCAAGAGAAAGTGATCGCCTATGGTAGGCGGTCGCTGCATGACTCCGAACGCAACCCGGACAATTACAGCTCCTTTAAGCTCGAGCTCCTCGCGGTAGTGTGGGCAATGATGGAGCGGTTCACAGAGTACCTGGTGGGCTCCGAGGTGGTGGTGCGGACTGACAACAACCCACTAGCCATTTTAGAGAATGCCAAGCTGGGGTCCCTGGAGCAGCGGTGAGTGGCTCGGATGGCCAAGTTCAACTACAAGATCATCTACAAAAGAGGGACTGAAAACGTGCACGCTGACGCACTCTCCAGAATCTGACACACCACCCCAGGGAGGAATCGAGACAACGAATTAGAAGGAGAAGAGACGCCATTCGCCCTCACCACCGCCGCGCTAACAGCCAACGCGCAAGAAGCGCCTCATCTGGGACCCCTAGGGGGAATGCTGGAACAGCCACGCGACAAGTGGATCCAGCAACAACAGGAAGATGGAGAAATTGGACTCCTGCGCCGATGGGTGGCCACCGTCAAATTGCCCACTGGCTCACAGAGACAGACTTTGGCCCAGGACATGTTGCTGATGTTGCGCGAGTGGGAGAAACTGGTCATCAAAAAGGGACTTTTATATCGGAAAGCCGTTTCATGAACAATGTCTGCTACAACATGGCAAGTGATCGTGCCTGGAACCCATCTCAGCCAACTGGCTCGGGAAGCCCATGAAAAGGGGGCTCACTTTGTCGCTCAAAAGACTTTGCAATGGTTGCAGAAGATAGTGTACCATCCACTCTTGCACGCTGCTGTGGAAGAAGTCGAACGTGCCGCCCGTGCGAGCTCACTAAACCTCCCGCGCAACTAGCCCGGTGCAGACAATTGTAACATCAGCTCCCCTCGAGCTCCTCATGGTGGACTATCTGACCATAGGTCCTGCCTACCAGTGGTACGAACATTGTCTCGTTATGGTGGACCATTTCACCAAGCTCGCCGTGGTCACACCCACCCGAGACCAGACAGCGGAGTTGGCTACCTGTACGATTTGTAAAAGCTTTATCCAAGTGTACGGCTGCCCGCAATGAATACATTCGGACCAAGGAGCGTGCTTCCTAGGAAAAGTCATGGAAGAACTACATCATCTCTACGGTATTGACAAGTCTTGGACTACGCCACACCACCCGCAGGGAAACGGGGCCTGCGAACGATTCAATCAGACACTAATCCAAATGCTGCGTACCCTGGAGAGCGACCGAAAGGCCCGCTGGCCTGAATACATCCCTGAGCTGGTGTGGGTACATAATAACCGAGTGCACCAGGTGACTGGTTACACCCCCTACTCATTGCTGTTCGGACGGGTAAAGGAATCACGGAGGTGGAGTTAAACCTGGAGGAACCCCAACCCTGGACCGGAGTATCCTCGTGGGTCCGAAACCACCGGCACCGACTGCAGACCCTCCACCGAATCGTCCATACAGCTGGTGTGGGTATATAATAACTGGGTTGGACTGGAACCGGCAGGGAATTTCACCAAATCCCCAGCTGAGCACAGAGTGGCAGAAACTCAGCAGACACACCGGACTCCTAATTCCAAGAGGAACCCAGGTTAAATCACAGCAAGTCAGGTAGCAAAGAGTCACAGTCACAGGGCACAGGGTTAAGGACACAGAAGGACTTCAGGAACATCACACAGAGGACACAGTTCAGACAGGGTCAGGTAAAGGACCAGGTCCAGGATCCAGGGTTCAGGAAACAAGACACAACATAGACAGGCCTGGATATGCAGCCTCCAAGGAGGGCAGTCTGGGTATTTCTGCCCCCAGAGCAGGCGGAGAAACAAGACACAATTCAGACAGGGTCAGGTGCAGGGACAGATCCAGAATTCAGGAAACAAGACAACATAGACAGGCCTGGATATGCAGCCTCCAGAAATGGCGGTCTGGGTATTTCTGCCCCCAGAGCAGGTGGACAAACAAGACACAGTTCACACAGGGACGAAGAGCAACAGCTCCCCCAGAACTGATCAGAATCAGAGCAGGAGCTGAACACACTCACATGGCTAGGTTCAGGAACTCAATGCGAAGTTCTGGCAACGCTCCTCAGGGCAGGGAACTTTTATATATCAGCTGCCTCACAGCGATAGGCTGGAGCAGCAATTGTAGCACACACCCATTCCTCATAAAAGTAGGGGAGGTGTGGCCACGCGCACCCTAAGCAAGGCCAAAGAGAAATCAGCATTGCAGAGGACACCTGGCGAGAGCTGCAAGCCTAAACACACGTGGTAAGCCATACATAATGCAGGGGATCTATACCCATGGATAGCTTTCCACAGCAGCAGCCAGGGACCGCACCAGCGGGTGGTCATGCAAATCAGCGGAGCCACGCACACATGTACGGCTACGCAGCGGGGCAGGGAACTGAGCAGCATCCATAACGGTAACAGACAACAGTATCCCTGCCAATTAGGAGGAGAGGAGCAAAGGGTTAATGCAGACATGCAGAGTAACGCCGGGGAAACAAAGTACAAACACACCGGCGTTACACCTACAATACTGAAGTTGTCAAAGAAGATGGACCTGGCTAGAGACCGGTTACTTTGGTCATCCAGAATTGCGTTTATCTTGAGGGCTTTGTCCTTGCGGCCTGCAGGATAGACTCGGACAAGGCAGATTTTTGAACAGGACCTTCCTCCTGTGAGTCCCTTACAGATCTCCATAAATTTAGAGCTGATCTCAAGGGTGTCTTCTTCGGTGTCTTTCTGCTTCTCATCATGTTCCTATGCTTGTGACAACACTCGTGGAGTTGATCCAGGGTGCATGGCTGTATTGTGATCCGTGCTGCTGCATTCTGCACATTTCACGCTAGCTTCACAGTTTCTGGTGAAGTGAGAGGTTGTGGCACAACATTTGAAGCAGATGTTGTTCTCCTTGAGGAAACCTTTGCGATCCTCTAAAGACTTCTCCCTGAAGACTCTGCATTTTAGTAGAGAATGTGGTTTCTTGTGTAGAGGACAATGTTTACTGACATCCTGAGGCTTGCTCTCATCTGGAGGGGGTTTATTCACATTGTGAGGAGGGCCTGTGGAAACAATGTTAGTTTTGTGGACTGCCACGGGCGTCCTACTGGGTTTGACACCAGGGGCAGTGGAACACGACAGAGTAAAGTCAAAACTAGGGTCATTTCTAATCCTAGATTGTTTGGTGACAAAATCAACAAATACAGTGAAAGAAGGGAATGATACATTATGATTTTGTTTATACTCTGAACCACATGTAATCCACTTTTCTTGTGGGTTGTAAGGAAGTTTCTGTACTATCGGATTGACACCCTTAGCGGTGTCTAAGTATGCTAATCTCCTTCCTCCTGAGCAACCTGTAACTCTATCAATAAATCACTCAAATCTCTAAGCTTTTGATAACCTTTAGGTCCTATCTTAGGAAAATCATCATTCTTTTATAAAGTATTCTCTATGACTTCCACACTTCTACTGTCCCATAGCATTCATCAAGTCTTTCCAACACTTTACGTAGACCTGTGCAGGGATGCTTTACATTAATGTCTCTCAGTTTTTTGGCATGTTCGATCTACTCACTTCCGAGCCACTTTGTTCGACCGACTCACTTCCAAGCCACTTTACTAGGAGATCTAAGGCTAGTTTCACACTTGCTTTTTTTTGCAGCGCGTTTTTCCCGCAAAAAAACGCATTAAAAAAACGCATACAAATGCATACAAACGCTGCGTTTTTTTCCAGCATTTTAATGCGCATGCAGGAAAAAAACGCAGCGTTTTTGCGCGTTTGTATGCGTTTTTTGTGCGTTTGCGTTTTTTTACAGATTTTGGAAAAACCCCACAAAAAAGAAAAAACAACCATTCAACAACACACAAGACCAATGGGACTTCATTGTGGGTGTGGTATGTTAATATATATACACCCTGTCTACAGTATTCTTCACATTTGCTTGATTCTTCTCGTGACCATGGATCTGCGCTGGAAGAGTTTTCACTTCAACTTGGATTTGGACATCGCGATGGCTCAGGCGTATGCAGTTGCTTGCCATGAACAAAGGAAGAGAGAGAGGCAGCGAAGACGGCGGCGTATGTGGATACATCCGATTGTTGAACTCCGGGAGAGCCGTGGGGCATACCATACCCTCTACAGCGAGCTCCAGTCAAACCCGGAGAAATTTACAGATTATATCCGGATGTCCCACGAAAGTTTCATGGATTTGCTTGCTCGTGTCCAACAATCCATCCGGAGACAGGACACACAGCTCCGTCGTGCGATTCCTCCTGAGGAACGGCTACTGGTGACATTACGGTATGTTTTAAAAACAAAGGGGTGTGGTCTGATGTTTTTTTTTGTAAATTTAGTATTCAAAACCTTGGGTAATTAGTTTTCGTGAATGTACTAATATTTTTTTTATAGTTTTTAAAAATAATATACATAAATATTAATTTTACTTCTTTGTCTGTTCACAGATTCCTGGCGACTGGAGAAACCCTATCCTCACTACACTTCCAGTACCGTATTGGAATCTCTACCTTGTCTGGAATTGTTGCTGACACCTGCCGGGCTCTCTGGAATGTTCTTTGCCCAGAATTTATGCCCCTGCCCACCGCTGAAAAGTGGATGGAAATTGCTGACAAATTCTGGACAGTATGCAATTTTCCCAACTGTTTGGGAGCTGTTGATGGGAAACACATACGGATCATCAAACCCCAAAGAACGGGATCTGAGTACTATAATTACAAAAAGTACTTTTCAATAGTACTCATTGCAATTGCGGATGCCGGATGTATGTTTGTAGCAGTGGACATTGGAGCATTTGGCCGTGGTAATGACTCGCAGGCTTTTAAAAACTCAGACATGGGCCGGAGGTTGTATGGCAACCAATTTAATTTCCCTATGCCACGGCCTCTTCCTCACACCGAAGCTCCGCCACTGCCCTTTGTAATGGTTGGCGATGAGGCTTTTCAAATGTGCGGAAACTTACTGAAACCCTACTCCAGCCGGGACTTGGACCACACCAAAAAAATTTTTAATTACAGGCTGACCAGGGCCAGAAGAACTGTCGAGTGTGCTTTTGGGATTCTTGTTTCCAGATGGCGAATTCTGGGCACGGCCATTAATCTTAAACTTGAAACAGTCGATGAGGTGGTGAAGGCCTGTGTGGTTCTACATAACTTTGTGATGGCTAAAGAGCACCCGACCTTTGAACTGGACGATGATGCTCCTAACCCATTGCCTGAATTCACTCAGCACACTCTCAGGTCATCTGTTGAAGTTGGCCAAATGAGGGACAAATTTGCGGCCTACTTTATTTCTGATGTAGGACGGGTGCACTGGCAAGATGAAATGGTGTAATGTTGTTGTTTATGGTAATAAAAATCCTTATTTGATACCATTACTGAGTGCACTATATTTTTTAAACTCCGATTAATTAAAAAACTTCCCATGTATAACTGAATTTTGTTATGTTCACACACCTGGGCAGGTAAATACACATACGAGTTAAAATGCAGCATTGCTAGTCTGCGTGAAATATATTGGAATGAGCAAAGCTGCAGGCCATGAATCAGGAAACCATTTTTTTTCAAGATAAAATTGTGCAAATAGTTTAAAACAAAGTATGTGATTTTCTCAAAACACAACACTCAAAACCCAACCCCAATGAAAGTCCATGGGGAATACAAGTCAGCATTGAGTGGATGAATGTAATCTGCTCCATTAAAAGTTATTACACTAGGCCTTTGAATGACTATACTAGGCCGTGGTATTTCAAATATGAGTATACTAGGCCTTGGGGCTAGTAGTATAGTAATATGTGAAATACCACGGCCTAGTATAGTCATACCAAGGCCTACTGTAATAACTCGATTTTTAACAACTAGCATCTTGTTTCAACAAAAACAAACTGGTGAAACTAGAAAGAAACTTATTTTTTAGACAAGTTTCAACAGTTTGTTTTTCATGAAACCAGATTCTATTTGGTAAAACTAGAGTTATTACACTAGGCCTTGGAATGACTATACTAGGCCGTGGTATTTCAAATATGAGTATACTAGGCCTTGGGGCTAGTAGTATATGTGAAATACCACGGCCTAGTATAGTCATACCAAGGCCTACTGTAATAACTCGATTTTTAACAACTAGCATCTTGTTTCAACAAAAACAAACTGGTGAAACTAGAAAGAAACTTATTTTTTAGACAAGTTTCAACAGTTTGTTTTTCATGAAACCAGATTCTATTTGGTAAAACTAGAGTTATTACACTAGGCCTTGGAATGACTATACTAGGCCGTGGTATTTCAAATATGAGTATAGTAGGCCTTGGGGCTAGTAGTATAGTAATATGTGAAATACCACGGCCTAGTATAGTCATACCAAGGCCTACTGTAATAACTCGATTTTTAACAACTAGCATCTTGTTTCACCAAAAACAAACTGGTGAAACTAGAAAGAAACTTATTTTTTAGACAAGTTTCAACAGTTTGTTTTTCATGAAACCAGATTCTATTTGGTAAAACTAGAGTTATTACACTAGGCCTTGGAATGACTATACTAGGCCGTGGTATTTCAAATATGAGTATACTAGGCCTTGGGGCTAGTAGTATATGTGAAATACCACGGCCTAGTATAGTCATACCAAGGCCTACTGTAATAACTCGATTTTTAACAACTAGCATCTTGTTAGCATCTTGTTTCACCAAAAACAAACTGGTGAAACTAGAAAGAAACTTATTTTTTAGACAAGTTTCAACAGTTTGTTTTTCATGAAACCAGATTCTATTTGGTAAAACTAGAGTTATTACACTAGGCCTTGGAATGACTATACTAGGCCGTGGTATTTCAAATATGAGTATACTAGGCCTTGGGGCTAGTAGTATATGTGGAATACCACGGCCTAGTATAGTCATACCAAGGCCTACTGTAATAACTCGATTTTTAACAACTAGCATCTTGTTTCACCAAAAACAAACTGGTGAAACTAGAAAGAAACTTATTTTTTAGACAAGTTTCAACAGTTTGTTTTTCATGAAACCAGATTCTATTTGGTAAAACTAGAGTTATTACACTAGGCCTTTGAATGACTATACTAGTCCATGTTATTTCACATATGACTATACTAGCCCTTGGGTTGGTTTTTAACATGTATTTACCCATCAGTGTGTGTGAGCGGCGCAAACAACATTAATGAAACTTATTAATGGTGAACCACAAATGTAAATTTATTTTTTATCACAAAAAAAAAATTTAAAAATTATTTTTTACGGCGTTTGGGGGCAGATGGTTTCAATTTGGGGGTGTGCAGGGAATATGCAACACTTGCAGTTGAAGACGGTGTTTGAGGGGAAGGGGCAACAAAACTTGTGGGGGAAGGTAGTCCAGTTAAGGGAATTAAACTTGGAACACTTGTAGGAGAGGAAATCTGTTCAGTTACATTAGTTGTAATGGCATGTCGCCGTAGGCTTGTGTGCCTGGACCGACTTTGGCCCAATGCCCGCCTTGATTGATTTCGCCTTGAAGTAGGGGCAAATATGGAATGTAGGTCCCCCGTCTGCTGGTATGGCTGCTGCTGCTGAGGTGGCGGCTGCTGCTGCAGAGGTTGCGGCTGCTGCTGAGGTGGCGGCTGCTGCTGAGGTGGCGGCTGCTGCTGAGGTGGCAGCTGCTGCTGAGGTGGTTGCTGCTGCTGCTGAGGTGGCGGCTGCTGCTGAGGTGGTTGCTGCTGCTGCTGAGGTGGCGGCTGCTGCTGAGGTGGCTGCTGCTGCTGAGGTGGCGTCTGCTGAGTTGGCTGCTGCTGCTGAGGTGGCTGATGCTGCTCTTCTTGTTCAGTGCTCGTCCTTGCAGGAGGACTGGTGGCGGCAGTGATGGCCCAGGTTTGCAGAGTGGTGGTGGCAGGGCTACTACATGTTGTTGTAGCGGCAGGGCTGTTCCATGTTTGCCTAGTGGTGGCTGAGCTCCACGCATGCATGGGATTGGCGGTGGTGCTCCAGACAGGAGCAGCGCTTGCCATGGTGGTGTCGGTGAAGTGACCAGCTGCACTCAGACTTGTGGTGGTGTAACGGTGGGTGTCCAGCCTTTGAAGAGAGGTGTCCGTGCAGTGGTATGCAGCACAAGTCGGTAGTGAGGTGAAGCGAGTCAATGGTGGCACAGGTGGAAAGGACACCACTGACTGCTGACCGTACCGATTATGCTGCATAGCCTGCAAGAAAGCATTGTTGCAGGCCTGCAGCACATTCAGCTGTTGATCAGGACTAAGGTGTTCCGCCATGCCCTTTTCAATCTTACTAAAAAAATGGTGTGCTGGTCTGTTGAGGTCGGCCTCCAGACGGTCAAGGCGCTGTTCTACAGAATTGAAGCGGTGTTCAAAGTGGTTAAAACCACGTTCCATCAGTGCAAAACCGCTTTCAACTCTGTCGGACAGTGACTTGAGGCTGGAATTAAATGTCTCGCTCAAATGCATAAACTCGGGCAAGACATTCCTGTCCAAGGCCCTCTGCCGCTGGCGGGTAGTGCCCGCATAACCAGTGGCAGAGACCTGGGACAGGGGAACACCTGATGGCCCAGCTTCCTGGTCACCAGCTGTGTGTGTGTGGGACCTGCAAGGTGCTTCCTGGCTGTCGGATGGCTGGGACGGGTCAGAGGACGTCCGACGAAGGACCGCTCCAGGGCCAGGTTGCAGGGTGCTGCTCCAGGTGCTGTGGAAGAAAGGAAAATCATTACTACCATGCCTTTACAAGAAGCATCAGCTGTGGATTAGAAAAACACAGATTAATAAAAATAAAAACCCAAAATGTATAATACTTACGATCTTGTGGCAAGGACCGGTCGTAGGAACTGCAACGCGTGATAGTGACGGTATCTAGTTCTGGTCCTTGACGCAGATCCACTGCGAACCTGGCCCTCAGCACGAACATCACTGTTGAAGCGGTCCTTGATCGAACGCCAACGTGTTCGGACTTTGTCCACTGTTGATAAAAAAAAACAGTGCCGTCAAGTACAACAGTCACTGCTTCACAATTTAGCAATACAATACTCAAAGCAGTCACTGTACACCCCGATGACACTGTTGGGTTTCCTGCTAGAATACACCTAGCACGAAACCCAACAGTGCCGTCAAGGACAACAGTCACTGCGGCACAATGTAGCAATACAATACTCAAAGCAGTCACTGTAGACCACGATGACACTGTTGGGTTTCCTGCTAGAATACGCCTAGCACGAAACCCAACAGTGCCGTCAAGGACAACAGTCACTGCGGCACAATGTAGCAATACAATACTCAAAGCAGTCACTGTAGACCACGATGACACTGTTGGGTTTCCTGCTAGAATACGCCTAGCACGAAACCCAACAGTGCCGTCAAGGACAACAGTCACTGCGGCACAATGTAGCAATACAATACTCAAAGCAGTCACTGTAGACCCCGATGACACTGTTGGGTTTCCTGCTAGAATACGCCTAGCACGAAACCCAACAGTGCCGTCAAGGACAACAGTCACTGCGGCACAATGTAGCAATACAATACTCAAAGCAGTCACTGTAGACCACGATGACACTGTTGGGTTTCCTGCTAGAATACGCCTAGCACGAAACCCAACAGTGCCGTCAAGGACAACAGTCACTGCGGCACAATGTAGCAATACAATACTCAAAGCAGTCACTGTAGACCCCGATGACACTGTTGGGTTTCCTGCTAGAATACGCCTAGCACGAAACCCAACAGTGCCGTCAAGGACAACAGTCACTGCGGCACAATGTAGCAATACAATACTCAAAGCAGTCACTGTAGACCACGATGACACTGTTGGGTTTCCTGCTAGAATACGCCTAGCACGAAACCCAACAGTGCCGTCAAGGACAACAGTCACTGCGGCACAATGTAGCAATACAATACTCAAAGCAGTCACTGTAGACCACGATGACACTGTTGGGTTTCCTGCTAGAATACGCCTAGCACGAAACCCAACAGTGCCGTCAAGGACAACAGTCACTGCGGCACAATGTAGCAATACAATACTCAAAGCAGTCACTGTAGACCACGATGACACTGTTGGGTTTCCTGCTAGAATACGCCTAGCACGAAACCCAACAGTGCCGTCAAGGACAACAGTCACTGCGGCACAATGTAGCAATACAATACTCAAAGCAGTCACTGTAGACCACGATGACACTGTTGGGTTTCCTGCTAGAATACGCCTAGCACGAAACCCAACAGTGCCGTCAAGGACAACAGTCACTGCGGCACAATACAGAGCAGGGAAATACTCACTAAACGCCTTTTTGGCGGATGCTGTGGCGCTGTCCCAGCCATCCATCAACGCTGCGGCCACCTCATTCCATAGCCGCCGTGTCACCACATTGTCCTTGTACAGCCGGTCACGGCTGTCCCACAACGGCGAACGCTCCTGGACCAGGCTGATGAGCTGCTCATTATCCAGGTAGACGTCTTCATCCCGTTGTGGAACCTAGACAAAACACATTCATTAGAATAATCAAATTTAAATTGACTAAAAAGTTACAAAAAAAGAAAAAAAAAAAAGAGTAAAAATAGAAGATAAAAAAAAAAAAAAAACATTACAAATCATTTGATACTTACATTACGTATCACCACCGGGACTTGGCTTCGCTGCTCCTGCTGTTCGCCCTCACTATTCCCGTCCGCAGATGATGATGACGATGTCTGAAAGTTGAAAAAAACGTAAGAGATTTGGAGAAGCAGCAGATATACTTACCAGATGCACGAAAATAATCACCTCACGGTCTGCTTGCGCCAATTCCTGCCGCGATGGGGAATACTCCGATTCTGAAGACATACTGCATGTAAAAATAATAAAAATCATTAGTACATACATAATTTAAAAGGACAGGCATATAATGTAATATACTCACATTCTTCGCTGATATAATGTGTTCTTGGTTGAATGTCTGCTCTTCAATCTGTCTAGTGTAGTAGTGGCAGAGTTTTGGCAGGCACCTCCTTTATATAGCCTTTTTTTTTTGGACTTTAGAAGATTCTAACTAGGATAAAAAGTGGACACCACCCAAAAAACGCTGCGCTAAAAAAGCGCATACCTGCGCATGCCAGTGCGCACGTATGCGCATCCATAGGCTATAATGGCCATTTTTAGCGCAAAACGTGCGCATACGTGCGCATGCGATTTTTTCAAGGGCCAAAAAATGCAACATGCAGCGTCTGGAAAATACCATCGCACACCCCAAAAAAACGCAGCGCATGAAAATCGCATACATGCGCTTACAAGTGCGCAGGTATGCGCACCCATGTTAAATATAGGGGAAAAATCGCATGCGCACGTATGCGTTTTTTTCCAGCGCTAAAAAACGCAAATGTGAAACCAGCCTAACTCCTTGCTACAAGAAAGGTCCAGACTAGAGTTGAGCGACTTTTGGTTTTTTAGGGTCGCGTTTCGTTTCGTGAAAGCCGACTTTTCCAAAAGTCGGGTCGAGCAAGATCGTCCGATTATAGGGAAAAGTCGGGGTCGTCCCGAAACACGAAACCCAATGTAAGTCAATGGGGAATAAAAGTCGGCAGTGAGAGGAGGACAGGAAACACACCTACAGTGCCCATTTGAATGCCAAAAGCATCAATTCTTCTTACTTAAGCTTGTCAACCTTAATTAACTATATACAAGTTACGCACTGAAAAATGGGGGTTATTTGGCTAAATTTGTGGGGGGGGAGGGCTGGTTGCAGGTTTTCATGTGCCCTGGGCGAAAGAGCGCCCCTTTAACACATACCACAACTCATCATGCTCCGATACGGCAGAGAAATAGCGGTATAGTACAATGAAAAATACCTCACTTTTTACATCTCATGACGAGGCCCATCTATTTCTCCATACAAAATCATTGGTCCCATATAATGTTTGAAACAGTATATGATGAGCTCCACATAATGCTACAGTATATGTTGGTCCCCATGGATGAAGCTCCACTGTCTTATGGGCCCAAATAATGCTCCAAACATAATGGGCCCCATTTCTAATGCTCTAGTGTATAATGGGACCTGTAAATGCTGCTCCAGTGTCTGATGTCCACCTTTGGAATGTTCCAGTGTATGGTGGGCCCCATCTATCATTCTCCAGAGTATAGTGCTCCCCAAAAATTGCTGTCCCAACATTGAAAACAATCAAATAAGTCTCCTCGCTAGGGAATCCCTGTACTTGTCTGGACAGGTGCTGTAGCTTGCTTAACAGCTCGCCAGCCGTTCTCACGCCCAGTATGGATTGCACGTGATTGCACAAAGGTTAGAAAGGGTACCGTATCCCTGGATAACATGTATGGATAGCGTACACATTCAAAATATATGTCTATACAGCATGAGGCAGGCTCAGACGGTGTTAAGCCCAGTATGGATTGCACATCATTGCACAAAGGTTAGAAGGGGTACCGTATCCCTGGATAACATGTATGGATAGCGTACACATTCAAAATATATGTCAATACAGCATGAGGCAGGCTCAGACGGTGTTAGGCCCAGTATGGATTGCACGTCATTGCACAAAGGTTAGAAAGGGTACCGTATCCCCGGATAACATGTATGGATAGCGTACACATTCAAAATATATGTCTATACAGCATGAGGCAGGCTCAGACGGTGTTAGGCCCAGTATGGATTGCACGTCATTGCACAAAGGTTAGAAAGGGTACCGTATCCCCGGATAACATGTATGGATAGCGTACACATTCAAAATATATGTCTATACAGCATGAGGCAGGCTCAGACGGTGTTAGGCCCAGTATGGATTGCACGTCATTGCACAAAGGTTAGAAGGGGTACCGTATCCCCGGATAACATGTATGGATAGCGAACACATTCAAAATATATGTCTATACAGCATGAGGCAGGCTCAGACGGTGTTAGGCCCAGTATGGATTGCACGTCATTGCACAAAGGTTAGAAAGGGTACCGTATCCCCGGATAACATGTATGGATAGCGTACACATTCAAAATATATGTCTATACAGCATGAGGCAGGCTCAGGCGGTGTTAGGCCCAGTATGGATTGCACGTCATTGCACAAAGGTTAGAATGGGTACCGTATCCCTGGATAACATGTATGGATAGCGTACACATTCAAAATATATGTCTCAGGAGGCAGGCTCAGACGGTGTCAGGCACAGTATGGATTTGACGGCCCAGATTACACAGCGGAGGAGCAGGGAGAGGTAAAGATTGCAAATGCTGGGGCCCTGCCCAAGCAAGGGGGGCCCACTCGTGGGCGTCGGTACTGGCACTGGGCCCCTCATAGTACAGCGGTGTGTCTGACGGCGGGTGTGCACCACCACCGTCAGAGACACTTGATTGCACTATGAGGGACCCTGTGCCAGTGCCCGCGCCCAAGAGTCGGCCTACCCACCTGTCCAGGGCAACGGCACTCGCACGGTGTCATGCGGTAGGTGGTGACCCTGGCCATGGGGGGGAGGCAGCACAGTTATGGAGTTTTAGAAAGTGGCATATGTTGATGTTGGACATTCAGCTGATGCAAAAGGCGAAATAGGTGAAGTACCAGGAAGAGGTGGACCAAAGCAAGCCATTTTTCTGTCACCCTATGTGTCATCAGGGGAAGGTGGGACAAAATCCTTGGAAACCCATGCGTGGTTCATTTTAATGAAGGTTAGATCATCCACATTTTGGGTTGACAGACGGGTCCTTTTTTCTGTCAGGATTGATCCAGCTGCACTGAAGACTCTTTCCGATAGCACACTTGCAGCTGGGCAAACGAGCTCCTGTAAGGCATATTGGGCCAATTCAGGCCAGATGTCCAGTTTAGCGGCCCAATAGTCAAAGGGGAATGACCTGTGTGGGAGAACATCGATATGGGAGGAAAAGTAGTTTGTAACCATAGTTGACAACTGCTGTCTCCTGTCACTTTCCATCGATGCAGTATTACCAGTTGTGTGAGCGGTACTTGAAAAATCAGTCCACAACATTGTCATGAAACCCCTGTCTCCAACGCCACTTCTGCTGTGTGCACCACGAACACCTCTGCCAAGCTGCCCCCGGCCCGTACGGCTCTTGTGAGAACCATCACCGCTGCTGTGTGCTGGGAATGCCTCAAGCAACCGATTTACCAGAGTTGCTTGTTTATTAGCCAATATTAGGTCAAGGTTCTCCTGTGGCATGATGTTTTGTAATTTGCCTTTATAGCGTGGATCCAGGATGCTGGCCAACCAGTAGTCGTCATCGTTCATCATTTTGGCAATGCGGGGGTCCCTTTTTAGGATCTGCAAGGCATAATCTGACATGTGGGCCAATGTTCCCGGTGTCAATGATGCACTGCGAGTGCTGGGTGGAGGAGCACTTTCTGGCAAATCCACATCCCTCCAGTCAAGCACAAACCCTGTACCAGACCTTGCCACGCCAACATTTTCACTTGCCCCACGAGATGCATCCTCCTCCCCTAAGTAATCATCCCCATCATCCTCCTCCTCCTCTTCTTCCTCCACCTCGTCCAGGAGAGGTCCCTGAGCAGACAATGGCTGAATGTCATCAAGGATTCCCTCCTCCTCTTCCTCCTCATCAACATTGGCTGCAGACGCCTGCTCCTTAAGGTGCGTCAAAGTTTGCATGAGCAGACGCATAAGTGGGATGCTCATGCTTAGGATGGCGTCATCTGCGCTTACCAGCCGTGTGCATTCCTCAAAACACTGAAGGACTTTACAAAGGTCTTTCAGCTTCGACCACTGCACGCCTGTCAACTCCATGTCTGCTCTCAAAGTGCCTGGCCGTGTATCCTCCCACAAATGCATTATGGTCTGCCTCTGCTCGCACAGCCGCTCCACCATGTGCAGGGTGGAGTTCCACCTTGTTGCAATGTCGATAATGAGGCGGTGGTTGGGAAGGTGGAGCAATCGCTGCTGTTTCTGCATACGAACGGAGTGTACAGGCGACCGGCGGATGTGCGCGCACAGTCTTCGCACCTTCTGGAGCAGGGCTGTTAAATCCGGATAATTTTTGAGGAAGCACTGCACCACCAGGTTCAAGGTGTGAGCCAAGCAAGGTATGTGGCTGAGTTTTGAAAGGGCTATGGCTGCCACAAAATTACGGCCGTTATCACTAACTACCTTGCCTGCCTCAAGATGTACACTGCCCAGCCATGACTCAGTTTGTCGCTTCAAGTACTCGGCCAGCACCTCGGCGGTGTGTCTGTCGCCCAAACACATCATCTGCAACACAGCCTGCTGACGCTTTCCACTAGCTGCTCGATAGGAGGACACATCGTGTGCAACAGTGGCAGCTGCAGATGGAGTGCTCGTACGACTGCGCTCTGTGGACGAGCTTTCGCTTCTGGAGGAGGAGGAGGAGGGTCGAACGCCTACAGCCAACTGTTTCCTATACCGTGGGCTAGGCAGCACTGTCCCACCACCGATGTCCCCTGTGGACCCTGCATCCACCACATTAACCCAGTGCGCAGTGATGGACACGTAACGGCCCTGGCCATGCCGACTGGACCATGCATCAGTTGTGAGGTGCACCTTTCCGCTCACTGACTGCTTGAGTGCATGGACAATGCGGTCTTTCACATGATGGTGGAGGGCTGGGATGGCTTTGCGAGAGAAGAAGTGGCGACTGGGTAGGTCATAGCGTGGTACTGCATAGGCCATGAGTTCGTGGAAAGCTGTGCTTTCCACCAACCGAAAGGGCATCATCTCAAACGAGATTAGTTTGGCAATGTGGGCGTTCAAACCCAGTGTACGCGGATGAGAGACTGAGTACTTTCTTGACCTACTCATAGTGTCTGGGAGGGTGAGCTGGACTTGAGAGCTGCATATGGTGGAAGTAGCGGTGGACAGGGCGGACTGAGAGAGGGTTGATGATGGTGATGGAGTTGGTGTTCTTTCTGATGGCCTAGAATCAGTATTTCGTTGATATAACAGTGGGATTCTCTGACTGCTGTGGCCTTGCAACGACACCTCAACATTTGCTGCTGTGCTAACCGGTGGGCTTACAGTGGGGGAAACAATGTAGCGTTGCTGACTTCCTTCGTTGTGATCAGTTGCACATGTGGCACTTGAGGTTTGGTGTTGTGTCCACGCTTGCAAGTGCATGCTGGTTAAATGTCTAAGCATGCAACTGGTATTCAAATTTTTCAGATTTTTCCCTCGGCTAAAGGTCTTTGCGCACTTCTTACAGATAACCTTGGCCTGATCATGAGGATTTTGTTCAAAAAAGTGCCACACTGCACTCTTCCTACTTTGGCAGACATTTTGCGGCCTAGCACGCTGTGATCTTTTGACCCTCTGGACAAGCTGTCCAGCAACTCTTTTGATGTTTGGAACCTGTCTTTGGAGTGCTCCGGGCCTGCCAGATAACAGCTGTTGCGATGTCGATGTCTGCTGTGGATGCTCCTCATCTGAGCTATTGGAAGCAGCACCCTCTTCCCCCAATGGATGCCAATCTGGGTCAACAACTGGGTCATCCATCACCTCCTCTTCTATGTCATGTGCACCTTCCTCTGTGTCACCGTGTATGGTGGTATAGTGTGCGGGAAGGGGCACCTGAGTCTCATCAGGGTCAGAATCTGGCTCTGTACACTGCGAGGACAATGTAGTGCTCTGAGTGAATGTACCAGCAGAATCATCCATCAGCGGCTGTGCATCAGTGCACTCCATGTCAGATTCATCTTGGCCTGGGTAATTCACCATTTCACTTGATAATCCAGGCATGGTATGTGAAAACAGCTCCATGGAGTAATCAGTAGTATGGCCTGCGTCATCCTTCAATCTTGGTTGGGGTGAAGGACACAAGGAAAGGTGTGGTTCATGAACATGAGCCTCCAATGACGACTCAGTGCTTTTACTTTTTACAACTGAAGAAGAGGAGGCGATAGAGCTGGAGGCTGAGTCAGCAATGTAAGACAAAACTTTTTCCTGATGCTCTGCCTTTAAAAGCGGTTTGCCAACTCCTAGAAAACTAAGCGTTCGAGGCCTTATGTAGCCAGACGATGACGCAGGGTCAGCACCTCCTGCATTCGGTCCTATTTTGCTCTTGCCACTACCATCAGATCCACCACCAACACCATCATTACCAGCTGCCAACCCCCGCCCAATTCCACGGCCTCTTCCACCAGCCTTCCTCATTTTTGGTAGAAATGTAGACAAAATCCAACAAACTATATAGTAATGTAAAACAAGGTACAAGGTGTCTATAGGACAGGGGAGTTTTAGAATTTCTGCACACACTTGTGGACAGTGGACACTTGTGGATTGTGTGAGGCCCACTGATATCTGAGCGCTATGTGACACGCTCGATGGCACAGCTGCCTGTGACCAAAGTGACGAGAGGATAATGGAGATTTTGAATCTCTGCGTACACTTTTGGACACTGGACACTTGTGGATTGTGTGAGGCCCACTGATATCTGAGCGCTATGTGACACGCTCGATGGCACAGCTGCCTGTGACCAAAGTGACGAGAGGATAATGGAGATTTTGAATCTCTGCGTACACTTTTGGACACTGGACACTTGTGGATTGTGTGAGGCCCACTGATATCTGAGCGCTATGTGACACGCTCGATGGCACAGCTGCCTGTGACCAAAGTGACGAGAGGATAATGGAGATTTTGAATCTCTGCGTACACTTTTGGACACTGGACACTTGTGGATGGTGTGAGGCCCACTGATATCTGAGCGCTATGTGACACGCTCGATGGCACAGCTGCCTGTGACCAAAGTGACGAGAGGATAATGGAGATTTTGAATCTCTGCGTACACTTTTGGACACTGGACACTTGTGGATGGTGTGAGGCCCACTGATATCTGAGCGCTATGTGACACGCTCGATGGCACAGCTGCCTGTGACCAAAGTGACGAGAGGATAATGGAGATTTTGAATCTCTGCGTACACTTTTGGACACTGGACACTTGTGGATTGTGTGAGGCCCACTGATATCTGAGCGCTATGTGACACGCTCGATGGCACAGCTGCCTGTGACCAAAGTGACGAGAGGATAATGGAGATTTTGAATCTCTGCGTACACTTTTGGACACTGGACACTTGTGGATGGTGTGAGGCCCACTGATATCTGAGCGCTATGTGACACGCTCGATGGCACAGCTGTCTGTGACCAAAGTGACGAGAGGATAATGGAGATTTTGAATCTCTGCGTACACTTTTGGACACTGGACACTTGTGGATGGTGTGAGGCCCACTGATGTCTGAGCGCTATGTGACACGCTCGATGGCACAGCTGCCTGTGACCAAAGTGACGAGAGGATAATGGAGATTTTGAATCTCTGCGTACACTTTTGGACACTGGACACTTGTGGATTGTGTGAGGCCCACTGATATCTGAGCGCTATGTGACACGCTCGATGGCACAGCTGCCTGTGACCAAAGTGACGAGAGGATAATGGAGATTTTGAATCTCTGCGTACACTTTTGGACACTGGACACTTGTGGATGGTGTGAGGCCCACTGATATCTGAGCGCTATGTGACACGCTCGATGGCACAGCTGCCTGTGACCAAAGTGACGAGAGGATAATGGAGATTTTGAATCTCTGCGTACACTTTTGGACACTGGACACTTGTGGATGGTGTGAGGCCCACTGATATCTGACCGCTATGTGACACGCTCGATGGCACAGCTGCCTGTGACCAAAGTGACGAGAGGATAATGGAGATTTTGAATCTCTGCGTACACTTTTGGACACTGGACACTTGTGGATGGTGTGAGGCCCACTGATATCTGAGCGCTATGTGACACGCTCGATGGCACAGCTGCCTGTGACCAAAGTGACGAGAGGATAAGGGAGATTGGATTGCTTTTAAAAAAGCAGTTTGCGGAGCAGTGGGTAAACAGCAATGCCAGCGTGTCAGGAAGCCTTAAAAGGCAGCCCAACAACCAACACCACTGATACATGACAATATAGCCTCCCCTTGCACTGCACACACAGTGACTTGTGTGTTGTGCAGGCCAAATCGCTAGCAGCAGAAGCAGTTTTTTTGTCTTCTTCCCTGCCTAACGCTCTTCCTACAGAATCAGCAGCAACCTCTCCCTATACTAAGATCGGCAGAAGTAAGATGGCGGTCGGCGTGCACGCCCTTTTATACCCCCTGTGACGCCCACCAAAGCAAACCAATCACTTGCATGCCCTTCTGAAAGATGGTGGTGACCCGTGCCTATGTCATCACGTTGCCCACAGTGTCCGTGGATCCTGATTGGCTGAAAAAGAGCGCAAAACAAACTTTTGAAATGCGACTTTGGCGTGTAAGTCGCCGACCTCGTGGCCGACCTCATCCTAGGGTCGGGTTTCGTTTCATGAAACCCGACTTTGCCAAAAGTCGGCGACATTTGAATTTTTTCGACCCGTTTCGCTCAACTCTAGTCCAGACCATGAATGACGTTCCTGAACGAGGCTTACCATGACCAATAGTTCTTGGGTTTGTCAGTGAACTTTACAAGTCCTTTTGTAACCAGTTCTCGGTGGGCAAAGAACTTTGCAAAGTCCATGGTGGCTCCATCAGTGCTGGTACCAGCCGGTGTGTTATAGTCATGTCTAGTGTGGGGTGTATCACCATACCTGTAATTCTCTCTCTGGCTTCCCTCTGGTGATTACTGAAGGTAGTGGAGCTGGTCAGATTGACAGAGGGGTTGTGAGTTTTCTTTCTGGACTCTCTCTGGTGGCTACTGGAGGTAGTGGAGCTGATCTGATTGACAGAGGCTTACCACCTGATAATGAGGAAGATGATTGGAGATCAGGGGTTTCTGATTGGGATTTAAGACAGCTGACTCCCTCTATCCCTGCTGGTGATTTTCTTCCTGTGCCTTCTGAGGTCTGATGTCTCCTGCTCTTTCACTGCATGGTTCAGCTAAGTGGTTCATTTGCTATTCTGTTTGCATTTGATCTGGTTTTGTTTATTTCTGCTTTGTGCTGGTCAGCCAGCTCCGGCTGGGGCTGTGCTGAATCACCGTCCAAATGTTACTGCATGTGCCAGTTTGTTTTATCCCCTGTTATATTGGTCTCTTTTTGCTTTGCTTTCAGAATATACCAGAGTGCTGAAATAGTGGGGGAGAAGTCGTGCGACTTCAGTGTTTTTTGTGCATCAGACGTGTTGGACTTTTTGCAGGGTTTTTTGCGTGATTGCAGACAGTGTCTTTCCTTTCCTGTCCTGTCTAGTCAGTTTGGGCCCCATCATTTGCTCAGTCTATTTTTCTGCCTGTGTTTGTGTTTTCATCTTGTCTCACCAACAATATATGTTCATAGATAAGGAGTCCGGATGTTTTATGGTCCTCTGATTGGGGTCTAGTTCTGTGTTGTGATGCCCCCACATGGTTTTAAAAGGAAATTCCTTAATTGATGTAAAAAGACATAAATCCATGCGACACATTCATTCCAGCACTGAGAGTGTCAAAGTTCGCCATAAATTTGTACTCCCAAACTCGGCTCTCTCTCTGAGAATTGAAGTTACCTTTCAATACCAGTAAGTTCATATCCACGCTGGTCCAATGAACTGGTCCAATGTTTATATTTATGTTTCTCCCTCTCCCATATTGATAGTTCTGCTTCACGTCACTTGTCTTATCTATTGCATTTTTTCTAGGCTGTATTGTGCATAAATATGTGACTTCAGATTTTGTATTAGTCTAGCCTGATGAAGAGACCTGAGTAGTCTTGAAAGCTTGCAATGTGTTACCATCTTTTCAGTTAGCCATTAAAAGGTATCAACTACTGAGGACTCTCAATCCTGAATATTTTTCTATCTACTGGCTAACATGGTACAAAGATATACATCTTTCCTGTATGTATATGAGTTGGTGATTCTAGGTTAAGCACCTGTTCACACAATGTTTATTCTTGGATGTGCCGTCAGTTTTTGAAATACGTACAAGACACAGGCATACAGGGGTCACCACACTCGGCCAAAGGCAAAAGTATAACTGACGGGGATTGGGGCTTCCCAGGGCTATAAGAAGCTCTCCCCGAACCAAAGAGAGGCCGCAATAATTAACCCCAGGCTTGCAGGTCAAAGCCTGCACTGGGCTCAAGACATTAACCCCTGGCGTGCAGGTAAAAAAATTTGCACTGGGATCATGACAGTAAGAATCGGGTGTTCCTGTTGCTGCATGAACCAGTTAACAGTCTAAATATGTAAAAGTACAGACACGGAGGGCTATTAAATGCATAAAACATGTGAGAACATGATGCGAGGAACTTGGTTATGGTAAAAAATTTTGAATGAGCCACACAGGGATATTTAGGTTAATGGGTTGAGGCGATAGGCCAGTCTGAATTCATACTGATCAGGATCTAAGTGCATACCCCAAATCGCAAAACATAAAAGAATAATCAAGACTTCCAGGTCCAGCCATGGTCTCTGAGAAAATAGAGAAGGAAATGTTTTTACGTATATGTCATATTCATCGACAACTATTAAACCCTTCGTTAAAGGGGTTGTCTGTTCCAAATCGATAAGTCTGCGGTCAATCTGTGTGACTGCAGATTTAGGAATCCCCCTAATGCACGCACTCTGCGCTGTCGGGAATTGCCAGTTCCTTACAAGTGTATGGAAGCAAGGCTATGCCTACTTGGCAGGAGTATGTATAACTCATACATACCCTCCATTCCCAAGTCATAAACCGGCAAATTCCTGCAGCGCACAGTGCGTGTGCTGGGAAAATTCATAAGTCTGCAGTCACACAGAGTGACTACAGATTTATTGATTTGGACCGGACAACCCCTTTAATGATGATCACAATTCTTCTAAAAAAATGATTGAAATTGCACGTTTTGTTATACACATGTTAATTTCCTTTGTGTGCATTGGAACAACACAAAAAATAGAGGAAAAAAGGCAAATTGGATATAATTTCACACAAAACCTCAAAAATGGGCCAGAAAAAATTGTGTGCACCCTCAACATAATATTTTGTTGCACATCTTTTCGAATCAATTGCTTCCTATAACCATCAACAATCTTCTTACACCTCTCAACTGGAATTTTAGACCATTGTTCTTTTGCAAACTGCTCCAGGTCTCTCATATTTGAAGGGTGCCTTCTACGGACAGCAATTTTAAGATCCCTCCACATGTGTTCAATGGGATTTAGATCCAGACTTCTTGATGGCCACTTCAGAAGTCTCTTTGTTTCCATTCATTTCTGGGTGTTTGTTGAAGTATATTTAAGGTCATTGTCCTGCTGGCCAACTCATGATCTAGGACGCAAACCCAGCTTTCTGTCACTGGACACTACATTGTGACCCAAAATCCTTTAGTAATCTTCAGATTTCAAAATGCCTTGCAAAAAGTGGAGGCACCCAGTGCCAGAGGCAGCAAAACAACCCTAAATCATCTTTGAACCTCCACCATATTTGAATGTGGGTACTGTGTTCTTTTCACATTAAGCATTCAGTAAACAGTAGAATTATGTGCTTTAACAAAAAGCCATATCTTAATCTCAAATGTCCACCAGACACTTTCCCAAAAGGATTTTGGCTTACCAACATACTGCAAGCTAGCTTTTTATGTCTCTGTGTCAGTAGTGGGGTCCTCCGAGGTCTTCTATAGCGCTTCATTTCATTCAAATGTCGATGGATAGTTTGCACTGATACTGATGCACCCTGAGCCTGCAAGAAAGTTTGAATCTCTTTGGAACTTGATTGGGGCTGCTTATTCACAATCTGGACTATTCTGTACAGCAACCTTTCATCGATTTTTCTATGCCATCCACATCCAGGGAGATTAGCTACAGTGCCATGGGTTGTAAACTTCTTCATTATGTTGCACACCATGCACAAAGGAACATCTAGATTTCTGGAGATGGACTTATAACCTTGAGAATGATGATGTTGTTCCACAAGTTTGGTTCCCAAGTCCTCAGACAGTTCTTTTGTTATCTTTCTAATCTCTATGCTTGGTGTTGTACACACTGACACACAATACAAAGACTGAGTCAACTTCTCCCCTTTCTATCTGGTTTCAGTTGTGATTTTCACATTGTCCACACCTGTTGCTTGCCACAGGGGAGTTTGAATGAGCATCACATGCTTGAAACAAAGTTGTTTACTCACAATTTTGGAAAGGTGCGAAACAATTTTGTCATTCCAATTTTGGGGATTTTGTTCAATTATGTCCAATTTGCCTTTTTCTTCTGATTTTTTTTGTGTTGTTCGAATACACACAAAGGAAGTAAACATACTGTATGTATAACAAAGCACATCTAATTGCAATAATTTTCTGGGAAAAATACTTCATTTCCTGGAAACATTTCAAGGGCGCTAACACTTTCAGCCATGACTGTATATGATATTTCTTAGTTCTAGATACAATCTGGATATATATGAACGGAATTAGTAGCTTTTAATCTGCTATTAATATGATACCACATAAGGTACGTGTTTGGCTTGTATGATTTGGGTTAATAGACATGTGACTAATATATTCATAAATGATCCATAACTCCTTCATATATTACACCCACGGAAATTACCTTGACGGTTCCTAGAGATAAACTTAGCACCAAGACATAGACATACATCATTGTCTAATGCTGAAATAAGTGAGATTTTTGTCTCTGTTGAAATGACTGTGAATTGGAAGTGTCATTAGATTAGCACTTTCTGTCTCCACACTTATTATTACAGTTATTAATGAAAGGGATTAATTAGTCATTAATGTTCAATGCATTGAGTGCTATCTGAGGGACATCATTAGAAGCATTCTAATCTCTGACACAACTGCTCTTCTTCAAGTGTTACTGGCTGATTAGATAATAGGCCAGGTTGTTATTGAAGTAATTGCATGCAGAATTCTCTGTTCCAAGAAATACTTCTCACACAATGGTGAAACCACTGAGATGTCTAATGACTAGAGTTGAGCGAAACGGGTCGGCTAAATTCAGAATCCGCCGACTTTTGCTAAAGTCAGGTTTCGCCGATCGTAACCAGACCATAGCGTGAGGTCGGCCATGAGGTCACCGAATTGAGCGCCAAAGTCGCGTTACCCACAATGCTTCCAGCGCCTTTTCTCCTCCAATCATCAAGGACTCACACTGTGGGCAACGCGATGACATAGGCAGCGGCCCCCACCATGCTAAAGAAGGGCATTCAAGTGATTGGCTGGCTTTGTGTGGCGTCACAGTGCCTATAAAAGGCAGTGACCGCCGACCGCCCTCTTACTTCTGCCGATCTTAGCATAGGGAGAGGTTGCTGCTGCTCATTCTCAATAGGGAGAATGTTTAGGCAGGGCAAAATAAAAAAAACTTGCTTGTGCTGATAGCGAATGTCACTGTACAACACATCAGTATAGTGTGCAGTGACAGGGGAGGATATATGTGTGTGCAGCAGCTCTGGTGGTTATTAGGCTGCCTTATAAGGCTCCCTGATAGCTGTATTGCTGTTTGCACACTGTTGTGCAGAGTGCTTTTTTAAAAGCAAAAATATTTTTATTCCTTTTCTCTGCACAGTTACCAATCCTTCATTTTTTCACACTTTTTTGTGCAGCAGCTCTGTTAGTTATAAGGCTGCCTTATAAGGCTCCCTGATAGCTGCATTGCTATTTGCACACTGCTGTGCAGACTGCTTTTTTAAAAGCAAAAATCCTTGTATTCATTTTTTTCTGCACAGTAGATAGTGAGCGTAAATTTTTTCACACACTGTATAGAGGTGTACGCTTCTCACACACTACCATGTACCGGCTGGTATCATGGACAAATACATGCTGTATGTGTGTGACTCTGTAAAAAAAATACACGGAGATTAACATTTTTCCATACATACACCGTATAGAAGTGTCCGATTCTCAAACAGTATCGGATATCTGGTGTTCTTATTACGGTCACATCTACACAGAGTCAGTGTGTGTGTGTGAGACTCCGTAAATACATATACGGACATTTCCATTTCTCCATACACCGTATTGAGCTGTCTGATTCTCAAACAGTATCGGATATCTGATGTTCTTATTACGGTGACATCTACACAGAGTCAGCGTGTGTGTGTGACATTCCGTAAATACATATATGGAGATTGACAGTTTCACCTACAACGTATACAGCTGTACACCTCTGATACTGTACCGTATATCTGCTTGTTGGATTATGGTGAAATACATACTGGGTGAGCGTCTGTGACTCACAAAATATATACGGAGATTTCACTTCTTACATACACCTTACACAGCTGTACGCTACTCATACAGTACCATTTCTCTGCTGTTATTTTTGGTACATTTTCCCAAACATGAGAAAGTCTGGTGGAAGAGGTCACTGACGTGGGCGGGGGGTGCAGCTGGTACTGATGGTGGTGGTGGTGGTGCATTGGCTGGTTCTGGCAAAAGCACAATAGCAGCTAAGGCAGGTGGTGTTGAGCCTGTGTCATCGTCTGGCACAAGAAGGCCTTTAAGGTTCCCTTTTCTGGGAGTAGGTAAACCGCTTTTAAAGCCAGAGCATCAGGAACAGGCTTTGGCTTACATTGCCAAAACAGCCTCCAGCTCTATTGCCTCCTCTTCTGAAGTTACAAAAACTGCAAGCACAGAGTCGTCAGTGCAGGCCTCTGGTCAGGAACAACACCTTTCCTTGTGTCCTTCACCCACACCAAAAGTGAAGGATGCTGCAGCACACACTTCAGATTACTCCATGGAGCTCTTTTCACATACCATTCCTGGGGTATCTAGTCAAATCCTGAATTCCCCAGTCCAAGATGAATCTGACATGGAGTGCACTGATGTACAGCCACTGCTAGATGAATCTGCTGGTACATTCACCCACATCACTAAATTGCCCTCGCAGTCTACTGAGCCCGAATCAGACCCAGATGAAACTCAGGTGCCCCTTCCCGCATAATATGCCACCTTACACGGTGACACAGAGGAAGGTACAGAGGAAGGTGCAGATGACATTGAAGCAGAGGTCATGGATGACCCAGTTGTTGACCCGGATTGGCATCCATTGGGGGAAGAGGGTGCTGGTGACAATAGGTCAGAACAGGAGAAGGATCCGCAGCAGGCATTGTCATCGCAGCAGCGGTTATCCGGCAGGCCCGTAGCTGTCAAAAAACTTGGCAAGAAAACTAAAAGACATACAGGATAGCTTAGCCAGACGGTCAAATTAGCACAGCGTGCAAGCCCTGAAAATTTGTACCATAGTAGGAAGAGTGCAGTGTGGCACTTTTTTAAAAAAAATCCTAATGATGACGCAAAGGTTATCTGTAAGAAGTGCCGAAAGACCTTTAGCAGAGGGAAAAAATCAAAGAAATTTGAATACCAGTTGCATGCTTAGACATTTAACCAACATGCACTTGCAAGCGTGGATGGACTACAAAACCTCAGGTAGCACATGTGCACCTGCTCCGACTGAAGTTAGCCGGCAATGCTCCATCGTTTCGCCCACTGTAAGGCCACCGCTAAGCACACCACCATCAAGAAATGTTGAGGTGTCGGCGCTAGGCCAAAGCAGTCAGGCAATCACAATATTTTCACGAGGAAACACTGAATCTAGGCCATCAACACCCTCACCATCACCAACCCCTTCTCAGTCCGTCATGTCCAATGCTAGTATCCCCATATGCACCTCTCAAGTCCAGCTCACCCTACCAGACACTCTGAGTAGGACAAGAAAGTACTCATCCTCTCATCCGCATACACTGGCTTTGAACATCTACATTGCCAAATTGATCTCATTAGAGATGATACCCTCCTCCTCCAGAAGCGAAAGCTCGTCGACAGAGCGCAGTCGCACAAGCACTCCATCCACATCTGTCAGTGTTGAACACGAGGTGTCCCACTATCGAACAGCTAGTGCTAAGCGGCAGCAGGCCGTTTTAAAAATTATGTCTTTGGGCGACAGTAGACACACTGCGGAGGTACTGGCCGACTACTTGCATTGACAAACTGAGTCATGGCTGGGCAGTCTACATCTTGAGCCAGGCAAGGTAGTCAATGATAATGGGTGGAATTTTGTGGCAGCCATAGCCCTTTCAAAACTCACACACATACCTTGCCTGGCTCACACCTTGAACCTGATGGTGCAGTGCTTCCTAAATAATTATCCAGAGTTAACAGCCCTGCTCCATAAGGTGCGAAGACTGTGCTCGCTCATCCCTTGCTCAAACGTCCACTCCAGTAGTATGCAGAAGCTGCAGCGATCACTCAACCTCCCCAAGCACCGCCTAATCATAGACGTTGCTACAAGATGGAACTCCACTATGCACATGGTTGAGAGGCTGTGCGAACAGAGGCAGGCAGTAATGCATTTGTGGGAGGATACACGGGCAGGCAGTATGAGGGCAGATATGGAATTGTCGGGTGTGCAGTGGTCAAAGCTGAAAGACCTCTGTAAAGTTCTTCAGTGTTTTGAGGAATGCACACGGCTGGTAAGCGCAGACAACGCCATCATAAGCATGAGCATACCACTTATGCGTCTGCTCATGCAAACTTTGACGCACATTAAGCAACAGGCGTCTGCAGCTGAGGAGCAACAGGAGAAGGAGGAGGAGGGAAGCCTTGATGACAGTCAGCCATTGTCTGGTCAGGGAACTGGCGTGGACGAGGTGGAGGAAGAAGAGGAAGATGAGGAGGAGGATGAGGGGGATGATTGTTTTGGGGAAGAGGATGCTTCTCAGGGGGCAAGAGAACATGTGGGCATGCCAAGGTCAGGTACAGGGTTTGTGCATGACTGGAGGGATGTGGATTTCCCTTAAAGTGCTTCTCCACCCACCACTGGGCAGTGCAGCATTGACACCTGGAACATTGGCCCACATGTGTGACTATGCCTTGCGGATCCTAAAAAGGGACCCCCGCATTGCCAAAATAATGAGGGGTGATGACTACTGGTTGGCCAGCATCCTCGATCCACGCTATAAAGGCAAATTACACAACATCATGCCACAGGAGAACCTAGAGCTAATATTGGCTAACAAACAAGCAACTCTGGTAAACAGGTTGTTTGAGGCATTCCCAGCACACAGCAGCGGAGCTGGTTCTCCCACGAGGCGTAGTGGGCAAAAAGGAATAGGTGTTCGTGGTGCACACAGCCGAACTGGCGTTGGAGACAGGGGTTTCCTGACCATGTTGTGGTCTGATTTCTCAAGTCCCACGCACACGACAGCTAATACAGAATCGATTGCAAGTGACAGGAGACAGCAGTTGTCAACTATGGTTACAAACTACTTGTCCTCCCATATCGAGGTTCTCCCTCACAGGTCATTCCCCTTTGATTATTGGGCCTCAAAACTGGACACCTGGCCTGAATTGGCACAATATGCCTTACAGGAGCTCGCTTGCCCTGCTGGTAGTGTGCTATCTGAAAGAGTCTTCAGTGCTGCTGGATTAATCCTGACAGAAAAAAGGACCCGTCTGTCGACCCAAAATGTGGATGATCTAACCTTCATTAAAATGAACCATGCATGGGTTTCCAAAGATTTTGTCCCACCCTCGCCTGATAACACATAGGTTGCCAGAAAAAAAGGCTTGTTTTGTCTTCCTCTTCCTCTGACTTCTCCAATTCCTCCTTTTGCAGCAGCTGAAAGTTCAGACTACACATCAACATATGCCATTTTTTAAACCACCCTAAATGGGCTGCCCCCACCACCCCAGGCCCAGGAGAAACACCTGCCGCACCCAGGCAAGTGCTTTTGTACTGAACAGGTGTGTAGGCCTACCCTTGGGCGACGGCACTGGCACAGGGCCTCTCATAGTACAATAAAGTGTCTCTGACAGTGGGGGTCCCACTCGCCGTCAGACACACTGGCGTACTATGAAGGGCCCTGTGCCAGTAACGGCGGCCACGAGTGGGTCCCCCCTGCTTGCTCAGGATCACAGGGACACAGCACTTGCAATACTTACCTCTCCCTGCTCCACCGCTGTGTAGTCTGGCCAGTTAAATCCGTCACAGGGACGGCCACTACAAATTTGGTGTACTGATCGATGATGGTTAAGATGTAGCTATGTCCTGTCCTGCTGGCCTCTACCTTCAGATTACCAATGGCTACCATTTGTAATGGACGTCAACTCCCAATCGGATGCAGTGGTGCTTTATGGTCACCTTTCACATTTTTCATATTCACAGACGTGTGACATTCCTGCCACCATTTTTCAATGTCTCCTCTCATGGCAATCCAATAGAATCCCCTACGGCCTGTGGCTTGTGTGTTTTACACTCCAAAATGACCAGACAGATCATGATAGGCAGTGAGGACCATGTCTACAGCTCTTCCTGTGATCACAATTTGATGGAGATGAGTTACGGTGATGGGATCGATGCTACTGCGATACAGCAACCCTTTCTTCACTAATTTGTGTTTTAGCTGTATCCATAGTTAAAGTTATTGAGGGTCAGCATCGCCACTGCGACTTCTCCTGGTAGGTTTTCCCATGATTACTAATTCAAAAACATCTAAAATCAGTCGACTTTATTTCTGTACTTTTATCCATCTACCTTCCTCTAGCGGAGAGTCTGGACTGGCTGACTGACACTGAAATATAAACGAAGATTTTGAAGTACTCCAACACTGTATACTGGTGTACGTTTCGAATACATTTCCCTTTTTTCTCATTATTATATTCAGGTGTAATCCATACTGAGCCAGTGAAAGACTGTTTCTGACTCTCGAAATATCTACTAAGATTTACAATTACCCCAACACTGTATGCAGCTGTACGCTTCTGATCCATTACCGTTTTACTGCTTTTTATATTGCATAATCCATACTGACCCTGAGAGCGTCTGTGTCTGCCTCCTGAAAAAAATAAGGAGATTTATAATGTTTAAACAATACTATATGTACCTTGTATCTGGTGATACAGTAACCTTTGTATACTTTTTATATTCTTGGCTAATGCATACTGGGACTGAGAGCGTCTGTGTCTGCCTCATGAAATGTCTACGGAGATTTAGAATGTTGAAACTATACTATATAAACCTTGTATCTGGTCACTGGTCATACTGTACCCTTTTTCAAATTGTGACATTATTGTCAAATCCATACTGAGCGTGTGAGCATATGTGTCTGCCTCCTGAAATACATACGGAGATTTTTGTGTATTTTAAGTATACTATATATACCTTGTATCTGTTGATCCAGTACCCTTTGTGCCCGAAATTCATCCTCCACCCACCACTCAAAGTGCATCATTGACACCTGGAACATTGTGCCACATGTGTGATTATTTCTTGCGGATCTTTTTATATTATGGGGTGATCCATACTGAGCCTGTGAGAGGCTGTGTGTTACTCTTGAAATATATTATATGTAGATCGCCAAATGTCCACAACACTGTATACAGCAGTACGCTTGGGATCCATTCCCCTTTTAATGCTTTTTATATTGCTGTGTAATCCATACTGGGCATCAGAGCGTATGTGTCTGCCTCCTGAAATAAATACGGAGATTTTGAATGTTGAAACTATACTATATATACCTTGTATATGGTGATACTGTACCCTTTTTTACTTTCTAGATTGTTGTCGAATCCATACTGGCCATGACAGCGTCTGTGTCTGCCTCCTCAAATATATATGTAGATTTATAATGTTTAAACTATACAATATATCCCTGTTATCTGGTGTTAAAATGAAACGCCACGCAGGGCTGGGGGTTACTCAGTACCAGGCCTTTAAGGCTCTTTTAAGGGGGAAGTATGTCACGGTGGTGATTGGGACCCGGTCTGTGGCCCTGGGTGTCCAAAAAAGAATATGACAGTTCAGATGAAGGGGAAGATGGTATGATAGTTAATTTGGAAAAGGGGGATCGTGACACCACCCGTTGTACTCGGCTAGGGTAGCTTGCGCTGCAATACAGATCCTCTGGGCTGGTGTTAAAGCAGCCAAGATGAGGAAGCTATCCACGGGCAGAGCTGTATCCCAGGGCAGTTGAGATGGTGCTTGTGAGCCGTTGACGGTGATGGTGAGTGTAGTGTGTGTAGCAGGCGAGTAGTAAAAGATGCCAAGGACACACTTGGGTGCATTTTCTGAGCTTCTCCTCAAAAGTTTTGTGCACAAGATGGCCCGATTAGTACTGTGTCATCCGAGGGAGGGGTCCGGCAAACTCCAAGGTAGATCAGGAACACCTATTCAAGACTCCTCCTTGTGTATCCTTTCTAGGCTGTGTCTATGCGCTGATCTCTCCATTCCTTCCTTCTGTGCGCCTTGGCAAACAGTGTCCCAAGCCGGCAGCCACGGATCACACCAGGCGACGTAGATCAGGCTCTGGGGTCCTTTATTCCAACTGCTGCCTTTATGAGTATTGAATGTGGCTGCGACTGAGGCACTTAAAGTTACCTCAGCCTCCGTCTTTCTAGCTGAGCCCTGTATTTCTCCACTACCTTTAGGAGCCACCTTCCCCAACGAGGCCTGGTCCTTCCTTCTCCAGAAACGGGCTTCACAGGTGGCTTATTACACTTCCCGTGCCCCAAGGACCCCTTCCTTCCAGTGTAGGAGCTTGGACAAGATTTTCCTCTCTTCTCTGACCCTCAGCCCTCTCACAGCAATCCTGCTCTTACTCTGTCCTGTCACCGACTGATAATTCTCTAGAAAGATCCATTTACCTCAGACTAGCTCCACCCATCAACTGTCAGCTTGCTCTCTCTAATTGGATGCCCACAATCACTCCACTACCTAAGCTCCTCCCACTGTACCTAACTTCCACACTAACCCCCAACACCCTTTCCTAGTCAGTCTGGGATGAGGCCATCCTCCCGCCGGGTACACACAGAAAGCACTAACTAACTAGTGTGTTATGAATGGGTCACCGAGGAGAAAAAAATCAAAACAAGCTAAGTCACAGAAAACCAGAGAGGTTGGTAACTATGCAGATTGCAGATCCTTGATCTTACCGCACAACTAGCAGTAGCCGTGGAGCATGCCTACGATGTTCCTAGATGCCTCGTCACGGCCGGAGGACTAAATAAGCCTAAAGCAAGAAAAGGGAAAACTAACTGCCCCAGAGCAGACCCCAAAGGAAAAGATAGCCCCCACACAAGTATTGATGGTGAAACAAGATGAAGGCACAAACACAGGCAGTAAAATAGGCTGAGCAAATGATGGGGCCCAAACTAACTAGACAGGAAAGGAAAGGAAAGACACTGTCTGCAACCTGCAAAAAACCCTACAAAAATCATGTCCAACACTTCTGATAGCAAACTTAACCCTGAAGTCACTAGACTTCTCCCACTATATTAGCACTCTGAAATATTCTGAGACAGAGCAAAAAGAGACTGAACTAGTAAGGGACAAAAAGCCAATTGGAAAAATACTGATAAATAAGAGTGGAAATTCAGCACAGCCCCCAGCCGGGGCTGGCTGACCACACAAAAAACTGAACAGACCAACAAAATCAAGTGTGAACATTAGCAGAAAAACTTAGCTTTAGATGACTGGAACAGAGCTGAAAACCAAGAGCTGACAAGCCAGAAGGAATCACCAGCAACTGAATAGGGCGTCGGCTGTCTTAAATCCAATCTGAGAATACTGAGATCCAATCGTCATCCTCATTCTCAGTTGGCAGACCTCCACCGATCAAACCAGCCTCACCACCTCCTGTCACCATCAGAGGGAGTCTGGAAGGGGAACTCACAACTGGTGAACCAGAGAATGAACTCACAACACTAGTGTGTGTGTTGAGTGCAGTGTTTGGAGTCCTGAGTGGTGATCCCTCCTTACCTGAGGGTGGGATACCACACCTTTGGATGAGGTGCAGTACCTCTGTGGCGACCGTACCCTCAGGGATGCCATAGTACCCTTTCTCAACTTTCTATATTGTTGTCGGATCCATACTGGGCCTGAGAGCGTCTGTGTTTGCCTCCTGAAATGTATATGGCGATTCAGTATGTTTAAACTATACTATATATACCTTCACACCCCCACTAAAAGTGAGCGATGCGGCAGCCCACACTATATTGACCCACAGCACTACATTCCCCTCGCACTCTACAGAGCCAGAATGTGACACTGATGAAACTCAGGTGCCCCTTCCTGCATACTATACCACCTTACACGGTGACACAGAGAAAGGTGCTGATGAAAGTGCCGGTTCCCTGAGCAGGTGGGGGGGTCCTACTTGTGGGCGACGGCAGTGACACAGGGCCCCTCATAGTACGCAAAAGTGTCTCTGCCGGTGGGAGGGCCCACTCACCGTCAGACATACCATCATACTGTGAGGGGCCCTGTGCCAGTGCCATTGCCCACAAGTGGGTCCCCCATGCTTGCTCAGGGCCACAGCACTTGCAATACTTACCTCTCCCTGCTCCACCGCTGTGATGTCTTCCGCCTTTCCTGACAGTGACATTCAGGTTACAGAGCGCGATGACATCACATCTGTATGCCCTCTACCGAAACTGTGCAAGTGCAGAGAGCTTGACAATGGCAATGCTGAGGAGTCCAGAGTAGAGCAGTGCCTAGCGAGGAGAGGTATTTATTTTTTTTAAATGTTGGGAGCATTTTTTGGGGAGCAATATACACTGGAGAATTATATATGGGGCCCATCATACACTGGAGCATCATCCATTTGGCCCATCATATACTGGAGCATTCCAAATGGGGGATATCAGACACTGGAGCAGCATTTATGGGGCCCATTATACACTATATACCAAATACTAAAAGTGTGAATTTGGCCTGAATGTGAGATTTGCTGTGAGAGGGAAGAATTATTGTAGCAGTTTCTGCTGGTTCCTAAACTCCTAAAGTTAGGTTAACACTGTAAGATATTTGATGCTAAATGACTTCCACTCGGCTGAATGTTTGTCCATCGGTAGTCATTTAACCCCATCACCATGAAGCCTGTGTGGCGCCCCTGAGGGTCCGGTCGCCACAGAGGCACTGCACCTCATCCAGAGGTGTGGTATCCCACCCTCAGGTAAGGAGGGATCACCACCCAGGACTCCTAACACTCGCACCCAACACACACTAGTTTAGTCAGGGCATCTGGGTGTACCCTTCGGGAGGATGGCCTCATCCTAGACTGGCTAGGAAAGGGTGTTGGGGAGTTAGCGTGGAAGGTAGGTAGAGTGGGAGGAGCTTAGGTAGTGGAGTGATTGTGGGCATCCAATCAGAGAGAGAAAGGTGTCAGTTGGTGGGAGGAGCTAGTTCTGAGGTAAAGAGATCCTTCCAGAAACTAGTTAGTCGGTGACAGGACAGCATAAGAGCAGGATTGCTGTGAGAGGACTGAGGGTCAGAGAAGAGAGAAACATCTTGACCAAGCTCCTAGACTGAAGGAAAGGGTCCTAGGGGCATGGATAGTGCAAAAGTCAACCGTGGGACCCGTATCCTGGAAAGGAAGGACCAGGCCAGAGTGAGGGAGCAGGCCCCTGAAGCTAGTGGAGAACTGTAAGGCTCAGCTAGAAAGCCAGAGGCTGAGGTAACTTTAAGTACCTCAGCCACAAACACAAACATTCCGCAAAAAGGCAGCAGTAGGGATAAAGGACTCCGAGGCCTGACCCACGTCGCTGGGTGTGATCCATGGCTTCCAGCTTGGGACACTGCTTGTGAAGGCGCAGGGCAGAAAGGAAGGGAGAGATCAGCGCAGAGACACGGCCTAGAGATTCCCCTTTTCCCAATTAATTATCCCACCATCTTTCCCCTCATTTAAACTTCCATCTTCTTTATTGGACACCCAGGGCCATGGACCGGGTCACCATCACCACCGTGACACTTTCCCCTTAAAAGAACCTGAAAGGCCCGGTACCGAGTTCCCACGGCCCTGCGGGGCGGTCCACCTGTTTTAAACATCCTGACCAAGCCAAATTGTCCAATTCTAACCAGTGTAAATTTAAGAGGTAACAACCCTGAAACTCTTCAACATATCAGAGTGATTCTGAGATTATTTTTTTGAGACACATTGTGGCGCCCCCAGGGGTATGGTCGCCACACTGGCTTTGCCTTCCTCCAGGGGAGGGTAATGCCAGGCTTGGAAGCAGTGATGAGTCTCTCCAGCAGTTAACCTAATGCATGCAACACAGTTCCACTCGGGCCAGCAGGGGGAACTTTGAACCAGGATTCTGTAAAGGGGTGTTCTCTGAGGGCCAGGAGGGAAAGAGATCAGATGGTCTGCGGAGGGTGAAGTGTGCAGACGGGAGGTGCGAAGCTGAGAGGTTGAGCTGCAGAAGGCAAGCTCCCTCAGCTTGAGAGCGCACAGACCTGGAGCCTGGTCTCCACGGTGGTACGGATACTGACGGTCCTACCACAGATACCAGAGGAGTAGGAGGCTTTAAATCCCCTGCTCCCAGCAAAAACTTGGGACACAACAGCAATTGACTAGTGAGCCAGGACTCAGGAGAGGAGTCCCCGAGAGAGGCTACAGCTGTCTGTCATACAAGTAAAGTTCTAGGATCATCTGAAGAGAGGCATTTCAGAGTAACTAAGTACTGGAGTGCTTCACACTACAAAGCGCTAGGAAGGAGACTGCACTGCCCTTTTGCTGATAGAGAATCCTGATCTGCTTCCAGGCTGACCTGCTCCAATACCATCTGTCATACCATCTGTCATCAGGACTCTGCATATACTCAGTAAAAGTACAGAAACTACAACCGCTGTCTTGTCTGTTCCCTACGCTTTCGGCACTGCTACATCCCCGTGCCAGCTACATCTACACTGCCCTGGGACTACAGCTCCACCTGTGGGGAGCTTTACCATCTAAGCTGCACATACCATCAGTCCCAGTGGATCTGTATGCAGTGTTGGCCTAACATCATATTTGCCAAACACCACGGGTGGCGTCACGAACTATCCTACCATTAACTACATGTCCCCATTGCTTGGGCGCCCAGGGCCACGGACCGGGTCACCGCTGCTGTGACACATCCCCCTGACACCGGCCTGGTACTGAGTACCCCACAGCCCTGGGAGGGTGACCCAATTTGGCATCACAAACAGGATTACGGAGCCCGGTATCCCCGAGTCCTGAGTGCCATAGACTGTGCTTGTGAACTGTGTGAATTTGGCGCCATTTGCTGCCATTGCCGCTCTGCTTGGCGCGCAAGGGAAGAAAGAGGCAGGCCTTCGTGGGTGGAGCCTGCTGCTGAGCGTGAAGAAGAGAAGTGCCGCGCGGGAAGAGAGGAGAGAGCACGAGAAGAGGAGGAGCTGAGGCCTACAGCCCGGTGCGTCGGGCCTGTGAAGTGGCCGCCAGTGAGCTCCCGCAACCCCCGGCCCTGGCTAATGTTAACTTGGGGGAGTGTTGTGAGTTCATTTTCCCCTTCACTACTGAGGCCCGAGGAACTCCCTCTTCTGGTAAAGAAAGGTAGTGAGCCTGATTATCAAACACCTGAGCCTAATGATGATGACTGGCTGAGTGGAGTTACTGACTGGATATAAGGCTGCCAACGCCCTTCTGCCCTGCGGGTGATTTCTCTGTGGGATCCTTGGAGACCAGTCTGAATTCCTGCTCTTCTAAAGCTAAGTTTTCTGCTCGGCTTTTTGCATTTGTGCTTTAACTTTGTTTTGCTTTGTTTTTCTGGATTTCTGCCATTCCCTGCTGGGGTGAGCTGAATTCCTTTAGCTCTGTCTTCTGAAAATACCTGAGTGCTGATTTAGTTTTTGAAGCCTAGCTGCTTCAGGGTCTTTTTCCATATCAGCTTGTTGGCTTATGTCTTTGATAGGGTTTTGGCAGATTGCAGACAGCAACCTTCCTTTCCTGTTCTGTTTAGTTAGCTTGGGCCCCATCGTTTGCTCATCCTATCTTTCTATCTGTGTGAGTGTTTTTTCATCTTGCTTCACATCATTATATGTTGGGGGCTGCCTTTTACTTTGGGGTCTGCTCTGGGGCAGTTTAGATTTCCTTTTCTGTCTTTAGGCTATTTAGCTCTCCGGCTGTGATCGAGGGGTCTAGGGCACCGTAGGAACCCCCCACGGCTACTGCTAGTTGTGTTGATAGGTTCAGGGGTCTGCAATCTGATAGTTGCCAACTTCTCTGGTTTTCTGGACGTAGCTTCTATTTTTGTGTCTGCCTCCTACGGTGACTCAATCATAACAGAATCACCCGCCATACCGCAGATCCAAGGGTACTCAATAGCAGGAAAGAATTGTAAAAAAAATTTAAAAAAAAAAAAAAAAGTGTGTATTTTTTTCCTCTATATCTCTGAGGCCGTAGGGGGAATTTTTTTTTCTCTCAATGGAGATAAAGCAATTGTCTGATCGTGTGGAGCAGCTCGCTGCAGAAGTACGGGGAATTTCCGTCTACCTTGCTCATTCACATGCTGCTGAACCAAAGATTCCTACACCTGATGTATTTTTTGGGGATCGGTCTAAATTTTTGAATTTCAAAAATAATTGTAAATTATTTTTTGCCTTGAAGCCTAACTCGTCAGGGAGCTCCGCGCAGCAGGTTAAAATTGTCATCTCTTTGCTGCGTGGCGATCCCCAGGATTGGGCGCTTTCTTTGAAACCAGATGATCCTATTCTGACTAATGTGAATGCATTTTTTCAAGCCTTGGGGTTGTTGTATGACGAACCTAATGCCATTGATCAGGCTGAAAAGACCCTGCTGGCATTGAACCAGGGTCGAGATTCTGCAGAATTGTACTGTCAAAAATTCCGAAAGTGGGCAGTACTTACTACCTGGAATGATAATGCCTTGGCTGCGCTCTTTCGGAAGGGGTTGTCAGAAACCGTAAAAGATACTATGGTGGGATTTCCTGTTCCCTCTGGTCTTGACGATTCTATGTCATTAGCCATTCAGGTTGATCGGCGTTTGTGCGAACGCAAAGCTGCACGAGAGTTGTTGCCACCTGTTGAACAAATGTCTGAACCTATGCAATGTGATAGAGTTTTGTCCAGAGAGCAGCGTCAGGAGTTCAGAAGGCGTAATAAGTTGTGTTTTTTCTGTGGAGATGCCTCGCATATTATTTCTGTCTGTCCTAAACGAGAGAAACGCTTTGCACACACGTTTTCTGTTGGTGGTGTTCAACCTAAGTTTCTTCTGGCTATTACTCTGATCTGCTCCCTGTCCACATTTTCCGCCAAGGCTTTTGTGGATTCGGGAGCAGCCCTAAACCTAATGGACTTGGATTTTGCTAAACGTTGTGGATTTCCGATGACACCTCTGCAGACGCCTATCCCTTTGAGGGGGATTGATGCTACTCCTTTGGCTAAAAATAAACCTCAGTTTTGGACCCAGGTGGTAATGCGGGTCGCCCCAGACCATCAAGAAAATTGCAGATTTTTGGTGTTGCATAATCTGCATGATACTATTGTTCTGGGGTTTCACTGGTTACAAATTCATAATCCAGTTTTGGATTGGAAATCTGTGTCTGTGGTTTGTTGGGGTTGTCGGTGTGCCTTTAGTGAGGCTCCGGTATTTTCCACCTCTCCTCAGTCGCATGATGTTCCTGATTATTTGGCGGACTTTTATGATGTATTTAGTGAGAATGAGTCTGCGTCTCTGCCTCCTCTTAGGAGTTATGACTGTGCAATTGAACTGAGCCCGGGGTGTAAATTTCCCAAGGGTCGGCTCTTTAATTTATCTGTACCCGAGCACGAGGCTATGCGATCCTATATTAAGGAGGCGTTGGAGAAGGGTCATATTAGACCATCCTTGTCACCCTTAGGTGCCGGGTTTTTTTTTTGTAGCCAAAAAGGATGGATCATTAAGACCTTGTATTGATTATCGTGCCCTCAACAAGATTACTGTTAAATATCAGTATCCGTTACCCCTGATTTCTGATCTATTCTCCAGAGTTAAAGGTGCTTGCTGGTTTACCAAGCTTGACCTGAGGGGGGCGTATAATCTTATTCGCATTAAGCATGGGGATGAATGGAAGACGGCGTTTAATACTCCGGAGGGACATTTTGAGTACCTGGTGATGCCTTTTGGGCTCACTAATGCCCCTTCTGTCTTCCAGTGCTTCATGAACGATATTTTCCGAGATTTTGTCGATAAATTTTTGATTATCTATCTGGATGATATTTTGATCTTCTCCAAGGATTGGGATTCTCATGTGGAACATATTCGGACTGTGTTCCGGATCTTGAGGGAGAATTCCCTGTATGTCAAAGGATCTAAATGCCTTTTTGGAGTACAGAGGATTTCTTTTTTGGGATTTATTTTGTCCCCGTCAACTATTGAAATGGACCCGGCCAAGGTATGGGCCATTTACGATTGGGTTCAGCCCACTTCTTTGAAGGCCCTCCAGAAGTTTTTGGGTTTTGCTAACTTTTATCGGAAATTTATAGCAAAATTTTCTAGTATTGCCAAGCCATTGACTGATTTGACTAAGAAGGGTGCTGATGTGTTAAATTGGTCTCCGGAGGCTGTTTCTTCCTTTCAGGAGCTGAAGCGAAGATTCACCTCCGCCCCGGTTTTGCGGCAACCTGATGTCTCACTTCCGTTCCAGGTAGAGGTGGATGCTTCTGAGATTGGTGCAGGAGCTGTTTTGTCCCAAAAGGATCCTGTAACATCTAAAATGAATCCCTGTGCTTTCTTTTCCCGAAAGTTCTCTCCATCTGAACGTAACTATGATGTGGGGAATCGGGAACTGTTGGCCATGAAATGGGCATTTGAGGAGTGGAGACATTGGTTGGAGGGAGCTAAGCATCAAGTCGTGGTCCTCACTGACCACAAGAATTTGATTTACCTAGAGTCGGCTAAGCGCTTGAACCCTAGACAGGCTAGGTGGGCCTTGTTTTTTACACGTTTTGATTTTGTGGTTTCTTTTCTTCCTGGAACTAAGAATGTCAAGGCAGATGCCCTCTCTAGGAGCTTCTTTGCTGATTCTCCTGTGGTGACCAAGCCTGCTACCATCTTAGGCGAAGGGGTAGTTCTTTCTGCCATCTCGCCCGTTTTGAGACGTGCTCTGGAAGAGCTCCAGGAGGACAAACCTGAGCGTTGTCCCAGTGGAAAGTTGTATGTTCCTGACCAGTGGAAGAAGAGAGTGATGTCTGAAGTTCATTGCTCTGCTTTGGCTGGTCATCCAGGTATTTTTGGTACTAGAGATCTGGTGAGTCGGTCTTTTTGGTGGCCCTCCTTGTCTCGTGATGTCAGGAATTTTGTGCAGTCCTGTGGGACGTGCTCCCGGTCTAAATCGTGTTCTCGCTCTAGTGGGTTGTTGATGCCTTTGCCTGTCCCCAAGAGGCCATGGACCCATATTTCAATGGATTTCATCTCTGATATGCCTGTCTCTCAAAGGATGACTTATTTGGGTGATTTGTGATAGGTTCTCTAAGATGGTTCATCTTGTACCACTCCCTAAGTTGCCGTCTTCCTCTGAGTTGGTGCCCCTGTTTTTGCAACAGGTGGTTCGCTTGCACGGGATTCCTGAGAACATTGTATCTGACAGAGGAGTTCAGTTCGTGTCTAGATTTTGGAGAACTTTCTGTTCTAAGCTGGGAATTCAGTTGTCCTTCTCCTCTGCTTTTCACCCTCAGACCAATGGGCAGACAGAGAGAACAAACCAGACCTTGGAGTCATATTTGAGATGTTTTATTTCTGCTGATCAGGATGATTGGGTTTCATTTTTGCCCTTGGCCGAATTTGCTTTAAATAATATAGCTAGTTCTGCCACTTTGATGTCACCTTTTTTTTGTAACTTTGGGTTTCATCCTCGATTTTCTTCAGGGCAGGTGGAGCCATCTGCCTGCCCAGGTGTTGACACTGTGGTGGAGAGAATGCACCAGATCTGGGACCAAGTGGTGGATAAGTTATCTCTCTCCCAGGAAAAGGCCCAGCGGTTTTCCAACCGACACAGGACCATTGGTCCCCAGTTTAAGGTTGGTGATATGGTTTGGTTATCATCAAAAAATATTGCTATGAAGGTGGCTTCTCCTAAGCTTAAGCCTAGATTTATTGGACCTTACAAGATTTTGGAGATTATTAACCCGGTCTCTTTTCGTTTGGCTCTTCCTGTCACATTTAAAATCCATAATGTGTTCCATAAATCTTTGTTGAAGAGGTTTGTTGAACCTGTTGTTCCGGGGGTGGCACCTCCAGACCCTGTATTGGTTGAAGGTAACATGGAATATGAGGTAGAGAAAGTACTGGATTCCCATCTGGCTAGACGGAGACTCCAGTATTTGGTTAAGTGGAAGGGTTATGGTCAGGAGGATAATTCCTGGGTCTCTGCCTCTGATATTCATGCCAAAAGATTGGTGCGTGCCTTTCATCGGGCTCACCCTGATCGCCCTGGTGGCGTGGTTGAGGGTTCGGTGACCCCTCCTCAAGGGGGAGGTACTGTTGTGAGTTCATTTTCCCCTTCACTACTGAGGCCCGAGGAACTCCCTCTTCTGGTAAAGAAAGGTAGTGAGCCTGATTATCAAACACCTGAGCCTAATGATGATGACTGGCTGAGTGGAGTTACTGACTGGATATAAGGCTGCCAACGCCCTTCTGCCCTGCGGGTGATTTCTCTGTGGGATCCTTGGAGACCAGTCTGAATTCCTGCTCTTCTAAAGCTAAGTTTTCTGCTCGGCTTTTTGCATTTGTGCTTTAACTTTGTTTTGCTTTGTTTTTCTGGATTTCTGCCATTCCCTGCTGGGGTGAGCTGAATTCCTTTAGCTCTGTCTTCTGAAAATACCTGAGTGCTGATTTAGTTTTTGAAGCCTAGCTGCTTCAGGGTCTTTTTCCATATCAGCTTGTTGGCTTATGTCTTTGATAGGGTTTTGGCAGATTGCAGACAGCAACCTTCCTTTCCTGTTCTGTTTAGTTAGCTTGGGCCCCATCGTTTGCTCAGCCTATCTTTCTATCTGTGTGAGTGTTTTTTCATCTTGCTTCACCATCATTATATGTTGGGGGCTGCCTTTTACTTTGGGGTCTGCTCTGGGGCAGTTTAGATTTCCTTTTCTGTCTTTAGGCTATTTAGCTCTCCGGCTGTGATCGAGGGGTCTAGGGCACCGTAGGAACCCCCCACGGCTACTGCTAGTTGTGTTGATAGGTTCAGGGGTCTGCAATCTGATAGTTGCCAACTTCTCTGGTTTTCTGGACGTAGCTTCTATTTTTGTGTCTGCCTCCTACGGTGACTCAACCATAACAGGGGAGAGAATGTCTGCGCCACAAGCCAATGCAGCAGCGGACGCCGCTGCCAACCCCGTGGTCCCGCCAGGAGGAGCACCCGCCGCAGCGGTCCCCATAATGCCGCTATCCATGCCCTACATACCGAGAGCGGCCTGGCTACTGCAGTACTCGAGTGAGTCCCACACCCTGAGTGAATTTAAAGAAAGACTGTGCAGCTTGTTTAAAGTTTACCCTCTGTCTGAAGACCAGAAAATGAATATCCTGATTGGACAGCTAACGGGTGCAGCACTGAGAGAAGTGAAAGCCTGGCAGGACACTGTTGCAAAGGTCCTGGCCTAACTGAGGAGCACTTTTGACACCCGCACTGCAGCTGAAATTAAGATGCGGTTCTTTGGCTGTAAACAGAGGGCGCAGGACAGTATCAGGGACTATGCCCTCAACCTGCAGGAGGCGCTGCGAGCAGTTAAGCAAGTTGACTCTGATAGTGTGAAAGAAGAAGACAAATTGTTAAAGGAGCAGTTCATCGAAGGACTCCTGTCCAGTACCCACAGAGGACAGTTACGCATCATTACCCTGCAAAACCCTGATTTGAACTTTGCTGATTTTAAGGACAGGGCTATCCGGGTACTGCAGGAATCCTCTGACAGCCGTCCAGCGCCCCCTAGGCGCCCAGCGATCACCTACCATCAGGAAGCTACATCCTTTCCTTCCATCCTTGTGGAGGCTGATGCCCAGACCCTGGATAAAGATCCAACAGAGGAGCTGCGTCTTCAGGTCCAGGAGCTGACCAAAGGAATGGCTGCACTCACCAGAACCGTGCAGTCCCTGCAGGATTCCTCCAAAGAAAAGGTCCAGCTTGCTTCCAGTCCAGAGGATGTCCCGTGGCTCCAGAGGATGTCCCATGGCTCCAGAGGAGGAGAACCCCGCCACTTCGAGGAAGGAACAACGATCGCTACGACCAGAAAGGACGTCCCATCTGTCGCCGCTGTTACAAGGCAGGTCATCTTGCAAGGTACTGTCCTTTAAACGAGCAACCCCTGGGGCAGAGGGCCAACCCCCCAGGAGTAGGTTCAGCAGGCCCAAAGAACTGGAGAGCCAAGTATGTGGGAGGGAGACCGATCCTTCCTGTAGTGATTGACGGCATCCCCATGAACACTTTGCTGGACACTGGCTGCCAGGTGACCACTATGCCGTATATTTTGTACAAGAGGTACTGGGCTGATTCTGAACTCACCCATGGCCCAACTGATGAACTAACAGTAGTTGTTAGTAATGGTCATACCTTGCCACAGATTGGATGTAAGGAAATTACTGTTAAAGTGGGCCGGGTGGAGCTAAAATCACAAGGTCTGATAATTGTTGATATTGATCGACGTGAATGTAATCCCATGATGACTCTTGGTACAAATGTAATTTAAAACTGTCTGTCCGAGGTTATTGTCTTGTTGCAACAGGTGGCGGAGACTGCTGGTTCCGGAGAACAAAGAGTCCTGCAGTAGGAGATCCGAGCCCTGATGCAAAGGCAAAAGGTAGAACTCTCTGGTGGAGAGATTGGCAGCGTCAGAGTGAGTGATGCTTTTCCCATTGTAATACCCCCCAGATGTGAAATGTTGGTTTGGTGTCGGGCAGCCATAGGGCTCAGAGGGCAGGATTACCAGGCATTGGTAGAACCAGTATACTCCGATAGCAGGCCCACTGTCCTGACAGCCAGAGGGGTGGTTGATGTACAAAAGGGGAGAGTACCTGTACGCCTTCTGAATTGTGGGGAGGAGGAAGCCACAATACCTCCGTACGCCACAGTTGCTAAACTGCTCACTGTTAATAACAACTCATTGCAGGCAGCAGAGCCTTTGGTCTCATCCGATCCGGTGGAGGACAATGGCCCTGTGAAGCAGCTAGAAGAGTGGTGCCAGCAACTGCAGGTGGGAACTGACTCTACACCTTCATACCAGAGAAATGGGGTTTACAGAGTGACACAAGAGTATGAGCGGGTATTCAGTAAACACCCACTAGATTTTGGGCAGGCAAAAGGGGTCCAACATCATATCCCCACCGGAGACCATCCACCCATAAAGAAGAGGTACAGACCTATACCCCCAACACAGTACCAATGTGCTAAGAGTATGTTGAAAGAGATGAAGGAAGCTGGGGTCATTAGGGACAGTTTTAGAGTTTTAGCCCATTTGCAGCTCCAATAGTGTTTGTAAAGAAAAAGGATGGTACTATGAGAATGTGTGTTGATTACAGGAAAATTACCAGTATCACACATAAAGATGCCTACCCATTGCCTAGAATTGAAAAGTCATTAGCTGCACTTAAGGGAGTTCAATTATATGCCATTTGGGCTCTGCACTGCTCCATGAACCTTTCAACGGCTGATGGAGTGTTGCCTGGGACACATGAACTTTGAAACAGTCTTGTTGTACCTGGATGATGTCATTGTTTTCTCCAAGACCTATGAAGAGCATCTGGAACACCTGACCGAAGTGTTTGAAGCTTTGTCCAATTTTGGCCTGAAAGTGAAGCCTTCAAAATTCCACCTCCTGAAGCCTAAGGTACAGTACCTCTTTCATGTGGTCAGTGCGGAAGGTGTGGCACCAGATCCTGACAAGGTCACGGTCATCCGGGACTGGATGAAGCCCAACAACCTCCATGAAGTACGCCAATTCCTGGGACTGGTAGGCTACTACCGGAGATTCATCAAAGGCTTTACTGAAATAGCCACCCCGATGCAAAACCTTCTGGTGGGACAGTCCAAGAAAGGCAAGCAGAAGAATTCCACATTTGAATGGACTGAAGAGTTGGAGAGGTCTTTCACCAGATTGAAGATGGCTCTCACAGGTGACGAAGTTCTGGTCTACCCAGATTATGACAAACCCTTTGTGCTGTACACAGATGCCAGCAACGTGGGATTAGGAGCAGTACTGTCACAGGTACAGAATGGAAAAGAGAGAGTGATCTCCTACGCCAGCAGGAAGCTGCGTCCCACTGAGAGGAACCCTGATAATTACAGTTCTTTTAAGCTGGAGTTCCTTGCCATAGTCTGGGCTGTCACCGAAAGGTTCAGGCATTACCTAGCTTCGGCCAAATTTACAATCTTCACAGACAACAACCCGTTGACCCACTTGGATACTGCCAAGCTAGGAGCACTGGAGCAGCGATGGATGGCTCGGTCATCCAATTATGAGTTTACCATCAAGTACCGGGCAGGGCTCAAGAATGCCAATGCTGATGCGCTATCCAGGATGCCTAATCTGCCAGATGCAGGAGAAGACCCTGAGGCTCTGGAAGAGGTAGAATTGCCTCCCTTCCACCGGCCACTGGCGGCCCAACGTGCTCAAGGAGTGAGAAACAGGCGGCCTGGCTTGAAGGAAGTCACTCTGAATTCGTTGCCCCATCATGATTGGGCAGAAGCGCAAGATAATGACCCTGCAGTCCGCCTGGTGAAAGAACTGCTGACACAAGGTGACTCACGCCCAGAGCTGAATGCTCCTGAAGAAACTCATCAGTTGTGGAAGGAAAGAGGTCGGCTGTTCATTTATGAAGGGAAGCTGTGTTGGAGGAGTATCAGTGCCCGCACACATGAGCTGGTCTGGCAGGTGGTGGTCCCAAAGAGAGATGCATCAATGGTCCTAGGAGCATACCACAATGGAGCTGGACACTTTGGTTGGAAGAAGTTGGAAACATTGCTCCGATAGAGGTTCTACTGGACTGGCATGCGGAAGGCCATTGAGAGGTGGTGCTGGGAGTGTGGACAGTGTAACCTGCGCAGAAAGGAGAGAGACAGCCAGAGAGCTCCCTTACAGCCAATCATCACCAAACAGCCCCTGGAGTTGGTAGCCCTAGACCATGTGAAGCTGGTTCCAAGCCAGTCAGGCTACCTCTATGCCCTTACCATTGTGGACCACTATTCAAGATTCCTGGTGGTGGTGCCCGTCAAAGATCTAACGGCCAGGACAGCGGCAGAGCCTTCCAACAGCACTTCTGTAGGCCACATGGGTATCCTGAAAGAGTACTCATAGATCAAGGTCCAGCTTTCAAAGCAGAAGTGTTCCATGAGTTCTGCAACTTGTATGGTTGTAAGAAGATCCGGACAACACCTTATCACCCACAGACCAATGGCATGTGCGAGAAGATGAACCAGGTAGTGATTGATTTACTGAAGACATTGCCCTTGGAGGAGAGAAATCTGTGGCCAGAAAAGTTACCCGATCTTGTAGATCTCTACAACCATATCCCAGTGAACTCTAGCAACTGTACCCCAGCCTACCTGATGAGAGCAAGGCCTGGTAAGCTGCTTTTTGACTTGGACATGGGAGTCCTGACGCCTGAAGTAACGTCACCAGATGCTGACTGGGACAAGGAGAGGCAGCAGCAGTACAGAAGGGTACAGGAGTGTGTGGAGAAGAGTCTGGCTCAGGCAAGGCAGAAGTAGGAGAGACTTTATAACCAAAATGCACCTGCTGTTCCTTTTTCGCCGGGAGAACAAGTTCTCAAGAGAAAAAGAAGACTGCATAAGCTGGATGATCAATGGGAAGAGGAGCCCTATACAATTCTGCCCTCGAACTTTGATAATGCCAAAGTATGCCTTGTTAGCAAAGATGGAGGAGAGACCTCAGCAGCGATATGCAGGGATCACTTGAAGTTATGCCCTGACAAGGTTGAAAGAAAAAGAGGGCGGATCGGATAACATCCAACCTACAGAGGAAGAAAAGACAGTAAGTACCGTGCTGGGAGAGTTCCCTGCGAATTGGACTAGAGTTAATGATGCAATTGTGGTGCCGGTGTTGTTATTTCCCCAAGTAGAAGCACAGGAGAATAGGACTCAAGAAGACCTTGAAGATCGAGAAAATCAGGCAACAGAGGCCACACCAGCAGTGGAGCCAGAGAACCCTCGCCCTGCCAGTGGTGAACCTGTTATGCCCATGGTGAGTCCAAGAGTTACTAGACAATCTAGAATTCCTGTGCCATGTGGAACACCCAGTAGTGTATCCAGTACATTACCCACTGCACCAGTCTTACACAGATCTACCCGCACCACATAAGGCATACTACCAGTTAGATATCGTATATAAAGTAATGTAATTGTTGAAAATGTGTAAATATGTAACTGTTTTTCAAGTTTTGTACCTACAGGTGACCTGTAAGAGTTCTCTTTGGTTTGTTTTATGGACACTGAACCACAGGACTTGTGTGTGGTCAAAAAAAACTTTTAGCATTTGCCCAGGGATGGACCTTGGACATTGATGCTGGACTTATCATAGGACCATTTTTGAGCTCTTGGTTTTTGTACATTTTTCTCTTTTTCAAATCTTGTACAATTATTGTTGTTTAAATGTTTATATGTTGTTTTTCATGTTTTTGTTCAGCCCAGGAGTGCTGACTTTCACTAGGGGGGAATGTGGCGCCCCCAGGGGTATGGTTGCCACACTGGCTTTGCCTTCCTCCAGGGGAGGGTAATGCCAGGCTTGGAAGTAGTGATCGGTCTCTCCAGCAGTTAACCTAATGCATGCAACACAGTTCCACTCCGGGCCAGCAGGGGGAACTCTGAACCAGGATTCTGTAAAGGGGTGTCCTCTGAGGGCCAGAAGGGAAAGAGATCAGATAGTCTGCGGAGGGTGAAGTGTGCAGATGGGAGGTGCGAAGATGAGAGGTTGAGCTGCAGAAGGCAAGCTCCCTCAGCTTGAGAGCGCACAGAGCTGGAGACTGGAGTCCACGGTGGTACGGATACTGATGGTCCTACCACAGATACCAGAGGAGTAGGAGGCTTTAAATGCCCTGCTCCCAGCAAAAACTTGGGACACATCAGCAATTGACTAGTGAGCCAGGACTCAGGAGAGGAGTCCCCGAGAGAGGCTACAGCTGTCTGTCATACAAGTAAAGTTCTAGGAACATCTGAAGAGAGGCATTTCAGAGTAACTAAGTACTGGAGTGCTTCACACTACAAAGCGCTAGGAAGGAGACTGCACTGCCCTTCTGCTGAGAGAGAATCCTGATCTGCTTCCAGGCTGACCTGCTCCAATACCATCTGTCATCAGGACTCTGGACTGCATATACTCAGTAAAGGTACAGAAACTACAACCGCTGTCTCTTGTCTGTTCCCTATGCTTTCGGCACTGCTACATCTCCGTGCCAGCTACATCTACACTGCCCTGGGACTACAGCTCCACCTGTGGGGAGGTTTACCATCTAAGTTGCCCATACCATCAGTCCCAGTGGATCTGTATGCAGTGTTGGCCTAACATCATATTTGCCAAACACCACGGGTGGCGTCACAAACTATCCTACCATTAACTACATCTCCCCATTGCTTGGGCGCCCAGGGCCACAGACCGGGTCACCGCTGCTGTGACACATCCCCCTGACACTGGCCTGGTACCGAGTACCCCACAGTCCTGGGAGGGCGACCCACTTTATGGTAGTGGTAAATTTAGGTCTATTTTTTTTAGTTTGTTTGTGAAAATATCTGAAATGTGGTGTTAGGCGTCAAGTTTCCCCCACTGCACAGGGGGAATCTCAAGCCATGTCATCTGCGGTCTCCCATTCTTCTGCAGCCGCAGAGACCTGGGTTCCAGCATCTTGCTCAGGCTAATGCTATGCATTTGGTTGCTGCTGCCGCCCCAGGTTCAGCTATAACATTCTGCATTAGTCAGCGGCGAGCAGACGCTCCTGGGACTAAGTCCTGCTTATATCCATCTGAGCAGGCCCGAGAGACGACCGCTCATTGGTGGTCGGAGGTCACAAGCTCAGGTCCTCAAGTAGCTCAGATTGGGCCATCAGGAAGGTCCCGGAAGGCTGCAGTTAAAAAAGGATCGCACAGCCGTGCGCTAGTGTAGACAATATGGAGTGTGTATTGTATGCACGTATGAATATCTCTGGTGACTGACTCATTATGAAACCCCTACCCTTGGTACGCATGTGTTGATCAGCCGTGTCAGGTAGTGCCTTGGCTGATAGTGCAGGTAGGAGGCAGAGTCAAGCCTTAGCTTCAGCTCCAAGTAGTGGCTTTGCCTGTATGCTACTGATCACTTGGTCTGCACTCCATAGTAGCCATCATCTATTAGTGGCATTCGCAGGTGCGACGCCGTGCGCCTAGTGGGTCTAGAGAGGCTCTTACCCTGCGTCTTTGGGGCAGAGTCTTGTGACCGCACACTAGCGCTGATTCAGCTGTGCCATGTGACAGTTAACAGGGTACGGTATCTGTGTTATGCGGTACCCTGGCTCTGTGAAGCAACAGAGCCCGTCGCTACTACACACTGGGTGGAGTTTAACCCACTTGTATCCAGAGTGATACTGCCATTTAGTGTCCGCCAGTACTGAGCAGCAGTTAACATCTATGCACTATGGACCACGGGCTGCGAATGCACCTTATTATCATCTCTTTATTATTTGGTGCGTTCCGCCAGCCCTAACATTTGATGAAAATTTTGCAATTTTCAAACTTTTAATTTTTGTGCTCTTAAACCAGAGAGTTTTATCACTCAAAATAGTTAATAATAAACATTTGTCACATGTATTCTTTACATCACCTTCATTTTTTAAACATAATCTTTTTTCTGTTAGGAAGTTAAGTGTTAAAAGTTTTTCAGCAACTTCTCATTTTTCCAACACAATTTACAAAACTATTTTTTTAGGGACCACCTCCCGTTTTAAGTGACTTTGAGGGGACTGAGTGAATTAAAATACCCAAAAGTGTCACCATTTTAAAAACTGCTCCCCCTCAAAGTGCTGAAAACCACATTCAAGAAGTTCAGTGCTTCATAGGAATAAAAGCAATGTGGGAGGAAAAAATAATAAATAAATATTATAATATAAATAAATATTAAATTTTCAGACAAAAATGTTGATTTAGCCCCAAATTTTTCATTTAATAAGGGTAACTATTGTTTGGACACGCTGCCGAGCTCCAAAAGGAAGGAGCGGCGTGGTCTGTAAGTTGCGTTTGGAGAGCCCTTGAAATGGCTAAACAGTGGAAACCCTTGACATGTGACACCATTTTGGAAACTACACACCTCTAGGAGTTTATATAGAGGTGAGGAGAGCACCTTGAATCCCCATGTGTGTCACAGAATTTTGTAACACTGAGCCTTGAAAATATAAAAAAATCAATTTTTCACAAAAAATGTTGCTTTAGCCCCAAATTTTTCATTTTCACAAGAGGCACCTTGAGAAAGAGGCGAAACGCGTGTCGGTGGCGGCGCTGCATTTGTCCTGTTTGATTGAAGATGGGTAAGCACAATTGCGCTTGATTTTCTGGTCTTTTCATTCAGATTGCGCACCTGTTTGTGACCTCCTCTAACTTTAGAGTTTCTAATAATTGGCCCATCATTATTGCATGCACTAAGCACTTTATATATATTTTGTTCTGGACAAAAGCAGCTTCTATTACCGGATCCTTTATTCGTGTATTTTATACATTGTTATGTCATAATTTTTGATGTGGTAAATAAATTGTATTTCTATCTACATGGGACGTGTACTCCGTTTTTTTCGATGTAATACAAATGCTCAACATGTGGATCCTAAATGTGGTTTGGGCACACTGGGGCTCAGAAGAGAGGGGCATTTGGATTTGGGAGTGCAGTATTCTTTTTGGAGGAGCCATTTCGCTTTTCCAGAGCCTTTGTGTTATCAGTAACGTGGAAGACCCATATATTTCCGTTAACAGATGACTGACCTAAGTGAATTTTTTTTTGTGTGGATTGAGTTGAAACTTTTACTGGTAATATTTTACATAACATTTTGGATCACATTTATCCTGTGCTCTACGTGGAACACTTACATCAGGATTTCCATCTAAATCTTCAAATGACTATATTCAAATGAAATCCCTGAGGGATCCATACACTATAATGAGACAGCAGAGTTACTCTGCACTCCCTCTGGCCTCTGTTCAGTTGTGCACTTTTTAGATGTGCACAAAACTGTGGTGGACTGCCCTGTTATGCACGTTTAAAAAGACGACACCACTGGATCATAAGCCAGATGGCGTTTACAGTATCCTGAGTATTCCATCTGAATCACGTATTTGAGATTTACAAGGAAACCACAGTGTAAGCGCTCAGCGCAGAGTGCAGGATAAATGTGAACCAAGTCTAGACAGAATAAATTAATCAACATCAGGTCAAGAATTGTTTTTCTTGATTTTTACGCCATTATTCGTTTGGTAAAAGTGATTACACAGCTTTATTCTTCTGGCCGCTGCGATTACAGGGATATCAGATTTATGTTTTGTTTTTATGTTTTGCAGCTTTTGCAAAATATGAACAATTTTTTAAAAAGTATATATTTTTCATCACTATATTCTGCGAGCTATGGCTACTTTGTTTCTCCACTGATGAAGCTGTATGGCGGCTTTTGTTTGTGGGACAAGAGGTTACCATTTTTATTTACATTCGACTTTTTTTAATTACGTTTTATTTCACTTTATCTTGGGGATATGATGGAAAAGTAAAATTTTCTGCAAAGTTTTTGGGTTTTTTTACGTTGTTTACTGATGGGTTGACAAGTGGGACAATTTTATATTTCAGATCCTTCCGGAAGCGGCGATACGAAATATACATACTTTGCTTATTTTATATTTTACATTAAATATATGCATTTATTGGTACAATATTTTTTTCATCTTTTTGCTCTTGATTTTGTGATTTTTAAAAAAATATTTTTAAAAACTTTATTTTTGCTATTTTAACTTGTCCCTCTATGGGACATCGACTTTCACTGCCCTGATCGCTTATCTAATACCTCTGCAATGCTTTTTTATTGCAGAGCATTAGATCAGGCAATCACACATAGGGAGGAGGCATGTCAGCTCCTGCTCTGAGTAGGAACTTACAGACCACCATACCTATGTGACTCCGTGGTCATCTTTTAACCAGAGGTCAGCCTGGAGACCATCAGCACAATGCAATCGCAATTCGGAACACAGAGGGAGCGCCTTTCTTCTGCTATGACAGCAGCATCGGAGGAGCAACATCCCGCAATCTGTGCTACCACCGATCGTGAACGTTTCTGCAGGGTGTCAGCCATAATATATAGCACTGACACCCATTGATGATTGTGCCAGCTCTGCAAGTCAACCGATGCAATCTTCCTGCCGTACAACGGTTTGCGGGAACACACCCGCCTTTTCATCTAAACTGGTCAATGGACAACTTGACCACTTTTATGATGAACACTGAACCAAAGAGTGCAAGGCAAAAAGTAAAAAATATATATAATAATAATGCTCACCTCGCTTCATGAAGTCCAGTGACTAGTCCTCTGTAGCTCTTCTTTCCCCTTCCCTCATTGAGCACATCCTCTTCAACCTCTTTACTCCATTCCTGAAGAAAAGAGGAGCTGTGGAGAGCCAGACAGTGGGATGTGGGTTTGGTGCGATGGGTGAGCCGTGAGGTCTGCATAACTCGCAGATTGACTCATTTCTACAGAGGACAATGTGCTGCCAAGAACAATGATTTTGTTAAGCCACCCAAAATTTCTTTTTATTCGTCAAATCAGCGCTTGCTTATTTGTTGGGTGTTCTGCAACCTGTTTACCCTGCATGATTTTTCGAGCATTCTTAGTAATGCTCATTTCTCAATAATTGTGTAGTGTAAATACATCCTAGGTCTGTGTACAAAAGGGGATCTGATTGTTAAGATCAAAAATCTCAGTTCTTTGGTACTACAACAGAAAGACCATTCCCACAGATTACATTGAATGTTGCTTTGAGCCACTGTAGCTTCCTTTAGAGTACAGACTAGCATAGTTGAATGCAACATCCTTACAGTGAAAAAAAATGTAAAACCTTAAAGCCTATTGACATCCTGCATGTGTAAACAAAAATATTTTTTAATGTTTTGATGAATACTTTTTGTTCGTAAACTTGCACTAGGTCTCAGTCTGCATTCTTCGTTCCTTAATTTGTTTTTAAACCCCTGATGTGCAGTTTGCTACCTGATATAAATTCCGAATTTTCCTTTGAGAGAGTGTTTTTATTGGCTGAAAAATCAGCACAGCTTCTATCCTTCACTCCTTTCCTCTACATATGCATCCCTCATTTTTTAGTCTGTTTTCTCTGCCCTCCCTCAATGATAGATGGTTCCCTACTCCATGCTGTGAAAATCTGTGTACATGCCATAAGTGACATGTGAACCCTGCACCCAATCAGCACCGGTGTCACTGTCCCTGCCTTCGGACGTATATGTAATGAAGAGGAGGTGAGAGCTGTGGCTGGCCTCTCATTTCCTCTTGTTTACTTATATGTCCGAATGCAGGGACAGTGACGCCAGTTCTGATTGGGTGCAGGGCTCACGTGTTATAACCGCACGTGAGCCCCAGGATTACAAGTACTGATACCACTGGAATGGCACTCACACCATAGGTGAGTATAAGCTTTTTTATTTTCACAGGGGCAAACATTCAGATCACGAGTGGTTGTCTTAGTATTATGATTATTATTATTATTATTTATATAGCACCATTGATTCCATGGTGCTGTACATGAGAAGGGGTTACATACAAATTACAGATATCACTTACAGTAAACAAACTAACAATGACAGACTGATACAGAGGGGAGAGGACCCTGCCCTTTCGGGCTTACATGCTACAGGATGGTGAGGAAGGAGAAAGTAGGTTGGTGGGTTGCAGCAGTTTCGGTGTTGGTTGAGGTGAGATCACCGGTAGTGGTGCGAGAAAGGAGGTAGCGGGGTCATTGCAGGCTGTAGGCTTTCTTGAAGAGGTAGTTTAGTAGTGGGCAACCCCTTTAATATAGCATTTAAAGTAAAACACCAAAAACTACATCAAACTCCCTTGGCTACATCTGGTCTTAGGATACTATGATGCATATTTACATAGTTTGTATTATCTACATTCTAAAAGAACAACCACATTTCAAATATCTACTCCTCATCTTCTGCCATCCATCTTGCGATCCACCTTATGTTGGCATTTTTCCTGAGAATACTATGATCTTATCGAAATTTCTCTTTGCACTCATGGTACAGAGATATATACGGTATCTTTCCTGTATCTTTGTACTCTGTATTCTACTCTCAAAAATTGTACCTAATGAAAGCCAAATTTTCTAAAGCTAGTGCACCATAGGCTATTACATTTTATTTTTATATGTGTGTTTGTATTTTCTCAGTATGTCTAGTAGATAAGTATTGAAATAAAACAAAATGTATTCTTCCACATCAGTGCACTCCTTGAAACTGATAACATATTAAATTTAGAAAAATGGATAGTTCTACAATTCTCCTGCTAACTCAATTTTCTTCTTTATTGACCTTGGACATGACCATTGTATGTACCCAACTGTAGTGGTCATGCTAGTTCATTTTTTTGTTGCTGCTCCTTATTACCATGGTGGGTTCCTAAAAGTTTTGCAAGTGCTGATTCCTCAGTCAAACCAGTTATTAGTAAGCAGTACAGAACCAGTTTATGTGCACCAGAATGTATGTTATCCTATTGTTGTTTCTGCCCTAATGTTGCATGCAAATTGTGACCGGTCTGACATTCACTATACATGGTAGCGTTGTCAGTGTGCACAAAGCTGCAAGTGGTCATCAGACATGTATCCCCAGACTCACTGCTAAGTGGTTATGAGGGCACGGATTGAATAAATAATGTAAGATGATATGCTTAGAAACTTTTAAAACATAACGAGAATAGTGGATCAGACATTAGCATTGTTCCCCTACAGCACTAAAGTCCTAGGCTTGAATCCAACTAGAAGCAACATCTGTCTGCATGGAGTTTGTATGTTCTTGCTGTGCATAATAAAGCTTACTCCCACACTCCAAAAAATGTCAATTCCAAAAATGTTTGGACACTGTAAATATAAAGAAAACAAAAATGCAAATGATTTGGAAATCTCATATAGCCATTGTAGGAAAGTACGAGGTAAGGTCCTGAATGGTAAATATGTGTCGGTAATGTAAGCTGTACCCGTAACAGTAGGTTACTGAGAGGGTTTAATGTATCTGGATTTGGGGTCTGGGTTTTTAGAGTCACTGAAAGAACCTGGCTGGGAAAAGTTGATCCCATAATAAAGTCCAGGGTTTACAGGCCTATTAGCAGCTGGGTTAGCTCAGTAGTGTGGAGTTTGTTGAGAATGCAGCAAGGCAGAACTGCTGGTTAGTCTGCAAGAGAGGGGTGGTGGAGCCAAAGAAGTATTTGTTTGGTGAACACATTTAATACGTTTGAGCTGCTGCTGGTAATACCAAGATTGGTGAGACTACTACATTTACGGTATGTTGTTTCATTGTGCCTTAAGAACATGACTATGTTATCCGTTGATACTGAAGGAAGGCTGTTTTCATTTTGGAGCTGTAAAGTTTATGACTGACCACACATAAACAACATGCTGTTTTGGTTTAAAACCCTGTGCCATTTGTATCCAAGCGGCTACCCGAGAGTGTACACCCCTTACAACATATTTTATTCACAAGGGAATATAGAGCACAGATCAGAAGATTATCATTGGACTTTTTTCCATTTCATTTGAAAAAAATTAACCTATTCAGAAACTGAAGGCAGCAATAGAAAAGTTGGGTCCAGGCCATGTCTACCGTTATGTAGCATCTGCTTTTCTTTTTTACAACAGTATATAAACATCTGGGGCATAAAGAGACCAGTTTCTGTACCTTTGGGAGAGGAATGTTGTCCCATCTAGTGTGATGCACTAGAGATTTCCAAATCATTCTTGTATACTTTACATTTTCCACAGCATCCCAAATTTTTTAAAATTGGGATGGTACTTAATGATAGAATAAATGGCTTTATATTGGGGCAAGTGCAAATGGGTGTATTTTTGGTCTGAGTGCGGTCTGACAAAATATCTGATCACACTCGGACTAATATTCGCCTATGGAGCCACGCACATGTCCGAATTTTTCCTTAGACATAGTCTGTCCAAGGAAAACATTGCAACATACCCGAGTTTGATCCGATACTCAGATTGCACTCAGCCATGCAAGTCAGTGAGTCCATGGAAACCATCAGACTGCACTCGGATGACATCTCCACGGACTGATAGAAAGGAGAAGATGGAGAAATCTTTTTCTCCATCTTGTCCTCATGGAGAGAATCGGATCACACTATGATCATACTCTGATGAAACTCTGATCAGAGTTTTACCAGCGTATTATTTGCATAATTGACCCGATTCTCTTGGATGAGAGAATATATGGTCCTCTGCACCTGACCTTGGCTGATGTGTGTATATATATGAGATAGGGAATTTAGATAGTAAGCACTATTGGTAACAGGAACTAAGATGATCTGTACAGATATACTGTATATGAAAAAAATAAATTAAGGAAAGTGTTCACACTTTCGTGCTTTAGTTTTTCCATGGTTATGTTATGACAATTCAATGAGTAGAAAATATGAATATGCAGGTAGGCAGCAATGTTTAAGAATGCACTACTAAGGCTGGTTTCACATTAGCGCTTTTGTGCGCAGCGCATCGTGCGCACCCGTGCGCATGCGCACTGCGCACCTATACTTAACATGACGTGCGCATGGTCTTGCGCATACTTGCGTTTTCGTGCGCATGCGTTTTTTTGTCTTTTGCGCCAGGCGCGCCAGACGCAACATGTTGCATTTTTGGTTCCGCCCTGTCTCGTCAAAAAAACGCATGCGCACGCTTGCGCACGGAATGCGCAAAAACACCACATTGGAGCCTATGGGAACGCATGCGTGCGCATGGTCTTGCGCACGCTTGCGTTTTTTTGCGCATGCGTTTTTGAGTTAAACAAGTCTAGAATGTTCTCTAGACAATGGAAAAAACGTCACACTTAAAAACGCATGCGCATAAAAAACGCCAACGCATGCAAAAAACGCATGTAAAACGCAAACAACGCTGCGTTTTTTTTACACATCAGCGTGCGCATGACGTTAAAAAAACGCGCGTTTGTTTTGCGTTTTTCTTTGCGTTTTTTATGCGCCCGATGCGCTGCGCAAAAAAACGCTAATGTGAAACTAGCCTAAGATTCAGCATGCATCACTTACTTTAACTAACAAGCCCCAACGATTCACAGAAAGACAGTGCTACAGTGAGAAATATGGAGAACATTCTGACAGTGGCTGAATTTAAATCGACTTGCTGGTTAGAAACCGCTCCGACCACAATCAGTAAAGATGTAATATATTTTACAGCATGTAATTAAATATGTAAGTCGCCACAAAAGTCAAAGAAGTGTGTTGTATTGTAATATCAATCGCTTCCCAAGAGGAAACATAGATTTCACATATTCCTATTCTTGAATGCATATTTTCTAAAAACACAATTCTTCACAGGTAACAACATGAAAGGCTAATCTTTTCAAATGGGACCCGTCAATAAATAGATCCACAATCTTAGAAATCGAAGAGCAAATGAGGTGAGTCTGTTTAACCCCTTAAGCCCCAAGGGTGGTTTGCACGTTAATGACCGGGCCATTTTTTACAATTCTGACCACTGCCCCTTTATGAGGTAATAACTCTGAAACACTTCCATGGATCCCGATGATTCTGACATTGTTTTCTCATGACATATTGTACTTCATATTAGTGGTAAAATTTAATTCAAATAACTTGCGTTTATTTGTGAAAAAAATGGAAATTTGGCGAAAATTTTGAAAATTTCGCAATTTTCCAACTTTGAATTTTTATGCCCTTAAATCACAGAGATACGGCACACAAAAAACTTGATAAGTAACATTTGCCACATGTTTACTTTACATCAGCACAATTTTGGAACCAAAATTTTTTTTTGTTAGGAAGTTATAAGGGTTAAAAATTGACCAGCGATTTCTCATTTTTGCAACACCATTTTATTTTTACGGACCACATCACATTTGAAGCCACTTTGAGGGGTCTATATGATAGAAAATACCCAAAAGTGATGCCATTCTAAAAACTGCACCCCTTAAGGTGCTCAAAACCACATTCAAAAAATGTATTAACCCTTTAGGTGCGTCACAGGAATTTTTTGAATATTTAAAAAAAAAATGAACATTTAACTTTTTTTCACAAAAAAAATAATTCAGGTTCAATTTTTTTTATTTTACCAAGGGTAACAGGAGAAATTGGACTGCAAAATTTATTGTGCAATTTGTCCTGAGTACGCTGATACCTGATATGTGGGGGGGAACCACTGTTCAGAAGGGAAGGAGCGCCGTTTGACTTGATCAATGCAAAATTGGCTGGAATTCTGATCGGATGCCATGTCACGTTTGGAGAGCCCCTAATGTACCTAAACAGTGGAAACTCCCCACAAATGACACCATTTTGGAAACTAGACCCCCCAAGGAACTTATCTAGACATGTGGTGAGAACTTTGAACCCCCAAGGGCTTCACAGAAGTTTATAATATACAGCCGTACAATTAAAAAATCATATTTTTTCCACAAAAATGATCTTTTCACCCTCAATTCTTATTTTTCCAAGGGTAACAGGACCCTAAAAGTTATTGTGCAATTTGTCCTGAGTATGCTGATACCCCACATGTGGGGGTAGACCACTATTTGGGTGCATGGCAGAGCTCGGAAGGGAAGCAGCGCCATTTGACGTTTTTGGCTGGAATTGAGATCGGACACATGTCGCGTTTGGAAAGCCACTGATGTACCAAAACAGTGGAAACCCCCACAAATGACACCATTTTGGAAACTAGACCCCCCCAAGGAACTTATCTAGATGTGTGGTGAGCACTTTGACCCCTCCAGTGCTTCACAGAAGTTTATAACGCCCGGGCGTGAAAATAAAAAAATCGTATTTTTTCCACAAACATGATCTTTTAGTCCCCATTTTTTTTATTTTCCCAAGGGTAACAGGAGAAATCGGACCCCAAAAGTTGTTGTCCAATTTGTCCTGAGTACGCTGACACCCCATATGTGGGAGAAAACTACTGTATGGGCACACGTCGGGTCTCGGAAGGGAAGTAGTGACGTTTTGGAATGCAGACTTTGATGGAATGGTCTGCGGGTGTCATGTACATTTGGAGAGCCCCTAATGTACAGACATATGTAAAAGTTTGGGCACCCCTATTAATGTTAACCTTTTTTCTTTATAACAATTTTGTTTTTTGCAACAGCTATTTCAGTTTCATATATCTAATAACTGATGGACTCAGTTATATTTCTGGATTCAAATGAGGTTTATTGTACTAACAGAAAATGTGCAATCTGCATTTAAACAAAATTTGACCGGTGCAAAAGTATGGGCACCCTTATCATTTTCTTGATTTGAACACTCCTAACTACTTTTTACTGACTTCCTGGTTTTGTAACCTCATTGAGCTTTGAACTTCATAGCCAGGTGTATCAAATCATGAGAAAAGGTATTTAAGGTGGCCACTTGCAAGTAGTTCTCCTATTTGATTCTCCTATGAAGAGTGGCATCATGGGCTCCTCAAAACAACTCTCAAATGATCTGAAAACAAAGATTATTCAACATAGCTTTTCAGGGGAAGAATACAAAAAGTTGTCTCAGAGATTTAACCTGTCAGTTTCCACTGTGAGGAACATAGTAAGGAAATGGAAGAACACAGGTACAGTTCTTGTTAAGCCCAGAAGTGGCAGGCCAAGAAAAATATCAGAAAGGCAGAGAAGAAGAATGGTGACAACAGTCAAGGGCAATCCACAGACCACCTCCAAAGACCTGCAGCATCATCTTGCTGCAGATGGTGTCACTGTGCATCGGTCAGCAATACAGCGCACTTTGCACAAGGAGAAGCTGTATGGGAGAGTGATGCGAAAGAAGCTGTTTCTGCAAGCACGGCACAAACAGAGTCGCCTGAGGTATGCAAAAGCACATTTGGACAAGCCAGTTACATTTTGGAAGAAGGTCCTGTGGACTGATGAAACAAAGATTGAGTTGTTTGGTCATACAAAAAGGCGTTATGCATGGAGGCTAAAAAACACAGCATTCCAAGAAAAACACTTGCTACCCACAGTAAAATTTGGTGGAGGTTCCATCATGCTTTGGGGCTGTGTGGCCAATGCCGGCACCCGGAATCTTGTTAAAGTTGAGGGTCGCATGGATTCAACTCAGTATCAGCAGATTCTTGATAATAATGTGCAAGAATCAGTGACGAAGTTGAAGTTACGCAGGGGATGGATATTTCAGCAAGACAATGATCCAAAACACCGCTCCAAATCTACTCAGGCATTCATGCAGAGGAACAATTACAATGTTCTGGAATGGCCATCCCAGTCCCCAGACCTGAATATCATTGAACATCTGTGGGATGATTTGAAGCGGGCTGTCCATGCTCGGCGACCATCAAACTTAACTGAACTGGAATTGTTTTGTAAACAGGAATGGTCACAAATACCTTCATCCAGGAACTCATTAATAGCTACAGGAAGTGACTAGAGGCTGTTATTTTTGCAAAAGGAGGATCTACGAAATATTAATGTCACTTTTATGTTGAGGTGCCCATACTTTTGCACCGGTCAAATTTTGTTAAAATGCAGATTGCACATTTTCTGTTAGTACAATAAACCTCATTTGAATCCAGAAATATAACTGAGTCCATCAGTTATTAGATATATGAAACTGAAATAGCTGTTGTAAAAACCAAAATTGTGTGGTGAGCACTTTGAACCCCCAAGTGCTTTACAGAAGTTTATAACGCCCGGGCGTGAAAATAAAAAGATCATTTTTTTCCACAAAAATGATATTTTTGCCCCCAATTTTTTATTTTCCAAAGGGTAACAGGAGAAATTGGACCCCAAAAGTTGTTTTGCAATTTGTCCTGAGTAGACTGATACCCCATATGTGGGGGTAAAACACTGATTGGGCGCATGGCAGAGCTTGGAAGGGAAGGACCACCACTTGACTTTTTCAACTCAGAATTGGCTGGAATTGAGATCAGACACCATGTTGCATTTGGAGAGCACCTGATGTGCCCAAACAGTGGAAACCCCCAATTCTAACTCCAACCCTAACCCCAACACACCCCTAACCCTAATCTCAGCCCTAACCCTAGCCCTAACCCTACCCCTAGCCCTAACCCTAATGGAAAAATGGAAATAAATACTTTTTTTTATTTTATTATTTTTCCCTAAGGGGGTGATAACGGGGGGTTTGATTTACTATTTATGGCGGTTTTTATGTTTGGCAGCTGTCGCTCGCTAAAAGAGCATTTTTATTGTAAAAATATTTTTTGCATCACCACATATTGAGAGCTATAATTTTTCCATATTTTGACCCACTGAGTCATGTGAGTTCTTATTTTTTGCGGGACGAGTTGACGTTTTTATTGGTACCATTTTCGGGCACGTGACTTTTTTGATCGCTTTTTATTCCAATTTTTGGGACGCAGAATGAACAAAAACCAGCGTTTCATGAATTTCTTTTGGGGGGGTGCGTTTACACCGTTCCGCGTGCGATAAAATTGATAAAGCGGCTTTATTCTTCGGGTCAGTACGGTTACAGCGATACCTCATTTAGGTCGTTTTTATGTTTTGTCGGTTTTATGCAATGAAAACTATTTTATATAAAAAATAATTATTTTTGCATCGCTTTATTCTGCGAGCTATAACTTTTTTATTTTTTCGCTGATGATGCTGTATGGTAGCTCGTTTTTTGCAGGACAAGATGACGTTTTCAGCGGTACCATGGATATTTATATGTGTCTTTTTGATCGTGCGTTATTGCACTTTTTGTTCGGCGGTATGATAATAAATCATTATTTTTTGCTTCGTTTTTTATTTTTATTTTTTAAGGGGTTCACTAATGGGGTTAACTAATGGGACAATTTTATAGGGCAGGTCGTTACGGATGCGGCGATACCAAATATGTGCACTTTTTTTTATTATTTTTTTTATTTCCAATAAATGAATTTATTGGGGGAATATTTTTTTTTTTTCTAATTTATTTGGCGATTTTTTTAAAAAATTATTTTAACACTTTTTTTTTAACTTTATTACATTGTCCCAGGTGGGACATCACAGTCCTGTGACAGATCGCTGATCTGTCACATCACAGATCACTGTGACAGATCAGCGATCTGTCACAGGCAGTGCAGCAGGCTTGGTAAATTTAAAAAAGTACATTTTCTTTCTCATTAATGTACACTCTGCACCCCCATCTTGACTGAAAAAAACAGAAATGTAGACATTTTTGCCAGTTTATTAAAAAAAGAAAAACTGAAATATGACATGGTCATAAATATTCAGACCCTTTGCTCAGACATTCATATTTAAGTCACATGCTGTCCATATCCTTGTGATCCTCCTTGAAATGGTTCTACTCCTTCATTGGAGTTCAGCTGTGTTGAATTAAACTGATAGGACTTGATTTGTAAAGACACACACCTGTCTATATAAGACCTCACATCTCACAGTGCCTGTCAGACCAAATAAGAATCATGAGGTCAAAGGTACTGGCCAAGGAGCTCAGAGACAGAATGTCACGGGGGCTTAGTTCAACTAAGGCTGAAATACCCGGGGCCCCTGTGGTGTCCCTTTACTAGGGGAAACCCTGTCTGACCCTCAACCCAGGGTTTTTGCTGAAGGTGCAAATGCCTGAGCCTCCGACCTTTCCTTATCTCCTGCTCAGCCCTGCACTTAACCCTCCACCCTCCACCCAGTGAGAAGTCACCACCAAAGCTCCCACACAAATAATGACAGACAGGGAGAACTTAAACTGCACTGCGCCGCACACACACAGGAATAAACAGTAATGTGAACAGGGCACAACTAAACACAAATATGGGAAGGAGAAAGGATAACGACGGATCATACGACACCAGATATGAATCTCTCTCTCTTGAACACCTCCACTCCAGACCGGAACCACTTGGTATGAAACACAAGCTATAATCGGCGACGCCCATAGGCCAGCATGACTATTTAAAGACCGTGGGCGTGACTAACCATCCAACCTGGTCTCCAGCAGGATTAACCCCCGAGAGCCTGAAGATCAGGCCGGCGCCACTGAGGCTATAGTGGCTGGAGGTGGAACTACCTCTGCCTGCCGGATGCTGTGGTGTGAACAGCGTCCGACATGACAGTACCCCGTCTTCTACGAGGGACCCCAGGGCCCTCAAGACTCATAGGACCCGGCTTGTCCGGATGACGACGGTGAAAAGAACTGACCAGCCGATCCGCATGTATGTCTGAGGCTGGAACCCAAGACCTCTCCTCTGGACCATACCCCCGCCAGTGCACCAAATACTGAAGAGTACGGCGTACTACACGAGAGTCCACTACCTTGGCGACCTCGAACTCTAACTCGCCATCCACCATGACTGGAGGTGGCATCGGCGTTGTGTCCACAGAGCCTACCACCTTTTTCAATAAAGCCCTGTGAAACACGTTGTGTATCTTGTACACTGCGGGAAGTTCCAACCGATAAGCCACTGGGTTAATGATGGCAGAAATCCTAAAAGGCCCAATAAACCTTGGACCCAGTTTTAAAGAAGGGATTTTGAGTTTTATGTTCTTCGTAGCTAACCACACCCATTCACCCACACACAGGTCCGGACCTGGCACGCGTCTACTGTCAGCCACCCGTTTGTACCTGGCACTCATGCTCAACAAACGCTGTTTCACCCGCCTCCAGACTGATGACAATTGGGCTCCTAGCTGATCCTCCTCCGGGACACCCCCGGAGTCACCCTGACGTAAGGTACAAAACTGAGGATGTTGACCGTACACACAAAAGAATGGAGACTCTCCTGATGACTCTTGGCGGTGATTATTTAATGCGAATTCGGCCAGAGGAAGGAAAGTAGACCACTCCTCCTGGTTGTCGGACACAAAGCATCGTAAATACTGTTCAAGATTTTGGTTCATGCGCTCAGTTTGTCCATTAGACTGTGGATGAAACGCCGATGAATGTGACAACTTGATCCCCAACCTTGAGCAAAAAGCTTTCCAAAACCTCGCCACAAATTGCGTACCCCTATCAGATACTATGTCAGACGGTACTCCGTGGAGTCTGACCACCTCCTTCACAAATACCTGAGCCAACGTCTTAGCATTGGGCAAAGAAGACAACGCCACAAAATGCGCCATCTTAGAAAAACGGTCAACCACCACCAGGATGACCGTGTTCCCTGCCGAGGCTGGCAAGTCAGTGATAAAATCCATGGAGATTTCTGTCCATGGCCTATTGGGTACCCCCAGAGGCTGTAGCGTGCCAGCAGGACGGGTTCGGGGTGACTTAGCCCTAGCGCACGTGATGCAAGCTGCCACGTACGAGACCACGTCCTGCCGGATTTTGGGCCACCAGAAACGACGCGATACCAGCTCTAAGGTGCCCTTCACCCCTGGGTGACCAGCCAGTACCGAATCGTGGTGTTCCTTCAACACCTTAGGCCGAAGATGCAGGGGTACAAATGATTTGTTGGCGGGAAGTCCTGGTGGTACCTCCTCTTGGGCCTCGGCAATCTCCGCCTCTACCTCAGTCGTGAGAGCCGAGACCACTACCCCTTTCTGGAGGATGGGTACCGGCTCTTCCCGAGGTTCTCCCCCCGGAAAACACCTAGACAAAGCATCCGCCTTGGTGTTTTTAGCCCCGGGACGGTACGTCACAAGAAAATTGAAACGAGTAAAAAACAATGCCCAGCGAGCCTGCCTAGGAGACAGACGCTTGGCCGACTCCAGGTAGAGCAGATTCTTATGGTCGGTGATAACTGTGACCTGGTGAGCCGCCCCCTCCAAGAAGTGTCGCCATTCCTCAAAAGCCAGCTTGATGGCCAACAACTCCCTGTTGCCGATATCATAATTCCGTTCGGCCGGCGACAACTTCTTGGAGAAGTAGGCGCATGGATGCATCTCGCTCAAGGACGAGCCTTGAGACAGTACTGCCCCCACTCCCACCTCCGACGCATCAACCTCTACCACAAAAGGTTTAGACACGTCTGGTTGCACCAGAATGGGGGCTGAAGCAAAACTATTCTTCAGACGCTCAAATGCACGTATAGCCACCTCAGGCCAGTTCGCCAGATCGGCACCCTTTTTTGTCATGTCCGTGAGCGGTTTGGCGACAGTCGAAAAGTGTTTTATAAATTTCCTATAATAATTCGCAAACCCCAGGAACCGCTGGAGTGCTTTCAGACTCTCCGGCCTCTCCCATTGCAACACCGCTTGCACCTTAGCGGTGTCCATTTTAAAACCAGCTGCGGACACAATATATCCCAAAAAGGGCAACTCCTGGACAAAAAATAAACATTTTTCCAGCTTAGCATAGAGCTGGTTCTTCCGGAGCAACTGTAACACCTGCCTAACATGCTGCAAATGAGTGTCCCGATCGCTAGAATAAATGAGGATATCATCCAGGTATACAATCACAAATCTCCCCAGGACATGAGCAAAGACATCATTAATAAAATGTTGGAAAACGGCAGGCGCGGTGGTCAACCCAAACGGCATAACCAGACTCTCAAAATGACCCTCAGGAGTGTTAAACGCCGTCTTCCACTCATCCCCCTGACGGACCCTTATGAGGTTATACGCCCCCCTGAGGTCCAGCTTGGAAAACCATTTTGCCCCCGCTACCTGGTTGAACAAATCCGGGATCAACGGCATTGGGTAGGGATCACGGATAGTAATCTGGTTTAACTCTCGGAAATCCAGACACGGGCGTAACCCCCCATCTTTCTTCTTAATGAAGAAAAACCCCGCGGCTACAGGCGAGGACGAAGGCCGGATGTGACCTTTGCTCAGACTCTCCGCGATGTAGTCTTTCAGAGCTTGTCTCTCAGGGCCAGAAATATTAAACATCCTGGCCTTAGGTAATTTGGCCCCGGGTTTTAGCCTAATAGCACAGTCATAGGCTCTATGTGGAGGCAGTTCTGAGCAACCCTTCTCAGAGAAAACATCCGCGAAATCCTGCAAAGCCTCCGGCAGGCTGGGCGTCACGGCGGACACACATGTGGCCAAGCAATTGTCTTGGCAGAAACCACTCCATTGTACTATGTCCTGAGTTTTCCAATCAATTACCGGGTTGTGCCTGGACAGCCATGGAAAACCCAGGACCATTTGAGCTGGGAGATTACGGAGGACCCTACATGTAACCGACTCAGAATGTAGGACCCCAATGTGGAGTTTCACCTCTGCCACAAACTCAGTAATCTCCCCTTGAGGGAGGGGAACAGCATTAATGGTCACCACCTGTATGGGGTGAGGAAGTTTTTCAATCTTAAACCCGGCGGTGTGTGCAAACTCCTCATCTATGAGATTGGTGGCGGAACCGCTATCCACAAACACTGATATAGGTAGCTCTCTGCCGGCGACAATAACCTTGGCAGGGAGCATACATTGAGATACCATCATGGAGGATATGCATACGCTCAGTTGGGTCTCCTCCATACCCTCTGAGCTTAACAGTTTTCCGCCGGTGTGACCCTCTTAGGTAGTACCGGGCAAACGTTAACATAATGACCACCTTTACCACAGTAGAAACATGCTCCGGACTTCCGGACTCCCGGAGCGCGAGGCTGAACCTGTGCCACGCCAGCAATCTGCATAGGTTCAGGGGACTCATCTACTTCAACCACACCTGCACCTCTGTTTTCCCCCAGAGGTAGCGTCTCCTGTGCCCCCTGACGAAAACGGCGATCAATACGTATCACCAAACTCATGGCAGACTCCAATGATGCCGGAGTCTCATACATCAGGAGGGCTTGTTTCACCCTCCCTGATACCCCATGAATAAACTGGCTCCGCAGTGCTGGGTCATTCCACTGTGTGTCTACAGCCCAGCGGCGAAATTCCGAACAATAGTCTTCTGCCAAGCGCTCCCCCTGGCGGAGGGCGCGGATTTTAGATTCCGCTAGAGCCAATCGGTCAGGGTCATCGTAAATGAGCCCGAGGGCAGAAAAAACATTATCGACCGAATGAAATGTAGCAGAGTCAGGTGGTAAGGAAAATGCCCATGCTTGGGGGTCACCACTCAGTAATGACAACACCAGCCCTACTCGCTGGGCCTCATTACCTGAGGATATTGGCCGCATGCGGAAGTATAATTTGCAGGCCTCCCGAAATACGACAAATTTGCTGCGATCGCCTGAAAATCGTTCTGGCAGCGGAAACTTCGGCTCTGCACCGATACCTGCAGATGCCGTTTGCACCTTTGCTACTACCAGGCCCTGCTGCTGAACTGCCCCATTCAACTCGGAGACCTGTATGGACAGCGCCGCCAACTGGCGGGTTATGGAATCCATGGGATCCATGGACTCCTGAAAAAATGTGGGCCGATTATAATGTCACGGGGGCTTAGTTCAACTAAGGCTGAAATACCCGGGGCCCCTGTGGTGTCCCTTTACTAGGGGAAACCCTGTCTGACCCTCAACCCAGGGTTTTTGCTGAAGGTGCAAATGCCTGAGCCTCCGACCTTTCCTTATCTCCTGCTCAGCCCTGCACTTAACCCTCCACCCTCCACCCAGTGAGAAGTCACCACCAAAGCTCCCACACAAATAATGACAGACAGGGAGAACTTAAACTGCACTGCGCCGCACACACACAGGAATAAACAGTAATGTGAACAGGGCACAACTAAACACAAATATGGGAAGGAGAAAGGATAACGACGGATCATACGACACCAGATATGAATCTCTCTCTCTTGAACACCTCCACTCCAGACCGGAACCACTTGGTATGAAACACAAGCTATAATCGGCGACGCCCATAGGCCAGCATGACTATTTAAAGACCGTGGGCGTGACTAACCATCCAACCTGGTCTCCAGCAGGATTAACCCCCGAGAGCCTGAAGATCAGGCCGGCGCCACTGAGGCTATAGTGGCTGGAGGTGGAACTACCTCTGCCTGCCGGATGCTGTGGTGTGAACAGCGTCCGACATGACACAGAATTGTGGCAAGGCACAGATCTGGTCAAGGTTACAAAAAAAATTCTGCAGTGCTCAAGGTTCCTAAGAGCAGAGTGGCCTCCATAATCCATAAATGGCGGAGATAGGACATGATGTCGGGGGGGGGGACCAGAGCTGACAGGGGCTGCATGCCGGGACCGGATACAGATAAAGCAGATGGCGCTCACCTTCTTGGAGTATAATCCATCTGGCATGACACTGTAAATACATCAGCAACGATTCCATCTGCCTCAGTTGAGGAGGCATGGTTGTCAAAATGATTGGAAAACTAAAGCAAAACTTGCTGCTGGCCTGCCTTGTAATAAGCTCAGTGACTGTGTTCTACTTGGGTCAACACGCAATGGAGTGCCACCACCGAATAGAGGAGCGCAGTCAGCCTGTCAAAATGGAAAGCCTGAAAGCAACACTAAGAACTGAGCAAAGAGCAAACTCTAGTTTTGCATATAGCAAGGACATGTCATTAATATTTATTGGAGGAGTACCTCACAGTGGAACTACACTAATGCATGCCATGCTCGATGCCCATCCTGAGATTCGATGTGGAGAAGAGACTAGAGTTATTCCACGAATTTTAGCTGTCAAACAGATGTGGGCCCGATCTAGCAAAGAGAATATCCACCTGGATGAGGCTGGTGTTACAGATGAAGTACTAGATGCAGCCATGCAGGCTTTTTTCCTGGAAATAATAGTTAAACATGGATTACCTGCACCGTACTTGTGTAACAAAGACCCATTTGCTTTAAAGTCACTATCTTATTTAGCCAAAATATTTCCCAATGCCAAATTTGTCTTGATGGTAAGAGATGGATGTGTTCTGTGCACTCGATGAGTTCGCGTTAGCTTCGTTAGGCGAAGCTAACGCAAAACGCGCGTTGGGGACTTACGCTTCACAAGGTTGTGTGTTTCTTATTTATATGCACTCTGCACTTTATGGCTAGCGGCCATTCCTACTATATGTTTATTGGCGATGTTAACAAGCTTGGGTCACTGTTGACTGCATTACTTGTTATTTTTTTGCTATACCTAGGTCACATGAGTTACATTTTGGTTACATCTCCATATATTATACTGGTCTATATACACCATACCAATTTAGTGCATCTCCATCAGCTATTGCATGCTATATATATTTTTTCTATGTGGGCACTGGCTCAATATACTGTATGTAGATCTGAGTGTACCTTTTTTGATAATTTTGTAGTGTGAATAATTTTTCTGGGAAACCTTAGTGAAATTTTATGTGTTTTCACTATATGCACTTTATATATATTTCTTCGGCCATCAATGCAGAGTATATATAAGGCTCCATTTCAACCTATTGAGCAGGTCATTATTTTTGCACGGGTATTGTACCGCTATTGTTTTGCACTTGTATATATGTCCCATGCTCTTTTATAGTGCCTACGTGTTATATAGTAGTATATACATATGAACCTTGTGAGTGTATATTGGACATGTATCTCCTTTTAAATTTATTTTATGTTTTTGCTATTTCATATTAATAAAGGCTATTTATTTTATGGCTAAGGCTGTGTGCACACGCTGCGGATTCCGCTGCGTTTCCGCAGCGGTTTTGGCCGCTGCGGACCCGCAGCAGCTTTAGCTGCGGTGTACAGTACCATTCAAATGAATGGTAAAAAAAAAACCGCTGTGCTGACGTTGCGGAAAAATCCGCGCAGATTTGCTGCGGTTTTGAAACCGCAGAAAGAATTGACATGTCAATTCTTTCTGCGGAATCCGCAGCGGGTTCCTATCTCCACCATTGTGGAGATGGTGAATCCGCAGGACCAAACCGCAGGCAAAACCGCAGATAATCCGCAGGTCTTTTGACCTGCGGATTATCTGCGGTTTTTGCAAAATCAGTGCGGATTAATCCGCAGCGGATTCCGCAGCGTCTGCACACACCCTTAAACTTCTTGTGCCTCATTGGATGTTGCATGTGTCAGATAAACAGGTCTCATTTTACAATGTGGACCACAACCCCGGGTAGAAATATGGTGAACAATCGTCCCACCCTAAATCTTCAGCTTCTCACAATAAGACCTTACCCCTATGTGTACTAGAGCATTACTAGAGGTTCATATTGCAGAGGGCATGCACCCATGTGTACACACACACACACACACATATATATATATATTTTTTTTTTTATAAAATTATATGGTAAAATGAATAGCGTTATTCTATAACCTACATCTTGTCCAGCAAAAAAAGACAAGCCGGAAAAAAAGTAAAAAGTTATGACTCTTCCAAGAAAAGGTAGAAGGAACAGTAAACAGATGAAAATTGTCCACTGCTGGAAGAGGTTAAAATCTACTGCGTAGTTATCAACTACATTTGTCTCTTGCTATTACTTTATTCATTGTTGTTTTACATTATCTGTACATTGCGCGAGAACAAAAATACATTTCATCTAGTTTGTACTCTTTACATGAGTTGATTTATGCTTTTCTGTTATAGCTTTGTTGTGCTTCCAGCTGTGTCTCTCTTCATATAGCTGATGCTTTTTCACTACCCACATATCAGCTCTCTATGTTGACCTCTGTCTATCATACCTGCCTGACCCTGCACTGCCTGAACACACTCAACACAGCAGGAGAAAGAATGGGAGTGACAGCCTGTCAAATGTGATCACGGGACTGATGAGAGGGAGGAAAGCAGCAGTTGGACAGGACCCCAGCTGCAAGAATAAACTCATCTGTTGCAGGGCAAGGAGAGATGAGAGCGTTGCTCTCATTAAGTTTTTTTTACTCCATCTCTCAGTTCTCAGAGAGTCTAGCAAATTGATTGTTGTAAGATGCTTTAATATCAGCATAGAATGCTAAACTGGTAAACCTTTTTAGAAATAAAAATAATTTTTCTTCATAGATAGAAATTGTCAAGGTAAGGAGTGTAGGATCATTTTTCCAAATTTATGTGATTGGAAATGAGTTCCAATGGTCAGAACAGCTATCTCTGCTGGTTTTCTCTATCTGAGAGCAGAGATCACAAAGTTAGTGATGAGCGAACATGCTCGCCACTACTCGTTACTCGCCCGAGCATTGCTATACTCGCGGTATTCGGCGAGCACCAAGCATTTCCAGGATTATTCGGCAGGAGCTCGGGTCTCCGCCCTGCAATATTGACGCTTCTTAGAAATCTAATCACCACGCAGGGATTGTCTGCCATGCACTGTAACGCCGCAGCCATCTTTGTTGTGATATTACAGTGATTGGCTGGTCGCACAGCATCACCAGGGGTATTAGAGACCAGATACTGCCCTGCTCATCACAGTCACAACCGGAATTAGACAGTGTAGGGAGAGTTGCTGCTGAGATAGGGACAGATTTGAGCTTTTATTAGTTAGTCTGGGTATACCATTATAGAATCCACAAATACAGCTAAACCAACAGCCCTTCTAGGACTAATTACAGGGTTTATAGATTGGTGTGCTAGGTAGGCAGGGAGTGTAGGTGTGTATATAGATATTATTGCATACATCCAAAGGGTCCATTACTGTCTGCTGCTGACTATTACATATATACCTAGCTCCAGGTATCAGTGGCTCTGAATATATTTTTTTTTTGCACCTCAATCCTGATAATTTTATTCCAAAGCAATCCAGAGCCCTTTTATTGTCTCCATTTGCTTGTTGACACTGCAGACTATGGCCAGATCCTTTTAATACTACAACATGAAAATCCAGCAATTTTAAACGGATTTGTCTGTGCCAGGCCTCCAAACTGAGTGCACAGAAAATTCTGGCATTTTTTCTGGTACTGTAGTATTTTTTGGAGTGTCTTCTAACATTTTTGGACACCATTTTTCTGCCCAAAAATTTTTTAGCTGGCAAAAATATATTTATGTAGCAAAAAAGTTATTTAGTGAGCCCGTAAACTGCGCCAAAGTTCCCAACGCTTATGGGTCCCTACACTAAACTAAATGGCAAATCCTCAAGGTCTCCAAAAATTCAATTTTAAACAGCAGACAAAAAGGCAGCAACACTTACCTGCCCAGATCTAGGAACAAATGCACTGCAGGGTCTGGTCTCGTATGAGGGGTGTTCACTTTGGGATGCATTGAGGGTGTGCTGGCCAGCCCGCCTAATCGAATAGTAGGGGGCGTGACTAATAGGCTGTGAACCTGACACTATGCAGTACCATTATGTGAACAGTGCCCTATGCGGCAATTATTGTGCAATTGTATACTGGGCAGTCACCCCCTCCCGGAATTTGTGGGTGGAGAGTGGCTGTTAATCTGGTATTTTGCACTTGTGTTGCTAACATCTTGCTTTATGGGCTGGCTGCACCCTGCAGTGCATTTGTTCCTAGATCTGGGCAGGTAATTGTTACTGCCTTTTTGTCTGCTGTTTAAAAAAAAAATGATTTAGCTTGACTAAAAATATTTATCTGGCAAAAATATTGATCTGCCTCAAAAATATTTACTTACAGTTTATATATTTAATACTGTGTTTTGTCCACCACACACAGCGCATATCATTGCGCTAAATATTTTACAATTTTAGTCCTCCAAAGAATTTTTTTCGCAGTGTCATAGCCAACTTATTGACACAAGTTTTGTGGCCAAAAAAAAATACATGCCAAATATTGAAGAGTGTGGTATCTCAGTCAAACGCCATATTTATCTGTGGCCTACATATTGTACCATTTCAGGGCTACATTCCCCTGTATTTTCTGTCTTTTGGTACCCTAGAAACATCTCTGGGAGGGGGTTGCGGCAAAAAAGCTTGGTTTTCGCATAGACTAACATTAGGCTCGTTACTCGAGTCGAGTACCCGAGTATTACAATTTGCTCGACATGAACAACGAGCACCCAAGCATTTTAGTGCTCGCTCATCACTAGTCGTTATCTTGCCATTTTATGGTTTTTCATGGCTGTCATACGAAAAGTCTAAAGGTAAGGGGGATTGATTGTGGTAATGGGGGAATTAAAACAGATATAGGCACAATTAGAATGCCAATAGATCAGTCATTTGGGATCCATGGCCCCCAAAGGCTTAACAGAAAAATGAAGCTTTCTCCCGTTTCTTTGAATAATCCATCAACATTAACAATGTCTATTGTATAGGGAATATTCAAGGTTCCTGATATCTCTGTGCTTTGATTTAAATTATGTGTGTTTTTTGTCTGCTTGTAGCTGAAGATTTCTTTTTCTTATGGTTATTCATGAAATTTATGTATGATATGTGTGATATGGGATTCTTCTGTGACAATCATATGAGGACCCCTCTGGTGTCAGGATAAACACTTATGAACACTTCATCTTGAACTCCATATTATTGTTTGATACAGTAATAATAGTGTTGTTCATGTACTCTTGTATATATAGTTGTTTATATTATTTGCACATGTGCACTATAATTATATGTTTTTTTGAAATGCTGCACTTTATAATACTATACTATAACAGTAAAGTCCGGGCCCCCCCTCTTGTGCTTCTGCTCTCTGGGTCCCTCACAATAGTGAGGGCAGTAATGCTCTGATGGCGGTCCTGTCCATGCATAAAAGTATAAAATAAAGACTCAGACACATCACGGAAAGTTTAAATAGTGGGAAGTTTATTATATGTTTTATTATATATTATTTATTATATTATATTTATACATTGTGTATGTATATACATATCATTATATATTTATTATATTCAATTATATTATAATTATTTATTATATGCTGGTTACCTTCCATCACACACAAAGAGCACACAGCAGCACTTAGGACAGGAAAAAACCCCAGTGGTGGAAACCTGTAGGAAAACCATGGCTGCTGTACTACTGCCCTTCCTCTGTGTCTAGTATATAGTGTACCTATGAGTACAGTATATGGGGTGTCTGTATGTTGCCTATGTACAGTGGGATGGGCTTTTTCTGTGTGTGACTATTAAGCATAGTAGCATAGTAACATAGAATTTAAGGTTGAAGGGAGACTTTAAGTCCATCAAGTTCAACCTATAGTCTAACATGTTGATCCAGAGGAAGGCAAAAAAAACCCATGCGGCAAACAGCGCCGCATTGGGGAAAAAAACTTCTTCCTGACTCCACATACGGCAATCAGATTAGTTCCCTGGATCAACACCCTATCAAGGAATCTACAGTGCTGTGCAAATTAATTGGGACAAAGCATTTTTTTAAGTAAAATCGTAAGTTGGTTACCAGTCAGTGATTCAACCAGTTTTAACTGCTTTGAACAGGTGTGTTAGGCGTCAGATTTCTGGCTCTGCACAGCAGGAATCCAGAGCCATACATTCAGCGGTCTCCCATTCCGCTCCGACCACTCAGGGCCCTGCTCGGCAATCACGGCAAGCCAGGCGTGCTGCTCAGACTTGTTCTGTGAGCCTGGATGTTGCTGCCACCTCCGGTGCAGCAATAGTAGCGCAACCTGTTCAGCAGGGAGCCGCTCCAGAGGCTAAGTCCTCGTGCCATGCTACTGGGCATGCCCGCAACTTGACCTCTAACTGGAGAGCAGGGGTCACATGCTCAGGTCCTGCGTCGGATCTGATTGGTCCTTCCCAAAGTACTGGAAGGTCCCGGAAGCGCATGGCTATAAAAAGCTTGCATGGCGGCTCGGCCATGCGCTAGTGTAGCATATTATGCTGTGTGTGTATGGTGATGGATGCATGGACTTGTGACTGACTTATTAAGAAACCCCTTCCCTCTGATAATACGAATGGTGACAGAGTGTTGGTTAGTCAGCGCCAGATTGTGGCAAGCTACATGCCACTGTGCCTCCTGCACTACACACTAGCGTCCGACGGTGTCCGGCCTTCCGGCGCCGTCGTGCAGCGGCTATAGTTACTGCCGTGCTGCAGTAGCAGCGTCCATTGGCGGTTGCGGCTGCAACGCCACTCGCTGGTCATCCTGTGAGGCTAACAGGGACAGCATCCTTACATTCTTTATTGTAAGGCGACTCTGTGTCTTAACAGAGCCGCTCTTAGCGTTCGGGTGACGTTAACCCGAGCGCAGTACTTTACCTTTTGGTGCATCTGCCATTGTCCAGCAGCGGTCTTACCATCTACCGCACGGTGGACCCCGGGCGGCGAACGCAACTCTTATTATTTATATCTGATGTTTTCTGCCGACCCTAACAAGGTGTGAGTGCCTGTTCAAAGCAGTTAAAACTGGTTTGAATCACTGACTGGTAGCCAACTTACGATTTTACTTAAAAAAATGCTTTGTCCCAATTAATTTGCACAGCACTGTAGTGTATATACCCTGTAACATTATACTTTCAAGAAAGGCATCCAGACCCTTCTTAAATTTTAGTAGTGAATCACTCATTACAACATCATAAGGCAGAGAGTTCCATAGTCTCACTGCTCTTACAGTAAAGAATCCGCGTCTGTGATTAGGATTAAACCTTCTTTACTCCAGACGTAGAGGATGTCCCCTTGTCTGCGTCACAGGTCTAGGAGTAAAAAGATCATTAGAAAGGTCTTTGTACTGTCCCCGCATATATTTATACATTGTAATAAAATCACCCCTAAGCCTTCGATTTTCCAGACTAAATAACCCCAAGTGTAATAACCTGTCTTCGTATTGCAGACCCCCCAGTTCCCTAATAACCTTGGTTGCTCTTCTCTGCATCCGCTCTAGTTCAGCTATGTCTTTCTTATACACCATACCTGCATACTTCTCTACTTTCTTCAGTTCTTCATCCTTCATATCTTGTAGCTGTTCTTCTAAGACCGGCAGCCATGTTCCCCTTCCAGCCATGTTCTTCTCCTTGTAGGTCCTGCAGCTCTGTTTCCAGGCATTAGATATTCACATCTTCCTCCTTCTTGCATGGGTTGATGTTACAGAGAGAGCAGGGTAGGGCATTAGTCCTCCTGAACCAACGGATTGCCCAGCTGTGATGGATATTCCTCTCTCTCTTCCATGCCCAGTGGTCAGGGTCTTGTGCCATGATCTAGAATAAAATAAGTGATTATACTCAGAGTGAAAAGGGCATATGCCACCATTAATCATAATCCAATTTGCATATATTTTAGGCCTGATGATACTGGTGTGATGACTGAAAATCCATGGCAGAATGACTTTATAATCACTTATTAAATTTTTCTTGCTTGACATTAAAACAAACATTTCATGAGTCCAGCTATGGCTGCACTCATAAAATGCTCTGCCTAATATCAGGATTACACGACCATTTTGACGTGGCTTTTCAGAGTAAGTACAAGCGCCTCATCAGGTCTAAGGGATTTATGTAAGCATACTGTTTATATTGTGATATCTATTTACTAATCAGCTTTATAATATTGTTTCTATTGCTAACCAGATCACAAGTGTCCCGATCCACCCAAGCCCAAAATCTCATCCTGGTGAGCAGAACATTGCGGAATTGTAGCAGTCGGTCCTTCTTCATCCTCCACGTCCATCCAGGACCCCAGCGGTAGATCTCCTGTTGATAGGGCACATCTTCTTCCTCAAACTGGTTGGCTAAAAACGTTGGAGGGAAGAGAAATGAAACCAAATAAATTACTATTGTAATAGTTCCACTTCAGCAGGGTCGGACTCGGGTGTCTGGGGCCCACCAGGGGAATAGACTCTAGGGGCCCACCCTACAGGTATATGCAAATATCTGTCAGTCGTTTAGCCATAGTGGAGCATCGGCTGTAAAACACAGGCGGCTCCTGCACATCTACTGTGCGCCCCCATAACTGGATGTATAATTACGGTAGTTTACATTAATGGGATTCTTTGGTTAAAACAAGTTATATCACCAATCCATGGGTGGACTCCACAGGATAGGTGATCGCTTAGGTCCAACCAATAGAAACTGCATCGATTGAAAGAATGAGGAGGTTTTATCGTTGATAGAACACTTATCCTCATTTTAAAATGGAACGGCAGGTGGGATGTCTGACCGCAGCTCCATTCATTCTCTTTGGGGCTTCTAGAAAAAAACAAGTGCAGCCACGGAGGGAATTAATGGATCATTGGTCAAGTCGGACATGCCACTCCAGTCTAATGGGATGAAACATTCCACACATTTGATGAATGGGTCCAAGTAGGCAGACCCCAACCAATCAATACGTTATCACTTATCCTGTAGAGAGGTGATTACTTTTTTTCACAGGCGAACCCCTGTAACTATATCTCTGACGCTGTGATCCAAGTATTTAATCTCTAATGGAAATAAAGTATCTTCGCCTAAGTAATATCAGAGAGAACAAATGACTTCCATACACAACACAAACCCCTATACCAAGACCAATAATACCACATACAGGGAACAAATACAACCACACCATGACCAGACCACAATGACCGTTTCACACTGCATACAAGGAACAAATCCTGCCAGACCATGAACAGACCACATAGTGACCAACTAATACCACAATCAAGGGAAAAATACAGCCACACCATGACTATACCACATATTACCACCACATAGTGACTGCATAATATGACATATTACCAGCATATACGGACAAAATAATACCACATACAAGGAGAAATACTGCCACACTGTGACCAGACCACAAATTACCACCACATAGTGACCGAATACTACAATACTGATCATGAATTCAAACTACAATACTAACAACACTTATTACCACCAGTAACATTATACACAGTACCTCTGTGTATAGTGTCAGTGTACAGGTAATACAGGGATCACCAGTGATATTATACACAGGAGCTCTGTATATACTGTCAGTGTACAGGTAATACAGTGATCACCAGTGACATTACACGCAAGCTCTGTATATAGTGTGAGTGTACAGATAATACAATGATCACTGGAGACATTATATACAGGAGCTCTGTATATAGTGTCAGTGTACAGGTAATACAGTGATCACCAGTGACATTATACACATGAGCTCTGTACACAGTATACAGTATATAGTGTAAGTGTACAAGTAACACACTGACTCGCCTGTGATGTCTGTAGTTGGAAGTCTTTCATCTTCATCCAGTGCAGACCACCATCACTTGTTCCAGCAAGGACTCATCTCTGCAGAAAATAACCCAGTTATCTATAGTGATCACTTCCAGAGCACATTCCCCACTATTTTCCTCGACTTCTACACTAAGTCAGATGAAGAATTTATTTAATGTCCCCATCCTGGACCCCAATGTCCAGTTATAATGTCTTCATCCAGGGCCCCCATGTCCACTTTTATAACGTCACCTCCCTCGGCCCCTATGTCCGACCCTATGGCCACAACCTTGCCCAATCACAGAGGGGGGATTCTTCTCACCTTCTTGCGCTTCCCGGCATCCTCTTGTGGCTTCATATTTGGAGTGGTCATTAAAATGGCTGCCGACTGCCGCTGCGACAGGGCGCTCTGCTCTGTGACAGGCCGCGCGCTGACATCACATAGCAGTAACATTGAAAGGCCGCCGGCTTATCAAAGGTTGCAGGAGTAGTTTAACAAAACTGCTATGTGACATCAATGCATGGCCTGTCACAGAGCAAAGCGCCCTCTCACAGTTGCAGCCGGCATTCATCTTGATGTGCGTTGCCGCCAGGGTCTGCTCCAGGTTTTCATGGACCTCTGATGAAAGAGTATCAGTGGGTCTCTTTAACACATGCCAGGATCCTGATGCATAGATAAAAAATACAGGTATAGTACAATATATGGGCACCACATAGTCCTCCGCACAGTATTATGGGCACCTCGTAGTCCTCCATACAGTATTATGGGCACCACATAGTCCGCCATACAGTATTATGGGCACCACATAGTCCACCATACAGTATTATAGGCACCACATAGTCCGCCATACAGTATTATGGACACCACAGAGTCCGCCATACAGTTTTATGGGCACCACATAGTCCGCCATACAGTATTATGGGCACCACATAGTCCGCCATACAGTATTATGGGCACCACATAGTCCGCCATACAGTATTATGGGCACCACATAGTCCGCCATACAGTATTATGGGCACCACATAGTCCGTCATACAGTATTATGGGCCACATAAAATGCTGATTCATACAGTAAATCTTGGGCCCCATGCAATGCTCCTCCACAGTATTATGGGCCCTCTGCTCCTCCATACAGTATATTATTGGCTCCCATGCTCCTCCATACAGTATATTATGGGCCCCCATGCTCCTCCATACAGTATATTATGGGACCCCATGCTCCTCCACACAATATTATGGGCACTCTGCTTCTCCACACAGTATTATGGGCCTCCAAGCTCCTTCATACAGTATATTATGGGCCCCATGCTCCTCCATAAAGTATTATGGGTCCCGTCTCCTCCATACAGTAATTATGGGCCCTCATGCTCCTCTATACAGTATATTATGGGACCCCATGCTCCTCCACACAGTATTATGGGCCCCCATGCTCCTCCACACAGTATTATGGGCCTCCAAGCTCCTCCATGCAGTATTTTATAGGCCACATGCTCCTCCATAAAGTATTATGGGTCCCCTGCTCCTCAATACAGTATATTAGGGGCCCCCATGGTCCTCCATACAGTATATTATGGTCCCCCATGCTCCTCCATACAGTATATTATGGCCCCCATGCACCTCCATGCAGTATATTATGGGTCCCCTGCTCCTCCATAAAGTATATTATGGCCCCCATGCACCTCCATACAGTATATTATGGGCCCTCTGCTCCTCCATACAGTATATTATGGGCCCCCATGCACCTCCATACAGTATATTATGGGCCCCATGCTCCATACAGTATATTATGGCCCCCCATGCACCTCCATACAGTATATGATGGGCCCCCATGCACTTTCATACAGTATATCATGGCTCCCATGCGCCTCCATACAGTATATTATGGGCCCAAATGCACCTCCATACAGTATATTATGGCCCCCATGCTCCACCATACAGTATATTATGGCTCCCATGCACCTCCATACAGTATATTATGGGCCCAAATGCACCTCCATACAGTATATTATGGCCCCCATGCTCCACCATACAGTATATTATGGCTCCCACGCAACCTCCATACAGTATATTATGGCCCCCATGCACCTCCATACAGTATATTATGGGCCCTCATGCACCTCCATACAGTATATTATGGCCCCCTGCTCCTCCATACAGTATATTTTGGCCCCCATGCACCTCCATACAGTATATTATGGGCCCCCTGCTCCTCCATACAGTATATTATGGGTCCCCTGCTCCTCCATACAGTATATTATGGGCCCCCTGCTCTGCTCCATACATTATATTATGGGCCCCCATGCTCCTCCATACAGTATATTATGGGCCCCCTGTTCTGCTCCTCCATACAGTATATTATGGCCCCCTGCTCCTCCATACAGTATATTATGGGCCCCCTGCTCCTCCATACAGTACATTATGGCCCCCATGCACCTCCATACAGTATATTATGGGCCCCCTGCTCCTCCATACAGTATATTATGGGTCCCCTGCTCCTCCATACAGTATATTATGGGCCCCTGCTCCTCCATACAGTATATTATGGGCCCCCTGCTCTGCTTCTCCATACATTATATTATGGGCCCCCATGCTCCTCCATACAGTATATTATGGGCCCCCTGCTCTGCTCCTCCATACAGTATACTATGGGCCCCACCACCACCATACAGCTGAGGACACTGGACGCAGCACAGACCCTGACTCTCCCCTTCCCCTACTATTTTCTACTCACCGGACCAGAGGGCTGTGTACACACTGAGGCACAGAGGGAGCGGGAGCAGCAGGGTGAGCACTACAGAGTGCGGTGGGCCGGCGGCATCCTCTTGTCTGCGTGCTGGTGCTGCTATTAGCCAGGCAGCAGCCAGCTACAGAAGAAGAAACACCGCCCATCAAGAACAGGCCACGGCGCCGCTGTTGTGTCTGCTCTGCAGCAGCAAGGTCACGCGGCGGCCAGGGTGAGAGCGGTGAGTGTCAAGAGCCGGAGGCGGAGCCAGCCAGGAGGTCGCCGCCCGACCGTGCGCATCGCAAAGGTATGTGCACGCGCACGGCGCGTCCCTGCAGCTCTTAAAGGGCAAAAACATTTAAAGGGCCAGCAAATTTAATAGGGCCCACCGGGCATTTACCCGATACCCTGCCAGGCCAGACCGAGCCTGCACTTCAGAAGAAAATACAAACAACAACAAATGCAATTATCATGTATTTAGCCGAGTGGTAGAAAAGATATTTTGGTTTTACAATAAAATAAAACAATGTTATTTATAGACATGAATGTTTAATAATAAAAGAGAGGGTCTTAGCAACAAGACAGTTTTAAAACATAACGTTTACTAAGGCATGTTAAAAGCTACCTCAAACAAAGGGAAACGTATGATAAGAACACTAGTTGCTAAAAAACCCACTGCAGAGAGACCATCATCAAGAATAGTCTTTAATTCAGCAGTTCTGGTTGTAGTAGGATTAGTGGTGAAAATGTCATAGCTATCTCGATTACTTAAAAGAGTTTCACATATCTCATGATATTGTGCTACGTCCAGGACAACCACATTGCCACCCTTATCCGAGGGTTTAACCCCTTTCTGACATCAGACGTACTATCTCGTCCATGGAACCCGGGCCCCTATGCCCATGGACGGGATAGTACATCTACCGCGATCAGCGGCGCCCACGTGGTGAGCGCCGCTGATCGCTGCCGGGTGTCAGCTGATTATCACAGCTGACACCCAGCACAATGTGTCAGGAGCGGTCACGGACCGCCCCCGACACGTTAACCCCTTGCACACCGCGATCAAACACGATCACGGTGTACCGGGGGTTAAAGGGAAGCATCGGCAGGGAGGGGGCTCCCTCTGTGCTTCCCTGAGCCCCCCACGGCAGCGCAATGTGCAGCGCTGCTGCGGGGGGCTCCTTTCCTGCAGGCCCCCGAATCCAAGATGGCGACGGGGGCCTTCGGGGGCCTGCAGGAAGCTAGCTTCCTCAGTGCCTGCAAAGCGCAGGCATGAGAAAGCCTTCGGCACTGCCTGTGACAGATCGCTGATCTGTCACAGTGATCTGTGATGTGACAGATCAGCGATCTATCACAGGACAGTGATGTCCCACCTGGGACTATTTAATAAAGTTAAAAAAAAAATTAAAAAAGTGTTAAAATAATTTAAAAAAAATCGCCAAACAAATTAGAAAAAAAAAAAAATATTCCCCCAAATAAATCCATTTTTTGGAAATCAAAAAAAAAAACAATAAAAGTACACATATTAGGTATCGCCGCGTCCGTAACGACCCGCCCTATAAAACTGTCCCATTAGTAAACCCCTTTAGCAAACCCCTTAAAAAATAAAATTAAAAAACGAAGCAAAAAATAATGATTTATTATCATACCGCCAAACAAAAAGTGTAATAACGCGCGATCAAAAAGACGCAGATAAATATCCATGGTACTGCTGAAAACGTCATCTTGTCCCGTAAAAAACGAGCCACCACACAGCATAATCAGCAAACAAATAAAAAAGTTATAGCTCGCAGAATAAAGCGATGCAAAAATAATTATTTTTATATAAAATAGTTTTCATTGCATAAAACCGACAAAACATAAAAAAACGACCTAAATGAGGTATCGCTGTAACCGTACTGACCCGAAGAATAAAACCGCTTTATCAATTTTACCGCACGCGGAACGGTGTAAACGCACTCTCCCAAAAGAAATTCATGAAACGCTGGTTTTTGTTCATTCTGCGTCCCAAAAATCGGAATAAAAAGCGATCAAAAAATGTCACGTGCCCGAAAATGGTACCAATAAAAACGTCAACTCGTCCCACAAAAAATAAGATCTCAAATGACTCAGTGGGTCAAAATACGGAAAAATTATAGCTCTCAATAAGTGGTGATGCAAAAACTATTTTTACAATAAAAAGCGTCTTTTAGCGTGCGACAGCTGCCAAACATAAAAACTGCCATAAATAGTAAATCAAACCCCCCGTTATCACCCCCTTAGTTAGGGAAAAATAATAAAATTAAAAAAATGTATTTATTTCCATTTTTCCATTAGGGTTAGGGCTAGGGTTAGGGTTAGGGCTAGGGTTAGGGTTAGGGCTAGGGTTAGGGTTAGGGCTAGGGTTAGGGTTAGGGTTAGGGCTGAGATTAGGGTTAGGGGTGTGTTGGGGTTCGGGTTGAAGTTAGAATTGGGGGTTTCCACTGTTTGGGCACATCAGGGGCTCTCCAAATGCAACATTGCGTCTGATCTCAATTCCAGCCAATTCTGAGTTGAAAAAGTCAAATGGTGCTCCTTCCCTTCCAAGCTCTGCCATGCGCCCAAACAGTGTTTTACCCCCACATGTAGGGTATCAGCCTACTCAGGACAAATTGCAAAACAATTTTTGGGGTCCAATTTCTCCTGTTACCCTTAGGAAAATAAAAAATTGGGGGCAAAAATATCATTTTTGTGGAAAAAAATGATTTTTTCATTTTCACGTCCGAGCGTTATAAACTTCTGTGAAGCACTTGGGGGTTCAAAGTGCTCACCACACATCTAGATAAGTTCCATGGGGGGTCTAGTGTCCAAAATGGGGTCACTTGTGGGGAGTTTCAATAGTTTAGGTACATCAGGGGCTCTCCAAACGCACATGACACCCGCAGACCATTCCATCAAAGTCTGCATTCCAAAACGTCACTGCTTCCCTTCCGAGCCCCGACGTGTATCCATACAGTAGTTTTCTCCCACATATGGGGTGTCAGCGTACTCATGACAAATTGGACAACAACTTTTGGGGTCCAATTTCTCCTGTTACCCTTGGGAAAATGAAAAAATTGGGGACTAATTGATCATGTTTGTGTAAGCATCGTTCCTATTCTGCTGTGTTCCGGACTTTGCCCTTACTGTTGCCCTTAAGCCTGGCTTCGTTCGGCCATACTGGTTCCTGTGACATCACCGCCTGTTGGTCCCGCCCGCCGGGTTTAAATAGCTTTCCTGGACGTGACTACCTTGCTTGTATATCTCGTCCTGTACCTGATCTGCTAGCTGGGAGTTGCACGCTGTGCTACCTCCTTCCTTCCTGCTGAATCCACCTGGATTACCTGCTGCCTAACTGCCGCTGCCTGGACCTTCTGACGGGGTCGGCCTGAAGGCTCCTTCCAGCCCTGCCTCCACCGCTCACCGCTACTACAGCACTCACGGTATGCGCTGAAGATCTTGACTGCTGTGTGCGTTCCACCTGAGAGACTATCCCTGCTACCTTTGCACATCCAGTATCAATTACCTAGTGACTTTCTCTGCCACTGCACTGTGCCCGAAGATTCCCCTCCCGCAAGGGAGAGGGCTAAGTGACTGTCCTTGCCTGCATTCTTCAGACTGTGTCTGCTTACATCTACACAGTGCCGGTGTACAACTTGCTATCTACTGGACTGAGTTCTGCTGCTGTTACCACTGCTGTCATTATCTGGCTCCGCCAGCACCTGTGCTGTTCTGTGCTGCTTGTTTAATACAAACTACTTTCACGTATACCTGTGTCTGTGACTCTATCATCTAGCCACTGTCTTCATAGAAACCTACTATACATCATTACAGTTTGTGGAAAAAATACGATTTTTTTATTTTCATGCCCGGGCATTATAAACTTCTGTGAAGCCCTTGGGGGTTCAAAGTGCTCACCACACATCTAGATAAGTTCCTTAGGGGGTCTCGTTTCCAAAATGGGGTCATTTGTGGGGGGTTTCCACTGTTTAGGTACATTAGGGGCTCTCCAAAGGCAACATGACACCCAAAGAACATTCCCTCAAAGTCTGCACTCCAAAACGTCACTGCTTCCCTTCCGAGCCCTGACGTGTGTCCATACAGTAGTTTTCTCCCACATATGGGGTGTCAGCGTACTCAGGAAAATTGGACAACAACTTTTGGGGTTCAATTTCTCCTGTTACCCTTGGGAAAATAAAAAAAATTGGGGACTACTTGATCATGTTTGTGGAAAAAATACGATTTTTTTATTTTCATGCCCTGGCATTATAAACTTCTGTGAAGCCCTTGGGGGTTCAAAGTGCTCACCTCACATCTAGATAAGTTCCTTAGGGGGTCTAGTTTTCAAAATGGGGTAATTTGTGGGGGGTTTCCACTGTTTAGGTACATTAGGGGCTCTCCAAAGGCAACATGACACCCGCAGACCATTCCATCAATGTCTGCATTCCAAAACGTCACTACTTCCCTTCCGAGCCACCGACGTGCATCCATACAGTAGTTTTCTCCCACATATGGGGTGTCAGCGTACTCAGGACAAATCGGACAACAACTTTTGGGGTTCAATTTCTCCTGTTACCCTTGGGAAAATAAAAAAATTGGGGACTAATTGATCATGTTTGTGGAAAAAATACGATTTTTTTATTTTCATGCCCTGGCATTATAAACTTCTGTGAAGCCCTTGGGGGTTCAAAGTGCTCACCTCACATCTAGATAAGTTCCTTAGGGGGTCTAGTTTTCAAAATGGGGTAATTTGTGGGGGGTTTCCACTGTTTAGGTACATTAGGGGCTCTCCAAAGGCAACATGACACCCGCAGACCATTCCATCAATGTCTGCATTCCAAAACGTCACTACTTCCCTTCCGAGCCCTGACGTGTGTCCATACAGTAGTTTTCTCCCACATATGGGGTGTCAGCGTACTCAGGACAAATCGGACAACAACTTTTGGGGTCCAATTTCTCCTGTTACCCTTGGGAAAATAAAAAAATGGTGACTAAAAGATCATGTTTGTGGAAAAAATACAAATTTTTTATTTTCACGCCCGGGCGTTATAAACTTCTGTGAAGCACTGGGGGGTTCAAATTGCTCACCACACATCTAGATAAGTTCCTTGGGGGGTCTAGTTTACAAAATGGTGTCATTTGTGGGGGGTTTCCACTGTTTAGGTACATCAGGGGTTTTCCAATCGCGACATGGTGTCCGATCTCAATTCCAGCCAAAAACGTCAAATGGCGCTGCTTCCCTTCCGAGCTCTGCCATGCTCCCAAATAGTGGTTTACCCCCACATGTGGGGTATCAGCGTACTCAGGACAAATTGCACAATAACTTTTAGGGTGCTGTTACCCTTGGAAAAATAAGAATTGAGGGTGAAAAGATCATTTTTGTGGAAAAAATATGATTTTTTAATTGTACGGCTTTATGTTATAAACTTCTGTGAAGCCCTTGGGGGTTCAAAGTTCTCACCACACATCTAGATAAGTTCCTTAGGGGGTCTAGTTTCCAAAATGGTGTCATTTGTGGGGGGTTTCCACTGTTTTGGTACATCAGGGGTTTTCCAATCGCGACATGATGTCTGATCTCAATTCCAGCCAAAAACGTCAAATGGCACTACTTCCCTTCCGAGCTCTGCCATGCGCCCAAATAGTGGTTTACCCCCACATGTGGGGTATCAGCGTACTCAGGACAAATTGCACAATAACTTTTAGGGTCCTGTTACCCTTGGGAAAATAAAAATTGGGGTGAAAAGATCATTTTTGTGGAAAAAAATATGATTTTTAATTGTACCGCTGTACGTTATAAACTTCTGTAAAGCCCTTGTTTGTTCAAAGTTCTCACCACATATCTAGATAAGTTCCTTGGGGGGTCTAGTTTCCAAAATGGGGTCACTTGTATGGGGTTTCCACTGTTTAGGTACATCAGGGACTCTCCAAACGTGACATGGCGTCCGATCTGAATTCCAGCCAATTTTGCATTGAAAAAGTCAAACGGCGCTCCTTCCATTCTGAGATCTGCCATGCGCCGAAACAGTCGTTCCCCCCCACAAATCAGGTATTAGTGTACTCAGGACAAATTGCACAATAACTTTTGCAGTCCAATTTCTCCTGTTACCCTTGGTAAAATAAAAAAAATTGAACCTGAAGTATTTTTTTTGTGAAAAAAAGTTAGATGTTCATTTTTTTTTAAATATTCAAAAAAATTCCTGTGACGCACCTAAAGGGTTAATAAACTTCTTGAATGTGATTTTGAGCACCTTAAGGGGTGCAGTTTTTAGAATGTTGTCACTTTTGGGTATTTTCTATCATATAGACCCCTCAAAGTGGCTTCAAATGTGATGTGGTCCTAAAAATAAAATGGTGTTGTAAAAATGAGAAATCGCTGGTCAACTTTTAACCCTTATAACTTCCTAACAAAAAAAAATTTTGGTTCCAAAATTGTGCTGATGTTAAGTAAACATGTGGGAAATGTTAGTTATCAAGTTTTTGTGTGCTGTATCTCTGTGATTTAAGGGCATAAAAATTCAAAGTTGGAAAATTGCGAAATTTTCAAAATTTTTGCCAAATTTCCGTTTTTTTCACAAATAAACGCAAGTTATTTGAATGAAATTTTACCACTAACATGAAGTACAATATGTCACGAGAAAACAGTGTCAGAATCACCGGGATCCATGGAAGCGTTCCAGAGTTATGACCTCATAAAGGTACAGTGGTCAGAATTGTAAAAATTGGCCCGGTCATGAACGTGCAAACCACCCTTGGGGGTGAAGGGGTTAATAACTATGTGTCTGTCCTGTTTGAGCTGACGCTGACCTCCCAAAAACTTGCAAAAGTAAGAAACCAATAGAATACAAACGCCTGGGCCATGCACATACAGTGAACAAGTCGGTAAGACAGTGTTCACACCACCAAGAGACTGGAACACAGAGAAACACAAAACAATAAATGTGAAAAAATACTCTGCTGTAAAAAAAAAAATTTCAGCAATAAACAGCAAGTGCTAATAAAAAGATAATAGCAAAACAGGGTATTTAGTTGATACGTTTTTTGCAAAAGATGTATGCTAAGCCGCTCCACCAACGCCAAGGTATACCCATCAGAGCAGTTCTATCCAATGAATTTAAAACCTGACCATGTGAATAGTACCAATATGAGCAGGGTTCAGAGAGGTAATGTCTGATGTGGACATGCTGTGTGAGACGGCTTTATATGTGCATGGCCCACATGAGAGTGGTTGAGACCTGGCAAAAACTTGCAAAAGCAAGAAACCAATAGAATACAAATGCATGGGCCATGTACATACAGTGAACAAGTCGGTAAGACAGTGTTCACACCATCAAGAGACTGGAACACAGAGAAACAATACAATAAACGTGAAAAAAAACTCTGCTGTAAAAAAAAATTTTCAGCAATAAGCAGCAAGTGCTAGTAAAATGATAATAGCAAAACAGGGTATTTAGTTGATATGTTTTTTGCAAAAAAATGTATGCTAAGTCTGTACTGACCGGTATTGTTCACAGGGTCAGGTTTTAAATACATTGGATAGGACTGCTCTGATGGGTATACCTTGGCGTTGGTGGAGCGGCTTAGCATACATTTTTTGCAAAAAACGTATCAACTAAATACCCTGTTTTGCTATTATCTTTTTACTAGCACTTGCTGTTTATTGCTGAAAATTTTTTTTACAGCAGAGTATTTTTTCACGTTTATTGAATTGTGTTTCTTTGTGTTCCAGTCTCTTGGTGGTGTGAACGCTGTCTTACCGACTTGTTCATGGTATGTGCATGGCCCATGTGTTTGTATTCTATTGGTTTCTTGCTTTTGCAAGTTTTTGGGAGGTCTCCACCACTCTCATGTGGGCCATGCACATATAAAGCCATCTCACACAGCATGTCCACATCAGACATTACCTCTCTGAACCCTGCTCATATTCACATAGTCAGGTTTTAAATTCATTGGATAGGACTGCCCTGATGGGTATACCTTGGCATTGGTGGAGCAGCTTAGCATACATCTTTTGGCCCATGCATTTGTATTCTATTGGCTTTTCTTGATGTCAGCGTCCAGAGGGGCTAAAATGGCAATTTAATTACAAGCAACCATCGAAAACCGACGGCTACAAACTCACTTCTGAGATGGGAGAGCAGCCATCTAAGATCCCTCAAAAAAGGTGTCCCTAAGGGGCAGTACCTCAGGTTACGTCAAAACTGTTCTGACTTAAAAACGTTTAAAGAACAGGCAAAGAGGATACCCCAAAACAGTACAGAGGGAAGCATATAAAGAAGCATTGAAGAGGGATTGGAAAGGGTTGCTTACTCCCAAAGGGAAGGAGACAGGAAAAAACATATCACGTTTCATTACTAGGTTCTCTAATGGGGCGGGAGGTTTAAGAGAAATTCTTAAACGCCATTGGCCAATTTTACACATGGATGCTGACATCAAAGAGGTGGTCAGCCCTTCCCCTTCTAAAACCTTTCAAAAAATAGATGTCTTAAAGCTAGACTGGTCCATAGCCATTTTTATGATCCGCCAAACCAGACCTGGCTTAATAGACAACCAAAAGGATGCTACAGTGCTGTGCAAAGCAGTTAAAACTGGTTTGAATCACTGACTGGTAACCAACTTACGATTTTACTTAAAAAAATGCTTTGTCCCAATTAATTTGCACAGCACTGTGTCAATGCGGCAAATGCAAAGCATGCAAATCCATTGCACCTAAAAAATGTTATATAAGCAATAATACAGGGAGAAAGTATGACATAAGACATTTTATTAACTGCTGCACTGAGGGAGTCATTTACAAAGCTACATGTGAATGTGGTCTAGAATATGTAGAGAAGGCGAGGAGAGAATTTAGACGTAGGGTGGGTGAACATATGAGAGATATAGCCAACAAAAGAGAGACAGCTATTGCCAATCATATAAACAACTGTCATCAAGGCAATGCCAGTAAAATCTAATTTATGGGCATTGACAGAATTATTGCCTCACCACGTGGGGGTAACTGGGACCAGATGATTCTACAGAAGGAAATGAAGTGGATGTTCAGGCTCCAGACCTCTCGCCCAAAAGGGCTAAATGATCTTCTATTGTTTTCCTGTTTCCTCTAAAAAATAGGGTATAAGAGGGGAAGGTAGTTAGAGTTAGCCAACGTTGAGTGGGGGCGCCACTGCGCAGGTTCTAGGGTCCCAACCTCCACATGAGGTAGGGTTAGCAGTATTAGGGCATTCTAGGGTATAATAGTGCTTTAAACCACACCTATACTTCTTTTCTCCTCTTTGCCCTTCTGGGGTATTTCCTTCCTGTGTCCGTAAGTATGAGCTTGTATAAGTCCATTTAATAAGATACTCCCTCTCACTTTGTATGATTACTGGAACATTTTTTTTCTTTTATTAGCTATTTTTTTCTTGTTAGCCTTTTTTATTGTGTTTTTTTGATTACTGGTCTCATAGATCTTCAGTGATGCCTCTTTATGGTATCGTGCTATATAAGATTCCTGCACATAACACTGATGGTATCCCACTTTGTGCGGGTAATTTTATTAATCCCCGCTATCTACTAGGATCCTAAAATGATGCATGGGCCTTTAAATATATGATAACAGCTGTACTTTCATATTTTTGTGCAATCTATTTAGTTGCATCTCTATCGCACTGGTCAGTATGGCAAGAATATAGGACGCGCATGTGTAAGATGGCGCTCGCGTTCCATTTGCGGGTCACACACCGGATATTCAGTATATACACTAGTGCTCATGCGCAAGATGGCGCTCGTGTTTCATCTGCTGTTCAATTACCGGATGTACATCACCCACGGCTCGCATCAGGATATGCCCTGACCACGAACAGGAAGTGGTTTTAGGAGTGCGCGCTATTCAAGACAATGTATAAGCAGCTTCTACATTAGGTATGTTTCAAGCGTCTTGTCTGTATTCTAGTCCCTGATGAATCCCCTGATGAGTCTAATACGAAATGAGTCAGGAGGCGGGATATACTGGGAGAATGGGGTCCACAATTGATCTTCATATCTGGTGAGACTGTACCTTCTCCATTATTGTCACAATGACTCTTACATAAAAGAGCCTATGCATTAAAGGATTGTCGGGGCATAATAAGGAATGTGATTGATGTGATATGCAATGTAAAAATTGCCCCACAAATCCTTAGGATGTCGAATCTGTTTTGTGACCAGTTGGCTAAATAGTCAGCACTCTTTGAATTGTTAATGTCGTTGCTTGACTATTCCTTTTTTGTACTTGTGTCTGTATGATGTTTGATATATGTTGAGAAACGTGGCACAACTGGTGTGGTGCTCAGGTAGGGTCCCAAACCAATAGTGTGAATAAACAAATCCTGGCACTCAACTTATTTGCTGATTCAGTAGAGATTTTATTGGATAGTCAGTGGTACAAATAATAGACATTTCGGTCGAACTCGACCTTCATCAGTATACTGACAAGAGAAAAAAAAAGTGGTACAGTCTACGTATGACTATAATATCCCTTGCATGGGCCAACAAGAAATACATAGAATATAATCATATGAGATAACCTATGACAATCACAAGAATAGTTTTTCCTCTGCTTACATGAGATTTTCAATTTGTCATTTGTAAAAACTGTTTGTTTTTTTTAAGCCGTATAAGTAGATATGTTTCTTTTGTGAGTGCATATAACTCCTAGTTTGTGTGGACTGTGGCCTACATATTGTGCCATTTCAGGGCTACATTTCACGGTATTTTCTGTCTGTGACCCTATTTCTATACACTATTTTGGGGTTGAAAATTTAAAAATGCAGGCTGTTATGAATGAGTCACCGAGGAGGAAAAACAAGCTAAGCCACAGAAAACCAGAGTGGTTGGTAACTAAGCGGATTGCAGACCCCTGATCCTATCCACACAACTAGCAGTAGCCGTGGAGCGTACCTACGATGATCCTAGACGCCTCATCACAGACGGAGAGCTAAATAAGCCTAAAGCAAGAAAAGGGGAAATCTAAACAACCCCAGAGCAGACCCCAAAGCAATAGACAGCCCCCAAACATGTATTGTCAGTGAGACAACATGAAAACACAAACACAGATAGAAAAATAGGCTGAGCAAACGATGGGGCCCACACTAACTAGAAAGGACAGGAAAGGAAAGATGCTGTCTGCAATCACGCACAAAATCCTGCCAAAAAATGTCCAACACTTTCTGATAACAAAAACCCTGAAGTCACTAGACTTCAATTCCCTATATCAGCACTCTGGTATATTCTGAAGACAGAGCAAAACGAGACCAATCTGATCAGGGACAAAAAGCAAACTGGCATAAACAGAGACATAAGAATGGAAATTCAGCACAGCCCCAGCAGGGGCTGGCTGACCACAAAAACTGAGTAAACCAGACCAAATCTCATGTAAAAAATAGCCGAGCACACTTAGCTTGAGAAGGCAGGAACAGAACTGGAAACCAGAACCTCAGGGCAGGAAAAAATCACCAGCACAAAATTAGGGAGTCGGCTGTCTTAAATCCAGTCAGAGACTCCTGATGTCCACTCACAGTCCTCCTCCTCAGGTGGCAGGTCTCTGCCATTTAGATCAGCTTCATTACCTACTGTCACCACTAGAGGGAGCCTGGATGGAGAACTCACGACTCCTCTATCAACACAGCCAGCTCCACCACCCTCACCAGAAGCCAGAGGTAAACCAGAAAATGAGTTCACAACAATACCCCCCCTTGAGGAGGGGTCACCGAACCCTCATCCACACCACCAGGCCGATCAGGATGGGCCCGGTGAAAAGCACGATCCAATCTATCGGCATGAATGTCAGAGGCAGAGACCCAAGAATTGTCCTCCTGGCCATAACCCTTCCACTTGACCAAATACTGGAGTCTCCATCTAGCCAGACAAGAATTCAGTATTTTCTCTACTTCATATTCCACATTACCTTCAACCAACACAGGGTCAGGAGGCGCCGCCATAGGAACCACTAGCTCAACAAACCTCTTCAACAGAGACTTATAAAACACGTTATGGATCTTAAACATAACTGGAAGAGCCAATCGAAAAGAAACCGGGTTAAGAATCTCCAAAATCCTATAAGGTCCAATAAATCTTGGCTTGAACTTTGGAGACGCAACCTTCATAGAGATATTTTTTGACGGCAACCAAACCATATCACCCACTTTAAACCGGGGACCAATGGTCCTATGCCGGTTGGAAAACCGCTGGGCCCTTTCTTGAGAGAGGGACAACTTATCCACCACTTGATCCCAAATCTGCTGCATTCTCTCCACCACAGTGTCAACACCTGGGCAGGCTGAAGATTCCACTTGCCCTGAAGAAAATCGAGGATGAAACCCAAAGATACAGAAAAAGGGCGACATCAGTGTGGCAGAACTAGCTCTATTATTTAGGGCGAATTCAGCCAAGGGCAAAAATGAGACCCAATCATCCTGATAAGCAGATATAAAACATCTCAAATAGGACTCCAAAGTCTGGTTTGTTCTCTCAGTCTGCCCATTGGTCTGTGGGTGAAACGCAGAGGAGAAGGATAACTGAATTCCCAGCTTGGAACAAAAAGCTTTCCAAAATCTGGAGACAAACTGGACTCCTCTGTCCGACACAATGTTCTCAGGAATCCCATGCAACCGAACCACCTGTTGTAAAAACAAGGGCACCAACTCTGAGGAAGATGGCAGGTTTGGGAGTGGTACAAGATGGACCATCTTAGAAAATCTATCACAAATCACCCAGATAACAGTCATTCTCTGAGAGACAGGAAGGTCAGAAATAAAATCCATTGAGATATGGGTCCATGGCCTCTTGGGCACTGGCAAGGGCATCAACAACCCACTAGAACGAGAACAGGGTTTAGACCGGGAGCAAGTCCCACAAGACTGCACAAAATTCCTGACATCACGAGATAAGGTGGGCCACCAAAAAGGCCGACTCACCAAATCTCTGGTACCAAAAATAACTGGATGGCCAGCCAACGCGGAGCAATGAACTTCAGACATCACTCTCATCCTCCACTGATCAGGACTATACAATTTTCCCATAGGACAACGCTCAGGTTTGTTCTCCTGAAATTCTTCCAGGGCACGTCTCAAATCGGGCGAGATGGCAGAAAGAACTACCCCCTCACCTAGGATGGTAGTAGGTTTGGTCACAATAGGAGAATCAGCAAAGAAACTCCTAGACAGGGCGTCTGCCTTAACATTCTTAGTGCCCGGAAGAAAGGAGACCACAAAATCAAAACGCATGAAAAACAAGGCCCACCTAGCCTGTCTAGGATTCAAGTGTTTGGCCGACTCCAGGTAAATCAAATTCTTGTGGTCAGTGAGGACCACAACTTGATGTCTAGCTCCCTCCAACCAATGTCTCCACTCCTAGAATGCCCACTTCATGGCCAACAATTCCCGATTCCCCACATCATAGTTGCGTTCAGATGGGGAGAACTTTCGGGAAAAGAAGGCACAGGGATTCATTTTAGAAGTCACCGGATCTTTTTGGGACAAAACAGCTCTTGCACCAATCTCCGAAGCATCTACCTCTACCTGAAATGGAAGTGAGACTGTTATGAATGAGTCACCGTAGGAGGCAAAAACAGAAATACTAGCTAAGTCCAAAAAGCCAGAGAAGTTGGCAGCTATCGGATTGCAGACCCCTGAACCTATCAACAACAACTAGCAGTAGCCGTGGGGGGTTCCTACGGTGCCCTAGACCCCTCGATCACAGCCGGAGAACTACATAGCCTAAAGACAGAAAGGGAAATCTAAACTGCCCCAGAGTAGACCCCAAAGCAATAGGCAGCACCCAACATATAATGACGGTGAAGCAAGATGAAAAAACACTAGCACAGATAGAAAGATAGGCTGAGCAAATGATGGGGCCCAAGCTAACTAAATAGGACAGGACAGAAAAAGCTGCTGTCTGCAATCCGCCAAAACCCTATAGAAACAAGAGCCGACCGACTGATAGGGAAAAAAGCCCTGAAGATGCTAGGCTTCAAAAAGACTATATCAGTACCCAGGTATTTTCTGAAGACAGAGCAAAAAGGAATTCAGCTCACCCCAGCAGGGAATGGCAGAAATCCAGCAAAACAAAACCAAAACAAAAATGCAAGAAGCAGAGCAGAAAACTTAGCTTTTGAGGAGCAGGAATCAGACTGGTCTCCAAGAATCCCTCAGAGAAATCACCCGCAAGGCAGAAGGGCGTCGGCTGCCTTATATCCAGTCAGCAACTCCAGTCACCCAGTCATCATCATTCTGCTCAGCTGTTTGGTAGTCAGCCTCACTACCTTCCTTCACCAGAAGAGGGAGTTCATCAGACCTCAATGGTGAAGGGGAAAATGAACTCACAACATGAGACATCAGGTTGCCGTAAAACCAGAGCAGAAGTGAACCTCCGCTTCAGCTCCTGAAATGCCAAAACAGCCTCTGGAGACCAATTCAGCACATCAGCGCCCTTCTTGGTCAGATCAGTCAGTGGTTTGGCAATACCTGAAAAATTAGCTATAAATTTACGATAAAAATTAGCAAAATCCAAAAACTTCTGGAGAGCCTTCAAAGAAGTGGGCTGAACTCAATCATAAATGGCCTGTATCTTGGCCGGGTCTATTTCAATAGTTGACGGAGAAAAAATAAATCCCAAAAATGAAATCCTCCGTACACCAAAAAGGCATTTCGATCCCTTAACATACAGGGAATTCTCCCTCAAAATCCGGAACACAGTCCGAACACGTTCCACATGAGAATCCCAATCACTGGAAGTGATCAGAATATCATCCAAATAGATGATCAAAAACTTATCCACAAAGTCCCAGAAAATATCATTCATGAAGGATTGGAAGACAGAAGGGGCATTACTGATAACAAAAACTCTGCAGTCGCTAGACTTCAATTCCCTATATCAGCACTCTGGTATATTCTGAAGACAGAGCAAAAGGAGACCAATCTGATCAGGGACAAAAAGCAAACTGGCATAAACAGAGACATAAGAATGGAAATTCAGCACAGCCCCAGCAGGGGCTGGCTGACCACAAAAACTGAGTAAACCAGACCAAATCTCATGTGAAAAAATAGCAGAGCACACTTACCTTGAGAAGGCAGGAACAGAACTGGAAACCAGAACCTCAGGGCAGGAAAAAATCACCAGCACAAAATTAGGGAGTCGGCTGTCTTAAAACCAGTCAGAGACTCCTGATGTCCACTCACAGTCCTCCTCCTCAGGTGGCAGGTCTGTTATGATTGAGTGACCGTAGGAGGCAGACACAAAAATAGAAGCTACGTCCAGAAAACCAGAGAAGTTGGCAACTATCAGATTGCAGACCCCTGAACCTATCAACACAACTAGCAGTAGCCGTGGGGGGTTCCTAGAGTGCCCTAGACCCCTCGATCACAGCCGGGAGCTAAATAGCCTAAAGACAGATAAGGAAATCTAAACTGCCCCAGAACAGACCCCAAAGTAAAAGACAGCCCCCAACATATAATGACGGTGAAGCAAGATGAAAAAACACTCACACAGATAGAAAGATAGGCTGAGCAAACGATGGGGCCCAAGCTAACTAAACAGAACAGGAAAGGAAGGTTGCTGTCTGCCATCTGCCAAAACCCTATCAAAAACATAAGCCAACAAGCTGATATGGAAAAAGACCCTGAAGCAGCTAGGCTTCAAAAACTAAATCAGCACTCAGGTATTTTCAGAAGACAGAGCTAAAGGAATTCAGCTCACCCCAGCAGGGAATGGCAGAAATCCAGAAAAACAAAGCAAAACAAAGTCAAAGCACAAATGCAAAAAGCCGAGCAGAAAACTTAGCTTTAGAAGAGCAGGAATTCAGACTGGTCTCCAAGGATCCCACAGAGAAATCACCCGCAGGGCAGAAGGGCGTCGGCGGTCTTATATCCAGTCAGTAACTCCACTCAGCCAGTCATCATCATTAGGCTCAGGTGTTTGATAATCAGGCTCACTACCTTTCTTTACCAGAAGAGGGAGTTCATCGGGCCTCAGTAGTGAAGGGGAAAATGAACTCACAACAGTACCTCCCCCTTGAGGAGGGGTCACCGAACCCTCATCCATGCCACCAGGGCGATCCGGGTGAGCCCGATGAAAGGCACGCACCAATCTTTTGGCATGAATATCAGAGGCAGGGACCCAGGAATTATCCTCCTGACCATAACCCTTCCACTTAACCAAATACTGGAGTCTCCGTCTAGCCAGATGGGAATCCAGTACTTTCTCTACCTCATATTCCATGTTACCTTCAACCAATACAGGGTCTGGAGGTGCCACCCCTGGAACAACAGGTTCAACAAACCTCTTCAACAAAGATTTATGGAACACATTATGGATTTTAAATGTGACAGGAAGAGCCAAACGAAAAGAGACCGGATTAATAATCTCCAAAATCTTGTAAGGTCCAATAAATCTAGGCTTAAACTTAGGAGAAGCCACCTTCATAGCAATATTTTTTGATGATAACCACACCATATCACCAACCTTAAACTGGGGACCAATGGTCCTATGTCGATTGGAGAACCGCTGGGCCTTTTCCTGGGAGAGAGATAACTTATCCACCACTTGGTCCCAGATCTGGTGCATTCTCTCCACCACAGTGTCAACACCTGGGCAGGCAGAGGGCTCCACCTGCCCTGAAGAAAATCGAGGATGAAACCCAAAGTTACAAAAAAAAGGTGACATCAAAGTGGCAGAACTAGCTCTATTATTTAAAGCAAATTCGGCCAAGGGCAAAAATGAAACCAAATCATCCTGATCAGCAGAAATAAAACATCTCAAATATGACTCCAAGGTCTGGTTTGTTCTCTCTGTCTGCCCATTGGTCTGAGGGTGAAAAGCAGAGGAGAAGGACAACTGAATTCCCAGCTTGGAACAGAAAGTTCTCCAAAATCTAGACACAAACTGAACTCCTCTGTCAGATACAATGTTCTCCTCTCCTCAAATGCCCATTTCATGGCCAATAGTTCCCGATTCCCCACATCATAGTTACGTTCAGATGGAGAGAACTTTCGGGAAAAGAAAGCACAGGGATTCATTTTAGATGTTACAGGATCCTTTTGGGACAAAACAGCTCCTGCACCAATCTCAGAATCATCCACCTCTACCTGGAACGGAAGTGAGACATCAGGTTGCCGCAAAACCGGGGCGGAGGTGAATCTTCGCTTCAGCTCCTGAAAGGAAGAAACAGCCTCCGGAGACCAATTTAACACATCAGCACCCTTCTTAGTCAAATCAGTCAATGGCTTGGCAATACTAGAAAATTTTGCTATAAATTTCCGATAAAAATTAGCAAAACCCAAAAACTTCTGGAGGGCCTTCAAAGAAGTGGGCTGAACCCAATCGTAAATGGCCTGTACCTTGGCCGGGTCCATTTCAATAGTTGACGGGGACAAAATAAATCCCAAAAAAGAAATCCTCTGTACTCCAAAAAGGCATTTAGATCCTTTGACATACAGGGAATTCTCCCTCAAGATCCGGAACACAGTCCGAATATGTTCCACATGAGAATCCCAATTCTTGGAGAAGATCAAAATATCATCCAGATAGATAATCAAAAATTTATCGACAAAATCTCGGAAAATATCGTTCATGAAGCACTGGAAGACAGAAGGGGCATTAGTGAGCCCAAAAGGCATCACCAGGTCCTCAAAATGTCCCTCCGGAGTATTAAACGCCGTCTTCCATTCATCCCCATGCTTAATGCGAATAAGATTATATGCCCCCCTGAGGTCAAGCTTGGTAAACCAGCAAGCACCTTTAACTCTGGAGAATAGATCAGAAATCAGGGGTAACTGATGCTGATATTTAACAGTAATTTTGTTGAGGGCACGATAATCAATACAAGGTCTTAATGAGCCATCCTTTTTGGCTACAAAAAAAAAAACGGCACCTAAGGGTGACGAGGATGGTCTAATATGACCCTTCTCCAATGCCTCCTTAATATAGGATCGCATAGCCTCGTGCTCGGGTACAGATAAATTGAAGAGCCGACCCTTGGGAAATTTACACCCCGGGCTCAGTTCAATTGCACAGTCATAACTCCTATGAGGAGGCAGAGACGCAGACTCATTCTCACTAAATACATCATAAAAGTCCGCCAAATAATCAGGAACATCATGCGACTGAGGAGAGGTGGAAAACACCGGAGCCTCACTAAAGGCACACCGACAACCCCAACTCACCACAGACACAGATTTCCAATCCAAAACTGGATTATGAATTTGCAACCAGGGAAACCCCAGAACAATAGTATCATGCAGATTATGCAACACCAAAAATCTGCAATTTTCTTGATGGTCTGGGTCAACCCGCATTACCACCTGGGTCCAAAACTGAGGTTTATTTTTAGCCAAAGGAGTAGCATCAATCCCCCTCAAAGGGATAGGCGTCTGCAGAGGTGTCATCGGAAATCCACAACGTTTAGCAAAATCCAAGTCCATTAGGTTTAGGGCTGCTCCCGAATCCACAAAAGCCTTGGCGGAAAATGTGGACAGGGAGCAGATCAGAGTAATAGCCAGAAGAAACTTAGGTTGAACACCACCAACAGAAAACGTGTGTGCAAAGCGTTTCTCTCGTTTAGGACAGACAGAAATAATATGCGAGGCATCTCCACAGAAAAAACACAACTTATTACGCCTTCTGTACTCCTGACGCTGCTCTCTGGACAAAACTCTATCACATTGCATAGGTTCAGACATTTGTTCAACAGCTGGCAACACCTCTCGTGCAGTTTTGCGTTCGCGCGAACGCCGATCAACCTGAATAGCTAATGACATAGAATCGTCAAGACCAGAGGGAACAGGAAATCCCACCGTAGTATCCTTTACGGCTTCTGACAAACCCTTCCGAAAGAGAGCTGCCAAGGCATTATCATTCCAGGTAGTAAGTACTGCCCATTTTCGGAATTTTTGACAGTACAATTCTGCAGAATCTCGACCCTGGTTCAATGCCAGCAGGGTCTTTTCAACCTGATCAATGGCATTAGGTTCGTCATACAACAACCCCAAGGCTTGAAAAAATGCGTTCACATTAGTCAGAATAGGATCATCTGGTTTCAAAGAAAACGCCCAATCCTGGGGATCGCCACGCAGCAAAGAGATGACAATTGTAACCTGCTGCGCGGAGCTCCCTGACGAGTTAGGCTTCAAGGCAAAAAATAATTTACAATTATTTTTGAAATTCAAAAATTTAGACCGATCCCCAAAAAATACATCAGGTGTAGGAATCTTTGGTTCAGCAGCATGTGAATGAGCAAGGTAGGCGGAAATTCCCCGCACTTCCGCAGCGAGCTGCTCCACACGATCAGACAATTGCTTTATCTCCATTGAGAGAAAAAAAATTCCCCCTACGGCCTCAGAGATATAGAGGAAAAAATATACACACTTTTTTTTTTTACAATTCTTTCCTGCTATTGAGTACCCTAGGATCTGCGGTATGGCGGGTGATTCTGTTATGATTGAGTGACCGTAGGAGGCAGACACAAAAATAGAAGCTACGTTCAGAAAACCAGAGAAGTTGGCAACTATCAGATTGCAGACCCCTGAACCTATCAACACAACTAGCAGTAGCCGTGGGGGGTTCCTACGGTGCCCTAGACCCCTCGATCACAGCCGGAGAGCTAAATAGCCTAAAGACAGAAAAGGAAATCTAAACTGCCCCAGAGCAGACCCCAAAGTAAAAGACAGCCCCCAACATATAATGACGGTGAAGCAAGATGAAAAAACACTCACACAGATAGAAAGATAGGCTGAGCAAACGATGGGGCCCAAGCTAACTAAACAGACCAGGAAAGGAAGGTTGCTGTCTGCAATCTGCCAAAACCCTATCAAAAACATAAGCCAACAAGCTGATATGGAAAAAGACCCTGAAGCAGCTAGGCTTCAAAAACTAAATCAGCACTCAGGTATTTTCAGAAGACAGAGCTAAAGGAATTCAGCTCACCCCAGCAGGGAATGGCAGAAATCCAGAAAAACAAAACAAAACAAAGTCAAAGCACAAATGCAAAAAGCCGAGCAGAAAACTTAGCTTTAGAAGAGCAGGAATTCAGACTGGTCTCCAAGGATCCCACAGAGAAATCACCCGCAGGGCAGAAGGGCGTCGGCGGTCTTATATCCAGTCAGTAACTCCACTCAGCCAGTCATCATCATTAGGCTCAGGTGTTTGATAATCAGGCTTACTACCTTTCTTTACCAGAAGAGGGATCTCATCGGGCCTCAGTAGTGAAGGGGAAAATGAACTCACAACACAGGTCTCTGCCATTTAGATCAGCTTCATTACCTACTGTCACCATGAGAGGGAGCCCGGATGGAGAACTCAAGACTCCTCTGTCAAAACAGCCAGCTCCCCCACCCTCACCAGAAGCCAGAGGTAAACCAGAAAATGAGTTCACAACAACAGGCCACATATTGAAGAGTGTGGTATCTCAGTCAAATGCCATATTTATCTGTGGTGTACATATTGTGTCATTCCACTGTATTTTCTGATGGTGACTCAATTTCTATACACTATTTTGGGGTACAAAAATTTTAAAATACAGGGTTTAAAATGCAGGGCAGATATTGAACAGTCTGTTATCTCAGTCATATGCCATATTTATCTGTGGCCTACATATTGTGCCATTCCAGGGCTACATTCCACTGTAATTGCTGTCTGAGTTCCTATTTCTATACACTATTTTGGGGTTGAAAGTTTAAAAATACAGGCCGCATATTGAAGAGTGTGGTATCTCAGTCAAACACCATATTTATCTGTGGCCTATGTAAGATGATGAGCCGATGCAGAGTTAGCGGTTTCCGATGCCCTTTAAGGCCGGAACTATTGGGACTGCCACCACTGATGCCGGGGGAGGCTTCTTCTGGGAGGGAAAGACCTTCCCACTGGACAGCAGGGGGCGTGGGGTATATAAGAAGGACTGAGCGCCAAAACAGGTCAGACTTAGTAGGAAAGTGACAGGAGAAGGTTGACTCCCTCTCCGCTGCTCCGGCTGACAACTCCACGCCGCCCATACCTCAGAGAGCTGACTATAAGATTGACTTTGACGCTATTGAGTTATCGTCTGGCCCTGTTGTTCTGGACAGCCCTGTCCTGTCTGTGGTAATGGATAAGCTGCCTAGAGACTTCCCCAAAGGACTGCTCACTGCTGCGGACTGTTAGCGTGCCGACGGCTCGCGTTCGGCGCCATTCGTGAGGAATCCACATCAAGGACTGTTTCCACATTCCAGCGCACTCAAGCCAAGCATGACCGGATCCATAAGCGCTGTCGGGAGACAGTGCTTCTTGTTCCTCCTTAGCAGAGCTAGAGACTTTGTCCACGATTTGCGTTGCCGTCATGTGATTTTACAGTCTTTCCCCTGCAAGAATTACAAGCAATAAGTTACCCTGTTTTTGTATACCTTGTTATTGAACATTGTGTTTGTGCGCAATTCCCGCTCCTGCCATACTATTCTTTCCTCCCTGCGTGGAGTATTACTTGTTAATTGCCTGTTCAGTAAATCTTGTTATCCCCTTCTTTGCCTCCAGCTCTTCACTGCATCCAACGAACCTTACTCGTTTTACACCTACATATTGTGCCATTCCAGGGCTACATTCCACTGTATTTGCTGTCTGTGTCCCTATTTCTATACAGTATTTTAGGGTTGAAAATTTAAAAATACAGGCCACATATTGAAGAGTGTGGTATTTTAGCCAATTGTCATATTTATTTGTGGCCTACATATTGTGCCATTCCAGGGCTACATTCCACTGTAATTGCTGTCTGTGTCCCTATTTCTATACACTATTTTGGGGTTGAAAATTTTGAAAATTTAAAAAACAGGCCACATATTGAAGAGAGTGGTATCTCAGTCAAACGCCATATATATCTATGGCCTAAATATTGTGCCATTTCAGGACAACATTCCATTGTATTTGCTGTCTGTGACCCTATTTCTATACACAATTTTGGGGTTTAAAATTTAAAAATACAGACCACCTATTCAACAGTCTGGTTTCTCCGTCAAATGCCATATCTATCTGTGGCTTACAAATTGTGGCATTTCAGGTGTCCATTCTACTGTTTTTGATGTGTCTTACCCTAGTTATTGACACCACTTTGCTAAATTTTTACCTACAGTCCACATATTTAAAAGTGTGGCTTTCCCACCCATGGATCACATACAAGTTTGCTCCCACTTCAGCTATTTGTAGTGAACGTGGAAAATATTGTAGTCCATTTAAAAAGGGCAAGGCGCATGGCAAGGGACGGAGAAGTGGACGTGATGGTGCATGCAGAGGCCGAGACCGTGGCCAAGCTCAAACTGTGCCACAACAAACATCCACGTCTTCTCGCAGGACCTTCATGACCCAATTACTAGAGGACTGCAGCAGGACAGCACTATTGAAACCAGAGAAATGTGAAACATTTCTTGGTTGGATGGCGGATAATGCTTCCAGTCACTTTGCCACCACCAACACCACCCTGTCTTCTACACGATAAAATCTGAATAGCTGTGAGTCTGGGCCACATATTCTTCACCCTGATCCTCCTTCCTCCCTCCATGCCAAGTGCCCGGAGACACCTGATCCCACACTTGGACACTCCAAAGAGCTGTTCACTTTTCCATTTATAGAGTAGGAGGAGCATTTTTTGGGGGGGGTTAGTTCTTTTGCCTTACATACAAATTATTACCCTGGAAAAGATGCCCCTTAACATATTTCCCTGTAAAATCCATTTTGGCTTCGTTTTTGTATGTTTTAGTGTGTGCGACATTCAACAGACGCCCGAGACTGCAGGGCGTAGACCCAAATCTGAGACCCTCCCACTGTATCCGGCAGATTTGGGACTAGAGATAATCAGTTCACGGGACTCCACTCCAGCGTCTAAATCAGTGCTACCTGATGGCTGGATGAAATTCTCTGCTTTTGATTAGCCAGGGCTGGTGTGACGTCATCTGTGCGTCCTACTCAACTCTAGTTGGGACCTATGGAATTATTTTTTGTTCATTTGTAAGATGAGTTGAGACGGAGTCAGCGGTGTGCAGTGCCCTTTCAGGTCGGAACTATCGGGGCTGTCACCACTGTTGGTGGGGGCGGTTTCCTCTGAAGGGGAGAGACCTTTCTGTCAGACAGCAGGGGGCGCGGGGTACATAAGGAGACCTGAGCGCAGGAACGGGTCAGACTTGGCTGGAAGGTGACAGGAGACGGTTAACTCCCTCTCCGCTGCTTACTACTCCACCTTTCCCAGAACTCCATGTGCTGACTTCGAGACTTCTCGTTTCGCTATTAAGTTCCTGTCTGTACCCGCACAGTTGGATACCCCTGTTTTACCTGATATATAGGACAAACTGTTTAGAGACTACTCCGAGAGACTGTTACAGCTTGTACACGTGCTCCCGACCCGTGCCCAGCGCCATTTTTGAAGAATCCACATAAAAGACTGTTTCCACGTTCCAGCGCACCCAAGTCATTCAGGACTGAATCCATCAGCACTGTTGGGCAGCAGTGTTACTCATTTCTCCGTAGCATTTTAGTGCTCGCTCATCACTACACGCTGTCTAACAGATGTATCGCTCAGCAATCCCCTTCAGCAGGGACTAGTTTTCTAACAATGAATTCCATTCATAATCAATTATTGTATCACTTGTACTTTGGTTTAAATGCACAGTGAAGAAGACTAAATTAACATCACTTCTATGGTGCACATTTGGTATAAATTCAGGAAAACTTCCCAGCATAGAAGCCAACCTTTCCATAGACTTCAATTAAAAATAGTCCAAATTGATTTGGTGGACACAGTCCAGCAGTTACCTTATTAATTTGTGGCTGCCAAAGGCAGGAATCCAGAAGCATAGCGAACTACCTTCTACAAGGAAGTCTACTACAACAGTGTTTTTTGTTTGTTTGTTTGATTTTTAGTGGTCTCCAACCTGTGGAATTCCATATGTTGTGAATCTGAAATACCACCATGTCTTGACAGCTAGAGTCATGATTGGGGGCCACTAGAGTTGAGTTAATAGATTTTTGTTGTCCTGGTTCGGTGTTTCTCTGGTCTTCTGTTGCAAGTGGTCCAAGGCAGTCTTCACTTCTTTGGCCAAAATCCTTGGCCTGGCATCCTGGGGACCTCTTGCTGTTGCTAGACAACATGCTATGTCTTGACCATGGAGGACTGGACTGGATGGCGCACCAGGGCAGAGAATCTTTTGCTTAACTCTAGAGGCCACTGATCTAAGATATCTATCTGCACACACTAAAATATAGCATGGAATTTTTCAAACATAACACGAGTCATATTGAAAAAAGATTATTGGCTGTTTTCGTCTTTTTGTTTTTGTACTACTGAATTTATATTTTTAATTTCTAAATTTAGTCTTATTAAACACTGAGACCCTAGATGTAGTATAACATATCTTCTACATCATCTCTTTGAATATTTCATGTTGCAGTTGAGAGCTGTGTGGGTACTTTTATTGCAGATTTATGGAATATGAAGACATAAATCAAAGGATCACTTCCCTTGTCAGTGTCCTTAGAAAAAGGTGTCTTGGGTTATAGCACATTATTTATTGAGACCTTTCAATGTCCTCAGTGATTTCTCTCTCTGATTCTTGCATGACCTTGGGGAAGGCTGAATATGTGTATGACGGAGATGTATAAGAGGGTATATATTTTAAATTCTTGAATTTTTATAGCAAAGAAAGGTGAAAAGTTCCAAAATGTTTCTGAAACTATTGTAAGGGCCCAGTAATGAAGAGATGGATGTCAGCACTGTTACCACATCATGTCATGCTTGTATTAGCTCATTTGATGAAGTTTATAAATCAGTGAGAAATATAATTCTTTCAACTGATTCTGACATAATTGAGATTGTGATTAATTGTGACATATAATGCATACATTCTATTAAGGATGAGTGAAACTTTTGAAATTCAAATTCACCAGCTGGACCAAATTTTTCCAAGTAATTTATTTGCAGCAAATCAATTTGCAAAAAATCACAAGTACTACAAAGCCTTAAATTGCCCTGAAAAACATGTATGACAATCTGAGGTCTCCCAGTGCAGTATTTAGATCTATAGAAATATTTTTAAAGCAAACAAAGACTTAAAAGTGTACTCAACATATGTTGGCTATAGGTGAATGATAGTAACCAACAGCCTGTTTAATATCTTGCTGCAAGAACAAAATTTTGATGCTTTTTTACAGTGTAAAAAGTATCCAAAAAATATCCCTTTTGGTGGCAAATGCGTGCCAAGCTGTGGTGTTTATATACAGGAAAATCTAGTGTTTTCACATTTGGTGGTCAAAAAAAATCCTTTTTTGTGGAGCAGCAACAGGTTTGTAGTTTTGAAAATGAAGAAGCAATGGCTTTTAACAAGCATTCCAAAAAGAACCCCTTTTTTGGTAGTAGCAATAGGATTGTTGTTTGGAAAAAGACGAGGTAGATTTTAACAAGTTGTCCAAAAGTTTTTCTTTTTTGGGATCAGCAATAGGTCTGAGTTTTGAAAAATGGACAAGCAATGGCTTCTTATTAAGCCATTCAAATATTATCTCTTTCTGGGAGTAGTAGTGGATTTTCTGTTTGGAAATGGAAGAAGCAATGGCAATGAGCAGTGCAAAATATACCCTTTTTGCATCAGCAATTGGGCGCAATTTGATGTTTTTATTTTCCCTGTTTAGGTTAGGGTTCCCAACAGTAGTACAGTATAGCTATAGAAAACAATGGGCAGGCAGGAGATGTGTAGCGGTCTATAAGCAGTTTCAGAAACCATGTAATGTTTAATATGAATGGATGGGCAAGGAGATGTCCAGCTGTTAAGGGCTAGCACTGGCAGCCATTGCAGCAGCAGTACAGATTCTGTAGAACACAATGGACATGTGGGTCGCCCTCACACCCAGGGCTGTGGGGTACTCGGTACCGGGTCGGTATCTCACAGGGAAGTGTCACAGCAGCGGTGACCCGGTCCGTGGCCCCGGGCACCCATTGTAAATGTTCAGTGTGAATGTGTAAGTCGTGACGCCACCTGTGGTGTTCGGCAATGTAGATGTTAAGCCGACGCTGCAGACAGTTCCTCTGGGACAGATGGTGTGGTGCAGCAGTGATGGTATAGCCCTCCACAGGCAGGGCTGTAGTTCCAGGGCAGAGTGGATGTAGCGACACTTAGATGGTGTAGTGTCGGGCGCAAGGGATGTAGCAGTGCTGGGCAGGTTGACGCAGGAATAAGTGGAGGACACCAGGGCATGTAGTTCCAAAGCTTTACTCACAGTCTGTGGTGGCTCAAGAGCCCGCATCGGTGCCGTGTCCTCCAGGTCAGGAGCCCAGCCAACCTCCAGGCAAGATGAAGCACACCTTTCCAACACTCCTCCAACTTATGTGCCTTTTCTGAACATCTCCCTCTTAGCACCTTTAAGTGAAGTACTCCTAGTACTGAGTTACACTGGAGTTCCTCCTGTCCGATGTTGCTATGAACTCTACTTGTACGGCAGACAGCTGTAGCCTGCGTCTGTTGCGGGACCATTAGTATCCAAACAACCTCGGGGACCGGACCCTGGCCTTGCGCCTAGAACTTGAGAAGGGTTCTTCTCTAACCCTCAATTCTCTGTTCTCTTCCTCTCCTCACGTTCCATACTAATCCTTTCCTTCTTATGGAGAGTCAGGCTTTCTTTCAGTGTTCCTTTCCTGTGCCAGCGGACCCAGATCACTGAGGTTGGCTGCAGCACTTTCCCTCCTTCATCCCTCTCAGGGGATTTCCTTACACAGGTCTGACCTCGTCAGACTCCTGTGACTAACTCCCTATATCCTATCCTCCTCCCGCTCTTTAGTGCAAACTAAACTCCACTCGCCTCCCAGCACGCTTCGTGTTCCAAGCAGGGAGCCACCAAAGGGTGCTTTTCTACACTACTGTGTTGTGTGGGATGCAGATGTTGGAGCGTGGTCAGGGGTCTCCACCTTACCTGAATGGTGGGGTACCACACCTTAGGAGGAGGTGCAGTACCTCTGTGGTGACTGAACCATCAGGGGCGCCACATACGCAAGAGATATGAGGCTGTGGCAGTGGTAATGACAATAACTGCACAGTATAGTATATAATGGGACAGGTAAGTTAATGTACAGCTGTGTAAGGCCAGCAGCCCCAGGCAGCAGTGTAAGGAGGTGGCGGGGAACCTTAGTTGCCTCCTCTCTCCTACTTACTGAGCCCATATGGCACCATAATGATTCCCTCAAGTTTTGTGAGTAATGTCTTATGTGTAATGTTTTATGCGTACTGTTTTATGTGTAATGTGTTGTATATACCATGTACCTGCATATGTATATAGTTAGTTCAGTGATACCAGGAGTTAAAAAGGGGGCCAGTCCAACCGGCTGACAGGCAAAGAATTTCTGGGCAGAGCCTGGGAAGACTTGCCCAAGGCAGGACGTGCTTCCATGCCCAAAACAGAGGGTACCCTGGTCGAAGGAGACATTAGCTGCCACGGACTGTCAGGCAGTGTGGACGGGTCCTGGTGTTGAGGACTGACCCCAGAAGGACTCTTGTGGTTCCTGGCCTGGATGGGAGCTGTGTAGACTGTGCCGTCTCACAAAGTTGCAGGGACAGAGCAGGACACATTGCATTGTTATAGTAAAGTTTTCCCGTTGGAGCAGAACTGTGGACTGTGGCGTTTTCCTGCAAGCTCATCCCCAGTGTCTGGAGTACATATATGATGGAGGTAACTGACTGTACCACAGGACTGGGACTTCACTTGTATGTTTGTGTGCAAGGGGCCGGACTGCTCGCTGATTGTGTCTTAGTAAACTTGGCCATGACTACCACCCTGTGCCACCTTGTTACAGCAGTACTGTATGCTTATAGCATGATGGAGCAGCAAAAGATGCTCAGCTGTGTGGGCTTTTGTTGCCTGTGTTTATAAGCTGAAAAACAGCTTGCAAAACTGAAAAGACTGAGGGTGGGGAATGGATGCAAAGTTCTACCCTATTGCTATAGGGATGCAGTCTTGTCCACTGTGGAGGATGCAGAGAAGGTGGATAAGCATCGCCAGGGGTTGAAACCATATCTAGCGCCCAACCATGAAGGCTTTACTATGTGTCCTGATTACATTTATGCATCAATCATGCTCAAAACATTGAAATATTGGACCATGAAATACATGATCTAACAATGTACAAAATAGCTGCTCCACGTATTGACGGTGCAGTGTACTTTTAATCTCAATGGCAAATATAGCCCATGTTCTCCTGCACGGAAGAGCACAGAATGGGGCACCCCTTTCTGGGTAGTAATAATAATAATAATCTTTTTTTATATAGCGCCAACATATTCCACAGCGCTTTACAGTTTAACAGTTTCAAAACACAAGTCATAGTGTAGTAGGGTAGTGGTGGCTGTGTTTCTTACAGCGAAGCTGAGTGTACATCATTATTTCTTGATAGGCATTGGAATCCAGTAAATGGTACAACGGTGACTCCACCAACAACAACTTAACCAGGTGGGAATTAAACTTAAGCAAAAGTGAATGACTGTGAGCATATGGCTATTTCCTGGCCGCATAAGCAGGTATGGATATCTGAGTGTGATGGAGAAGAAGGAAAAGGAGTTGGAGTATGACAAGAAGTAGATGATGGTGATGATGACATAGTGCTACTTGAATGTGGCGGCTTGGCTACCACAAAGATGATCATGAAGTTAGTTTAATCTTTGCTCATATTGCTGGCCAGCTTGCTTTTCCCATATTAGCAAGTAATGCTACTTCATGTGCTGAGGAAGCACCTTAATTCCCAGTCTATTTGAGCAGGTATATTCACTATTTATTTTTTTCCTGCAGGGCCTGCATACTGCAATAAATTCATCAGCCAGCAACATGGAAAAGATTTCTCACATATGAGGTGCCCACACATAGGACTTGCTTTAAAAAACACCATAACCATGACTAGAAGTTTCAGGTGATATTAAGCCTCTTCCACCAGGTTGGGATGGAGTAGTTTGGTGCGTGGGAGGCTCAATGGGCTTTGATAAGCTACATCAGAGAGAGACCTGTAGACTTTTTGGAAAAACTGGTGACCCCCACTTGGGCCAGAATTGCAGCAAGAGAACTTACTTGGTGGCTCTCACAACTGGGTGCACCACCGTTGTGAATAGAACATTCACGTTAGCTAGAGAAAGACCTCATTTGCTTATCCAAGTTTATTGTTATCTTTGTTTGAATGTTAGGGCCCCGTCACACATAGCGACGCACCAGCGATCCCGACAACGATATGACCTTGTCAGGATAGCTGGTGTGTCGCTACATGATCGCTGGTGAGCTGCCAAAAAGGCAACTTCACCAGCGATCAGCACCAGCGACACGCGGGTAACAAGCGACGCACGTCGCTTAGTTACCCACTGTGTACCTTAGTTACCAACGTGCTAGTACGGGGAGCTGGTAACCAAGGTACACATCGGGTTTCTAAGCGGTGCGCGGGGCTTAGAAACCTGCTGTGTACCTTGGTTACCAGCTCCCTGCACCAGCGTGCTGGTAACTACGATACACATCGGGTTTCTAAGCGCTGCGCGCCGCTTAGAAACCCGATGTTTACCTTAGTTACCAGTGGCAGCTCGCTGATCGCTTGTCTCTCGCCTGTCACACGCAGCGATGCGTGCTGGCCAGCGGGAGACCAGCGATCAAAAAAATGTCCTGGCCATTCCAGAACAATCAGCGATACCCGGCAGGGGGGCTGGTCGCTGAGAAATGTCACACACAACGATCTCGCTGGTGAGATCGCTGTTGCGTCACAAAACTTGTGACTCAGCAGCGAGATCGCTATGTGTGACGGGGGCTTAAATCTGCCTAATTACTAAAACTGATTGTTCAGAGTTACTCTAAATTACATATACTGTATATAAATAAATTAATCCTAAATTTGCCACAAACTTAACAATATATTATGCTCCTCTTACAAACCACATGAAACACCAGATCCCAATGCTAATTAAAGCCAAGATCAACTCCAGAGCATTCAATGATAAAACATTTTTATTAGTTCACATATGAAATGTAAAAAGACTTTTTTGTGTCTACAAAAAGGTACAAGAAAAAGAACATAAGGCTCCCATTAATATCAATGTTGCTGCATGGCTCTGGACCAAGGGACTACAATTCATGAAAAATAACAATCAAATTCACAATGGTTAAACCCACAGACATGTTATGGTGCATAAAGTCACTCACTATGGCTACAATCACCTAATAAATATCAATATCAAAGAGGGTACCAGACGTTACTGTGTGAAGCTGTGAACACCTATTATAGCCTAGCAGCTACTGCCAATTAGCTAAAACAGCAATGAAGTCTAAAAGCTGCATGCTCATAAGGGTTAATCCCAACAGCCTCCAACAAAACAACCTAAAGTGTCTGCTTCATGAATAAAGTCACAAGGGCCATTACCTGGATCCTAGCAGCGTTTAATGTGCATAAAGGAGTCCCGTCCTCCAGCCCCCTGCTTCCTCGGGGGGCGTGTCTAAGTGAAGGGTGTGTGAGGCCAAAATCCTGATCCGTTGTTTGACCTTCACTTTCACTAATTGAAGAAATGGAATCGACCGAAGAACTTCGAGAAAAAGTTCTTTTAGTGGAAGTTTTTTTATCTGCCATCTGAATATTTTGCCAGTTGCAAAATCAGAATTATCACGTTCAAATTTTTTAAATTTATCAGAACTATTGGTCTTCTCCCACTTTTCCATGTCTTTTTCCAGATTAGTAACTGCATCCTGAAAATTTGCCGCCGTCATTTCAACTTGTAATTTTTTCTGTAACTCACAAATTTCATCCTCTAATTTAGCTAATGTTAGAGTATTTTTTTCAGTTATTATATGAATGAACTCCAAGGAGCAAGTATTTGCTGCTTTGATCCATCTTTGGATTAAATTCTCATCCTCCAAGTCATAAGTCGGATAAACCTGGATCCTCAATCCCCGCGGAATAATCTTCTGTTCCCAATAATTTTGTAATGCCGTTTTAGTCCACCACAATTTAGTTTTTTTTATGTAAGGCATTTCTGTATTTTCTTAAACCCTCTTGACTGGTGATTGAATTTGAGTTTATACAAGAACTTGCACGTTTCTTGAGGACATCACTCGCCCTTGCTAGCCAGGAACTTTCTCTGGCTTTAAAATCCATAGTAAAGGGGCACACTGTTAGAACAACAGTAATTCACAATTAATTAATCTTAAATTTGCCACAAACTGAACAATATATTATGCTCCTCTTACAAACCACATGAAACACCAGATCCCAATGCTAATTAAAGCCAAGATCAACTCCAGAGCATTCAAGGATGAAACATTTTTATTAGTTCACATATAAAATGTAAAAAGACTTTTTTGTGTCTACAAAAAGGTGCAAGAAAAAGAAGAACATAAGGCTCCCATTAATATCAATTTTGCTGCATTATGTTATAATGGGGGGTGGTTTTTTAAGATTCTTCATGGGAAATGGAAAGGGTTAATAATATTGTTAATATTAATTTTCACAAACACAAGTAGTATTTTCTGGAAATGTCATGGTATTTTCCTAGGGGGGTTAGCAATAAATTATTGATAGGTGAATTAAGTGTCATTGTTTATTGTGATATTATGCAACCTTGATATAAGTTCAGTAATTTAGATATTTATGCTGATACTATATATTATATGGGCACTATATTCATGTTTTAATTAGTAACAAGAATGTTGTAATATTTATATATGTATTTTGTCTTTTAGACACTATTGTAAGAGGGTACCAGACACTTCACATAAGTTAATTTTTCTATTAATGATATATATGAAGCACGACAGTTAGCACAGTGGCACAGTTTAGTTATTTGGGCCCATGGATACTGATAGTTCTGAGGTTTACTAGTGAGTATGCGTGTATGGGTGCACTCTTGATATGGGAGCTGCGGTCCTGCACGCTGGCCTGATTTGCTGTTAGCATAGCTTAGTTATTTGGGCCTAAGGATATTGACAGGGCTGAGGATCACTGTGCGCATGCGCAAACCGGCGCGCTCTTGACATGGGAGCTGCGGTTTCATACGAGGGTTGGACTCGCTCAGTACCACGTGAGTAGGCGTGGGGGGTTGACAAGTGACTCACTGTGACCGTGGCTTTATATCTGTTTATTATGAGCGTTGCGCGGTCGGCGCATGCGCCGCTAAGCCATCCCAGACTGTATTAATTAAGGAACCCAGTTGATTGGTAGTGACTCATATTTAAACCTCACACACCCTTCGCTTAGACACGCCCCCCGAGGAAACAGGGCGAAACGTGCACGTCGGGGCTGGAGGACGGGACTCCTTTATCCACATTAAATGCTGCTAGGATCCAGGTAATGGCCCTTGTGACTTTATTCATGAAGCAGACACTTTAGGTTGTTTTGTTGGAGGCTGTTGGGATTAATCCTTATGAGCATGCAGCTTTTAGACTTCATTGCTGTTTTAGCTAATTGGCAGTAGCTGCTAGGCTTCAATAGGTGTTCACAGCTTCACACAGTAATGTCTGGTGCCCTCTTTGATATTGATATTTATTAGGTGATTGTAGCCATAGTGAGTGACTTTATGCACCATAACATGTCTGTGGGTTTAACCATTGTGAATTTGATTGTTATTTTTCATGAATTGTAGTCCCTTGGTCCAGAGCCATGCAGCAAAATTGATATTAATGGGAGCCTTATGTTCTTCTTTTTCTTGCACCTTTTTGTAGACACAAAAAAGTATTTTTACATTTTATATGTGAACTAATAAAAATGTTTCATCATTGAATGCTCTGGAGTTGATCTTGGCTTTAATTAGCATTGGGATCTGGTGTTTCAAGTATATAAATAAAGAAAAAAAGAAAAACAGCAGCAGGCAGTAATGTTCCTGAGTGCCATGTTTCCCAGGCAAATACCAAACCTACAATATAGAAGAAATGGAGGCAACACATCAGTTAGAGGTGGGAAAAAAGTGCTATTTAATAGCCCAAAATTACACCATTTTTCCACCTCTAACTGATGTGTTGCCTCCAATTTTTGTATTTTGTATATAAATAGAGCTATAATCATCCGTACCTCTGTGCATTGCATTCAGACACCTGCATTACACCACCACCCTCCCCAATTGATGACATCACCTGACATCAACCAATCTGGTTCCAGATGCTTTGTGCCCCAGAATCATCATCATTATTATTATTCCTGTTATATTTCTCAGTGTGGGAAATTTCCTAAGCTCTTTGAACCCCTGCCTTCTGATTCCCACCTTTACATTCTCCCTGACTCAGAATATCACTACTACCTCAGCCATCACTGACAGTGCCCCTACTACTGATTGAGCCTCCAGAGCAGCCAGGAGTTTGAATTATATAGTTACATAGTTAGCAAGGCTGAAAAAAAACATTTGTCAATCCAGTTCAGCCTATATTCTGTCAGAATAAATCCCCAGATCTACATCCTTCTAAAGAACCTAATAACTGTAAGATACAATATTGTTATGCTGCAGGAAGACATCCCAGGCCTCTCATGAACCCTCGACTGAGTTCACCATCACCACCTCCTCAGGCCAGAAATTCCAGATTCTTACTGCCCTAACAGTAAATAATCCTCTTCTATGTTGGTGGAAAAACCTTCCCTCCTCCAGATGCAGAGAATGCCCCCTTGTGACCGTCACATTCCTTGGTATAAACAGATCCTCGGAGAGAAATTTGTATTATCCCCTTATATACTTATACATGGTTATTAGATCGCCCCTCAGTCGTCTTTTTTCTAGACTAAATAATCCTAATTTTGCTAATCTCTCTGGGTATTGAAGTTCCCCCATCACCTTTATTAATTTTGTCACCCTCCTTTGTACTCGCTCTAGTTCCATTATATTCTTCCTGACCACCGGTGCCCAAAACTGTACACAGTACTCCATGTGCGGTCTAACCAGGGATTTGTACAGAAGCAGTATAATGCTCTCATCATGTGTATCCAGACCTCTTTTTATGCTCCCCATGATCCTGTTTGCCTTGGCAGTCGCTGCCTGGCACTGGCTGCTCCAGGTAAGTTTATCATTAACTAGGATCTCCAAGTCCTTCTCGATGTCAGATTTATATCCTCCATCTCCTCTGCCCCATCTAATTGGGGTCAAAGGCTGATTGTTCATCTCATCCAAGAAAAAAGCAAGAAAAAAGGCTGAAAAGGAGCTTTTCTGAGGAGGGAGAAGAGGAAGAAAAAACAATAAAACACTTACAATAAACAAATATCTTGAATATGTACAACTTTGCTATAGCTCAATCAGCCGGCTGCTACCGGGTCATGAAATCCTAATTAGGTGCCGTATTGTAAGACAGCTGAAAAAACAAACTAACAAAAGAGCACAGTAAGTCCATAGAGGGGAGAAATATTCTTATTTCCCCTTCTTCCAAGTCAGCCTCTCCTCCTTGCACACAGACAAATGCAGTGGAAGTTGAACCATATACGGGAGTGGTCGCCAATCCAGCAAGAGACTCTCAGAATTAATTTAATGGACAAAAAGACTGAAACAGTTGTTACTGTGAAATATCTTCTTCCTTAGCCTCCAGAGGGAGGCATAAAATACAGCCGTGTCATTGATGGAATTGAAAGTCCCTTTTTGGGGAGCAGTAACAAACATTCCAAAAAGAACCCCTTTTTTTGGGAGTAGTAATAGGTTTGTCATATAAAAAGTTAACTGTTATGGCTGCAGATGAGGAGGACTGTACAGAACACTGACTCAAAGTAGCGGTGTAACTGTCAGAGGTGCAGTAACATCAACATGCTGAGTCAGATGAGTGATGTGTCATATATTCCATTTCATACTGAATGTCCTCCCCAATAATATATGGTACTTTCAGGAAGCAAAGGAGGGCAGTTGAGGCCAGCATGTGATAATACTACTACCCGGATGCCCGGTGTCAGTCATGGTGGTGCTGCTACTTGTGGGGGGGGTTTTTTTAGCTAGGATAAAAACAGACTCTACCACACTAGCAGTGGTGAGTGGTAATACCTTGAGTGCCAATAAAATATATTCATAGGGTAATAAACTTGTAAAAGATCTTGCAAGTGCTGTGCTCCTTACTTCCTAGATTGGCAAACGCTGAAAGACTGCAACATGCTGTAAACTATTAAAATTAAAAATCCCCCCATTCTTGAGAATGGAGACGATCGTTGGTATCCTGTAAATTTCAAAGTTGCATTTTTTACAAGCACGTTGCAATTCGACTCATTTGTGATGTTGAGAAAACACCTAAAAAATTAGATGGCTTACTTAGAAAAGGAACGTTGTGTAACGTTGGCATCTATTGTGAAATATACTGGTGTATGTGTAAAGATATTGTTCCAGGAATTATTCAGTACATTGTGCTATTGTCTTTCTGTGAAACAAGGTGGTTAACAACTCTCAGCGAGCCTCCATCGTGAGGTTAATTCTGTCTATTGAGTTGAGGAATGGAGCAAATAAAGTGTCAGATTTTATGTGTCCGCAGGAGAGAGTTAGCAAGGAAGAGGGTGCTGTGATTGGATGTGATGGGGGCAGGTACAGGTTCACACTGCCGCTGTCTCTCTCCATCATCGGCGCAGGAAGCCAGCTAATGAGAACAGAATTGCTCAACACAGTCTATAGCGTCCTTTCTGGCTTAGCACTTTGCATGTTCAGCATATGAATGTGCCTTATTATAATTATATATGTGATTTTTTTCTGAGTATGTGTGTGACTCCGCTGGTGCATAAGTAATGTAAATTAACATTAGCATATGTTTCACATGTTCTGAAATATGTCGTATGATCATTTTTCAAATCAGGAATGTACAAAAGAGGTTGTTTAAGGAGACAAATCTCTCCCCCTCTCTTCTTTTGGCATCAACAGCATTCTGAGATTGTGTAGTGGTTTTCACACTCAGGATATGGCATATTGCTATAAAATGCCACGACTCTTTGACTGGTGGAACAGACCTTAGACTGCTGGAGTCACAAATATTTGCTAATAATATTCAGTAATCCAGGGTATTTTCATGGGGTTACCGCAACAGAGAGGAGCCAGAAGACCACAACGTCTGATTGCTCCGACTGCGCTGAAAAGAAGCACTTAACCTTCATTTTAAATGGTGTTTATTTCCTTTAGCAGAACAGGGGTTAATGGGTCATGTTGAGAGCTCTTGGCATCTGAGTTTTTAGATGAGCTCGGTTAGCCACTCCTATCACCTATATAATATGGGTCCTGATTCAAACACATCGTCAGAGCTAGCTTATGCTGCATGGCTGTGAGGGGAGGTGTTTTGATGCTTATTATGAGAAGGCGTTTGGAGGAATTATTTGTGACTATTCCGTGGGTTTGTGTGATAATTCCCTTCCCTCCCCTTATTTTGTTTTTTCCCCATCCTCCACTCCCCGATGCCTTCCTCTGCTATATGTGAGTGAATATTTTTATGCCTGGTATTTTCAGTTACCCCTTGTTCGTGTTGCCTTCTTTGTAGGGTTGGTTTACTGCGGTGCAAGGCAGCTCCCCTCTTCAGTGGATGAGGGAAGGAAATAGACGGAGGCCTGATTCAGGAGATAAGGCAAGGGTGACGGCCCCAGCATCTTCACCTTCACAACTATCCTGGGGAATAGGGAAAGCTAGGGCGCCCCTAGTGTTAGGGACAAAGAAGGAGCTCCTGGTCCCGAGTCACCTGACAGCTGTGTCGTGACATTAGCTCTGACCATAACCATTTAATGATCCATTATGGATCTATTATTGCTCTGACAGGACAACTGCAGCAGCTCAAATAATGTAGAGGAGCAGCATCCAATCCGGGTGAAAAAATGCTTACAAAAGTTTATTTTGCATTGAAGAAACATACAACGTTTCAACCACAATATGGTCTTTTTCAAGCATTTTTTCACCAGGATTGGATGCTGCTCCTCTACATTATTTGTTCGGCATTTTTACGTCCATTTGGGTCTCTGGACTGGAAGCGTGCATCTCCTGAATGATCCTATATGTGCTGTCAGCTGTTTCTTCATTTTAACTGCAGCAGCTCAGTCTGAAGGTGACAGATCTACGCACTGTGGTTTTCATCACCCTAAAACATGTGGTGTAGGTATAATGTCTCCCAGGCAAAGCTGTTGTGAATTCACTTTCTGGTCTACCTCTGGTTGCTGTTGAGGGTGGTGGAGCTGGTTGTATTGACAGAGGAGTCGTGAGTTCTCTTTCCGGGCTCCCTATGGTGGTTGCAGGAGGTAATGAAGCTGATCTAATTAACAGAGACCTGCCACCTGATAATGAGGACGACAATTGGACATCTGGAGTCTCTGACTGGATTTAAGACAGCCGACTCCCTCTATCCCTGCTGGTAATTTTTCCTGCCTCCTGTGGTCTTAGTTTCCAATTCAGTCCCTGCATTCTCAAGCTAAGGGTTCTTTGCTATTGTTCACATTTGATTTGGTTTTGTCTATTCAGTTTTGTGTGGTCAGCCAGCCCCAGCTGGGGCTATGCTGAATTTCCATCCTTATGTTACTGTTTGTGCCAGTTTGCTTTTTGTCCCTTATTAGATTGACCTCTTTTTGCTCTGTTTTCAGAATATGCCAGAGTGCTGATATAGTGGGTGAAGTCTAGTGACTTCAGGGTTTTTTTTGCTATCAGAAGTGTAGGACATTTTTTCAGGGTTTTTTGGCGTGATTGCAGACAGTTTCTTTCCTTTCTTGTCCTTTCTAGTTAGTGTGGGCCCCATCATCTGTTCAGCCTATTTTCCTACCTGTGTTTGTGTTTTCATCTTGTCTCACCGACAATATATTTGGGGGCTATCTATTCCTTTGGGGGTCTGCTCTGGGGCAGTTTAGATTTCCCCTTTTCTTGCTTTAGGCTTATTTAGTCCTCCTGCTGTGTCGAGGCATCTAGAATCATCATAGGTACGCTCCACGGCTACTGCTAGTTGTGTGGATAGGATCAGGCGTCTGCAATCCGCTTAGTTGCCAACCTCTCCGGTTTTCTGTGGCTTACCTTGGTCATGTTTTCCTCCTCGGTGACCCAATCATAACACAAAGCGTAGTGGAGTGGTCGCTTTGCCTGACAAGTTCTTTGGAGAGCGTGACAAGTTTGTGGTTTTCATAGAGAACAGTACTTTAGGCTATGTCCTGTTTCCTCAGGTACAGGGGAGCTACGAGTGGGGATAATAATCTCGCTCCTTCAGGGGGAACCCCAAGCATTTTCTCTCTTGTCTGACTCCCAGTCGCTTCAGATGGTGGAAGAATTTTTTGTGGCGCTGGGTCTTTTATACGACGACACTGACCGAGTCTCCCTGGCTGAGTCCACACTGCGTCAACTTCAGCAAGGAGATTGGCCAGTGGAAAAGTATTGCTCTGAGTTTCAGAGGTGGGCCACGGACACTAAGTGGAATGACCCTGCATTCCGTAGTCAGTTCTGTGAAGGGCTTACAGTAAGGGTGAAGGATGTCTTAGCACTGTATGACACTTCAGTCTTTCTTGAGGCGGCCATGTCTTTGGAAATCCAGGTTGATCACCGTCTTCACCAGAGACATAGGGAGACACCCCTGTATGCGGGAGGTCTGGATCCAAGGGAGATCGGGAATGAGTCATATGAGGAACCCATGCAGGTGGGTGCGGCAACTCACTCTGGAAAACTGTTGTTACACGCAAAGGGAGAGCGTGTTTTTACTGGGGCAAAAAGGGTCATTTTGTGGGCACGTGTCCTTCCAGACTCACAGTAAAACAGCCATCAGAAAACTAAGAGCCCCAGATTGCGGGGAGGTTAGCAACCCGGGTGTGCTCATCACCTCCGTGGGTAGGACGCAATTTTTTCTGCCAGCCGAAGTTCATTTGGGTGAAATTAAGGTAGTTGTTTCTGCATTTCTGGACAGTGGGGCAGGGTTTAACTTGATCAAAGCTAGGTTCGTCCAGGTCCGAGGCCTCAATCTATATACTCTGTCCAGACCCACACCCATAATTGCCATCAATTCTGCCCCAAGGTTCGAGGTTTACATATTCAAGGTGGGAGCCTGTTTTACCTGTTCAAGTTCTAGTCTGCAACTCGCTCACTAACATACAAGTTAGGCATAACTGAGGACATTTTTCGAGGTAAAACAAGATGAATTTTATTTACTAGACTAACAATCTAGTACACGTCTTATAACTGAAAACATCTCATTAATAAGCATAAATCATTTAAGTAAACATCAATACATCACTGGATATTTTAGCATCACTCCATGATAAGGGGACTTCAAGACGATCACATCAGGAGGAACCGGGAAAACATTTGTCAGCACGTCTGCTTGACCTCAGATTAAGTCCCAAATCCCTCCTGCAAAGCCCCTTGCTTATATACAGTGGGGAAAAAAGTATTTAGTCAGTCAGCAATAGTGCAAGTTCCACCACTTAAAAAGATGAGAGGCGTCTGTAATTTACATCATAGGTAGACCTCAACTATGGGAGACAAACTGAGAAAAAAAAATCCAGAAAATCACATTGTCTGTTTTCTTTTTATTTTATTTGCATATTATGGTGGAAAATAAGTATTTGGTCAGAAACAAGCAATCAAGATTTCTGGCTCTCACAGACCTGTAACTTCTTCTTTAAGAGTCTCCTCTTTCCTCCACTCATTACCTGTAGTAATGGCACCTGTTTAAACTTGTTATCAGTATAAAAAGACACCTGTGCACACCCTCAAACAGTCTGACTCCAAACTCCACTATGGTGAAGACCAAAGAGCTGTCAAAGGACACCAGAAACAAAATTGTAGCCCTGCACCAGGCTGGGAAGACTGAATCTGCAATAGCCAACCAGCTTGGAGTGAAGATATCAACTGTGGGAGCAATAATTAGAAAATGGAAGACATACAAGACCACTGATAATCTCCCTCGATCTGGTGCTCCACGCAAAATCCCACCCCGTGGGGTCAGAATGATCACAAGAACGGTGAGCAAAAATCCCAGAACCACGCGGGGGGACCTAGTGAATGAACTGCAGAGAGCTGGGACCAATGTAACAAGGCCTACCATAAGTAACACACTACGCCACCATGGACTCAGATCCTGCAGTGCCAGACGTGTCCCACTGCTTAAGCCTGTACATGTCCGGGCCCGTCTGAAGTTTGCTAGAGAGCATTTGGATGATCCAGAGGAGTTTTGGGAGAATGTCCTATGGTCTGATGAAACCAAACTGGAACTGTTTGGTAGAAACACAACTTGTCGTGTTTGGAGGAAAAAGAATACTGAGTTGCATCCATCAAACACCATACCTACTGTAAAGCATGGTGGTGGAAACATCATGCTTTGGGGCTGTTTCTCTGCAAAGGGGCCAGGATGACTGATCCGGGTACATGAAAGAATGAATGGGGCCATGTATCGTGAGATTTTGAGTGCAAACCTCCTTCCATCAGCAAGGGCATTGAAGATGAAATGTGGCTGGGTCTTTCAACATGACAATGATCCAAAGCACACCGCCAGGGCAACGAAGGAGTGGCTTCGTAAGAAGCATTTCAAAGTCCTGGAGTGGCCTAGCCAGTCTCCAGATCTCAGCCCTATAGAAAACCTTTGGAGGGAGTTGAAAGTCCGTGTTGCCAAGCGAAAAGCCAAAAACATCACTGCTCTAGAGGAGATCTGCATGGAGGAATGGGCCAACATACCAACAACAGTGTGTGGCAACCTTGTGAAGACTTACAGAAAATGTTTGACCTCTGTCATTGCCAACAAAGGATATATCACAAAGTATTGAGATGAAATTTTGTTTCTGACCAAATACTTATTTTCCACCATAATATGCAAATAAAATGAAAAAAAAAAACAGACAATGTGATTTTCTGGATTTTTTTTTTCTCAGTTTGTCTCCCATAGTTGAGGTCTACCTATGATGTAAATTACAGACGCCTCTCATCTTTTTAAGTGGTGGAACTTGCACTATTGCTGACTGACTAAATACTTTTTTCCCCACTGTACATTATGTAAATCTACCAGCACATGCATACTAAATATAGCTGTTCGCACTAGCGCAATCGCAGTACAGTTATCTTGAATGTTCCAGTGCGTGATCTCCTCGTGTGATCATGTGCAGTTAACTTGTTTTCAAAAATCTTATCAGTTTCTCTGTTCTTTCCAAGGACTTTACCAGTTGTTTTGTTTTGCAAGAATTTTACACTTGTGTGCTGGATTATTCTCCTTATGCAGCCATATTTTGTCCTATAATAACCTTGTACTCATGTTATAAAGCAAGAAACCATATTGATCACTATATATGTCTGGACACCTATCTATTACATTCATACAATCAATCTTATCCCATTTGTATCACAGAGCCATGCACTCTGAGGTAATAGATTGTTATGTGCTAAAGGGTCTGCCCTCGCCTGTGGTTCTTGAACTTCCTTGGCTCACTTTGTACAATCCTGTTGTAGATTGGCAGACTTAGGAAGTAGTAAAGTGAAGTGAGTATTGTCAAGGATACTGCTTGGGTACCTGGCTTGCTAGGGTGGATACCCTGTCTATGCCGAAATATCTGTCTGATTTTGGTGATGTGTTCTCGGAGCAGGTGTGCCAAGAATTTCCTCCCCATTGTCCTTTCTACTATAAAGATGACTCAGGGGTGATCTAATAACCATCTATAAGTATATAAGGGGACAATGCAAATATCTCTCCGAGGATCTGTTTATATCAAGGAAGGTGACGGTCACTAGGGGGCATTCTCTGCGTCTGGAGGAGAGAAGGTTTTACCATCAACATAGAAGAAGATTCTTTACTGTTAGGGCAGTGAGAATCTGGAATTCCTTGCCTGAGGAGGTGGTGATGGCGAACTCAGTCGAGGGGTTCAAGAGAGGTCTGGATGTCTTCCTGGAGCGTAACAATATTGTACCTTACAGTTATTAGGTTCTTCAGAAGGATGTAGATTTGGGGATATAGTCTGACAGAAAATAGGTTGAACTGGATGGACAAATGTCTTTTTTCGGCCTTGCTAATTATGTTACTCTGTTACTGCGCTGTTACTCTTTTTCCTGGGGCCAAGCTGCCTAAGAACAGACTGTATAATATCTCTGGCAAAGAGAGGCAAGCCATGAAGGACTATATTACGGAAAGTTTGGCAAATGGTCATATCAGACTATCCTCATCCCCCATTGCCGAAGGTTCTTTTTGTAAAGAAAAAAGATGCGGGTTACGTCCATGCCTAGATTTCTGCAAACTCAATATGTTCATGGTCTGGGATCCATATCCGCTTCCTCTCATCCCGGACCTCTTTAACCAAAATGTAGGAGCAAAATGGTTTTCAAAATTTGACCTCAGGGGGTGTATAATCTCATTCGCATTAAAGAGGGAATGAGTGGAAAACAGCATACAATATGCCTGAGGGACAATAGGAGAACCTTGTGATGCCATTTGGGTTGCCGAACGCACCCGCCGTCTTTCAGCACCTCATAAATGACTAAAGAGTCACCTGGTAGGCAGATTTGTTATCTATCTGGATGACATACCGTATTAATTTATTCACCTGACCTTGAGTCACATCAGGTACATGTCAGGCAGGTCTTACATATACTCTGAGACAATAAATTATTTGTCAAACTGGAAAAATGTATGTTTTCGGTTGAGGAGATCCCTTTCCTAGGATATGTGTTGTCATCCAATGGTTTTTGCATGTATCCAGCGAAAATCCGGCCAGTATTGGATTGGGATCGTCCTGATGATTTGAAGGCATTACAAAGGTTTTTAGGTTTCGCCAACTACTACCCTAAGTTCATCGAAAACTTTTCAATAGTAGCCAAACCTCTGACGAATATGACTAGGAAGGTGACGGACTTTTCCAAATCGGCCAGTCCGGCCAGGGAGGCATTCGATACTTTGAAGAGATGTTATTCATCTGCGTTGATCCTCATACAGCCTGACTTCTCTCAGCCTTTTATAATCAAGATTGATGCATCTGAGGTGAGAGTGGGGACTGTGTTGTCACAGTCCTGGTAAACGGCATCCATGTGTATATTTTAAAAAAAAAGTCTGCTGATAAAAACTATGACATCAGTAACAGGGAACTCTTGGCAATCAAGTAGGCTTTTGAAAAGTGAAGTCATTTTTTGGAGGGAGCGATTCATCCGGTTATGGTGATCATGGATCATAAGAATCTTTTACTGAATATTCGCAATTGGCGAAACTTTTGACACCTCGACAGGCAAGATGGGCATTGTTCTTCACCGTGTTTAACTTTTTTGTCCACATATAGGCCGGGGAACAAAAACATTAAGGCAGATACCTTATCTCATTGTTTTCCTGGGGGAGGAAATAATTGTGAACCGGTACCTAGTTTTACAAAAACGGGTGGTTATAGCGTCTATATGTTGCGATCTTGAAAGAGAGGTTGTTTGACGCTCAGGGGGATGCCCCTGCTGCCTGTCCATTAGGTAAACTGTTTGCTTCTGTGAATCTTTTTCTAAGAGTCCTTAGTAAACATCACGATTCAGTCTTGGCCGCACATCCTGGTAATAAAGCCACCACTGATTTTATTACTCGGTGTTTTTGTGCGCATTTAAGACCTCTCATACTCATCCGTCGGAGTCTCTCCAACCACTGAAGATTCCCAGTAGACCATGGACTCACTTGTCGGTCAATTTTATCATGGATCTACCTGTGTCAGCGGTGAATACAGTAATTTTGGTGGTCGTGGATAAATTCAGTAAGATGTCTCATTTTATTGCATTACCAGCTGTGATGCTAGTCACTTCTCACTGCCAAGCCATGAGTCAGAGTGGTGAAGGAGTCCAAGGTCAGAAGCCAGGAGGCTACGTCATAAACAGAAGGAAGAGACAAAAGCGTAGTCAGGTAACGTTCTGAGGTCAGAGTACTGGGAGGTTAACAGGTGAAGGGGTTAAACAAGCTGATGATCTGAACAAAGTCCAAAGTCAGGCAACAGATCAAGCAAACAGAACACAAGGCACAGGAGAACACAAAGCACAAACCTCACAAGATGAATGTACATCTGGCAGTGGTCTGGGAGAAGCTGATCAGTTAAGTAGGCATTGCATTTACCTGGGATAGTGAACACCTGAGACAGCTGACACCTACCAGACAGAGACTGGCTAGTCGAGCTGTCAATCAACACACTGACAGCTCAGCACACACCTGTACCAGATTGGATGGCCATGCTGTCCATCAAAGTACTGACAGCTTCAGCACGCCCTTGTACCAGTTTGGATGGCCGAGCTGTCAGTAACTGCATCCCAGACACCCTAAGGGGTGGAACTGTGACAGCAGCTTTACTGATCGCCAAGTCATTGGGGCAAATTTGTCATCAGAGAAATTGTAAAATTACATGGGATCCCAACCGATATTGTTTCTGACCGGGGGAGTACAGATTGTTTCCAAGTTTTGGAGGGCATTTTGCACCCGTCTGGGGATTCATCTGTTATTTTCTTCTGCATTTCACGTGCAGTTTAATGGGCAAACTGAACGGGTTAACCCCAATTTGGAGACTTTCCTTAGATGTTTTGTGTCTGAGAATCAGGGGGATTGAGTTACCTACTTACAGTTTAGCCAAATTCGCAGTAAATAATCGTTGTCATGAGTCTACTGGTAAGTCCCCGTTTTTGGGGCGTATGGGTTTCATCCTCAGTTCTGCTCGTTTAATAAGAATCGTTCTTCTGGATCACCTGAAGAAGAACGGTTTTCATCATCTATTACATCCGTGTGGCAGGATGCAGTGACGAGGCAGGAGTCGGAGTGAACTTAAAATGTAACTTTCATATATATATTTGTGTCTGTAAGGGCTATCTTGAATAACCAAAAAGCTAACAGTTCTCCTCGCAGGGATTAGAACAATAATACACAGGTAACTCGGAAACGACTACCCGGTCGTAACTATGGGGCTGTGGTGTGGCCAACTACGGGTCCAATAACTACAGGTTATCAACTACAACGTGTCACTTATCCTCCTCTTGCGTCCAGCAGAGTGGTGGTCGTTATCTCTTCGGCGTCTCAGCCGCTGGGCCCAGCCAATGAAGATCTGATGCAGGCTTCTGGCGTTCCTACGCCCAGGTGGTGTGTGGGCGCAACAGGCCCCTGTAGAGTTCCTCTGCATTGCGCCTCCCGACGGAGGTGTGATGGCGGCAGCCGGGGACCGAGATGTGTGGGCCACAGCTGCGGGCTGGGGCCGGACAGTGGTGGCCGCAGGTAGCAGCGGACAGGCCGCAGCCACGGATAGGAGATGGACGCGGGCGGCCGTGGGTGGTGACGAGTGGACCGTGACGGTGGGCTGGATCTGGGCAGCAGCGGCCGCGGGGGCAGCGGGTAGGCCGCAGCCGTGGGCCGGGCTGTGGCGACCGCGGGCGGCAGCGGCTAGGTCGCAGCCGCGGGCTGTAGTCAGGCAGTGACGGCCTCGGGAAGCGTGGATGTGTAGGCGGGATCCCTCTGCTGGTCGGCTTGGTGCCGTCTACTTCCAGCCCATGGTGAGTCTCTCTCCAGTCCCTCTAGTCGTTTCCTTCTAGCTCTGGCTCTGGCTCTCTGGCGCCCTCCAGTCTTCTTGCTCCTTCTTCCCCGCTCTGTCAAGTGCCCAGCCCTGGCGTCCTCAGCTCCTTTTATATTGGCTCCACCCCCACTCTTTCTAGAACTCTTTCCGGTCCATCCTCTAATTATGTCCCCCGGAAACAGTCTCCCTAGGAATCTTGGTGACAGCCCCCCTTGGTTCCGGCCCAGTTACACAATGGGGGCTCTCCCTCCTACACTCCCTCATCCTGTATGCTCACCAGTCCTCGGGCGAGGACTCAGAGGGGCCTGGGCCTGCTTTTTGATGTGAAAGTCTTTTCTGCCACACAAACTGGTCCTGTTCATAGCGTTGGGGGGGTTTGCCAGCTGTGGACCAGTCGTAGCGCTGTGGTTCGACTGTGGTGGAGTCCTCTGGGGGGGTGGAAGATGGTGGATTGACTAGTGTTGCTGGGGTATCAGTTTTTGGAGTGTCCGTTTGTACCGCTGGAAGGTCATCCTCATCGTCCTAATTCCATACTGCTGGCGGAGGTTCTGGGACCCGAGGAGGAGCCTCCAGTCGTGCAGGGTCCGTGGAGGTACAGGGTCGTAACATATTGTGGTGTACAGTACGGGTAGGGTGGACTTCTTTTTCAGATTGTATTTCGTACACTGGTCCATCTGGGCTTACTCGGTGTAGTACCCGATAGGGACTTTCTTCTCAGCAGTGTTCCAATTTGTTTTGGGGACACTGATCTCATACGAGTACATGATCTCCTGCTTGGAATTTGGTGGGTTGGGACAGGGTCTTCCCTGGATGTTCCAGGTCCTGAAGTTTTGTGTGAACAATTTGGTGCAGGGTTTGTAGCCGATACCGGTGGTTCCGGACCCACGAGAAGACTCCCGTCCATGGTTGTTCCTCCTCCGGGTTTAGCTCCACCTCAGTGATTCCTTTGCCTTCCCGGCCAAATAGTAGCGAGTACGGGGTGTAGCCGGTGACTCGGTGTACCTGGTTGTTATAAACCCAGACCAGTTTGGGGATGTATTCGGGCCAGCGGGCTTTCCGGTCGCTCTCCAGGGTGCGGAGCATTTGGATTAATGTCCGATTAAACCGCTTGCAGGCCCCATTTCCTTGGGGGTGGTTGGGAGTGGTCCGGGATTTATCGATCCCATATAAGCGGTGTAATTCTTCCATTACTTTTCCCAGGAAGCACGCAACTTGATCTGAATGGATCTGTTAGGGGCAGCCGTATACTTGGATAAAGTTTTTACAAATCGCGTAGGCGGCTGATTTCACAGTTTGATCTTGGGTAGGGGTCACGATGACGAATTTGGTAAAATGGTCCACTATAACTAGACAATGCTCATACCCCTGGTGAACGGGGCCGATGGTTAGATAGTCTATCATTAAGAGTTCGAGGGGTGCTGCTGTTACTATTGTCTGTACTGAAGCCTGTTGCTCAGGTAGTTTAGTTAACTCACATAGGTGGCACGTGCGACACACCTCTTCCACTGTGGCCTGCAAGCGGGAATGGGTAGGCCATTTGTCGTAGCCACTGAAAAGTCTTTTGTGTCCCAAAATGAGTCCCTTTTTCATGAGCCTCACGAGCAAGTTCAGTGAGCCGGGCTCCTGGTATTACTACCTGCCAGGCTGTCGCAGAGGTTGTGCGCAGCAATGCCTTTCGGTACAATAGTCCTCCTTTGATCACCAGATTCTCCCACTGACGTAGCATTAGCAAAGTGTCCCGAGTCAATGTCTGTCTTTGGGCGTCGCTGGGTAGTGGGCCTGTGACCACCCATTGACGCAGGGGGCCAATCTCTCCATCTTCTTGTTGTTGTTGGATCCATTTATCCTGGGATTGTTCTAAGAGGTCCCTGTGGGATTGTTCGCGGGTTACTGCTGTGATCCCGGTGGGGGCCAAAGCGATCAGCGTTTCTTCTCCTTCCAGCTCATCGTTTCGGCTTCGCCCAGGAATCTTACGTTGAATTCTGGAGAGGGCATCGGCATGCACATTCTCCTCTCCCCATTTGTAGATGATTTTGTATTTGAACTTGGCCATTCTGGCCACCCACCGTTGTTCAAGGCCCACAATTTGGCATTGTTTAGGTGGGCCAGTGGGTTGTTGCCAGTTCGTACCACCACCTCAGAGCCTGCCAGGTACTCCGCGAACCACTCCGTCATGGCCCACACTACCGCGGGAAGCTCAAGCTTAAAGGAGCTGTAATTGTCGGGATTACTTTCGGACTCCCGTAAACGATCACCCTTTCCCGGCCGTCTTGGATTTGTGACAATACAATTCCTAGCCCGTGTAGGCTCCCATCGGTGTGCAGTATGAACGGCTGCAAGAAATCCGCGTAGGCCCACACTGGGGCTTCTGAGAGTCCGGTTTTGAGATCTTGGAAGGTCTCTTCCTGCGGTTCTCGTCACTGAATCTTCCAACTATTAGCTCCGGCAGGGGCTCCCTTCAGCAGGTCTTGCAGGGCTCGGGCCAGGCGGGCGAAGTTCTTTAAGAAGCGATGGTAATATCTGGCTAACCCCAGAAAGGTTCGTACATCTTTTACTGTCTCAGGAGTAGGCCACTTCCGTATCACAGCGACCTTCTCCATAGATGGTCTAACGCCCTCGGCGGAAACAACATGCCCCAGATATTTGATTTGCGTGCGAAACAGATGGCATTTCTGGGGCTTCATCTTCAACCTGTACTTTTGTAGCCGACCGAGCACCTGGCCCAGACGTTGCAAGTGGTCCTCAAACATGGCGGCGTAGATGGTGATGTCGTCCAAGTACATTAGGGTGGCCTCGAAGTTTAGGTCACCCAGACATCGCTCCATTAGTCGCTGGAAAGTTCTGATTGAATTCGAACAGTCCCATGGGCAAGATGAGGGCGGTTTTTGCACGATCTTCCTCCGACATTGGCACCTGCCAGTATCCACTGGCCAAGTCCAGGGTAGAGAAATATTTTGTCTTCCCCAGGGCTGACAGGGACTCCTCGATACAGGGAAGTGGATATGAGTCTTTGATGGTACAAACGTTCAGTTTCCGGTAGTCCACGCAGAACCGTAGCGTGCCGTCTTTCTTCCGCACCAGCATGATGGGGGCTGCCCAGGGGCTTTGGCTTTCCTGGATAACCCCCTTTTGCAGCATTTGGCCCAGCAGAGTCTTCACTTCTTGGTATAATTGCAGAGGGATCTGCCGATATCAGTCTCTGATGGGGGCCGTTCCTTCGGTGGGGATGCCGTGGGTGATAGCTGTGGTGAACCTGAAGTTGTCTTCGTGGCTGGCGAATGCCTCTTGGTAATGGCCCAGAAGAGCTTCTACCTGGTGTATTTGGGTTGGCTCTAGTCCGGAGAGTTCCGCTCTCATTTTTTCCAAAATGACTCGCCCTTCCTGCTCAGGCGGCGACCCTGCGGTCTGGATGGAGCGTACAGTCACGGCCCAGGGATCCCTCACGCTCACCCCCAGCTGTATCGCCGGGGCCGGGAGCACCTCTTCCAGTGGTTTCACCAGTTTTGCCACTTCAATGCGGGGTTTCAGGATGATGTCTTGATCCTCCAGATTGACACAGCGCACGAGGGCTGTCCCCTTCCGCATGGTGGCTAGGGCGCAAGCCACCAGGAGCCCGGGGGGTAAGCGCTCAGAGAAGCATGGCTCCACCTGCACCTCTACTCCTTCCAGAGGCACATGGGCCTGGACGGGCAGGGCAACTACTGTCTATCCTGGTGGCAGAACAATCTGAGGAGCTGCAGGCGCAATCACTTTCCCCAGCACCTCCCCCTCCTGGCAGTCATCTTGGACTTGCGCCTTTCGCACCAGCTGCTGAAAGATCCACCCCTGCAGCGTACGGGAACTCCACTGTTTCAAAGTTTCTTGGGCGGGTTCACTGAGGAGAAGGCTGCTGAAGTTTAGTATATTCATGCCCAGGGTGACAGCATGTTTCTTGTCTGGGTCCCCCTGAGTCAGGATCACGTCTCACTGGCCTAATTGCTTGCCGCCCATTGAGATCTGCATCCTGGCTACTCCGACGACGGGGATTGGCAGGTGGTTGGCGGCCACCAGCTTTAGCACGGACCCCCATTGGGGCATCGGGGCTTCTGGGAAGTGCTGCCGGTAGTAGGTTTCCAGCATGGTAGTAACTTGTGAACCCATATCCACCAAGCACTATGCTGCATCGCCTTCGAACTCTGCCCAAATTTGTGGACACTTCGCAACCAGATCTTCGTGAGTTCCACCACCCCTCACTGTGGCTCCAAGCGGCGTCCCCCCAGCTCAGGACCCACTGGTTTTAATGGCTGGCGGGGCAGGTTCCTCCTGCAATGTAGGCATTCTCGAGCGGAGTGTCCCAATCCTCCACAATCTTAACAGGCGAGTGGTTGTGGGAACCGACTTTGGTGAGGACCGCGATGGTTCGTGCTTTCCCTGCTTGGCCCTAGCCCACTTCTTGTGGCCTTGGCCTCTTTTTTCGCTTCAGCCAATTCACCTTTATTACTTCGTAGCTCTTGCCTCATCTCTTGTACTCAGTGCAGTTCACCCAGGGCGCTTACGGATGCTTCGATATTCTGGGCCATCCCCACAGGGACTTTCACCCCTTGCTCCTGTTCCTGAGCACTTGCCTCTTTTCCAATCTCTGAAAAGGTCAGATGTGGGTCCATTTGCACCCGCCCTCGCAGAGCCTGTTTCGTCAGGGTGTCTCGTAGCCTGGTCACTAAAAGGTCATGTAATGTCACGTCCACAGTCCCCACACCGACCCCATCCTTCCTCTCAATGGCTGCAAACAATTCCTGCAAAACATTCATATATTGCGTCACTGTTTCCCCCTCTTTCTGCATGCTACTAAACATCCGGGTTCTCAGTTCTCCCACATCAGTCGGGTCCCCATGGGCCTCCTCTAAAATCTGTAACACCCTGATGAAGGTGTTTTGCTGTCCCAGGGGCCTCAACATTATGGAATCCCGGGCCTCCCCATCCAAGGCCATTAGGGCCTCTTCTGCCTCTAGGTCAGGGGTCACCAGATGCATCCTAAGTAGCCCTCGCATCCGCTCCAGCCAGCTCCACAGCATAGTATTGCTGCCGGAGAACCTGGGTAGATTACTCAGCATAGCCCGTAAGGATAGACTGGTCCGGGGCCCACTGTTACCCCCCTGGTCCACAGCACCTCCACTCACGCTCGGAGACTGCATCCTGCCGACTACGCCAAATGTAGGTATCGCAGGTACGCAGGATGCAGTGACGAGAAAGGAGTCGGAGTGAACTTAAAATATAACTTTTACATATATATTTGTGTCTATAAGGGCTATCTTGAGTAACCGAAAAGCTAACAACAGTTATCCTCACAGGGATTAGAACAATAATACACAGGTAACTCGAACACGACTACCCGTTCGGAACCGGTATCTATGGGGCCGCGGTGTGGCCGACTACGAGTCCAATAAATACAGGTTATCAACTACAACGTGTCACTTATCCTCCTCTGACATCCTATCAGAGTGGTTGCTATCTCTTCGGCATCTCAGCCACTGGGCCCAGCCGATGAAGATCTGATGCAGGCTTCTGGCGTTCCTACGCCCAGGTGGTGTGTGGGCGCAACAGGCCCCTGTATAGTTCCTCTGTGTTGAGCCTCCTGGTGGAGGCAGGATGGGTCAGCCGGGGACCGAGACGTGTAGGCCGCAGCCATAGGCTGGGGCCGGACAGCGGCGGCCGCGGGTAGCAGCGGACAGGCCGCAGCCGTGGACAGGAGCCGGACACGGGTGGCTGCGGGTGGCGATGAGCAGACCACAACAGCGGGCTGGATTTGGGCAGTGGCAGCTGCGGGTAGCAGCGGCAAGCAGGCCACAACCATGGGCTGGATTTGGGCAGTGGCGGCCATGGGAAGCGTGGACGTGCAGGCGGGATCCCTCTGCTGGTCGGTTTGGTGCCGTCTCCTTCCTGCCCGTGGTGAGTCTCTCTCCAGTCCCTCTAGTCGTCTCCTTCTAGCTCTGCCTCTGGCCCTCTGGCGCCCTCCAGTCTTCATGCTCATTCTTCCCCGCTCTGTCAAGTGCCCAGCCCTGGCATCCTCAGCTCCTTTTATATTGGCTCCGCCCCCACTCCTTCTAGAAATCTCTCCGGTCTGTCCCCTAATTATGTCCCCCGGAAACAGTCTCCCTAGAAACCTTGGTGACAGCCCCCTTGGTTCCGGCCCGGTTACACAGCGGGGACTCTCCCTCCTACAGGGGGTTACTAATAATTCGAGGAAGATGGGATCCAAATATAAGAGTGTGGCTGATCGGAGATGTTTGGTGGGTCTGAACCTGCGTGTTGGTAACTTGGTGTGGTTGTACTCTAGGAACATTAAGTTGAAGGTTCCATCTTGGAAACTGGATCCCAGGTTTATCGGGCCTTATAAGATAGTAGCAATTGTCAATCCCATAGCATTCCACCTTGCTTTGCAGCCTACTTTTACGATTCATAATGTATTTCATCGATCTCTCCTCAAAAATACGTTGCATCTTTGGTACCATCACCACTACCACCATCTCCTGTCATTGCTGATGGAAACTTAGAATTTCAGATAGCAAAAATCATGGATTCTCCTTTAATTTGTCGGTCGCTTCAGTATCTGGTACATTGCAGGGGGTATGGTCCTGAGGAGAGGATTCTGATGTTCTTGCGGCCAGACTGATCTGGTCTTTTCACGTGGCGCATCCCGATAAACCCGTTCCTGAGGTTCCGGAGATCCCTTATAGAAGGGGGGGTTCTGTCACAAGGTTACCGCAACAAAGAGGAGCCAGAAGAGCGCAGCGTCTGATTGCTCCTACTCCTGCACTGAAAAGAGGCAATTCACCTTCGTTTTAAATGATGTTTACTTCTTTTGGCAGAACAGGGGTTAATCGGCACGTTGGTTGCTCTGGGAGTCTGAGCTCTCAGCTGAGCTTGGTTAGTAACTACTATCCCCTATATAATCTGGGTCTTGATTCAAGCACATCATCAGAGCTAGCTTATGCTGCATGGCTTGGAGGAGTGGTGTTTTGGTGCTTATTATGAGAAGGAGTTTGGAGGAGTTATTTGTAACTGTTGCGTGGGATTGTAAGTGTGATAATTCCCTTTCCTCTTATTTTGTTTTTTTATTTTCCCCATCCTCCTGCATTCCTCTGTTATATGTGAGTGAATATTTGTATGCCTGGTATTTTCAGATACCCTTGCTCATGTTGCCTTGTTTGTCGGGTTTATGTACAGCGGTCCCCTTGGGTGAGGGGAGGGAACAGATAGAGGGCTGATTCAGGAGATAAGGCAAGGGTGGCAGCCCCGGCATCTTTATCTTCAGAAGTATCCTGGGAAATAGGGCAAGCTAGTGCACCCCCTAGTGTTAGGGACAGGGAAGGTGCCCCTGGTCCCGGGTCACACGACAGCTGAGAGTCGTGACAGGTATATGTTCATTTTGCTTCTTGTAGGTTTTGTACAGTAAATGCATAGCCCAAAAAGTCAAAGCCACAAGCCTGTATGTACAAAGTACAAAAAACTAAAGCAACACCAAATAAATGAGTTGGAACCCATGTTGATGTGTGTATTGTGTAGGTGCACATTCATACTGGGTCCTCCAACAAGCATACCAGAATTATAAATGAGAAAGGACATGGAAATATTTATCTACACATTAAGAAAAAATCCACTGTGAAAACAAATACATTACAGATTTGAAATTCACATTAATTTGCACATCATTGTTTCTCCACATATTTTACTATTTGTTATTTCACTTCAGAATTTTGGATGTGCAAAAGTCATAATGTTACTATACCATAATTTTGCTTTTAACCTAGATCTTGGAAAATCCCTTTAAATTGGATTTTGCTTTTTCAGTCTCACCAAGCACAACAGATTATAAACATGATAAGTCTGTTCAAACTTGTAGGGTTGAACACTTGTCACAAACCGGGGGCCTCGAGACCGGGCACCCATGTCACCTTGCCCTACCAGTCGAGAGGGCAGTCGGCGCATGCTCAGTAACTAGCGGTGATGTCACAGAGTCTGTGCGCGCTGCTTCCATTCATTCCCCAGTAGTTTACAGTCGGAGCGGTCGCATTATCAGCACTTCGCCTGTAAACTGATTAACCCCCCGAGATGGATGACGCTGTGGGACGTGACTGATCGCAGGACAGGTATGGATATTGTTGGTTTATTATTTTATAATTTTTTACAGGAGAATGATGGTGTCAACATGCAATTAGGAGTATAATAAAGCTTTAAACACTTTGTGTAGTGTATTCTTTCATTAAAAGACTTTGCTCTTATTGTGTGTGTGTGTTTATTTAACCATTGACACCTCTCCATTACTAATCCGGGCTTAATGTCACCTTACATTAACCCCTTATGACCCCACTTGCCACCACTACAGGGCAAGTGGGAAGAATCCCGCAAAGCTCCAGAATAGGCGCATCTGATAGATGCGCCTTTTCTGGGCAGGTGCGGGCTGCTGTTTTAGGCTGGGCAGGGCCAAGATCAATGGCCCCATACCAGCCTGAGAATAGCAGCCCCCAGCTGTAAGTTTTTCCAGGTTGCTTCACAAACAGAGGGGATACCCGATGTCGAGTTTTCATTCATTCTTTCTCTCCTGCTCGCTTTTGCCGGCAGAGCAGGAGAGAAGAATGAGAGCGGCATTCAGCACCAGCCGCTGGGGAACAGCACTTACAGTAGCGCTACTTCCTCACCAGCCGTCTGTGTACACAGAGGACAGTGTTTACTGCTCTCCATGTGCTGTGTTCAGCACGTTTTGCGGACCGTGCGTGCCCACAAACACTGTCATGTCTCTGTATTTTGCACACGGACTGTGTGTCCGTGAAAACACACTGACTGTGCAGAGACACATTCATTTTAATGTGTCTACGTGTGTCAGTGTCTCTGGTACATGAGGAAACTGTCACTACATGTACCGGCGCCACTGACGTGTGAAACCGGCCTTAGAGAACAAAGGGAACCTTGGCCGAGCGGGAGCTGCAGTGTATGGGAGAGTTGGGGGAGACAGCAGTCAGCCAAAATATTGGCTGACCCATTGTTCTGATGATGGTCATCTAATGTGTAAGAGGGGCTTTACAGCAGGGGTGGGGAACCTCAGGCCCCAGGGTCATTTACGGTCCTCGATGACCTTTTATCCGGCCCTCGAGCAGATTCTCAGGGAATGAATTCTTGGGCAGGGAGCTGTATTTTGATTGCAACCAGCTCATTAATTTCTGTTACGGATTTGCTAGAATGGCAAAATAAGGAGAGTAACCCGGAGTGGACCCTCTGGGTCACGGCTCCAGAGCCCCTGCGGGCGAGCTGAACCAGGTGGAGCCACCCCCTATACAGGGAGTGTTAGGGGCAGGCCCACAGGGGATGGAACCGTGACAGCCGGAGCCAAAGGGGCGACTGGGTGAGCAGCAGGTACTAGGGTGGAGAGTCAGCGGAGCAGCGGTCCGGGAGACAGCGGAAAGGGCCAGAGGAACGCAGAGACTTGGAGGGTTCGGAGCTGGTAGTGGCTGGAGGCTGAAAGAGAGAGAAGGGGTGAGAGACTGCACGGACAAGAGGGTCACAGGGAAGCAAGCACACAGAGCGCACGGCAGAGGCAAGGGGAGGTGAAGGCACCAGAGATGAGGGGGAGCCAGGACCGCAGGAATGGCGAGCACAGGAAGGGAATGCAGAAACACAAAGAAAGCAAAGCACAGGGAAATATACAGGGCCTGAGAGCGTACTGAGCGCCGACCAAAAGGGCAGCGACCCGGGAACGATACACAGGCGTCTTACCTGGGATGACGCCGGTCAGAAATAGGCGATGGGCGCCGCCATGTTGGGGGTGGAGCTACCGCGTCACATGGTGTAGCCCGAGCGCCGGCCACAGGAGCGTGGGACCGACGTCGGGGAGGCCGAAGGTCAGGAGTGGGGACGCGCCGGGAGGTGCGCACAGGGCCCTGCATGTGAGTAACGGAGGCGGGCGTGACAGTACCCCCCCTCTACTCCCTCCCCTCCTAAGGTTGTCGAAAAATCGTTTCATGATCCGAGGTGCATTAATCTTTTCTCGAGGTTCCCAGGACCTCTCCTCAGGACCAAAACCCTTCCAATCGACCAAAAACAAAGTTCGACCTCTAACCGTTTTTGTGGCGAGTATATCCTTAACCTCAAAGGTATTATCAGAACTGCTGGGTTGGAAATTTTGAGAAGCATTTGAGTGGTAGTGATTAAATACCGCAGGCTTGAGGAGGGATACATGAAAAACATTAGGAATTCTTAGCGAGGCAGGCAATCTTAATTTGTAGGCCACGTCATTGACACGCTTTAGGATTTCAAAGGGACCGATGAAACGTGGGCCCAACTTATAGGAATGGACCTTTAGTCTGATATACCTTGAGGATAACCAGACCCTGTCCCCGGGGGAGTATGGAGGAGCATCTAAACGTCTCTTATTGGCATAAACCTTCATTTTGCGACTGGCTCTCTCAAGGGCCTCCCTGGTGACCCTCCAAATCTGGGAGAAGTCTATCGACACAGCATCCGCCGCCGGTACACCCGAGGTGGGGGAAACGGGAAGGGGAATGCCAGGATGTTGTCCAAAAACCACAAAAAAGGGAGACTTGGTAGAAGCTTCACTGGGATGATTATTGTACGCGAATTCAGCCCACGGAAGAAGAGAAACCCAGTCATCTTGGTGAGCGTTGGAAAAGTGCCGGAGGTAGGAAGTCAGAACTTGATTGACCCGTTCCACTTGTCCGTTTGACTGGGGATGATAGGCTGACGAAAAATCCAGGGTTATCTTCATCAATCCGCAGAGAGCTCGCCAGAATCGAGAGGTGAATTGGACTCCTCTGTCCGAGACAACGTGCTGAGGAAAGCCATGGAGACGGAAGACTTGGAGCAAGAAAATCTTCACCAACTCGGGGGCAGAAGGCAAGCCAGACAGTGGAATAAAGTGAGCCATCTTCGAAAACCGATCCATGACCACTAAGATAACCGTACATCTCGAGGACAGTGGCAGATCGGTGATGAAGTCCATAGCTATGTGGGTCCATGGAGTCGTGGGTATGGGTAATGGGAGTAGGAGCCCATAGGGCCGGGATCGAGGGACCTTGCTCCTGGCACACGAAGGACAGGAAGCGATGAAGTCTAAGATGTCTTGGCGAAGCGATGGCCACCAATAGTGACGGGAGACGAGATAGAGAGTCTTCCTCACTCCAGCATGTCCAGAAAATTTAGACGAGAGGCCCCAGCGTAGGACCTTAGCCTTGACCCCATCTTGAACGAAGGTCTTACCAGGTGGTGGAGAAAGTACGCTTAGGGGAGCCACAGTGATAATCTTGGCTGGATCGATGATGTGTGCTGGACCATCCTCATTATCCACAGGCGAAAAGGAACGAGACAGGGCGTCAGCCTTGACGTTTTTATTCCCTGGCCGGAAGTGGAACTGAAAATCAAAGCACCCGAAGAACAAGGACCATCTAGCTTGACGTGGGTTGAGTCTTTGGGCGGTCTGAACATAAGCCAAATTCTTATGATCCGTGAATATGGTAAACGGATGGACAGCTCCTTCAAGAAGATGGCGCCACTCCTCGAGGGCGAGTTTGATGGCCAGTAGTTCTCTGTCTCCGATGGAGTAATTACGTTCTGAGGCGGAGAAAACCTTGGAGAAAAACCCACATGTGACCATGCGTCCAGAGGAGGATTTTTGCAGAAGGACAGCTCCCGCCCCCACAGATGAGGCATCAACCTCCAGGAGGAATGGCCTATTGGCATCTGGACGGTGGAGTACCGGAGACTTAGCGAATTCCTGCTTTAAATCTTTAAAAGCGGCTTCAGCATCCAGCGGCCAAGTGTGGGGGTTAACCCCCTTGCGAGTGAGAGCCGAGATAGGCTTGACTAAGGAAGAAAAGAGCGGGATGAATTGCCTGTAAAAATTGGCGAAGCCTAGAAAATGCTGGATCGCCCTCACTCCTTGGGGACGCGGCCACTTGAGAACGGCAGAGATCTTTTCAGGATCCATCTCCAAGCCAGTACTCGAAACGATGTAGCCAAGGAACGGCAGAGAGGCCTGCTCAAAGAGGCATTTCTCCAATTTAGCAAATAGGTGATTCTCCCTGAGACGAAGCAGGACTTGACGGACATCTCGGCGGTGGGTAGCCAAGTCGGGAGAGAAGATCAAGATGTCGTCCAGATAGACCACTACACAGACATAGAGGAGATCTCGAAAGATGTCATTGACGAGTTCCTGGAATACTGCAGGAGCGTTGCAGAGTCCAAATGGCATTACTAAGTATTCGTAATGCCCGTCCCGTGTATTGAATGCGGTCTTCCATTCATCCCCAGACCGTATACGAACAAGGTTGTAGGCTCCTCGCAGGTCTAGCTTGGTGAAGACTCGTGCTCCTCTCAAGCGATCGAAGAGTTCAGGAATTAATGGAAGCAGGTACTTGTTTTTTACTATGATGCGGTTAAGGCCCCGATAATCAATACACGGATGAAGAGTCCCATCCTTCTTCACAAAAAAGAAACCTGCTCCAGCAGGCGAGGATGATTTTCGAATGAAGCCTTTGGCTAGGTTCTCTTGGATGTATTCCGACATAGCTTGCGTCTCGGCTAGAGCGAGAGGAAAAATTTTGCCGCGGGGAGGAGTGGCACCAGGAATGAGCTCGATAGGGCAGTCATAAGGCCGGTGGGGAGGAAGAACCTCAGCTTCTCTCTTGTCGAAGACATCCGCGTAGGCCCTATATGCGGGCGGCAAACTGGAGGCACCAGGAAGGAGATGAGGAACACCCACGGGATGCACCGGCTGCAGACACCGAGAGCGACAAGACTCCCCCCAGCACAAAACATTGCCATTTTGCCAATCTAAGGTGGGCTCGTGAAGTCGCAACCAGGGAAGACCAAGGAGAATAGGATGGGAGATACCGGCTAAAACAAAAAACGAGATTTTCTCCTTGTGCAAGGCGCCAATCTGAAGCTCGATCTCGTGCGTAACTAGCTTAATGGTCTCTTGCAAGGGTTTACCATCTACAGATGCGAGGACTTGGGGGCTCTCAAGGGCCTTCACAGGGACCAAAAATTTAGAGACTACATCGAGTCTAATAAAATTCCCAGCAGCGCCCGAATCCACATAGGCTGCCAAGGAGACCCGTTTGCCACCCACATGTAATAGGACAGAAAGAGAAAGGGGTTGAGAGGAATCATGCACACCTAGGGAGGCCTCTCTTACCTGACCCAGGCGGAGAAGTTTTCCGGACGTTCTGGGCAGGTATGGAGCAAATGAGACCCGCTACCGCAATAGAAATATAGGCCGTGAGAACTTCTCTCCTTGCGTCGCTGTTCGGAGAGCTTCAAGCGATCCACTTGCATAGGCTCGGGTACTGACGCAGAGGGAAAAAGCCTAGACCTAGGACTGGGTGGTCTGCGAGGAGATGGCAGCGGGCGCGCGAGTCTTCTCTCACGAGCCTGTTCCTGGAACCACAGATCGATTCGGGTCGCCAACGAGATTAGATCCTCAAGGGCCGCAGGAGTGTCGCGGCCTGCCAGCTCGTCCTTTATACGACCCGAAAGCCCCCTCCAAAACGCTCCCACCAATGCCTCATTGTTCCAGCCCAAATTGGACGACAGAGTCCGGAATTGAATGGCATATTGCCCCACGGTTAGGGATCACTGGCATAAGCTGAACAGAGACTCGGTAGTGGAGGCGAGACGACCTGGCTCGTCGAATACGCGACGAAAAGTCTCTAAAAAATCTGCCAAGTGGGCAACCAGGGGATCGTCACGCTCCCAGAGGGGGTTTACCCATGCCAAAGCATCCCCCTCGAGATGGGAGATTATGAAGGCCACTTTAGACCGATCCGTGGGGTAAGCTTGAGGCTGCAACTCAAAGTGGAGGCGACACTGGTTCAGGAACCCTCGGCATAGTTTAGCGTCACCGTTATAGCGGGGTGGTTTGGCCAACCGCGGTAGGGGGTGAGGACCAGTAACTGGAGGGGGAGCAGCCGCGGCCGCCTGGAGTGCGAGTAAGCAGCCATCAACCGAAGCCATATAGCTGAGGATGTGACTTTGTGCGTCCCGCTGCTGCGCTAACTCTTGCTGTAAGCCGGCCAGCTGGGCCGCATTACCAGGATCAGAGGTTTGGAGAGCGGAGAGGCGCGCGTCCATCGATTTCATAAAGGACATTATGCGCGTTTGATTCTCCCGTAAAAAAATTAACTCCTTCGGAGTAGCCGCGACTCCACCGGGGTCCATGGCCTGTGTATCTGTTACGGATTTGCTAGAATGGCAAAATAAGGAGAGTAACCCGGAGTGGACCCTCTGGGTCACGGCTCCAGAGCCCCTGCGGGCGAGCTGAACCAGGTGGAGCCACCCCCTATACAGGGAGTGTTAGGGGCAGGCCCACAGGGGATGGAACCGTGACAGCCGGAGCCAAAGGGGCGACTGGGTGAGCAGCAGATACTAGGGTGGAGAGTCAGCGGAGCAGCGGTCCGGGAGACGGCGGAAAGGGCCAGAGGAACGCAGAGACTTGGAGTGTTCGGAGCTGGTAGTGGCTGGAGGCTGCAAGAGAGAGAAGGGGTGAGAGACTGCACGGACAAGAGGGTCACAGGGGAGCAAGCACACAGAGAGCAAGGCAGAGGCAAGGGGAGGTGAAGGCACCAGAGACAAGGGGGAGCCAGGACCGCAGGAATGGCGAGCACAGGAAGGGAACGCAGAAACACAAAGAAAGCAAAGCACAGGGAAATATACAGGGCCTGAGAGCGTACTGAGCACCGACCAAAAGGGCAGTGACCCGGGAACGATACACAGGCGTCTTACCTGGGAAGACGCCGGTCAGAAATAGGTGATGGGCGCTGCCATGATGGGGGCGGAGCTACCGCGTCACATGGTGTAGCCCGAGCGCCGGCCACAGGAGTGTGGGACCGACATCGGGGAGGCCGAAGGTCAGGAGCGGGGACGCGCCGGGGAGCGGGTGCGCGCCAGGAGGTGCGCACAGGGCCCTGCATGTGAGTAACGGAGGCGGGCGTGACAATTTCTTCTTGCTCAGTCAGCACATACACAGTGTTCACTACTGAACACTGAAGGGCATGCAATGAAAGATTACATCCTGACTCCAGTGTCAGAGTCAGGATGTACTTTGTGGGCGGAGTTTGTACGGCCCTCGAAGTATGGTATAAATATCCAAATGGCCCTTGGCAGAAAAACATTCCCCACCCCTGCTTTACAGCAACTAAACAGAACTGAAGGAATTCAGTGTGACAAGTAGCAGCTCCTGACTTTATGGGAATGTGAAGCCCGCAAATCGTTGTATAAATGCTTGTCCGTCTGTGATGTTGATCTCAGTGAAAGATCTGCGCTGTTAGCATGCTCTCCGGTAAATATATAATGGAGGTAGCTAAGTGTCTATCAGGCTCCTGTTTGCCCAGCACTTGTATGTAGATAGCTGTGCATTGCATGAAGTTTTGGCTCATATCCAATTTGTGCAATGAATCTCATCCTCAGGCAGAGGGTTTCTTTAATTTTTTATCCTAATTCTACAACCATTAAAATGCAAATGTGAATTTGTGCAAGTCTTTGTTGTCATGGCAACACTTAGGGGGGGCCGCGAACTGCATTCCTAATATTCCCTATGGCCAAATATCAAGTTATTGATGAAATCTCTTTTCCACCGGGAAGAATAACAGAATCAGAACCCATTTTATACTGATTTGTCGTCAATCTCCCTGACTTAGTCTCATATGTTTTCTAATTAATGTGTATTTCTTCTTACTACAATATGGTAATTCTTACTAGAAGAACATTAATCCTATATGTTACCTATATAACTATCAATCCTTGTATAGGAGACTCAGCAGGGACACAGAATAGATAATAAATGCCATACAACAATGATGTTATCTAAATGTGCATAAAATATGGAGTATTTGCATGAGAGAATCGCATCACAGGTGTGGAGAAGATGAAGACCTTAATTTCTCCATTTATCTGAATCTGCGGATGTCAAACTGCACTCAGATGTCATCTGATTGCAGTCCGATGTTTCATGTGGACCCATAGACTTGCAAGGGTGTACATGATCCAATCATTGGATGGACCCGCAACATGCTGAGATTGTTTCCTCATGCCGATTCCGCACGAGAAAACAATCATTGATCTGCACTGCCCCAAAGTATAACAATGGTCCGAGTGCTATCCGATAAAACCGATAAAACATCACATAGCGCTCAGCCGTGTTACACGGCAGTGTGAATGAACAATGACAGACTTTATTGTCCTTCTATCAGCAGGTCCTACTGTGTTTTAATAAAAATACTAATAGTAAATTCTAGGAGCCATCATGGCAGATTTCTCCCTCTTCACACCCTGTACATGTCTACTGCACTGCAAATCGTGTGACCATCTCCCATGCAGTCAAATTATATTATTTCAACACAGATGTTGGTGGTATAAGGGCTCTACATAATATCAATACTATCGAAATTCAAGATGATACCAATTATCATAAGAGCTATTGAAGTGAATAGTGCTGAGCTACAGTATTATATGCAACATGTTGATAGATATATTTTAACAATGAAGCCATGGTTTTTAAAACACCACTCCAGTGGGTGGGTTTATTTTACCGATGGAGTGGTGTCTCTAATCTAAGTTCCCTGCCCCTAATCTTATACTTACCAGCCACCGTCTTCATCTTTTATAGACTTCGGTTGGCAGTGGCGTAACTACAAAGTTATGGGCCCCAGTGCGAACTTTCAAATGGGGCCCCCCTTGCCAAAATACACACAAATCTCCGCTCCATACACCTCATACACGCGCAGCTTCGCTCTGTACACCTTGTACACACACGGCTCTGCTCCATACACCTTGTACACATGTGGCTCCACTCCGTACACCTTGTACACACGCGGCTCCGCTCCGTACACCTCGTACACACACGGCTCCGCTCCGTACACCTTATACACACACGTCTCCGCTCCGTACACCTTGTACAAATGCAAGTCCACTCTGTACACCTTGTACACACACCGCTCTGCTCCGTACACCTTGTACACACACTCTCCGCTCCGTACACCTTGTACACACACGTCTCCGCTCCGTACACCTTGTACACACGAGGCTCCACTCCGTACACCTAGTACACACATGGCTCCACTCAGTACATCTTGTACACACACGACTCTGCTCCGTACACCTTGTACGTACAGCTCCGCTCCATACACCTTGTACCCTTGTACACACACTGCTCCACTCTGTACACCTCGTACACACATGTCTCCACTCCGTACACCTCATACACACACAGCTCCGCTCCGTAAACCACCTACACACATGGCTCTGCTACGTACACCTTGTACACACAGCTTTGCTACATCCAAACTGTAAACACCTCCTGACCCCACACATGAACTTTACCTCATCCAGCACCATGACAACCAGCACAGCAGAGTCCTGCAGACACGGAGGCCCCTGATCATGTGATCCCTGACTCCTCCCCTCCTGTGACCTCATCACAGGTCCTGTGCGCACATTGGAGAAAGCAGCCTAGCGAAATCATTGCAGGCTGTGAGGGGCTGCTGTCTGTGCGGTGGGTCTCTGTGGGAGGGCGAGGATGGGGTGCATGGGGGGGCGTGGGGGCTCAGTGCAGTACGGGAAAAATAGACTCCCGGGCGGGATACGGGTGGTGGGGGGGTCAAAAACGAGACTCGGGACGGTTGGGAGATATGCCTGCTGGGCCCCTGACTCCCCACGGGCCCGGTCGCAGTGGCAACGGCTGCGACCGTGGTATTTACGCCCCCGGTTGGTTGCCGGTTGGTCTTCTGCAGAGTGTGATCTGCTCCAGTGTTTGCTGGGTGATCAAGAAGTCACAACACAATGTAAGTCTAAGAGAGCCAAAACAAGGCCAGAATGAGGATCTCATAGTCTTGAATTTTGGTCAGTCAAAAATTGCGGTCACATGATGGCAGCGTGGGACTGGAGTGGCGCTGGGAACAGCTGTAAACAGCAGCTGGTAAGTATATTACTAGGGGCAGGAAACTTATATTAGTGGAACCACTCCCGTGCTGAAAAAAAATGTGGTGCTTTAATCCTAGACAACCACTTCAAAGCTGTTTTCCTTCGATTCATGCATTTTTAGTTACATAAATCACATAATGTTCCTGATCGTAAAACAAGTGACCAAAAAAATCATTTGCATTCAAAATGTTATGCCCTTATTTCCCACAAATGCACATAAACAGTCCATGACCAGGCCAGAATATTCTCTGTGATTAGAGTTTGTAATTTATTTGCCAATTTTTTTTAGGGTCTTTGGAAAGTCTATTTTCAGGAAATGGCATTGCTAGTAAAGAGCACAAGGTGTCCTTGGCACGGATCACAACTTTAAATTGTATCTGTGTCCCTGACTTCTTTCTAAATTGTATCAGCGCCCCCAAAAAACTTTCATCTTTACAGTTTTATTTGCAAGTTGATTTTTTAGCCTTTTAGTTGAAGAAAAAGTAAATGAGTTATTTTAGATGGCGATGGAATGGGATTTTCCTTCGATTATTTTGCATCTTTGCAGCCTGTAATATATTAATGAGGCTGAAGCTTTATCTAAACTGTATCTGCAGCTGTGAAGCAAGATTATCATTTGTCTAATGGCGAAGAATTGTGACCTTTAGCCCACATCATGCAATGCTTGGCACTGGTTCCACCCATATTGGGAATAAATGTAAATTAAGATACTTTCACTGGTTTGCTGTTATTAGTTTCTTTTCTAGTGAATTAGTTTATGCTGTAAATAAGAAACCCTCCTCTGAAGTTTTTTTTTCCACTAAATGTTGTGTAGGTGCATGAAGTGTGTGTTTGTTAATATTCTCACCTACTGCCACCTTCTCTGGTCTTCAGCGCTCTTCTGCTCCTTTTCTCAGTGATGTCACCACTCTTCAGACTGTCCGGCTCACTTTATGCTCTATGTGTGAGCCAGAAATCTTTACACTATACAGTGGGTATGGAAAGTAATCAGTCCCTTTACATTTTTCACTCTTTGTTTCGTTGCAGCCATTTGGTAAATTCAAAAAAGTTCATTTTTTTCTCATTAACCCCTTCCTGACATGAGACGTACTATCCCGTCCACGGTACCCGGGCCCGTATGACCGGGGACGGGATAGTACGTCTACCGCGATCAGCGGCGCCCACGTGGTGAGCGCCGCTGATCGCGGCCGGGTGTCAGCTGATTATCACAGCTGACACCCGGCACAATGTGTCAGGGGCGGTCACGGACCGCCCCCGACACATTAACCCCTTGCACACCGCGATCAAACGCGATCGCGGTGTACCGGGAGTTAAAGGGAAGCATCGGCAGGGAGGGGGCTCCCTCCGTGCTTCCCTGAGCCCCCCACGGCAGCGCAATGTGCAGCGCTGCTGCGGGGGGCTCCTATCCTCCAGGCCCCCGAATCCAAGATGGCGACGGGGGCCTTCGGGGGCCTGGGGAAGCTGGCTTCCTCAGTGCCTGCAAAGCGCAGGCATGAGGAAGCCTTGTGCACTGCCTGTGACAGATTGCTGATCTGTCACAGTGATCTGTGATGTGACAGATCAGCGATCTGTCACAGGACAGTGATGTCCCACCTGGGACTATGTAATAAAGTAAAAAAAAATTAAAAAAAAAGTGTAAAAATAAATTAAAAAAAATCGCCAAATAAATTAGTAAAAAAAAAAAAAAATATTCCCCAATAAATTCATTTTTTTAAAATAATAAAAAAAAAAAACAATAAATGTACACATATTAGGTATCGCCGCGTCCGTAACGACCTGCCCTATAAAACTGTCCCATTAGTTAACCCCTTTAGCGAACCCCTTAAAAAATAAAAATAAAAAACGAAGCAAAAAATAATGATTTATTATCATACCGCCAAACAAAAAGTGCAATAACGCGAGATCAAAAAGACGCATATAAATATCCATGGTACCGCTGAAAACGTCATCTTGTCCCGCAAAAAACAAGCCGCCACACAGCATCATCAGCAAAAAAATAAAAAAGTTATAACTCGCAGAATAAAGCGATGAAAAAATAATTATTTTTTATATAAAATAGTTTTCATTGCATAAAACCGACAAAAACATAAAAAAACGACCTAAATGAGGTATCGCTGTAACCGTACTGACCCGAAGAATAAAAGCGCTTTATCAATTTTACCACACGCGGAACGGTGTAAACGCACCCCCCCCAAAAGAAATTCATGAAACGCTGGTTTTTGTTCATTCTGCGTCCCAAAAATCGGAATAAAAAGCGATCAAAAAATTTCACGTGCCCGAAAATGGTACCAATAAAAACGTCAACTCGTCCCGCAAAAAATAAGACCTCACATGACTCGGTGGGTCAAAATACGGAAAAATTATAGCTCTCAATATGTGGTGATGCAAAAACTATTTTTACAATAAAAAGCATCTTTTAGCGTGCGACAGCCGCCAAACATAAAAACCGCCATAAATAGTAAATCAAACCCCCCGTTATCACCCCTTTAGTTAGGGAAAAATAATAAAATAAAAAAAATGTATTTATTTCCATTTTTCCATTAGGGTTAGGGCTAGGGTTAGGGCTAGGGGTGTGTTGGGGTAGGGTTAGGGTTAGGGCTAGGGTTAGGGTTAGGGCTAGGGTTAGGGCTAGGGTTAGGGCTAGGGTTAGGGGCGTGTTGGGGTTCGGGTTGGAGTTAGAATTGGGGGTTTCCACTGTTTGGGCACATCAGGGGCTCTCCAAATGCAACATGGCGTCTGATCTCAATTCCAGCCAATTCTGAGTTGAAAAAGTCAAATGGTGCTCCTTCCCTTCCAAGCTCTGCTATGCGCCCAAACAGTGTTTTACCCCCTCATGTAGGGTATCAGCCTACTCAGGACAAATTGCAAAACAATTTTTGGGGTCCAATTTCTCCTGTTACCCTTAGGAAAATAAAAAATTGGGGGCAAAAATATCATTTTTGTGGAAAAAAAATGATTTTTTTATTTTCACGTCCGAGTGTTATAAACTTCTGTGAAGCACTTGGGGGTTCAAAGTGCTCACCACACATCTAGATAAGTTCCGTGGGGGGTCTAGTGTCCAAAATGGGGTCACTTGTGGGGAGTTTCAATAGTTTAGGTACATCAGGGGCTCTCCAAACGCACATGACACCCGCAGACCATTCCATCAAAGTCTGCGTTCCAAAACGTCACTGCTTCCCTTCCGAGCCCCGACGTGTGTCCATACAGTAGTTTTCTCCCACATATGGGGTGTCAGCGTACTCAGGACAAATTGGACAACAACTTTTGGGGTCCAATTTCTCCTGGCACCCTTGGGAAAATAAAAAAAATGGTGACTAAAAGATCATGTTTGTGGAAAAAATACGAATTTTTTATTTTCACGCCCGGGCGTTGTAAACTTCTGTGAAGCACTGGGGGGGTCAAAGTGCTCACCACACATCTAGATAAGTTCCTTGGGGGGTCTAGTTTACAAAATGGTGTCATTTGTGGGGGGTTTCCACTGTTTAGGTACATTAGGGGCTCTCCAAAGGCAACATGACACCCGCAGACCATTCCATCAAAGTCTGCATTCCAAAACGTCACTACTTCCCTTCCGAGCCCTGACGTGTGCCCATACAGTAGTTTTCTCCCACATATGGGGTAGCAGCGTACTCAGGACAAATTGGAAAACAACTTTTGGGGTCCAATTTCTCCTGGTACCCTTGGGAAAATAAAAAAAATGGTGACTAAAAGATCATGTTTGTGGAAAAAATACGAATTTTTTATTTTCACGCCCGGGCGTTGTAAACTTCTGTGAAGCACTGGGGGGGGTCAAAGTGCTCACCACACATCTAGATAAGTTCCTTGGGGGGTCTAGTTTACAAAATGGTGTCATTTGTGGGGGGTTTCCACTGTTTAGGTACATTAGGGGCTCTCCAAAGGCAATATCACACCCGCAGACCATTCCATCAAAGTCTGCATTCCAAAACGTCACTACTTCCCTTCCGAGCCCCGACGTGTGCCCATACAGTAGTTTTCTCCCACATATGGGGTATCAGCATACTCAGGACAAATTGGACAACAACTTTTGGGGTCCAATTTCTCCTGGTACCCTTGGGAAAATAAAAAAATGGTGACTAAAAGATCATGTTTGTGGAAAAAATACAAATTTTTTATTTTCACGCCCGGGCGTTGTAAACTTCTGTGAAGCACTGGGGGGGTCAAAGTGCTCACCACACATCTAGATAAGTTCCTTAGGGGGTCTAGTTTCCAAAATGGTGTCATTTGTGGGGGGTTCCACTGTTTTGGTACATCAGGAGTTTTCCAAACGCGACATGGTGTCCGATCTCAATTCCAGCCAAAAACGTCAAATGGCGCTGCTTCCCTTCCGAGCTCTGCCATGCGCCCAAATAGTGGTTTACCCCCACATGTGGGGTATCAGCGTACTCAGGACAAATTGCACAATAACTTTTAGGGTCCTGTTACCCTTGGAAAAATAAGAATTGAGGGTGAAAAGATCATTTTTGTTGAAAAAATATGATTTTTTAATTGTATGGCTTTATGTTATAAACTTCTGTGAAGCCCATGGGGGTTCAAAGTTCTCACCACACATCTAGATAAGTTCCTTAGGGGGTCTAGTTTCCAAAATGGTGTCATTTGTGGGGGGTTTCCACTGTTTTGGTACATCAGGGGTTTTCCAAACGCGACATGGTGTCCGATCTCAATTCCAGCCAAAAACGTCAAATGGCGCTGCTTCCCTTCCGAGCTCTGCCATGCGCCCAAATAGTGGTTTACCCCCACATGTGGGGTATCAGCGTACTCAGGACAAATTGCACAATAACTTTTAGGGTCCTGTTACCCTTGGGAAAATAAAAATTGGGGTGAAAAGATCATTTTTGTGGAAAAAATATGATTTTTTAATTGTACCGCTGTACGTTATAAACTTCTGTAAAGCCCTTGTGGGTTCAAAGTTCTCACCACATATCTAGATAAGTTCCTTGGGGGGTCTAGTTTCCAAAATGGGGTCACTTGTAGGGGGTTTCCACTGTTTAGGTACATCAGGGACTCTCCAAACGTGACATGGCGTCCAATCTGAATTCCAGCCAATTTTGCATTGAAAAAGTCAAACGGCGCTCCTTCCATTCTGAGCTCTGCCATGCGCCGAAACAGTCGTTCCCCCCCACATATCAGGTATCTGCGTACTCAGGACAAATTGCACAATAACTTTTGCAGTTCAATTTCTCCTGTTACCCTTGGTAAAATAAAAAAAATTGAACCTGAAGTATTTTTTTTATGAAAAAAAGTTAGATGTTCATTTTTTTTAAATATTCAAAAAAATTCCTGTGACGCACCTAAAGGGTTAATAAACTTCTTGAATGTGGTTTTGAGCACCTTAAGGGGTGCAGTTTTTAGAATGGTGTCACTTTTGTGTATTTTCTATCATATAGACCCCTCAAAGTGGCTTCAAATGTGATGTGGTCCTAAAAATAAAATGGTGTTGTAAAAATGAGAAATCGCTGGTCAACTTTTAACCCTTATAACTTCCTAACAAAAAAAAATTTTGGTTCCAAAATTGTGCTGATGTAAAGTAAACATGTGGGAAATGTTAGTTATCAAGTTTTTTGTGTGCCTTATCTCTGTGATTTAAGGGCATAAAAATTCAAAGTTGGAAAATTGCGAAATTTTCAAAATTTTCGCCAAATTTCCGTTTTTCTCAGAAATAAACGCAAGTTATTTGAATGAAATTTTACCACTAACATGAAGTACAATATGTCACGAGAAAACAATGTCAGAATCACCGGGATACATGGAAGCGTTCGAGAGTTATGACCTCATAAAGGTACAGTGGTCAGAATTGTAAAAATTGGCCCGGTCATGAACGTGCAAACCACCCTTGGGGGTGAAGGGGTTAATGTACAGTCTGCACCCCATCTTGACTGAAAAAAACAGAAATGTAGACATTTTTGCGAATTTATTAAAAAAGAAAAAATGAAATATCACATGGTCATAAGTATTCAGACCCTTTGCTCAGTTTTGAGTAGAAGCACCCTTTTGAGCTAGTACAGACATGAGTCTTCTTGGGAATGATGCAACAAGGTTTTCACACCTGGATTTGGGGATCCTCTGCCATTCTTCCTTGCAGATTCTCTCCAGTTCTGTCAGGTTGGATGGTGAACGTTGGTGGACAGGCATTTTCAGGTCTCTCCAGAGATGCTCAATTGGGTTTAGGTCAGGGCTCTGGCTGGGCCAGTCAAGAATGGTCACAGAGTTGTTCTGAAGTCACTCCTTTGTTATTTTAGCCGTGTGCTTAGAGTCATTGTCTTGTTGGAAGGTGAACCTTTGGCCAAGTCTAAGGTCCAGAGCACTCTGGAAGAGGTTTTCATCCAGGATATCTCTGTACTTGGCCGCATTCATGTTTCCTTCAATTGCAACCAGTCGTCTTGTCCCTGCAGCTGAATAACACCCCCATAGCGCATGATGCTGCCACCACCATGTTTCACTGTTGGGATTGTATTGGGCAGGTGATGAGCAGTGCCTAGTTTTCTCCACACATACCACTTAGAATTTTCACCAAAAAGTTCTATCTTCATCTCATCAGACCAGAGAATCTTATTTTTCATAGTCTGGGAGTCCTTCATGTATTTTTATAGCAAACTCTATGCGGGCTTTCATATGTCTTGCACTGAGGAGAGGCTTCCGTTGGGCCACTCTGCCATAAAGGCCCAACTGGTGGAGGACTGCAGTAATAGTTGACATTGTGGAACTTTCTCCCATCTCCCTACTGCATCTGTGGAGCTCAGCCACATTGATCTTGGGGTTCTTCTTTACCTCTCTCACCAAGGCTCTTCTCCCACGATTTCTTAGTTTGGCTGGACGGCCAGGTCTAGGAAGACTTCTAGTGGTCCCAAACTTCTTCCATTTAAGGATTATGGAGGCCACTGTGCTCTTAGGAACCTTGACTGCTGCAGAAATTCTTTTGTAACCTTGGCCAGGTCTGTGCCTTGCCACAATCCTGTCTCTGAACTCCTTGGCCAGTTCCTTTGACCTCATGATTCTCATTTCCTCTGACATGCACTGTGAGCTATGAGGTCTTATATAGACAGGTGTGTGCCTTTACAAATCAAGTCCTATCAGTTTAATTAAACATAGTTGGACTGCAATGAAGGAGTAGAACCATCTAAAGGAGGATCACAAGGAAATGGACAGAATGTGACTTCTAAATTTCTGTTTTTTTCAGGCAAGATGGGGTGCAGAGTTTACATTAATGAGAAAAAAGGAACTTTTTTGAATTTACGAAATGACTGCAGTGAAACAAAGAGTGAAAAATTTAAAGTTGTCTGAATACTTTCCTTACCCACTGTAAGTCTATGGATCCTCGTAAAAGCCATTTCTTGGTCATGCAAAGCACAGTGTGACTCAGAGTCTGCAGAGTGGCAATATCACTCAGAACAGGACCAGAATAACGCTAGATCCTGGAGAAGGCGACAATTGGTGAGTATATTAAAATGTGTACACTACACTACATGTATATATACACAGATTTAGTGAAAAAAAACTTAATAGTAGAGCTTCTTTAGACAAACTACAATATAGAGAACTAACAAAGAAGTATTTTCTATATATACTGTAGTTAACGTGGGGCCTAAAAGTCTGGGAATATGAAATGGAAGCGTTGCTCTAAATCTTAAGCGTTGCGGTGGTTTTCTTGCTATCCCTATTGGACCACTGTGGTTTTTATCCTTTTTAAAATGAACAGGTGTAAAAAAAAAAGTTTTTTTTTTAAAGAAGTTCTCCATCATTACTCTGTCAGGCACTATATGAGGAAGCCTTTATAAATAGTGTGGATTCACTGCTCCTTATTGAATAAAGTGATTTCTCCACTCAGGTAGGGCAAAATCAATGCAGATGGACATGATCAACAGTTCAAGTGAATTTCTCTAAGAGCAGCAAGTTTGATGATAACATTGACTCCCTAAAGTAATAGGCTTGATCAGAAGTGGAAAGTTGTTATACAACCACAAGTTAAAAATGAAAACAACTAGGATCATGCTTGAACTTGTCTGCTGGCAAGCACTTCCTTTATACTGACGCAATCTTTTTGTTCCTTGCACAGGACTGAACAGCATACTTCTACAGTGCTGGAAATGACCCTTTATCATGGTCACTAGAGATGGGTGGACCCGAACAGTAAAGTTCGGCGTCCGTACCGAACACCTACTATTCTGGCACGGACACCAAACACAGACTTCACCATGGAAGTCCGTGTTACTGTTCGAGTTTGGGCCCCCAAACACCGGTTGTTTGTCTCGCTCTCATGTACATGCTTCTGATTGGTGGTAAAATCATTACAGCCGGTCAGAGAGCCGCAGTTCCCACGCTGTCAAATGACAGTGTGAGCCCGCAGCTATGATCGGAGGTATAAAGTTAACCTCCGGTCATTAGTGTCAGCTGATGGGACTACTGTGCCTATCATCCGACGCCTGCTGCCGCTAATAACAGTGAGAGCAGGAGCGGCTGATGGGAGTATTAATCAACCGACTCCGGTGCTGTAAATAAATAATTTAAAAAAAAAAAATGGAGTGGGTTTCTCTGTATTTTTGATAACCAGCCAGGCAAAACTCATAGCTGGGGGCTGCAATTCTCAGCTGTCAGCTTCAGCAAAGTTGGTTATCAAGAATAGAGTGATCCCCACAACGTATTTATTAATTCTTTAAATAGCTAATTTAAAAAATGGCATGGGGTCCCGTCCATTTATGACAACCAACCAAGCTAAATCAGACAGCTGGGGGCTAGTATTCTCAGGCTGATCAGGGGCCATGGATAATGCCCCCCCTCTAACTCAAAAATAGCAGCCTGTAGCCACCCAGAAAATGCACATCTATTAGATGCACCAATTGTGGTGTTTTGCCCGGCTCTTCCCAAATGCCCTGTAGCGGTGGCAAGCGTGGTTCATATTTGTGGGGTTGATGTCACCTTTGTATTGTCAGGTGACATCAAGCCCATGGTGTCACATGCCCCGTCCTGAGTGACACAGCCAGCAGGCCGGTAACTGATACAACAGGACGCGGCACGTGTAATTGTCCTATGTGACGCGGCCCGCAGGTCGGTAACTAATACAATAAGACAAGGGGAATAGGGAAAACCTGGGTAACAATAACAATGGTGGCCCTGCGATAGGGAATAGGGACGTGGAGACCTCCTGCACTCCCCTGAGTCAGTGTCTCTACACTCCTAACATTCCCTATGCCGGTTCCGGACCGGGCGACGATCAGGAACCTCAAAACCCTGACTCGCCCTTCACGTAAACCCTCACTAGGGAATTGGTCGGTGCGGAAACGAATCCCACCACTGCACTAAACACACATAAGGAAAAGTGACAAAACAGGGGAGCACCACTTAGCTTTGCTCTGTTGTTTACGCTCCCAGCAACGGAGCCCACCACCTGCGTGCATCTTTTCCTCTGCCGTGTCCGACATCTGGGTGCGCTGTCCAGAAACAGACCTTCTCAGCATCATAGTGCAGCCTTGGAGCAAACAGAGTCCACACCTGCATGCAGCTGTCCAGAAACAGAGTCCCGCAAATGAGTCCAGCTTTTCTGCCAAAAAGTCCAGCATGCTTGAGTCCAGCTCTCAGCAACCAAGTCCAGCATTTTGAGTGCAGCTCTACACCATATCTGCCACTCCACCAATCCATGCACGAACTCCCTGCTGACACCATAACTGCGACTCCACCACACCATGCCAGCACTCCTTGTAGACACCATAGCTGACCCTCCAGGAATCTAACTGAGCTGCCCGTGACTCTCCTTTAGCTCCATCCTTCACCCAGGCTTGCTTGCAAATGAATACCTTATCACCAACAGTGATTAACACACCTGATACTCTCTTATAGAGCTATCACACCTGTTACATAATTATGTGCACAAACTAAGGTAACCAAAATGCAATGACCCTAATGGCAACCGAGGGGAAACTACAACTGAAATCACCACAGTGCAATGACCTTAATGGCCACCGGAGGCAAAACCACCTTTGGCGCACAGCCAAGGAAAAAAAAAGGTTACTTTGTGCATTTACTCTGTCAGAGCCAACCTGGATCATGACATATGGATTACTATTGGAAAGATGTCTATAAGACAACCTATCCATTACTAATCCAATAGTTGTTTGGTAAATAAAGACACAGCCAGAATAAAGTCTTTTATTTGAAATAAAACAAAACACACTTTTACTTTTTTATTTAAAAATAACAGTTATACTCACCTAATACCTAATTCCACTGAACCCCTCGTCTCCTGTAATAAAACAAAAATAAAAAATAACAATATTCCTCACCTATTCATCGTTCTGTCCCACACCGTAATCCATGTCTGGGGAATAAACAGTTTTCCACCTGGACAGTGCCAAGATGCTAATGTCCAGGTTGAGAACCACTGATGAATGAGCTGCTGCGAACACAGCCTCAGTGAGTAGCGGTGACATCATCGAGGACCATGTGCACACTGCTGCATGTCAGGTCAGGGAGCAGATTGGAGCTCCATTGACCCCAGAAGTGCTTGTGCACACGTGGTTCCTTTGTACTCATGTCCTAAAGATGTGAATATAAATGAATGTGGCTCCAGAAAGATGACAGTTTTGATAAAGAGACTGGAGAAAGGAGGATAAAAAAATAAAAATTTTAAATCTTGATCTAGGTGCCGCTCCCTACAACCTGCCACCTTAGGCAATGGACCTCCAGTACCTAGTAGAAAATACGGGCCAGCCAGGAGGGACTAACTCTTTTTCACGAGCATACCACAACAACGGCATTGCAGGATGTAGTTTCTTACATTCTCTTCTACTTTCCTTGGGTGGCAAACAAGTTGGCAAAGTGCTATTCAACCCTTTGCTTGCTAGCTTAATAACTTTTTGCTTTGGTTTGCTTATGACTGCCATTCACTTTCGAGCTCTAACAACACAACTAACGCTGTGAAGATCAAGGAGGCATTGACAGACATGCTATTGCTAACACCACACTCCCAATTACTCACAATTTCAATGAGCAGTGTCAGTGCGTTATTGTAAAGGAGTGGAAAATCTGCATACACTGTCCCTTGAAGATTTGTTGGATATATATTGCATTCAGATGTTTTGAAATGTTGTTTGTCTATTTTCTGCCCAGCAACAGAGAGTTAGAAGACAGGGTTAACAACTGGAAGCAACCTTTAGTGGGAGGAGTTACATGGGCAGAAAAAGGAAAGAAATTTCCTGTGATGGTCACATAGAGAAATTATATAAGAAATATCAGACCTAAGGTCTAGCTGGTTGCAGACTTGCATAGTAACGGTGTTGGGTGCGAAGAGAGAAAACAACAGTATGTCAGAAAGTATGTTCTGAAGGAAACAAAAGATCTAGTGGCAGCAGGAGTCCAGATCTCAGGCAGGGAGCCAAGCAAAGATAAAAGGGATGAGTTCCTTAGCTCAGGCAAGGAGGCCTAATTAACAGAACCAAATATCGCTCAGGTGAGCAGCAGGACAAGGTCCTTAGCTCAGGCCAGGAGGCCCACTTTAATAGTACAGAATCTTGCCCAGGCCATGAGGTCCAGTTAAAAAGGAGAGTTAGCTGAAAGAAGGCTTCCTTATCTTAGATAACGGGAACTAAGCAAACAATTATCTTTTCTTGAGAAAAAGGTAGAATGTTGCATACTGGGACAAGAGTTCTCCTATGGAGAGGTGAAGATGCAGTATCACAGCAAGGAGCATATGGCCCTCATCGAATGGATTTTGCGATTATAAGGCTAGTTTCACATTTGCATTTGGAGGCTCCACCCCCTGCCGCGCTTCCTCCGGCCAGCTCCGCCTATGGGCGCATGCCGCTGCATGCGGCCTGTGTACCCTATCTTTAGCATTGGGTATGCAGGCCATGCGCAGGTATGCGTTTGCCACCGCATGCGTCATGTTAACGGTGCGGTGAACTGCGCCAAACGCAAAGTGTTGCACTTTGGTGCAAACGCATACCTGCGCACGGCCCGCGTACCCAATGCTAAAGATAGGGTACGCAGGCCGCTTGCAGCGGCATGCGCCCATAGGTCGAGCTGACCGGAGGAGGCCCAGCAGGGGGCAGAGCTTCACGGCAAGCGTCCGCTGCGCCTCCAAACGCAAATGTGAAACTAGTCTTAGTCAGGAGTCGTACTGACACACCTCAGCTAGTGGGGTCCTCCTTAAAGCAACTGAGACTAGCTGTGAGTGGCAGTGTGCTACAACTCAACCCATGAAGTCCTCACAGGGGAAGATGGAGATGGAACTTTCTATAATGGTTTGCTAGACTCATGTAACATGTAGCGGTATTGTACCACCACATGTAACGCGAAAGTTGTTGTCTCTACATAATGTAGAAGTATCCATGAAGTGTTTTGCTTACTATGAGATGAATATACTTCTCATCAAGTAATTGTTTAGTAAAAAGTTTGCTTTTGGACTTTGGTCATTCATCTCAATACCATCTGATCCTGGTCTGCCAAGTTCAACGGCAGTATGGGGTCTGCAGAGGCGTATCGCTACGGTAACACCAACACACACCTAGCCAAGACCCCTGTTTTCATGTAGTGCATCGGAGCATGGATGATGCTCCCCTTACCCACAACGGCCACCCCACACCACGTTACTTTAACTCTATGCACTGCATTCATAACTTCAGACATCACTCAAACAGCTCAAAGGCCTGCTGTATAGACATGCCAGAGACAAGGAACTTCTCATACAAAATGTATTGGTGAACACATCAATCCCTTACATCATAAATGCAGCACTTCATCTGTCGCACGGTTGTTACAGCAAACTGTACATATAAAAACATGGCATAGTATTAAACACTTCATTACATACTGTAAAACAACATATCATATCACATCAACCTGGAATTAGTATAGTTCTGAACCGTTCAACTAGAAGCAATGGGGGGTCCATGTAGTAACAGTCTGATATTTGTAAGGGTGCAGCACACCTACCTTCAACTCTCCAACAAGAATCATAACTTTAGCCAGTATAAAAGTTAATGGCAGTGATCTAAGCTGTGACAGCTTTATCAAAAAAGAGACATGCAATCATAGATCTGGAAAACACTTGTATAGCTAGCCTTGTCTTAAAAACTGGCTAAATGAAGCCACTTAAAGGCCCTGTCACACTAAACGATGTCCCAGCGATCCCACCAACGATCCGATATGATGGGATCGCTGGTACATCGTTAGGCTGATCGCTGGTGAGCTGTCACATAGACAGCCCCAGCGATCAGGACCAGCAACGCTGGATGCTGGTTTCTAATGTAAACATCGGGTATCTAGGAGCCGCGCGACTCCTGGATACCCGACGTTTACCTTGGAAACCAGAGTGTACGCCGGTTTCCAAGGTAAACAGCGGTTATCCAGGAGCCGCGGCTCCTGGATACCCGACGTTTACATTAGCAACCAGCGTCCAGCGTCGCTGATCGCTGGTCTCTCGCTGCCACACGCAGCGATGCGCATTGAGCAGCGGGAGACCAGCAATCAAAAAACGGCCCAGTCCGCTCGAGCATGATCAGTGATGACCGGCAGGGGGGTCACACACAGCGATCTCGCTGGCGAGATCGCTTAGTGTGACGGGACCTTAAGTTTAAATGTTGACAAATATATTTCTATTTCTTCCACTGTTGAAGGTAACAGTAAAAAAGACTGATGGATAGACGTGAACAGGAAATCTGGAGCAGTCGTCTATATCAATCAATCAGTTGTCAGCTTCTATAGTTTCAACTACATGCAAGCTTCCTACTGTTCAGCGTGAGGATTATTGGTATTTAACTTTTCAGCGATGTCTTTAAACTGAAGCTGCAGTGTTTGCTGCTGCATGAGAAATATGCAGCCCTGAGGGTAGTGGGGTGGATGGCCGACTTTTATAGGCTCCCCACAGAGACGACAGAAGGAGATTGTCACTTTTAATGAGTGCCATGTACACAATGCAGTAAGAAGTAATCCTCAGCAGCTGGAAATATTTTGTAGGATTTCCAAAAACGATAGTATTATTAGCTGTAAATACTGCTATTGATGCATGAACATGGGCTGTAGAAAGGCAGAAACAAACATACGCAATTAAATCAGGCTGTTACCCTAATTCTAATAAACACCAAAAATCAGCAATCCATAGTTTATAATAAATAATAATTCTTATTTATAGCACCAACAGGAGACATGTACAAGCAAAGACATTACAGAGAAACATATAACTCACCACATACCAATACAGAGAAAAAGTGCCATTGAGTACATCGAGAGGGTAGAAACAGATGATAGTAGGGGCAAGAGTATGGGGCAAATTTAGGAGTTGAGAACAGGGAATAGTTAGTTAGATTAGTGAGCTTAAGTAATGGGCCAGTCTATAGAAATGTAATTTTAGGGCACCCTTAAAATTGGGGATACTTGGAACTTACTGGATTATTCAGGGTATTTAATTAGAGAAAATGAGGCAGCATTAGAGAAGTCCTGAAGATGGTGGATGAAGTTCGGCTTATAGAGGATGTTAGGATGTTAGTTTTAGGTCATTAGTAGATTAGTAGACCGGAAAGCATTAGAAGGGTGGTAGACAGAGATGAGGGAGGAGATATGAGGTGGTGCAGAACTGTGCAGAGCTTTGTGGGTGAGAGTGACAAGTTTAAATTGTACTCTGTAGCAGATGGGCAACCAGTGCAATGACTGGCACAGGATGGTTTTAGCAGTGTAGTGGTTGGACCGAAATATAGTAAACATACACTGCCTCGCTCAATACAAGTGAATTGAGCAAGGCCACACAAGTCTAGTCAGAATGTGGCCAGGAGTATGCATATCGCCACCGGTACAAGATAATCCTCACAGTGCGTGCTGAGTGCGATGTCAGGATTCTGTACAGGAGTCTGTAATCAAATAGACAGCACACTTTTGTAATTAGTTTAGACAACCCTTTTAAAGATCTTCAAACAATTTATGGCCTCATTCAGATAAGTATATTTTGTTACATTTTTTATTTGAAAGCATTAAATACAAAAATGTATGTTAGTCAATGCTGTTCATGCAGCCAGTTCTTTCACATCCACAATGGAACAGTCATTCAAGGTACATGATGCACATGGGTCCTGGAGCCTGAGGGTCTCAACAGCCCTTTAAAGTATAAAAAATATAAGGAAATGTATCTCAAAACATAGATGAAAAAAACAACTTAAGAGACAATTTAAGAGTCAACTTAAAACAATTTAAAGAGAATGTAGGTTGTTGTTTTTTTAAATTCTGAATGGTTGGACTGGATTGGCCCAATAAATTAGGCCACACTGGATCCAGTTACCAAGTAGTTGGTATCCAAAACTGAATGATAAGTCCCAAAACAGATTAATACTGTTACATATAGTACATAGTATCAGTTAATATACAGCAACCACTATAACTCTCTAATTATAATAAATATGCCAACGTTATAAGTATAAAAATTGTAAAAACAACCAACAAATTATTAAAAAAAAAAATCATTATAAAAACTTAGGGCATTGTGGTTATATTTTCGCAATAACATGATATGAAGTATATTTACAATAAATATAACAAGTAATTAGATTGATATAAGAATAATACAACAAGTGCTTACACATCCATCCATCATTATAAATACATCATCAGTCATCACCTATCACAGAACTATAGCTAGTATTTAGACAGTTTTTTATCCCATTATTTGAAAGCCAAAATCAGGATTGGAACAATCAGAGGAAAAGTATAATAGAAACCCGTCACCGCTTCTGCATTTATCACCCACTCCTGGTTTTGGTTTACAAATACTGATGTAAAATGCTGTAAAATACTGACCAAATACTGAACATGGACTTAAGTGTAGGCAACCGATCTATAAGAACCTTAGGTATAATAACCACCAAAATGTCATACCAGTAGACTCCTTGAGACACACTGTCCAGTACCCCAATGTGCGTTTCGCTTATTGCTTCATCAGGGGGTACTGAGGCAATACCTGCCTCAATTATGTGTAACAAGCACTCATTAATCAACATCGAGTATATTATTTAGCACATGTCAGGCTATTGAGTTCCCCATCACCTTTGTGTCCCAGAAGTCACACTGTTTCTGACCATTTTTCTGCGGCTCAAAACTGAGACTGTAGATTAGGCTATTACTGTAATTACCTTGTGCGGTTTCCAAATTTTCAAAATGTAAATGTCTGACCCCCCCTTGTTTCGGGATTGAGTGCATGTTGCTATGGCATTAATATCAAAACCACATGGGATCTTCTGCATCAATAGCTAAAGATGTCTGGCTTGCACATTTAACATTTTGAAGATATACAGTTAATGTGGACATAACCTTTTAGTGAGTCCTTTCTGTGTTACTACGGTGATTCAAGTAATTCGGCGTTGTATTTTTCTGCATGCATTATTTAGGCCTGTCACCGTGTGAGTCACATTTAACTCTGCCCCTTTCACTGTGCCTTATCCATGTGATTATGTTGTCTTACGAATAATGAATGTTGAATTCTTCGGGGACTCCTCTCTGAATTATGTAGACTGATCAATTTTGAATGAGACGTCTTAATAAAAGTGGGATTAATTGACATAACGTCCCAATGGTCATCATGCAAAACAAAAACAGCATTTACTTTAACATGGTGTTTTTTAAGCAGATGGTTCTCAATTAATTTTACATTCATGCGTGTAACCGCTATGGTTCTGGCCTATGGAAGTGTTAGCTTGCCCTTGTGAGACAAGGATAGACTGATAAAAAGCATGCTATAACATTTTCTAAGGACAATACTCTGACTTAAGCATATACCATTGTGGCCAAAACTTTTGAGATGGACACAAATTTTGGTTTTCACAAAGTTTTTTCCTTCAGTGGTTGTTTTAAACCCTCCCCCCCCCCCCCCCAAGGGACTGTCCCTTTTTAATTTTTGTGCTTTCATTTTTTTTTCTCCCTCTTTTTCATCCAAAAGGCCTAACTTTTTATTTTTCCTTCAATATAACCATATGAGGCTGGTTTCACATTTGCGTTTTTTTTCGCAGTAATTTAGCGCTAAATAGCGCATGCGTTTTTTTTCCTATACTTTGCATGGGATGCGCTTATGTGCGCATACACATGCGTTTGTACGCGTTTTACCGCGCATGCGTTTTTTTGCGGTATGCGCTCGGGCGCACAAAATGCAACTTGTTGCATTTTTTGTGCGTCCGATTTGCCTCAAAAAAACGCATGCGCGCGCAATGCGTTTTTTTACAGCAAGACACCCAATATAAGTCTATGGGTGCGCATATGTGCGCATTGGCATGCTTATGTATGCTTTTTTTGCACATGCGTTTTTTTTTTGTTAACCATGGAATTTAGGGGTTTGGGTTAGAGTTAGGGTTAGTTAAGGGGGTTTAGGGTTAGGGTTAGGGTCAGGGTTAGGGTTAGGGTTAGGGTCAGGGTTAGGGTTAAGTATGGTTTGGTTAAGGGTTAGGGTCAGGGTTAGGGTTAGGGTCAGGGTTAGGGTTAGGGTTAAGTATGGTTTGGTTAAGGGTTAGGGTCAGGGTTAGGGTTAGGGTTAGGGTCAGGGTTAGGGTTAGGGTTAAGTATGGTTTGGTTAAGGGTTAGGGTCAGGGTTAGGGTTAGGGTCAGGGTTAGGGTCAGGGTTAGGGTTAAGTATGGTTTGGTTAAGGGTTAGGGTCAGGGTTAGGGTTAGGGTTAGGGTTAGGGTCAGGGTTAGGGTTAGGGTTAAGGTTAGTTAGGGTTTGGGTTAGGGTTAAGTATGGTTTGGTTAAGGGTTAGGGTCAGGGTTAGGGTTAAGTATGGTTTGGTTAAGGGTTAGGGTTAGGGTTAGGGTCAGGGTTAGGGTTAGGGTTAGGGTCAGGGTTAGGGTTAAGTATGGTTTGGTTAAGGGTTAGGGTCAGGGTTAGGGTTAGGGTTAGGGTCAGGGTTAGGGTTAGGGTTAAGTATGGTTTGGTTAAGGGTTAGGGTCAGGGTTAGGGTTAGGGTTAGGGTCAGGGTTAGGGTCAGGGTTAGGGTTAAGTATGGTTTGGTTAAGGGTTAGGGTCAGGGTTAGGGTTAGGGTTAGGGTCAGGGTTAGGGTTAAGGTTAGTTAGGGTTTGGGTTAGGGTTAAGTATGGTTTGGTTAAGGGTTAGGGTCAGGGTTAGGGTTAAGTATGGTTTGGTTAAGGGTTAGGGTCAGGGTTAGGGTTAGGGTTAGGGTTAGGGTCAGGGTTAGGGTTAGGGTTAAGGTTAGTTAGGGTTTGGGTTAGGGTTAAGTATGGTTTGGTTAAGGGTTAGGGTCAGGGTTAGGGTTAAGTATGGTTTGGTTAAGGGTTAGGGTTAGGGTTAGGGTCAGGGTTAGGGTTAGGGTTAGGGTCAGGGTTAGGGTTAGTAAAGTCATGGTTTGGGTTAGTGTGAGGGGCCACCTAATGTTGGAAAAAACGCAAACGCGGTAAAAACGCACTAAAAACGCATACAAACGCATAAAAACGCTGCGTTTTTTTCATGCATGCTCATAAAAATGCTTGAAAAAAACGCAGCAGTTGTATGCTTTTGTATGCGTTTTTCAATGCGTTTTTTTGCGGGAAAAACGCGCTGCAAAAAAAAGCAAGTGTGAAACAGGCCTGAGGGATTTTTTTTAGCCGAACGAGCAGTAATTTTGGTTAGCGCCATTTATTTTACCACATAATATACTAACAAATACTATATATACTTTCCTTATTTTCAGAGACCCATCAAGTTTTTATTTTTCCAAAAAGAGAACTTTGTGAATTTTGAGTGCTCTTTTTGTGTGATGAGGTAACAGTTTTATTAATAGACATTTTGGAGTACATAGGATGTTGCATTCTACAAATGAATAAAGGAGATGAGAGCTTCAATAACAGGGCATTGATCTCCCCTGTTTCAGGACAGGTGAAAATTACACTGGCTTTTTTTATTGATATGGTTAAAATAATGAGTTTTTTTCACTTTGTGGAATAGCCCTTTTAATCTTAATGCCACTGCTGTAAATGACCAGAATTAAGACATCAAGTTTGTTAAAGGGGTTGTCCACGCTTGGGGTTCCAGTCTACAGTCACTCAATGTGACTGCAGACTTGTGAATCCTCATAGGGTGCACAATGCATGCTGTCAGGATTCTTTGGTGCCGGGAGTGAGCGGTCATGTGACTGCAAGTATGCAATTTGCACACTTTCAACCACCTTCTGACTGGACATGTCCAGCCTCTCTCAATTCACTTCTATTGAGTGAGGCCATCCAGTCACATTCTAGCAGTCAAGCGTCCGCCCGCTTCCGGCATCGGAGATTCCTGACTGGGTGAACTGTGCATACTTTGAGGATTTACAAGTCTGCAGTCACATAGAGTGACCGAAAACTTGAACCCCAAATTTAGCAACCCCTCTAATGACAATGGCATAACTATAAGAAGTACAAAAGTTGAAGAAGGCAAGGAACTTGATGCCTAGGATGGTTTAAAGTCTCCTCTGTTACAGTGGAACCAATTGCATTGCAGTTATTCAAATCTTGGAACATTTAAGGAACACTCCAAGCAAGTCTGATAAATGTGTATAAATAGTGCAGGGCCCTAAATTTTCTTTTTATGTTTTGTATCTGTAACCTAGTGCGGGACGGTAGCCGTGGGTGAGGTACTCGTGTAGTACACCCCCAGTACGCTACAGTAAAATGGGTCCCTGGCTGGGTATGTGGGCTTTAGCTGTAGAGGAGATACGCCCTTGCAGACCACATGATCCCGGTGACTTCGGCTGGCCATGAAGGGATGTTAAAAAGTTCAATGAGGGAGATCACCACTCAAAAATAAACTGCCTTGTACTGAAAAATAACATACGGAACAGTATGTACAGAGGATAGCGGGTGCAAATCTTCAGGGAAGTTTCTCATAACAGATAGAACATCTTCAAATATTTTCTTTTGCTACTCCTAACCTCTCTCCGTTCTGCATCAGTTAGTTCCTCTACCTACACTGCAACTCAGCACAAAGCTTCAGGAGCTCCACCTTGTCTCCCATAACAGCATCTGAGTATAGTAAGCAAGAGTCCAATTTTCCCAAAGTAGACAAGTCGTAACTTGATGATCCTTGCTTCAAGTGATACGTCTAGCTTGATTTGTTCCAAAATTGATCTGTTTTTTCTTCTTGCTATCCATGGTATTGCTAACATCCTTCTCCAGCACCACATTTTGACGGCATCGATTCTTCTTCTGTCTTGTTTCTTTATGGTCCAGGTTTCGCATCCGTATGTTAATACTAAAAAAGACCAACCTATGAATGAGCCATGTCTTTGTCTCCAGTGAAATGTTCATCGATTTGAAGACCTTATCAAGTGACTTCATTGTTGATTTGCCCATTGCTATTCACCTATTGATTTCCGGTGTTGATGCTGCATTTAGTCTACAACTATGTAATGTGCATGGCCAGCCGTAGTGTCATACAGTAGGTATAGCACAGTGGATTAGTTTTAGCCAAAGTTGTTTTGTGTCATATTAGTTTATCTAATTTTCAATGTTTAAGAGAATTGCTTATTGGCTTCTCTGACTACACAAAAATGTTGATCTCTGATTTTCAGTTAAAGGTAGAATATTCAGCCATTTAGAAAATGTACATAGCAAGAGAGAACATTGGACAAGTAATGCAGTCTATGGATGGCTGAACAAAGTCTGTTTGTATGAGCGCGTCTGCTTCATTCAGCGCCAGGTAAATGGAACAGAGCACAGGAAAAGGGATGACATGGGAGATTAGCTTCTGTTCATGTTGCTAGCTCATTGCACTCGTCTGCTTACTAGGAGGGACATTCTGTTATCCTGTATGTCAACTTGTGACTTATTGGTGGCTATGTGTGAATTGTACATACAAAATGCACTGTCACTATCTGTGACAGTGTGACTATCTGTCGCTATATCTGTCACTATATGAGTGGTCGTAACCATGGAAACCTAAGCTACTGCAATGACCTGCACATGAGGAAAGCGACATAGTTTATCAGAAGAACTATAATATATTTCTAACTGGAGGTCTTTGCTATTATTATTATTACACATACTACATACAGTACATATTCGGATAGGATCTTGGAGATGGTATTACCACTTTAAGGATGTGACTTAAAGAGGTTGTCTGGTGAAAACAATTTATCACATACTCATGGGATAGGTAATAATTTGTTGTTCGGTCGGGGTCAAACTGCTTGGATCCGCATTGATAGACAAAATTGGGCACTTGACCACTTCTCCACTTATTTTCTACAGGACTGCTGAGTGCCACACTCAGCATTTTCTTGACAGTCCCATAGAAAATAACAGAAGTGGTGGTCAGTCATCTGACCTTCCGCTTCATTTTATGACAGAGATCAAAGTACAACGTTGGGGTCAAAATGTTGTGTTCCAGTAGTCAGACCAATCCTTTCCTCCAGATAACTTGCTTTCACTAGACAACCCCTTTACACCTACATGCTCTCAAACAAGCAGGAGACTACTTAGGAAAAACCTTTATGATGCAAGCAGGGATTAAGTACTGCTACATGAGAGCCTTATATTAGGTGTTAGGCATTAATGCTTCGAGTAGATCTCAAGAACCAGAAGACCAATTACGGGTCACTCATTGGTTTACAAAGGTACATAGTTAAAGCGGTTGAAAAAAATGAAAAAAGACATGTCGTCCTGCAAGTTCAACAGATGGATGGGAATAATATGGAGAATATGTGCAACCATAACGCATGATCCAGTCCACCCCAAAATAGCTCATCTTTCCTGATCCCAATGAGTTACGATATCCGACTCTCAAGGTGTTTTATTCTACAAAAAGTTTATAAATCTATATTTTATATCAATTTAAATTATAGGAGATGTTTACAAATGGAAATATCAAGCACAGTTACGATTTTCACATTGAAAACTATTGTCAATATAGAAGGAGTTGGCAGAAATTATTTAAAAGAAATCTGTCATTAGATTCATACTCGCCTCCGATGCTGGCGCCATTCCAGCAGTGTCGTCACTGGCTCTCCCAGGGTTCAAGTGACATTGTTATATCATACAATCCCTGCAACCAAAAAGCGCTGCTTTATAGGAAAAGGGAAGGATGTATTCGGCACATCAACTTGTTACTTAAAATCCTAAAAACTTTATTAGACTGTCAAGTCATGTTAAAAAGTATTAAAAACACCAGACGCGTTTCAGGCGTGACAATAGCGCCCTTAGTCATGGGTTGTAGTAAAAAAGCAAGGCATACATTTATATATGAGGGAGACCAATAGCAAGCCAGCAAGGTAATTGCATACATATACAAAAAGTGTGTGCCGCACTGACATTGCTAACAACAAAGAAACACATAATAACCACAAAACAAATAATGAAATAAAGCAAAAGATCAATCAATAGATATAAAATAAATCATTTTTGAAATTCAACCCATTGGGATATTTGGTGTTTAACTTCAGAATCCAAAATGCTTCCCACATAGTAAGGTTCTTTTGTCTAACACCTCCACAAATGGGGTTGTTAACCTTTTCAATGCCATAGAATCTGAAATCTGAATCACCACCCTTGTGTATATTAATGAAATGTTTTGAGACTCCTGAGTAAGATGCATTTTTATTATAAATATTGGAGCGGTGTTCCGTTATTCTTTTTTTAAATTTGCGTATGTACAACCAATATATTTCAGTTTCGCATTACAGGCAGCAGATGCAATAAACTACATATTGAATATCACAATTAATAAAAGACTTAATTTCTTGAGATTTGCCAGAAACCAAAGTGAAGAATCTCATTTTTTCTAAAGGATAAATGAAGCCATTGCACCTGCCGCCAGAACATTTATGAAACCCTGTAACAGTCAGCCATGTACTAGTGTGATGCAGGTGTGTGATTAAATTGGGAGATAAAGAATCAACCAAAGTAAGACCTCTTCAAGCCAGATATCTGCAACTCTGATTGATGATGCAACGTAGGGTGTCATCCGGATGTGTGACCAGTAAATATTTCTTTATTATAGATTTAATTTTGTTGAATTGAGGACATTAGAGTTTTGAAAAAGTGAGAGAGGCATTATTATTATGAACAGAGGAAGAAACAGGAGCATTATGAGAAGTTAGAAATCTTGGTCTAATTAACACTTTATCAAACGCATGTTTATTATCATGTTCTCTATAACCCCTTTCACTTAATCATTTTTTTATAATTTGGCTTTCTAAAAGCAAGGACTCATGTTCTGAACAATTTTGTTTTGCACGGTTAAATTCGCCAGAGGTTATGGCTTTTATAGTGTGACGTGGGTGTGAGGAAGAAGATAATAATGTGGTATTACCGGACATACTTTTCCGATATAGGGAAGAAATTACACGATGTGTGGCAGAATTGCCTGATAAATATATATCCAGGAATGAAACTTAGATGTCACAGGCACTGAGGGTGAACTTTAGATTTAGATAATTGGAATTAAGATGAACTAAAAAATCCTCTACTTGTAAGGGTTCATCTTGTCACACAAGCAATAAGTTGTCCACATATCTGCCAAACCAAAAAATGGAATAATGGAAAGGATTACAGTCGGTAAAAATGAATAATTCTTCCCATCATGCCATATAAAGGATGGCAAGGGATGAGGAGAATCTTGACCCCCTCTAGTCTCCAGCGCTGCTTTAATCTCCAATTCTTCAGACAAATCGCTTACATATGGAGAAAATGAGCATTGCTGCTCTCTCACTTCCTCTGGATGAATGTCACTCATTAGTCCAAAGGTGAGGAAAGTGAAGCGGTGCTGAATGGCCTCAGAGATTGCGTGACATTATGTCATGTGATCCTCAGAAGAGGTGGTGACTACACCAATCGAATGATGCCGACACCAGAGGTGAATATAGGTGTTATTATTTCACAAGGAAGACACATAGGGATTGATAAAGAGTTGCTTGAATAGAGGACAATCACTTTAGGCTTTAGCAATGTGGTATCTGACACCCTATTTTGTGGTTGCAGTGAAAGGAGTGATGACCATGCAAACACAGGGATTTCAACTTTAAGACCCCTATATAAGGAAATCAAGAGAGCTGATCATGTGCAGCCACCTCTCCGTTTACAGTGGACAAAAAATTTCTGTAGAGACAGACTTAGACTCACCTTTATAAGATGCTTATAGCCTATCCCGTGAATATGCCATAAATAAACCCTGTATATCATACATGAAGAAAATAAAGCAACATTTTAAAATACACTAAAAACAAGAAAAATTGCAGACAAAACTTCCACTGCCATTTCTTTCTTCTCTTTCACTAAACTGAATCTACAAACCAAGCAATCTTGTCAGATTACTTAAGGTCAGGTTTTCACTGGGTCTCGTATGAAATATTTTGTGTCACCTATCATCACTTTCCTACCACTCACATCCTCATCTAACACCTCCTAAATTTTCTGGCACTAACCTAACATTTACAAGGTTACTTACCATTATTCTCCTTATTCTTTACAGATCTTTACTTTAATAAATCAGTGATAAATGCCATTTCATTTTTCCAGACGCTCTCTGCAGGGGACTTCAGTATTGTCATCAGTCAGCAAAAAGGAAAAGACACAAACAGAGAATAAAATTATCTTGAGCTCTGGCAAGAGATATCCTCTCAAAATAACACAAACTTGCCCACTTTGACTCCTAATAAAACAAGATGAAGAAAGTGGCCATGGTTCAGGTCACATGGGTTATTGAGAAAATCTCTGCTTTCACCCATGTAATGCAACATGAAAAATATGTCTTTCTTCTTTGTACTTAGTACCTGAAATAAATTTTCCATTTATCCGTTGAGTCTCCCGTTTCCTTTTGTTGACCTGTGTGTTTTCTCTTACTGACCTTGATGTCAATGTCGAAAAGTCTAACACATTTCTAATATTATGATTGAAGAGTATTTATTCCAAAAATAATATTCTTTAACATTTTTTCTAAAGATAAGGAATCAAGTAACATTTCCATTACCCCGTTATTATGATTTTTAGAAAAAATTTAAGTAAAATTTTGTAGAGCAATCATGGCTTTGCAAACTGTACATTATTACAGTTGTATCATAATAAATAAGCAGCCTCACATACTGCACCAATGGCAATAAACACCATTGACACATTATAATAGTTTAACCCATTCATCTTTATTATGCTAAAAATATAATAATTAAACTAGTAATTGTTAAACAATCTATAATATCATTTATTTCTGTTCAAGGCATTCCTACAACAGCATGCCCAATATGTTCAATGTCGTTCCAATAACTTGATGACCACACCTACTAATAAATGCATTGCAACAAAATAAGGGTGTGATAAATTGTAATCTTGAGCAGTTCTGTATATTGGAAACTTAATAAAGTTAAAAGGAATCAAAATGTAAATACTAAAATATATATAATTAGGAAAAGTAAGGTTCTGTAAGAAAGAGAGATTGGAATCGCTTAGAGTTTGCTCTCCACTATCTTACTATTTTGACAGCTCTAAGAGACTTCCTGTCTCTGGGATGAGATACCACTCTAGGGGAGATTATGAGTGTCCAAGTGAGATCTTAGCTGCTGTTTTACTTAATGCTGGATGTAGTAAATAGGAAGCAATGCTAGATGGATTGCTGTGTATTATTGAACAGCAGGAGGAGGACGCTGGAAGCAGTTACATGGGTAAATCCTTTTATGGTCTCAGTTTTGGCTGCTGTTGGCTTTCATTGTATGTGGTGAGAGACTCAGATTAATAGCTCTTCCCTTATCTAGTAAATTAACTATTTGACCTATTGCTGCAGAATAAAGGAGTTGTCCACAACCAACCGACTGATGATCAATCTATATAATAGGTCATCAATATCAGATCGGTGAGAGTCGAAAAGCTTCCAACAATATCGATCAGCTGTTATCTTCTCCAGCAGCAGCCAGATCTAAACAGTGTATGGAACTGGAAAATCACAGATATGTACACTGTATAATGGTTGCCCCCAAATACTGCAGATTTCCTCCAATTCACATCAATAAAAGCTGACCTGCTGTTCCTATTCTACTCATTATTTGCATACAACCACCACTGGAGCAAATAACTACTGAACAATGGGGGTGCCCAGTGTTATCAACCTTAGTCCAGTAAAACCCATTTAAACCTTTAAAGGCAGCAATGTCCTCTTCCTTTCATTGGACTGCATAATAAACACAGACATATATGACTGATATGAATACACACAACCTCAGATCATAACCAGTAATAACATTTATTACAATGGCGTTTGTTTGCACACATGAATCAATCATGGGTAACAATGCAGCATAGGAACATTTCATTCATGTTCATTTTCAATTAGGTATGGCTATATATTTATATCTACTTTTATTCACCGGTTATGATTTATCATACAGTGCACTTTGCATAAAATTATTGTGATAATAATTTCATAATCGTCACATTGTATATTATAAATTACAATTGCCTCCTATTTTCCATTTTTTTGTGCATACATATTTTTGATGTCATATATATTTTCATTTGTGAATTTTTCATGTAAATTTATGATTTATATTTAGTCCTGGATTTTTTAATGCTTTTTTTTATGTTCCATTGCTTGGAAATGTACTTTTTTTTCATACATGTTCCTAATAAAGGTGTTTTACATAAAAAAAATTTCTGGCAATATATCGTCCTTTTCCTTGGTTATGATCTGAGGTTGTGTGTATTCATATCAATTTTTGGTGATTTTTGTTTTACTTCGTTCTATGATATTGTGGTAATTAATCATATATGACTGATATTAGCAATATTCTATACGTAGCAAAGTTCAGGATCCTGGTCGTAAGTCGTAAGAATCTTTGCTTAGTTTGTGTTTTGCTATTTCATTGCCCATTGTGATGTATTGATGAATTAATTCACCACAATTTGTTGGTGAATACATGCGGAAAATATGTGAATCGATTCACAGATGGTTTTAGCTGGACCAGCAACTCGATAAAATGGTAAAACAGGAAAATTAATCTGTTCGCCCTGAACACTGAGTTCAGGGCTCAGTTAACTCCATCTACTCCTCTTCTCCCAATTGGCTGCACTGCCGACCACAGAAAAATTTGGCCCAATCTCTATGCAGCTCAACCCCTTCAGAAGACATGTTACTGGTAATTGCAAAGAAATAACTACGGTAATTTTTTTTTTTTCGACCAATCATCCAATCATCTGATCCAAAGTCACAAATTCAGGTTACCAGGTCACCCCCCAAAATACTAGATGACTAATCTACCTACCCCTGCCAAAATTATAAATAATTCTGCTGACACCATGAACCATGGCAAGTTTCATACGTCTAATTCAATATCAGATAGTGAATCCCATCCCGTCTATACAGACTAGAAAGAGCCTCTTACAAATCCACATGTCTATAACTAAAGCTTTCTATTCAAAACATAAATGTCTTTTTTTATTTAGTGATTTAGAATTTTTTTTAATATACTCAAATTCTTGGTTCACTAGCCAAAAGAAACTAGTCTACAATTCAGGAACTGAAGAACGAATTGTGTTAAATCCTATTTCATGCTATGTAACAAATCCAATGTGTTACATTGGCCAATTTCATTTCTTCCCAGAAGCACAATTAATACATCTGAAAATATCTTTCTGCAGCAGATGCTTATTAAACTATTATAATCCATTTTTAATCCATTTGTATACATCTGCAACAGCTGCTTGTTAGAGGTTTTAGTCAATTGCAATTTGAGCAAAGTACCTGAAAACTACCTGAGTCCAGAGACAATTTTTTCAGAATGCATTCGGTGCTCAATACATATAGATTAGAATCACCTGTAAAGGGAGCACCTAGAAAATAAATAAGGTCTAATATACACACGTGGTCAAAATTGTTGGTACACCTCGTTTAATGACAGAAAAAAAACACAATGGTCACAGAAATAACATGAATCTGACAAAAATAATCAAAAATCTGAAAATGAACAAATTAAGGTCAGACATTGCTTTTCAACCACGCCTCCACAGAATTTCTAAAAAAATAAAACTCATGAAATAGGCCTGGACAGATATGATGGTACCCCTGAAAATAATGTGACAAAAGGGACATGTTAAATCGCGGTGTATCCACTAATTAGCATCACATGTGTCTACAATCTTGGAATCAGTGAGTGGGCCTGTATAGAGGGCTACAGATACTCACTGTGCTGTTTGGTGGTATGGTGGGTATCACACTCAACATGGACCAGAGGAAGCGAAGGAAAGAGTTGTCTCAGGAGATTAGAAGGAAAATTATAGACAAACATGTTAAAGGTAAAAGTTATAAGACCATCTCCAAGCAGCTTGATGTTCCTGTGACTACAGTTGCACATATTATTCAGAAGTTTAAGCTCCATGGGACTGTTGCCAACCTCCCTGGACATGGTCGCAGGAGGAAAATTGATGACAAATCAAAGAGACGGTTAATACGAATGGTAACAAAAGAGCCCAGAAAAACTTCTAAACAGATTAAAGGTGAACTTCAAGGTCAAGGAACATCAGTGTCAGATCGCACCATCTGTCATTGTATGAGTCAAAGTGGACTTCATGGGACACAACCAAGGAGGACAGCATTGTTGAAAAAAAAAATCATAAAAAAGCCAGACTTGAACTTGCCAAACTACATGTTGACAAGCCACAAAGCTTCTAGGAGAATGTCCTATGGACAAATGAGACAAAAATTGAACTTTTTGGCAAGGCAGATCAGCTCTATGTTCACAGATGGAAAAATTAAGCATATCAAGAAAAGACCACTGTCCCTACTGTGAAACATGGAGGAGGCTCTGTTATGTTCTGGGGCTGCTTTGCTAAATCTCGCACAGGGTGTCTAGAATCTGTGCAGGGTACAATGAAATCTCAAGACTATCAAGGGATTCTAGAGAGAAATGTGCTGCCCAGTGTCAGAAAGCTTGGTCTCAGTTGCAGGTCATGGGTCTTGCAACAGGATAATTACCATATATGCTCGTGTATAAGCCGAGATTTTCAACCCATTGTTTTGGGCTGAAAGTCCCCCTCTCGGCTTATAAGCGAGTCATATACCGGGGAGTGGGCGGGGGAGGGGGATCGGGGGTGTCAGAGATCATACTCACCTCTCCTGGTGTTACGGGCTGACGGAACGCACCAAATAATAAAGATGGTATTTAGGTGCGTTCGCAGCCCGGGGTCCACCGTGCAGAGGTGTTAACTGCTGCTCGGTAATGGCGAACGCTATATGGTGGTATAATAAAGGGACACACGGGTTTAACCTAACCCAATGTGTAAAGAGGTGGACTCTTATCTCTCAGAGTCGCACAACCACCAAATAATAAATGCCGTAGCCTGTTATTGTTCACAGAGCTCGGCAGTGTGAGCGCTAGCGTATAGTCACAGAACTCAGCCCTTAGACCGCAGGACTGAAGTCCCTTTAAACCGCTAGCGCTCGGCACCGCGACTGCGATGCCAGCAATGGTTAAATCACGTGTGCAAGTTTGCACAGTGCCACTCAGGTGGACGCCACTAATTGCCCTGGGTTGGGCCAGGTAAGCGCACAGGTTGCGCAAGGCGTTGCACCGGCGTGGCTGTCACTTGCCGCGGTTCGATAGTGCCCTGCAGTGGGCAACACCATCGGACGCTAGTGTGCAGATGGCTGGTATGCACTGTGGCCTATAGACTAGCCACTGACAGGCGCTGACTCGGATTCTAAACCCTAACCACATTCGTATTATCAGAGGGAAGGGGTTTCATAAAGAGTCAGTCACCAGATACATGCATCCATCATCATACACTCCAAACTATTTCAGTCTATACTAGCGCATGGGCGAGTGGCCATGCGAACCTTTTATAGCCATGGGCGTCTGGGACCTTCCTGGCTTCTCGGATGGGCCAATCTGAACACGAGCAGGACCTGAGCATGTGACCCTCGATCTCCAATGGGAGATCACTCCACGGGCATGCTCAGTGGCCCGACATGAGGACTTAGTCCCTGGAGAATCTCGCTGCTGAGCAGCATGCATTGTCATAGCTGTGCCAGAGGTGGCAGCAGCAAGCAAACCCACGGATTTGGCCTGGGCAGAGCACCGGGACCGACGAATCTGCTGAGCAGGCTCCACTGCGGCCGAAGAAGAATGGGAGACCGCTGGGTGCAAGGCTCTGGATTCCTGCTGTGCAGTGGCAGGAACCCGGTGCCTAACATTACCCCCCTCCTAGGGCCCCCTCCCCTCTGAGCCTCGCTACGCTCAAACGCTGCAATGAGGAGCGAAGCGTGGATGTTCTCCACTGGCTCCAAGGTCCGAGCCTCTGGACCATGACCCTTCCAATCCACCAAATAAAACTTTTTGCCCCTCATCACCTTGCATCCTACGATGGCATTGACCTCAAACTCGTCCGAAGACAAGTCTGATGTCCCGGCAGATCACTCGGAGAACCGGGACAAGTGAACAGGCTTAAGGAGGGACACGTGGAATGTATCAGAGATAGCCAAGTGTGGTGGAAGGGCCAGATGGTAGACCACAGAGCTGATCTGCTCGAGGACCTTGAAGGGGCCAATGTAGCTTAGCGGACTCTACCCGCAGCCTGATGTTTCGGGCGGAGAGCCACACCAAGTCGCCAGGGGCAAAAGTCAGAGCAGGGCGCCGGTGTGCATAAGCGGAGGTCCTCATTCTCTCCTTGGAAGCCCGGATAGCATCCTGGGTGCACACTGCCACACTGGAGTCGGTGGATGACACAGGCATGGGCACAGGGACGTGCGGATGCTGGCTGTAATTTAGGAGGAATGGGGTCTGACTGGTGGAGTCGGCCACAGCATGGTTCAAAGTGAACTCTGCCCACGGCAGCAAGGATGCCCAATCGTCCTGCCTGGTCGAGACAAAATGTCAAAGATATGTGATCAGGGTCTGGTTGGCTCTCTCTACCAACCCGTTCATCTCGGGATGATAGGCCGAGGAGAGATTCAGCTCAATGCTGAGCAGGGAACAAAGCTCTCTCCAAAATCGGGACGCATACTGAGGACCCTGGTCACTGACAATCTTGTCCGGCATGCCATGCAGGCGGAAAACGTGCTTAATGAACAACACTGCCAGGCCCCGTGCAGAAGGTAACCGGGAGAGAGATACCAGGTGCACCATCTTAGAGAAATGGTCGGTGACAACCCAAATGACCGTTGTTGTGAGTTCATTTTCCCCTTCGTCACTGAGGTCTGGTGAACTCCCTATTCTGGTAAAGGAAAGTAATGAGCCTGATTATCAGGCACCTGAGCCTAATGAGGATGACTGGCTGAGTGGAGTCACGGACTGGATATAAGGCTGCCGACGCCCTTCTGCCCTGCGGGTGATTTCTCTGTGGACTTCTTGGACACCAGTCTGATTCCTGCTCCTCTAAAGCTAAGTATTCTGTTTTGCCTGTTAGCATTTTTTTTTGTTTTTTGTTTTCCTTGCTTTACTGTATTCTGCCATTCCCTGCTGGGGTGAGCTGAATCTCCTTTTGCCTGTAGCTCTGTCTTCAGAATATTCCTGAGTACTGATATAGCTTTTTTGAAGCCTAGCGTCTTCAGGGCCTTTTTCACTGTCAGTCTGTTGGCTCTTATTTTCATACGGTTTTTCACGGATTGCAGACAGCAGCCTTCCTGTCCTTTTCTATCTAGTTAGCTTGGGCCCCGTCTTTGCTCAGTCTATCTTTCTGTCTGTGTTAGTATTTTCATCTTGCTTCACCGTCATTATATGTTGGGGGCTGCCTATTGCTTTGGGGTCTGCTCTGGGGCAGTTTAGATTTCCCCTTTCTTTCTTTAGCCCTATTTAATTCTCCGGCTGTGATCGAGGGGTCTAGGGCATCGTAGGAACCCCCCACGGCTACTGCTAGTTGTGTTGATAGGTTCAGGGGTCTGCAATCCGATAGCTGCCAACTTCTCTGGTTTTCTGGACTTAGCTAGCATTTCTGTTTTTGCCTCCTACGGTGACTCAATCATAGCAGACCGTGCTGCCACTGGACTTGGGTAGCCCCACCACAAAGTCCATACCGACCATCTCCCAGGGCCTGTTCGCTACTGGCAGAGGAAAAAGAAGTCCAGCGGGCCGCTGCCGAAAGGACCTATTCTGGGCGCAAGAGACGCACGCCTGAATATAGTCCCTGACGTCACGGGCCATATGCGGCCACCAGTACGTCCTCGCCAGTAGCTCAGAGGTCCGTTTTATCCCGAAATATCCACCCACCCTGGACGAATGAGCCCAAGAGAGGACCTCCGGTCACAGACGGGCAGGGACAAATGTCTTGCCCAGAGGTACTGACTCAAGGGCAACCGGAGCCATAGTCCTCAGGCTCTCGGATGGGATGATCAACCGAGGCTCCTCCTCCTTTTCCTCCGATGACACCACGGAGCGGGAGAGAGCATCGGCCCGGACGTTCTTCTCCCCGGAGAGAAAATGGAGGGTGAAGTGGAACTGGGAAAAGACCAAAGACCATCTGGCCTGGCGAGAATTTAGCCTCTGGGCTGTTTGTAAATACACCAAGTTTTGTGGTCGGTGAACAACTGGAATGGATGGCGAGCCCCCTCCAGGAGGTGTCTCCACTCCGAGAAGGCCAACTTCATCGCTAGCAACTCCCTGTCCCCAATGGCATAATTCCTCTCCGCCGGTGTGAAGGTCTTGGAGAAAAAGAAGCATGGGTGCTTCCGACCTTGTGTGTCCTTCTGAAACAGGACCGCTCCAGCACCGATGGAAGAGGCATCCACTTCCAGAATGAAGGGCTTATCAACATCGGGGCAATGTAGAATGGGAGCGCTAGCGAAATGGGACTTAATGGAGGAGAAGGCCTTGGAGACCGGTTCCGACCACAACTTGGGGTTTGCACCCTTCTTGGTGAGGGCTACTGTTGTGAGTTCATTTTCCCCTTCACCGTCGATGTCTGATGAACTCCCTCTTCTGGTGAAGGAAGGTAGTGAGGCTGATTACCAAACACCTGATCTGGTAGATGATGACTGGGTAACAGGACCTTCTGACTGGATATAAGGCAGCCGACGCCCTTCTGAGTCGCTGGTGATTTCTCTGCTGGATTCTTGGAGACCAGTCTGATTCCTGCTTCCCAAAGATAAGTTTTTGCTCTGCTATTGAACTTATTAGTTTTGTTTTGTTTACCTTGTTTTTTGGAGTTCAGCCATCCCCGGTCGGGGGTGTGCTGAGTTCCATTTTTGTCTCTGATCAGTTTGTCTCTTTGCTCTGTCTTCAGAATTTACCTGAGTGCTGATATAGTCTTTTTGAAGTCCTAGCGACTTCAGGGCCTGTTTTTCCTATCAGACGGTTGGGACATTTTTTGGTAGGGTTTTTTACGGATTGCAGACAGCAGCTTTTCTATCCTGTCCTTTTTAGTTAGCTTGGGCCCCATCGTTTGCTCAACCTATCTTTCTATCTGTGTTAGTGTTTTCATCTTGCTTCACCGTCATTATATGTTGGGGGCTGCCTATTGCTTTGGGGTCTGCTCTGGGGCAGTTTAGATTTCCCCTTTCTTTCTTTAGGCCTATTTAGTTATCCGGCTGTGATCGAGGGGTCTAGGGCATCGTAGGAACCCCCCACGGCTACTGTTAGTTGTTGTGGATAGGATCAGGGGTCTGCAATCCGATAGCTACCAACCTCTCCGGTTTTCTGGACTTAGCTTGTATTTTTGTTTTTTCCTCCTTCGGTGACTCATTCATAACAGAATCACCAGCCATACCGCAGATCCTAGGGTACTCAATAGCAGGAAAGAATTGTAAGAATAAAAAAAAGAGTTTGTCAGAATTTTTTTTTGTGTATATAAAAAAAAATTCTGACAAACTCTTTTTTTTTTTCTTTCCTCTATGTCTCTGAGGCTGTAGGGGGAATTTTTTTTTTCTTTCTCAATGGAAATGAAGCAATTGTCTGATCGTGTGGAGCAGCTCAATTCTTTGAATTTTAAGAATAATTGTAAATTATTTCTTTCCTTGAAGCCTAACTCATCGGGGAGCTCTGCGCAGCAGGTTAAAATTGTCATCTCCTTGCTGCGCGGCGATCCCCCGGATTGAGCGTTTTCTTTGACACCTGAAGATCCTGTTTTGACTAATGTGGATGCATTTTTTCAAGCCTTGGGGTTGTTATATGATGAACCTAATGCTATTGATCAAGCTGAGAGAGCCCTATTGGCATTGAACCAGGGTCAGGATCCTGCAGAGTTATACTGTCAGAAATTCCGAAAGTGGGCGGTCCTTACTACACTCACTGAGGCGCGTAGAGCCGCTGCAGGTAAAGTCGCTAATATTTTCACAGATTCGAAGCCCATTAAAAATGCAGAGCTGGTGAAACAATTGATGGAGGCATTGATGTTACCAGTCCAGGTTGGCATTGTCAAGGTAAAAGCACACACAAAGGTGACTCCGTGGAGGTAGAGGGCAACAGAAGGGTGAACGAGGCTGCTAAAGTAGCACAAGGCGGCCTAGAGAGAGCAGTGGACGGTGGCGGGGAGTCAGCGTATTCCAGCCACATTGAGCCTAGATGTGCTGAAATCCCTCCAGCAAAAAGCTGCCCAAACAGAGAAGGTACACCGGGGGAGACTGGGAGCTGAGCTGAACTCAAATGGAGTATGGGAGAATAAGGATAAATTGTGCCCACCAAAGACCCTGTTCCCAATCATGGCGCAAGCAGCACATGGCCCCACTCACACCTCAAAAAGTCACATGTGTGCCATGGTAGATGCCTTCTGGATCGCTCCTGGTTTCAGTTACGCAGCCGCGAAACTTGTACAATCATGCCTCATCTGTGCACAGCACAACCCAGGTAAAACAGTAAAAGTCCCTAAGAAAGCGACATCTAGGCCTCTCTACCCGTTTCAGAGACTGCAGATTGACGACATACAGCTACCAAGGTAGGAGTGTATGCAAATATCCTAGTATGTGTAGATCTCTTCTCTGGTTGGCCGGAAGCCTATCCGGTAAAATGTGCAAATGCTAAAATGACTACAGATAAACTGATGAAAGAACTGATCTGCAGGTATGGTGTCCCAGAAGCCGCAGAAACAAATAGGGGTACACACTTCACGGGAGAAATAATGAGGGAAGTCATGCAGGCCCCGGGTGTACAGCAAACGTTTCATACACCATATAGGCCACAAAGTAGTGGGAAAGTGGAAAGACTAAATGGGACACTTAAACTGAAAATTCAAAAGGCCATGGCAGACACAGGAAAGAGCTGGGTAGATGCTTGCCTCTTGCACTCTTTTCAGTCAGACACACTCCAAATAGAAACACAGGCTTGTCTCCTTCTGAAGTCCTGTTGGTAGTGCACCAAAGACTGGTCTGTACTTCCCACAGGTGCTACAGATGCAACACGGTGCTATGACAGCCTACGTCCAGGCCTTGCAGGAAAGACTTAATGTGGTGCATAAACATGTGTTCTCATACATTCCAGGTCCTAATGCCAGTGCAGATGTGCATCAGGTGAATCCAGGTGATTGGGTGGTTATACGCAGACACATGAGAAGGAGCCTGGACCCACGGCCCCTTCCAAGTACAGCTGACCACATCCACTTCAGTAAAACTTGAGGGAAAGCCCACCTGGATCCACGCCAGTCACTGCAAGAAGGTCCTGTCAACAGCAGAATGACTGTTCTCCTCATCACCTTGCTGGCAGTGACAGGGTTACTGCACTCTACAGAGACACAGGACAACCTCTTATATGCTGATTGGGACAACAAACTTATTCGGCATCATGCTCTTCTTATAACACTTCAAAGTGCCCTGGATGAATTTGCACCCCCTATAAATAGAACACCACAACGCAGACGGCGACAACCCTGGCACACGGTGCAAACACGTTTCCTGCAGCGGTGCTCCAGGTGCGCCGAACGTCTGTGGAGAAAATCCAATCTACCCGAAGATTTCATCCATTTTAAGTTTATGCTTAGAACATACAACACTGCCCTTCACCTCTCCAAACAAACCTATTTCAACACCCTCATCACCTCACTGTCCAATAACCCGAAACGTCTCTTTGACACTTTTCATTCTCTACTCAATCCAAGAGTACAGGCCCCAACCACGGAGCTCCGAGCTGACGATCTGGCCAATTACTTCAAAGAAAAAATTGACCAGATCCGACAGGAAATTATCTCCCAATTACCTCATACCATGCACCGTCCTCCCTCCCCCACTGCATCTAACTCACTCTCTGATTTTGAACCAGTCACAGAAGAAGAAGTAAGCAGGCTCCTTGCATCTTCTCACCCAACTACTTGCACCAGTGACCCATTTCCGTCACAGCTCCTTCAGTCCCTTTCCCCTGCTGTCACCCCTCACCTAACTAAAATATTTAACCTCTCTCTCTCTTCTGGTATTTTTCCCTTCTCATTTAAGCATGCCATCATACATCCACTACTTAAAAAACCATCCCTCGACCAAAACTGTGCCGCTAACTATAGACCTGTCTCTAATCTTCCCTTCATCTCTAAACTCCTGGAACGCCTGGTCCACTCCCGTCTTATCCGCTATCTCTCAGAAAACTCTCTTCTCGACCCTCTCCAATCCGGTTTCCGCTCTTTACACTCCACTGAAACTGCCCTCACTAAAGTCTCTAATGATCTGCTAACAGCTAAATCAAATGGTCATTACTCCATGCTAATTCTCTTGGATCTCTCTGCAGCATTCGACACTGTGGATCATCAGCTCCTCCTCACTATGCTCCGTTCCATTGGCCTCAAGGATACCGTTCTCTCCTGGTTCTCCTCCTATCTCTCCGACCGCTCCTTTACTGTATCTTTTGCCGGTTCCTCCTCCTCTCATCTTCCCCTTACTGTTGGGGTCCCCCAAGGATCGGTTCTAGGTCCCCTCCTCTTCTCCTTGTACACTGCCCCTATTGGTCAAACAATCAGTAGATTTGGTTTCCAGTACCATCTCTATGCTGATGACACCCAATTATACGCTTCTTCTCCTGACATCACGCCAGCCTTTCTAGAAAACACCGGCGATTGTCTAAACGCTGTGTCTAATATCATGTCCTCACTATATCTGAAACTGAACCTGTCAAAGACTGAACTCCTGGTGTTTCCTCCCTCTACTAATGTACCTATACCCGACATTGCCATTTCTGTGTGTGGTTCCACTATTACTCCCCAGCAACAGGCCCGCTGTCTTGGGGTCATACTTGATTCCGAGCTTTCCTTTGCCCCCCACATTCGATCACTGGCTTGCTCTTGTCATCTGCACCTCAAAAACATTTCTAGAATTCGACCTTTTCTTACCTTTGACTCTGCAAAAACTCTTACTGTTTCTCTTATTCATTCTCGTCTCGACTATTGTAACTCTCTTCTAATCGGTCTCCCTCTTACCAAACTCTCCCCCCTCCAATCTGTCTTGAATGCTGCAGCCAGGATCATATTCCTCACCAATCGTTACACTGATGCCTCTACCTTGTGCCAGTCATTACACTGGCTACCCATCCACTCCAGAATTCAGTATAAACTTATTACCCTCACTCACAAAGCCCTCCATGGCTCAGCACCACCCTACATCTCCTCCCTTGTTTCAGTATACCACCCTACCCGCGCCCTCCGTTCTGCTGATGACCTGAGATTAGCATCCTCAATAGTCAGAACCTCCCACTCCCGTCTCCAAGACTTTACACGTGCCGCACCAATTCTTTGGAATGCACTTCCCAGGTCAATACGATTAGTCCCCAATCCCCACAATTTTAAGCGTGTCCTGAAAACGCATTTATTCAGACTGGCCTACCACCCCAACACATTAACCTAATCTATCCCTGTGTGGCAGAGCCAAAAGTTTTACCATAACCAGGTTCCCCGCATCATGTTCCCACATGCTTTATGCCTCCATTAGCCCTCTGTGTCTGTACTGTTACACACTTAACATTATGACTGGTCCATACAATCAGGGTAACTGTTACCACCCACCTTTCGTGTCTCCCTCTTTCCTCATAGACTGTAAGCTTTCGAGCAGGGCCCTCTTTCCTCTTGGTATTTGTTATAATCTACTGTATGTGATTATTGTTATGCTGTAATGTCTATTGTCTGTACAAATCCCCTCTGAAATGTAAAGTGCTGCGGAATATGTCGGCGCTATAAAAATAAAATTTATTATTATTATTATTATTATTATTATTATTATAAAGGACATGGAAGGACAGAAACCGAAGGACTGTTGGATCTGTACACACAGCCCTGCATCTGCGAGGACTAAGCCGTACTTAGCCTTACCTCTGGAGCCATGGGAGGTATTAACCCCACACTGCATACACAATGAGACTTGGACTCAATCTAGGTGTGCCCCATGATATATCTGCCTCATTGGCTATAGTCGAATGGGCCGCTAATCCCTGGTTTCAGTTTAATATAACGTGGCCTAAAGGTACAAATGTGGTGGCGGGAATATGACAGATGTCGGAAATATGGTCGCCAGGAGGAGGACTGAAATCCCTCACTCAGACCCTATTCCCAATGATGGACTGTAGTTCAGTCTTCAACACACTGGAGCAGACACCTGTGGTGAGGACAATAATTGCTTCCGCATATACACTCGCGATCAAACACAGGTTAATGATACAGTGTACCAAGATGGTGTTGAAGGCTGTAAATCATCTATGGGTAAAATAATAAGGAAAGAAAGGGGTAAATGTACATCTGGTGTAAGTGGAAAACAAATGAATAATACGTGGTGCGCCCATAAGCCTATGTCAGGACTTTTGAGTTTATACCAATGTATACAGACCCCTGGTAACGTTTGTGTTCTCCCTGATGGAGTATTCTTGGTTTGCGGACATCGTGCCTACAGGTGGGTGAGCCCGGACATAAGAGGGGTCTGCACTCTTGCCAAACTAACACTAGCCACTTTCATAGTTCCTCATAGTAAAATAGACACAGCCGCAGTTCCAATTCACACTTTGTATAGAAGGGCTGCAGATAATAAGCCCCGGCCAAATGGTAGGCCGCATCTAGTAGAAATGGGGATAACAAATAAAATATTCCGTAGTATGCTAATATACCCCTTCATAACACAAATGTGGGATAAATTAGTGGACTACCTGGACGATCAGGTTTTCCAGATTCTTGAAGTTCTTAATGAAACTAATACAATACAGAGACAATTAATCGTAGTTACTAACCAACATACTATAGTATTAGATTACCTGACAGCAAAAGAAGGAGGAATGTGTCAGATAATTGGTCCCACCTGTTGTAATTATATCGACCCTGCTGGCAATCTCCAGATCAGGGCCAGTATGGACAAAATAGGTGAACTCAGAGACCAATGGTTAAAACAACACAGTGCAAAGAGAGACTCCTGGTGGGGTAACACATTCTCTTTCTTAAATCCAGCAAATTGGTTTAATAGCTTAGCAGGATGGATTTTTTTTGGCATTGTACAGACTTGTATGCAAATTTTGTTGTTTTGCTTATTATTTTATGTAGCCGTAAAAGCGCTAATATATGTATTACTTAAGCTACTGAATAATGTATGTGTGAAAAAAAGAATCTAAGGCTGAACCTTCTGTAGTGTATCATAGACCCCAGGTGGCCATTGCTCATGAGGAAAGTGAGTGTCCACACTGAGGGTGGATGGGCGAAGCAGGTAGGAAGCCCCCTTATGGGTACTAGACCCATGAGACAGTAGCTCCTTTGTAAACATCAGCTGACCCTGTGGCAAAGGTTATACCATTTACAAAAGGGGGAAATTTGGGATCTTTGGTTCAACAGCATGTGAATGAGTGAGATAGGTGGAAATTCCCCGCACTGCTCCACACGATCAGACAATTGCTTAATCTCCATCAAGGAAAAAGAAGAAAAAAAAATCGTCCTACTGCCCCAGAGAAAAAGAGGAGAAAATATACATAAAAAAAAAAAATTCTGACACTTTTTTTTTGTTTGTTTCCTTTCCTTTCATTCTACAATTCTTTCCTGCTTTTGAATACCCTAGAATCTGCGGTATGGCTGGTGATTCTATTATGAATGAGTCACCGAGGAGGAAAAAACAAAAAGCAAGCTAAGTCCAGAAAACCGGAGAGGTTGGTAACTAGCAAATTGCAGACCCCTGATCCTATCCACATCAAATAGCAGTAGCCGTGGAGCGTGCCTACGATGGTCCTAGACGCCTTGTCACGGCCGGAGAACTAAATAAGCCTAAAGAAAGAAAGTGAAAATCTAAACTGCCCCAGAGCAGACCCCAAAGCAACATGTATTGTTGGTGAAACAAGATGAAAACACAAACCCAGATAGAAAGATAGGCTGAGCAAATGATGGGGCCCTCACTAACTAGAAAGGACAGGAAAGAAAAGCTGCTGTCTGCAATCACGCAAAAAACCCTGCCAAAAAATGTCCAACACATCTGATAGAAAAAGGCCCTGAAGTCGCTAGACTTCAAATCCTTATATCAGCAGTCAGGTATATTCTGAAGACAGAGCAAAAGAGATCAACTGATCAGAGACAAAATGGGGATTCAGCCCAGTCCCAGCCAGGGCTGGCTGAACACAAAAACTAAGTAAACCAGACAAAAACTCATATGAACAATAGCAGAGAAAACTTAGCTTTAAGAAGGCAGGAACCAAACTAGAAACCAGAAGCCACAGTCAGGAGAAATCACCAGCAAGAAACTAGGGAGTCGGCTGCCTTAAATCCAATCAGAAACTCCTGATATCCAATCGCAATCCTCTTCCTCAGGTGGCCGGTCTCTGCCATTTAGATCAGCTTCATTACCTCCCTTCACCAACAGATGGAGTCCAGATAGAGAACTCACTACTCCTCTGTCAGCACAGCCAGCTCCATAACCCTCATCAGAAGCCAGAGGCAAACCCGAAAATGAGCTCACAACAGGTGAGTATGACAGGGGCAGAGTGATATTCACCTGTCCCTGTTCCAAGCCGTGCACCGCTGTGTCTCCGAGTCCTCCTGCTGTGACGGCAGAGGGTGCGATGACGTAGTCAGTGCGCGTCCTCTGCTGTCAATGCAGAGATCCGGGAGACACAGCGGTGCATGGCTTGGAACGGGGACAGGTGAATATCGCCACTGCCAGGGATTCAGGACACCGGCACCTAACCCCCAGCGACAGAGAAGTGAGTATGTCATATTTTTTTTACTGCAGCAGCAGCAAATAAGGGGTATTTATGGAGCATCTTATGGGGCAGCATTAACCCTTGTGGAGCAGCATATGGGGGTATTTATAGGGCAGCATTAACCCTTGTGGAGCAGCATATGGGGGTATTTATGGGGCAGCATTAACCCTTGTGGAGAAGCATATGGGGGGTATTTATGGGGCAGCATTAACCCTTGTGGAGAAGCATATGGGGGTATTTATGGAGCATCTTCTTGGGCCAGCATTAACCCTTGTGGAGCAGCATATGGGGGGTATTTATGGGGCAGCATTAACCCTTGTGGAGAAGCATATGGGGGGTATTTATGGGGCAACATTAACCCTTGTGGAGAAGCATATGGGGGTATTTATGGAGCATCTTCTTGGGCCAGCATTAACCCTTGTGGAGCAGCATATGGGGGGTATTTATGGGGCAGCATTAACCCTTGTGCAGCAGCATATGGGGGGTATTTATGGAGCATCTTCTTGGACCAGCATTAACCCTTGTGCAGCAGCATATGGGGGATTTATCTATGGAGCATCTTCTTGGACCACCATTTAACCCTAGGCTTATATGCAATTCAATAAGTTTTCCCAGTTTTTTGTGGCAAAATTAGGGGGGTCGGCTTATACATTGGTCGGCTTATACACGAGTATATATGGTACCCAAAACACACAGCTAAAAATACCCAAGAAAGGCTAAGAGGAAAACATTGGACTATTCTGAAGTGGCCTTCTATGAGCCCTGACCTAAATCCTATTGAACATCTTTGGAAAGAGCTCAAACATGCCGTCTGAAAAAGGCAACCTTCAAACACGAGACAACTGGAGCAGATTGCTCTTGAGGAGCGGGCCAAAATACCTGTCGAGAGGTGCAGAAGTCTCATTGACAGTTACTGGAATCGTTTGATTGCAGTGATTGCCTCAATAGGTTGTGCAACAAAATATTAAGTTTGGGGTACCATCATTTCTGTCCAGGCCTATTTCATGAATTTCATTTAAAAAAAAAACATCTTGAAGCATGGTTGAAAAGCAATGTCTGACTTTCATTTGTTCCTTTTCATAGATTTTTGATTTATTATTACTTTTGTCAGATTCAAGTTATTTCTGTCACCATTGTGGGTTTTTCTGTCATTAAACGAGGGGCACTAACAATTTTGACCACGTGTGGAAATCCTAAGATTTTAAGATTCCTACATCCCCAACTTAAGGCTCAATTCAATCAAATCCAACCTTATAGCCTCCAATGCTTATATTTTAAATTAGTATTAAGTAGAGTTGAGCGAAACGGGTCGAAAAAATTCAAGTCACCGACTTTTGGCAAAGTCGGGTTTCATGAAACGAAACCCGACCCTAGGATGAGGTCGGCCACGAGGTCGGCAACTTACGCGCCAAAGTCGCGTTTCAAAAGTTTGTTTTGCGCTCTTTTTCAGCCAATCAGGATCCACGGACACTGTGGGCAACGTGATGACCTAGGCACGGGTCACCACCATCTTTCAGAAGGGCATGCAAGTGATTGGCTTGCTTTGGTGGGCGTCACAGGGGGTATAAAAGGGCGTGCACGCCGACCGCCATCTTACTTCTGCTGATCTTAGTATAGGGAGAGGTTGCTGCTGATTCTGTAGGGAGAGCGTTAGGCAGGGAAGAAGACAAAAAAACTGCTTCTGCTGCTAGCGATTTGGCCTGCACAACACACAAGTCACTGTGTGTGCAGTGCAAGGGGAGGCTATATTGTGGTGTATCAGTGGTGTTGGTTGTTGGGCTGCCTTTTAAGGCTTCCTGACACGCTGGCATTGCTGTTTACCCACTGCTCCGCAAACTGCTTTTTTAAAAGCAATCCAATCTCCCTTATCCTCTAGTCACTTTTGTCACAGCTGTGCCATCGAGCCTGTCACATAGCGCTCAGATATCAGTGGGCCTCACACAATCCAGAAGTGTCCAGTGTCCAAAAGTGTGCGCAGAGATTCAAAATCTCCATTATCCTCTCGTCACTTTGGTCACAGGCAGCTGTGCCATCGAGCCTGTCACATAGCGCTCAGATATCAGTGGGCCTCACACAATCCACAAGTGTCCAGTGTCCAAAAGTGTGCGCAGAGATTCAAAATCTCCATTATCCTCTCGTCACTTTGGTCACAGGCAGCTGTGCCATCGAGCGTGTCACATAGCGCACAGATATCAGTGGGCCTCACACAATCCACAAGTGTCCAGTGTCCAAAAGTGTGCGCAGAGATTCAAAATCTCCATTATCCTCTCGTCACTTTGGTCACAGGCAGCTGTGCCATCGAGCGTGTCACATAGCGCTCAGATATCAATGGGCCTCACACAATCCACAAGTGTCCAGTGTCCAAAAGTGTGCGCAGAGATTCAAAATCTCCATTATCCTCTCGTCACTTTGGTCACAGGCAGCTGTGCCATCGAGCCTGTCACATAGCGCTCAGATATCAGTGGGCCTCACACAATCCACAAGTGTCCAGTGTCCAAAAGTGTGCGCAGAGATTCAAAATCTCCATTATCCTCTCATCACTTTGGTCACAGGCAGCTGTGCCATCGAGCGTGTCACATAGCGCTCAGATATCAGTGGGCCTCACACAATCCACAAGTGTCCAGTGTCCAAAAGTGTGCGCAGAGATTCAAAATCTCCATTATCCTCTCGTCACTTTGGTCACAGGCAGCTGTGCCATCGAGCGTGTCACATAGCGCTCAGATATCAGTGGGCCTCACACAATCCACAAGTGTCCAGTGTCCAAAAGTGTGCACAGAGATTCAAAATCTCCATTATCCTCTCGTCACTTTGGTCACAGGCAGCTGTGCCATCGAGCGTGTCACATAGCGCTCAGATATCAGTGGGCCTCACACAATCCACAAGTGTCCAGTGTCCAAAAGTGTGCGCAGAGATTCAAAATCTCCATTATCCTCTCGTCACTTTGGTCACAGGCAGCTGTGCCATCGAGCGTGTCACATAGCGCTCAGATATCAGTGGGCCTCACACAATCCACAAGTGTCCAGTGTCCAAAAGTGTGCGCAGAGATTCAAAATCTCCATTATCCTCTCGTCACTTTGGTCACAGGCAGCTGTGCCATCGAGCGTGTCACATAGCGCTCAGATATCAGTGGGCCTCACACAATCCACAAGTGTCCAGTGTCCAAAAGTGTGCGCAGAGATTCAAAATCTCCATTATCCTCTCGTCACTTTGGTCACAGGCAGCTGTGCCATCGAGCGTGTCACATAGCGCTCAGATATCAGTGGGCCTCACACAATCCACAAGTGTCCAGTGTCCAAAAGTGTGCGCAGAGATTCAAAATCTCCATTATCCTCTCGTCACTTTGGTCACAGGCAGCTGTGCCATCGAGCCTGTCACATAGCGCTCAGATATCAGTGGGCCTCACACAATCCACAAGTGTCCAGTGTCCAAAAGTGTGCGCAGAGATTCAAAATCTCCATTATCCTCTCATCACTTTGGTCACAGGCAGCTGTGCCATCGAGCGTGTCACATAGCGCTCAGATATCAGTGGGCCTCACACAATCCACAAGTGTCCAGTGTCCAAAAGTGTGCGCAGAGATTCAAAATCTCCATTATCCTCTCGTCACTTTGGTCACAGGCAGCTGTGCCATCGAGCCTGTCACATAGCGCTCAGATATCAGTGGGCCTCACACAATCCACAAGTGTCCAGTGTCCAAAAGTGTGCGCAGAGATTCAAAATCTCCATTATCCTCTCGTCACTTTGGTCACAGGCAGCTGTGCCATCGAGCGTGTCACATAGCGCTCAGATATCAGTGGGCCTCACACAATCCACAAGTGTCCAGTGTCCAAAAGTGTGCGCAGAGATTCAAAATCTCCATTATCCTCTCGTCACTTTGGTCACAGGCAGCTGTGCCATCGAGCGTGTCACATAGCGCTCAGATATCAGTGGGCCTCACACAATCCACAAGTGTCCAGTGTCCAAAAGTGTGCGCAGAGATTCAAAATCTCCATTATCCTCTCGTCACTTTGGTCACAGGCAGCTGTGCCATCAAGCCTGTCACATAGCGCTCAGATATCAGTGGGCCTCACACAATCCAAAAGTGTCCACTGTCCACAAGTGTGTGCAGAAATTCTAAATCTCCCCTGTCCTATAGACACCTTGTACCTTGTTTTACATTACTATATAGTTTGTTGGATTTTGTCTACATTTCTACCAAAAATGAGGAAGGCTGGTGGAAGAGGCCGTGGAATTGGGCGGGGGTTGGCAGCTGGTAATGATGGTGTTGGTGGTGGATCTGATGGTAGTGGCAAGAGCAAAATAGGACTGAATGCAGGAGGTGCTGACCCTGCGTCATCGTCTGGCTACATAAGGCCTCGAACGCTTAGTTTTCTAGGAGTTGGCAAACCGCTTTTAAAGGCAGAGCATCAGGAAAAAGTTTTGTCTTACATTGCTGACTCAGCCTCCAGCTCTATCGCCTCCTCTTCTTCAGTTGTAAAAAGTAAAAGCACTGAGTCGTCATTGGAGGCTCATGTTCATGAACCACACCTTTCCTTGTGTCCTTCACCCCAACCAAGATTGAAGGATTGCGCAGGCCATACTACTGATTACTCCATGGAGCTGTTTTCACATACCATGCCTGGATTATCAAGTGAAATGGTGAATTACCCAGGCCAAGATGAATCTGACATGGAGTGCACTGATGCACAGCCGCTGATGGATGATTCTGCTGGTACATTCACTCAGAGCACTACATTGTCCTCGCAGTGTACAGAGACAGATTTTGACCCTGATGAGACTCAGGTGCCCCTTCCCGCACACTATACCACCATACACGGTGACACAGAGAAAGGTGCACATGACATAGAAGAGGAGGTGATGGATGACCCAGTTGTTGACCCAGATTGGCATCCATTGGGGGAAGAGGGTGCTGCTTCCAATAGCTCAGATGAGGAGCATCCACAGCAGACATCGACATCGCAACAGCTGTTATCTGGCAGGCCCGGAGCACTCCAAAGACAGGTTCCAAACATCAAGAGTTGCTGGACAGCTTGTCCAGAGGGTCAAAAGATCACAGCGTGCTAGGCCGCAAAATGTCTGCCAAAGTAGGAAGAGTGCAGTGTGGCACTTTTTTGAACAAAATCCTCATGATCAGGCCAAGGTTATCTGTAAGAAGTGCGCAAAGACCTTTAGCCGAGGGAAAAATCTGAAAAATTTGAATACCAGTTGCATGCTTAGACATTTAACCAGCATGCACTTGCAAGCGTGGACACAACACCAAACCTCAAGTGCCACATGTGCAACTGATCACAACGAAGGTAGTCAGCAACGCTACATTGTTTCCCCCACTGTAAGCCCACCGGTTAGCACAGCAGCAAATGTTGAGGTGTCGTTGCAAGACCACAGCAGTCAGGGAATCCCACTGTTATATCAACGAAAGACTGATTCTAGGCCATCAGAAAGAACACCAACTCCATCACCATCATCAACCCTCTCTCAGTCCGCCCTGTCCACCGCTACTTCCACCATATGCAGCTCTCAAGTCCAGCTCACCCTCCCAGACACTATGAGTAGGTCAAGAAAGTACTCAGTCTCTCATCCGCGTACACTGGGTTTGAACGCCCACATTGCCAAACTAATCTCGTTTGAGATGATGCCCTTTCGGTTGGTGGAAAGCACAGCTTTCCGCGAACTCATGGCCTATGCAGTACGACGCTATGACCTACCCAGTCGCCACTTCTTCTCTCGCAAAGCCATCCCAGCCCTCCACCATCATGTGAAAGACCGCATTGTCCATGCACTCAAGCAGTCAGTGAGCGGAAAGGTGCACCTCACAACTGATGCATGGTCCAGACGGCATGGCCAGGGCCGTTACGTGTCCATCACTGCGCACTGGGTTAATGTGGTGGATGCAGGGTCCACAGGGGACAGCGGTTGTGGGACAGTGCTGCCTAGCCCACGGTATAGGAAACAGTTGGCTGTAGGCGTTCGACCCTCCTCCTCCTTCTCCTCCTCCTCCTCCAGAAGCGAAAGCTCGTCCACAGAGCGCAGTCGTACGAGCACTCCATCTGCAGCTGCCACTGTTGCACACGATGTGTCCCCCTATCGAGCAGCTAGTGGAAAGCGTCAGCAGGCTGTGTTGCAGATGATGTGTTTGGGCGACAGACACACCGCCGAGGTGCTGGCCGAGTACTTGAAGCGACAAACTGAGTCATGGCTGGGCAGTGTACATCTTGAGGCAGGCAAGGTAGTTAGTGATAACGGCCGCAATTTTGTGGCAGCCATAGCCCTTTCAAAACTCAGCCACATACCTTGCTTGGCTCACACCTTGAACCTGGTGGTGCAGTGCTTCCTCAAAAATTATCCGGAGTTAACAGCCCTGCTCCAGAAGGTGCGAAGACTGTGCGCGCACATCCGCCGGTCACCTGTACACTCCGTTCGTATGCAGAAGCTGCAGCGATTGCTCCACCTTCCCAACCACCGCCTCATTATCGACATTGCAACAAGGTGGAACTCCACCCTGCACATGGTGGAGCGGCTGTGCGAGCAGAGGCAGGCCATAATGCATTTGTGGGAGGATACACGGCCAGGCACTTTGAGAGCAGACATGGAGTTGACAGGCGTGCAGTGGTCGAAGCTGAAAGACCTTTGTAAAGTCCTTCAGTGTTTTGAGGAATGCACACGGCTGGTAAGCGCAGACGACCCCATCCTAAGCATGAGCATCCCACTTATGCGTCTGCTCATGCAAACTTTGACGCACCTTAAGGAGCAGGCGTCTGCAGCCAATGTTGATGAGGAGGAAGAGGAGGAGGGAATCCTTGATGACATTCAGCCATTGTCTGCTCAGGGACCTCTCCTGGACGATGTGGAGGAAGAAGAGGAGGAGGAGGAGGATGATGGGGATAATTACTTAGGGGAGGAGGATGCATCTCGTGGGGCAAGTGAAAATGTTGGCGTGGCAAGGTCTGGTACAGGGTTTGTGCGTGACTGGAGGGATGTGGATTTGCCAGAAAGTGCTCCTCCACCCAGCACTCGCAGTGCATCATTGACACCGGGAACATTGGCCCACATGTCAGATTATGCCTTGCGGATCCTAAAAAGGGACCCCCGCATTGCCAAAATGATGAACGATGACGACTACTGGTTGGCCAGCATCCTGGATCCACGCTATAAAGGCAAATTACAAAACATCATGCCACAGGAGAACCTTGACCTAATATTGGCTAATAAACAAGCAACTCTGGTAAATCGGTTGCTTGAGGCATTCCCAGCACACAGCAGCGGTGATGGTTCTCACACGAGCCGTACGGGCCGGGGGCAGCTTGGCAGAGGTGTTCGTGGTGCACACAGCAGAAGTGGCGTTGGAGACAGGGGTTTCATGACAATGTTGTGGACTGATTTTTCAAATACCGCTCACACAACTGGTAATACTGCATCGATGGAAAGTGACAGGAGACAGCAGTTGTCAACTATGGTTACAAACTACTTTTCCTCCCATATCGATGTTCTCCCACACAGGTCATTCCCCTTTGACTATTGGGCCGCTAAACTGGACACCTGGCCTGAATTGGCCCAATATGCCTTACAGGAGCTCGCTTGCCCAGCTGCAAGTGTGCTATCGGAAAGAGTCTTCAGTGCAGCTGGATCAATCCTGACAGAAAAAAGGACCCGTCTGTCAACCCAAAATGTGGATGATCTAACCTTCATTAAAATGAACCACGCATGGGTTTCCAAGGATTTTGTCCCACCTTCCCCTGATGACACATAGGGTGACAGAAAAATGGCTTGCTTTGGTCCACCTCTTCCTGGTACTTCACCTATTTCGCCTTTTGCATCAGCTGAATGTCCAACATCAACATATGCCACTTTCTAAAACTCCCTAACTGTGCTGCCTCCCCCCCCATGGCCGGGGTCACCACCTACCGCACGACACCGTGCGAGTGCCGTTGCCCTGGACAGGTGGGTAGGCCGACTCTTGGGTGCGGGCACTGGCACAGGGTCCCTCATAGTGCAATCAAGTGTCTCTGACGGTGGTGGTGCACACCCGCCGTCAGACACACCGCTGTACTATGAGGGGCCCAGTGCCAGTACCGACGCCCACGAGTGGGCCCCCCTTGCTTGGGCAGGGCCCCAGCATTTGCAATCTTTACCTCTCCCTGCTCCTCCGCTGTGTAATCTGGGCCGTCAAATCCATATTGTGCCTGACACCGTCTGAGCCTGCCTCCTGAGACATATATTTTGAATGTGTACGCTATCCATACATGTTATCCGGGGATACGGTACCCTTTCTAACCTTTGTGCAATCACGTGCAATCCATACTGTGCATGACACCGTCTGAGCCTGCCTCCTGAGACATATATTTTGAATGTGTACGCTATCCATACATGTTATCCAGGGATACGGTACCCTTTCTAACCTTTGTGCAATCACGTGCAATCCATACTGGGCCTAACACCGTCTGAGCCTGCCTCCTGAGACATATATTTTGAATGTGTACGCTATCCATACATGTTATCCGGGGATACGGTACCCTTTCTAACCTTTGTGCAATCACGTGCAATCCATACTGGGCCTAACACCGTCTGAGCCTGCCTCCTGAGACATATATTTTGAATGTGTACGCTATCCATACATGTTATCCGGGGATACGGTACCCTTTCTAACCTTTGTGCAATCACGTGCAATCCATACTGTGCCTGACACCGTCTGAGCCTGCCTCCTGAGACATATATTTTGAATGTGTACGCTATCCATACATGTTATCCAGGGATACGGTACCCTTTCTAACCTTTGTGCAATCACGTGCAATCCATACTGGGCCTGACACCGTCTGAGCCTGCCTCCTGAGACATATATTTTGAAGGTGTACGCTATCCATACATGTTATCCGGGGATACGGTACCCTTTCTAACCTTTGTGCAATCACGTGCAATCCATACTGGGCCTAACACCGTCTGAGCCTGCCTCCTGAGACATATATTTTGAATGTGTACGCTATCCATACATGTTATCCGGGGATACGGTACCCTTTCTAACCTTTGTGCAATCACGTGCAATCCATACTGGGCCTAACACCGTCTGAGCCTGCCTCCTGATACATATATTTTGAATGTGTACGCTATCCATACATGTTATCCGGGGATACGGTACCCTTTCTAACCTTTGTGCAATCACGTGCAATCCATACTGGGCCTAACACCGTCTGAGCCTGCCTCCTGAGACATATATTTTGAATGTGTACGCTATCCATACATGTTATCCGGGGATACGGTACCCTTTCTAACCTTTGTGCAATCACATGCAATCCATACTGGGCCTAACACCGTCTGAGCCTGCCTCCTGAGACATATATTTTGAATGTGTACGCTATCCATACATGTTATCCGGGGATACGGTACCCTTTCTAACCTTTGTGCAATCACGTGCAATCCATACTGTGCCTGACACCGTCTGAGCCTGCCTCCTGAGACATATATTTTGAATGTGTACGCTATCCATACATGTTATCCAGGGATACGGTACCCTTTCTAACCTTTGTGCAATCACGTGCAATCCATACTGGGCCTGACACCGTCTGAGCCTGCCTCCTGAGACATATATTTTGAAGGTGTACGCTATCCATACATGTTATCCGGGGATACGGTACCCTTTCTAACCTTTGTGCAATCACGTGCAATCCATACTGGGCCTAACACCGTCTGAGCCTGCCTCCTGAGACATATATTTTGAATGTGTGCGCTATCTATACATGTTATCCGGGGATACGGTACCCTTTCTAACCTTTGTGCAATCACGTGCAATCCATACTGGGCCTAACACCATCTGAGCCTGCCTCCTGAGACATATATTTTGAATGTGTACGCTATCCATACATGTTATCCGGGGATACGGTACCCTTTCTAACCTTTGTGCAATCACGTGCAATCCATACTGTGCCTGACACCGTCTGAGCCTGCCTCCTGAGACATATATTTTGAAAGTGTACGCTATCCATACATGTTATCCAGGGATACGGTACCCTTTCTAACCTTTGTGCAATCACGTGCAATCCATACTGGGCCTGACACTGTCTGAGCCTGCCTCCTGAGACATATATTTTGAATGTGTACGCTATCCATACATGTTATCCAGGATACGGTACCCTTTCTAACCTTTGTGCAATCACGTGCAATCCATACTGGGCCTAACACCGTCTGAGCCTGCCTCCTGAGACATATATTTTGAATGTGTACGCTATCCATACATGTTATCCGGGGATACGGTACCCTTTCTAACCTTTGTGCAATCACGTGCAATCCATACTGGGCCTAACACCGTCTGAGCCTGCCTCCTGAGACATATATTTTGAATGTGTACGCTATCCATACATGTTATCCGGGGATACGGTACCCTTTCTAACCTTTGTGCAATCACGTGCAATCCATACTGTGCCTGACACCGTCTGAGCCTGCCTCCTGAGACATATATTTTGAATGTGTACGCTATCCATACATGTTATCCAGGGATACGGTACCCTTTCTAACCTTTGTGCAATCACGTGCAATCCATACTGGGCCTGACACCGTCTGAGCCTGCCTCCTGAGACATATATTTTGAATGTGTACGCTATCCATACATGTTATCCGGGGATACGGTACCCTTTCTAACCTTTGTGCAATCACGTGCAATCCATACTGGGCCTAACACCGTCTGAGCCTGCCTCCTGAGACATATATTTTGAATGTGTACGCTATCCATACATGTTATCCGGGGATACGGTACCCTTTCTAACCTTTGTGCAATCACGTGCAATCCATACTGTGCCTGACACCGTCTGAGCCTGCCTCCTGAGACATATATTTTGAATGTGTACGCTATCCATACATGTTATCCAGGGATACGGTACCCTTTCTAACCTTTGTGCAATCATGTGCAATCCATACTGGGCCTGACACCGTCTGAGCCTGCCTCCTGAGACATATATTTTGAATGTGTACGCTATCCATACATGTTATCCAGGGATACGGTACCCTTTCTAACCTTTGTGCAATCACGTGCAATCCATACTGGGCGTGAGAATGGCTGGCGAGCTGTTAAGCAAGCTACAGCACCTGTCCAGACAAGTACAGGGATTCCCTAGCGAGGAGACTTATTTGATTGTTTTCAATGTTGGGACGGCAATTTTTGGGGAGCACTATACTCTGGAGAATGATAGATGGGGCCCACCATACACTGGAACATTCCAAAGGTGGACATCAGACACTGGAGCAGCATTTACAGGGCCCATTATACACTAGAGCATTAAAAATGGGGCCCATTATGTTTGGAGCATTATTTGGGCCCATAAGATAGTGGAGCTTCATCCATGGGGACCAACATATACTGTAGCATTATGTGGAGCTCATCATATACTGTTTCAAACATTATATGGGACCAATGATTCTGTATGGAGAAATAGATGGGCCTCGTCATGAGATGTAAAAAGTGAGGTATTTTTCATTGTACTATACCGCTATTTATCTGCCGTATCGGAGCATGATGAGTTGTGGTATGTGTTAAAGGGGCGCTCTTTCGCCCAGGGCACATGAAAACCTGCAGCCAGCCCTCCCCCCCCCCACAACTTTAGCCAAATAACCCTCATTTTTCAGTGCGTAACTTGTATTATGAAGTTAATTAAGGTTGACAAGCTTAAGTAAGAAGAATTGATGCTTTTGGCATTCAAATGGGCACTGTAGGTGTGTTTCCTGTTCTCCTCTCACTGCCGACTTTTATTCCCCATTGACTTACATTGGGTTTCGTGTTTCGGGACGACCCCGACTTTTCCCTATAATCGGACGATCTTGCTCGACCCGACTTTTGGAAAAGTCGGGTTTCACGAAACGAAACGCGACCCTAAAAAAACAAAAGTCGCTCAATTCTAGTATTAAGTACATGTAGAGTAGCTCAGACGAGGTGAAGCTGGGAGATGAACTAACAGAAGGCGTTTTGGAGAGTTTTACACAAGTTTCAACTAATATCATATACTTCAGAAACCAGAGAAATGTAGGAGTTTTTAGAAAAATTAACTAAATACTTTATTTGCACCATACAATAAATAGACATGCAAATATAAGATAAAAAGATGTGTTAAAAGCAGACACCGGAAAAGTTTAACACCAAACAGCAGAAAATTCATATATCATGGGTCTCAGTAGCACCATAAGGTGAGAGAACTTCCAGAGACATAAATCTGTATAACCACCTATTGGAATACCATAGCCATTAAGTGTTTAGTCACTGGAGAATTATCCGCATGAGTCAGACCCATAGCCCATGGCAAGACTTTGTGAACAGCAGAGGCCAGTTGTGGAATACCAGCTCCAATATGCCCAGGCCCGGATTGGCAATATAACCAACCGGGCATTTTCCCGCTGGGCCGCTGTCACGTGGGCCGCGGGCGGCAGCACCCGATCATCTGGCCGCTTGCCAGCTGCTGCGGCCACTGTTGCTCCTGCCGCTGGCCCTCTGCGGGCACGGCGGTGATAGTTTCAAGTTCCTCCCGCACTGCAGGGAGATAAGCCGCCACGCCCCCCCCCACGCACCCCATCCTCGCCTTAGCATGAGACCCCCCCGCAGCCACTCACAGTGTCGCACTCGCTTGCATGCTCGCTCTGTTCGCAGGACCTGTGATGAGGTCACAGGAGGGGAGGAGTCAGGGGGGTCACATGATCAGGAGCCTTTGTCCAGACCCCCCGATCATGTCACCCCTGACTCCGCCCCTCCTGTGACCTCATCACAGGTCCTGTGCACTCAGCCTTGCCTCTACCGTCTGCAAGACTCTGCTACTTTGCTGTTGTCATGGTGCTGGTTGAGGTAAGTATGTGTGGGGTCAGGATTTACAGTGTGGATGTAGCAGAGCCGTGTGTGTACGAGGTGTACGGAGCGGAGCCGTGTGTGTAAGAGGTGTACGGAGCGGAGCCGTGTGTGTACGAGGTGTACGGAGCGGAGCCGTGTGTGTACGGAGCGGAGCCGTGTGTGTACGAGGTGTACGGAGCGGAGCCGCGTGTACGAGGTGTACGGAGCGGAGCCGTGTGTGTACGAGGTGTACGGAGCGGAGCCGCGTGTACGAGGAGTACGGAGCGGAGCCGCGTGTACGAGGAGTACGGAGCGGAGCCGTGTGTACGAGGTGTACGGAGCGGAGCAGTGTGTATGAGGTGTACGGAGCGGAGCAGTGTGTACGAGGTGTACGGAGCGGAGCCGCGCGTGTACGAGGTGTACGGAGAGGAGCCGCGCGTTTACGAGGTGTACGGAGAGGAGCCACGCGTGTACGAGGTGTACGGAGAGGAGCCGCGCGTGTACGAGGTGTACGGAGAGGAGCCGCGCGTGTACGAGGTGTACGGAGAGGAGCCGTGTGTGTATGGAGTGGAGCCATATGTGTACGGGATGTACGGAGTGGAGCCAAGTGTGTACAAATCATATAAAGCGGGCTTTTCCCACTGACACAGGAGTACACGGCGGAGCCCCGAGGAGCATTTTAAAACACACACATGACATTCCACATGAAGTGATGTGCTGGAAGCTGACCGGAAATGAGATAATTTCTTGAGGAGATTGTGACGCGCCGCAGTCTTTGTCCATCTTTCCCTTCTTCAAAAGTTGGGAGGTATGATAGGGGCGGCTATGACCAGGGGGTCTGTTTGCCCAATAGAGAGCAGTTCTGCCAGGAATTCTGTAATCATGCATACAAAAGGGGACAGAGATTTGGGAGGAGTACTGTACCTAAAAGCAATAAATAGGACTGAGCTGAAATACTGGGCACAGCTATGACTACATGTTATATAGTCATGTTAATCTCCTCTCACTTCTTGTAAACTACAAGTGTACAAAGATATTATATAGTCACCATGTGACTAGTGGGCCTGTGTAACTTCAAATGCCAGGGCTGAATTTTAGTCCCAGTCCGGCCCTGAATATGCCCATCAGTATTCTGGTCAGCCTCCACACATAACAACTGAACAGTGGGCATGGGTGTCTGACATTTGTGTGGTTCTCTAAGACTTTGAGGACTTCACAAAGATGGTGAGTGGCGATGACCCAATAACCAGCACAATTATCCCACTTCTGTGCCTAATTAAACAGTCACTGCTAACAATTAAGCATGAAGCTTTGCATGTGGACCAGGTGGAGATAAAGACATGAGAAAGGGAGATAGTGCCCAGTCCAGCCTCATCTCATCTGTTCAGCCCCAGATGGGGTAACAATGTGGGGGTGGAGGCTGAGGAGGAGAAGCAGGAGCTGGTGGATAGCACAACAGAGGATAGTAGCCACTCAAGCTTCATGCAGTCTTTCCTACGTGAATGAGCTGAGGAGGGGAATGAGGAAGAGAGTCATGATCATGGTTTAGACAGGGAAGTGTTGACTGTAGGGACCTTGGTACATATGGCCACCTTTATATATTGCTGCCTTTTCTGTAACCCTCATGTTATATTCATCTTGGCCAAAAAGGAGAACTGGCTGGTCACCCTGCTAGACCCATGCTACAAGGAGAATCTTGCATCTCTCCTTCCTGAGGCGGAGAGGTCTGCTAAAATGGTGCTATACCAGATGGACATTATGGAAAATATGTTGAAAAAATTCAGACAACCCTAGCGGCAGGGGGCAAGCTTTTTTGCCAACCCAAGGAGGAGAGCTGAGGGAGATACACACCAGGTGCAGCAGAGGCTGGGATACACTGCCAAAGGTCTGGGCCAATTTCATGACATCACAAAACAAAAAGGGGAGAAAAGGGAGCACACATAAGCAGGATCTGTTAGGAGCAGTGAAGCGATTAGAAAAGCGCCGAAGGGCCACTAGCCTCTCGGAGTTATGCACCCCTGCATAACCCAGGTGTGAGCGAAGAATTGAGGAGAGATGCCCATGCTAGCGACTCCTGTGGCTGGTGACATGACGAACCCCTCGTGGAGGCTGATGGACACCGCCAAAGGTAGGCTGGATACCACGTGACTGCAGGTCCTCCAGTCACGTGATCAAAGGTCCTCAAATTCAACGGCTGCCAATGCGTGTGTTATGGTAAGGAACTTGCAGTGCCCGCAGCAGCTCCAGCTGCATACCTTCAAGCTTCAAGGAGGGAAAGGCAATGGGAAAGAAAAAAGATGACATGGTCTTTGCGGAGTGCTGAGGCAGAGGAGATTAAACCAAGTGTATTAGTAAAAAAGGCACAGACCTTTATTAATCCACAACGCGTTTCAACAGCGGATTGCTGTCTTCATCTTTCCCAATTTTATGACACCCTCCTAACATCCATGCCCTGATGGATGCTAGGAGGGTGTCATGAAATTGGTCCAGGTACACCGTATACATGTATAGTTAGAGAACAAAAAGGAAATCCAGCAAGAATTACTCCTAATCCAGTCCGTGCAGGTACTTGATTACCAGATGGAAAGACCCAGGAGTCTCATTGCTGCAGCTGGACACTGACACACATACTCACATGTATACAGTTATACAGATACACCGTGTCTATATTTTTGACAGGGAGGGAAAAGTTTTTAAAGATGGTCAAGCAATACCTGGCCTACAAAACTAGCATACTCCCTAATTTCTCTGTGACCTTCAACTATTGAGTCTCAAAGCTGGACACCAGGCACGAGCTGTCCATCTATGCCTTGAAGGTGTTGTTCTGCCCTGCCACTAATGGCTTATCTGAGTGGATTTTTAGTGTCGACAGGGGAAAGGGGTCATAGACAGGCTCTCTCGCTTGTCAAGAGAAATTGCTGACGGGCTCACTGTGATTAAAATGACCAAAGCCTGGATTACCCCCAACTTTTCCACACCACCAGATTTCAGCATCATGTAAAGTTTTTAATTTTCAGTATTTGAATGAGGCCTCCAGTTGTTGCCTTCAAGGGTGTATGGATGACCCTCCTGTTGTGAGCTCATTTTCGGGTTTGCCTCTGGCTTCTAGTGAGGGTTATGGAGCTGGCTGTGCTGACAGAGGAGTAGTGAGTTCTCTATCTGGACTCCATTTGTTGGTGAAGGGAGGTAATGAAGCTGATCTAAATGGCAGAGACCTGCCACCTGAGGAAGAGGACTGTGATTGGACATCAGGAATTTCTGATTGGATTTAAGGCAGCCGACTCCCTAGTTTCTTGCTGGTGATTTCTCCTGACTGTGGCTTCTGGTTTCCAGTTTGATTCCTGCCTTTTTAAAGCTAAGTTTTCTCTGCTATTGCTCATATGAGTTTTCATCTGTTTTACTTAGTTTTTGTGTTCAGCCAGCCCTGGCTGGGACTGGGCTGAATTCCTATTTTGTCTCTGATCAGTTGATCTCTTTTGCTCTGTCTTCAGAATATACCTGAGTGCTGATATAGGGAATTGAAGTCTAGTGACTTCAGGGCCTTTTTCTATCAGACGTGTTGGACATTTTTTGGCAGGGTTTTTTGCGTGATTGCAGACAGCAGCTTTTCTTTCCTGTCCTTTCTTGTTAGTGAGGGCCCCAACGCTTGCTCAGCCTATCTTTCTATCTGTGTTTGTGTTTTCATCTTGTTTCAATGACAATACATGTTGTGGGCTGTCTATTGCTTTGGGGTCTGCTCTGGGGCAGTTTAGATTTTCCCTTTCTTTCTTTAGGCTTATTTAGTTCTCCGGCTGTGACGAGGCGTCTAGGACCACCGTAGGCATGCTCCATGGCTATTGCTAGTTGTGTGTATAGGATCAGGGGTCTGCAATCCGCTAGTTACCAACCTCTCCGGTTTTCTGGGCTTAGCTTGCTTTTTGTTTTTTCCTCCTCGGTGACTCATTCCTAACACCCTCCTTAGAACTTTTTTCTGGCTTTGCGCTGTGTGCAGAGCCTTTATGAGTGTAGAAGTACCACAACTGCACTTTATTTATATTTTAATGAGGCCCTCCAGTTGGTATCTTCACAGGTCTATGGATGACCCTACTTATAATTTGTTTCTGGCTTTGCACTATTTTCAGAGCCTTTATGAGTGTAGAAGTACTACAACTACACTTTCTTAATATTTGAATGAAACACTCCAGTTCATGCCTTCAAGGGTTTATGGATGACCCTGCTTGAATATTTTGGCAGGCTTTGCATCGTGTGCAGAGCTTTTATGAATGTTGGAATACCACAACTACACTTTGTTCACAATATGTGAATAAAGTACTGCAGATGGTGCCTTCAAGGGTGTATGGAAGACCCTGCTTGCAATTTTTGTCATGTGTTGCACTTAGTGCATAGCCTCCAGGAGTACAACTACATGACAATTTGAACATAATGTTTATGAGGCTCTCCTTTGTCTAATACAGGCTGTAATTGAGTCCCTCTTCCATCAAATTTTTGGCTGGTCTTGCTTCTTTCCTAAATTACACTGAAATTTCATATTTGTTAATAAAAACTTACATTTTAGTTTACTTAATTTTTTTTTTAATACGCAAATTGCCTCTTCATAGTGGAAGAGGATTTGAATTCTATAGCGCTACCTGTTCAAAGCTGCAATCCTACTAGTCACTATAGACTCATTAACGAGTCTTGCAATATGACTTAGGATAAAAGCCAAATCAGAACCTCAATTTGCAGACACATACCTCAGTCCAGAGCGTTTCACCTAGCCAAATTAGTTCTCATACTTTGCACTGACTAGGGCCAATAGCCCGAAACACCTTGCCTGCAAGCTGACATTCTGATTTGGCTCTTTGAAGAAGCAATTTGCCTATTCAATTTCCCAGAGAAGCATTGCATGGCGAATAAGCCTCCTTACCTTGCCATGTTATCCCTTATTTTTTTTTTTTTAAATCCTTTTTCAATTTTGTCTTATATATGTCATTACACAGAAAGGAAAGAATGTTTCTTAACTTTTTATTCCTATAAACTCCAATTTTTCATCAATTTTGAATGTTTTATTGTCAGTCCTTAAAGTAGAGTAAAAGTGTGACACCATTGTTCTCAGCAGCGATCTGGGAGTCAGATATACTTCCAACGGTCTTCGCTATGCTGTTCTCTTTCCATGTAGCACTTTTTCCGTCCATTGCAACATTTTCACTGCCCCCCAGATCTCCTTGTAGGGTCTGCCATAAAAATGCTCAGATTTCCCATTGACTCCCATTATTCTCGCTACACAAAAGAACATCTGTTATGAATGGGTCACCGAGGAGAAAAAAAAAACAACAAGCTAAGTCACAGAAAATCAGAGAAGTTGGTAACTATGCAGATTGCAGATCCCTGATCTTAACCACACAACTAGCAGCAGTCGTGGAACATTCCTACGATGATCCTAGAAGCCTCGTCACAACCGGAGAGCTACATAAGCCTAAAGCAGGAAAAGAGGAAAACTAACTGCCCCAGAGCAGACCCCAAAGAAAAGACAGCCCTCCACATGTATTGACGGTGAAACAAGATGAAAATACAAACAAAGGCAGGAAAATAGGCTGAGCAAACGATGGGGCCCGACTTACTAGAAAGGACAGGAAAGGAAAGATACTGTCTGCAATCTGCCAAAAAAACCTACCAAAATAATGTCCAACACTTCTGATAGCAAAATTAACCCTGAAGTCACCAGACTTCTCCCACTATATCAGCACTCTGAAATATTCTGAGACAGAGCAAAAAGAAGCCAATCTAATAAGGGACAAAAAAGGCAGATTGGCAAATACAGATAAATAGGAGTGGAAATTCAGCATAGCCCCAGCAGGGGCAAGCTGATCACACAAGAAACTGAATTGACCAACAAGCGCAAGTGTGAACATTAGCAAAAACCAAACTTAACTTGAGAAGGCTGGAAGAGAGCTGAAGTCCAAGACCTGAGAAGCAGGCTGAATCACCAGCACCAGGATAGGGCGTCGGCTGTCTTATATCCAGTCTGATACTCCAGAGATCCAATCGTTATCCTCCTCATCAGGTGGCAGATCACTACCACTTAAACCAACCTCGCTACCTCCTGTCACCACCAGAGGGAGAACGGAAGGAGAACTCTCAACTGGCGGAGCAGAAAATGAGTTCATAACAAACATCTGAGCATTAGGAATTGTTTGTTATGAGTAATGAGTATCCGAACACTTTAGTGCTTGCTCATCCCTACTGTAAACTATTTAGATGCTGCTGTCAACTTCAGACATGGTCACCTAGTCGACGGTGGGATGGCTTTTATGCTATTTTTGATCAAAAACAGTATTACTAATAACCCTGTGTTATTTAGATGCACTTTTGCCTTTTACTTATTAGTTACAGCAGGGTTTTTGCTCATTTTGTTTTTTTTGTAGGTTTTATATGCTTTGACGCCAATGTGAACATGCGTTTATATGCTGCCTGTACACCAACTTAAATCAAGCTCAGTCATAGCGTTTTGTCAACTTCTGATAGCAGTATTTAAACTAAAAAGTTTCTCTCTGCAGCGCAGTCTTCCTTTTCACTGCTTGTCTGCACCTCCTGCAGAAGCCTGAAATTTACACGGTGATAAAACACTGCCTCATACTTTTATTTTTTAGGAACACTACCAGGGTGTTTAAGGAGACTTACTCCTCTGACACACTTGCCATTTCCACAGCAACTCATTGCACATTAATGGAGCACCCAGCGGGGCCTGGGGTACTCGGTACCGGGCCCGTCGACTTCCATGGGGGACAGTGTCACTGCGGCGGCGACCCGGTCCGTGGCCCAGAGGCATCCTGTAATAAAATAGGGGAAAGTCATGTGGTATTTATGTGGTAAAAATTAAAATAAAGTTATTAGATGGTGAAATACGTGACGCCACCTCTGGTATTATAGTCAGAGGTGACCAGCCCTGCGGTGTTGTTCCTCTGGGAAGGATGTTGGGCGCAGCTATGATGATGTAGCCCTTCACAGGTAGGGCTGTAGTCCCAAGGCAAAGATGTTAAATAAATAGTAAAAGTGGCTGTAAACGTTGGGGTGCAGATAAATGAGAGAAAGACACAGAGAGGTGCAGTTTCTTTACCTTTTACTGGTAACAGGCTGCAGTCCGGAGTACCACATACAGGTGATGGAATGAGTCCGGCTCGCCTGGAGGCATTCAGGGGATCCACCTTGCCAGGTGGGGATTTAGGACCTTCCTTTCTGCGCTTTGCGTGTGGGTCTCCGCTGTATATAACTATGCTGCGACCCTCTATTCGTGATGGTTTCACTAACCTGTACGGCTGTCAGCGTGAGCCTATTCCACGGGTACCGTTCTCTTCACCGTCGGCCCCGGGCTCCTTACCCGCTGCCGTGCCCTCAGGTGATTAATCTGCACAGGAATTTACAATCCCCTGTACTTTCAGATTCGGCTATCAGGGCGTAAAGTTCATGTCAGCCTAGGTCTCTGATGTCCCTTTTCTCTTTATTAGCGCTTCACTCAGGGGTCTGCTATATGCAGTATTTTAGCTCCCCTAGAGTCTCTCAGTCTCTGCTCTTGTCCTTTCCCTCTTCACAGATCAGCTCTCCTATCGAGCTCCTCACCGAGCAGCTCCCTGTCTTGAACTGACAGGATCTTCCAGAAAGATCTCTTTACCTCACGTCCTCACGTTTAAACTGTCATTTCTCTTCACAGCTCACAGCTGCTTCATTTCCATGACAACTCCCTCAGCTGACTTCTAGCTGACTCACCAACCCCCTCTGCTTGCCAGAATTTATAAGGCATCTCCCTTTTCTGCCCTGCAGCAGGAAATTGTGATTTAATCTATTACCTGGCATGGGGTCCCTTTCTGCCTCCAAGCATGACTTCACCTCATAGAGGGAGGCGATGTCACTGTGACAACCGGACTCTGGGGTGTCACATTTCCCCCCAGTTAAGTTCAGTACTCCTGGACTGAGGAAAATATAGCAAGAATTGTTAACAACAATTAATGAAAATCTACAAAGTCTTAAAAATTGTAAAAATTATCAAAAACCAGACAAGAAAAAGAAAACAATTGCACAGTTACTGCAGTGACCAGTCCTTAAGCTGCTATCCAGGAATTGTCTTTGTGCTTGCACCTGGAGTTTGGTTGGTGGGAACCACCTTAACCCACTTTGTGTGTCGTCCCTGGGCATGGCTACAGGGCACTCTGTAGATGGGCCTGTTTTTCGGCCACGCCGACGGCTTATTTTTAAGGCCTTTTTGGAGTAACTATTTACAAATACAGTTCTGACCACACATAGTTCTGTGGCCCAATTGTCCTTTAACTGGTTATTGCGAATACTTTAAAAATGGTTCTTACAGTAAGTCTCTGCAGGCTCTACTTTACATTCTTATTACTTTATTTACATTACGTAATCTCTGTAATGGGCAGGGATTTGACCTCCAGTACTACGAGTGGATCTACGCAGTATAGGTATTTCTGATTACCTGACCTGTTTTCTGATGTCTACTGTTGGTGCACTAGTTACTACGCTATAAGTAGACTTGTGTAAGATAGGTATTCTAGACTGCCTTCTCTCTACTCCTAGACTCACCATAAGATTGTCAGATTCGCTGTTAGCAGGGGACAGATTTCCGCATTCCACTGCAGATGTGGTATCTGTTACTGGAGCTGTTTCATTTAGAGTCTCTACTTCATCTGGTGCAGTAGGCTGATGAAAGGTTAGGACTGGCACTACTATTGCCTGATTTACTTGTGTCCACGTCCGAGGAAATTCTCCAAGTATAGTTTGAATCTTTTCTTCCACCTCTACTATGGGCTGTGGAGTGTCTTGGACTTCTTTCTTGTCCTTCAATTGATCAGGGCACATCTTTAGATGATCTCTTGAGACTGCTTCTAAGGTTTCTCCTCCATCTTTGCTGATGATACATACTTTAGTGTTACTAAAGTCTGAAGGTATCACGGCTCTGCCTCCCACTGGTCATCTAGTTTGTCAACACGTCTCTTTCTTTTGAGTACTTGTTCTCCTGGTGCCAAGGGAACTGCAGGGGCGTTTTGATTGTAATTTCTTTCCTGCCTCTGTCTTGCTTGGGACAAACTTTTCTCCACACATTCTTGCACTTTGTGGTATTGTTGCTGCTGCTCTGTATCCCAGTCTGCATCTGGTGATGTTGTCTCTGGTGTTAAGACTCCCATGTCTAAATCAAATGGTAACTTGCCAGGTCTCGCTCGCATCAAGTATGCTGGAGTGCAATTTGTAGAGTTTACCGGTATATGATTATGTAGATCTACCAGATCTGGCAACTTCTCTGGCCCTGCTTTCGTTCTTCCAGAGGTAAGGTCTTCAATAAGTCAATGACCACTTGGTTCATCTTCTCACACATGATGCCATTTGTCTGTGGATGGTACAGCGTCGTTCTGATTTTCTTGCAACCATACATCTTACAGAACTCCTGGAACACTTCTGCCTCAAAGGCTGGACCTTGGTCGGTGAGCACTTGTTCAGGGTATCCGTGCGGTCGACAAAAGTGTTGCTGAAATGCCTTGGCTGCTGTCTTCGCTGTCTGGTCTTTAACAGGTAGGACTACCAAGAACCTTGAGTAATGGTCCACGATGGACAAAGCATAGGTGTAGCCATTCCTACTCGGAGTTAGCTTCACGTAATCCAAGGCTACCAGATCAAGCAGCTGTTTTGTGATGATCGGCTGTAATGGGGCTCGCTGGCTGTTTCGGTCTTTTCTGCGCAGGTTGCATGGGCCACATTCTTGGCACCACTTCTCAATGGAACTCCTCATGCCAACCCAGTAGAACCTTTCACGAAGTAGGACCTCTAACTTCTTCCAACCAAAGTGTCCTGCTCCATTGTGGTACGCCTCCAAGACCATTGGCGCATCCCTCTTCGGGACTACCACCTGCCAGACCAGTTCGTGTGTGCGCGAGTTGATGTTCCTCCTACACAGTTTACCCTCATAGATGAACAGCTTGCCTCTCTCCTTCCATAGCTGTTGTGCTTCCTGTGGATCATATGGACCAGGGTGTGAACCAGCTTGTGCCAGCCACTCCTTTACTAGGCGAACAGCTGGGTCACTATCTTGTGTCTCTGCCCACTCATGATGGGGTAATGGGTTCAACGCTACCTCTCGTAGATAAAGCGCTTATTCCTTACTCCTTGAGAGCGCTGGGCTGCAATTGGACAGTGGAAGGCTGGTAACTCGATTTCTTCAAGCTCTTTTGGATCTTCTCCTCCGTCTGGTGAATTGGGCATCCTGGAAAACGCATTCGCATTAGCGTTCTTATGTCCTGCTCTGTACTTGATGGTGAACTCGTAGTTGGACAGCCGGGCCAACCATCGCTGCTCAAGTGCCCCGAGCTAGGCTTGGTAATCTTGACCGGTTAGGCCTATTGCTGCCCGACACCAAATTAACATTTCACTTCTGGGAGGTACTGCAATGGGGAAAGGATCACTTACTCTGACACTGCCGACTTCTCCACTAGACAGCTCTACCTGTTGTCTCTGCATCAGGGCTCTGATCTCCTTTTGCAGGACCCGTTGCTGACTGGAGCTGGCGGTCTCTGCTACCTGTTGTAACAAAACAATAATTTCTCCAAGACAATTTTCAATTACATTAGTGCCTAAAGTGATCATAGGTTGGCATTCTCATTTGTCAACATCAACTATTATCAAACCTTGCGATTGCAGTTCTACTCGGCCAATCTTGATGGTCACCTCTTTATATCCCATCTGAGTCAAGGGCTGACCATTGCTGGCAAAAATGGCAAGATCTTTATCTGGGCTATGAGTAATGTCTGAATCTGCCCAGTACTGCTTAAAAAGAACATATGGTATCGTTGTCACCTGGGAACCGGTGTCCAGTAAAGCGTTCATCGGAAAACCGTCAATCACAACAGGCAAGACTGGTTGTCCTCCTACGTACTTGTCTCGCCAATTTGGTGGGCCTAGTCGTCTTACTCCTGGGGGTTGGCCCTTTGCCCCAGGGGTTGCTTGTTTAAATGACAGGATCTTGCTAGGTGTCCCACCTTGTTGCAACGGCGACAGATGGGCTGTCCGTCCTCATCATAACGATCGCTGTTTCTCCCTCTGGTCGATGGGATCCTCTTCTGCTGTCGCCACGAGATGCTTCTAGACTGGAGGCCAGCTGGATCTTCTTCTTTGGAATCACTTGCAGGGACTGCACAGTTTTTGTGAGTGTAGCCACACTTTTATTAGTTCCTTGACTTGGTGACATAAGTCTGCAGCAGAATCGTCATCTTGGGACAGCTTGTCAGTCTCAATAGAGGTCTTTTGAAAGGATGCTGTCTCCTGCTGGTATGTAATTGCAGGAAGCTTAGAGGGCTCTGTGCTGCTAGGGTTCGGTTCACGCAGCACTCTGATGGCTCTATCCTTAAAGTGTGCAAAGTCCAATTCAGGATTTTGTAGGGCCATTATGCGCAGCTGTGTCCTTTGATTGTTAGACTGGAGTCCCTCTATAAACTGCTCGGTTAGTAATCTATCTTCATCTTGCACGCTCTCAGGATCAACCTGCTTTACAGCCCGTAGTGCCTCCTGAAGATTAAGGGCATAGTCCCGTATACTGTCCTGCACTTTCTGTTTGCACCCAAAAAAATCTCATTTTTATCTCTGTTGCAGTACGGGTATCAAAAGTGTCTTTCAGTCTGGCTAAGATTTGTTTGACAGTTCTTTTATCAGTGTCCGGCCTGGACTTTACTTCCCTCTGAGCCACATCAGTTAACTGGCCGATGAGGATACTGACTTTTTGGCTTTCTGACAGGGGGTACACTTTGAACAAACTACATAGTCTTTCTTTAAAATCGCTCAGGGTGTGCGACTCCCCTGAGTACTGAGATAGCCAGGCCGCTCCTGGTATATATGGCATTGATAGCGGCATTATGGGGGCCGCAGCTGCGACCGCTGCAGAATCTTCACCCGCGTTGGGCATTTTCTTCCTGCTTTTTCACTTGCTCACTAACGTCAGAGCACGGGCAGGGGCTTCGCGTCGTGCTTTATTTCTGGCTCTGTCCACAATTGCACGTCCCTCTCTGCTCACACGTGCTGTATGACGCAGTTATGCCGGTAATTTGAAAGCTCATTAAAGTCTTTAGCACACAATTTAATAAAGTCTATGGCGCACAGTACCCAGCTTTGCTAGGCTCGCTAAATCCTGTTCGTGACGCCAGTTGGAGCGCCCTGCGGGGCCTGGGGGTACTCGGTACTGGGCCCGTCGACTTCCATGGGGGACGGTGTCACGGCGGCGGCGGTGACCCGGTCCGTGGGCCAGAGGCGTCCTGTAATAAAACAGGGGAAAGTTGTGTGGTATTTTTGTGGTAAAAATAAAGATAATGTTTATAGATGGTGAAATACGTGATGCCACCTGTGGTATTCTAGTCAGAGGTGACCAGCGCTGCCGTGTTGTTCCTCTGGGAAGGATGTTGGGCGCAGCTATGATGTTGTAGCCCTCCACAGGTAGGGCTGTAGTCCCAGGGCAAAGATGTTAAATAAATAGTAAAAGTGGCTGTAAACGTTGAGGTGCAGATAAATGAGAGAAAGACACAGAGAGGTGCAGTTTCTTTACCTTTTACTGGTAATAGGTTGCAGTCCGGAGTACCACATACAGGTGATGGAATGAGTCCGGCTCGCCTGGAGGCATTCAGGGGATCCACCTTGCCAGGTGGGGATTTAGAACCTTCCTTTCTGCGCTTTGAGTGTGGGTCCCTGCTGTATATAACTATGCTGCGACCCTCTATTCGTGATGGTTTCACTAACCTGTATGGCTGTCAGTGTGAGCCTATTCCACGGGTACCGTTCTCTTCACCGTCGGCCCCGGGCTCCTTACCCGCTGCCGTGCCCTCAGGTGATTAATGTGCACAGGAATTTACAATCCCCTGTACTTTCAGGTTCGGCTATCAGGGCGTACAGTTCCTGTCAGCCTAGGACTCTGATGTCCCTTTTCTCTTTATTAGCGCTTCACTACTGCTATATACAGTATTTTAGCTCCCCTAGAGTCTCTCAGTCTCTGCTCTTGTCCTTTCCCTCTTCACAGATCAGGTCTGCCTATCGAGCTCCTCACTGATTAGCTCCCTGTCTTGAACTGACAGGATCTTCCAGAAAGATCTCTTTACCTCACGTCCTCATGTTTAAACTGTCATTTCTCTTCACAGCTCACAGCTGCTTCGTTTCCATGACAACTCCCTCAGCTGACTTCTAGCTGACTCACCAACCCCCTCTGCTTGCCAGAATTTATAAGGCATCTCCCTTTTCTGACCTGCAGCAGGAAATTGTGATTTAATCTATTACCTGGCATGGGGTCCCTTTCTGCCTCCAAGCATGACTTCACCTCTTAGAGGGAGTCGATGTCACTGTGACAACCGGACTCTGGGGTGTCACATTAACATTTAGCAAATAGTCCAAAACCCTTGATGAATACTGGTAGTACCTCAGACACTAAAACAACATCCAGTGATACCCTGCATAAGGCATTTCTTGCCCCAGGCTGTATCTCAAATCAATGGAGTAGCATATGAAGCCACAGAAGCATTTGCTCTATGGACCAAATTCTGTGGTGCAACATTTTGCTCCTCACCAGCTGTCAGGATGTTGTTGTCCTTCTGCGAATTGACCACTAGTGGCTGCTATCATTCACTTTACTAAATTGTGCTGCAATTCCACTCCTCAACACTGGAGGATACTGCTGTGTTTTTGCAATCAACCTTTAACAATATGGCCAATGCTGAACATGTGGAAGTCATCTTGTTTCTTTTTTGGGCCTACTTAAAGCCATATGGAACATTCACCCATTGCTTGAGTATTGTTGTCTAGGTCCAGTTGTCAGCTCCTGGACTATCTTACCCAAAATGTTCCCACTTTTCTCCGGTTTGTTTCTACAACTCCCATTTCTACATCCCAGGACTTCTATTGCTCACTGCAGTTACCTGATTGTGCCCATTCGGCCATTGTATTCCTGTTGTCTTTCACCATTATCGTAACAGGATACTTAAGCCTTACTATGTAGTCCGCCAAGGGAACAAGTGTGGAGGTTCGTTTAAAAAAATGAACTGTTTGCTTACTGGCATCTATGCAGACATGCAAAAACTGATGACAAAATATACAGCATTTGAAACACAGACATCCCATAGTGTTCATGTTTTTGAACAAGCGCTACATGATCTGCAGAACGTTGTTCCTCAACAGGCAGAGCATATCCTTCATTTATAATATCAAGGTGTGGCTTCAGCCCCTCGACCCTACCCTTCCACTCCCACCTTTCAGGTTTGGTGTAGACCATGACAAATATCATGGATTTATCAACCAGTGCGTTTCATTCTTCAGTGCACATCCTGCTCATTCCCCTATTAACGGATCGAAAGTGCTGTGTATTATTATGCTGCTACACATTAAGGGACTGACACAATGTGGAAGGAAAAAATTAACATTTAAATTTTTTTTACAAAAAATTTACTTTAGACCCAAACTTTTCTATTTTCACAAGGGTATCAGTAAAAAACGGACCCCAAAATTTGTTTTGCAATTTTCTCCTGAATACACCAAAACCTTTTTTGTACAGGAAATCTACTGTTTGTTCACAAGACAGGGCTCAGAAGGGGAGGAGCGCTATTTGACTTTTTGAATGTAAAATTTGCTGGAACAATTAGCAGACGCCATGTCGTATTTGGAGAGCCCCTGATGTGCCTAAACAGTGGAAATCCCCCACAAGTGACCCCATTTTGGAAACCATACTCCTCAAGGATTTTATAGCGCGGTATAGTGAGCATTTTGAACCCAAAGGTACAACACAGAATTTGATAACATTAGGTCGCCATATTGAATATGTCGTCATTAGTGTTGAGCGCATGTGCTCACTACTACAGTTTGCATCTGGTACTTGGGTATGCACCTAAAATCACAGATGCTCGAGTGACATGCTCGAGTCTCCATCCCACATGTTTCGCAGCTTCTAGACACCCAAAAAAAAACATGCAGGGATCCACAATAGTCCGTGCATAGCCGAGCAACCAATGCAAACTCGAGAAGTGAGCACTAGCACTCAACACTAGCCATTATATCGTCATTTTTTTATATTTAAAAAAACAAAAAAAAAAACAATTCTAACCCCCTAACACCAACCCTAACACACCCCAAACCACAACCCTAACCCTAAGCCAACTGCAAAGAATGGAAAAAAATTAAAAATATATATTTTAGAATTTTTATCTAACTAATGGGGTGACAAAGGGTGATTTACTTTTTTTTTCTTTTGATCACTGTGATAGGGTATATCACAATGATCAAAAGGAACCAATAGGAAAAATCTCCTATTGTTTCTGGATACTGGATGGCAGATCTCGGCCGGCGCACTGTGCCTGCGCCTGCCTTTTTTTCCCCAGGGAAATCACGTCGCGGGACGGATCAGCAGGGACCAGGGGATGGTGAAGGTATATCGGGGGGGGCATCATTTATATATCATGTCAGAAGAGAGAGAAATCATTGAAACAGCCAGCACACTTTTTTATTTTAAGTGATCATACACCGGAAAATGTGGCCCTGATCATGTTCTCTGTGGTCTCAGCTACCCTCCGGTAGCTGAGAACCCGGAAATTTTCAGACTCTGGGGGCGCTACAGCCTTATTCCTCTTTTCTTCTTATAGACATGGTAAAATGAATGATGCCATTCAAAAATATAACTTGTCCTGTAAAAAACAGGTACTCATATGACTATGTTTATGGAAAAATAAAACAGTTAAGGCTCGTGGAAGAGGGAAAGGAAAACTAAACGTGCAATAAATGAAAAAAGTTTATATATTTTACATGGAAAATTATTCTTTATTTAGCACAAATAGTTTTTTATTACAAAAAAAAAAATACCATTATATACTTGTTTGCGGTTGTCAAAATTTAACTTGGCATCTTTGTGACATTATGTCCAAGTCCCTTGATCACACCATCCGAAGCACAAAGTGAATACTTACTTATAAAACATTGTGGAGTATGTTGGCATTATAAAAGCAACAGTAATAAATGAAAAAAAAAAATCTGTTGGTCTAAATTAAGTGACAAGGACAAAATTTCACAAATATAAAATATCAAACATCCTACACCATTTACTGCATGCACTAGAATAATTATATATTCTATATTATTTTACTTTTGAATCTGAAAAAAAATCCGCATTTTAAAAAATCTTTTCAACGCCTTCCTGATATATGACGTTTAGTTACCTCATATGCTGGGTCCTTGACGTGGGCTCGCAAGCCGAACCTGCATCTTTCCCAGCAGATGATGGCTGAATTATTCAGCCATCATCTGCCTCTAAAGGCCCCGTCACACTAAACGATGTCCCAGGGATCCCATCAACAATCCGACATGATGGGATCGCTGGGACATCATTAGACAGCCTCAGCAATCAGGACCAGTGACGCTGGACGCTGGTTTCTAATGTAAACATCGGGTATCTAGGAGCCGCGCGACTCCTGGATACCCGACGTTTACCTTGGAAACCAGCGTGTACGCCGGTTTCCAAGGTAAACAGCGGGTATCCAGAAGCCGCGGCTCCTGGATACCCGACGTTTACTTTGGCAACCAGCATCCAGCGGCGCTGATTGCTGGTCTCTCGCTGCCATGTGGGGAGGAGGACCCCCATACAGTGATTGGGCTGGAACCAGGGGGACCACCATCAGGGTTATTGAAGAAACCACATCAGGGGGATTACAAAGGGAGACATGCGATTGAAGTTGTCAGGGCAACAGGGGGCGGGGCGAGGGTAAAAGGAGCAGGGGACGCGCTGAGGTGGCAGTTGGAAGAGTGCCTGACAGGAGAGAGAGAGCCGTGTGGCAGGGGGAGGACTGTGGCAACTGACGGTGTGGGGAAGAGAGACAGGCAGGAGACTGTCCGAAGAGCGACGCATAAGAGACTCTCCCCGGGAGTCCCTCCCCGGATACATACAGATAAATTGACGCCCGCTGATTCCCTCCATGCTGTGACAGGACCGGGATCTCAGGCGACCGCTGCGACAAGACAGCAATCCGGTATAGTGACCAGGACACTGCCCCCCTGTCTTCTCCCACAGCTGCGACCCCGTCATTACCGACCTCAGGGGACGCCACCTCGCTATAGGTGGCCGCAGAGCCCCTGTCCCGCTTACTGAGGGGACACTGAGCAGAGTTTGTTAAGATGTTATGTTTTTGAACTGCGTCATGACCTGGCTGGGGGACGAGCGCCTCTAAATGGACACCTGGGAGATTTATCCCCCCGAACAGTTTCTTCAGGGCCTGTTGTGCCCCACCGTCCCCATTTCTTCAGGGCCTATTGCGCCCCACCATTCCAGCTTCTTCAGGGCCCGTTGCGCCCCACCGTTCAGTTTCTTTAGGGCCGGTTGCGCCCCATCGTTCTGGTTTCTTCAGGGCCTGTTGCGCCCCATCATTCTGGTTTCTTCAGGGCCCGTTGCGCCCCACCGTCCAGTTTTCTTCAGGGCCTGTTGCGCCCCATCGTTCCGGTTTCTTCAGGGCCCGTTGCGCCCCACCGTCCAGTTTCTTCAGGGCCTGCTGCGCCCCATCGTTCCGGTACCTTCAGGGCCTGCTGTGCCCCACCGTTCCGGTTTCTTCAGGGCCGGACGAACCCAAGTCCTTCCGGGAAATCGTGGATTACAAGGCAGCCAAATCTGCAATCCCTGAGTGGTCGTGAACTCGAGCGACGCCCGGAAGGCTAAGTGCATTTTAGAGAATAAGGACCCTTTTTGTTTGAATGTTTGTTTTACGAGTCCCTGCGAGGACAAATAGGTGTTTCCCCTTTTGTTTGATCGAAGCAGTTTAGCCCTTGCGGCTTTAAACTTATAAAAGTTTATTTCACCCCACATTCAGTCTCGTGTCTCGTCACTGCATCCTGTGAGCCTGCTCGAACCCTACAGCCACACGCAGCGATGCGCGCTGGGCAGCGGGAGACCAGCGATCGAAAACGATAACCGGCAGGGGGGGCCGGTCGCTGATCCCCGTCACACGCAGCGATCTCGCTGGCAAGATCGCTGATGTGTCACAAAATCAGCGATCTCGCTAGCGAGATCGCTTAGTGTGATGGGGCCTTAACAGTTGCGGGGGGGAAGCAAAGTTACGCCCAGTGCTGTTAACCTGTTAAATTCCACTATCATTCTCTGACATCGGCATTAAATGCACGCTGGCAGGGGGTCGCTTCATTCTACGGGCCAAATGGCTGGCCCAAGACATGATCACAGGCGCTGATGAATTGCCATGACATTCGGGAGTCCGCTGAAGACCACCATGCTTATCATGACTATTCTGTGAAAGCCGGGGGACAGAGCGCCGAGCGCGGACAGTGGTGGCCCCGAACATGGGGGGTTGTAAGCTCTGTAAATAATGAGGGTCCCCGTACAAGCATTTCATTGGGGGCCATGCTGAACAACCTGCCTAGATTCTCTGGCTCCAATACTATGCTATGGAGCTGGACAGAGCGGATGCGGGGGCTTTTTCGGATGCACCCGATGACCCCTGACCTGGAAGCTGAAGTGGCACTCATGGCCCTAGACGGGGAGGTGCGGAGGTCAGTGATGTTGAAACCTCCGGGGCACCGCAACACTTTTGAAAAGGTGTTGCAGATAGTGGAACAGACCCACGGGGATCCCACTAATGTGGGAGAGTTAAGGACCCGTCTGTTTAGCCGGATGCAGGCAGAGGGGGAGACGATTACTCAGTATATGAATGTACTCCAAGAGTTGCATACGGCTATTGAAAGAAAAGACGGGGTAGGGGTAGGACCTGTTGACATTACCCTACGTGACCTACTGGTGACTGGACTGCGAGATCCACTGATAAAGCAGGCATTACGGGAACAGATCAGAATGAATCCCCAAATAGACTTTTCAGAAGTGGGAAGTCAGGCCCGGGTTCGGGAGCAAGAGCAGGGGATGGCGGTCCCCGTGGGGAAGGTCCGAGGTGTGGAGGCCTCCTCGAACACAGTTGAGGAACCTCAATGGGTGGAGGAGATGAAGCGAGAGTTGAGAAATATTAAGAGCGAGTTGGCTGAAGTAAAGAGAAGAACCGAACCGGAGACTGGGCGACCCAGTGTTAATCCCGGTCCCTGGGGGTCACGCTCTTCGCGGGGTGGTCAATCTCTACCAGCCCGGTGTTATGAGTGTGGAGAACCAGGCCACTTTACCCGAGAGTGTCCGCGGCGTGGGAAATACCCACCCCGGCGGCCATTAAACTAAAGGGCTCCGGGCTGGGGGGACGCCGCTCGGAGCCGAAAACCACAACTAGGGGTGGTGGAAGTCCCGAAGATTTGGTAGCAAAGTGTCCTGTAGTTTGGGCAGAAGTAGAGGGCCGGGCCGTCCGGTGTCTGGTGGACACGGGGTCACAAGTAACCACTATGCCCGCAGCGTTCTTTCAACGAAACTTTCCGGAGTCAGCAAGGCCTCAGTGGGGGCCCATGATTAGACTAGTAGCCGCCAACCAACTGCCGGTCCCGGTTGCCGGGGTAGTGTGGGTGCAGGTGACGTTGTGCGGTAAACCCCTTGGCCGCAGAGGGGTGGTGCTGACTCAAGGAGAAGCTGATCAACGACACCCCGTCACCCTAGGCATGAATATTTTAAAAGAGTTTGGTAACTTGTTGCTTAATGATCCCACACAAACGACACTGAAGCAGTGGGGTTCTCGCACGGCTCAGGGACAGGTATTCCAGCAGCTGGTGCGAGGTGCGCGGGTGTATCGGGACTGCCAGGAGGGTGAGGCTCTGGGCAAGGTCATCGCGACAGCGGCACACCTGCTTGTGCTGCCTCCTGGACAGACAGTGGTGGCCCTGCCAATTCGGGCCCCGATGCCTTTGGAAGGCGTAAAGGTGCAGGTGGAGCCGTGTCCCTCAGAGCACTTATCTCCTGGCATACTGGTGGCCCGTTCCCTCGCTACGGTGCGAAAAGGAACCGTCCTGGTCCGCTGCGTTAACCTTGAAGACCGAGATACCATTCTGAAAGCACGGACTGTACTGGCCAAACTAGTAAAGCCTTTAGAAGAAGTGCTGCCCGCTCCTGCGGTTCAATTACGAGTACACCCCGAGGATCCTTGGGAGGTAACAATACGAACCCTACAGGCCCACGAAGTCTCGACACAAGAGAAGGGCCGGAATATTTTGGAGCAGATGCGGGCCGAGCTTTCTGGACTAACTGCGGCCCAACTTTCACAAGTAAAAGCATTGCTGGGACAGTACCATGAAGTATTTGCTAGTCATGAAGACGACTTTGGGTGTACCACCGCCATCACTCATGAGATCCCCACAGCAGGAGCGGCCCCTATCCGAGAACGATATCGACAGATTCCGCCACAACTCTATCAAGAGGTGAAAACTTTGCTGGCTCAGATGCTACAAAAAGGGGTGATACGGGAAAGTCAAAGCCCTTGGGCGGCCCCCATCGTGTTGGTCCGGAAGAAAGATGGTACACTACGATTCTGTGTGGATTATCGTAAATTGAATGCTTAGACTCATACCCACTGCCCCGCATAGAAGAATCTCTGTCTGCATTGGGCAAAGCAACATATTTTTTGACCCTGGACTTGGCCAGTGGGTACTGGCAGGTGCCCATGTCAGAAGAGGGCAGAGCTAAGACGGCGTTCATAATGCCCATGGGACTGTTTGAGTTTAATCGAATGCCATTCGGGCTGGTCAACGCCCCCAGGACATTTCAGCGATTGATGGAGCGATGTCTAGGGGATCTCAATTTTGAGGCCACGTTAATCTACCTGGACGACATCATTGTCTATGCCGCCTCCTTCGAGGACCACCTGAAGCGGTTGGGACAGGTACTCAGCCGGCTGCAAAAGTACGGGTTGAAGGTGAAGCCTCAGAAGTGCCACCTATTTCGCTCTCAGATTGAGTATCTGGGTCATGTCGTTTCGGCAGAGGGTGTGAGGCCATCCCGGGAGAAGATTGTTGCTATCCAGGAATGGCCTACCCCCGAGACGGTGAAAGACGTGCGGGCTTTTCTGGGGTTAGCTGGATATTACCGTCGTTTCGTAAAGAATTTTGCATGTCGAGCTCGAGCCCTGGATGACCTGCTGAAGGGGGCTCCCGCTGGGGCCAATGGGCGAAAAATCCAGTGGCAACACCCTCAGGAAGAGGCCTTCCGAGATCTCAAGGCTGCACTCTCGGATGCCCCAGTGTTGGCTTATGCGGATTTCTCTCAGCCGTTTATCCTGCACACTGACGGGAGTCTTCACGGGCTAGGAGCTGTGTTGTCATAGGTTCAGGATGGCCGGGAGAGGGTGATTGCTTATGGAAGCCGTTCACTCCATGACTCCGAGCGTAACCCTGACAATTACAGCTCTTTCAAGCTCGAGCTCCTCGCAGTGGTGTGGGCTATGACGGAGAGATTCGCAGAGTACCTAGCGGGCTCCGAGGTGGTAGTGCGAACTGACAATAACCCACTGGCTCATTTGGAAAACGCCAAGTTGGGGGCTTTGGAGCAGCGATGGGTGGCCCGAATGGCGAAGTACAATTACAAGATTATTTACAAAATAGGGGCCGAGAATGTTCATGCAGATGCTCTCTCTAGGATTCGACATACAACTCCCGGACAGAATCGAGACGAAGAATTAGGAGAGGAAATACCGTTCGCTCTTACCGCTGCCGTGCTCACCAATGTTGATGCAAAAGTATCTTCCCCAGAGGCCCACAGGGGCATTCTGGAACAATCTCGTGATAAGTGGATACAACAGCAACAAGAAGATGAAGAAGTTGGACTTCTCCGGACATGGAGAAGTGCCAGAAGACTGGAGAAGAGCAAATGTTGTTCCTATCTTCAAAAAGGGGAAGAAGGTGGACCCAGGTAACTATAGGCCGGTGAGTCTGACTTCTATACCAGGAAAGATCTTTGAACAAATTATTAAACAACATGTATGTCAATACCTGGATAAGAATGAAGTGATTAAACAGAGTCAGCATGGGTTTGTAACTAATAAGTCATGTCAGACTAACTTAATATCCTTCTATGATGGTATCACTGATTGGGTGGATCAAGGAAATGCTGTAGATATAGTATATCTTGACTTCAGCAAAGCATTTGACAAAGTCTCTCATACAATCCTTATTGAAAAAATGATTAAGTATGGAATGAACAAGGCAACTGTTAGGTGGATTCATAACTGGCTTAGTGATCGGACCCAAAGAGTGGTCGTAAATGGCTGCACATCCAGTTGGAAGAATGTCTCAAGTGGGGTACCACAGGGCTCTGTCCTGGGCCCTGTATTGTTCAACATCTTTATCAACGATTTAGATGAAGGCATTGAGGGTAAACTGATTAAATTTGCTGATGACACAAAGCTAGGAGGGATAGCTAATACTAGAGAAGAGAGAGAGAGGATTCAAAAAGATTTAAATAAACTGGAGAAGTGGGCAGCAACAAACAGAATGGTTTTTAACAGGGAGAAATGCAAAGTACTACATCTGGGCAATAAAAATGGAAAAAGAATATATAGAATGGGAGGAATAGGGCTAAGTGACAGCACATGTGAAAAAGACTTGGGTATACTAATAGATCACAGACTGAATATGAGTCAACAGTGTGATGCAGCAGCAAAAAAGGCAAATGCAATTCTAGGATGTATTAACAGAAGCATACAGTCTAGATCACGTGAAGTCATTATTTCCCTCTACTCCTCTTTGGTCAGACCTCATCTGGAATATTGTGTCCAGTTTTGGGCACCACATTTTAAAAAAGACATCAACAAACTGGAGCAAGTTCAGAAAAGAGCGACCAGAATGGTGACCGGTCTGCAAACCCTGTCTTATGAGGAAAGGTTGCAGGATTTGGGAATGTTTAGTTTGCAAAAGAGAAGACTGAGAGGAGACTTAATAGCTGTCTACAAATATCTAAAGGGCTGTCACATTGTAGAAGGATCAACTTTATTCTCATTTGCACAAGGAAAGACTAGAAGCAATGGGATGAAACTGAATGGGAGGAGACACAGATTAGATATTAGAAAAAACTTTTTGACAGTTAGAGTGATCAATGAGTGGAACAGGCTGCCACGAGAAGTGGTGAGTTCTCCTTCAATGGAAGTCTTCAAACAGAGGCTGGACAGACATCTGACTGGGATGATTTAGCGAATCCTGCTTTGAGCAGGGGGTTGGACCAGATGGCCCAGGAGGTCCCTTCCAACTCTACGATTCTATGATTCTATGGGTCGCCGCTGGTCAATTACCCACTGATACTCAACGACAAGCTTTGACCCAAGACCTGTCGCTGATGCTGCGACAATGGGAGAGACTGATTATCCGAAAGGTACTACTGTACCGTAAAATCACTTCGCAAACAACCTCAACGACTGTTTGGCAGGTGGTTACGCCCGGAGCACAACTACACGAACTGGCTCGAGAGGCTCACGAAAAAGGGGCCCACTTTGGAGTCAAAAAGACTTTGCAATGGTTACAACAGAAAGTTTATCACCCACGCTTGTCGGCTGTTGTGGACGAAGTTTGCCGTACCTGCCGCTTATGTGAATTGGCCAAACCGCCTGCTCAGAGGGCCGCAACACAGACGATTGTGACTTCAGAACCCTTTGAGCTCCTGACGGTGGATTATCTGCACATTGGTCCCGCATTCCAGGGATACGAACACTGCCTCGTCATGGTGGATCATTTCACTAAATTCGCTGTGGTCACCCCTACTCGAGACCAGACCGCGGAGTCAGCCGCCTCCGCAATTTGCAGAAACTTTATACAAGTGTACGGCTGTCCTCAACGCATACATTCCGACCAGGGAGCATATTTTTTGGGGAAAGTTATGGAGGAACTACATCATCTTTATGGGATTGATAAATCCCGGACCACACCATATCACCCGCAAGGGAATGGGGCTTGTGAGCGATTTAATCGGACATTGATTCAAATGCTACGCACTCTGGAGAGTGACAAGAAAGCTCGTTGGCCTGAATATGTTTCTGAATTAGTGTGGGTTTATAATAATCGGGTACATCGAGTAACGGGCTATACTCCTTATTTCCTGCTGTTCGGACGAGAGGGTAAAGGGATCACGGAGGTAGAGTTGGACCCAGAAGAGCCTCGGCCCTGGACCGGAGTGTCGTCTTGGGTCCGAAATCATCGCCACAGGTTGCAAACTCTTCACCAAATTGTACATACCAAACTTCAAGACTGGGAACACCCAGGGAAGAATACAACCTCCCCTCCCCATCTCCAAAGCGGGGACCGTGTGCTTGTACTAGATCAACGCCCCCAGAATAAACTGGAGTCACGTTGGGAAGAGAGTCCTTATCGGGTACTACGCCGTATCCATTCAGAAGGACCTGTGTACGAAATACGGCCCGAGCAGGATGAAACACTGCCCACTCGCATTGTGCATCGTAATATGTTACGCCTGTGTATTTCTACCGACCCGAAGCAACTGGAACCTGTCCCGAAGACATCCGAACCGGAGTCCATATGCTGGGACTCAGACGACGAGGATTTCCCTCCAGTTCCCAAGGGCCCTCCACCCAATAATGGGCCAGTTGACACAATTAACCCACCGGCATCTTGCAGCCCACCGACGTCCACCACCCCAGAAGATTCCACCCCAGACGCTCCGAGCGGTCAACAGCCGGCAAACCCCCCGAACGGTATGAACAAGACCAGTTCGTATGGCAACAAATATTGACACCTTTACAGACCAATCTCAATAGACTAACACCCTCGCCCGAGGACTGGCGAGCTTACAGGATGGGGGAATGTGGGGAGGAGGACCCCCATACAGTGATTGGGCTGGAACCAGGGGGACCGCCATCAGGGTTATTGAAGAAACCACATCAGGGGGATTACAAAGGGAGACATGCGATTGAAGTTGTCAGGGCAACAGGGGGCGGGGCAAGGGTAAAAGGAGCAGGGGACGCGCTGAGGTGGCAGTTGGAAGAGTGCCTGACAGGAGAGAGAGAGCCGTGTGGCAGGGGGAGGACTGTGGCAACTGACGGTGTGGGGAAGAGAGACAGGCCTTGAGACTGTCAAAGGAAAATTTGAGACTGTCCGAAGAGCGACGCATAAGAGACTCTCCCCGGGAGTCCCTCCCCGGATACATACAGATAAATTGACGTCCGCTGATTCCCTCCGTGCTGTGACAGGACCGGGATCTCAGGCGACCGCTGCGACAAGACAGCAATCCGGTATAGTGACCAGGACACTGCCCCCCTGTCTTCTCCCACAGCTGCGACCCCGTCATTACCGACCTCAGGGGACGCCACCTCGCTGTAAGCATCGTTCCTATTCTGCTGTGTTCCGGACTTTGCCCTTACTGTTGCCCTTAAGCCTGGCTTCGTTCGGCCATACTGGTTCCTGTGACATCACCGCCTGTTGGTCCCGCCCGCCGGGTTTAAATAGCTTTCCTGGACGTGACTACCTTGCTTGTATATCTCGTCCTGTACCTGATCTGCTTGCTGGGAGTTGCACGCTGTGCTACCTCCTTCCTTCCTGCTGAATCCACCTGGATTACCTGCTGCCTAACTGCCGCTGCCTGGACCTTCTGACGGGGTCGGCCTGAAGGCTCCTTCCAGCCCTGCCTCCACCGCTCACCGCTACTACAGCACTCACGGTATGCGCTGAAGATCTTGACTGCTGTGTGCGTTCCACCTGAGAGACTATCCCTGCTACCTTTGCACATCCAGTATCAATTACCTAGTGACTTTCTCTGCCACTGCACTGTGCCCGAAGATTCCCCTCCCGCAAGGGAGAGGGCTAAGTGACTGTCCTTGCCTGCATTCTTCAGACTGTGTCTGCTTACATCTACACAGTGCCGGTGTACAACTTGCTATCTACTGGACTGAGTTCTGCTGCTGTTACCACTGCTGTCATTATCTGGCTCCGCCAGCACCTGTGCTGTTCTGTGCTGCTTGTTTAATACAAACTACTTTCACGTATACCTGTGTCTGTGACTCTATCATCTAGCCACTGTCTTCATAGAAACCTACTATACATCATTACAGGATATACAAGCCACCAATATGGAGACCGCAGGTGTAGAGTCCCTGGAGAAACGTGTAAGCAAGCAGCTTGCTTTGATACGGCAGGATGTGGCAGGCATTAGGACCCAGCTGGACACGCTGGAGCAACGTATCGAACACAACGCCGGGGCAGCAGAGGCACAGTTGCAACGACTGGCAAATCGGATTACGGCGCTGGAACAAGCAGCTCCTCTTCAGGGTGATCGTGTTCTGGCGTTGGAGCAAGCGATTCCTATGCAGCTCGATCGGATTGCTGCTCTGGAACAGGCCCCAGCCGCGCAGGTAGCAGGTGTTGCCCGGGATACTACACCGACCTTCCCGAAGCTTCCACCCTTCCGGTTCGCTGGTGAGAGGGATAAATTCCGAGGATTTTTGAACCAGTGTCGGATCTTCTTTGCTGCTCATGCCCCACAGTTCACTACGGAACGCTCCAAAGTTCTGACCATAGTCATGCTGCTGTCTGGTAAGGCGCTCGCGTGGGCCAACCCTTTGATTGAGACCGCCGACCCTCTGCTTAACTCTATGGACAATTTCATTGCCGCAATGACGCAGATGTTTGATGACCCGAACCGAGCTAATACTGCTGAGACGACGCTGCTGACCCTTCGGCAGGGGAAGCGTTCGGTGCTGGAGTATGCATTGGACTTCCGTAGATGGGCTTTAGACACCACCTGGAACGGGGCAGCCAAGCAGGCCATCTTCCGCAGGGGATTGTCTACGGCAGTTAAGGATGAACTGGCACGCGGGGACTCGCCCGTGCTTCTTGGGGACTTCATCAACCACTGCATCCGCATTGACAATCGACTCTCTGAGCGCAGACAGGAGCGCTGGTCTGATCTACGGTTTAATAACACTGTTCCGTTCTCTTCTACCTCCAGAGATGTCACCAGCAGGAGGAATCCCGAGCCCGAGCCCGAACCGATGCAGGTGGATGCCGTACGTAGAAATCCTCCTGATGCCCGCAAGGAGCATCGCTTTAAGGAAAACCTGTGCTTCTACTGCGGGGGGACCGGTCACTTCATCTCCGAGTGTCCAGTCAGGAGACGTAAGACGGCTGCAGCTATCATTGATTGTAACTCCGAGGCGGGGGAGTCCTGCGTCCTAGATCTGAACAATTCGGGGGGCAGAGACAATCAGAGAGACCTGGACTTTGCCGATATGAATTCGCTGGCATCTCTTCCATTGAACGCAGTGGTGATCTCGATGACATCCGTCGTTTCCTCCTTCGCTACTAAGAAGAATTCCCACTATTACCTATCCTTGAGGGTCTGCTTCCAGGGTCGGTGTGTCGAGAGCGCCGCCATGTTGGACTCCGGGGCCAGTGGAAACTTCATGGATATCGCGTTTGCAAGGAAGCATGGAATCAGGGCAGTGAAGAGGGAGTCGTCAGTCTTGATGGAGACAGTAGACGGGTCACCACTTACATCGGGACCGGTAACCATGGAGACTGAGTCGGTGAAGGTATGCATTGGAGAGGAACATGTGGAACATTTGTCCTTTTTACTAATATCTTCTCCTCACTTTCCTATTATCCTGGGGTTACCTTGGCTCCAGGTTCAGAATCCTCGCATCAACTGGGAGACCAGGGAAGTGCAGTTCCCTCCAAGTTCTAACAGCAACCCCGCTATTCCTAAGGTCGCTGCTATCCCCAAGGTAGTAGCTACGACTGAGGGACAATTACCAATGGAGTATCAGGATCTGGCAGAGGTATGTGATAAGAAGAGGGCAGATATGTTACCTCCCCACCGGCCTTATGATTGCCCGATAGAACTGATATCTGGGGCGGAGATCCCATTCGGGCGTATTTACCCTTTGTCTGGTCCTGAATTAAAGGCCTTGAAGGACTTCATCGACGAGAATCTCGCCAAGGGCTTCATCCGACCGTCTACTTCTCCTGCGGGTGCACCAATCTTCTTCGTGAAGAAAAAGGACGGGGGTCTGCGTCCTTGCATGGACTACCGTGATTTAAACAAGGTAACGGTCATGAATCGGCACCCGCTACCCTTAATCTCTGAACTACTGGAGAGGGTGAAGCAGGCTAAGATATTCACCAAACTGGATCTTCGGGGAGCCTACAATCTCGTGAGAATTCGGTCTGGAGATGAGTGGAAGACGGCCTTCCGCTTCCGTTATGGACACTTCGAATCACGGGTCATGCCGTTCGGACTACGAAATGCTCCTGCAACCTTTCAGCATTTTGTTAATGACATTTTCCGAGATGTGCTTGATGTATTTATGGTTGTGTATCTCGATGACATTTTAATCTTTTCCAGTGATCTCGAGGAACATCGGCTCCACGTGAGGACAGTGCTGCAACGCCTGCTGCATAACCATCTTTACATCAAATTGGAGAAATGCGAGTTCCACAGGGCAACAGTGCAGTTCCTCGGTTATGTCATCTCTCCACAGGGTCTCCAGATGGACGATCAAAAGACCAGAGCGATCCAGGAGTGGCCAGCGCCAGGATCGGTGAAGGAAGTTCAGAGGTTTGTGGGATTCGCCAACTTCTATAGGCGCTTCATCCGTAACTTCTCTGAGATTGTGGCTCCCATCACCCAACTGACCAAGAAGGGGGTACCGTTCCGGTGGACTCCGCAAGCCCAGGAGGCGTTCACACGGCTGAAGGACAAATTTGTGTCGGCTCCCATCTTAAGACATCCAGACCCAGACCTGAGCTTTACTCTTGAGGTGGACGCATCGGATGTCGCCATCGGCGCAGTGTTGTCACAGAGAGGAGGTGAGAAGGCAGTTCTTCATCCTTGTGCCTTTCTTTCTCAGAAGCTATCCCCGGCGCAGAAGAACTATGACGTAGGGAACAAGGAGTTACTGGCGATTGTGACGGCATTCAAGGAGTGGAGACACTTGCTGCTGGGGTCCTCAACTCCGATTACAGTTCTTACCGACCACCGAAACCTGGAATTCATGCAGTCCGTAAGATGTTTGAACCCACGTCAGGCACGTTGGAGCTTGTTTCTAAACCAATTCAACTTCATCATCTCCTACAGGTCGGGGGCACGGAATGGTAAGGCAGATGCGCTATCTAGGATTGCTGCTCCTGAGGAAGTGATTAAGTCGTCTCCTAGTACTGTTGTGTCTCCCGCTCATTTCATCTCTGCAATCCATCATCAGGATCTTCTGTCTGAGATCAAAGCAGCATACGCAGCAGATCCGTTGCTAAGGCAACCTACCCCCGAAGTAAGCCTAAATTACAATGGAGGAGTGTGGTTACAGGAGAATCGGCTGTATGTACCAGAGGTGACAAGACTTGAAGTCCTCCGACTGATCCATGATTCTAAGATTGGGGGACATCGTGGAATAACGAAGACCCAAGAGTTCCTGGCTCGGTACTTCTGGTGGCCTTCGTACCGGAAGGACGTGGAGGGATACGTGTCATCCTGCGAGGTATGTGCTCGGTTCAAGACGCCTCGTGCGTCGCCTTCCGGGTTGTTACAACCCTTGCCTATACCATCTCGTCCCTGGAGATCCATCTCAATGGACTTTATTGTTGAACTACCGGTCTCCAAAGGTAAGAACACCATTCTAGTGGTCGTGGACCGCCTCACTAAGGCAGCACACTTTATCCCTTGCGCTGGATTACCCACAGCAAAACAGACTGCAGACTTGTTGATTCAAGAGGTGGTCCGTCTGCACGGAGTCCCGGATGAGGTGATCTCGGATCGTGGGGTGCAGTTCACGTCTAGGTTCTGGAGGTGTTTCTGCGCGGCTCTGGATATTAGAGTAAGTCTGTCTTCGGCTTACCATCCACAGACTAATGGACAGACGGAACGTACGAATCAGACCCTGGAGCAGTACCTCCGTTGCTACTTAAGTCATCTGCAGGACGATTGGGTAGATCTGCTTCCCCTGGCAGAGTTCACATATAACAACTCGCAGCACTCCTCGACTAAGCAGTCACCGTTCTTTGCTAATCAGGGTTACCACCCAAGCATCTTGCCGCAGTTCCCCAAGGAGGCTGCAGTGCCTGCTGTGTCTGACCATCTTTCTTTCTTACAGCAGAATTTGGAAGCTCTGAAGACCACCTTGACGACTGCGCAGGAAAGGTATAAGAGAGCAGCTGATCGTACCAGGAGGCCGGCTCCGGTGTATAGGGTGGGAGATACGGTCTGGTTGTCTACCAAGAATCTGAGGGTGAGGGCACCGACTGTCAAGCTGGGGCAGAAGTTTGTAGGGCCATACAAGATCGTGGCTCTAGTGAATTCGGTAGCGGTGCGTCTGAAATTACCCCCTGCCTGGAAGGTTCACCCGGTGTTCCATGTTTCCCTACTAAAGCCAGTTGTACCAAATTCTTTCCCAGGGCGTACTTCCTCTCCTCCAGCTCCAGTGCTCGTTGATGGACATGAACAATATGTCGTAGAGAAGATTCTGGATTCACGGATCTTCAGAAGGAAGTTGCAATATCTGGTCAAGTGGCAAGGATACTCTGTCGAGGAGAATTCCTGGGAACCGGTGGAGAATATCTGTGCTCCGCGGCTGCTGGAGCAGTTTCATCTAAGGTACCCGGACAAGCCTGGTCGAAGATTGTCCGGAGGACATTCTTTAAGGGGGGAATAATGTAAGCATCGTTCCTATTCTGCTGTGTTCCGGACTTTGCCCTTACTGTTGCCCTTAAGCCTGGCTTCGTTCGGCCATACTGGTTCCTGTGACATCACCGCCTGTTGGTCCCGCCCGCCGGGTTTAAATAGCTTTCCTGGACGTGACTACCTTGCTTGTATATCTCGTCCTGTACCTGATCTGCTAGCTGGGAGTTGCACGCTGTGCTACCTCCTTCCTTCCTGCTGAATCCACCTGGATTACCTGCTGCCTAACTGCCGCTGCCTGGACCTTCTGACGGGGTCGGCCTGAAGGCTCCTTCCAGCCCTGCCTCCACCGCTCACCGCTACTACAGCACTCACGGTATGCGCTGAAGATCTTGACTGCTGTGTGCGTTCCACCTGAGAGACTATCCCTGCTACCTTTGCACATCCAGTATCAATTACCTAGTGACTTTCTCTGCCACTGCACTGTGCCCGAAGATTCCCCTCCCGCAAGGGAGAGGGCTAAGTGACTGTCCTTGCCTGCATTCTTCAGACTGTGTCTGCTTACATCTACACAGTGCCGGTGTACAACTTGCTATCTACTGGACTGAGTTCTGCTGCTGTTACCACTGCTGTCATTATCTGGCTCCGCCAGCACCTGTGCTGTTCTGTGCTGCTTGTTTAATACAAACTACTTTCACGTATACCTGTGTCTGTGACTCTATCATCTAGCCACTGTCTTCATAGAAACCTACTATACATCATTACACTCGCTATAGGCGGCCGCAGAGCCCCTGTCCCGCTTACTGAGGGGACACTGAGCAGAGTTTGTTAAGATGTTATGTTTTTGAACTGCGTCATGACCTGGCTGGGGGACGAGCGCCTCTAAATGGACGCCTGGGAGATTTATCCCCCCGAACAGTTTCTTCAGGGCCTGTTGTGCCCCACCGTCCCCATTTCTTCAGGGCCTATTGCGCCCCACCATTCCAGCTTCTTCAGGGCCCGTTGCGCCCCACCGTTCAGTTTCTTTAGGGCCGGTTGCGCCCCATCGTTCTGGTTTCTTCAGGGCCTGTTGCGCCCCATCGTTCTGGCTTCTTCAGGGCCCGTTGCGCCCCACCGTCCAGTTTTCTTCAGGGCCTGTTGCGCCCCATCGTTCCGGTTTCTTCAGGGCCCGTTGCGCCCCACCGTCCAGTTTCTTCAGGGCCTGCTGCGCCCCATCGTTCCGGTTTCTTCAGGGCCGGACGAACCCAAGTCCTTCCGGGAAATCGTGGATTACAAGGCAGCCAAATCTGCAATCCCTGAGTGGTCGTGAACTCGAGCGACGCCCGGAAGGCTAAGTGCATTTTAGAGAATAAGGACCCTTTTTGTTTGAATGTTTGTTTTACGAGTCCCTGCGAGGACAAATAGGTGTTTCCCCTTTTGTTTGATCGAAGCAGTTTAGCCCTTGCGGCTTTAAACTTATAAAAGTTTATTTCACCCCACATTCAGTCTCGTGTCTCGTCACTGCATCCTGTGAGCCTGCTCGAACCCTACAGCCACACGCAGCGATGCGCGCTGGGCAGCGGGAGACCAGCGATCGAAAACGATAACCGGCAGGGGGGGCCGGTCGCTGATCCCCGTCACACGCAGCGATCCCGCTGGCGAGATCGCTGATGTGTCACAAAATCAGCGATCTCGCTAGCGAGATCGCTTAGTGTGATGGGGCCTTAACAGTTGCGGGGGGGAAGCAAAGTTACGCCCAGTGCTGTTAACCTGTTAAATTCCACTATCATTCTCTGACATCGGCATTAAATGCACGCTGGCAGGGGGCCGCTTCATTCTACGGGCCAAATGGCTGGCCCAAGACATGATCACAGGCGCTGATGAATTGCCATGACATTCGGGAGTCCGCTGAAGACCACCATGCTTATCATGACTATTCTGTGAAAGCCGGGGTTTCGCTGGTGTTCATAGGAGACCATGATTTTTCCTATACATAGTACATGCTCATTTTTGCTCTAGGTATAGTACAAGCATTCGGATGGTCACTGGTTCAAGTCCCCTAAGGGTACTAAACAATACAGTAAAAGATGAAAAAGAGTTTTAAAAAATGTATATAAATTCAAACTTTCAAATCACCCCACTTTTGCCCCACTGAAAACAAAGCAAAGAAAAAATAAACATATTTAGTATTGCTGCATTCATAAAAAAAAAATCCGATCTATCAAAATATAGAATAAATTAATCGGAAGGGTAAATAATGTAACCAGAAAAAAAACTGAATTGTCAGAATTACTTTTTTTGGCCTCCTCAACATTGCAATAAAATGCATTAAGAGGTGATCAAAATATCATAACTACTCCAAAATTGTATCAGTTAAAATGTCAGCTCAGGGTGCAAAAAATAAGTGCTCACCCAGCCCCAGATGCTGAAAGTTAAAAATGTTACGTGTCTCGGAAAATAGCAACACAAGCAATAACTTTTTTTACAAATTTTTCACCAAAAAACTATCTGGTATCTGCGTAATCGTACTGACCTGAAAAATTATATTTCCAGGTCAGTTTTACCGTATAGTGAACATGATAAATAAAATAAAAAATAAAAAAAATTGTGGGATTGTATTTTTTTTTTGCAATATCAGCGCAATTGGAATTTTATTATTACTTTTCAGTACATCACGTGATAAAATGAATGGTTCTATTCAAAAGTATAACTTGTCCTGCAAAAAACAAGCCTTCATCCAGTTATGTGGATGAAAAAATAAAAAAGTTATGGCTCTTGAAAGAAGGAGAGGAAAAAACGAAAAAGGAAAAAAAGCCCATTTACAGACGGGTTATACTTTGTAGACAATGATGTAACCAAAATTTTTCTTGACCATAATGAGGTTGTCAAGCCGAATCCACAGATCCAGTTACCATATGGAACGTTGTTCAGATAGAGGGTACCAGATGGTTCTGATGCATCAAACAGGGGAAGACTTATTTTGAATGGAGTACCACAACATAACGCACCACATGTCAACTACATGAAATCTTTCATACAGGGATTGACATATTGATTCACAATAGCTGCTAAAAACAAATCCTCTAAGTGTGCATATATTATCTATCACACAAATATAGCTGCCACCTACCCAAAGCCCTCAAAATAAAACAAACAATGGAGAAATCTATATAACAGCCAATTTGAAGAACGGGTTGTAGAATCGCAAAATGCAATTAAATATCAATTTGCAGCAGAACAGAGTGGGTTAAGTCACTCCAGGTCTACAGATCCCAATGGGAAGAAATCCGCTGATCAGTCGCTGACCCTAAAACCTTCCCAAGCTGTGCATGTATTAAATCCTAAAACCCACTGGGAACAGCTCCAAACAGACTCAGCATCCCATGATAATAATAGTACAAATATGCTAGCAAAACGTTCCTCAATTTTATTAAGCAATGAAATCCCAGACGGGATAATACCTCTTGTTCTATCAATTCTACGATATTTAGTATAGAAAACATCGTAACTGTAACAATTGTTTTTACAGACTATAATAAAGTATAAAAAAGGAGCTTTTAGGCTATGTGCACACGTAGTTTTTGGTGCTGTGGATTTGGAAAAATCCGCAGGTAAATTCTCAGGTCAAAAGATCTGCAGTTTACCTGCGGATTACCCTGCGGTTTAGCCCTGCGGTTTCACACCTCTACAATGGAGAAGGTGCGAAACCGCTGCGGAATCCTCACAAAGAATTGACATGCTGCGGATTTGAACCCACAGCAAATCCGTGCGGAAAAATCCGCAGCATGTGCACTGCGTTTTTCAGTTTAGCATTGAAAACAATGGTACTGTACAACACACCTAAATCTGCTGAGGACCCGCAGAGCCTGAAACGCTGCGGATCCACAGCAGAATCCGCACCGTGTGCACATAACCTAACAGCAGCATTACTGGTAGTGTTTATCGGCTTACATGAGTAATAATAATTCTGGCAAACATACATCTGATATTTACACACCATCCACAAGCTTTTGTGATTGTCTTTAGGGTAAATCTACAGAGGATCGACTTGTAGTGGATTTTACCTTTGGATTGGTTCAGGCAAAAGGATTCGATTTTCCAATGTAGCAGAGGTATACAATCAGGAGTAAACCCATAGTAAAAGCCAGATGCTTGTAGACCTAGCCTTAGAAAGAACTTTGGTCCCCATGATAGAATGAAATGACGTTTCCTTCTAAATCGTAATCATTGTATAATAAGTTATGTGACTTTCTCATATGTGTGTTTCTATGTGCAGGCATAATGGATGTTTGTGCATAAAAATAAACCAGTATGGCATAGCTAAAAAATAGGATAAAAAATAAAAGCCCAATTAATAGCTTTTCTATTGCCAAAAGAAAAGCTATTAATTGGGCTTTACAATGCTTTTCAGGCTCTGGACACAATAGCTATTACATATGCTAGTTTTTACTTTGAGTCAAAAAGTTGCTGCAAGCTTTAGGCTGCAGCTTTCGTTAATTTTTAGATATCCTGCTTCACACTTTGCAATCTGCACTTATTTGAAGTCATTTCTCGTTGTTAGTGCACTCTTGGCAAGATACTGCTGATTTTGCTTCCTCGCTAATATCAGCACAGCTTCATTCTCCATCCTTCACCCTGTACAATCTGCAGGGGGTGCTCTTCTCTGTGTATGTAGAAAAGCAGTCTGTGGCATCACTATTTGTCCTACAGCAAAGTCCACCAATGCTTTTACATAGACAGACCTCTTTAACTGGGAAATCAGAGTTTGAACTGATATGCCAATTGCTATGGTAGATCAGAAGCCTCTGTCACTCCAGCTCTATTTACCTCCCGGTGCCACCTCCTCCTGCTACTTGTCTTACAGTCTCTTTTTTGAGTGACTTCAGGCAAAGGAGTGATCAGTCAAACAGGAGGAGGCAGAGCTGGGCGGGAAATAGAGCTGTAGTGACAGAGGCTTCAGATCTACCACACAGATATCAATTCAAACGCTAATTTCTCAGTAGTGGAGAAATGGATGAGACATGTAAAAATATGACTAGATTTGTCTCTAAAAGTGCTACATGTGCATATAAATAGTTTGAAGTATGAAATCCTGCTGAAAGATTCCCATTAAAGAAGCACTCCCACAAACATTTGTATTGCCTAAACCTATGTAAATGTATATGTAGTGTAGAGAAAATGCTGTAATATACTTACCGATCGCCACCTTACTCAGTTTTCAGCGCTGCTCTGCTCCTCTTCTGTGTCACACAACGGCTATTCAAGCTCACACTGGGCTCTATGTTCTAACACTTCCTAGATTTACACTGTTAAGCTGCAGTCAGACGGCCGTAGATTTTCTCATTCAACAGAACCGGGCCAATTATTCTAATAACACTTAGCTTAAACTTTGTCACGGTTTGAGGTGAGTGTCATCTTAGTCTGATCCAATTCTCACATAAGAGAATCGCAGCGCAGGTGCAGAGAAGACAGAGAACTTCATTTCTCTCTCTTCTCCATTGTCTGAGTTCACGTACTATATGTCGGACAGCACTATGATGACACCCGAGTGCAGACAGATGTTCCACACACACCAATAGAATTGTATGGGTGCGCATGGTCCAATTGGATACACCCTTAGCATGCTGCCATTAATTTCTCATGCCAAATCGGCATAAGAAAAAAGCGCTAGTCGGCACTGTCCCATAGTATCACATTGCGTCGACTGCTAACTGATAAAACATCAGACAGCACGTGACCGCGTTATATACGCTCATGTAAACCAGCCCTAAAAGTGACTTCAATCTCACACATTGAACCCAGTGTATTCCGGCAAGGTAGAATAACTATCGCGTAAACCAAAAGAGTAGTGAAACGGTGCAGGAAATTGGAGAAGATGGCAATCAGTAAGGTTATTACCAAACTGACACAACATATACATTTACACAGGTTTAGGTAGTAAAAATATTCATAATATACATATTCGTAGTAGACAAATGATTGGAACCCAATATTCAAGTGCGATAGGCATATTAAATATCTTTGACATGCATCCTTGTTCCTCCTTTGTGCCACTTTTTCTTCTTTCTCCCCTGCCCCATAAATAGGGCCAATAGGGCTAGTAGTGTGAACTGTCAACGAGCAGGAGCGCCATTGCGCAGGATCTAGGATGCCAACCTCCACTGAGAGGTAGGATAACTAAAGGAAACCATAGGGATAGGCACCTCCCTAGGTAATTTCCTAAGTGCCCTTTGATAATTTGGTGGTGGTATGTGTGTAAATCACATTTTTTAATAATTTTAATATTAAAAGTTATATTTTAGCATTTCTTATAGTATACAACCTTAACATAATAATAATAAAAAAGATTTGTCAGCAATTGTGACTTTTTTGTTCTTTAACCTGCAGTAGAAAAAAATTGATCTATTAATAGTTTTGGAAGTTTAAATCCATAACAGTACAAACTATTTTTGAAGTTTTTAATGTAGGAGAACACAGATTTGAAAGATGTAATTCTGACTTTCTGCAACTGATACTAGAGGAAGTTTAGGAGTCTCCAGGATATTAAGTGATTTTTGTGCTTCAGACGTGTTGGACTTTTTGCAGGGTTTTTTGCGTGATTGCAGACAGTGTCTTTCCTTTCCTGTACTGTCTAGTCAGTGTGGGCCCCATCATTTGCTCAGTCTATTTTCCTTCCTGCGTTTGTGTTTTCATCTTGTCTCACCGACAATATATGTTTGGGGGCTATCTATTCCTTTGGGGTCTGATATGGGGCAGTTTAGATTTCCCCTTTCTTGCTTTAGGCTTAGGCTAGTTTCACACTTGCTTTTTTTGCAGCGCGTTTTTCCCGCAAAAAAACGCATTGAAAAAACGCATACAAAAGCATACAACTGCTGCGTTTTTTTCAAGCATTTTTATGAGCATGCATGAAAAAAACGCAGCGTTTTTATGCGTTTGTATGCGTTTTTAGTGCGTTTTTACCGCGTTTGCGTTTTTTTCCAACATTTTTAGGTGGCCCCTCACACTACCCAAACCATGACTTTACTAACCCTAACCCTGACCCTAACCCTAACCCTAACCCTGACCCTAACCCTAACCCTGACCCTAACCCTTAACCAAATCATACTTAACCCTAACCCAAACCCTAAACCCTAACTAACCCTAACCCTAACCCTAACCCTGACCCTAACCCTAACCCTAACCCTGACCCTAACCCTAACCCTAACACTAACCCTAACCCTGACCCTAACCCTAACCCTAACCCTGACCCTAACCCTTAACAAAACCATACTTAACCCTAACCCTGACCCTAACCCTAACCCTAACCCTTAACAAAACCATACTTAACCCTAACCCTGACCCTAACCCTAACCCTGACCCTAACCCTAACCCTAACCCTGACCCTAACCCTAACCCTAACCCTAACCCTGACCCTAACCCTTAACCAAACCATACTTAACCCTAATCCTGACCCTAACCCTGACCCTAATCCTTAACAAAACCATACTTAACCCTAACCCTGACCCTAACCCTAACCCTGACCCTAACCCTAACCCTAACCCTGACCCTAACCCTAACCCTAACCCTGACCCTAACCCTTAACAAAACCATACTTAACCCTAATCCTGACCCTAACCCTGACCCTAACCCTTAACCAAACCATACTTAACCCTAACCCTGACCCAAACCCCAACCCTAACCCTGACCCTGACCCTAACCCTAACCCTAAACCCCCTTAACTAACCCTAACTCTAACCCAAACCCCTAAATTCCATGGTTAAAAAAAAAAACGCATATGCAAAAAAACGCATACATGAGCATGCCAGTGCGCACATATGCACATCCATAGGCTATAATGGCCATTTTTAGCGCAAAACGTGCGCATATGTGCGCATGCGCTTTTTTGCAGGGCCAAAAAATGCAACATGCTGCGTCTGGAAAATACAAACGCACACCCCAAAAAAACGCAGCGCATGAAAATCACATACATGCGCTTACAAGCGCGCAGGTATGCGCACCCATGTTAAATATAGGGGAAAAAACGCATGCGCACATGTGCGTTTTTTTCCAGCGCTAAAAAACGCAAATGTGAAACCAGCCTTAGTTAGCTCTCCGGCTGTGCCAAGGCGTCTAGGATCATCGTAGGTACGCTCCACTGCTACTGCTAGTTGTGTGGATAGGATCAGGGGCCTGCAATCCGCTTAGTTACCAACCTCTCTGGTTTTCTGTGGCTTAGCCTGAGCCTGCTCTCCTCCTCGGTGACCCATTTATAACAGAATCACCAGCCTAACTGTAGACTCTAGGGTACTCTAAAGAAGGTAAGAATTAAAAAAAAAAGTGTCAGAATTTTTTTTTATATATTTTTTCCTCTTTTTTTTCTGGGGCTGCAGGAGGAGATTTTTTTTTCTTTCTCTAAATGGAGACTAAGTAATTGTCTGATCGTGTTGAGCAGCTCGCTGCTGAAGTGCAGGGAATTTCTGCCTATCTCGCTCATTCATCTGCTGTTGAGCCAAAAATCCCTACTCCTGATGTGTTTTCTGGGGATTCGTTTAAATTTTTGAATTTTAAGAATAATTGTAAACTATTTTTTGCTTTTAAACCTAACTCATCGGGGAGCTCTGTGCAGCAGGTTAAAATTGTTATGTCCCTGCTGCGCGGCGATCCCCAGGATTGGGCCTTTTCGTTGACACCCGGAGATCCTATTCTGGCTAATATGGATGCGTTTTTTCAAGCCTTGGGGTTGTTGTATGATGAACCTAATGCTATTGATCAAGCTGAGAAAACCTTATTGGCATTGAACCAGGGTCAGGATTCTGCAGAGTTATATTGTCAAAAATTCCAAAAGTGGGCGGTCCTTACTAAATGGAATGACGATGCCCTAGCAGCTCTTTCGGAAGGGCTTGGCAGAACCCATAAAAGATGTTATGGTGGGATTTCCTGTTCCCTCTGGTCTAGACGACTCTATGTCATTGGCCATTCACATTGATCGGCATTTACGTGAACGTAAAACTACACGAGAGGCGTTGCCACCTTTCGAACAAATGTCTGAACCCATGCAATGTGAAAGGGTTTTGTCTAGGGCGCAACATCAGGAGTTTAGAAGGCGTAATAAGCTGGGTTTTTTTTGTGGGGACGCCTCTCATACTATTTCTGTCTGCCCTAAACGAGAAAAGCGTTTTGCTCACACATCTGCAGTGGGCAGTGTACAGCCTAAGTTCCTTTTGGCAGTTACCTTGATCTGCTCCTTGTCTACATTTTCCGCTAATCCTTTTGTAGATTCAGGAGCAGCTTTGAATCTGATGGATTTGGACTTTGCTAAACGTTATGGTTTTCTCATGATACCCTTGCGGACTCCTATCCCTTTGAGAGGTATTGATGCTACTCCTTTGGCGGAGAATAATCCCCAGTTTTGGACCCAGGTGATAATGTGGGTCACCCCGAACCACCAAGAAAATTGTAAATTTTTGGTGTTGCACAATTTGCATGATACTATTGTTCTGGGTTTTCCATGGTTGCAAACCCATAATCCCGTTTTGGATTGGAAATCTGTGTCTGTGGTGAGTTGGGGATGTCATTGTGTTCTTAGTGACACTCCTGTTTTCTCCACCTCTCCCCAGTCTCATGATATTCCTGACTATTTGGCTGATTTTTCTGATGTATTTAGTGAGAGTAAGTCTGCATCTTTGCCTCCTCATAGGAGTTATGACTGCAATTGAGTTAATGCCCAGGTGTAAATTTCCCAAGGGTCGGCGTTCCAACTTATCGGTACCCGAACATGATGCTATGCGATCAAGGAGTCGTTGGGGAAGGGTCATACTAGACCATCCTCTTCACCTTTAGGTGCTGGGTTTTTTTTGTGGCCAAGAAAGATGGTTCATTAAGGCCATATATTGACTATCGTTCTCTTAACAAAATCTCTGTTAAATATCAGTACCCGTTACCCCTGATTATGATTTATTTTCCAGAGTTAAAAGTGCCTGTTGGTTTACCATGCTTGACCTCAGGGGGGCATATAATCATATTCGCATCAAGCATGGGGATGAATGGAAGATGGCGTTTAATACTTCAGAGGGACATTTTGAGTACCTGGTGATGCCTTTTGGGGTCACTAATGCCCCTTCTGTCGTCCAATCTTTTATGAACGATATTTTGCGGGACTTTGTGGATACGTTTTTGATCATTTATCTAGATGATATTTTGATCTTTTCCAGTGATTGGGATTCTCATGTGGAACATGTCCGGACTGTGTTCCGGATTTTGAGGGAAAATTTTCTGTATGTCAAGGGATCGAAGTGCTTCTTTGGTGTACAGAGGATTTCATTTTTGGGATTCATTTTGTCCCCGCCTGCTATTGAAATGGACCGGCCAAGATACAGGCCATTTATGATTGGGTTCAGCCCACTTCTATGAATGCTCTCCAGAAGTTTTGGGGTTTTGCTAATTTTTACCGTAAATTTATAAGTAATTTTTCTGGTATTGTTAAACCACTGACTGATTTGACCAAAAAGGGCGCTTGTCATGCCCCACGACTTGGGAAATCATTTAATATTTGCATTGTTTGTGTTGCATCTCTGTTGCTAGGCAGAAGTTTGCCTTTCCCTGTATTTTGTTCCAACTCTCTCCCTGTAGTCCTGTGATGTATGTTTGTTCCCTCCTTTATTCTCCATTTTGTGATCGTCCCTCCATCTGTATGCTTCCTGTTACATGTCCTCTGAAGAATATTCCTTTTTACCTGCTGCTTTCATCATAATACAAGAATTTCAGTTAAAGCATCCCTCTTTTCCTGGAGTCTTCTTACATGTGATCGTGGCTGAGTTAAGCTGTCTGATTAATCGGTATGAACGTGAGTACAGGTCGATACGGAAGGGGCCCAGAAAGAGAGGTCTATCCAGGTACCATACGTTCTACATATCCATGAGTCAGAACAGTAAAAAGGAATAACCTGCCTTCAGAGACAGTAACTCAAGGTCTGTGCTAAATCTCAGTGGAAAAGGACATTTCCCAGATAGACTGTAACCCATTTCCAGCCAGACCCCAGTGTGCATAGAAGCCACACACTGCAGCTGAACAGAGAGGAATATAACTCCCATCATTACACAGGACCCTGCAGCTGCTCCAGCATTAGATACAAAGTATCAACTCTGTGCAGAGTCTCTGTGTATTTCCTGTTGCTGAACAGTGGGAAGTATAACCCCCATCATCAACTCTTCCTGCCTGAAATCTAATCATGTCTGAAGCAAGGAATACAATGTCCCTACCAGACTTACAAGCACAGGAAAGAGACCCAGACCCCCATCCACCATCTAGCGAAAGGGGAAAACGTACAGTCAAACCCACATGGAAAGTCATGGAGAATTTAGAGACTGCAAAATGTGAATTATATAGTGATGTGTCTTCAGTATGGAAGAAAGTGCTGAGTCACATAGACACTGTATCAAGGCCTGCTTCTCATGAGTTACCACCAGAGGGAGTCCTAATACAATTATGCACAGCATACCAAATGTATATGGAGAAGAGTGACCAATATTATTATTCTCCTGAAGAAACTGAATCTCCCAGAGACTTTAAACGAATTGCAAGGTTTCCAGCAGCTTAATTCTGAAAGAGACTGCTCTGTACGTGACATTAAAGCCAAGATAGAGGCTAGAATCGCACGAACACCAGATGCATCAACTCGCTCATCCAAATCGTGTTCATCTAGGTCAAGTTCATCAAAATATTCTACTCTTACTGAGCAGCTTATAAGAGCACATGCTAAGGCGGAAACTAGTAAGGTACAAGCTGCCTTTGCACAAAAGAGAGCAGAAATGGACGCAGCTGCTGCACAAAATAGAGCAGAAATGGATGCAGAAGCGGCACGCGTGAAAGCGGAAATGGAAGCTCTAGAGAAGGAATGTGAGCATGCAACAGCCATGGCAGAATTAAAGGTACTCGAGCAGGCTATCAGTGGGAGTCAAAGAGACAGCGTCAGTTTGTGTGAAATGGAGGCAGAAGACCCTATTGAACGCACAAGAGACTACGTGCTAAGCCAAGATGGCGAACCGCAGGTCATCACTAACACTCTTGATGGTGTTGACGCTTCTCTAGAGCACCAGGATGCCGATCCACTTACAGAATCCTGCATTCAAGGTCATTATACCCTCGACAACCACACAGTGCCACCTCCGCAGGTAGCAGAAACTATACCCACCAAACCAGTTGCTGGACTAAATACATATGCCACTCCATACTTCCCCATGTTTCAAGGCCAAGACGTCTCCACCCCTATGTACAACACCGCTCAGCCTACAATTGTGCATCCTAAGTCAGAAAGAACAGACATGTCAGACTTCGCAAGGTACATGATTCGCCGTGAACTTACTAAAACCGGTCTCACAAGGTTCGACGACCAACCTGAAAATTACAGAGGTTGGAAAAGTGCCTTTAGAACCGTAACTGGTGACCTCGGCATCACTGCTGCGGAAGAGCTGGACCTGCTGATCAGATGGTTAGGACCACAATCCACAGAGCGTGTCAAGAGACTCAGGTCTGTACATATCAGTAATCCAACGGCTGGTCTCATGGCTGCATGGGAAAGACTAGAGAGAAACTTTGGCAGTCCAGAAGCCATAGAGGATGCACTGTTCAAGCGACTACAGAATTTTCCAAAGATATCAAGCAAGGACAGTTCAAAGTTCCTAGAGCTCAGTGACCTGCTGTTAGAGCTCCAGCTGGCCAAGGCAGACACCCACCTACCTGGCCTTAGCTACCTGGACACTGCTCGTGGAGTAAACCCCATTATCTCCAAGCTACCATACAATGTACAAGAGAAGTGGACTGCAATAGGGTCAAAATACAAGAAAGACCATCAATCAATCAAATCAATCAAATCAAATCAAATTTATTATCGCCAAGTACATATTACACATATACAAGGAATTCTTTGTGGCAAAGAGGCAACATAATATATAACAACAGATACAACAAGTAACATCTAACAAGACAGATACAGTATATAGTCTACACATGACGATTTAATTGTTGAACAGAGAGTGGATAGAAGCTGTTCAAATGGCGGTTGGTACTGCATTTGGGGACTCTGAAGCGACGTCCTGAAGGGAGTAGTTGGAATGAGGAGTGTCCCGGGTGAGAGGGATCGGATGAAATTTCCAATGCGTGGGATCGAATACTCTTATCATAAAGATCCTGGATTTTAGGCAGGGGGGAGCCTATAATTCTCTCTGCTGTTCTGAAAGTCCTTTGTGAGCGGAGTTTGTCATGCGCAGTGGCTCCCCCATACCAGACTATCAGAGAGGAACAAATCACAGATCTGATGACAGCATTAAAGAATAAGATCAGCAGATTCTTAGACAAACCATATCTTTTCAGCTGACGCAGGAAGAACATCCTCTGTTGTGCTTTTCTTATAACAGCATCCACGTTTTTCCCCCATTTAAGATCATGAGAGATGATAACACCAAGGAATTTGGTCTCTGTGACCCTAAGAACCACTTCGTCATGGATGTAGATTGGAAGTATCTCATGTTGATCTTTCCTAAAATCCACAACCATCTCAGCAGTTTTTTTAGTGTTGAGTACAAGATTATTGGCTTTACACCAGTCACATATTCTTTCCACCTCACTCCGATACAAGTCTTCAGCATTTCCCCTGATGAGACCAATCAGTGTCATATCATCGGCAAATTTCAAGATTTTTACTGAGTCTGCTGAAGAGATGCAATCATTCGTATAGAGAGAAAACAGTAACGGGGACAAAACACACCCCTGAGGTGCCCCGATGTTTGTGACCAAGGTGTCCGAAGTGAATGGTCCAACTTTTACACTCTGTATCCTGGCTGTCAGGAAGTTATAAATCCACAAGCATAAGTTGAGAGGGACTCCAAGAGCTACCATTTTCTTATGAAGTAAATTCGGATCAATGGTATTGAACGCTGAGCTAAAGTCCATGAAAAGAATCCGGACATATGAGTGCCGCTCATCTGTATGATCCAAAATGTACTTCAGTGCCAGATTGACAGTGTCGTTTGCCGAACGATTCTCCTTATAGGCAAACTGAAGCGGGTCCCATAGCTTCTGCGTGAATTTTATCAGGTGGGACATCATAATTCTTTCGAAGACTTTCATAGCTACAGATGTGAGTGCTACTGGTCTATAGTCGTTCAACTCAGAGGATCCCACTTTCTTGGGGACAGGGATAATTGTGGAATTTTTCCAACACTGAGGTACAACGCACTCTTTCAGTGACACATTGTATATATTTGTCAGTATAGGGGCAAGCTGGGTAGCACATACTTTCAGACACATTGGAGATACACCATCAGGGCCAGGTGCCTTTTTGACCTTAAGTCCCTTCAGGATGCGTATCACCTCTGCCTCGGAGATCACTACTTGGGTGTTGCACAATGAATGATCTTTATATGAACAGACTGAGGAGCTTAGAGATGAATAGCCACTGTGTGTAGAGCTTGTCTCAAATCTGCAGTAGAATTCATTTAACTCTGCTGCCAGACTTCTGCTGGGGTTCACTATAGTGGGGTGGCTTTTATAATTGGTGACCTCTCTTAATCCTCTCCATGCAGATCTAGTATCTTTTGATGAGAACCTTTCCTCCAGAATCTTTGCATACTCGTGTTTGGCTAACTTGATCTCTTTAGATAGCGAGTTCCTAAGTTTCTTGAATTCAGTAATATCGCCTGCTTTATAAGCCTCCTCTTTTCTCTTACGGATCAACCTGACTTTATTTGTAAACCACGACTTGTTGTTTCCCCGAAAGTGGACAGATTTGGATGGAATAAACGTGTCTTCACAAAAACGGATATATGAGGACACTGCATCAACCCATTCATCCAGACCCGAGCATGTTTCCTGGAATACCTCCCAGTCCGTGCATTCAAAGCATGCTTGCAGTTGCAATTTTGCCTCCTCAGACCATGTCTTCTTTGTATAAACTGTAGGTTTATATCAAGTGTCATTTCCTCCGTTCTCCTACTTCTGTGAGTTTATAAAAGACATTGCAGAATGTAAGAACGACCCAAGCTTTTCCTACGGAGAATCCAGTGGCCCAGCTTCACCTCCCTCTAAATATGTGAGCACACGCTCGAATGACAGAAACCGCAGGGGTCCAGTGTCAGTGAAGAAGACGGATATTCTTCCCTTACCAACATCAGCCCCAGGCAAGAGCAACAAGGGTGAAAAGATAGAGAACCCAAATCGTGAGTGTCCCATCCACAAGAAGCCACATCCCTTAAAAAAGTGCATCGGCTTCAGGAAGAAACCGTTCCAAGAACGCAAGGAACTTCTAAAGAAGTTCGGGGTATGCTACAGATGTTGTGCTTCTACTGAACACCTTGCTAAAGACTGTAAAACTACAATTAAGTGTATGGAGTGTGACAGTGAGGATCACGTACAAGCACTCCACCCATACCGTCCTGACTCTACACGTACTCCTTCCCCCACCACGAGCCATGGCGGGGAGGACGCAGCTCAAACTGCAAGTCATACCACAATATCTTCTTCATGCACAGAAGTCTGCGGAGAAGGTCTCTGGGACAAGTCCTGTGCGAAGATTTGCCTGGTGAACGTATATCCCAACGGTCACCCAGAGAAAGCCGTGAAGGTGTACGTTCTCTTGGATGATCAGAGCAACCGATCACTTGCAAGGTCAGAACTCTTTGATATGTTTAACTTAAAGGGAAATGCTTACCCTTACACCTTAGGTACCTGCAGCGGTGTTACAGAGGTCTCTGGGAGAAGGGCCAGTGGTCTTATAGCGACATCCCTCGACAACACCGTGGAGATACCCTTACCCACACTTGTCGAGTGCAACCAGATTCCATCCAATCGAGAAGAGATCCCAACGCCAGAGGCTGCTCTTCATCACCCACATCTCAAGGGGATAGCAAACAAGATACCAGCCCTCAACAACAGCGCAGATATCCTGATTCTGCTGGGCAGAGACATTCTCCGGCTGCACAAGGTACATCAGCAAATTAACGGACCACACGACGCACCATTTGCCCAACGCTTTGATCTAGGCTGGGTAATTATAGGCGATGTTTGCCTACACAAGATGAAGAGACCAAATAACATCTCCTCTTACAAAACACACATCTTGCCAAATGGTCGCAGCACTCATTTTCAGCCATGCCCACATCATTACTGGGTGAAAGAGAAAGTGAGCAACACCAAGAGGCAACAGGAATCCTTCAACAACATGAACATGCTCCAGCCCTGGGACGAAAACCTCGGGTCAACAGTGTTCGATTCCACAAGTGAAGACAACAAGTTAGCACCCACAAGGGAGGATAAAGAATTCATAAAGGTTATGGACAAAGAATTTGTTCAAGATGACTCCAACAGTTGGGTAGCTCCTTTACCCTTTCGTTTACCAAGAGCGAGGTTGCCAAACAACTTGCAGCAAGCAACTGCAAGGTTCTCATCCTTAAAACGTACCCTAAAGAGGAAACCAGAGATGGAGAAGCATTTCATTGACTTTATGCAGAACATCTTTGACAAAGATCATGCTGAACCTGCGCCACCACTGAAGGAAGGAGAAGAATGTTGGTACCTTCCATCCTTTGGCATCTATCACCCTCGCAAGCCTAACCAGATCAGAGTGGTGTTTGACTCCAGTGCTCAGTATGAAGGCCTCTCTCTCAACAACCTGCTTTTAACTGGACCCAACCTGAACAACAGCCTCCTTGGAGTATTGATCCGCTTCAGACAAGAACCTGTTGCTATAATGGCCGACATCCAGCAGATGTTTCATTGCTTCATCATGAAGGAAGACAGCAGAAACTATCTTAGGTTCCTATGGCACAAAGACAACAATGTCAACAATCAAGTCATAGACTACCGGATGAAGGTCCATGTCTTCAGCAACAGTCCTTCACCAGCTGTGGCGATCTACGGACTGAGACGGACAGCCCAGGAAGGTGAGAGAGAATACGGATCCGATGCTCGTCAATTCGTAGAGAAGAGCTTCTACGTAGACGACGGGCTCAAGTCCTTGCCCACAAGTGAAGAGGCAATTGACCTACTCTCCAGGACACAGGAAATGCTATCCACATCAAACCTCAGACTCCACAAGATCATCTCTAACAGTCAAGAAGTAATGAACGCGTTTCCATCTGAGGACCATGCCACGAACCTAAAGGACCTCAACCTAGGTTCTGATGTTCCTCCCACACAGCGCAGCTTTGGTCTACTGTGGGATATCAAACAGGACACCTTCACCTTCCAAGTGTCGCCCTGTGACAAACCCTTTACCAAACGAGGAGTCCTATCTGTCATAAACAGCATCTACGATCCTCTCGGGTTTGTAGCATCCATCACTATTCAAGGCAAGATACTGTTAAGACAGCTCACTGCCGAGAACACTGATTGGGACACCCCGCTTCTGACTCAGAAACAGCAAAGGTGGGGGACATGGAAGAAGTCCTTGAAGTTCTTAGAGCAACTCCAAGTCCCACGTTGTTATTCTCCAAGATCATCTTTGGCTGCAACCAGAAGAGAAGTCCATATTTTCTGTGATGCATCTACAGAAGCCATAGCCGCAGTAGCTTATCTGAAGACCTTAGAAGCTGATAAGGTGCATTGTGGTTTCATCCTGGGTAAGGCCAAATTAACTCCGAAGCCTGCACACTCTGTACCCAGACTCGAACTTTGTGCTGCAGTACTGGCAGTAGAAATTGCTGAAGTTGTAAGAGACGAAATGGACATTGCAATTGATTCCTTTACCTTCTACACAAACAGCAGAGTGGTACTCGGGTACATACACAACCGTCACAAATGGCAGACACCCAGTCCCAATCTCCAAGAAGGAGACCTTGTTCTCTTAAAAGACAAAGAGGCTCATCGTAACGACTGGCCAATGGGTCTTATCACCAAGGTCATGTCCAGCGAGGACGGAAAGACTCGTAAGACAGAAGTTAAGGTGACAAAAGGGGGCTCTACCCGAACCTTCCTCCGTCCGGTCACCGATCTCGTGCTGCTACTGCCAAAGGAGGACGTCACATGAACTGAACATTGCTCCTGGACGTTGCTCACGGCGGGGAGCATTCCTCCTCATTCCCCAGTTTTTTATTGAACATTGACATTTTCCATTGGATTGCTGGGTTGGTGGAAGAGTTGGCATGTTTCTGGCTTCCCCAATCCAAAGATGGGTTTATAGTCCTGGACTTATCTCCCGGTGTGATCTACGGGTCAACAACAACGAGTTGGACTTTAAAAATGCTTGATGTTTATTATTGCATACATGTTTTTTTTTCTCTTTCTCTTGTTTTTCAGGTTCGAACGACTTCGAAGAATTACGGACATCGTGAAATCCAAGGATTTCAGACGGGGAGTGTCATGTCCCACGACTTGGGAAATCATTTAATATTTGCATTGTTTGTGTTGCATCTCTGTTGCTAGGCAGAAGTTTGCCTTTCCCTATATTTTGTTCCAACTCTCTCCCTGTAGTCCTGTGATGTATGTTTGTTCCCTCCTTTATTCTCCATTTTGTGATCGTCCCTCCATCTGTATGCTTCCTGTTACATGTCCTCTGAAGAATATTCCTTTTTACCTGCTGCTTTCATCATAATACAAGAATTTCAGTTAAAGCATCCCTCTTTTCCTGGAGTCTTCTTACATGAGATCGTGGCTGAGTTAAGCTGTCTGATTAATCGGTATGAACGTGAGTACAGGTCGATACGGAAGGGGCCCAGAAAGAGAGGTCTATCCAGGTACCATACGTTTTACACATCCATGAGTCAGAACAGCGCTGATGTGGCGAATTGGTCTCCAGATGCAGTCTCGGCATTTCAGGAGCTTAAGCAGAGATTCACTTCTGCTCCGGTTCTACGGCAACCTGATGTCTCACTCCCATTTAAGGTGGAGGTAGATGCTTCTGAGATTGGAGCAGGAGCCGTTTTGTCCCAAAACGATCCAGTGACTTCTAAGATGAATCCCTGTTCCTTCTTTTTTCAAAAATTCTCCCCATCTGAATGTAGCTATGACGTGGGAAATCGGGAATTGTTGGCCATGAAATGGGCTTTTGGAGAGTGGAGACATTGGTTGGAGGGAGCTAGACATCAAGTTGTGGTCCTCACCGACCACAATAATTTGATTTATCTTGAATCAGCCAAACGCTTGAATCCTAGACAGGCTATGTGGGCCTTGTTTTTTACGCGTTTTGATTTTGTGGTCTCCTTTCTTCCAGGCACTAAGAATGTTAAGGCAGACGCCCTTTCTAGGAGTTTCTTTGCTGATTCTCCTATTGTGACCAAGCCTATTACCATCCTAGGTGAGGGGGTAGTTCTTTCTGCCATCTCGCCTGATTTGAGACATGCTCTGGAAGAATTCCAGGAGGACAAACCTGAACGTTGCCCTATGGGAAAATTGTATGTCCCTGACCAGTGGAGGAAAAGAGTAATGTCTGAAATTCATTGCTCCGCATTGGCTGGTCATCCAGGTATTTTTGTTACCAGAGATTTGGTGAGTTGGTCTTTTTGGTGGCCTGCCTTATCTCGTGATGTCAGGAATTTTGTGCAGTCCTGTGGGACTTGTTCTCAGTCCAAGCCCTGTTCTCATTCTAGTGGGTTGTTGATGCCCCTGCCGGTGCTCAAGAGGCCATGGACCCATATCTCAATGGATTTTATTTCCGATCTTCCTGTCTCTCAGAGAATGACTGTTATCTAGGTGATTTGTGATAGATTTTCTAAAATGGTCCATCTTGTACCACTCCCAAAGTTGCCATCTTCTTCTGAGTTGGTGCCATTGTTTTTACAACAGGTGGTTCGGTTGCACGGGATTCCTGAGAATATTGTGTCGGACAGAGGAGTCCAGTTTTTTCCAGATTTTGGAGTGCTTTTTGTTCCAAACTGGGAATTCAGTTATCTTTCTCCTCTGCATTTCATCCTCAGACCAATGGGCAGACTGAGAGAACAAACCAGACTTTGGAGTCCTATTTGAGATGTTTCATATCTGCTGATCAGGATGACTTGGTCTCATTTTTGCCCTTGGCCGAATTTGCTCTAAACAATAGAGCTAGTTCTGCCACTTTGATGTCGCCCTTTTTCTGTAACTTTGGGTTTCATCCTCGATTTTCTTCAGGGCAAGTGGAATCTTTGGCCTGCCCAAGTGAGGACTCTGTGGTGGAAAGAATGCAGCAGATTTGGGACCAAGTGGTGGATAAGTTGTCCCACTCTCAGGAAAAAGCCCAACGGTTTTCCAACCGGCATAGGACCATTGGTCCCCGGTTTAAAGTGGGTGATATGGTTTGGTTGTCTTCAAAGAATATTCCTATGAAGGTTGCGTCTCCAAAATTAAAGCCAAGATTCATTGGACCTTATAAGATTTTGGAGATCCTTAATCCCGTTTCTTTCCGATTGGCTCTTCCAGTTACGTTTAAGATCCATACCGTGTTTCATAAATCTTTGTTGAAGAGGTTTGTGGAGCCAGTAGTTCCTATGGCAGTGCCTCCTGTATTGTTAAAGGCAATTTGGAGTATGAGGTAGACAAAATATTGGATCCTCGTTTGGCTAGACGGAGACTCCAGTACTTGGTCAAATGGAAGGGTTATGGTCAGGAGGCTAATTCTTGGGTCTCTGCTTCTGACATGCCGAAAGATTGGTTCATGCTTTTCACCGGGCTTATCCTGATCGGCCTGGTGGCGTGGATGAGGGTTCGTTGACCCCTCCTCAGGGGGGTACTGTTGTGAATTCGCTTTCTGGCCTCCCTCTGGTTATTACTGAAGGTAGTGGAGCTGGTCAGATTGACAGAGGGGTTGTGAGTTCTCTTTCTGTGCTCCCTCTGGTGGTTACTGGAGGTCATGGAGCTGATCTGATTGACAGAGGCTTGCCACCTGATAATGGGGATGACGATTGGAGATCTGGGGTTTCAGATTGGGATTTAAGACAGCTGACTCCCTCTATCTCTGCTGGTGATTTTCTTCCTGTGGCTCCTGAGGTCTGATGTCTCCAGCTCTTTCCCTGCATGTTCAGCTAAGTGGTTCATTTGCTATTCTGTTTGCATTTGATCTGTTTTTTTCTATCTCTGCTTTGTGCAGGTCAGCCAGCTCCAGCTGGGGCTGTGCTGAATCACCGCCCATATGTTACTGCTTGTGCCAGTTTGGTTTGTCCCCTGTTAGATTGGTCTCTTTTTGCTCTGCTTTCAGAATATGCCAGAGTGCTGATATAGTGGGGGCAAAGTCGTGCGACTTCAGTGATTTTTGTGCTTTAGACGTGTTGGACTTTTTGCAGGGTTTTTTGCGTGATTGCAGACAGTGTCTTTCCTTTCCTGTCCTGTCTAGTCAGTGTGGGCCCCATCATTTGCTCAGTCTATTTTTCTGCCTGCGTTTGTGTTTTCAACTTGTCTCACCGACAATATATGTTTGGGGGCTATCTATTCCTTTGGGGTCTGCTCTGGGGCAGTTTAGATTTCCCCTTTCTTGCTTTAGGCTTAGTTAGCTCTCCGGCTGTGCCGAGGCATCTAGGATCATCGTAGGTACGCTCCACGGCTACTGCTAGTTGTGTGGATAGGATCAGGGGTCTGCAATCCGCTTAGTTATCAACCTCTATGATTTTCTGTGGCTTAGCCTGGGCCTGCTCTCCTCCTCGGTGACACATTCATAACACTCTTTTGTTTCATTGCAGTCATTTGGTAAAATCAAAAAAATATTTTTTTTCCCATTAATGTACACTCTGCACCCCATCTTGACTGAAAAAGCAGAAATGCAGAAATTTTTGCAAATTTATTAAAAAAGAAAAACTGAAATATCACATGGTCATAAGTATTTAGACCCTTTGCTCAGACACTCACATTTAAGTCACATGTTGTCCATTTCCTTATAATCCTCCTTGAGATTGCTCTATTCCTTCATTGGAGTCCAGCTGTGTTTAATTAAACTGATAGGACTTGATTTGTAAATGCACACACCTGTCTATATAAGACCTCACAGCTTACAGTGCATGTTAGACCAAATGAGAATCATGTGGTCAAAGTAACTGGCAAAGGAGCTCAGAGACAGGATTGTGGCAAGGCACACATCTGGCTAAGGTTACAAAAGAATTTCTACAGTACTCAAGGTTCCTAAGAGCACAGTGGCCTCCATAATCCTTAAATGGAAGAAGTTTGGGACCACCAGAAGTCTTCATAGACCTGGCCATTCAGCCAAACTGAGCAATCGTGGGAGAAGAGCCTTGGTGAGAGAGGTAAAGAAGAACCCCAAAATCACTGTGGCTGAGCTCCAGAGATGCAGTAGGGAGATGGGAGAAAGTTCCACCTAGTCAACTATCACTGCAGCCCTCCACCAGTCGGGCCTTTGTGGCAGAGTGGCCCGAAGGGAGCCTTTCCTCAGTGCAAGACATATGAAAGCCTGCATAGAGTTTGCTAAAAAAAAACACATGAAGGACTCCCAGACTATGAGAAATAAGATTCTTTGGTCTGATGAGACGAAGATAGAACTTTTTAGTGATAATTCTAAGTGGTATGTGTGGAGAAAACCAGGCACTGATCATCACCTGCTCATTACAATCCCAACAGTGAAACATGGTGGTGGCAGCATCATGCTATGGGAGTGTTTTTCAGCTGCAGGGACAGGTTGAATGGTTGCCATTGAAGGAAACATGAATGCGGCCAAGTACAGAGATATCCTGGATGAAAACCTCTTCTAGGGTGCTCTGGACCTCAGACTTGGCCGAAAGTTCACCTTCCAACAAGACAATGACCCTAATAACACAGCTAAAATAACAAAGGAGTGGCTTTGGAACAACTCTGTGACCATTCTTGACTGGCCCAGCCAGAGCCCTTACCTAAACCCAATTGAGCATCTCTGGAGAGACCTGAAAATGGCTGTCCACCAATGTTCACCAACCAACCTGACAGAAATGGAGAGGATCTGCAAGGAAGAATGGCAGAGGATACCCAAATTCAGGTGTGAAAAACTTGTTGCACCATTCCCAATAAGGCTCATGGCTGTACAAGCTCAAAAGGGTGCTTATACTCATTACTGAGCAAAGGGTCTGAATACTTATGACCATGTGATTTTTCAGTTTTTATTTTTTAATTATTTTGCAAAAATTTCTACATTTGTTTTTTTCAGTTAAGATGGGGTGCAGAGTGTACATTAATGTGAAGAAAATGAACTTTTTTGAATTTTCCAAGTGGCTGCAATGAAACAAAGAGTGAAAAATTTAAAGGGGTCTGAAAACTTTATGTACCCACTGTATGAAGAAATTGAACAATGTAGAATTTTGGATCTAAAACTGACATTGTGTTTCAGTGCCAAAATAAGTCCTAATTTCTTCCCAAGATCTTAAGCTAAGTCATTCTAGCTGGCTATCATTAGTGTTATACAGTGAGCTTTCAATTGGTTTTCAAGGTGCACTAACCTATTAGGGAATTCTGACTTAAAGGGGTTGATAGAATAATAAAGTTGTCTATATGTGTGAAAAGTGAAAAAGACAAAGCTCACTAACATTATTAGATGAAGAAGTATGCCGCAATCTTGAGATATCTAGACTGGTCCCACGTCCAGGCTGCCTTACCTGCCAGAACAGGGACATTATTACTGGAAGAAGCCCATAATGTGGTGCATTATACCAGAATGGGGAACATATATTATGGGAAAGGGCAAGGATGGGGGGACATTATTACAGGAAAGGGGCACAGGATGGAGGACATTACAGCAAGAAGCAAGGTTTGGGGACATTGTTACAGGAAGGGGCCAGGATCGGGGACATTATTACAGGATAGAGAACATTGATACATGAGAGGGTGAACATGTATGCTTTCTCTGTATCTGGAACACTACAAGTGTCCATAAATCTGATAAACATGCATAGGGCACATCAGACTCTAGTTACACTGCTGCTTCCTTGTATCATGACATGACCAATGATGAATATGAAGAAGGATGATTCTTTTCAACAGCTAAGCCAGCTACGTTTTTCATCATGCCAGCCACATCATTCTATTGAAATGAGCCAGACAGAAGGCCCCCTTCATCCACATCACTGGTCACATGCCTTTAGGAGAGGAAGGACAGAACGTTCTCTCATTTGGCAAATCAGAGTCGGAAGTGGAGCTGCCGGACACAAAACCAAAGCTGATATCCCAATATTGGGACACTTTTTTTAATTCAAATATATTAGTCAGTTTAATTTTTTTTCACTTTTTTATATGGATAACAAATTTCACAGTGATGGGTCATATGTCCAAAAACCATGTGTCTTGCTAAGAATAGAGAATGGTTTCCAGAAGTGTCTGTTACTCTGGAGGACCTGGCCTCTCCTGCATTACACAAACAACTGATTGACTTGGATTAACTAATTTACCATTTGGTGGGACTACAGAGGGTCTTCAGAGAAATTAAATACTTGCCAGTTTCCCTTCAGATAACAGCTGATTGTTGGACACTTGATATCTCCTTTTTGTCAAAGAACCCTTCCAACAAGAAGGGATTGTCCAGAGCAGACAAGCCCTTTAAGTTCTGTATGATGCCAACTGTAAGCACTTAGCATAAACCTTACTTTTCATTTATATGCATATTTACTGTAAAGGTGCTGTCACACTTAGCGATGCACCAGCGATCCCGACCAGCGATATGACGCGGTCAGGATCGCTGGTACATCGCTAAGTGGTCGCTAGTGAGCTGCCACATAGGCAGATCTCACCAGCGACATCGCTGGGGACGGGGGTCGCTACTTACCTGTCACACTAGGCAATCCTGACGTCCTCCTGCTTGGCTCCACGCTCGTCGCTCATCTATCCACAGGAAGCGCCGCAGGAAGCTGACGACGAGAAACAGTCCTGGACGTTCTCGCGCGATCAGCGATAACCAGCGGGGGAGCCGGTCATAGGTAAGTATCACACACAGCGATATCGCTAGCAATATCGCTATAACGTCACAAGTTATAGCGATATTGCTAGCGATATCGCTAAGTGTACCTTAACAGACTTTATTAGTGAAACTGGCCCATTAGCTTGTCTGTCAAGTCTTAAAATGTACAGCATGGCAAATTGCACAGCAATCATAACAATATAAGAATGTTCCCAGCTATTTGTATATGAGATTCTGCTCAGTGTTTCCTTGATCTATCAAAAGAAGAAAGCCAAGAAGACATACACCAAAAGCAGGGATCACCATAGAAAAATTATCAATTTTATTGCATAGGATACACAAAAACACCAAACAGTGTTAAAAACATTTATATTGAGCAACGGTTATTTTGACATAACCTGTAAACCTGGGAGCATGTCATGCTCGCCATGTCTGTCATGTCCGCCGTGTCTGTTTTGCCTCATGACCCCTGGAGCGGTGTGTACGCGTATCTCATGTCTGCTATCCTGCATGTTCCCTAGAGCAGTGTGCACACTCACCTCATGACTGTTGAGCTGCGGGATGCCTGCGTTTCTGCTCTGCCTTCTGTGATCGCCTTGTCATGTCTAGAACCCCTGATCATGTGTCCTTCCTATGTTCCAGCAGAGGCTGGTTCTGCATTCATCTCTGCATGTCTGGAACTCTGATCATGTGACCTGCCTAGGTTTCAGCACTGGTTCTGCTATCATCTCTGCATGTCTGGAATTCTGATCATGTGACCTGCCTAGATTTCAGCACTGGTTCTGCAATCATCCCTGCATGTCTGGAATCCTGATCATGTGACTGCTCCCTGTGATCCTGGAGGATCTGAACTGGAAGTTCTTCTCTGGTCCTGACCCGGAGGTGCTATGCCCTATATCAGACCGCCCCTTCCTATGCTCAGGGCATGAGTATTGTGTTGCTTCCCTGCATGGCTGCTTGGTCTGCTGGGTTGCTCCCTCTATTCTGTGCCCTTGCACTTTGCTCTGTCATGCGTCTCTGCACACGCTCTGTGCTCGTATTCTGTCTCTTGACTCGTGTTGTCCTTCATGCTTTGTTTGTCCTCGCTATGCTTCCTTGTTATGATATGTTCTGTACCCTGTCCCTGACGTGTCTCTCTACATGTGCAGGCCTCCGCTCTGTACCCTGTCTCTGACGTGTCTCTCTACACGTGCAGGCCACCGCTCTGTACCCTGTCCCTGACGTGTCTCTCTACACGTGCAGGCCTCCGCTCTGTACCCTGTCCCTGACGTGTCTCTCTACACGTGCAGGCCTCCGCTCTGTATCCTGTCCCTGACGTGTCTCTCTAAACGTGCAGGCCTCCACTCTGTACCCTGTCCCTGACCTTGTCTCTCTACACGTGCAGGCCTCCGCTCTGTACCCTGTCCCTGACGTGTCTCTCTACACGTGCAGGCCTCCGTTCTGTACCCTGTCCCTGGCATGCCTCTCTACACATGCAGGCCTCCGCTCTGTACTCTATCTAGTCCCACGGCTCTCCCTTGGCCCGGCTCTGGGCTTCAGCCTACGCTCTGTTACTAGACCCTGTCCCTGGCGTGTCTCTCCACACGCGCAGGCCTCGTCTTGTACTTTGCCCCTGGCATGCCCTCTGCATGTGCAGGACTCTGCCTCTCATCCTATGCCCTGTCTCTGATGTTTCGTGCACCCTTGCACTTTTCGTACTAGGCTTTGCCGTGCTGTTTCGCACGCGTCTCTGTCCTGTACCTTTGCTTAGCCCTGCCTTGTGGCTCTGTGCCCTCATGCACGCGCCTGGTCGCCCTGTGCCTGCCTGTTGTGCCTCAGCCGTGCCGCCTCTAGTCGTGCTCGCCTGTGTGCCTCAGCCGTGCCCGCCGTCCAGTGCAATAGTGGTTACCGGCTGTGTGAGCCGCAGCTGTGCTGCCTCTAAGTCGTGCCCGCCTGCTTATGCAACCGTCGGTACCGCCTGCCAGTGCCCCAGTCGTGGTTTCCGTGCTCCCTTGCACGCACGCTGGTTTTCGCACTGTGCCTTTTCGTGTTACTCTTGCATAAAGTCTTTTGCTTACTTTGCTCTGCTCTGAACCCTGTCTTGCCTGCCGGATTCAGTAACCTGCCAACCGCTGCCAGAGGTCCGGACCTAGATGACTGCGGCCTGATGTCCAGAGCTGATTTCCGCAGTCTGATTCCTGGACCCTGTCGGTCGATGCCAGCACCCCGGATTCCGATGCCACCGTACCCTATCTTGGTCCCTGGTGTGTCCTCTGCACATGCAGGCCTCCGTCCTGTATCTCTCCCTGGCGTGTCTCTTCGCACGCGCAGGCCACCGTACCTGTCCCTGGCATGTCCCTTGGCATGAGCAGGCCTCCGTCCTGTGAACCTGACCCGGGCATGTTCGTTGACACACATCCTGTTTCTAAATTTGTCTTGTCTCCTTGCATGGAACCCTGGTTTGCTTACCGGATGTCCGGAACCTGCCGATCACCTTCAGAGCTACAGAACCTGATGTCCCGGTTGATCGTTGCCTGCTGTCCGGAGTCCGGTGTCCTCGTGCCTCTATCTACCATCTGCACGTACCATGCTTTGGACCTCGGTGTGCTCTTGCACGCACCTTGCTCTATGTGCTCTGTGTGTTCACGTTTTGCACCTGTTATACCCTGAAGTGTTCCTCATGTCTTGGACCTCGACGTGCCCTTGCACGCATCTTTCTTTATGTACTTTGTGTGTTCATGGTTTGCACCTGTTGTACCCAGAAGTGTTCCTTAATGAAGTTTCCCTGAACTAACGTCTTGTCTCACCTTGTCTTGTTTCCCTGAGCCGGCCGTCTGGTCCAGCTGCTGTGGTGGCTCATCCCCCTGGTCTTGCCCCTGACACTCCCTGTATAGGGGGTGGATTCTCACTAGGTCAGCTCACCCTAGGTGGGTGGGTGCCACGGCCCAGAGGCTCCACTCATTCAAAATGAAAACGACTCAGCGTAAGCTGACGCTCGTCACAGAGCAGTGACAAGTCCTACATGACATCACACAATAATACATATGTAATGTGTGCAACAAGTCCACATAGTAGATATTATGTGTAAAATAAACTCAGCCCTGAAAAAACAATCTAAATGTATGCTACCACTAGGCACAATAATTTCAATGTGTCCACAATCATGTCCTGAGTGCATAAATATATAGGTCAAATATGGGAAGGGCAAAGATGTAAGAGATGTGTATAATAAACTCAGCCCAATACAACTCAATCTGTAATATTGCTAAATGCATCACTTGCATAAAAGATGAGAAAAGTGCATAGTGGGATTATAATACAACATATCAAGACAGGGTATTGTGGCATCAAATATTAGCCTGGCATAATAACCTGTGGTATAAACCACTATATGAATCAGGTTCAATAGATGAGCAGAAGATATGGGGTTGAAGAGAGCTAAAGGCCCCGTCACACTAAGCGACTTACCAGCGATCCCGACACCGATATCAAGGTGTCAGGATCGCTGGTAAGTCGCTATGTGATCGCTGATGAGCTGTCACACAGACAGCTTCACCAGCGATCAGCACAGCGATGCCGAGCGCCCGGCATCGCTTGCCATCGCTGTAGAAAATAGAATCAAAATAAAAAATATAGTTATTCTCACCTTCCGATGTCCCGTTCAGCCATCCTGCCTCTCTCCACGCTCCGGTCCCAGTGATCCTTTGCATGAATGACCGCGAGACTTTGTTATCCCTCGAGACCGTGACATCTCGCGGTCATTCATGCAAAGGATCACTGGGACCGGAGCGTGGAGAGAGGCAGGATGGCTGAACGGGACGTCGGAAGGTGAGAATAACTATATTTTTTTTATTATTTTTTTACACCTGATCGCTGGTCTCCCGCTGTCACACACAGCGATGCGTGCTGGCCAGCGGGAGACCAGCGACCAAAGAAATGTCCAGAGATTTCTTGCAGCGATCAGCGATACCGGCAGGGGGGCCGCTCGCTGATCGCTGTCACACACAGCGATCTCGCTGGTGAGATCGCTGTTACGTCACAAAAGTTGTGACTCAGCAGCGATCTCGCTACCGAGATCGCTTAGTGAGATGGGGCCTTAAGACACTTGTCAATTGACTCATGCAAAAACCTCCCCCCCATATACTTTACCACCCAGAGTAGCAGGCTGCTGAGATAATGACGGACAAGCTCACTAAATGCAAATGACCATTAAACACAGATAAGTGCAGGAGGACCAGGCATTGCTCCCATAACCCGACGCGTGTCGTCACAAATGTGACTTCATCAGGGGCATAGTGAAGTGGTGGCTATTGTGAATCCACTGGGTTTAAATACACACAGAAATGACATTAAATCATAACAGCTGCGGGAACTCACCGCATGGAGGACGCTCCAGGTGCTGGCGTCTACTCCCTGAAGCGAAATATGGCACTTATGCATGTGGGGGGTGCAACGTATGCCAATATATGATCTCACAAGATGGCTATTCCATCCCTACGGTATGTGCTCCAATTAGACCTAAATTCTTTTTTAATTGTAGGTCCAGAAATCTGGTTTATCTTTTGATCTGTGGCTGTCCAAAACCATATGTGGGCCAAACAACCCAGGAGCTAAGAAGATGTGTTCAGCAACATCTATCTAACATCTCCACCGCCAAAAGGGATCGTGAGAATAATAAAGCAATTTCATCTGTTGCAGCCCACTTTTTGGACTCACATGGGAGCAGCACAAAGGGAATAAAAGTTATGGGCCTTGAATTAGTCTACACCAACATTAGAGGGGGAAATATCATCCCCAAACTCCTAAGATGCGAATCTAAATGGATTTTTGATTTACATAGCCTTGCCCCGCTGGGCATAAATGAGGAACTACTATTCTCCGGCTTCTACAAGCAGCTATAATTATTTGAACCCACACGACCATCTAGACTTGTGTTCCATTTTGAATTCCTAGCTATTGTCTTTTGTTTCCTACTATTACTATTAGAAAGATATAAGATGACGCTACTTTTAGATCTATTTATACCTTTCCTGAATTTCTCTACATCTTGGTGTTGCTGGCATCAAATATGGGTTAGGCACTCTGGATGATAATTAGCGTACCTTCCTTGTACCTTTCCTCTTTTGTATAGTTGGCATCAAATATGGCCCTTTTACTTTATGGGCATTCTACATATTGAATATTGGTGGTTTGATTTGATACGTCTTCCCTTATTTCCAAGTATATAATAAATGTCCCTTTGGCGATACAACTCTCCCACTGGTTTATGATGTGGAATGCAATTAAACTACATGTGGTCTAGACCATTTGGGTTGGGCTATAGACTTATCATTTTGGAGTAACGTATGAAAGCATTAAGCCACTATTTTTACTCTTGTATTGGCTGGCAGGTTACTACAATACATATGTGTCTTCCCGTTGGGATGATCATAAGATGGTACTTTCCTACTACCTATAGGTATCTTAAGATCCAAGAACCTTACATATTCAGTCTATATATAATGCATTTATACAAGTAGGTAGTTACTTCATTTTTTCTCCCTCTCTGAGGATATTTGATATCTATAATGATAACTTACTGTGATTGACTTTCCCATCACGTCCCAATGGACATTTGTTATCAGGACTCTTGATGAAATTCATAGACTGACAGACCCTTCCCTTAGATGTGATGATTATATGCCTTTAATGAATAGCAATTACACCACCTTAACTTGACATTGGAGTTGGCGATGTGCGGTTGTATTACCTCTTCCAACCCCTAACCCCCCGGGAAACTCCCCCACCCACTTAAACTCCCAATAATAACAAGACACCCAAATGGAATATAATGGCCACAGCAGCCTTTTATTTAAATAACATACAGTAATTTGTAAATATATCGCAACCTTGGGGAGGGTCCTTGAAGCTCCAAATCTGGTGACCAAAACGTAAATAATACTTTCTGTGGACAAACACATACCATAAATTACTCCCAGCCGTTACCTCACTGGCTCGGGAGCACCAAAACCCCCATCGGGGTTACCCTGTCCACTTAATCCCTGGGGATCCGACCAACCACTGCCGGAAGTCCCCCCAACTCACCAGACCCAAACCACGGATAAACATTGAGGAATCCATATAACCACAGATCCCCCAAAACCAATTTAGCACCAACTTCAAGGACCCCCTCCCCCCACACGCCACCAGCCACCATGACCCATAACATTGAAATAACCTACCCATTGCAAACCCCCCCTGCATAAAAAATTAGGGCGGGCGGGCGGGACAATTCCTCGTGGCTCCAGGGTGGGAAGTAAGGTAACCGCCCCTGAAGCCCCTTAATATACCCCCCCACCCCCCTCCTTCACCCTCTTGAAAACATTAACCCCTTCCCTCCAACCCACCGTCATGCAGGGCCTCCACTTAGCCGCTGTGGGGTGGGGGTTCCGCGGCTCGCTCCAGCCCTTGTCTATTCTTTTCTTATGGCGCCCTAATGGAACATCTACATGCTTTAAATCCACCTCTGTGCGTTAGTATGACTATGTCTTGCATTATAAGTGAATTCTTCAAACTACAATGTTATTGTCTATACTTATTGGATTCCTGTATAGAACTCATAGATTAATATTATCCCTTCATGGACTTGGTGTTAGGAGTGGTGGAACGCACTAAATAAAATTAAAAATAAAGTGCGTTCACCGCTCAGGGCAGGGTCCACCGTGCGGTAGATGGTAAGACCGCTGCTAGGTGGTGGCAGAAGGTATCTGGCGGTAGAGTGCACAGGGTTCAGACTTCACCCAGCTGCACTGAGCAAGCTCTGTTGCAATCACAGAGCTGCAAACATGCACAAGCTCTGTTGCACACACAGAGCTGCAAGCATACACAAGCTCTGTTGCACACACAGAGCTGCAAGCATACACAAGCTCTGTTGCACACACAGAGCTGCAAGCATACACAAGCTCTGTTACACTCAAAGAGCTGCAAGCATATACACATGCAATAACGCCAAGTCTGTTTAAATGTCACAGGAGCTCAGCGACGCAGACGCGGTATCTGGTCACAGGAGTGGCCCTAGCTGATGGCACCAACTCCGTCTAGACCTACCGTGGACGTCTGGAAAATAGGGCGTTGCACGTGTGAACGCACCTAGTGCTGCAACTGCAGCGCGGCGATAACTAAGCCGCTGAAGAAACGCCGCTGTCAAGCAGGCACAAGTTGACGCTAGCTGCTGAGCACTGGAGCAAAGGCGCGCTGGCGCTAGTACTGGCTCTAACTCAAACTCTCACACATTCATAATAACCAAGGAATGGGGGTTTCAAATGAGTCATTCACCAGTCCATGCATCCATCAACAAACATACAGCAGCAAGTATGACTATACTAGCGCATGGCGGAACAGCCATGCACACTTTTTATAGCGTACGGGACCTGCCGGAAATCTCCAGAACTCCAATAGAAGCCAATAGGATTCAGAGCAGGACCTGAGCACCTGACTCCCGAACTCCAATAGGAGCTCGTCCTGTGAGCATGCTCAGAAGCTATCACAAAGGACTTAGCCTCTGGAGATAAATGTCAGGACCTGGGTTTCTGCATAGGTATGGCAGAACTCAGATTCCTAACACTTGGTGAATACATGTCTTTAACAAACTAAGTGTGAACTAAGATCACACCAATTTTGTGGTTGGTCTCCTGTTGGGTATCTGAATCTAGTATTTATATGCTACAATACTTACAGTATGTACCATCAGCTTTTAGTCGTGCACTGCAAATAAATGTCTTATACTTTGCCGACATGGTGTAAATGTTGAATTTACTTGTTGAAATAGGTGTAGCTGGACCTTTGGTGACCAAGGAATGCATCATCCTTTGGATGAATCTTCTCTGTTGTGGCATTTATATGCGTCAAATTTCACTATGTGCATGAACATAATTATGCCCTATTTTTTGGATGTTTATCTGGTTACTGCTACTTACCTATTTGACCAATGATATAATAGATATTATATATATATATATATATTATAGATGTTATAATAGATGGACTCACCAGCCGGTGTTCACATGCCCTTAGTGGACTAAATGTGATCTAAAAACACATCGTATTACTGTATTGACTGTCCCCTTTGGGTACTTTAATTTGGTACATTTATGCCATAATATGTGTTAGTGTGGACCAATTGTACTTTGCCTTACATCTTGAATTGACGCCTTTAACTATTGGGACTCTTCAGGGAACTTAGTAATTGATATCTACACTCTTTAGAGGGGGCGAATATTTGCCCCTGTTGAATAATAAAAAAGATATATGACTTTCTGGATGTGTTTGTCTTGATAACTCAATGTGGCATTCTATGCTCCAAATCTCATCATGTATGCCAATATAAGTGAAACTCTATCTTTTTATATGGCTACTAGACCGCTGTTACCTCAATTTACCTATTTGACTAACTTGGGTTGGGTCATAATTAGAGTTGAGCGATACCGTCCGATACTTCAAAGTATCGTATCGGATGGTATCGGCCGATCTTTAAAAAAAGTATCGGTATCGCCGATTCCGATACCGGAAGTCCCATTCAAGTCTATGGGACTTCCGGTATCGGAATAAGAAAAACCCTTTCCTGCCCTTGTACAGCCTCTCTGGGGTCTGTACGGGCCTTTCGGGGGGCTGTGCCGGCCTGCCAGGGGGTCTGTGCAGGCTCCGGTGGTCTGTGCCGGCCTGCCGGTGGTCTGTGCAGGCTCCGGGGGGCTGTGCCGGCCTGCCGGGGGGCTGTGCCGGCCTGCCGGGGGGCTGTGCAGGCTCCGGGGGGCTGTGCCGGCCTGCCGGGGGGCTGTGCCGGCCTGCCGGGGGGCTGTGCCGGCCTGCCGGTGGGCTGTGCAGGCTCCGGGGGTCTGTGCAGGCATCGTCCGATGGGACTACAAGTCCCATCGGGCGATGCCTGCTACCATGACAGTGATTGACACATTAGCCAATGATGGGACAGTAGTAGTCCCATCATCCGGCTAATGTGTTGAATGTAAAAAAAAAAAAAAAAAAAAAAAAAATTACATGCTACATACATACAACATACTACATACATGCTACATTCATACTACATAAATACTACATGCAACATACATACTACATATATACTACATGCTACATACATACTGCATGCTACATACATACTACATGCTACATACTACATATATACTACATGCATGCTACATACTACATGCTACATACATACTACATATATACTACATGCATGCTACATACTGCATGCTACATGCATGCTACATACATACTACATACATGCTACATACATACTACATACATACTACATACATACTACATGCATGCTACATATATACTACATGCATGCTACATACTACATGCTACATACATACTACATATATACTACATGCATGCTACATACATACTGCATGCTACATGCATGCTACATACATACTACATACATGCTACATACATACTACATACATACTACATGCATGCTACATATATACTACATGCATGCTACATACTACATGCTACATACATACTACATATATACTACATGCATGCTACATACATACTGCATGCTACATGCATGCTACATACATACTACATACATGCTACATACATACTACATATATACTACATACATACTACATACATACTACATGCATGCTACATGCATGCTACATACATACTACATATATACTACATGCATGCTACATACATACTACATGCTACATACATACCACATATATACTACATACATACAATACATTCATACAATACATACATAGACATACAGTACATATAACATAGAGTAACATACTTACCAATACTTGTCACATTGTTCCCCGAAGCCATTGTCTTTTCCGGGATAAATATTAACATAACAAACCACAAAAATACTCACCCACGATCCGAAGCAGTCCACGAGTGTGTCCCACGACGATCTTGGGTAGAGAACTGCAGCATCAGATGATGCTGCCGTTCTCTACGGGCTGCAGGAATCCAATGACGGAAGGTAGGTATCCTTCCGCACTGTATTCCTCCGCCACTTAAAAAAAAAAAAGTCCCTAGTCTCACTTTATGCCATTGCTGTGTGGGAAATTCCCACACAGCAATGGCATAAAGTGAGACTAGGGACTTTTTTTTTTTTAAGTGGCGGAGGAATACAGTGCGGAAGGATACCTACCTTCCGTCATTGGATTCCTGCAGCCCGTAGAGAACGGCAGCATCATCTGATGCTGCAGTTCTCTACCCAAGATCGTCGTGGGACACACTCGTGGACTGCTTCGGATCGTGGGTGAGTATTTTTGTGGTTTGTTATGTTAATATTTATCCCGGAAAAGACAATGGCTTCGGGGAACAATGTGACAAGTATTGGTAAGTATGTTACTCTATGTTATATGTACTGTATGTCTATGTATGTATTGTATGAATGTATTGTATGTATGTAGTATATATGTGGTATGTATGTAGCATGTAGTATGTATGTAGCATGCATGTAGTATGTATGTAGTATGTATGTAGTATGTATGTAGCATGCAGTATGTATGTAGCATGTATGTAGTATGTATGTAGTATATATGTAGTATGTATGTAGCATGTATGTAGTATGTATGTAGTATATATGTAGTATGTATGTAGCATGCATGTAGTATGTATGTAGCATGCATGTAGTATGTATGCAGTATGTATGTAGCATGCATGTAGTATGTATGTAGTATGTATGTAGCATGCAGCATGTATGTAGTATGTATGTAGTATATATGTAGTATGTATGTAGCATGTATGTAGTATGTATGTAGTATATATGTAGTATGTATGTAGCATGCATGTAGTATGTATGTAGCATGCATGTAGTATGTATGCAGTATGTATGTAGCATGCATGTAGTATGTATGTAGTATGTATGTAGCATGCAGCATGTATGTAGTATGTATGTAGTATATATGTAGTATGTATGTAGCATGCATGTAGTATGTATGTAGTATGTATGTAGCATGTATGTAGTATATATGTAGTATGTATGTAGCATGCATGTAGCATGTATGTAGCATGCATGTAGTATGTATGTAGTATTTTTTTTTTTTTTTTTTTTTTTTTTTAACATTTAACACATTAGCCGGATGATGGGACTACTACTGTCCCATCATTGGCTAATGTGTCAATCACTGTCATGGTAGCAGGCATCGCCCGATGGGACTTGTAGTCCCATCGGACGATGCTTGCACAGACCCCCGGACATCAGCACAGCCCCCCGGCAGGCCGGCACAGCCCCCCGGCAGGCCGGTACAGACCCCCACAGGGTGCACAGACCACCGGCAGGCCGGCACAGCCCCCCGGCAGGCCGGTACAGACCCCGGGCAGTCCACACAGCCCCCCGGCAGGCCGGCACAGCCCCCCGGCAGGCCGGCAGAGACCCCCGGAAGGCCCGAAATGACGGCGCATCATGATGCGCACACACCGCGCATCATGATGACGTCAGGCCGTCAATCAACTGAACTTCCAATTCCGATGCCGAATTCCGATATTGAAAAAATATCGGAAGTCGGTATCGGAATTCCGATACAGCAAGTATCGGCCGATACCCGATACTTGCGGTATCGGAATGCTCAACACTAGTCATAATAGATGAAGTTATCGGCCTCTGGGCACATGCCTCTAGTGGTTTAAATGTGAATTGAAATCACTTCACTTCTATAAACAGTCTTAATTTGATATTTATGGACTATGATATCTACTCATATGTGCTAAATAACATTTTTTGGAACCATAAACAACTGCTTTAGATTATATTAATACTGCATCAATGTGGTGTTTTGCAGAAAACTTAGTTTTGACATTGTTTTTGATTTTGGTGAATGAGTGATATCCCGCCTTCCTGATAAGCCCTTTTGGACAATTTTTCAACGTGGTATCTTTATGTGTTAAATTTAGCCATGTATACCTATATGACTACGCTTTAGCTAGTAAATAAATCTATTAGGCTGTTGTAAATTTGAGCTTGTCCACTCCTTGATCATCGTTATATGATAATATTGGAAAGACCTATCAGCGCTATAACTACCAGCAATTTAATTGCTGTATATTGATACATACTAGATCGCCGTTATTTATAACTTCTAGTAATCTAACTTCTCTATGTCGATTTCTATTAGATCATCGTTAATTGTTAAAGCAGCGTTATAACTAATAATAATCTAACTGCTCCATGTTGGGATATGTGAGATTGCCGCTATTAAAGTTTAGTGGCTTTTCTTTATGGTTATAATAGAAGGATATAAGGGTTTAAGTAGCGCTATATTTCAGCTGTAGGACCTGCCAAAATAGGTCACATGACCACATTTTAAAGGATTGAGACAGGACCTTCCAGTGCTACTGCGCAGGCGCGGTAATGAAAACCACTGTGAGTCATCACTTCTTCTTCTGCCCTGTGCCTTTACTATCGCTATACAGCGTGTATGGTTTCCATGACACTAGCTCAGCTCATGCGCCCTTGTGGCTTCCGCTTCAGGGAGTAGACGCCAGCACCTGGAGCGTCCTCCATGTGGTGAGTTCCCGCAGCTGTTACGATTTAACCCCTTAGTGACAGAGCCATTTTACAGCTAAACGACCAGGCCAATTTTTACAATTCTGACCACTGTCAATTTATGAGGTTATAACTCTGGAACGCTTTAACGGATCCCACTGATTCTGAGAATGTTTTTTCATGACATATTGTACTTCAGGTTAGTGGTAAAATTTCTTCGATATGTCTTGTGTTTATTTATGAAAAAATGGAAATATGGCCAAAATGTTGAAAATTTTGCAATTTTAAAACTTTAAATTTTTATCCCCTTAAATCAGGGAGATGTGTCACATAAATTTCTTAATAAATAACATTTCCCACATGTCCACTTTACATCAGCACAATTTGGGAAACAATTTTTTTTTTGTTAGGAAGTTATAAGGGTTAAAAGTTGACAAGCGATTTCTCATTTTTACAACAAAATTTACAAAACCATTTTTTTTAGGGACCACATCATATTTAAAGTCATTTTGAGAGGTGTGCCTGACAGAAGATGCCAAAATGTGACACCATTCTAAAAACTAGACCCCTCAAGGTGCTCAAAACCACATTCAAGAAGTTTATTAACCCTTTACGTGCTTCACAAGAACTAATGCAATGTGCAAGGAAAAAATTAACATTTAACATTTTTTGGCAAAAGATTTAGAACCAATTTTATTTTCACAAGTGGTAAAAGAGAAAATAAACCACAAAATTTGTTGTGCAATTTCTCCTGAATACGCCAATACCCCATATGTGGGGGTAAACCACTTTTTCAGCGCACGGCAGAGCTCACAAGGGAAGGAGCGCCGTTTGACTTTTTCAACGCAGAATTGGCTGCAATTGAGATCGGATGCCATGTTGCATTCGGAGAGCCCCTAATTTTCCTAAACAGTGAAAACCCCCAACAAGTGACTCACTTTTGGAAACTAGACCCCTTAAGGAACTTATCTAGATGTGTGGTGAGTAGTGTTGAGCATTCCGATACCGCAAGTATCGGGTATCGGCCGATACTTGCTGTATCGGAATTCCGATACCGACTTCCGATATTTTTTCAATATCGGAATTCGGCATCGGAATTGGAAGTTCAGTTGATTGACGGCCTGACGTCATCATGATGCGCGGTGTGTGCGCATCATGATGCGCCGTCATTTCGGGCCTTCCGGGGGTCTCTGCCGGCCTGCCGGGGGGCTGTGCCGGCCTGCCGGGGGGCTGTGTGGACTGCCCGGGGTCTGTACCGGCCTGCCGGGGGGCTGTGCCGGCCTGCCGGTGGTCTGTGCACCCTGTGGGGGTCTGTACCGGCCTGCCGGGGGGCTGTGCCGGCCTGCCGGGGGGCTGTGCTGATGTCCGGGGGTCTGTGCAAGCATCGTCCGATGGGACTACAAGTCCCATCGGGCGATGCCTGCTACCATGACAGTGATTGACACATTAGCCAATGATGGGACAGTAGTAGTCCCATCATCCGGCTAATGTGTTAAATGTTAAAAAAAAAAAAAAAAAAAATACTACATACATACTACATGCATGCTACATACATGCTACATGCATGCTACATACATACTACATATATACTACATACATACTACATACATGCTACATACATACTACATACATACTACATGCATGCTACATACATACTACATATATACTACATACATACTACATACATGCTACATACATGCTGCATGCTACATACATACTACATACATACTACATGCATGCTACATACATACTACATACATACTACATGCATGCTACATACATACTGCATGCTACATACATACTGCATGCTACATACATACTACATACATACTACATACATACTACATACATACTACATACATACTACATGCATGCTACATACATACTACATATATACTACATACATACTACATACATGCTACATGCTACATACATACTACATACATACTACATACATACTACATGCATGCTACATACATACTACATGCTACATACATACCACATATATACTACATACATACAATACATTCATACAATACATACATAGACATACAGTACATATAACATAGAGTAACATACTTACCAATACTTGTCACATTGTTCCCCGAAGCCATTGTCTTTTCCGGGATAAATATTAACATAACAAACCACAAAAATACTCACCCACGATCCGAAGCAGTCCACGAGTGTGTCCCACGACGATCTTGGGTAGAGAACTGCAGCATCAGATGATGCTGCCGTTCTCTACGGGCTGCAGGAATCCAATGACGGAAGGTAGGTATCCTTCCGCACTGTATTCCTCCGCCACTTAAAAAAAAAAAGTCCCTAGTCTCACTTTATGCCATTGCTGTGTGGGAAATTCCCACACAGCAATGGCATAAAGTGAGACTAGGGACTTTTTTTTTTTAAGTGGCGGAGGAATACAGTGCGGAAGGATACCTACCTTCCGTCATTGGATTCCTGCAGCCCGTAGAGAACGGCAGCATCATCTGATGCTGCAGTTCTCTACCCAAGATCGTCGTGGGACACACTCGTGGACTGCTTCGGATCGTGGGTGAGTATTTTTGTGGTTTGTTATGTTAATATTTATCCCGGAAAAGACAATGGCTTCGGGGAACAATGTGACAAGTATTGGTAAGTATGTTACTCTATGTTATATGTACTGTATGTCTATGTATGTATTGTATGAATGTATTGTATGTATGTAGTATATATGTAGTATGTATGTAGCATGTAGTATGTAGCATGCATGTAGTATATATGTAGTATGTAGCATGTAGTATGTATGTAGCATGCATGTAGTATGTATGTAGTATGTATGTAGCATGTAGCATGTATGTAGTATGTATGTAGTATATATGTAGTATGTATGTAGCATGCATGTAGTATGTATGTAGCATGCATGTAGTATATATGTAGTATGTATGTAGCATGTAGTATGTAGCATGCATGTAGTATATATGTAGCATGCATGTAGTATGTATGTAGTATGTATGTAGTATGTATGTAGCATGTATGTAGTATGTATGTAGCATGCATGTAGCATGCAGTATGTATGTAGCATGCATGTAGTATATATGTAGTATGTATGTAGCATGTAGTACGTAGCATGCATGTAGTATATATGTAGTATGTAGCATGTAGTATGTATGTAGCATGCAGTATGTATGTAGCATGCATGTAGTATATATGTAGTATGTATGTTGCATGTAGTATTTATGTAGTATGAATGTAGCATGTATGTAGTATGTTGTATGTATGTAGCATGTAATTTTTTTTTTTTTTTTTTTTTACATTCAACACATTAGCCGGATGATGGGACTACTACTGTCCCATCATTGGCTAATGTGTCAATCACTGTCATGGTAGCAGGCATCGCCCGATGGGACTTGTAGTCCCATCGGACGATGCCTGCACAGACCCCCGGAGCCTGCACAGACCACCGGCAGGCCGGCACAGCCCCCCGGCAGTCCGGCACAGCCCCCCGGCAGGCCGGCACAGCCCCCCGGCAGGCCGGCACAGCCCCCCGGAGCCTGCACAGACCACCGGCAGGCCGGCACAGACCACCGGAGCCTGCACAGACCCCCTGGCAGGCCGGCACAGCCCCCCGAAAGGCCCGTACAGACCCCAGAGAGGCTGTACAAGGGCAGGAAAGGGTTTTTCTTATTCCGATACCGGAAGTCCCATAGACTTGAATGGGACTTCCGGTATCGGAATCGGCGATACCGATACTTTTTTTAAAGATCGGCCGATACCATCCGATACGATACTTTGAAGTATCGGACGGTATCGCTCAACTCTAGTGGTGAGCACTTTGAACCTTCAAGTGCTTCACAGAAGTTTATAACGTAGAGCCGTGAAAATAAAAAATCATTTTTTTCTACAAAAATGATTTTTTCGCCCACAAATTTTTATTTTTACAAGGGTAACAGGAGAAATCATACCCACACAGTTGTTGTGCGATTTGCCCTGAGAACGCTGATACCCCATATGTGGGGGTAAACCACTGTTTGGGCGCACGGCAGAGCTCAGAAGGGAAGGAGTACCGTTTGACTTTTTCAATGCAGAATTGGCTGGAATTGAGATTGGACGCCATGTCGCTTTTAGAGAGCCCCTGATGTGCTTAAACAGTGAAAAAAAACACAAGTGACACCATTTTGGAAACTAGACCCCTGAAGGAACTTATCTAGATGTGTGGTGAGCACTTTGAACCCCCAAGTGCTTCACAGAAGTTTATAACGCAGAGCAGTGAAAATAAAAAAATCACTTTTTTTCCTCAAAAATTATTTTTTAGCCCGCTATGTTTTATTTTATCAAGGGTAACAGGAGAAATTGGACCACAAAAGTTGTTGTGCAATTTGTCCAGAGTACGATGATACCCCATATGTGGTGGGGAACCACTGTTTGGGCACATGGGAGAGCTCAAAAGGGAAGGAACGCCATTTTGGAATGCAGACGTTGATGGAATGGTCTGCTGGTGTCATGTTGCGTTTGCAGAGCCATTGATGTGCCTAACAGTATAAACTCCCCACAAGTGACCCCATTTTGCAAAGTAGACCCCTGAAGGAGCTTATCTAGATATGTGGTGAGCACTTTGAACCCCCAAGTGCTTCACAGAAGTTTATAAACCCAGAGCCGTGAAAATTAAAAAAAAAAAATTTTCCTCAAAAATGATTTTAACGCCCGCTATTTTTTATTTTCCTAAGGGTAACAGAAGAAATTGGACCACAAAAGTTGTTGTACAATTTGTCCTGAGTATGCTGATACCACATATGTGGGGGGGGACCACTGTTTGGGCGCATGGGAGAACTCGGAAGGGAAGGAGCACCATTTTGGAATGCAGACTTTGATGGAATTTTCTGTGGGCGTCATGTTGCACTTGCAGAGCCCCTGATGTGCCTAAATAGTACAAACCCCCCACAAGTGACCCCATTTTGGAAACTAGACCCCAGAAGGAGCTTAACTAGATATGTGGTGAGCACTTTGAACCCTAAGTGCTTCACAGAAGTCAATATACGCAGAGCCGTGAAAATAAAAAATCATTTTTTTTCCTCAAAAATTATGTTTTAGCCCGCTATTTTTTATATTCCTAAGGGTAACAGGAGAAATTGGACCACAAAAGTTGTTGTGCAATTTGTCCTGAGTACGCTGATACCCCATATGTGGGGGGGGACCACTGTTTGGGCGCATGGGAGAGCTCGGAAGGGAAGGAGCACCATTTTGGAATGTAGACTTTGATGGAATTTTCTGTGGGCGTCATGTTGCGCTTGCAGGCCCCTGATGTGCCTAAACAGTATAAATCCCCCACAAGTGACCCCATTTTGGAAACTAGACCCCCGAAGGAGCTTATGTGGTGAGCACTTTGAACCCCCAAGTGCTTCACAGAAGTTAATAAACGCAGAGCCGTGAAAATAAAAAAGTGATTTTTTTTTTTTAGCCCCCAATTTTTTTATTTTCCCAAGGGTAACAGGAGAAATTAGACCCCCAAAGTTGGTAAATAGTTGAAACCCCTCAATTCTTGTTCCAACCCTAACCCCAACACACCCCTAACCCTAATCCCAACGCTAACCCTAATCCCAACGATAATCTCTAATCCTAATTCTCCTAATTCTAACCCTAATCCTAATTCACCCTAATGCTAGTTCTAACCCTAGCCCTAATACTAGCCCTAACCCTAATTCCAACCCTAACCCTAATTCTAGCCCTAACCCTAATTCCAACCCTAACCCTAATTCTAACCCTAACTCTAATTCTAACCCTAACCCTAGCCCTAGCCCTAACCCTAACCCTAACCCTAGCCCTAGCCCTAACCCTAGCCCTAACCCTAGCCCTATCCCTAACCCTAGCCCCAATGGAAAAATGAAAAAAAACAAATATTTTCTTTATTTCATTATGTTTGCCTAACTAAGGGGGTGATAAACGGGGGGTCTATTTACAATTTTTTTTATTTTGATCACTATGATAGCTTATCATAGTGATCAAAATGAATGAATGGAATCTGCCAGCCGGAACCTGCAGATTCCTGGCGGGCGCACTGCGCATGCGCCCTCCATTTTCTCCAGATCCAAGATGGCGGCGCCCACCGGAGTAAGCCGCAGGGATGCAGGACCACCGGGAGGGGACAGAGGACCACTGGAAGGTACAGGGGGGGATCGGGGACCTTATTTCTCTCTCCTCTGATGTGCGATCACATCAGAGGAAATAGAAATTAAATGCAAAATCGCGGCTTTTTTTTGCGGTCGCCGTTATAGGGTTAATAACGGCGATCGCAAAAGCGGGGTCGGTAAAAACCGACCCGATTCATGTTCTCTGGGGTCTCGGCTCCCCCCTGCAGCCGAGACCCCGGAGAAAATCCGACACTGGGGGGCGCTATTTACTTACTCCACAGCGCCGTGAGTTATCGGCGCTGTGGTTTAAGTACCCTTAATTACCGCCGTTAAAAGGCGTATCGGCGGTCGTTAAGGGGTTAATGTCATTTCTGTGTGTATTTAAACCCAGTGGATTCACAATAGCCACCACTTCACTATGCCCCTGATGAAGTCACATTTGTGATGACACACGTCGGGTTATGGGAGCAATGCCTGGTCCTCCTGCACTTATCTGTGTTTAATGGTCATTTGCATTTAGTGAACGTGTCCGTTATTAACTCAGCAGCCTGCTACTCTGGGTGGTAAAGTATATGGGGGGGAGGTTTTTGCATGAGTCAGTTGACAAGTGTCTTATCTCTCTTTAACCCCATATCTTCTGCTCATCTATTGAACCTGATTAATATAGTGGTTTATACCACAGGTTATTATGCCAGGCTAATATTTGATGCCACAATACCCTGTCTTGATATGTTGTATTATAATCCCACTATGCACTTTTCTCATCTTTTATGCAAGTGATGCATTTAGCAATATTACAGATTGAGTTGTATTGGGCTGACTTTATTATACACATCTCTTACATCTTTGTCCTTCCCATATTTGACCTATATTTATGCACTCAGGACATGATTGTGGACACATTGAAATTATTGTGCCTAGTGGTAGCATACATTTAGATTGTTTTTTCAGGGCTGAGTTTATTTTACACATAATATCTACTATGTGGACTTGTTGCACACATTACATATGTATTATTGTGTGATGTCATGTAGGACTTGTCACTGCTCCCAGGTTTACAGGTTATGTCAAAATAACCGTTGCTCATTTTAATTGTTTTTAACACTGTTTGGTGTTTTTGTGTATCCTATGCAATAAAATTTTTCTATGGTGATCCCTGCTTTTGGTGTATGTCTTCTTGGCTTTCTTCTTTTGATATACATGTAATTTGGACATACTGTGGTTAGATCCCTACTATTTATTTCCATTTATTTGATGGTGCCCTCCGCATTTTCTGTAAACAGTGTTTCCTTGATCTGTGATAATGGAGCCAATCACTGCGGCATTACTATGCTTTGGCTGAACTCCCAGAGCAGCTACGTCCTGGAATCTAAAGGGCCTGTCACACTAAGCGATATCGCTAGAAATATCACTGTAACGTCACTGGTTTTTGTGACGTAGCAGCGATATTGCTAGCGATATCGCTATGTCTGATATCTACCTCCGACCGGCTCCCCCGCTGATGGCGCGAGAACGTCCTGGACCGTTTCTCGTCGTCAGCTTCCTGTGGCGCCGACGAGCGACGCGTGCACACGGGCGGGAGGACGTCAGGATCGCCTCGTCTGACAGGTAAGTAACGACCCCCGACCGTTGCTATGTCGCTGGTGAGATCTGCCTGTGTGGCAGATCACTAGCGACCACTTAGCGATGCACCAGCGATCCTGACCGCGTCATATCGCTGGTCGGGATCGCTGGTGCATCGCTAAGGCCATGTGCACACGATGCATTTTTCCTGCAGATCCGCAGCGGATTTTGCCACGCAGAAACGCTGCAGATCCGCAAAGTGATTTACAGTACAATGTAAATCAATGAAAAAAAAAACCGCTGTGCAGATGCACAGCGGTTTTTTCCACGCGGTTTTTGTGCGGTACAAAAAAAGCAGCATATCACTTCTTTTGTGCGGTTTTCCACCTGCTCCATTCTCCAAATCCGCAGGGGGAAAACCGCAGTGGAAAACCACAATAAAAAAGGAAGAAATCCGCAGGAAGAATACAGGTCATTTGACCTGCGGATTTCTTCAAATCTGCACGGAAAAATCCGCAGGTGGAAAATTTACGTGTGCACTTAGCCTTAGTGTGACAGTACCTTAAGGCCACTCGTGGGATTCCGGAATGAAAAGACCGTTGTGTTTCAAATATTCCCTTCTGTAAAAGCCTACATTACACAATTTCTTATTCATTTACTTTACCGCTATCCCAGGTGATAACAACACACCGACTAGCACGCATCCATAAATGTGGATATGCAATATTCATCATCATCATCTACTTGGGATTTACAGTCTGATATATGTCAGGGAGGGTTGCATAGTCAAAGTTTCCACAAACATTACAGATGACATTGCATATGAGTACACAGAACTTGAACATCCACGTGTCTACACTTCTCTAAGTGATAGTGATTACTTGCTTTAGCTGCTTACATGTCAACTATTGTTCTAGGTGTTACCAAGTTAGATGGAAAAATTAAGACATTTTTAAAGGCACAGACACATCACATTGAAGATGCAGACTGATCAGCTTGTAGCATGTGTGGCAGGTCGGCTCACTCAGTTGCTCCCCAAGGTAGACACAGCAACACTTGATATTAAAGTCTCTGGGTGGTTTATTGCTTCATAAACCACAAAGCAAAGAGATAACACAAAAACAGCCTTTCTGGCAAAAATGGAAATAAAAAGTCCATGCAAACAGTCATTCCCAATATGGCTCCTGCCCTCTGGGATAGAACATAATTCAGCTCCCACTGGAGCTTGCTTCTGGAGTCTTCCTTTCTCCAAACATACAACAGAGAAAAAAACACAGTCCACAGTCAATAGACATTTAAGTCTGTCAACCACACCCTTGAGGTGGAGATATGGTGAGTAGGCATCAGGGGTGGATTAAGGGTAGCCAGGGCCCGGGGCAGTTCAGACTCTGTGGGCCCCCCTCGTCACGTGACGGGGGTCACGAATCGTAGAGCCACACTCTACATAGAGAATAATGGGGCCTCCAGCACCGACCTCCACCCGCAGAGCCGCACTCCACATAGAGAATAATGGAGCCTCCAGCACCGACCTCCACCTGCAGAGCCCCACTCCACATAGAGAATGGAGCCTCCAGCACCGACCTCCACCTGCAGAGCCCCACTCCACATAGAGAATAATGGAGCCTCCAGCACCGACCTCCACCCGCAGAGCCGCACTCCACATAGAGAATAATGGAGCCTCCAGCACCGACCTCCACCCGCAGAGCCGCACTCCACATAGAGAATAATGGAGCCTCCAGATCCGACCTCCACCCGCAGAGCCACACTCCACATAGAGAATAATGGAGCCTCCAGCACCGACCTCCACCCGCAGAGCCGCACTCCACATAGAGGATAATGGAGCCTCCAGCACCGACCTCCACCCGCAGAGCCGCACTCCACATAGAGGATAATGGAGCCTCCAGCACCGACCTCCACCCGCAGAGCCGCACTCCACATAGAGAATAATGGAGCCTCCAGCACCGACCTCCACCCGCAGAGCCGCACTCCACATAGAGAATAATGGAGCCTCCAGATCCGACCTCCACCCGCAGAGCCCCACTCCACATAGAGAATAATGGAGCCTCCAGCACCGACCTCCACCCGCAGAGCCGCACTCCACATAGAGAATAATGGAGCCTCCAGCACCGACCTCCACCCGCAGAGCCCCACTCCACATAGAGAATAATGGAGCCTCCGGCACCGACCTCCACCCGCAGAGTCGCACTCCACATAGAGAATAATGGAGCCTCCAGCACCGACCTCCACCCGCACTCCACATAGAGAATAATGGAGCCTCCAGCACCGACCTCCACCCGCAGAGCCACACTCCACATAGAGAATAATGGAGCCTCCGGCACCGACCTCCACCCGCAGAGCCACACTCCACATAGAGAATAATGGAGCCTCCAGCACCGACCTCCACCCGCAGAGCCACACTCCACATAGAGAATAATGGAGCCTCCAGCACGACCTCCACCCGCAGAGCCGCACTCCACATAGAGAATAATGGAGCCTCCAGCACCGACCTCCACCCGCAGAGCCACACTCCACATAGAGAATAATGGAGCCTCCAGCACTGACCTCCACCCGCAGAGCCGCACTCCACATAGAGAATAATGGAGCCTCCAGCACAGACCTCCACCCGCAGAGCCGCACTCCACATAGAGAATAATGGAGCCTCCAGCACCGACCTCCACCCGCAGAGCCACACTCCACATAGAGAATAATGGAGCCTCCAGCACTGACCTCCACCCGCAGAGCCGCACTCCACATAGAGAATAATGGAGCCTCCAGCACCGACCTCCACCCGCAGAGCCGCACTCCACATAGAGAATAATGCAGCCTCCAGCACCGACCTCCACCCACACTCCACATAGAGAATAATGGGGCCTCCAGCACCGACCTCCACCCGCAGAGCCGCACTCCACATACATGGCTGCTCTCAGTGCTCTGTGCTGTGCGCACAGGACCTGTGATGAGGTCACAGGAGGGGAGGAGACAGGGGTCACATGATCGGGGGCCCTGACACCTTACCTCCTGTGATCTCATCACAAGCCTTTGCAAGCTACCAGCAGCATCAGCGTTCACGCTACTTGTAGATGCTGCTGGTAGCAGAGCACATAATGCCGCCCCCACGGTCACTCACTTTTAGGTGGGGAGAAGATGGAGTGCCATTGCAGCAGCCAGCAGGAATGTGGTGGGGGCCCCCTTAGAAGCTCTTGTGGTGGGGGCCCCGGGGCTGAAGCCCCGCCTGCCCTGCCTATAATCCGGCCCTGCGCGGTGGCGGATTATAATGGGGCAATTTACTGGCATGGGCTGTGGGCCCCTTAACCCCACTGGGCCCGGGGCAACTGCCCAAATTGACCTCATTATAATCCGCCACTGGTAGGCATCCTGCCCATCTCTCACCTACTTACTAAAAAGCCAGAACCTGGTAATGACTGATTTAACCTCTTCAGCACATAGCATGCTGGAGAGAAACTTATGGGTTTCAAATCACGGAAGAAAGAAATCTTTGTGATACATATCTCCCCTCACACACAGCACCAGTGACCCTGTCACATATCCCCCTCCTCTGCCCAAGCCCAGGTGTTTTGGCACCTTCAGGCATCAAACAGGGAATTCAAGAGAGAGCATCCGCGTTACAGTGTAACTTCCTGGGTCTATGATCTTCGTGGAAACTGAAATCTTGGAGGCCTAACAACCACTTAATAACCCAAGCATTCTTACCCTTCTTTTCCATCAACCATCTCAGAGGGGCATTGTCTGACACTAGCCTAAATCTACGGCCTAGCAGGTAATATTTCAGTATATCTATGGCCCATTTTATGGCTAACCACTCATTTTCGACAGTGGCATAGTCTCTCTCGCATGAAGAGAGCTTCTGGCTCAGATACAGGATGGGATGTTCTTCCCCATTTATTTCTTGAAACAGCACAGCTCCCAAGCCAACTTCTGACGCATCTGTCTGGACTACGAATTCTTTGCTGCAGTCCAGTGCAACAAGTACCGGATGTTTACACACAGCCTGTTTCAGCTCCTGGAAAGTCATCTCAGTCTCAGCAGTCCATTTAATCATCGGCGAATTGGTGCCTTTAAGGAGATCTCACAACGGTGCAGCAATTATGGTGAAACTTGGGATAAACTGCTGGTAATATCCCATAATTCCAAGAAACTCCCTCATTTGCTTCTTGGAAAGCGGTTGTGTGCACTTCTGAGTCGCCTCAACCTTGTTTATTTGTGGCTTGATTTCACCCCTCCCAATGACGTAGCCTATGTACTTGGTCTCTTCCTTCCCTATGGCAAATTTTTTGGGTTTACGGTGAAACCCACATTTCTCAACATATTCAGGATCGCCAGTACCTTTGGTAGATGACTACCCCAGTGTGGGCTGAAGACCACAATGTCATGTAGGTAGGCCGTGACATACTTCTTATGCGGAGCTATGATCCGACTCATAGCCCTCTGGAAGGTTACTGGGGCCCCCTGCAGTCCAAAGGGCATTGTGTTGTTTTGGAAACACCTATCAGGTGTTGAGAATGCCGTCTTCTCCTTGGCACACTAGGACATGGAAATCTGCCAGTAGCCCTTTGTCAAGTTGAGGATTGTAATGTTCCTCGCGGTTCCAAGTCTCTCATTCAATTCGTCCACGTGGCACCTTAGATACGCAACACAACTGGAGACCTCATTCAGCCTGTGGTAGTCATTGCAAAACCACCACTCACTGTTTGGCTTCGGTACGAGGACGATGGGATTAGACCATTCACTTTCTGAATACTCTATCACCCCGAGGTCTAACATTCTCTTCACCTCATTTGACATTACCTTCCGATATGCTTTTGGAATTCTATAGGGCTTGTGGTTCACCCTTACATGCGGCTCTTTCAACACACCAAGCTCCACCACTTGCATATGCTCTGGCAGCTCTGAGAACAGGTCCCAGTTCCACTGCAACAGCTCCCAACACTGTTGCCTCTGGGTCGGTGTTAGAATTTCTGCAATTGTGACATCATCTACTGTGGCTTTGGGACTGGCTCCCAGGCAGTAGGTTTTCAGTGATTCAAGATCTCGCCATGGCTTGAGAAAGCTCACATGATATATTTGGAGCGGCTTCCTTCGACCTGGCACATGTACCTTGTAATTCACCTTTCCTAATTTTTCCACCACTTCATATGGGCCTTGCCACTTGGCTAGGAACTTGCTCTCTACCATGGGGATAAGCACTAGTACGTGGTCTCCGGGCTGGAACTGCCTCAGCCTTGCTGATCAGTTATACACCCTTAAAAGCACACCAGAAAACAAGGAGTCTATATCCAAAAATAAAATTACTTAATTATTTATTTGTACTCACAAAAGACTGTATAAAATACATAGACAAAAGTAAACAACCATGAATATGCAAAGCGTTACAGAGAGACTAAGGTGCAACTAAGTGCAGGGTTACTAAAGGCCCCGTCACACTAAGTGATATCGCTAGCAATATCGCTAAAGAGTCACCGATTTTGTGACACAGCAGCGATATTGCTAGCGATATCGCTATGTGTGATACTTACCTCCGACCGGCTCCCCTGCTGGTTATCGCTGATCGCGCGAGAATGTCCTGGGCCGTTTCTCGTCAGCCGCTTCCTGCTGGGCTTCCTGCTGGCGCCGACGAGCGGCACGTGGAAGCGGGCGGGAGGACGTCATCATCGCCGCGTCTGACAGGTTAAGTAACGACCGCCGACCGCTGCTATGTCACTGGTGAGATCTGCCTGTTTGGCAGCTCACTAGCGACCACTTAGTGATGCTCCAGCGATCCTGACCGGGTCATATCGTTGTCGGGATTGTTGGTGCATCGCTTAGTGTGACGGGGCCTTTACAGCAAGCAAAATTAGCATGTATACAGCAAGTGCCAGTATATTAAAGAGGCCCCATGGACACTAATTAGCATAGGTGTAATAATCCCCCAGTGAGGTTTGAATTCCTAATTAAGCCCCTGCCAATAGTCCCCAGGTCATAACCTCCAGGTCATTGCTCACCCATTTGCTGTCAGGAACACCCCACACTGCGCCCCAATGCGCGTTTCGCGTGGGCTTCTTCCAGGGGCTGTTGCGCCTTAATTAGGAATTCACACCTCACTGGGGGATTATTACACCTATGCTAATTAGTGTCCATGGGGCCTCTTGAATATACTGGCACTTGCTGTATACATGCTAATTTTGCTTGCTGTTAGTAACCCTGCACTTAGTTGCACCTTAGTCTCTCTGTAACGCTTTGTATATTCATGGTTGTTAACTTTTGTCTATGTATTTTATACAGTCTTTTGTGAGTACAAATAAATAATGAAGTAATTTTATTTTTGGATATAGACTCCTTGTTTTCTGGTGTGCTTATATATGTATTGGAGTTTTCCATGGGCTAATGCCTGTTTGTGGTGTTGATTACCTAGTGTTCACCACGTATGATATGATCTCTGCTGCTGGGATTTTGTATTATTCAGTTATACACCTTTGCCTGTGCCTCCTATACCTGGAGAAGATGCACCTTTACAAAAGGCATTACTATCGCCATCATCTCCTATAACTGGGAGACATGCTCTTTGACATTCCAGTGTACCATGACCTCAGATTCTCAGGTTTCCTTGGCGATGTCCAGGAGCCTTTGAGGATGTCGACCATACGGGAGCTCGAATGGCAAGAAGCCAGAGGAGGCTTGAGGAATTTCTCTGACGGAGAAGAGCCGAAACAGAAGCAGATAGTCACAGTCTCCACCATCCTTCACAATGATCTTCTTGAACATGGCCTTGAACGTCTCATTGAAGTGCTCTACTACTCCATCTGTCTGTGAAGGGTAGACTGAGGTTCATAGCTGGGCAATCTGAAGGACCTTACACAACTCCCTCATCACCTTGCTCATGAAAGGGGTTCCCTTGTCTGCCAAAACCTTCTTTCACAGGCCCATCCTAGCAAAAATTTAAACCAGTTCCCGGTCGATACACTTGGCCAAAGAGTTCTTTAGTGGTACTGCTTCAGGGTACCAGGTCGCATAGTCCATGTCCACTAGAATGTATTGATGCCCTCATGCAGACTTAACTAGAGGACCTACTAAGTCCATGGCAATTCTCTCAAATGGGACCTGTATTATAGATAACAGGACTAGGGGACTTCAGAAGTGAGTAGAGGGAGCAGTTATCTGGCAGGTGGGGCAGGACCTACAATAATTTAGGATCTCCCGGTAACATCCCGGCCAATATAACTTCTGCATTATTCTCTCCTGCATATTCTCTACCGCCAGATGTCCCCTTAAAATATGTGAATGGGCCATGTTTAAAACCCTCTTCTGGCAAAAAGCTGTTTTGTTAATCTACACTTCTCAGAGTTGAACAAACGCCTTCATCAGGATAACCACAATGATAACTTCTATTAATGATGATTGTTTTACTACAGAACAGTATATGTAAATAATATAAAACACACTTTTAGGAATATAATAGACACTCAGATAGAAGGTATTACAAAAAATATGCTTTTTTTTACAAAAGATTAAAATGTGCAAAAATTTTAGAGAAAATAATGCAAATGATAAATATGGTGCATTTTCATATAATTTACAATTACTATAGTATGCACAAAGTATGTATCATACCAGGCAGTATTACTAATCACAATTCAAGAAGAAAATATATTTACAGCACTCAAATGCATCATATTTGAAATGCAACATTAAACCACTGTGCAAAGGCATAGGCCAAGACGGCCAACATAATTGGCTATTACAGTGTAAAAATCATTTTTAAGCCTACGTTCACATATTGAGTTCAAAGTGCTTTTTTTTAAATTGTAATAAAAAAACACACATTGTGACATCAATTTACAAATAGGACTGAAGAATGCAGCTTGTCTATTGTTCATTGTCGGTTCCTGTAATAACGCACCTCTGGGTGTGAGTGAAATCCTTCCCTGCTATACACTTCATTCCAGCACTGCACATGCATGTGACAATGGCTCTGAGAATCCATGTGTAAGCATGTGATGGCATATGGGCTTTTTCCTCCTTCACCTGTGCACTATGCATGCCAAGGGAGCCGTAGTGACCCAGTGCTGGAATGATCAGCTAGGAAGTATGTGAATCACCCCCTGAATTGTTTGATTACAGGAACTGAGGCCAAAATAGTCTGGAGGAAACAACACACTGCCGGACTAGTTCTGGAGAAAACAACACCCTGGCGGACTAGTTCTGTAGGAAACAACTATCTGCCGGACTAGTTCTGTAGGAAACAACACCCTGGCGGACTAGTTCTGTAGGAAACAACACCCTGCCGGACTAGTTCTGTAGGAAACTAAACCCTGCCGGACTAGTTCTAGAGGAAACAACACCCTGCCGAACTAGTTCTGGTGGAAACAACACCCTGACGGACTAGTTCTGGAGAAAACAACACCCTGGCGGACTAGTCCTGGCTAATTGGCTTAATACAAACTGCAGTCTTGAAGTTAATTTTTAGGATAAAGAGACATTTGTGAAGGACATCTGAGACTTTGTTGTAATGCAATAAAAGACCAGTTTAACCTGATGGTGACAGTTTGGGGACCTGACAGGTTCCATTAAAAGGGTTATATCAATTACATGAATAGCATTTTGCAAGGATAAAACATTACTTAGAAACAATAGAGTCTAATCCTAAGAATGAAGCTTCCCAACTGTTCCTGACAATGAAGGGGCCATTATGCTGACCCACTATTAGGTTTGTCCTGCACATCTGCTCTTCCTGGCATTGCAGAGCACTGCAGTACAGCCCCATTCACTTAACTGCGGACATGCAGTAGCTGCCAACAATTAACCCTAAACAGGTGGTGTACTAGTAACTAATGTTGATCAGTAGTAATTAAAATATATAGTTCAAAGTGAACTAAACCCAATAATTAAAAATAAATCAACACAGAACTATGGATATATTTTTGAAAAAGCTTAAAGGTAACTTTTCAGAATAAGCAGTTGTAAGTGAATGTGAGAAATAACACAATTTTTGGCCATTATATGACTTATAGCCTGCATTTTTAGAGGTCTTACCTTCTGTACTTGATGCACAGCATTATGTTTTTGTATGCTTTGCCTTTTTCACCTTCCAGCTTTCCCTCTCATCCCTAAGTAGCTTTTATAGGGACTTTTGTTGACAGACTGGAGTTTTTCAGATACCAGTATCTTTGCTTATAGGGAGGAGTGCCACAACTTAAATTTCTATCCTATCCATACAGCACTGAATAATATACTGTGAGAACAGTGGATGACCCCCCTACAGGTCCAGAAAAGGATGTTGTAGATGCTGAGCGAAGGCTATGTGGAGCACTATCTTTAATAAAAACAGATGCACATAGTATGTTCATCTCCATTCGTTATGGGACTGCTAGAAACAGCTAAGCACTGTACGTGGTTTTCACCATAGACAATGAATGGAGTGGAGGTTAATGGGGTATTCCCATCTCCAAGATCCTATCCCAATATGTAGAAGGCAGGGGTGGATTAAGGGTAGCCAGGGCCCGGGGCAGTTCAGACTCTGTGGGCCCCCCTCGTCACGTGACGGGGGTCACGAATCGTAGAGCCACACTCTACATAGAGAATAATGGGGCCTCCAGCACCGACCTCCACCCGCAGAGCCGCACTCCACATAGAGAATAATGGAGCCTCCAGCACCGACCTCCACCTGCAGAGCCCCACTCCACATAGAGAATGGAGCCTCCAGCACCGACCTCCACCTGCAGAGCCCCACTCCACATAGAGAATAATGGAGCCTCCAGCACCGACCTCCACCCGCAGAGCCGCACTCCACATAGAGAATAATGGAGCCTCCAGCACCGACCTCCACCCGCAGAGCCGCACTCCACATAGAGAATAATGGAGCCTCCAGATCCGACCTCCACCCGCAGAGCCACACTCCACATAGAGAATAATGGAGCCTCCAGCACCGACCTCCACCCGCAGAGCCGCACTCCACATAGAGGATAATGGAGCCTCCAGCACCGAGCTCCACCCGCAGAGCCGCACTCCACATAGAGGATAATGGAGCCTCCAGCACCGACCTCCACCCGCAGAGCCGCACTCCACATAGAGAATAATGGAGCCTCCAGCACCGACCTCCACCCGCAGAGCCGCACTCCACATAGAGAATTATGGAGCCTCCAGATCCGACCTCCACCCGCAGAGCCCCACTCCACATAGAGAATAATGGAGCCTCCAGCACCGACCTCCACCCGCAGAGCCGCACTCCACATAGAGAATAATGGAGCCTCCAGCACCGACCTCCACCCGCAGAGCCCCACTCCACATAGAGAATAATGGAGCCTCCGGCACCGACCTCCACCCGCAGAGTCGCACTCCACATAGAGAATAATGGAGCCTCCAGCACCGACCTCCACCCGCAGAGCCGCACTCCACATAGAGAATAATGGAGCCTCCAGCACCGACCTCCACCCGCACTCCACATAGAGAATAATGGAGCCTCCAGCACCGACCTCCACCCGCAGAGCCACACTCCACATAGAGAATAATGGAGCCTCCGGCACCGACCTCCACCCGCAGAGCCACACTCCACATAGAGAATAATGGAGCCTCCAGCACCGACCTCCACCCGCAGAGCCACACTCCACATAGAGAATAATGGAGCCTCCAGCACGACCTCCACCCGCAGAGCCGCACTCCACATAGAGAATAATGGAGCCTCCAGCACCGACCTCCACCCGCAGAGCCACACTCCACATAGAGAATAATGGAGCCTCCAGCACTGACCTCCACCCGCAGAGCCGCACTCCACATAGAGAATAATGGAGCCTCCAGCACAGACCTCCACCCGCAGAGCCGCACTCCACATAGAGAATAATGGAGCCTCCAGCACCGACCTCCACCCGCAGAGCCACACTCCACATAGAGAATAATGGAGCCTCCAGCACGACCTCCACCCGCAGAGCCGCACTCCACATAGAGAATAATGGAGCCTCCAGCACCGACCTCCACCCGCAGAGCCGCACTCCACATAGAGAATAATGCAGCCTCCAGCACCGACCTCCACCCACACTCCACATAGAGAATAATGGGGCCTCCAGCACCGACCTCCACCCGCAGAGCCGCACTCCACATAGAGAATAATGGAGCCTCCAGCACCGACCTCCACCCGCAGAGCCGCACTCCACATACATGGCTGCTCTCAGTGCTCTGTGCTGTGCGCACAGGACCTGTGATGAGGTCACAGGAGGGGAGGAGACAGGGGTCACATGATCGGGGGCCCTGACACCTTACCTCCTGTGATCTCATCACAAGCCTTTGCAAGCTACCAGCAGCATCAGCGTTCACGCTACTTGTAGATGCTGCTGGTAGCAGAGCACATAATGCCGCCCCCACGGTCACTCACTTTTAGGTGGGGAGAAGATGGAGTGCCATTGCAGCAGCCAGCAGGAATGTGGTGGGGGCCCCCTTAGAAGCTCTTGTGGTGGGGGCCCCGGGGCTGAAGCCCCGCCTGCCCTGCCTATAATCCGGCCCTGCGCGGTGGCGGATTATAATGGGGCAATTTACTGGCCTGGGCTGTGGGCCCCTTAACCCCACTGGGCCCGGGGCAACTGCCCAAATTGATCTCATTATAATCCGCCACTGGTAGAAGGTATAATAATATTATGAAATACCTCCAATGATGCATGTAGTATATTTTTTTCTGGTTCTCTATGTCTCTTTCCTCATGTGCAGGCATTGCAGGACCTTAGGTATCCATGGTTATGACCACTAGCTAACTAGCTGTCACTATACCAGTGGTTGTAACCATGGATACCTAAGGTCCTGCAATGCCTGCAGATGAGGAAAGAGATGTAGTGAGTCAGAAGAACTATACTACATTTCTAATTGGAGGTATTTTCTAATATTATTATTAGCTCAGCTACTACATATTGGGATAGGATCTTGGAGATGGGAATATACCTTTAAGCATACGCAATACGTAATACGCTTTCAGACCGCTTTGGAGCTAAATGTCAATTTTGTATGTGTTAGCTGTATTGCTAAATTCATGTGCCTTATGGGCCTACTAATATTAGTGCATTAGTGAAAGATACCTTAACTCTAAGGTCAAAAGGGTCACGTGCACCAAGGAGGCTAGGAACGCCTATTGCAAAGCGTACGCCCTGAATGATGGCTCAGTACTGAGGAACAATATAGATCCATATCAGGTTATGGGAGTCACATCAAGCATCTGTGCAGCATGGGTTATTAAAGGTATAAGGTAAGACCAGATCAAGTGAACAGTTCACATACGTGGTGCATGACGCAGCCTCAGACCACAGCGGCAATTACGGTAACCCTTGCTGTTTGGTGATTGTTTAATAAGGAATAGCTTGATTCTGAAGGAAAATAGCTGTTAATCCTGCAAAACGGTGCTGCCCATTGTAACTGCATGAGAAACAGCTGTTCCCTTATAAAATCAAGTGATTGCCAGCAAAACCATCACCTGTGGTTTGCAGCCGTGTCGCAGGCACACCCTGGCCATGACCTGGCAAATCTATCTGGCTGTACCCTTAGAATATAGTGTGCAACTGGCCTTAGCGTTTCCATTAATTTCAATAGAAAATGCAATAAAAATGCAGTTTTCAAATAAAAAAAATCAGGCATCTTGCTAATGCATTTCTATAAGAAATATCAAATAATTGAAAATGATAAATAATATTTTGTTTGTTTTGTTTTTGTGTCCTTATTACTTTTTAGTTATTTTTAAGAATAAATGACAATAAGTTTACAAAATGTAAATGTTGAATATAAAATATTTAAAGTTTGCAATATTTATTTATACTTAGTAAGTTATTGTTTCCTTTGGGTCTGAACCATCTCATAGTACAAGAAATATGTATGGGATGATGTTTCCACATAGGCTATGGTCGATCTTACTGAACACCAGCTCATTCCATAAAGGCAGCATGTAATCATACACTTGAAGAAGGTAAAAAGAAAAACAGCCTGAAGATCATTTCCATTGTGCAAAGAAGAAATAAGTAAAATACCAGGCAGCCACCTGGCAAGAGAGAATGAAGAAGAGAGAGAGAATAAAAAGCAATCAATTAAGAGGAGGTGAGAGGGAGCAAGGCAAGAGAAAGCAAGTGAATCGTAGCAGAATCACAAACTGCTTTGGTTTTTCAATTTCTAAGCATTGGAGCGGCGGAAAACACAATCAGATGCGCTTCAAGCACGTAGATGTGAAACTCAACCAAACAGCCCCAGGGTTTTGCCGTCCAAAGCTCAAACAATCATAATGAGCTGTGTTTACTATGTGCTCAGGTCTCAGGGTGCTTTACTCCAAGTCTTTCAGAATAATGGAAGCTTTGCTCACCTCCACCCATGGTGGACCCATCCTGATGCTTAAAAACCTGCGATGCCAAGATTATCAAATGCAAAACATGTCCACCTAACCCCGCAACAGTCCCAATCAGAATTTTTTGACACTACCACTTTCTTCACAAGAGCTAATCATTGACAAGTAAAGGTATCTGGGCTTGCAGACCTGCCGATTAGGACTAGCTGGGAATGCAATCCTTGATAGTACAGTAGATTGCATAGAACAGAAGAAGACCATACCAAAATCAAATGGTGACCATGTGTTGGTGCTAGTTCATGATAGCCGCCAACTGGCCACCATCTACAGGTTCCTAAATCTTATAGGCAATTCTACCCTAAACTAACTAATCCTTAAAAACTCACTTTTACTAAAACAGCTTAAAATTCATATAGAAAACATTTAGAAAAAAATCCATCCAACACCATAGGAAAATCTGACGGGTTTCAGACTCAGTCTTAAGTCATTGCAGTTTATACCATAGAATGTGTCTGAAATGCGTCTGCTTTTCCTATGATGTTGGATGGATTTTTCTACATGAATTTTAAAATATTCTAATAAAAGGGAGATTTTAAAGATCCTTTTTGTTGGATTTTTTTTCTCTGAAAAAAACAAAAAAACAAATTAAAAGTCACAGAAAATTTCTTTAAAACAATCTATCTATAAATAATACAGTCATGTAGTTATCAAAAATATTATTTTCATATTGCTATGTATATCAACTCCATCATAACCAGTAATGCCATTACAAGGGCCAACATAGTATCACTAGACAATGATCAAATATTAAACGGATGTTCAGTAGTGACTAGAAATTAGCACTAAACAGATACTGCAGCCACTGAATAAAGATCACTATAAAACGTCCAATCTTTTTAATAATATCACTACTTCAGGGTCAAATATTAATATTACCACCATAGTGAATAAAAACCACTGCACTAAGACACACATTATACCAACTGGTCTCTCTGCAAAACTTATATGTACAAATAAATGCAATGCCTCTCAATGATTTTAGTCATTTGTTTTCTCTTACCTTTGTCATCAGTTGCAGACTACCAAATAACCTTTTTCCATTCATGATTCGTCTCTGCAGAACTTGCCTCACATCATAGTACCAGAGTGCCTATGATGTGTGGCCTCACACAGTAGCAATATCCTCCTGTGTGATCCCTATAATATAGTAGTGTCTCTTTCTGAACTCATACGGTAGTAATGCTTCGCTTTCTGATCTCATAACATAGTAATGTCCAATTTTTAAAGAAAACCTGTTGTGATGTGACTGGTGGTCGCGTGGTTAATGGGAGGTATATGTCACAGGGATGGATGCTCCCTGCGATGCAACCCCGAGTATTTTGTTAGTGTACATGAGCACTAATATGGCGTTTAGTGCACCTGGGTCCGGGTTGCAGGTAGCTATGAGTGATGGGAGAGTCTGGCTACCCATATTGCCTCACCTCTGGGTAAGGGTGTTGACTGTACCCCTGTTTTCCTTCAGGACCTGCAGGAGTTTCAGGACCTACCATGAGGTCATGCCCATATGATCCATACCTCATCTGTGAGTGTGGTTGCAACCCACATAATGGAGGCTGTGTTTAGCACATGGGCAGTGAGTGTGAGGGACTCTGTCAGAGTGTGGACAGACTTCCATGTGTCCAGGTGAGACACTACAGAGTAGTCTGTGTTCTTAGGACGGAGAAGTCCTCCTGTGTGTACAGCTCAAGTCGGAGCCTCCGGGCTGGACATTGCCCTGGCCTGTGTGTGCACAGGGCCTGAGGGAACAAAGCCTAGCTAAGGACTGTTTATGTTGCCTTCGACTGCTGTGAAGGCTGGAAACCATGTTTTGTTGCTGTGAGGTTTATGGAGCAAATAAACCGAATGGACTCCTTTTAACCCTGAGTGTGCCAGTGTTTTACCTCTAATACTGGCAACGTGAGTAATCCCCGTCCACTCACATGTTGGAACGACTGTCAACACGATTTTGTAATGTTAGGTGAAGACATAGCTGTAATGGTGCGCCAATACTGATTATGGCACCTGTACAATGGGTCTGTTCATCGCTGTCTGTGATTCCTTTGCCCCTCCACAGGATGCAGAGGGGTCGGGGAATCACAGACAGAGAGGAGAACACTCATTGTACAGTCCAGCCCCTGTGCACTGAAATCTAATCAGCAGAAAACTTCAAATGGTGATTAAAGAAGAACAAGAAAGTGGATTTCTTCACTAATTGTATTAATGTAATCAGTATTACAGCTATGTCTTCACCTAACATTACAAAATCGTGTTGACAGGTTTTCTTTAATCCCTTTATCTTAAGGCAGCTCTTGGTTAACTTAGCTTAGACCAATATGATTCTAGTCACTTCTCAAGGTCAAGCCGTGAGTCAGAGTAGTCAAGGAGTCCAAGGTCAGAAGCCAGGAGGTTACGTCATAAACCGAAGGAAGAGACAAAAGCGTAGTCAGGTAACGTTCCGAGGTCAGAGTACCGGGAGGATAATGGATCAGAGCTGATGGGGTTAAACAGGCGAATGGTCACAACGAAGTCCAAGGTCAGGCAAGAGATCAAGCATACAGAGCTCAAGGCACAGGAAAACAAACCTCACAAGCTGAATGTACATCTGGCATAGTTCTGGCAGACACAGCTCAGTTAAGAAGCATGGCAATTACCTGGAATAGTGAACACCTGGAGACAGCCAACGCCTCACCATCTCAGATTGGATAGTAGAGCTGTCAATTAACATATTGACAGTTTAAGCACTCCCCTATACCAGATTGGATGGCCAAGTTATCAAAGTACTGACAACTTAAGCACATTCCTATACCAGATTGGACGGTCGAGCTGTCAGTAACTGCATCCCAGACACCCTGAGGGGTGGAACCATGACAACCAATTTTTGCTACAAATTGTTTTTTTTCATGGACAGTCAACATTTTTACTGACGTATTGAAAGACCATAATGAACCTTGAATGAAGAATAATAGTGATATAAGTCAGCAACTGAAAATACTTATATGAATAATGGGATGCATTAAAAGAGGCATAGATTCTCATGAGGAGAACATAATTTTACCTCTATATAAGTCACTAGTGCGACCACACTTAGAATACTGTGTACAGTTCTGGTCTCCGGTGTATAAGAAAGACATAGCTGAACTGGAGCGGGTGCAGAGAAGAGCGACCAAGGTTATTAGGGAACTAGGGGGTCTGCAATACCAAGACAGGTTATTACACTTGGGGTTATTTAGTTTGGAGAATCGAAGGCTTAGGGGTGATCTTATTACAATGTATAAATATATGTGGGGACAATACAAAGACCTTTCTAATGATCTTTTTACTCTTAGACCTGTGACGGGGACAAGGGGGCATCCTCTACGTCTGGAGGAAAGAAGGTTTAAGCATACTCACAGATGCGGATTCTTTACTGTAAGAGCAGTGAGACTATGGAACTCTCTGCCATATGATGTTGTAATGAGTGATTCACTACTAAAATTTAAGAAGGGACTGGATGCCTTTCTTGAAAAGTATAATATTACAGGGTATATACACTAGTCTCCTTAATATTGCGTTGATCCAGGGAGCTAGTCTGATTGCCGTATGTGGAGTCGGGAAGGAATTTTTTTCCCCAATGTGAAGCTTACTGTTGCCACATGGGGTTTTTTTGCCTTCCTCTGGATCAACATGTTAGGGCAAGTTAGGATAGGATATGGGTTGAACTAGATGGACTTAAAGTCTCCCTTCAACCTTAATAACTATGTTACTATGTTACTATGTTACTATGTTACTATGAATACACTAAACAGGTGTTCCCGAATTCTTAAATTGCTTTAATCAGTTGGACAGCATGAAAATAAGCAAGTTTGCAATTGACTTGCTTTTTCTATCTGCTGTCAGTCTTCTGCAATGAGTTTATCTTTTATAGTGTAGAGCTGGTTTCCGTGCAGCTCAGCCTCCAGATGCTGGTGGAGTGTGCGCAGAAGTTACATTCCAGGAGAGGAGTTAACTCCTAACATACCAGTCAACTCTCTCCAGTCAATTGATTTCTATACAGCAGTTACCTGCTCACCTCCCTCCCCCTATTCTACCTCTCATCTTCTAAAGCGATACAGTTGTGAATCACCACCAGTTTTCAGAGCAGGTCTCCTAATCACAGCTTTTTGCTCTCGCTTTCTCGACCTGTGTGCTTGTGCAAACCCCCTATGATCTCTATGTGTAAATAAATGGATATTAGAACAAAGCACTGAATCTGTTATAGCAGAATTAGTACAATGCTTTATAGTTCTACTCACCAGAGTTGTCACTCAAGGAGGAGAGCCCGCCCTGCTAGAAATCAGGAAGTGAGGCGATTGTAAGAACAATTCATTGCTTTGAACTGCTCAAGATACAAATTAAGAATACCCTTTTAAGTGCATTTTCTGTGGATTTGAAAATTTCAACCAATGTAGACTTTTCTAGTGTCCCCAAAATCCTAGAAGCATCAAATTATTTGTGTGTGCAGTCTATGATAATAGTGCCCTATTTTTAAGAATATTCAAAGAATTCAACTATAGTTGGAAAACCTGCTCTAATAACTATGGAACAACATGGGAATTGCCTGCAGATTCTTATTTGTGTGTTTATTGCTACTGTTAAGGGGGTTTTACACATAGCGATATCGCTAGCAATATCGCTAAAGCATCACCGATTTTGTGACGCAGCAGCGATATTGCTAGCGATATCGCTATGTGTGATACTTACCTCCGACCGGCTCCCCCGCTGTCTGTCGCTGATCGCGCGAGATCGTGCAGCTCCATTTCTCGTCGGGCGCTTCCTGCTGGGCTTCCTGCAGGCGCTGACGAGCGACGTGTGGAAGTGGGCGGGAGGACGTCAGGATCGCCACGTCTGAAAGGTAAGTAACGGCCGCTGCTGCGTCGCTGCATCGCTGTGAGATCTGCCTGTGTTGCAGCTCACTAGCGACCATTTAGCGATGCACCAGCGATCCTGACCGGGTCGTATCGTGGTCGGGATCATTGGTGCATCGCTAAATGTAAAGGGGCCTTTACTTATCTATCTAAGCTTAACGCAGTACAATAGTGATATTATCTGTCTTTAAATCGCCTTCATGTAATGATAATGAGATGGCATTGCTGGCTCTGTCCTAGTATATACAGCAAAGCTGGAAAGAGTACTGCAAAAAAAATCATTGTGTGGCTGTATTCCCGTGGAAGTGTGAAAAGTGAATCATGTTAGGGGTTTTAATAATGGAAAAAAACAGTAAAAGTTAAAAAAACATAATTTTATAAAAACATGATTTGAACAATATGCCCTTCCCTGATGCCACATTCCATTTAACAAGCAAACATTAGACGTGATTCTCTCCTGTTTCATATTCTGTCATCATATCTTATACATTACATTTTGCTCAAGTATTAAAATATTAATAGCTGGCTGCATTCCCTTTGTTTGTACATTTTTTGGTTTCTATTCTTTAGCTTCCACTGCCTTAATTCCACACAAACTTTAATTAAAGATTTGTTCGTGCTTGACAAAAGAAAATTGCGGGAGTGGAGCAAAAAATAATTTCCTTTCCAATCAATGCTGTTTGTGTTGGAATATTAAAACTTAAATACTTTCATTGTGAAGCAAAAATCTAGTTACTCTGATTTAACAAGCAACTCGCAAAGTTTTTGTTCTTTGGAATTAAATTAGTTTTATATATTAATTCATTCATTATTTTTGTTATTTTATACTCAGAACCTCGTACGAACAGGTTCTTTAGAAACCAAAGACAAGAATCAGAGCTAAAGCACAAATACAGGAAATCCGTACTGTGTAGCTGCTTTATCCTTCTGGTTTATGTGACTTCAAAAACAATGCGCCTTTTTCTGTTTTACTGTGAAAGAACATTTGAACCTTTCTGATATTATTACATATTTGCCATACTGGTACATAGCTTGCACCACATATGTATAAGCAGGCCCGGACTACTAATCTGCCCTGCTGGGTAATTGCAAGGTGGGCCATGGTGTGGCACTGTTTGGGGGGCCACCAGCCCGTTTTAACGGTGGCTGGCCCCTTTAATTTTCTGGCTCTGGTGTTTCAGTAACTCCAGGGGCAGGGCAGGCACGCAGTGTTCACCAACTGACACTGATATGTCAGCACGTCCTTTGCGTAGAGAGTGGGTGTTCTGCTCTCTGTGCTCCTGCCTTAAAAACACTGCAGCCGCTGCTCGGCTGGAGCCGCAGGGAATGAAGAGAGGTGAGTATTTTTATTTATTTTTAATCAATCAGTATTTTGTGGGGCCATCATACTATAAGGGAGGTTTAAATGTGGGGCCATCATACTGTATGTGTGGGTGGGGGTATATGTAGGGCCATCATACTATATGGGGGCTTTATATGTGGAGTCATCATACTATATGGGGTTTATATATGGGGCCATCATACTGTATGTGTGGGTGGGGGTATATGTAGGGACATTATACTATATGGGGGGGTTTATATGTGGGTCCATCATACTATATGGGGGTGTTATATGTGGGGCTTTCATACTATATGTGTGGGTGGGGGTATATGTGGGGCCATCATACTATATGAGGGGGTTTATATGTGGGGCCATCATACTATATGGGATTTATATGTTTGACCATCATACTATATGGGGGGTTATGTGCTTGACCATCATACTATATTGGGGGGTTATATCTGGTACCATCATACTATATGGGGTTATATGTTTGACCAACATACTATATAGAGGAAGGTTATATGTGGGGCCATCATACTATATGGGGGCAGAGGATACTGTATATGTGGAGTCATCATACTAATATATCGGGGATTATGTGGGGCCATCATACTGTATATGGGGAATAATATGTGGGGCCATCATACTATATGGGGGGTTATATGTGAGGCCATCAAACGATAAATGAGGGATTATATGTTGTGCTTTCATGCTATAAATGGGGGAGAATATGTAGGGCCATTATATGTGCAGGACTATACGTGATGCCATTATATGTGGAGCCATTATATTATGTGCAGGGCTGTATGTGGAGCCATTATATTATGTGCAGGGCTGTATGTGGAGCCATTATATTATGTGCAGGACTGTATGTGGGGCCATTATATTATGTGCAAGTGTAACAGTGATATGGGTACTACGGAATCTGATTGCGTGGGATAATATGAAACTGAGACCAGAGTTGATGCAAATAAGTAGAGTTAACAAGTGTAACAAAACTAACAGAGCACTTCCTGCAATAGTAACGAATGCACAGCTCAATATAGAAACGTCCAGAGTAACTGAAGAGTGGGGGCCGACCTCTAATATAACCAGTCCAACAGTAATATAATGCAGGTGTGTACAAAGCACTAAACGTAGAGGTCCAGCAGAAAGTATGAGAGCAAGCACACCGCCTTTAATGAGGCAGTCCAGCGATATTTAAGAATGAGTACGCACTCAGCACTAAAGTGTAGAAGTCCAGCAATAATAAGGGTGGAAATGCATACAGCACTTAAACGTAGAAGTCCAACGTTATATAGAAGTGGCATTAACCAGAGAAGGTCACTATGTGTACCTTTCGGGTTGAAAGTCCCGCACAAGTCCAGCACAGCAGCCCGCACAAACACAGACCTAGAGGAGAAGATGATGTCATGATTCCTCACTAGCCACAGCAGTTCCAGGGGCGAATAGCTCCAACTAGCAGTCCAGACACTAGTTAAGCACAGACAGCATCAGGGAGGTGCACCGAGGACTGTAGGCAGCAGAGCGTAGAGAGGCAGAGCACTGAGTAACGAGCAGCAGCAGCTGGGAGTTCACCAGCAGGCAGGCAGGAGCTTAGGAGCCAACAGCAGCAAAATACTCAGGCAAAGAGGAGCACACGACCCGGACTTAAATAATCAGGACAGACAGGAAATTCCATGACAGGGCGAGATATAAGACTCCATCTTGGATCAGGGCAAAACAGGCACAAAGGAAAGTCCAAAATCCTTACATTACTCCCTCCTCAGAAGCGGCCTCAGGACAGTCCAGGACCAGGCTTTTCAGGATATTTCTGATGGAATAGTGTAATCTTTTGAGGAGCACAAGTATTGGTCACCGGCTCCCAAGAGTTCTCCTCATACTGTTAATTCTCACCAAGTGAGGTGTATCCTCTAAGCTTTAGGTCCGGGAGGGCACACGGACCCTGCAGTGGGTAAGCGAGAACTGTAAAGGCTCACCAAGAATCTCAGGAACAGCAGGAAGGATGAAGAGTAACCCAGCAAGGATGAAAAAACATTTATTGCCTGCCCACAGGATAGCTAATAAATATGTGATCACAGGGACCCCACCACTAGGGTCTCCACTAATTGCTAGAACATGAGTTCTGAACTTTTTCTTTTTGTCTGCTTTGAATGCTGTGAGAAGGAGTTTGAAGGTCATACATGCACCGTGTAAATCAATTCAATGTCTGTGAGGCTGATAGAAACAGCCAAGTACAGTGCTAAATGTTTATGCAATGCATATAAGCAGTGGTGGACATTGGTGCAAATTTGTGCAGCTGGCATTGGGCCCAAGAGGTAAGGGGGCCACTACCATCTCCAAAGCTAGAGGGATAATGCACTATGAGGAGCTATTGGACTGGAAAGAGCCGAAACAGTGGAGAAAATAAGTATTTGATAAACTACCAATTCTGCAAGTTTTCCCACTTAGAAAGAATGGAGATTCCCTATTCTCCCTTCATACCTCCCTTCCCCTCCCCTGTTTAATTACTAAAAATTAATAAAATTATTTGAAAAGAAAGAATGGAGAGGTGTGTAATATTTATCCTAGGTATACTTCACCTGTGAGAGACAGAATCTAAAAATAAAAAACAGAAAATCATATTTTATGATTTTGAAACCATTAAATTGCATTTTATTTCATGAAATAAATATTTGATCACCTACCAACCAGCAAGAATTCTGGCTCTCACAGACCTGTTAGTTTTTCTTTAAAAAGTCCATCTACTCTGCATTCATTACCTGTATTAATTGCAACTGTTTGAACTTGTTACCTGTATAAGAGACACCTGTCCACTCACTCAATCACACTCCAACCTCTCCACCGTGGCAAGACCAAAGAGCTGTCTAAGGACACCAGGGATGAAATTGTAGACCTGCACAAGGCTGGGATGGGCTACAAGACAATAGGCAAGCAGCTTGGTGAGAAGCAACAACTGTTGGTGCAATTATTAGAAAATGGAAGAAACACAAGATAACTGTCAATCTTTCTCAGTTTGGGGCTCCATGCAAGATCTCATCTCATGGGGTAAGGATGATTCTAAGAAAGGTTAGGAATCAGCCCAGAACTACAAGGGAGGACCTGATAAATGACGTGATAAGAGCTAGGACCACAGTCTCAAACATTACAGTTATTAAGTAACACACTACGCCGTCATGGATTAAAAACCTGCAGAGTATGCAAGGTCTCCTTGCTCATGCCAGCACATGTCCAGGCCCGTTTCAAGTTTGCCAATGACCATCTAATGATCCAGAGGAGGAATGGGAGAAGGTCATGTGGTAAGATGAGACCAAAATAGAACTTTTTGATATCAACTCCTCTAGCCGTGTTTGGAGGAAGAAGGAGGATGAATACAACCTCAAGAACACCCTTCCAACCGTGAAGCATGGTGAGGGAAACCTCATACTTTGAGGATGTGTTTCTGCAAAGAGGACTAGACGACTGCACCGTATTGAAGGGAGGATGGATAGGGTCATGTATTGCGAGATTTTGGCCAACATCCTTGTTACGTGTTACAGAACCACTCAGCACCCAGAATATGTTGTGCAGTTATATGTATGTATAATAGGTTCCATGTGAGATGCATGTCCCTAATGCATCAGTTCACAGGCTGCGCCCCTGGGCAGAGGGGACACGATATTCTCCTTTTGTCCACCCTCCCCCCACCTTTGTAATTCCCACAGTAAACATCGGCAGGCTCCGGCCACCTGCAGGCTTTTGTAATGTATGACTGGCCTGCCGCTTTTCTATTGGCCGGCCCTCTGTATCTGTGTGATATATTCTGTGTCCTGTGAGCAAAGTGTTGTCAGACTGGAAATACATGGAGAAGCAGTGATCTTTTATATGCGCCCATGTAACCAAGGAATTCCAGCCAGCGTCATTCATTCAGACTCCAGCCAACGCAGAGCAGACCTCCGTAAACACGGGGTGGTACTGAAAGAGGTACCCCAGCTTGGTAGACCCCGTTACACTGGTGGCAGCATTGGGATATGATACCCCTTCTACAGGAGGAAAGGAATGAATGGAAAACAACTACCAGAAGTTAAAGAGGACTACATTAAAAGATCTGGTGGAAGCTCGAGGGTTGATCACCAGCAACAAAACAAAAGCGGATTTGATAGCAGCCATCATGGAACACGACAGTGCAGCGCCCCCCAATGTGAACATGGAGGAGACCGAATTCCAGAGGGAGGTAAAGAACAGATTGGCGTTCTATGGCCCAAACCCTGCGGTAGAGATCATATGAGAGGTGATGGCTGATGTGCGTACTGATCTGAAGGAAAAGATGGCCAAGCGGACAAGGATAGAGCTAGCCAAGATGGAGATGGCAGAGCGGACCAAAGTGGAGCTGGCCAAGATGGAGATGGCAGAGCGGAGAGAGGAGAGTCAGCGAGCAGGGGGAGCTCTGGCCTTCGACCAGGTACCTTCAACAGTAAGCCACAAAAAGATCCAGTATAATGCCTTCCGACAGTTGGGGGAGGCAGAGGAAGACATTGATGGCTTTCTGCAGGACTTTGAGCGGCAGTGTGTCCTTCATCAAGTGAAGCCGGAGGAACAGGCTCAGATTCTGTCCAGCAAGCTGACAGGCCGGGCAGCGGACGCCTATCGCACGGTACCTGATGGAGGACTGTATGGACTATGAGCGGATCAAAGAAGTGATCTTGGCCCGGTATGCGCTGACACCAGAGGCATACCGCCAAAAGTTGCGCGGACTTATAAAACATGTAACAATCCTCATTCCCTCAGTAAGAGCATTGGCTGGGTCTTCCAACATCACAATGACCCAAAAAAAACAGCAAAGGCAACAAAAGAGTGGCTTCGTAAAAGCATTTCAAGGTCCTGGAGTGGCCTAGCCGGTCTCCAGACCTGAACTCAACAAAAAATCTTTGGAGGGAGCTGAAACTCAATGTTGCCCAGCGACAGCCCGAAACCTGAAAGATCTGGAGATGATCTGTATGGAGGAGTGGGTCACTGCTGCAGTGTGTGCAAACGTAGTCAAGAAATACAGGAAACATCTGACCTCTTTTATTGCAAAGAAAGGTTTATGTGCATAATATTAAGCTCTTTTTTTCTTTGTATCAAACACTTATTTCATGCAATAAAATGCTAATTAATTATGTAAAAATCATACAGTGTGATTTTCTGGATTTTATTAAGATTCCACCTCTCACACTTGGTGTACCTACAAATAAAATTACAGACCTATCCATTCTTTGTAGGTGGGAAAACTTGCAAAACTGGCAGTGTATCAAATCCTTATTTTTGCCACTTTATATAGTTCTAGAACAGTGACCTCTCTCTTCTGTCTGTGCCAACTCCTGTCATATGTACGACTACCAGTTCACTCCTTACTGTTGTCATGCATTGAGAAGGAATTGAAAGGGTGCGCTCTCTAGTGTTCTGGAGAAGCCCCACGAATGGTTTGAATAATTGATAAATGTTTTCAGTGATATAACCCCTTTATAAAAGATTCTAGTTTAGTTGGGCAACATTAGTATAAATGGTTGTATCTTAATGCATTTTATAATATTAATGGGGATTTTACCTTCCTCACACGGCTTATGCAGATAATGCATACATTTGTAGTATTTAACCAAACTCGGACTTACATAAACATTTGCCGAAAGAAGAGTTCCAGATTTCATTAAAAATTCATTTATTTTTATTAAATTATTAAAAATCCCATACAAATAATAAAAAATACAAAGTATATATAAGCGCCCAAACTAGGAGGGAACAACCACAAGTGTAAAAATATCCACAAGTGTAAAAATATCTGGCTGCTCAAAACACCACTGCTAATACATCCACCATATACTGCAATTAAACATCCAGTGAAAACTATAAAATAAATCAGGACTTATTATCAGGAAAGGCAGAAACCAGGTGAAGGCAGCAGCGACACTGTGAGTGCGCGTCCCTCCTCACCCCGACGCGCCTTTCGCTTTCAGCTTCTTCCGTGGGCGTGTCAAAGGTGGGCATACATGGAGCTTAAATACTCTGGTGGAATTACTACGCACACCTATAATCATACTATGTGTGCGTAATGACAGGGTTGATTGGTCCATCAGACTCGATGTGGCGCATGAAGCTCTCCTCCCCTCCTTCACGTAATATCACTTCTGGACCTGTGCCCGCTGGAAAGCTAGCTGAATCGCAAGCCGCTCAGTATCTGGGCACGATCGGAAGTGTCAGGAGAAGAGTCGGGCGCATGCGCTCCGTCTAATGTTCAATCTGCACAAATAAATATTTCTTGAAAGACACTGATTGTGGCATAAAGAAATTTTCTTTCCAATCTATGCAACTAAACAAGGGGAGCATAATTCAATACATAAATTATAACATGCCAAAACATTATTAATATCGCATATAAGGTGACCAATATTTAACAATGCAAAATCACATATATTTGAACATCCACATTATAGGTGCCACGTAAAAAGTGCTAGTTAGTAATAAATGAACACACATAAATATCATTTTCTAATAAATTGAAACCTCCCCATTATTAAAACAACCTATAAAGTGACTAGTGCTATTATAATAATACATAGTTATATAACTCACAAGTCTAAACTATTTAGACTTCCAATTATTTATATTAATCCCACATAATATTAGTGCCTATAATTAGCTTATAAAAAAACTGTGATTAATAAAAAATATGAATAAAGCCATTTTTTTAAACCGTAAAAATGTGATTATTGAAATGTGAATAAAGCTGTATAAAAATACATCTCTACAATATCTTTTCATAAAAAAATATTTTATTAATATTAACAACCGTGCATGGTATATTAAAATTAATAAATACAGTGCTAATATACTAGATAAAAAACCAAAAACACCCAGTGCATTGACCCCATTAATAATTCCAATATTAATAACCTTACATTCATAAATCAATTTTTAATGCGGTGTCCAAAATAAACAGTGCGATTATAAATAATGAATATCAGTACCCACTAGAATCATAACCCAGTGTAATAATGACCTCTAAATTACGTTCTCCCATAAAGGACTAAACTGCATATCCAAAAAAAAAATTGTTTACATTTTCTGCACTAACCATATTATACTCATATATAATTATCCCAACAAATCTAAATGAATCTTAATGAACCAACCCATCCAGTAGTTCTCCAACATTACAGACCAACCCAATAATTATGGGATATAAACCCCAACATTATATGTTCTCATAATAATCCATATAAAGTTCATAATAGTACAAGTCCTGTCAGGATATATGAATTCAGGTCCTCATGTGTTATTTTCATCCATAATTCATCCAGCGACTCCAATACGAAAGGTAACCTTCCATGTATAAATCTGAAAAAACAAATAAATTAAAATCCATCCTAAATCAAAACCATAAAATATCAGTAAACCCACCCCTAAAAAAATCTCCAAAAGAGACCAATAAGGAAGCTATATGAATAATTAAAGAAAGGAAGAAAAACCCCAACTCTCCTTTAGACCTTGTGGGGCCATAGTGCCCAACCTAAAGATCCATCGACTTTCAACCTGAGCTAAACTCCTGCCCAAGTCCCCACCTCTAATGCCAAAAGAAATTTGATCAATAGCTTTGATAGATAGGCCCATAGTATTACAGTCATTATATTCTCTAAAATGCCTCAGGAGGGTTTTCAACTGTGTAATGTCATCCACATTTTTAGCTTTATTGATGTCTCTAACGTGTTCCCTCACTCTAATTTTAAGCTCCCTAATTGTTAATCCAACATAGATCTTGCCACAGGGGCATTGAGCATGATAGAACCCCCTGTGAGGAACAATTTAGATTTTTTCTTTTATCAACCATTTTTGACCCATCAAAATTGGTAAAAGACGTTCCTTTAATTAAATTTAGGCATGCTTTGCAAAACTATTCCCAAAGAGGTAAGTAAAATACCCAGTCAACTATATGATAAATCAAAAAAATTTCCACCATTAGGATTGTGTTCGGCTGTGTTCGCAAAATTGGTTTCACAGGATATTGAAGGCTTAGCCAAAAATCGTAGGTATCCATCTAATCTCACCAATGATGAACGCCTGGCTTTGAAGGAACTTGAATCCTGGAAGGATGTGATTTTCAAGCAATCGGATAAGGGAGGCAATTTAGTTGTGTGGCCATGTCAGTTATACGAGAAACAAGCCAATAAATTAGTTGATGATCGCACTTGCTATCGTAGATTGACATATAATCCGTTATCTTCCTTTCAGACAGAATTGATTTCAATCCTCGATAAAGCCTTCTCAGGAAGAATTATTTCTAAGAAATTGTTGGATAGTATGAAAAATCTTCATCCAAAGTTACCGACTTATTATATCATTCCGAAGTTGCACAAAAATCCTACGGACCCTCCAGGACGCCCAATTGTGGCAGGTAACGGAGGATTATGTGAGATTATATCAAATTTTGTGGATTACTTTCTCAAACCCATTACTTTACGATCATTTATTAAGGACACCACATCAGCCCTTCAACGTATTGACCTACTGCATTTGGATAAAGATAGGATTATGGTCACGGCCGATGTGGAAGCACTTTATACTTCCATCAGACATTCTGATGGATTGGCTGCCACAAAATGGTTCCTTAAAGCGAGTAACATCAGTTCCCCCATTGCTGACCTGATTTTGATTTTACTTGAATTTATTTTACATCATAATGTTTTTACATTTAACAATTCAATTTTTTTTACAGTTACAAGGTACAGCAATGGGGGCCTCCTGTGCTCCGGCTTATGCTAATTTATTTTTGGGTGCATGGGAGAGAGAGATTTTTCAGGGTGACCTCATCCAGGGTGTGAACAATGTTCACAACTGGATGAGGTACATTGATGATATTTTCTTTTTGTGGGAAGGGACAGTGGAGGTATTGAATAAATTCATGAGGGATGTAAACAACAATGATATTAATCTTAGATTTACGTTTCATCATGGTAGAAACTTGGAATTTTTGGACCTATATATTTCAGCTTCTTTGGATGGCCGACTACATACTGAAGTTTATAGGAAGCCTACAGCAACAAACTCACTGTTACAAGACAATTCTTCTCACCCTGGATCAATTATTAAAAGTATTCCCATTGGCCAGTTCCTTAGAGCAAAAAGGATTTGCTCAGATGAAGATCGATTTGAAAATCAGGCATCAGACTTGATATGTAGGTTTAAAGCTAGAGGGTATAGTAGCAGTTGTATCAAAAGAGGATATTTGAGAGCCAAAAAGACTCCCCGGGATCAGCTTCTTTATGGTAAACCGCAGGATAAGGATCAGAAAGAACAAGACCAGGTAAGATTTATTAGTAAATATAACAATCAATGGAAAGCGCTAACAGATGTGATACGTAGACATTGGGGAGTATTGTTGGTGGACCCAGTATTGAAGAACATTTTACCTGGGACGCCTTCATTTGTGGCTAAACGATCAGCTAATTTTAAGGATATTTTGGTTAAGAGCCATTATGTATCTCCATCGTCTGGATTAGCTATGGCCGCTGGCACAGGTCGTAAAGGGTTCTATCCATGCGGTTTTTGCAAAGCATGCCTAAATTTATTTGTTTTGTTTTAAACTTCTTTTTATTGATTTTAAACAAGAAGAAATTACATTACATGCGACAAGCAAGGTTCATATCCATCAGATTCATAGCTAATATGTACGATCTCGTTGAACAATTATCAACAATTTTCTAATTACTACTTATTACAATTTGCTATTGTTAGAACAAGTAGTTGCAATGCTTCAGAAACTTCTGTGGATAAGTCCATTACAAGATCATTGACATAAATTTCGAATAAATATGTCTATAGCCGTCGCAGTAAAATATGAACTTTTAACTAAACAGACAGGATAGAAGTAAGGGAAAGTGCAGATTCTAGAGAGGAAAAGAGTTTGGGGGTAGGGTAGGGTGGGGGGAACAGTGGGGAATAATGTCCAGTCAGCCGCAAAATTACATTATTCGCTCGAAAGATCAACCAATACTACTTTCTGTTAATTTGACCTTAAGATAAATTGAAGATATTTTACTGAGTGTCTAGTAGTTTTAAGTACTCATCTGCTTCTCTAAAGCGTATCCATGGCGCCCAGATCAAGTTGAACTTACTTTTCCCAAAGGTCGTGCTAGCTATTATTTCTTCAATATGGTATATTTGATTGACTTTATGTAGCCATTCTGCCAGAGAAGGACGGTTCTGTGATAGCCAATATAGAGGAATTAGCATTTTAGCTGCTGCTAATAAGTACAAAAGAAGTTTTTTGTGTTTGAATTGTGTCAATTCACCAGACCAATTCAAAAAGATCAATTTCAAGGTTGGGGGGTTTGGGAGTTGACAAAGTTTTGTTGAAATTTTAAGCAATTGTCTCCAAAATAGCTGAATTTTATCACATTGCCACCAAATGTGCATATGCGATCCAATCTCTCCAAGGCATCTCCAACAATTAGAGGATGCCTCAGGTTGCCATTTCTTTCTTGTGTCAGGGGTGGCATACCACCTAGTAAGGACCTTATAAGAATTTTCTTGGACCTTTACACAGCCAGAAGGACCATGCAAATTTTTATATATCTTGTCAACCTCCCATTCTTGCAACTCAACCCCAAGGTCTCTTTCCCACTTTAATATGAACACTCTTTTAGCTGAGGTAGAGTGGGTCAAGAGCATTTGATAAAGCTTACCCAGCACACCCTTTGGCTTATTTGTTTGGGTCATCAACTTTTCGAAAGCAGTCAACTCTCTAAATGGGAATCCAGATTGTAAATATGACCTGAACAAATTTTTGAGTCTGTTATAATGAAGAAAGTTAATATGGTAGTGCGGGAATTTCGCTTGTTAATCTTGTAAAGGGAGGATCGCTCCATCTTCCATAAAATCATCCAGACTTTCGCTTATCCTATGTAATGAGTCTGTGTCTTTAATATAAGAGCGGTCTAAATAAAGGCCAGGTAGGTCTCTTACTCTTATCAGAGGCGATGGGAGCAGCATCAATGAGGATGAGAATTTAGACCAGGACTTAATCAAGTTCATTGTTATTGCGTTTTGGGAGGAAATATTTTTCTTAAAAAGACCGTAGACGAGTGTAGTATAGTAGTGATTGGTACTGATAATGACTCATTCGCAATTCCTGTCCAGAGCTTTTGGTTGCTGTCCCTCACCCAGTCAGTTAGTAGTGATAAAGTTGCCGCTGTGTGGTATTTTTGTGGATCTGGTGTTCCCATACCCCCTTTGTGTTTAGGCAGGGAAAGTGTGTTATAACTTATTCTGGGTTATAAACTCCCCCATATGTATCTTCCTAAAAGAGACCGAACTCTCTGGAAAAACAAGTCTGGAACTGTAATTGGTAACATTCTGGAGATGTAACTATACTTGGGTAAAAGAAATCCTTTGATGAGGTTTTTTCTCCCCATCCAGGAGACATAGGGAGCTCTCCACGACTTAATGACTTCTAGAGTATTATCAAGAAGGGGAACGAAATTGAGTGAGAAAAGGGAGTTCCAGTGTGGGCATAATTTAATACCTAAACATTTAATATATTTAGAGTTCCATTTAATTGGAAAAGCTGCTTTTAGATTTTGGATCATTTTAGGACTTATGTTTATACCCATCGCCTCAGATTTCTCTAAGTTGATCTTGAAGTTCGAAAGCTCTCCAAAAGCCTCAAACTTCTCCAGTACCACCGGAATTTCTCTCTCCGGGTCCGATAGGAGCAAGAGAAGGTCGTCTGCGAACCCTGCCACTACATGTGTGGAGTCCGCAATCCTAATGCCCTCTACTGCTGGGTGCTGTCTAATACTCTGAATTAACGTTTTAATGGTTAGGACAAACAACGCTGGTGAGAGGGGGCAGCCCTGAGGTGTGCCATTTTTGATCTCAAAGGGAGGTGAGAAATCCCCATTTACTCTTACTTTTGCGGATGGAGACTTGTACATTTGAAAGATGGCTTCCATAACCATGGGGGGAAAGCCAAACTTAACCAGGGTCTCACGCATAAATGTCCAGTCCACCCTATCAAATGTCTTCTCTGCGTCAGTACCCATCAAAACTAGGGGTTTGTGATGATTATGCGCATGTTGCATCAGGTACAGTACTCTCAGGGAGTTATCTCTCCCCTCCCTTCCCTTCACAAAACCCACTTATTCAGGAGAGATAAGTGTGTCTAGGATCACGCTAACCCTTGTGGCCATCATCTTTGCGAATATTTTTAAACCATTGTTCAACAGTGAAATCGGCCTATAATTACTACACAGTCCGGGATCCCTGCCCTCTTTGTGTATTAATGAGATAGGTGCTTCTATTGTTTGTCTCGCAAAAGCTTCGCCCCTCAATATGTCATTACACAACGTCAATAAGTGCGGACCCAGTATCTCCCGGAAAGCCCTATAATAGGATGTCGGAAGGCCATCTGGACCTGGGCTCAACTCGACAGGGTGGACTGGAGTTCCCTGATTGTAAAAGGGGCGGATAGCTCCTGTTGCTGAGTTTCAGATAAAGTTGGAAGGTTTAAATTTTTTAAGAATACTTTTATATTAATTTGTCTTTTTTCAAGTTGTTCAACACTCTCTCCCGGTCTTAAGTCATACAAGGCTGAGTAATACTCCTTGAAGGCGGAAGCTATTCTGTCTCAGTTTGTAATTTTGAATCCATCCATACCTTTAACCGAATAGATAAGAGATTTAGCTTTACGTTTTTTGATCATGGATGTCATAAATTTCGTAATTTTGTCCCCATGTGCAAAAACCCTGTGTTTCCATCTGCTGTAGATTTTTATCGATTCTTTGTTAAGTAAATCTCTAAGAGATTGTCTCTTCTGACTAAGCAGGGTTAGGGTATTGGGGTCAAGAGTCGACTTATGATCCCGTTCTAATGTTTGAAACTCTTTATATAGAGTCTCAATGTTTTCCATCCTGCTTTTGTTCTTATGTGAGGCTATAGAGATCAATTCACCTCTGATTACTGCCTTGTGAGCCTCCCAGATAGTTAAGAATTGGGTATTTTCACTCAAATTGATTTCAAAGAACTCCTGAATTTTCTTTTTTATTTTATTTCTGGAAGGTTTGTCCTCAATTAAACTTTCATTTAACCTCCGAGGGTTATTGATTGGTCTATGGCCTATCAGAAGTTTGTTTAATTATATGGAGTGATCGGAGTGAACGCTCGGAATTATTTGTGAGTCTCTCAGATATGAAGATGTCTGGAATGGGATGAATAGGTAATCAATTCTGCTATAGGACGATTGTGCCTGCGAAAAATGTGAAAAATCACATGCCGTAGGGTTAATAAATCTCCAAGTGTCAATCAATTGGTGTAGATGTAGAGTTGTTCGGATGCATGTTAATGCGTTTTTTGAAATGCTAGACTTCCCAGTAGAGGAATCAATTGGTGGCTCAAGAGGAACATTCAGATCTCCCCCCAGAATCAAAGTGCCCTTTGTAAATTGGCTTATCTCTTTCATAATTCTAGAAAACCAGGAGTCTTGTTTTGCGTTAGGGGCATTTATACAACCTAACGTGACCAGTTTATGAGCTAAAATCCCCTTTATGACAATATATCTACCATCTTTGTCGTGGAGCTGATCTAGATATTGAAAGGATGTATTTTTTGCAAAAGCAATTGCTACTCTTCTCCCCTTCCTGGAAGAGGAAAATGAGTGGAACCATGTGTTATAGAAGTGTTTCTCAAAACTCTGGGTTTTTTCCCGTATAAAATGGGTCTCCTGCAGGAGTGCAATATCAGTCCCTAATTTCTTAATGTTTGCTAGTACCTGTGCTCTTTTAATTGGTGAGTTCAATCCTCTTACTGTTGTGAGTTCATTCTCACCAGTTGTGAGTTCCCCTTCTGGACTCCCTCTGGTGGTGACGGGAGGTGGTGCGGCTGGTTTGATCGGTGGAGATCTGCCACCTGAGAATGAGGATGATGATTGGATCTCAGGATTCTCAGATTGGATTTAAGACAGCCGACGCACTATTCAGTTGCTGGTGATTCTTTCTGGCTTGTCAGCTCTTGGTTTTCAGCTCTGTTCCAGTCATCTAAAGCTAAGTTTTTCTGCTAATGTTCACACTTGATTTTTTTGGTCTATTAAGTTTTTTGTGTGGTCTGCCAGCCCCTGCTTCCCCCTGCCAGCCCCTGTTCCACTCTTCAATTGGCTTTTTGTCCCTTACTCATTCGGTCTCTTTTTGCTCTGTCTCAGAATATTCCAGAGTGCTGATATAGTGGGAGAAGTCTAGTGACTTCAGGGTTCATTTTGCTATCAGAAGTGTTGGACATTATTTTTGTAGGGTTTTTTGCAGGTTGCAGACAGTGACTTGCCTTTCCTTTCCTGTCTAGTTAGTTTGGGCCCCATCATTTGCTCAGCCTATTTTCCTGCCTGTGTTTGTGCCTTCATCTTGTTTCACCATCAATACATGTGTGGGGGCTATCTATTCCTTTGGGGTCTGCTCTGGGGCAGTTAGTTTTCCCTTTTCTTGCTTTAGGCTTATGTAGTCCTCCGGCCGTGACGAGGCATCTAGGAACATCGTAGGCACGCTCAACGGCTACTGCTAGTTATGTGGTAAGATCAGGGATCTGCAATCTGCATATTTACCAACTTCTCTGGTTTTCTGTGGCTTAGCTTGTTTTGTTATTTTTCTCCTCGGTGACCCATTCATAACAGAATCACCAGCCTTACCGCAGATTCTACGGTACTCAAAAGCAGGAAAGAATTGTAAAAAAAAGAAAAGAAAAAGTGTCAGAATTTTTTTTTTTATATGTATATTTTTTCCTCTTTTTCTCTGGGGCCGTAGGAGGATTTTTTTTTTTAAATGGAGATTAAGCAATTGTCTGATCGTGTGGAGCAGCTCACTGCTGAAGTGCGGGGAATTTCCGCCTATTCACATGCTGCTGAACCAAGGATCCCTACTCCTGATGTGTTTTTTGGGGATCGGTCTAAATTTTTGAATTTTAAGAATAATTGTAAATTATTTCTTGCCTTGAAGCCTAATCCATCTGGGAGTTCTGCACAGTTAAAATTGTCATCTCTTTGCTGCGCGGCGATCCCCAGGATTGGGCGTTTTCTTTGACACCTGAAGATCCTATTCTGACTAATGTGGATGCATTTTTTCAAACCTTGGGGTTGTTGTACGATTAACCTAATGCTATTGATCAAGCTGAGATAGCCCTATTGGTATTGAACCAGAGTCAGGATTCTGCAGAGTTATACTGTCAAAAATTCAGAAAGTGGGCGGTCCTTACTACCTGGAATGATGGTGCCTTGGCAGCTCTCTTTCGGAAGTGTCTGTCAGAAGCCATAAAAGATACTATGGTGGGATTTCCTGTTCCCTCTGGTCTTGACGATTCTATGTCATTAGCCATTCAAATTGATCGGCGTTTACGTGAACGCAAAACTACACGAGAGGAGTTGCCACCTTTTGGACAAATGTCTGAACCTATGCAATGTGATAGAGTTTTGTCTAGGGCGCAACATCAGGAGTTTAGAAGGCGTAATAAGCTGTGTTTTTTCTGTGGAGACGTCTCTCATATTATTTCTGTCTGCCCAAAACGAGAGAAACGTTTTGCACACACATTTGCTGTGGGCAGTATACAACCTAAGTTTCTTTTGGCAATTACACTGATCTGCTCCTTATCCACATTTTCCACGAAGGCTTTTATGGATTCAGGAGCAGCGTTGAATCTGATGGATTTGGACTTTGCTAAACGTTGTGGTTTTTCCATGACGCCTCTGCGGATGCCTATTCCTTTGAGGGGTATTGATGCTACTCCTTTGGCGGAGAATAAACCTCAGTTTTGGACCCAGGTGACGATGCGGGTTGCCCCAGACCACCAAGAAAATTGTAAATTTTTGGTGATGCATAATTTGCATGATACTATTGTTCTGGGTTTTCCTTGGTTGCAAACTCATAATCCAGTTTTGGATTGGAAATCTGGGTCTGTGGTGAGTTGGGGTTGTCAGTGTGTTCTTAGGGATGCTCCTGTTTTCTCCACCTCTCCTCAGTCTCATGATATTCCTGATTATCTAGCCGATTTTTCTGATGTATTTAGTGGGAGCAAGTCTGCGTCTTTGCCTCCTCATAGGAGTTATGACTGTGCAATTGAATTGATGCCTGAGTGTAAATTTCCCAAGGGTCGGCTTTTCAACTTATCAGTACCCGAACATGATGCTATGCAATCCTATATTAAGGAGTCATTGGAAAAGGGTCATATTAGACCATCCTCGCCACCTTTAGGTGCTGGGGGTTTTTTTGTGGCCAAGAAAGATGGTTCATTAAGACTGTGTATTGATTATCGTTCCCTTAACAAGATGACGGTTAAATATCAGTACCCGTTACCGCTGATGTCTGATTTATTCTCCAGAGTTAAGAGTGCCTGCTGGTTTACTAAGCTTGACCTCAGGGGGGCGTATAATCTTATTCGCATCAAGCACAGGGATGAATGGAAGACGGCGTTTAATACTCTGGAGGGACATTTTGAGTACCTGGTGATGCCTTTTGGGGTCACTAATGCCCCTTCTGTCTTCCAGTCCTTTATGAATGATATTTTCCGAGACTTTGTGGATAAGTTTTTGATCATCTATCTGGATGATATTTTGATCTTTTCTAGTGATTGGGATTCTCATGTGGAACACGTTCGGACTGTGTTCCGGATTTTGAGAGAGAATTCCCTGTTTGTTAAGGGATCGAAATGCCTCTTTGGTGTACAAAGGATTTCAGTTTTGGGATTTATCTTATCTCCATCGACTATTGAAATGGACCCAGCCAAGGTACAGGCCATTTATAATTGGGTTCAGCCTACTTCTTTGAAGGCCCTCCAGAAGTTTTTGGGTTTTGCTAATTTCTATCGTAAATTTATAGGTAATTTTTCTGGTATTGTCAAACCACTGACTGATCTGACCAAGAAGGGCGCTGTTGTGCTGAATTGGTCTCCTGAGGCTATCTCATATAGGAGCTTAAGCAGAGATTTACTTCAGCTCCAGTTTTATGGCAACCTGATGTCTCACTTCCATTTCAGGTGGAGGTAGATGCTTCTGAGATTGGTGCAGGAGCCGTTTTGTCCCAAAAAGACCCTGTGACTTCTAAGATGAATCCCTGTGCCTTCTTTTCTCGAAAGTTCTCCCCATCTGAACGCAACTATGACGTGGGGAATCGGGAATTGTTGGCCATGAAGTGGGCATTTGAGGAGTGGAGACATTGGTTGGAGGGAGCTAGACATCAAGTTGTGGTCCTCACTGACCACAAGAATTTGATTTACCTTGAGTCGGCCAAATACTTGAATCCTAGACAGGCTAGGTGGGCCTTGTTTATTACGTGTTTTGATTTTGTGGTCTCCTTTCTTCCAGGCACTAAGAATGTTAAGGCAGACGCCCTTTCTAGGAGTTTCTTTGCTGATTCTCCTATTGTGACCAAGCCTATTACCATCCTAGGTGAGGGGGTAGTTCTTTCTGCCATCTCGCCCGATTTGAGACGTGCTCTGGAAGAATTCCAGAAGGACAAACCTGAGCGTTGTCCTATGGGAAAATTGTATGTTCCTGACCAGTGGAGGAAGAGAGTGATGTCTGAAGTTCATTGCTCCGCATTGGCTGGTCATCCAGGTATTTTTGGCACCAGAGATTTGGTGAGTCGGTCTTTTTGGTGGCCCGCCTTATCTCGTGATGTCAGGAATTTTGTGCAGTCCTGTGGGACTTGTTCCTGGTCTAAACCCTGTTCTCGCTCTAGTGGGTTGTTGATGCCCTTGCCGGTGCCTAAGAGGCCATGGACCCATATCTCAATGGATTTTATTTCTGATCTTCCTGTCTCTCAGAGAATGACTGTTATCTGGGTGATTTGTGATAGATTCTCTAAGATGGTCCATCTTGCACCACTCCCAAAGTTGCCATCTTCCTCAGAGTTGGTACCCTTGTTTTTACAACAGGTGGTTCGGTTGCATGGGATTCCTGAGAACATTGTATCAGACAGAGGAGTTCAGTTTGTTTCCAGATTCTGGAAAGCCTTTTGTTCCAAGCTGGGAATTCAGTTGTCCTTCTCCTCTGCGTTTCACCCTCAGACCAATGGGCAGATGGAGAGAACAAACCAGACTTTGGAGTCCTATTTGAGATGTTTTATACCTGCTGATCAGGATGATTGGGTTTCATTTTTACCCTTGGCCGAATTCGCTTTAAATAAGAGAGCTAGTTCTGCCACCTTGATGTCGCCCTTTTTCTGTAACTTTGGGTTTCATCCTCGATTTTCTTCAGGGCAAGTGGAGTCTTCAGCCTGCCCAGGTGTTGACACTGTGGTAGAGAGAATGCAACAGATTTGGGACCAAGTAGTGGATAAGTTGTCTCTCTCCCAGGAAAAGGCCCAGCGGTTTTCTAACCAGCATAGGACCATTGGTCCCCGGTTTAAGGTGGGTGATATGGTTTGGTTGTCATCAAAGAATATCTCTAATGTATGAAGGTGGCTTCTCCAAAGTTCAAGCCAAGATTTATTGGACCTTACAAGATTTTGGAGATTCTTAATCTGGTTTCTTTTCGATTGGCTCTTCCTGTTACATTTAAGATCCATAGCGTGTTTCATAAGTCGCTGTTGAAGAGATATGTTGAGCCAGTAGTTCCTATGGCGGCACCTCCTGACACTGTATTGGTTGAAGGTAATGTGGAATATGAGGTAGAGAAAATACTGGATTATCGTCTGGCTAGACGGAGACTCCAGTATTTGGTCATGTGGAAGGTTTATGGCCAGGAGGACAATTCTTGGGTCTCTGCCTCTGATATTCATGCCGATAGATTGGTTCGTGCTTTTCATCGGGCCCATCCTGATCGGCCCGGTGGTGTGGATGAGGGTTCGGTGACCCCTCCTTAAGGGGGGGTACTGTTGCGAGCTTATTTTCGGGTTTGCCTCTGGCTTCTGGTGAAGGTTATGGAGCTGGCTGTGCTGACAAAGGAGTAGTGAGTTCACTATCTGGACTCCCTCTGTTGGTGAAGGGAGGTAATGAAGCTGATCTGAATGGCAGAGACCGGAAACCTGAGGAAGAGGACTGTGATTGGACATCAGGAGTTTCTGATTGGATTTAAGGCAGCCGACTCCCTAGTTTCTTGTTGGTGATTTCTCCTGACTGTGGCTTCTGGTTTCCAGTTTGGTTCCTGCATTCCTAAAGCTAAATTTTCTCTGCTATTGTTCATATGAGTTTTTGGTCTGGTTTACTTAGTTTTTGTGTTCAGCCAGCCCTAGCTGGGACTGGGCTGAATCCCCATTTTTTCTCTGATCAGTTGATCTCTTTTGCTCTGTCTTCAGAATATACCTGAGTGCTGATATAGGGATTTGAAGTCTAGCGACTTCAGGGCCTTTTTCTATCAGATGTGTTGGACATTTTTTGGCAGGGTTTTTTGCGTGATTGCAGACAGCAGCTTTTCTTTCCTGTCCTTTCTAGTTAGTGAGGGCCCCATTGCTTGCTCAGCCTATCTTTCTATCTGTGTTTGTGTTTTCATCTGGTTTCACCGACAATACATGTTGGGGGCTGTCTATTGCTTTGGGGTCTGCTCTGTGGCAGTTTAGATTTTCCCTTTTCTTTCTTTAGGCTTATTTAGTTCTCCGGCTGTGACGAGGCGTCTAGGACCACCGTAGGCACGCTCCACGGCTACTGCTAGTTGTGTGGATAGGATCAGGGGTCTGCAATCTGCTAGTTACCAACCTCTCCAGTTTTCTGGGCTTAGCTTGCTTTTTGTTTTTTCCTCCTCGGTGACTCATTCACAACATATAACATCTTACGTTGCATGACGCAATTGTCGTTTCTTGCATTCGGTCAGCCATGACATGTCAGTGGATACCAGGGCTCAGAGTGAGATAACAGATGATTTGCCGACGGACAAGGGAAAAGTTGTGAAAGGAAAGAGAGAAAGGTAAAAGACAAAAACGTTAACATGTAATCAATGAGGCTTTTTGCCCTAAATTAGTAACTTTTTTTGTTATAAACAAAATTACGAATACTACTATAGTAGCCATCGGGGAGTATAACGGAAGAAAATATGACTAATTGTTCCATGTGAAGGCGAGATAATCCTTATAGATTATCTGATAGGTTACATGCCAGGAAGATCAAGGGATAAGAGTCTCAAATTCAAACGATGGAAGAGTTCTGCTTCCCTGCTTGCCTTTTTCTGTTTCTTTGCTCTTTGGAGTTGCCCGCTCTTCTCCAGGGTTCTTGTGATGACAGGTCCGGGAGGCTGAATTCGGTTCGGGCAAGATGAAGATCCGGTATCTGATCCAATTGAATGTCCAGCTCTGTACACACCTTGGCGATGTCAGAGGATGTCTTGACAATAAATCTCTTGCCGTCTGCCATGATGAAGAGGCCAAATGGGAAAAGCCAACGAAAAAGAAATTGTCTCTGTTTGAGAGCATCCGTAAAAGGTTTCAGTAGATATCTTTTGGACAAGGTTGATGGTGCCAGGTCCTGGAAAACACGGATTTTAGAGCCCCTGCACTCCAGGGTGCTTAGCGACCTTGTCTTTTTTAGAATCTTTTCTTTTATGCGGAAGTCCAAAATTCTACAAATTTTATCTCTTGGAAATTCTGATTGTTTGGGCTTGGGTTTCAACGCCCTATGTGCTCTCTCGAGAATTAACATCTTTCCCTCCTCTGGGTCTAGCATAGGTAGAAAAAGTTCATGGAGAATTGCTGGCACATCTTCTTGGTCGGGGGCCTCCTGGACCCCACGGATTCTGAGATTATTTCTTCTGTTCCTATTTTCGATGTCTTCCATTGCTGTATAAATAGAATTGATATGATCCTCTTGTTGCTGAAGACCAGATTTTAGGTCCCCAGAGTAGGCAGACAATTTTGAATGTGCTTCCTCTAGCTCCTCCACCCTGCCTCCTATCTGCTGGATATCTTTTTTGATTGTTGATAAGTCTTTCGCTAAAGGAGCCAGGGCTGAAGACAAAATGCTTTTAATGAAGCCTCTGGATATCGGTTTATCTGAGTCCGAGAAATCAGAGGGATCCTCTTGTAAATCGTCCAGCCCCAGATCGTCGTCTGCATCTTTATATTGCGGTGGTGCTTGCTTAGGTCCGCTTTGTTTTGTGATAAATTTTTCCATCTTTTTGGACGTTTGTGGGCCACTATTAGCATTAGCTTCAGTTGGTCTTCCAATCTTGACCATGGTCCTTCTTTGTTAATAGATTTAAGTAATGCAGTGCGTTGCACTGCTGGGAATTGCAGGCAGTGAACTGTGCAGAGAAATGTGATATCTTGTAACAGAATTGGAACCAGAGTGAAAAGAGATCTCTCAGCTGGTATGTTTCAAATGTCCACTAGATGGGGATCACGTGCTGTTTTGTTCATGCAATTTTCAGTAGCTCATCTAGTGGTGCATTTTATAGATTTAGTTAAGAATAGAGGAAGAGAAAAACAAAATTCCTTAATAGCTGCTTAACAGATTCTTTCAGCAGTAGGCATTATTTTGTGATATAGGAAGCGACTTCCCTATAACCTCTGAGAGCCTCATCTCTCTGAATCATCACGGAACCACCTTAATTATTTCTCCCCGGTGGGTAAAATGTCAAATTCTTCAAATCATAGTAGAAAAAAAAAAAAAAAGGAATGAGCGATTTACTCAGATAAACTCCACTTAACCCCGCAGTGAGGAATCCTCAGCACCACACGGTCTTCAGAACATATAAGGGATGGAGGATTGTGCTCAGGGTGTCCTAAAAGGGTTACTACTGCACGAGTCCACCTTTAGAGGAAGGGGGAGGGGGGGAGAGTGGCTATCTTAAAGTCAAATAGGCCTTATGGAGCGTTTTATCAATGTAGGCACTGTAGTTTCAGGACCTAATTATAGGCCTATCAGCAGATAACAGTGGTGTTAGATTTTTGCTGCTTAGCAAGAGGGGAGCATCACCCTCCAGCTTCCCACCTCACCCCTCACCCAAGGACTCACTCTTAGTTCCACCAGGATCCATGCAATGATAAGCGGGTCTGTATTTGTCTCAGGGGACGGCTCGTGCAGCTGTGAGGGGAGATGGACGTTAGGCCTCCTGGAGGGGTATTCCCGCCACGCGTCTCCTGTCTCACGCCAACTTCAGTGCACCCGATCCTCTGCTTCTCAGGACTCCCTGTTCAGGTACCTGTTTATGACGCCTGCGATCAATGTTTTCTCCGTTCCTTTCTTTCCAATCCACTTGCTGTGGACGCACATCTACGATCCGCAAGGAGATCCAGCCTTCTAGGTCCTATGTCTGACCCACGCTTCGCCGTCTCCCGTGTGTGTCAGCTATAGCTCTTCTGTAGGTGGGGGAATGGGCTTTGGGCTGGAAATAAGGCAACCTTTGGTGAGGTTAGATGGTCTTAGTAGCTCCGGGGCCTTTTTATTTCGGCTCCGAGGCTAGATGTTGTGGATTGCTTCAGATGAAGCAGGAGCTCCTTTGAACGTGCCCTGTTCCCTCGGCGGCCATCTTGGATCTCCTAAGCATGCCTAAATTTAATTAAAGGAGCGTCTTTTACCAATTTTGATGGGTAAAAAATGTTTGATATAAGAAAAAATCTAAATTGTTCCTCACATGGGGTTATCTATCATGCTCAATGCCCCTGTGGCAAGATCTATGTTGGATTAACAACTAGGGAGCTTAAAATTAGAGTGAGGGAACACGTTAGAGACATCAATAAAGCTAAAAATGTGGATGACATTACACAGTTGAAAACTCTCCTGAGGCATTTTAGAGAATATAATGACTGTAATACTATGGGCCTATCTATCAAAGCTATTGATCAAATTTCTTTTGGCATTAGAGGTGGGGACTTGGGAAGGAGTTTAGCTCAGGTTGAATGTCGATGGATCTTTAGGTTGGGCACTATGGCCCCACAAGGTCTAAAGGAGAGATGGGGTTTTTCTTCCGTTCTTTAATTATTCATATAGCTTCCTTATTGGTCTCTTTTGGAGATTTTTTTAGGGGTGGGTTTACTGATATTTTATGGTTTTGATTTAGGATGGATTTTAATTTATTTGCTTTTCAGATTTATACATGGAAGGTTACCTTTCGAATTGCAGTCGGTGGATGAATTATAGATGAAAATAACACATGAGGACCTGAATTCATATATCCTGACAGGACTTGTACTATTATGAACTTTATATGGATTATTATGAGAACATATAATGTTGGGGTTTATATTACATAATTATTGGGTTGGTTCATTAAGATTCATTTAGATTTGTTGGGATAATTATATATGAGTATAATATGGTTAGTGCAGAAAAAAAAATTTTTTTTAATTTTTGGATATGCAGTTTAGTCCTTTATGGGGGAACGTAATTTAGAGGTCACTATTACACTGGTTATGATTCTAGTGGGTACTGATATTCATTATTTATAATCGCGCTGTTTATTTTGGACACAGCATTAAAAATTGATTTATGAATGTAAGTTTATTAATATTGGAATTATTAATGGGTTCAATGCACTGGGTGTTTTTGCTTTTTTATCTAGTATATTAGCACTGTATTTATTAATTTTAATATACCATGCAGGGGGGTTAATATTAATAAAATATTTTTTATGAAAAGATATTGCACAGATGTATTTTTATACAGCTTTATTCACATTTCAATAATCACATTTTTACGGTTTTAATATGGCTTTATTCATATTTTTATTAATCACAGTTTTTTTATAAGCTAATTATAGGCACTAATATTATGTGGGATTAATATTAATAATTGGAAGTCTAAATAGTTTAGACTTGTGAGTTATATAACTATGTATTATTATAATAGCACTAGTCACTTTATAGGTTGTTTTAATAATGGGGAGGTTTCAATTTATTAGAAAATGATATTTATGTGTGTCCATTTATTACTAACAAGCACTTTTTACGTGGCACCTATGATGTGGATATTCAAATATATGTGATTTTGCATTGTTAAATATTGGTCACCTTATATGCGTTATTAATAATGTATTGGCATGTTATAATTTATGTATTGAATTATGCTCCCCTTGTTTAGTTGCATAGATTGGAAAGAAAATTTCTTTATGCCACAATCAGTGTCTTTCAAGAAATATTTATTTGTGCAGATTGAACATTAGACGGAGGGCATGCGCCCGACTTCTCCTGACACTTCCGATCGTGCCCAGATACTGAGCGGCTTGCGATTCAGCTAGCGTTCCAGCGGGCGCAGGTCCGGTAGTGATATTACATGAAGGAGGGGAGGAGAGCTTCATGCGCCACATCGAGTCTGATGGACCAATCAACCCCGTCACTACGCACACATAGTATGATTATAGGTGTGCACAGTAATTCCACCAGAGTATTTAAGCTCCATGTATGCCCACCTTTGACACGCCCCCGGAAGAAGCTGGATGCGAAAGGCGCGTTGGGGTGAGGAGGGACGCGCATCCACAGTGTCGCTGCTGCCTTCACCTGGTTTCTGCCTTTCCTGGTAGAATCATAGAATCATAGAATCATAGAATCGTAGAGTTGGAAGGGACCTCCTGGGCCATCTGGTCCAACCCCCTGCTCAAAGCAGGATTCGCTAAATCATCCCAGTCAGATGTCTGTCCAGCCTCTGTTTGAAGACTTCCATTGAAGGAGAACTCACCACTTCTCGTGGCAGCCTGTTCCACTCATTGATCACTCTAACTGTCAAAAAGTTTTTTCTAATATCTAATCTGTGTCTCTTCCCATTCAGTTTCATCCCATTGCTTCTAGTCTTTCCTTGTGCAAATGAGAATAAAGTTGATCCTTCTACAATGTGACAGCCCTTTAGATATTTGTAGACAGCTATTAAGTCTCCTCTCAGTCTTCTCTTTTGCAAACTAAACATTCCCAAATCCTGCAACCTTTCCTCATAAGACAGGGTTTGCAGACCGGTCACCATTCTGGTCGCTCTTTTCTGAACTTGCTCCAGTTTGTTGATGTCTTTTTTAAAATGTGGTGCCCAAAACTGGACACAATATTCCAGATGAGGTCTGACCAAAGAGGAGTAGAGGGAAATAATGACTTCACGTGATCTAGACTGTATGCTTCTGTTAATACATCCTAGATTTGCATTTGCCTTTTTTGCTGCTGCATCACACTGTTGACTCATATTCAGTCTGTGATCTATTAGTATACCCAAGTCTTTTTCACATGTGCTGTCACTTAGCCCTATTCCTCCCATTCTATATATGCTTTTTTCATTTTTATTGCCCAGATGTAGTACTTTGCATTTCTCCCTGTTAAAAACCATTCTGTTAGTTGCTGCCCACTTCTCCGGTTTATTTAAATCTTTTTGAATCCTCTCTCTCTCTTCTCTAGTATTAGCTATCCCTCCTAGCTTTGTGTCATCAGCAAATTTAATCAGTTTACCCTCAATTCCTTCATCTAAATCGTTGATAAAGATGTTGAACAATACAGGGCCCAGGACAGAGCCCTGTGGTACCCCACTTGAGACATTCTTCCAACTGGATGTGCAGCCATTTACGACCACTCTTTGGGTCCGATCACTAAGCCAGTTATGAATCCACCTAACAGTTGCCTTGTCCATTCCATACTTAGTCATTTTTTCAATAAGGATTGTATGAGAGACTTTGTCAAATGCTTTGCTGAAGTCAAGATATACTATATCTACAGCATTTCCTTGATCCACCCAATCAGTGATACCGTCATAGAAGGAAATTAAGTTAGTCTGACATGACTTATTAGTTAGAAACCCATGCTGACTCTGTTTAATCACTTCATTCTTATCCAGGTATTGACATACATGTTGTTTAATAATTTGTTCAAAGATCTTTCCTGGTATAGAAGTCAGACTCACCGGCCTATAGTTGCCTGGGTCCACCTTCTTCCCCTTTTTGAAGATAGGAACAACATTTGCTCTTCTCCAGTCTTCTGGCACTTCTCCTGTTCTCCAAGAATTTTCAAAGATTATGGAGAGGGGTTCAAAAATTTCTTCTGCTATCTCCTTCAGTACTCTGGGGTGTAATTCATCTGGACCTGGAGACTTGAATTCATTTAGGTTAGCTAAGTGTTTCCTCACTATCTTTCTGTTTATAGATATCCTGGATTCTTCTATTCCCTTAATAGGACAGTGAATAACAGTTGATGTTGCATTTCCTTTCTGAGAGAAAACAGATGCAAAATAGGAATTTAAAAGTTCAGCCTTCTCAACATCCTGTCTTACCATTTCATCATTTTCATCCTGTAAAAATCCTATAGCATCTTTGACTTTTCTTTTACTTTTGACATATCCCCAAAATCCTTTATTATTGCTTTTGACATCTCTTGCAAGCCTCAGTTCATTTTCAGCTTTAGCTAATCTGATTTGTGCCCTGCAGGTTCTGCAGACAGCATTATATTCTTCTTTAGATATGCCTCCCTCTTTCCATTTTATAAACATTTTTTTCTTCCTTTTTAGCATGTGCTTAAGTTCTGTGTTCATCCATCCTGGTTTCCTTAAATGCTTCCTATTCTTCCCTCTTTTCGGAATTGTTAACAACTGTGCTTTGAGAATTTCATTTTTCAAGATTTCCCATCCTTCCTGGACATTTTTGTCTTTAAGGATATCCAGCCATTGGATCCCTCCAATTCTCTTTCTGAATCCCTTAAAATCTGCCTTTCTGAAATTTAACCTTGACGTCTGAGTCTTCACAGGTCTTCCACCTCTAGTAATCCAAAATTCTAAAATAGCATGGTCGCTACCTCCTAGGGTCCCAGCCACTTTTACCTCCTCAACCATTTCCTCCCTGTTTATAAGGATTAGATCCAAGGTAATAAGTCCTGATTTATTTTATAGTTTTCACTGGATGTTTAATTGCAGTATATGGTGGATGTATTAGCAGTGGTGTTTTGAGCAGCTGGATATTTTTACACTTGTGGATATTTTTACACTTGTGGTTGTTCCCACCTAGTTTGGGCGCTTATATATACTTTGTATATTTTATTATTTGTATGGGATTTTTAATAATTTAATAAAATTAAATGAATTTTTAATGAAATCTAGAACTCTTCTTTCGGCAAATGTTTATGTAAGTCCGAGTTTGGTTAAATAATGTTGAGAAGTGCCAGAGTCGCACAATGAGGGACATTTATGTATTATACATTTGTAGTAGTAAAAAGAAAAACGTTTTACATATTTATTTAAAAAAATATACCGTAACCGAAGAGGGTTCATGCACACAGCAGAACCACATGCCTGGCACCTGAACAGAAATGTGCAGTAGAGCAAAGGTCTACTATTATGGACTTGTACGCCATCCATGTGCTGCCATGCCGGGTCTAATGTGTGCTGCATACTATACAGCATCAGATGATTTCATCTGTGGAAACCTACCATTATTGGCCCTATACATCTATTCACGTGTCTAAATCCAGACACACTACAGCTTCAAAAATAAGTCCTTTGGAGAGGTTTATGTCAAGTGTTTGTCTCAATGGCTAGAACAGTAAGTTTGTATGTTTTTTGCTTGTTTGTTTTCTTGTTTTGTTTTTTTTTCTGAGACTTCAGATTTTTATTTACAGGATTTTCTAATAAGTGCAATAACCATAGAACAGGCATGAGATGTAAAATAGCTATATCCTATTTATCATTTGACACTAAAGGATATTTCTTATTCTTGATGATCCTGTCCAAAACTTTTAAGGGAGAGAGTAACAAAGAAACCATTGCATACGCCGCATCAAATCATAATTTCCATCACCATTCACAAGTCCATCCTTATTTCAGTATGTGGCCGGATGGACTGTAGGCATCAATTTAAAAACTAAATATAAAATATTTTTAAAGGGCTCAAAGTCTGACTTCATACAAACACAGATCAGAAACATAATAGGCCATCTTAAAATGATGCTCGACTGGACCGCAAACTGTTCTGGAGATTCTGTGGACGGGTTTTTGCTCGAATATATTTGGTGCAACAACTCCATTCCTGTCTATGTTCATTTGCTAGATTTGTATGCTGTTTATAAAGTAAAAAAAAACCTGAGGCTCACACAGGGATAGCATGTGACTGTATTTCCTGTTTTTCCTGTGTCTGTGTATGAGAGAAGCAGCCTGCTGCACAGATAGAGATACACAAATGATTTATTCCTGATCTACTAAGCTTATCATATATTGTTCATGTTTGTTCCTTAATATAGAAGCTCTATTTTCACACGCTTGGGGAGTATCCTGAATAATCCACTGCCAACAGGTTATGGGCCCAGAGTGACACAGAACCCCAGAGTAGCAGAGCAGCAGAAGCCCAAAGCAAAAGCAGCACAGAGCAACAGAGAAGATGTCCACTAGCAGCAATCCTGTTAAGTTCTCAGTGCCAAGCCTCACTAGCCAGAACTACCAGTCCAGGAAATTCAAGATGAAGATGCTGCTCATAAGAGAAGGTACATGGAAATATATTCAGGAACAAGTGCCTCATCCATTACCAGATGATTGGCTAGAGAAGGATAAGAAACCACAAAGCACAATCTCCCTCAGTGTAGATGATAATCAGATTGTGCATATATGCAAGTGTGCAACTGTAAAAGAAGATGTGGGATGAGTTACAGAAAGTGCATGAAAGATCAAATCTCAGCACTAAGCTTTATCTCATGAGAAAGCTGTGTCAGTCCAAGCTAACGGATGGACAGAATATGCAGGACTATATAAGAAACACTCTGGAGATTGTGGCGCTTCTCAGGGGTAATGGAGAAGAAATTAAAGATTTTCATGTTGCTGATCTTCTATTAAGTGGTCTTCCAGAAAGTTATGACACACTCATGACTACACTAGATGAACGGCCAAATGATAAGCTGACACTAGAGTATGTTAAAGGTAAACTTGTGGATGAAATCAAGAGAAAAATGCAGCATGTAAGCAGCAGTAATGAATCCAGAGCAGAAACAGCATTAAAGACACAGGATTTCCCTAAATATAAGAGCAATCTAAGTGAAACTCGTGAATGTTTTGTCTGTAAAAAGCCTGGCCACTTTAAAGCAGACTACAGAATTTGGAAAGCAAGACTGGGTCAGCTTAAAAAGCAGAACCGTCATCAAAGGGTTAAAACTGCTGTAAAGGAAGATTCTGCATGTGTTGAAGCTGCATTTAAGGCCAGTACAGGCCCATCTGCAAAGCAAATATGGTGTATAGATTCTGGTGCAAGCAGTCATATGACAACTAACAAGGATTTCTGCACTGGCCTTAATGAAAGCAAGTCAGAAAAGGTCGTCTTAGCTAATGGTCACCATATGACTTCAGAAAGAGTAGGAGACAGCTACCTCCACTGTCCAGTTTCCTCAGCACAAAGCGGAAAGATCTCAGTAAAGGATGTTATCTATGTTCCCAGTCTTGAAAGCAATCTTCTTTCAGTAAAGAAGCTCACGCAAAAGGGGAATGTAGTTACTTTTAAAGATAACAGCTGCATCATCTCAAAGAGGAGTCACACTTTTGCAGAAGGAAACATCCAAGATGAACTTTATCAGCTAAAATGCAAAGAAAGAATGTATAGTGCTAGACAAGATCTGCATGAGAACAATATCCATGTATGGCACAGACGTCTTGGGCACAGAGACCCAGAAGCAGTAAGGAAGCTAGCTCAACTTGCAAATGGTGTTACAGTCAACCAGTGTAGTCAAATGATGAAGTGCACTAGCTGTCTTAAAGGAAAAATGTCCAGAAAATCCTTTCCTAAAATAAGCATCACTAGATCTGCACAGCCACTGGATCTGATACATACAGATGGATGTGGTCCAATGAGTGTTCAAACTCCTAGCAAGAAGAGATATTTTCTCACATTTATTGATGACTACTCCAGATATACAGTCGCTTACTTGCTTCACAGTAAGAATGTAGTTCCACAGAAACTTGAAGAATATCTTGCTGTAGTGTTTAACAAATTTGGAAGAATGCCAAAAGCCCTGTGTGCAGGTAATGGAACCGAATATACAAGTGGTAAGGTGCAAACTATTTTGAAAAAGGATGGAATCGTGTTCTAGACTACCATTACATACAACCCAGAACAAAATGGCATTGCAGAGAGAAAGAACCGTACTCTCTGTGAAAGTGGAAGAAGTATGTTGTTTGATGCAAATCTACCTACAACGTATTGGGGAGAAGCCATCATGACAGCTTGCTGTCTTCAAAACAGAGTGCCAGGTAAAGCCACAAATAAAACTCCATTCGAGCTATGGAACTGCAAGAAGCCTAACCTGAAGCACCTCAGGATATTTGGAAGCAAAACATTTGAGTATGTTCCCAAAGAAAAACGTTCCAAGTAGGAATCACATGCAAAGCAAGGAGTCCTGGTGGGCTGTAGCAAAAGGAATACAGAATCCTGCACCCAAAGACCTACACAGTAACAATCGGCAGAGATGTAGTGATTGATGAAAACTCTGTATCGCTCAAATTCCATGAAGTTACACCAGTTATTCAACCTAAGAAGCAAGAACAGGAATCTCAATCACCAAACCCAGATGCCGAAAAGGAAAACACTGAAGTGTGGATAAACTCTGAAGCCACTGTAAGAGGGTCAGGGCCTAGCCCTGTAGAAGTGTATATTTTCTGTATTCCTGACATGCCTGTGTGCAGTATGTATGTTATGTGCATGTGTGTTTGCGGCCACATGGCATTAGTTTGATAGATAAGTATAGTGTGGGTTAAGGGACATAAGATGGGGACACTGAGCACACTAGGTTGGGGCCATTCTGGAGGACACTAGGGGGTTAAGATTAGAGGAGTGGTTAGTTGGTACTAGAGGAGAGAGATTTCCTGTTTGAACTCAGTGTAGCCGGGGGTAGCCTCAAGGTACCAAAGTGGAGGCAGAATATCAGAACAGAGAAGTGGAGAAGTGTTCCTACAGCAGCAGTCGTGGAAGAAGTCATCTGAGAGCTGTTGAGCCAGGGATGAGAATAGTGGAGTCCCTGTGGAAAGGAAAGCCGGAGTCAGGAAGCTGTTAAGGCAGGGTGTACAGAGAGTCCCTGTGGAGAGTACAGTAAGTGGGTGGAGTGGAAGTGACACTGAAGCCAGTCTGTGAACCCAGCCCGTGTCTGGAAGCGGTCAAGCCAGGGAGGTCAGTGAGTGAGTCCCTGTGGATGTGACAGCGAGAATACGGGAGCTGTTCCAAGAGTCAAGTGAGCTTCTAGCCTATTACACGTACAGGAGCAACAGTGCCGTAAAGGGATGAACTATAACGGAGTATATAGTTACCTTTGTGGGCTGAAGTCGGTCGCAGGAAGAGGGGTCAAAGTGCCGTGTTCACTGTGTTCTGTGTTGCATGCTCGGTTGCTTGTGTGGTCCACGTGTGTGACAGAAGAAGAAGTAGTGTGCTGCTGTAGAAGACTATGTACTGTTGGTATCATGTAAAGAGTCCTGATGGGGTTTGGGATGTGCTATGCCCTGAAGAGAATAAAGTTGAACTGTTTAAGTTGTTTCCGCCTCTGTCTGCAGTCATTTGAACCTCAAAGGTGATCAGCGTACCAGGGATGGAACAGCCTCCAGCACGGTGAGTACTGGAGTGGCTGAGGAGGCTACCCCCGGGGGCCATGGTTTTACACCACCAAGGAAGACACAGGAGAACCAAGTCAACCTCCAGTCAGGAGATCAGAAAGGCCAAACAAAAATATCCCAGATAGACGCCTTTCTTATATGGTCAGAACACTTCTTGAACAAGAGCCACAGTCATGTCAAGAGATGCAAAAACTGCCTGTTCATGAGAAGCAGAAGTGGATATATGCTGTTAGTGAAGAGATGGAGTCCCTTCACCAACTCCAGACATGGGAGCTTACTGAGCTACCACAAGGAAAAAGAGCTAACGGATGTAAGTGGGTCTTCAAAACCAAATATGACTCAAAAGGTAAACTTAAAGTTGGAAAGAGAAGAAGATCTGCTACCCAGCAATGAGTTATAGACAAGCAGTGGGGGCACTTCTGTACATACAGTAGCAACCACAACTCGTCCGGATATCACAGTTACAGTTGGAATTCTCTGCCAATGTGTAAGCAAGCCAAAGAGACTGGAATGCAATTAAGAGAATTCTTCAATATCTTAAAGAAACTCAAAGGTTAAATCTTAAGATATCTGCATGAGGAGATCTCACTCTCAGACTGTGACGGACTCAGCTTCTGCTGAGCCGATTTTTTGAGTGGACCCTCTGGGTCGTGGCACCCACCCACCAAGGGCGAGCTGACCTTGTGAGGAACCATCCCCTATACAGGGAGTGTCAGGGGCAAGACCAAGGGGGTGAGCCACCACGACTGCTGGGACCAGATGGACGGCTCAGGGGGACACCAGTGAGTGTCTAACAGGAACGAGCAGGATGCAAAACATAAAGCGAGGTCACTGGGTTTCTTCAATAAACGTGGTTTCAAGCTTTAATCAGGTGCAAGGCATAAATAGTGAAACACAGCAAAGTGCGTGCAGGGGCACGCCAAATGTTCAAGGCATAACACGTGCTAGAAAACATACCAGGGTCCAAGGCAGGGTACGTGCTAGGAGACACACCAGGGTTTCAAGGCAGGAGGCCTGCTAGGAGACACGCCAGAGTTCAAGAGAGGATGCATGCTAGGGGACACACCAGAGTTCAAGAGAGGATGCACGCTAGGAGACACGCCAGAGTCCAAGACAGGGTGCGTGCTAGGAGACACGCCAGGGTCCAAGGCAGGGAGCATGCTAGAAGACACGCCAGGGTCCAAGGCAGGGTGCGATGGCATCAGACTCTGGACTACTGGCAACGACCGACAGGATCCAGACATCAGGCTGCGGAAATCAGCTCCGCAGTCATCTGGTTCCGGACCTCTGGCAGCGGTCGGCAGGTTTCGGGAATCCGGCAGGCAAGCCAGGGTTCAAGGCAGGGTGCATGCTAGGAGCCACGCCAGGGTTCGAGGCAGGGTGAGTGCTAGGAGCCACGCCAGGGTTCAAGGCAGGGTGAGTGCTAGGAGCCACGCCAGGGTTCAAGGCAGGAGTCATGCCTCACTGGCCAGTGCACACGGCTGAGACACAAGCAAGCGGCACGACTAAGGCACGGGTGGCGTGCAAGGGGCAATCTGTCACGTATGCCTGTCCTGTGTGACACGACCCAAAGGCCGGTAATCAAAACAACAAGACTGACATGTGACACTGTCCTGTGTGACGCGACCAACAGGTCGGTACTTAAACAACAAGACAAGGGGAAGGGAAAACCAGACAGTGCAAGGAAAAGACAAAGCAAGGAGCGGAAACCTAGGCAGAAGCACAGAACCGGGTACAGACAATACAGGAAATGAGAGTGTGCCAGGAGGCACAACAGAGCAAGGCAGAATACAGAGCTAGCAGCGGAGCGTAGGCCGTAGCCCAGAGCCAGGTCAAGGAAGAACCTTGAGACTAGCCTGGAAATGTGCTGGAGAAGCACCATAGGTCAGAGAGCAGAAATGGTGCGTGTGCCAGGAGGCACAACAGAGCACCAGGCAGAGAACAGGGCTAGCAGCGGAGCGTAGGCCGAAGCCCAGAGCCGGGTCAAGAAAGAACCTTGAGACTAGCCTGGAAATGTGCTTGAGAAGCACCATAGGTCAGAGCAGAAATGGTGCGTGTTCCAGGAGGCACAACAGAGCACCAGGCAGAGAACAGGGCTAGCAGCAGAGCGTAGGCCGAAGCCTAGAGCCGGGTCAAGGAAGAACCTTGAGACTAGCCTGGAAATATGCTGAAAAGCACCATAGATCAGAGCAGGAATGGTGCGTGTGCCAGGACGCACAACAGAGCACCAAGCAGAGCAAAGGCAAGACATGGCAAAGCAGACAAAGGCAGAGAACACAGGAAGGACTACAAGTCAAAGCATAGCAAAAGTAATACATGGCAAAACAGGCAAGGCAGAGAACACAGGAAGGACTACAAGTCAAACCATGACAGAGACAAAACATGGCACAAAGGACAACACAAGACATGGCACAGGACAAGAGGCAGAATACAAGCGCAGAGACGCACGACAGGGCAGAGTGCAGGGGCAGAGAATACGGGGAGCGACCGAGCAGACCAAGCAGCCATGCAGGGAAGCAACACGGTACTCAGGCCCCGACCATAGGAAGGGGTGGTCTGATATAGGGCATTAGCACCTGCACTTCCGGGTCAGGACCAGGAGGGGACTTCCGGTTCAGTTCCTCCAGGATCATAGAGAGCATTGCTAGATCAGACTGGGCTGGACAATAGAGAAGGTCACATGATCAGGGGCTCCAGAAACACTGAGAGGTTAGCTGGGACAGACAGTGCTGGAACACAGGAAAGGTCACATGAACAGGGGCTCCAGAAACACAGAGAGGATTGCTGCATTAGACAGTGCTGGAAAGGTCACATGATCAGGGTCTTCAGGAACACAGAGAGGATTGCCGCAGGCAGAGCAGAGACAGCTGGTCATGCAGCCACGAGGTGAGGTGCACATGCACACTGCTCCAGGCATCTTGCAGCATAAGACATGAGAGACCTTCAGGGCGCCCGCAGGGACCCGACACTGGGGGCAAAGCGGCATGACAGGCATGGCAGGCATGACACAGAGGCTATGTGGTTGCAGATTGGGCTGGAGATTCAAGTGATCGGAAATCAACAAGTGGTTACTGGTTACTTGTTCAAGTTAGGAGAAAATTCAATTTCTTGGTCCAGCAGAAAGCAAGTGTCGCATTATCTTCTACAGAAGAAGATTATATGTCTGCTGGTTATGCAAGTCAAAAAGTAATTTCGTTGAAACAAGTTTTGGAAGATTTCGGCAAGCCATTAGATCAAGCAAAAGTTATCTATGAGGACAACCAAGGATGCAATAAACTTGCCAGCAGTGAGAAGACTAGTGCAAGGACTAAGCATATTGATGTAAAACATTACCACTTACGTGACTTAGCGGAGCGTGGTGTACTCGAGTTTGTTTATTGCGAGTCTGACAAGAAAATAGCTGATGGTATCATCAGAAAATCCCATGATGGATAATATGATCAGTGATAAAAAAAAATTCTCCATTAAATATCAGCTGCTTAACCCAGCAGGAAGTATGGCGGCGTCTAAAAATCACTAAAACTGACAAATCCCCAGGCCCGGATGGGATACACCCCCAAGTACTGCCGGAATTAAGTACATTCATAGATAAACCATTATTTTTAATCTTTAAAGATTCCATAATAACAGGGTCTGTACCACAGGACTGGCGTATAGCAAATGTGGTGCCAATATTCAAAAAGGGGACAAAAACTGAACTTGGAAGTTATAGGCCAGTGAGCTTAACCTCAACTGTGGGTAAAATCCTGGAGGGTTTTCTGTTATGAATGAGTCACCGGAAGAGGAAAAAACAAAAATGCAAGCTAAGTCCAGAAAACCAGAGAGGTTGGTAGCTAGCGGATTGCAGACCCCTGATCCTATTCACAACAACTAACAGTAGCCGTGGAGCATTCCTACGGTGGTCCTAGACGCCTCTTCACAGCCGGAGAACTAAATAAGCCTAAAGAAAGAAAGGGGAAATCTAAAGTGCCCAGAGCAGACCCCAAAGCAACAGACAGCCTCCAACATGTACTGTCGGTGAAAACAGATGAAAACACAAACACAGACAGAAAGACTGGCAGAGCAAATGATGGGGCCCAACAAACAAGATAGGAAAGGACAGAAAAGATGCTGGCTGCAGTCCGCAAAAACCCTACCAAAAATGTCCCAACACGTCTGATAGGAAAAGCGGCCCTGAAGTCACTAGACTTCAAAATCCCTATATCAGCACTCCGATATATTCTGAAGACAGAGCAAAAGAGATTTAACCGATCAGGGACAAAAATGGAAATTCAGCAGAGCCCAGCCGGGGCTGGCAGAACACAAAACTAAGCAAATCAGACAAAATCTCATGGAACAATAACAGAGCAAAACTTAGCTTTAGAAGACAGGAACTGAACTGGAGGCCAGCGCTCAGAGCAGAGAAATCACCAGCAACCCTACAGGGCGTCGGCTGCCTTATATCCACTCAGAGATTCCGGATGTCCAATCGCAATCCACCTGTTCAGGTGACAGGTTTCTCCCATCCAAATCAGTTTCACCACCTCCTTTCACCAGCAGAGGGAGTTCATCGGACATCAAAGGTGAACGAGAAAATGAGCTCACAACAGTTTTCTAAGAGATGCTATACTGGAGTATCTGAAGAAGAATAACCTCATGACCCAATATCAACATGGGTTTATGAGGGACCGTTCCTGTCAGACTAATCTGATAAGCTTTTATGAAGAGGTAACTTCCGTACTGGACCAAGGAAATGCAGTGGACGTGGTGTACATGGACTTTTCAAAAGCTTTTAATATGGTGCCACACAAAAGGTTGATACATAAAATGAGAACAATGGGGATAGGGGAAAATATGTGTAAGTGGGTTAAGAGCTGGCTCAGGAATAGGAAACAAAGGGTAGTTATTAATGGAGCACACTCAGACTGGGTCATAGTTAGCAGTGGGGTACCACAGGGGTCATCAGTATTGGGCCCGCATTTTTTAACATATTTATTAATGACCTTGTAGGGGGCATAGAGAGTAGAATTTCAATATTTGCAGATGACACTAAACTCTGCAGGGTAATCAATACAGAGGAGGACAATTTTATATTACAGGAGGATTTATGTAAACTAGAAGCTTGGGCTGATAAATGGCAAATGAGCTTTAATGGGAATAAATGTAAGGTCTTGCACTTGGATAGAACAAACAAGATGTATAGAGTAAAACAACTTGGCACTCAGATTACAGTTCTTATTGTTTTATTTTGCATCCAGATTATGCGTGTTAAACATTTTCGATCCAATATTGGATCTTCATCAGAACTTCTCTGTAAATGGGATATATAAGGGGCACTAATGCGCTTGGTATAGCGACCTAAGTCGCTTATTTTGTGGCGCTGCTCCCCCTGGCCCAAAATTAATTGCGGTGTAACCGCTGGAGTGAAGGACGCCAGGAAACTTGCGGTGTGTCCGCTGTAATGGAGGACGCCAGAGAGCACAGGAGTATACTCCATTCATTTAGGCCAGGGGGAGCAGCACCACAAAATAAGCGACTTAGGTCGCTATACCAAGCGCATTAGTGCCCCTTATATATCCCATTTACAGAGAAATAATCTGTAATCTGAGTGCCAAGTTGTTTTACTCTATTACGTGGGCTGGAAACCCTACTTGTGCACCTGCTACCGCCTATTTGAGAGAGTGCCTTGGTGTTTCTACTACAAACAAGATGTATAATTATGTGCTTAATTGTAAAACACTGGGCAAAACTATCACTGAAAAAGACCTGGGCGTATGGGTGGATGACAAACTCACATTTAGTGGCCAGTCTCAGGCAGCTGCTACAAAAGCAAATAAATAATGGGATGCATTAAAAGAGGCATAGATGCTCATGAGGAGAACTTAACTTTATCTCTATACAAGTCACTAGTGCGACCATACTTAGAATACTGTGTACAGTTCTGGTCTCCGGTGTATAAGAAATATATAGCTGAACTCGAGCGGGTGCAGAGAAGAACGACCAAGGTTATTAGAGAACTGGGGGGTCTGCAATACCAAGACAGGTTATTATGTGACACCCCAGAGTCCAGTTGTCAAAGTGACATTACCTCCCTCTAATTGGTGAAGTCATGCTTGGAGGCAGAAAGGGGACCCCCATGCCAGATAACATAGATTAAATCACAATTCCTGCTGCAGGTCAGAAAAGGGAGCTGCCTTAGAAATTCTGGCCAGCAGATGGGGTTGGTGAGTCAGCTAGAAATGAGCTGAGGGGGTTGTCATGGAAACGAGAGCAGCTGTGAGCTATGAGGAAAATGACAAGACAGTTAAAAGTGAGGTAAAAACATCTTTCTGGAAGATCCAGTCAGTTCAAGACAGGGAGCTGATCTGTCAGGAGCTGGTGAGGGGGAGCTGATCTGTGAAGAGGGAAAGGACACGAGCAGAGACAGAGAGGCTCTGGGGAAGCTAAAAACCGCGTATAGCAGACACCAGAGCGAAGCGCTAATAGAGAGAAAAGGGACATCAGAGTCCTTGGTGGTCAGGAGCTGTATGTCCTGACAGCTGAATCTGAAAGTACAGGGGATTGTAAATTCCTGTGCAACATTGAACACCTGAGGGCACTGCAGCGGATAAGGAGCCCGGGGCCGACGGTGAAAAGGACGGTACCCGTGGAATAGGCTCATGCTGACAGCCATACAGGTTAGTGAAATCATCACGCAATTGAGGGGTTGCAGCTTAGTTATAAACAGCAGAGACCCACACACAAAGCACAGAAGGAAGGTCCTAAACCCCCACCTGGCAAGGTGGATCCCCTGAATGCCTCCAGGCGAGCCGGACTCATTCCATCACCCGTATGTGGTACTCCGGATTGCAAACAATTACCAGTAAAAGGTAAAGAAACTGCACCTCTCTGTGTCATCCTCTCATTTCTCTGCACCCCAACATTCACAGCCATTTTGACTATTAATCTAACATCTTTGCCCTGGGACTATTGCTCTACCTGTGGAGAGCTATTTTCACCTCAGCTGCGTCACATCAACAGTCTCAGGGGAACAACACCGCAGCGCTGGTCACCTCTGACCAGAATACCACAGGTGGCGTCACGTATTTAATCATCTATAAACTTTATCTTCGTTTTTACCACACTTCAACATCTCAAACAACTTTTCCCCTTCCCCTTTCATCATTTTATTTAATGGACGCCCCAGGGCCATGGACCGGGCCGCCGCCGCCGTGACACCGTCCGCCGTTGAAGTTGACGGGCCCGATACCGGGTACCCCACAGCCCTGCACAGCGCGCGCGCTCTCACGCATGCCGCCGCGCTCGTTCTGGCGCTCCAGTTACACTTGGGGTTATTTAGTTTGGAAAAACAATGGCTTAGGGGTGATCTTATTACAATGTATAAATATAAGAGGGGACAGTACAAAGACCTTTCTAATGATCTTTTTACTCTTAGACCTGTGACAGGGACAAGGGGGCATCCTCTACGTCTGGAGGAAAGAAGGTTTAAGCATACTCACAGACGCAGATTCTTTACTGTAAGAGTAGTGAGACTATGGAACTCTCTGCCATATGATGGTGTAATGAGTGATTCCCTACTAAAATTTAAGAAGGGCCTGGATGCTTTTCTTGAAAAGTATAATATTACAGGTTACATACACTAGTTTGATTGATATTGCATTGATCCAGGGAGCTAGTCTGATTGCCGTATGTGGAGTCGGGAAGGAATTTTTTTCTCCAATGTGAAACTTACTGATTGCCACATTGAACTAGATGGACTTAAAGTCTTCCTTCAACCTTAATTACTATGTTGCTATGTTACTATGTTACTATGACAAAGCCGTATTCAACAGCCAAGTTTGTGGACTTCAGAACCGCAATGGGACTAACAGGACAAGTAATTGTTGAGTCGGGGTGTTGGAATATGTTTGGTGCAACAACTCCATTCCTGTCTATGAGTTTTCAGTTGTTAGATTTGTAGGCTGTTTATAAAGTTTAAAAAAGATAACTCCCAGAGGCTCACACAGTGAGAGTATGTGACTGTATTTCCTGTGTCTGTGTATGATAGAAGCAGCCTGCTGTAGATGTTGCACAGATAAAGACACACAAATGATTTATTCCTGGTTTGTTAAGCTTATCATATATTGTTCCTGAATAAAGAAGCTCTGTTGCCATACGCTTGGAGAGTATCCTGGATAATCCGCTGCCAACAATTTTACTCTTCAGCCATATAAAAACGATACATCAAGGCAACAATGACAGCGTATATTGCTGGGATAATCCAGTTACTCCACAAGCTTGAATCAGATTCAGAGGTGGTAATAAAGGTTTTCGTTGGTTTCTGGCTCTTTGATCGATCATCAGGATAAAGACTTTTGCATGTTTCTGGCATCTGTAGAGTGAAGGTCTCTGTGGCATCTCCTCCAGCCTGTTCCCGGAGAACTTCTTCACCACCAGGATGCCTATACTCGTCCTCTGCACTCAGTATTGTTTATATGTGAGCTTTGGTGGCCCACACAAGTATGAATTATCTCATGGCTATGGTAAGGCACCCTTGTTCTCTGTGTATTAGGTCTCATGCTTTGGTATAATATCATTCGGAGATTAATATTGCTTAGATTCAGACTTTCACGTTTTCAAATTATACTAAGAAAAAGCAAAAAATAGTGAATGTACAGTGCTGTGCAAATTAATTGGGACAAAGCATTTTTTTAAGTTAAATTGTAAGTTGGTTACCAGTCAGTAATTCAAACCAGTGTTAATTGCTTTGAACAGGTGTGAGTGCCTGTTCAAAGCAGTTAAAACTGGTTTGAATCACTGACTGGTAACCAACTTACAATTTTACTGAAAAAAAAGCTTTGTCCCAATTAATTTGCACAGCACTGTATGATAATGTCATAGATTACTATCCTTAAGCCTAATACAGTGATATTCTCTAGAAAAGCAAAATCTTCAATTCAGTGTCAAGTGACAACTCACATGAAATAAGAAAATAACTCACAAGCTGCATCTGATCTGATTTATCTTCAAATGAAATGAGAAAAATATTTTAGCTCAACTCATGCATGCAGCTTTTACATAACGTGTCTCAGCTATAATTTACCCTTCTGACACCACTGGCTGAACTCCATTTTCTGCACTCAGATAGAAGCAATTACATAAATATCTCCCTCAAATGGGAATCAACAAGACCTGAATGCAGATATGAAATCCTTAGTAGTAATAGTGTATAACATGTTTGCATATAGGATTGTATATACCTGACAATGGTTAAATCAGAGGAGTTCTTTCCTGGTTTCAACCACAATTGTATAACTGTGCAATTAGTCATCAGATAGAGTTGACTGTTCAGATATGGCCGATGCTAGGTTAAGTGGTGGACGACGGGAGCACGTCCGGGTCCAACGAATCAGCAATCCCTGAGGTTTCAGGCTTTTGCACTTCTCTTGGACTGGTGAGTGGCAGACTATCCGAGCCTGAGAACGATGCAAGTGGCTCTTCCTAATCACAATCGGGAACTGTGGGAATGAGAGTTTTGGTGGGGCTTGACTCTCTCTCCTCTTCTCCGGGGTCCCGAGACAGGCAAGGATGCAACATGTTATGGTGCACTATTTGGGTCCAACGCCCACATCATCCCGCTAAGCAATCGCTGTGTGCACCTCTTGTAACACGTTCATATATTGGACCACAGTTTCCCCCTGTTTCTGAACACGGCTAAACAATCGCATCTGCAATTCTCTGACATCAGTGGGGTCCCCATGTGGGTCGCCCTCGCACACCCAGGGCAGCAGGGTACTCGGTACCGGGCCGGTGTCAAGATGGGAAGGTGTCACAGCAGCAGTGACCCGGTCCGTCGCCCTGGGCGCCCAATATCAATGGCGGTGATGTTAATGGTGTTAAAGTTTATTAGAATAGTTCGTGACGCCACCCGTGGTGTTTGGCAAGTAAGATGTTGAGCCAACACTGCATGCAGATCCACTGGGACTGATGGTGTGGTGCAGCAAAGATGGTGTAGCTCCCCACAGGTGGAACTGTAGTCCCAGGGCAGTGTAGGTGCAATGGATGAGGAGAGGCGCAGAATGGTATGGAGGCTAGTACCCAGGTGTAGTGGTGCGGGAATAACTGGAGGACACCCGAGTGTGCGGTTCCAAAGCTTTACTCACTGTTTGCAGTTCACTCCACTGCCTGCCTCCATACTGTGTTCTCCAGGTCAGGGCTCCAGCCAACCTCCAGGCAGGATTGGACTCTCCCTTCCACACTCTGCCAACATGTACCTTACTGAACGACTCCTCCAATGCGCCTTTAGGTGCGAAGCACTCCAGTACATAGTTACCCTGGAATGCCTCTCTCTAGGTGTTCCTAGTCTTTACTTGTATGACAGACAGCTGTAGCCTGCTTCGGGGACTCCTCATTGCGCCCCGGCTCTCTATTCAGTTGCTGTTGTGTCCCAAGTCTATGATGGGAGCAAGGCGTTAGCGGCTCACTACTCCTCCGGTGTCTGTTGCCGGACATAAAGATCCAATCAACCTCGGGGACCGGGCCCCGGCCTTTGCACTCTCTGGACTGGAAGGGTTCTCTCTCTTTCTCAACCTGCTTCCCTCCGTCCTTCTATTCTCCTTCGTTCCGATCTGTTCTCTCTCTCTTATGGAAGGTTAGGTTATCAATCTTATCAGTCTCTTTCTCTAGTCTTTCTCGTGCCAGCAGCCCAGATCACTGGGACCTGCTGCAGCACGTCCTTCAGACACCCATCTTCTCTCTTCTCTCTCCTCTAACCAACCTCTAACCCTCACTCTTCCCACTCTTTTATATCATCTAACTCCACCCGCCTCCCAGCAATCTCGTGTTACGAAGCAGGGTTCCACGAGGGGTGCTCTGCTAACCCCCAGCCTGAAGCTGTTAGGTGGCCCCACTGAACTATCCTGCGTGTGGAATGCAGGTGTGGAGCGTGCTCAGGAGTTCCCACCTTACCTGGATGGTGGGGCACTACACCTTAGAAGAAGGTGCAGTACCTCTGTGGCGACTGAAGCCTCAGGGGCACCACATACCCCCCCATTAAACACAGCACGTCCGCAGGCTGTAAGACAACAAAAGGTACAATACAGGAACACACAAAAAAATTTAAATGCTATTTAACAATACTTATCTAATCTTCCTAATGTAGGAGGCACATTTCTTAAACGTTACAAACAGGTTAACTTCCTATCTTAGTATCAAAAATTTACTTAAGTGCAATTCCTAGTTCAAAGTGCTATACTCAACATATTTTCTCTATTACATTTTCTATCAATTATTCTCTTTTTATTTTTCTCTTTCTACTGGACGCAAGACACTGACCATCTACACTTGGCCTGTCACCTGTCACTTTCAATTCTTCAGTCTTTATTCAATTCTCACATTCTATCTCAAAACTTTTCTAATTCTCTGTATCAAATATTCTATAAAAGACATTTACTTTTCATAAGACACAATATTATCAAATACGTTATCATAAAACATTCAAAGATTCTTGCAAAGTGCTGAACACTGCTTCCAGCCGGGCTTTCTTGCAGTGTCCCTTGAGGTAGACGTCATTCTTCGAAAAGTGTCCATGCAAAAACATTATCTTCGCAAAGTGTCTTTATATGTAAAACCAAGAAAGGGCACCTAAAGAGGTGCAACTATTTACAATAAAGTTTTGGATCATACAGCGTTCATGATCTCCACAGTTCCACTTGTAGAAAAACACTGCCAATCAGAAGCAGGCAACAAAAGTGCTACCGTAAAAACATGATCGCAAACAAGGCACAACTGGTGCAAACAAAACCCTCCTGGGTAACAAGATTTGAAAATTATTTTTAACGGCTACCAGATTCCCAGTAGTCATTACCAATCCGCAGGTACTCCTCTTCCCACGGTGTCAAGCCAGAGATGTTTAGTTTGGGCTGCCAAACTGGAGGTGATGCATTAGCAGCCTGGTTCTTGGAAACAGGTACCTGAGCAATCTGTGGGGTACCGGTGGATGGAGCATTGACTGATCTTGATGGCAGGTACCTCTCGATGAACTCTGCAGGGATACGTCGTACATACAGGGTGTACCATCCCCTGAGTCCCTCATGCTGGGTAAAGGTCACATATTCCCCAGGCTGCAGGTCTCTATCTGGATGTCCTTTCCTCAGATGGGACTCCACATCCCGCCGGTTGAAGAACAGGTCACCAATGCGCTTAGGGTCCGTGATGAATCCAAAACCCTTCTCCTTGTTCACATTCAGCACCTGCCCCCAACCAGCTGCATCACGGGGGCCATGATGACCTGCACGGGCCCTCTCCTTCCGGGCCAGATCCGGGCCCAACACAGCCTTCTTCCTCTGCTCCCTCTCCCGATACTCCGCTGCTAACTTTCGAATGGTGTCTCGGCACCCTGCCAAGTTCTCCTCTTTCTCCCGCTCTTCCTGGGACCTGCTCTCACCCACAGCACCAGCATCCCGGTCCCAGACCAGGTCCAGTACAACCTGGCCAGCCGCTGCAACTGCGGTACACCCCGGGGCCTCCCCAGGTGGAGGGACATCCGACATACCTGGGGCCTCCTGGCGGTGCGGCCTCTGCTCCGGTGCAGGTGGTGATGGAGCGGATGGTGGCTCCGGGTCCATAGGGGTCTCTGCGGGGACCTGCGCAGCCACGTCAGGTCCGGGCGGGAGCTCCGCTTCCACTCCCGGGTCCTCCGGTAACTCCTTCGGGCAAGCGGCACTCAGCCGTACGGTTAGAGTAGAAGTGTAGATCAGTGCTGCCCGGGGACAGTCCAGTGTGGTAGCGGCAGGTACCGATGGAGGGGGTACCGCTAGTGTAGGCCCCGCCGGGGCGCGCTGCCGTTTCAGCTTCTCCAAGGCTTCCTTCCTCAGCTGCAGACTGGCTGTCAATTCAGCTATTTCAGCTTCTAGTTGCTGGCGGTTCATTCCGGAGTTCGGGTTGGAGCCGCCAGCCATGGCGCCAGGGAGACCCATTTCCCCACGCTCCGCAGGCCTCCTTCCCTCACTCTCCAAAATGGCGTTCTGGCATTCTTCCTCTTGCTCTGCCCTTCTGCTCGCCACTTGCTTTCTCTGCCCCTCCTTCCAGGGGCGGCGTCTTCTTCCCGCGCCTCCATACTAAGCCAGTATACGAACCCCTCGGGGGGTGGGCCATACATCACTCACATAGTATTTCAGGTAGGGACGGCCCAATGCTCTTCGCGGTCTTTTCTTAGGACCTCCCATCTCTTCACGCCCTTCTTCTCTGTGCCAGCGGCCATTTCTAATGTCCATTTTACAGTCTATTAAGTTTGGTCTTCTGCACATTTTCAAAAGTTGTAAATCCAAGGCACTCAGAACCCGATGGCATCGGGTCTCATCATCCTGTTCATGACGCCAAAAATTGGGTCGCCCTCGCACACCCAGGGCAGCAGGGTACTCGGTACCGGGCCGGTGTCAAGGTGGGAAGGTGTCACAGCAGCCGTGACCCGGTCCGTGGCCCTGGGCGCCCAATATCAATGGCGGTGATGTTAATGGTGTTAAAGTTTATTAGAATAGTTTGTGACGCCACCCGTGGTGTTTGGCAAGTAAGATGTTGAGCCAACACTGCATGCAGATCCGCTGGGACTGATGGTGTGGTGTAGCAAAGATGGTGTAGCTCCCCACAGGTGGAGCTGTAGTCCCAGCAAGGCGTTAGCGGCTCACTACTCCTCCAGTGTCTGTTGCCGGACATAAAGATCCAATCAACCTCAGGGACCGGGCCCTGGCCTTTGCGCTCTCTGGACTGGAAGGGTTCTCTCTCTATCTCAACCTGCTTCCCACCGTCCTTCTATTCTCCTTCGTTCCGATCTGTTCTTTCTCTCTTATGGAAGGTTAGGTTATCAATCTTATCAGTCTCTTTCTCTGGTCTTTCTCGTGCCAGCAGCCCAGATCACTGGGACCTGCTGCAGCACGTCCTTCAGACACCCATCTTCTCTCTTCTCTATCCTCTAACCAACAGCCAACCAACCTCTAACCCTCACTCTTCCCACTCTTTTATATCATCTAACTCCACCCGCCTCACAGCACATCTCGTGTTACGAAGCAGGGTTCCACGAGGGGTGCTCTGCTAACCCCCAGCCTGAAGCTGTTAGGTGGCCCCACTGAACTATCCTGTGTGTGGAATGCAGGTGTGGAGCATGGTCAGGAGTTCCCACCTTACCTGGATGGTGGGGCACTACACCTTAGAAGAAGGTGCAGTACCTCTGTGGCGACTGAAGCCTCAGGGGCGCCACACATGCATCTCCTCCAAAATTTGCAACACCTTAGTGAAGGTGTTCCACACATGTGGGGGCCTAAACATCATAGAACATCTAGCTTCCCCATCCAGGGCCATCACAGCAATCTCTGCTTGCATAACAGGGGTCATAGGGTGCATCCTCAGCATACCTTTAACCCACTCAGTCCAGTCCCACAGCAGAGAATTGCTCCCCATAGACTTTGGGAGATTGCTGAGCATGGCCCCCAGTGGAAAGCTGGCCCAAGGGGCATCTATGACCACTTGGTCTGCTGCCTCTGCTCTCGTAGATTACATCCTGCCAATTACGCCAAATGTAAGCAGGTTGCGGGATGCAGTGACGCAAGGGAGGCAGAGCAAGGGTTAACAAATTAACAATTTAATTGGGACAACAGAGGAACTCCTCGCAGGGAGAATACAGTTAAATTAAAAGGGAGAAATTGCAATGCGACAACAGTCCAGTAATCAAACTTATCGTGTCTTTAAGGTCCTCAGCCACAGGTGATCCGTTGGGGGTTGTAGTACGAGTAATGGCTGGTGGAGTGTCCTGAGATGGGGTCCCACAGATTACGGTCCAACTTCTGGGGGCCGCGGGCGGTCACCAGTTTTACCCACTGAGCCCCTAGTCTATAAGCCTGTGCAGTTAAAGCAAAGAGAGCTGCCGATATCCCGGTGTGAAGCGTGGGCTGCTGTGCTCTGGCCGGCAGTGGAGATCGCAACTTAGTGTCCCGCAGCTGTCTCTCGTTTCCCTGCGCGAGAACGGTCTCGCTTTCAGCCGGGTGCATGGTGCCTTCCAATCTCACCGTCCCGCCCGAGTATCCAGGAGAAGTCGGCCACAACACGTCGTGGCACTGATGCTCGGGGTGCGGAGTGTGCTGCTTACCTTGCTGCACTTTCCCAGATGGCGGGAAACTGACTGCAGCTTCGCTCGCTTTTCGGCTGTTTCTGGTTTAAACACGCCCCGTCGTCCCGGGTCATGAGGCCTGTCTGGTCCCTTTTTCTTCCCCCGGGCAACATAGGACGCAGCCTCGACAGTTCTGGACCCATCTCAATACAGGTACCCGCAGCCCGGTCCGTATCCTTACACCCGAACCCGAACTTTTTGTAACTGTTTGGCCGGACCCAAACATCCAAGTGTCCACCTATCTCTAAGCTCTTAGGCTATGTGCACACGTTGCAGAACTCCCGCGGAAGTTACCATGGGAATTCCGGAATTCCATTCCTGCGATTTTCCAGCGGAAAAACTAGCGATTTGGAAGCGTAATTAGCTTGTAGAATGCTAGCGTTTTCCAAGCAACTAGCAGCGCTTGGAGAACTGATTGACAGGTTGGTCACACTCATCAAACACAGTGTTTGAATAGTGTGACCAACTTTTTACTATTAAGGCTGCCTATTCAGCATCAGTAGTAAAAAGGTCTAATGTTAAAAATAATAAAAAATCGTGTTTTTCTCACCTTTCGACGTCCCGCGCAGCGTTCCCGATCATCGCAATAGTCCCGTTCCCAGCGATGCCTTGCAAGACCTTTGATGACGTAGCAGTCTAGCGATACTGTAGCCGTCTAGCGAGACCTCTACGTCATCGCAGGTCCTTGCTACAAGGCATTACTGGGAACGGGAGTTGGCGGGAGCATCGGTAAGGCTACGCGGGACGCCGGAAGGTGAATATAACCCGAATTTTTATTTTAACTCTATTTTTTACAGGGATATGGTACCCACAGTGTGACATCGGCGGCTATGCCCGCCGATGCCCCTCCAGCGGCAGCGCACGTCGCAGCGTCCTCTTACCTGCGCGCCCCCGTCCAGGCGCGCGCCTGTCCTACGTTCTCCCTCACAGCGGCTCCTGGCACCCGCTCCCTGCCGCGCGCACGCCCCCTCCCGCTCTCTCCCTCCAGCGGTGGGCGGCGCTGAGGGGCAGGACAGGTGGACGCACTTCCGGGGGTTAGTATACTTCAGGCGTCCTCGCTGTTAGGAGGACGCCTGATGATTGTGTAGCTTACTGCACCCTCTGGCCGCTACAGTACACCTGTAGTCCTCCCGTTCTCTGCCTTGATCTCCTCCAGCCCCTCCAGGCTCTCCCTCCCTGCCGTCCTCGGTCTCGTTTCCCCCTCTCTCCAGCCTGTCCAGGCGCTGCTCCCCTGCTATCCTCTGTGTTCCTCTCCCTCTGTCTCCAGTCAGCCCAGGCCAGTCCTCTTGCCGTACCCCCGTATTGTGTTCCCTCTGTACCTCCGGTCCCTGGCCGTATCTAAGCCCACCGTCTTCCGAGCCCCCTTATGTCCGTGGAGCCGTCCCTCTTGGTTCCGGCTGTCGCACCTCCGTCCTCTGTGGTCCTGCCCCAAACGATCCCTGTATAGGGGTCGGTCTTCACCTGGCGTGCTCGGCCCAGGGGCTCCAGATCCGTGATCCAGAGGGTCCACTCTCTGACGTAGTTTTTACCTAAAAACGTTACAGTATCATCAGGCCATGGACCCCGCCGGTGCCGCGGCTGCCACTCAGAAAGAACTGCTTTTCTTAAGGGAGAATCAGACCCGAATTATGTCATTCATGAAGTCCATGGACACCCGGCTCTCCGCCCTGCAAACCGCTGACCCAGCGCATGCTCCTCTCTTAGCCAGCCTCCAGCAGGAGCTCGCACAGCAGCGCGATGCGCAATCTCACATTTTGGGGTATATGGCGTCCGTGGATGATCGGCTGCTTGCTCTGCAGTCCTCCGCGGCCGCTTCTACCCAAGCCCGGGACGCTGTCTCATCCCCACCTCCCCGTCTTGGAAAGCCGCCCAGGTACTGTGGGGACCCAAAGTTGTGTAGGGGTTTTTTAAACCAGTGCAGACTGCACTTTGAGCTTCTGCCCCAACAATACCCCACGGACCGTGCTAAGGTGGCCTTTATAGTGTCCCATCTAGAGGGAGAGGCGTTGGCTTGGGTGAATCCGTTGTGGGAGAGGGATGACCCGGTCGTTACTAATATCCTGAGTTTTTTGGAAACATTTCGTAAGGTGTTTGATGAACCCGGGTGCCAGGCTTCCTCTACGGAGGCCCTTTTTAACCTCCGCCAGGGGTCCCTTACGGTAGGGCAATACGCCATCCGTTTTTGGACCTTGTCCTCGGAGCTGGGGTGGAATAATGAAGCCCTTGTAGGTGCCTTTTGGAGTGGTCTTTCTAGTAAAATCAAGGATGAGCTGGCCGGGCGTGACTCCCCAACCACCCTGGAAGATCTCATCTCTCTAGCTACTCGTATTGATCTGCGTTTTCAGGAACGCGCTAGAGAGTCAGACAGGGAGAAGAGGCCCTTTAGATTATACCAAGCCCCCATTCCGCGCGCTGTTGCTCCCTCTAGTAACTCTGCTCCTGAGCCTATGCAGGTGGATCGCGTCAAGCTGTCCGAACAACGGCGCAAGGAGAGGATGACTAATGGACTCTGTTTATATTGTGGAGGGGCCAAATCACTTCGTACGCACTTGTCCTGAGAAACCGGGAAACGCATCCACCTAGGCCAGGTAGGAGAGGGCCCCCTAGGTGATCAGACCCCCTCTCTTCCACCTACTCTTTCAGCTCTGCTTATTACAGGTCGGGGGCGTGGCTCCGTGGAGGCGTATGTGGACTCGGGCGCAGCAGGCAACTTCATCCGCCAGGAAGAGGTTGACAAACTCCAGATTCTCGTGGTCGTCTTAAGTAATCCGCGAGCAATCACCTCCGTCGATGGCAAACCTCTGCCTGGACTCATCACCACAGTTACCACTGAAGTTAAGCTACAAATTGACGCACTTCACTCCGAGAAGATTGCCTTTTATGTCCTGCCTCAACTATTCCACGCCTACGCTGATGTTTTCTGCAAGAAGGAAGCAGATTCCCTGCCTCCACATCGGTCCTATGACTGCCCTATCGACCTGATTCCCGGAGCTGTCCCTCCCAGAGGAAGAACGTACCCTCTTTCTCCAGCCGAGACCTCTGCCATGACGGAATATATTCATGAAAACCTGTCCAAGGGGTTTATCCGGAAGTCCTCTTCTCCTGCGGGCGCAGGTTTTTTCTTCGTCCGGAAGAAAGACGGATCACTGCGGCCTTGTATAGATTACCGGGGCCTAAACAATATCACCGTTAAAAATCGATATCCCCTTCCGTTGATTCCGGAGCTCTTTGACCGGCTGAGAGGAGCTCGGATCTTCACGAAGTTAGATCTGCGGGGAGCCTACAATTTGGTCCGGATCCGCGCAGGGGATGAGTGGAAAACGGCCTTCAATACCCGTGACGGGCATTATGAATATTTAGTCATGCCATTCGGCCTTTGCAATGCCCCAGCTGTGTTTCAAGAATTTATCAACGAGGTGTTCCGGGATCTGCTCTATTCCTGTGTGGTCGTGTATCTAGACGACATTCTCGTTTTCTCGCCCGATCTGTCCTCCCATCGCAAGAGCGTACGCTTGGTCTTGCATCACCTTCGAGAGAATCAACTCTACGCCAAGATTGAGAAATGCCTTTTTGAGCAGACGTCATTGCCCTTCTTGGGATATATCGTCACCGATTCCGGTCTGAAGATGGATCCCGAAAAACTCAGTGCGGTACTAAAGTGGCCCCGTCCAGTGGGGATAAAGGCCATCCAGTGGTTCCTTGGGTTCGCAAACTATTACCGTCAATTCGTGCCTCATTTTTCTACGGTTACTAAACCCATCACGGCCTTGACCCGTAAGGGAACGAAGCCCAACAGCTGGTCCCCCGAAGCTGAAAACACCTTCCTGGCTCTGAAACGTTCTTTTGCATCGGCACCCATCTTGCATCGGCCAGTGACCAGCAGGCCCTTCGTCCTAGAGGTGGATGCCTCCTCCACTGGAGCAGGGGCGGTCCTGTCCCAGCAGGCTTCATCCGAACGGCTGGCCCCTTGCGGCTTCTTTTCTAAAGCCTTTTCGCCTGCGGAGTGCAACTACTCCATTGGAGACCGGGAATTACTTGCCATTAAGATGGCCTTGGCTGAATGGCGGTATTTACTCGAGGGGGATGTACATCCCTTCACCATCCTCACGGACCACAAGAATCTGGCTTACCTGCAGTCTGCCCAAAGACTCAATGCCCGGCAAGCCAGGTGGGCCCTGTATTTCTCCCGCTTTGACTTTCAACTTCACTTTCGACCTGGTAATAGGAACATCAAGGCCGATGCCCTTTCCAGGTCGTTACAGTAACCGGAGAGGGATGAAGACCCATCCTATATTATCGAGCCTACTAAAATGATCACCGTGGCTCCTGTGAATTTTTCTACTCCTCCGCCTGGTAAAACTTTCGTCCCTCAAGGCAGACGTTCAGAGATGTTGCGCTGGGGGCATTCCTCCAAAGTTGCTGGACACGTTGGGACTAAGAAGACTCTCTTGCTGCTTTCCCGGTATTACTGGTGGCCCACGCTTCGCCAGGATGTGATGGACTATGTAGCTTCGTGCACAACCTGTGCCCAGAACAAGGTGGCTAGGGCTTTGCCCGCCGGTCTTCTTCACCCATTACCAGTTCCTGAGGCTCCCTGGCAGCAAATCGCCATGGATTTTGTGACTGATTTACCCCGCTCAGCTGGATGTACCACCATCTTAGTCGTAGCAGATCGTTTTTCCAAGATGGCCCACTTTGTTCCCTTACCGGGACTGCCGTTCGCCCCGAAGTTGGCCGAGATCTTCATCCACCAGATCTTCAGGCTACATGGTCTTCCTCAGCGGATTGTGTCGGATCGGGGGGTCCAGTTCACCTCTCGCTTCTGGAGGGCTCTCTGCCGGCTTATGGGTACATCTCTCGACTTCTCCTCTGCATACCATCCTCAGACCAACGGGCAAGTGGAGCGAATTAATCAGGTGTTAACCACCTTCCTACGTCACTTCTCCGACGCCCATCAGGACAATTGGGTCGCGCTCCTACCTTGGGCTGAATTCTCGCACAATAACCATCCCAGCGAATCTACCACCAAGTCACCATTCTTTGTGGTAACCGGTCAAAATCCAGGTATTCCGTTACCTTTTTCCACGTCTACGGGAGTGCCCGCAGCTGATTCTCTCGCAATGGAATTCTCGCAGATTTGGAGAGAGACCAGGGAAGCGCTCAAGAGTGCCAACAACCGAATCAAGAAACATGCAGACAAAAGACGAAAGGACGTGCCTCCGTACCATCCAGGTGACAAAGTCTGGCTTTCAACTCGACATATCCGTCTGAGAGTTCCCTCTTACAAGTTAAGTCCTCGGTACATTGGGCCGTTTGAAGTGATTGGACGCATTAATGAAGTGGCTTATAAGCTGAGGTTGCCTGCTTCGCTCCGGGTTCCCAACACTTTCCATGTCTCGCTCTTGAAACCCGTAGTCCTGAATCGGTTCCAACCAGTTTCCATCGCCCCTCCTTCACCTGTTGTCTCGGACAACGTCTTTGAGGTCAAGGACATCTTGGCTATGAAAAGAGACAGGGGAAAGACCCTTTTTCTTATCGATTGGAAGGGTTTTGGTCCTGAGGAAAGGTCCTGGGAGCCTCGAGAAAATATCAACGCTCCCCGGATTCTGAAAAAGTTTTTGGCCAATCTCAGTGGGGGAGGACGTAAGGCGAGGGGTACTGTGACATTGGCGGCTATGCCCGCCGATGCCCCTCCAGCGGCAGCGCACTCCGCAGCGTCCTCTTACCTGCGCGCCCCCGTCCAGGCGCGCGCCTGTCCTACGTTCTCCCTCACAGCGGCTCCTGGCACCCGCTCCCTGCCGCGCGCACGCCCCTTCCCGCTCTCTCCCTCCAGTGGTGGGCGGCATTGAGGGGCAGGACAGGTGGACGCACTTCCGGGGGTTAGTATACTTCAGGCGTCCTCGCTGTTAGGAGGACGCCTGATGATTGTGTAGCTTACTGCACCTTCTGGCCGCTACAGTACACCTGTAGTCCTCCCGTTCTCTGCCTTGAGCTCCTCCAACCCCTCCAGGCTCTCCCTCCCTGCCGTCCTCGGTCTCGTTTCCCCCTCTCTCCAGCCTGTCCAGGCGCTGCTCCCCTGCTATCCTCTGTGTTCCTCTCCCTCTGTCTCCAGTCAGCCCAGGCCAGTCCTCTTGCCGTACCCCCGTATTGTGTTCCCTCTGTACCTCCGGTCCCTGGCCGTATCTAAGCCCACCGTCTTCCGAGCCCCCTTATGTCCGTGGAGCCGTCCCTCTTGGTTCTGGCTGTCGCGCCTCCGTCCTCTGTGGTCCTGCCCCAAACGATCCCTGTATAGGGGTCGGTCTTCACCTGGCGTGCTCGGCCCAGGGGCTCCGGATCCGCGATCCAGAGGGTCCACTCTCTGACGTAGTTTTTACCTAAAAACGTTACACATAGCCTGGAGGAGAGTCTCATCTCCTCCACCCCCTGGGTACCATCTGCAAATGTTCTGCTTACTTTTCGCATGGTGGGCACAGCCACATACGGAAAGTAAGCAGAACAATGCATTCCTATGTGGGCGGAATCACCGCAATTCCGCAAAATTAATAAGCATGCTGCGTATTTTTCCGCGATGCAATTCCGCCGCTGGAAAATCCGCAGAATTAGCACAGCATTGCGGAATCCCATAGGATTGCATGGGATGCTGTTTTTTGCGTTTTCACGGCAAAATCGTGCGTTAAAAAACGCGAAAAAACCACAACATCACTAATTTTAATCCCTGATTCTGTGATGGGACATTGATACAGGGAACTAGTCTGATCGCCACTTGTGGGATCGGGAAGGAATTTTTCCCTTAATATGGGGCCTTTTGCCTCATGGGGTTTTTGCCTTCCACTGTATCAACATGAATGGGCTTCTTTAGATATTCAGCTCATTTAGCAAAATGTCCCTTATATATAACAGGATACATTGTACTAGGCGTCTTATATTGATTGCCCCTTCTATCATTATGATTATTGAGGGGATTCCATTCTTTAGACTGTAAGCTCTTAGGAGCGAGGTTCATCCTATCATGTCAGTACATTGTGAGCCTTGACTGGCAGGGATCCTCTCAAGATATTAATGATGTAATATTACACTGTAAGCCTTCACCCCTCAATGACCAGACTTATTTATTTTTCCATTTTCACCTTTCATCTATGATATTAGTATTAGCCTTTTTATAGATATAGCTTTTATAATAATGTTTTATATCATCTTAGTTTTCAATTATTAATATTGTCATAAAGTCATTAAGGGGTAAAGACAATATTCCTAGATTGTGAGCTCATCAGAGCAGGATCGTGCCCCGGAAATATAATAGCAACAATAATAATAATTAACAATTATTATTATTTATTGCAGGAAGTTTGTTAAAGAAGTTGTACACTACTTGGACTATTTCTTGTCATAATCCTCCCTTGGCCCCCATAAAATAATAAAGCCTATACTCAACTCCAGTGCTGGTGCCATTCCCCCGATGTCGATACTCGCTCTCCCTAGGGCTCCCGTGCTGTTGTTGTGACACGTGGTGCCCGGCACCCAATCAGCGCTGGCATTACTGTCCCCACCTTCGTACAAATCGAACATGAAGAGGAAGTCCGAGATCAGCTGCAGCCCGGACTTCCTCTTCATGTTCAATTTGTCTGAAGGCAGAGCCAGTGATGCCAGCTCTGATTGGTCATCGGGGATCATATGTCACAACACTGCAGGAGATCCCCAGGGAAAGCGAGTGCTGATACCACGAGAATGGCGCCGGCACGAGAGGTAAGTATAGGATTTATAATTTTATGGGCGCCAAACATTTTGATCAAGAAGGGGTTGTCCTAGTAGTGGACAACCCCTTTAACTATTTCCTGTCTTAGCCAGTTTTGTTTTTGCGCTTTTATTTTTTTCCTCATCTTCTTCCAAGAACCATAACTTCTGTATTTTTCCATCGATGTGGCCATGTGAGGACTTTTTTTTTTTACCGGGACAAATTATTAGGATTTTTATGGTTATTATTATTTAATATTCCGGGACATCTATTGTGTTTAATTTAATACTCCATGACACGTATTATAATTCTTATTTTTGGTAAAAAATACAATGTAACCACAACTGGTTCTGCTGTCGTTTTTCTCTGGGATTATTTTGTGATGATTATAGACGCTACTTCTCCATATTCCCTGAAGATCTGGAGCACAACTTGACCGATCCCCGTCCATCATCCACTCTTTATGCTCATCCTATAAGTCTGCAGCAGGGGTGTAACTAGAGACTTAGGGCCCCGGGGCAAGTTTTGGACCTGCCCCTACACCCATAACCACTAAGTCATTGATTTGATGTGTTGGCCCCTGTCAATCTGCTAACATCTGTAAGGATACATGTGTTTCCTCCCTCTAAAAACACAAAGCAAACAAAAAGCCCACAAATAGAAAATCATACCACTATAAAAGTAAACATACAACCATACTATTACTTAAAAAAAACCTGTTATACTAACCCCAATCCTACCAACAATACAGTTATAGAAGGAATAGATATTACCCCCACACCATGACCACATATTACTACCACATAGCGATGGAATAATACCATCATGCTGATCACTACCAAAGACCACTGTTGATACCAAGACTGCTGTAAACATTTTACATAGGAAACACTTAGACTGATGTATATACATTACATAGACACCGAAACTGCCATATACATCACATAGGATACACAGAGACTGCTGAGTACACATCATAGAAAACAAAAAGCAAAAAACACAAATATAACTAAAAAGTAAAAAATATACTGCAAATAATGCATAAAGGTAATGATAATAATAAGGGTATTTAGTAAACATAATTTTGATCAAAATAATGTACAAGCCATCCCGCCACGTCACGGCAACCCTTGTGGGACAGTCCCTACTCTAGTATTTAAAACCTTTTCACTTGCCAAGTGGCGTGAATGTGAATAAGGGTCGAGCGACTGAACCACTAGTAACAGCTTAGGCCAGACTGGATGGCTTTCCCAGCTCAGAAAAAGGGCGGTCACACCCATATATGCACTGAATGCACAATGAAATGAATAAAAAACAAATCTGAACTGAGAAAAGTAAGTTAATGCGTATGCACAATGTAAGTGCATATTAACACATGACCATTAACCAGAGAAAACAAAAAGCAAAAAACACAAATATAACTAAAAAGTAAAAAATATACTGCAAATAATGCATAAAGGTAATGATAATAATAAGGGTATTTAGTAAACATAATTTTGATCAAAATAATGTACAAGCCATCCCGCCACGTCACGGCAACCCTTGTGGGACAGTCCCTACTCTAGTATTTAAAACCTTTTCACTTGCCAAGTGGCGTGAATGTGAATAAGGGTCGAGCGACTGAACCACTAGTAACAGCTTAGGCCAGACTGGATGGCTTTCCCAGCTCAGAAAAAGGGCGGTCACACCCATATATGCACTGAATGCACAATGAAATGAATAAAAAACAAATCTGAACTGAGAAAAGTAAGTTAATGCGTATGCACAATGTAAGTGCATATTAACACATGACCATTAACCAGAGAAAACAAAAAGCAAAAAACACAAATATAACTAAAAAGTAAAAAATATACTGCAAATAATGCATAAAGGTAATGATAATAATAAGGGTATTTAGTAAACATAATTTTGATCAAAATAATGTACAAGCCATCCCGCCAGGTCACGGCAACCCTTGTGGGACAGTCCCTACTCTAGTATTTAAAACCTTTTCACTTGCCAAGTGGCGTGAATGTGAATTTAGGGTCGAGCGACTGAACCACTAGTAACAGCTTAGGCCAGACTGGATGGCTTTCCCAGCTCAGAAAAAGGGCGGTCACACCCATATATGCACAATGAAATGAATAAAAAACAAATCTGAACTGAGAAAAGTAAGTTAATGCGTATGCACAATGTAAGTGCATATTAACACATGACCATTAACCAGAGAAAACAAAAAGCAAAAAACACAAATATAACTAAAAAGTAAAAAATATACTGCAAATAATGCATAAAGGTAATGATAATAATAAGGGTATTTAGTAAACATAATTTTGATCAAAATAATGTACAAGCCATCCCGCCACGTCACGGCAACCCTTGTGGGACAGTCCCTACTCTAGTATTTAAAACCTTTTCACTTGCCAAGTGGCGTGAATGTGAATAAGGGTCGAGCGACTGAACCACTAGTAACAGCTTAGGCCAGACTGGATGGCTTTCCCAGCTCAGAAAAAGGGCGGTCACACCCATATATGCACTGAATGCACAATGAAATGAATAAAAAACAAATCTGAACTGAGAAAAGTAAGTTAATGCGTATGCACAATGTAAGTGCATATTAACACATGACCATTAACCAGAGAAAACAAAAAGCAAAAAACACAAATATAACTAAAAAGTAAAAAATATACTGCAAATAATGCATAAAGGTAATGATAATAATAAGGGTATTTAGTAAACATAATTTTGATCAAAATAATGTACAAGCCATCCCGCCACGTCACGGCAACCCTTGTGGGACAGTCCCTACTCTAGTATTTAAAACCTTTTCACTTGCCAAGTGGCGTGAATGTGAATAAGGGTCGAGCGACTGAACCACTAGTAACAGCTTAGGCCAGACTGGATGGCTTTCCCAGCTCAGAAAAAGGGCGGTCACACCCATATATGCACTGAATGCACAATGAAATGAATAAAAAACAAATCTGAACTGAGAAAAGTAAGTTAATGCGTATGCACAATGTAAGTGCATATTAACACATGACCATTAACCAGAGAAAACAAAAAGCAAAAAACACAAATATAACTAAAAAGTAAAAAATATACTGCAAATAATGCATAAAGGTAATGATAATAATAAGGGTATTTAGTAAACATAATTTTGATCAAAATAATGTACAAGCCATCCCGCCACGTCACGGCAACCCTTGTGGGACAGTCCCTACTCTAGTATTTAAAACCTTTTCACTTGCCAAGTGGCGTGAATGTGAATAAGGGTCGAGCGACTGAACCACTAGTAACAGCTTAGGCCAGACTGGATGGCTTTCCCAGCTCAGAAAAAGGGCGGTCACACCCATATATGCACAATGAAATGAATAAAAAACAAATCTGAACTGAGAAAAGTAAGTTAATGCGTATGCACAATGTAAGTGCATATTAACACATGACCATTAACCAGAGAAAACAAAAAGCAAAAAACACAAATATAACTAAAAAGTAAAAAATATACTGCAAATAATGCATAAAGGTAATGATAATAATAAGGGTATTTAGTAAACATAATTTTGATCAAAATAATGTACAAGCCATCCCGCCACGTCACGGCAACCCTTGTGGGACAGTCCCTACTCTAGTATTTAAAACCTTTTCACTTGCCAAGTGGCGTGAATGTGAATAAGGGTCGAGCGACTGAACCACTAGTAACAGCTTAGGCCAGACTGGATGGCTTTCCCAGCTCAGAAAAAGGGCGGTCACACCCATATATGCACTGAATGCACAATGAAATGAATAAAAAACAAATCTGAACTGAGAAAAGTAAGTTAATGCGTATGCACAATGTAAGTGCATATTAACACATGACCATTAACCAGAGAAAACAAAAAGCAAAAAACACAAATATAACTAAAAAGTAAAAAATATACTGCAAATAATGCATAAAGGTAATGATAATAATAAGGGTATTTAGTAAACATAATTTTGATCAAAATAATGTACAAGCCATCCCGCCACGTCACGGCAACCCTTGTGGGACAGTCCCTACTCTAGTATTTAAAACCTTTTCACTTGCCAAGTGGCGTGAATGTGAATAAGGGTCGAGCGACTGAACCACTAGTAACAGCTTAGGCCAGACTGGATGGCTTTCCCAGCTGAGAAAAAGGGCGGTCACACCCATATATGCACTGAATGCACAATGAAATGAATAAAAAACAAATCTGAACTGAGAAAAGTAAGTTAATGCGTATGCACAATGTAAGTGCATATTAACACATGACCATTAACCAGAGAAAACAAAAAGCAAAAAACACAAATATAACTAAAAAGTAAAAAATATACTGCAAATAATGCATAAAGGTAATGATAATAATAAGGGTATTTAGTAAACATAATTTTGATCAAAATAATGTACAAGCCATCCCGCCACGTCACGGCAACCCTTGTGGGACAGTCCCTACTCTAGTATTTAAAACCTTTTCACTTGCCAAGTGGCGTGAATGTGAATAAGGGTCGAGCGACTGAACCACTAGTAACAGCTTAGGCCAGACTGGATGGCTTTCCCAGCTCAGAAAAAGGGCGGTCACACCCATATATGCACTGAATGCACAATGAAATGAATAAAAAACAAATCTGAACTGAGAAAAGTAAGTTAATGCGTATGCACAATGTAAGTGCATATTAACACATGACCATTAACCAGAGAAAACAAAAAGCAAAAAACACAAATATAACTAAAAAGTAAAAAATATACTGCAAATAATGCATAAAGGTAATGCTAATAATAAGGGTATTTAGTAAACATAATTTTGATCAAAATAATGTACAAGCCATCCCGCCACGTCACGGCAACCCTTGTGGGACAGTCCCTACTCTAGTATTTAAAACCTTTTCACTTGCCAAGTGGCGTGAATGTGAATAAGGGTCGAGCGACTGAACCACTAGTAACAGCTTAGGCCAGACTGGATGGCTTTCCCAGCTCAGAAAAAGGGCGGTCACACCCATATATGCACTGAATGCACAATGAAATGAATAAAAAACAAATCTGAACTGAGAAAAGTAAGTTAATGCGTATGCACAATGTAAGTGCATATTAACACATGACCATTAACCAGAGAAAACAAAAAGCAAAAAACACAAATATAACTAAAAAGTAAAAGTACACATCATATAGGAGACGAGACTTCTGTATATACATCACATAAAAGATACAGAGATTGCAGTCTACACATCAAATAGGCAGAGGTGTATCTTCTAGGGAAGGACCCTCGGTATTTCCCTTGTCATATCTGTGGTTTCCGAAAGGAGCCACCCCTTGGCTGGGTCCTTCCCTAGAGGAAGATCTGGCTAGTCCCGTGTTTGAGACTCTTAAATGAGGCTCCACGGACTTTATTTGCATATTTGTATTTCCCAGGGAGCATTGCACCTAGGATTTCACTGATTGAGCGCCTTTGCCGGCTGCCACAGTGTTTTCTTTGACTGATCTCCCTGAGGTCAGTGATTGTTTTGTCATGTTATATTTATAGAACTCAAGCAGTGGGAGATCTATGTAAGGTTCGGCCAGGACAGTAGTCACGACCGAGGACACCTGGGCTTTAGTGTCCTGGCCTCCCCTCACAGAAACATATTCACCATTTGTCAGCCTACCTGTGCCTTCAGGTCCAGCTTCTTCAGATTCCCCTTTCTGCTGTGGGAGATCCTCTCCAGATTGGTCAGAAGAAACTGAGACACAATCCAATTCAACTTAATAATAATAATCTTTATTTATATAGCGCCAACATATTCCGCAGCGCTTTACAGTTTAATAGTTTCAAAACACAAGTCATAAGTAACAACGTTAACAATACAATAATTAAAGCAAAACAAGACGAAATAAGACGACCCTGCTCGTGAGAGCTTACTATCTACAATGAGGTGAGGGAGATACAAAGTACAGGTGTGTATTTTCAATGGTGTATTTGCAATGAAGGTCCAGCCATCTTGAGGGAGTGAAGGATGGATGGAGATAGTGAATGGGCTACAAACGCAAACTTACACATAGAATTATTTTGATTAGTCAACGTGATAGGCCACTCTGAACAAATGTGTTTTGAGGGAGCGCCTAAAACTATGCAAATTGTGGTTAGTCCTAATTTCTTGGGGTAGAGCATTCCAGAGGATAGGAGCAGCACAGGAGAAGTCTTGGTGTCAGGAGTGGGAGGTACGGATTAGTGCAGAGGTTAGTCGAAAGTCGTTTGCAGAGCGCAGCGATCGGCTAGGCCGATAAACAGAAATGAGGGAGGAGATGTAGGGGGGTGCTGCACTGTGGAGAGCTTTGTGAGTGAGAACAAGTACTTTGAATTGGATCCTATAATGAATGGGCAGCCAGTGTAATGACTGATGAAGAGCAGACACGTCCGAGTACCGATTAGCCAGATGGACGACCCTGGCTGCTGCATTAAGTATGGACTGGAGAGGGGGCAGTCAAGTGACGGGGAGGCCAATTAATAGAGCGTTGCAGTAATCCAGGCAGGAGTGGATCAATGCTACAGTGAGGGTTTTTGTTGTTTCCATGGTGAGAAAAGGGCGGATTCTAGAGATGTTCTTTAGGTGTAGCGGCAAGAGCGGGCAAGAGATTGTATATGGGATGTGAAGGAGAGATTGGTGTCAAACATAACACCCAGACAGCGCGCCAGCTGCCGGGGTGTTATTGTGGTACCACCCACGGAGAGGGAAATGTCAGATTTAGGGAGGTTAGTAGACAGCGGTAGCAGAAGAAGTTCAGTTTTGGAGAGGTTGAGTTTCAGATAGAGAGTGGACATGATATTGGAGACTGCGGACAGACAGTCACTGGCGTTCTGTAGTACAGCGTGGGTAAGGTCGGGGGAAGACGTATATAGTTGTGTGTTATCAGCATAAAGATGGCATCAAAAGCCAAATCTGGTGATGTCCAATTTGGGCTGTGTAGAGAGAGAAAAGAAGGGACAAAGACTGAGCCCTGAGGTACCCCGACAGCAAGAGGAAGAGGAGATGACGTGGAGCCAGAGAACAAAACACTGAAGGAGCGGTCAGAGAGATAGGAAGAGAACCAGGAGAGAGCAGTGTCCTTAATGCCTAGTGACTGGAGCCTAGAGAGTAGGAGATGGTGTTCAACAGTATCGAAAGCTGCAGATAGGTCAAGAAGAATGAGCAGAGAGTGGTCACCATTACGTTTTGCTGTCAGAAGGTCATTGGTCACTTTGATGAGTGCAGTTTCAGTCGAATGTCGGGGGCGGAAGTCGGACTGTGAAGGGTCTAGAAGGGAGTGAGTGGAGAGGTAACGGGTAAGGCGGGCGTAAACTAGGCGCTCCAAAAGTTTAGAGATGAAGGGGAGATTGGAGACTGGTCTGTAGTTGATTGTGCAGAATGGGTCGAGAGCGGGTTTCTTTAGTAATGGAGTAACGATGGCGTGTTTGAAGGAGGATGGGAAAATGCCCGAGGAGAGGGAGAGATTAAAGATTGTAGGTAGGTGGGTTGTGACGACTGGAGAGAGAGACTTGAGGAGATGTGAGGGAATGGGGTCAGTAGTACATGTAGTCGGACGAGAAGAAGAGAGGAGTCTGGAGACTTCTTGTTCTGTGATGGGATCAAATGTGGAAAGTGAGCCAGGGGAGATGCAGGAAGGGATGGGAGTCACAGCACTTGGTGGTTGGGAGCAGATATCCTGACGGATATTATCTATTTTTTCTGTAAAGTGGGAGGCCAGGTCATCAGCACAAATGTCTCTGATAAGGGCTTGTGCTTTTGGCCTGAGGAGGGAGTGAAAAGTGTCAAAAAGTTTCTTGGGGTTGTTGGCTAGTGAGATCAGGGTGGTGAAGTAGGTCTATTTGGCGAGGTGAAGGGCAGCGTTATAGGTTCTTGACATAAATTTGAAGTGGGTGAAGTCTTCTGATGTGTGGGTTTTTCTCCATAGGCATTCAGCACTCCTAGAACATCACTGGAGAAGTTGAGTTTGCGATGTGAACCAGGGCTATTTTACTCTGTGCTTGGGGGTTCTGAGGGTGAGGGGAGCTACTTGGTCAAGGGTGCTTCTAAGAGTGTCATTGTAGTGATGAACAGCCAGATTAGGACAGGAAAAAGAGGAGATTGGGGACAGTGATGAGTGTAGGGAATCTGAAAGTGTCTAAGGGTTAATGGCTTGTAGATTTCTGACTGTGTGGTAGGTAGGAGTGAGCTGGGGTGGGCGAGGATTTGTGAGCGTGAAGGAGAGAATGTTGTGGCCAGAGAGTGGAAGCAGTGAGTTATTTAGGTGGGAGATCGAACAGAGCCGGCCGAAGACCAGATCAAGGGTGTTACCGTCCTTGTGTGTCTCAGAGGTTGAAAGCTGCGAGAGGCCTAGAGAGGTGGTTAGTGATAGAAGCTGGGATGCAGATGTGGAAGTAGGGCTGTTAATGGGGATGTTGAAGTCTCCAAGGATAAGGGTTGGAAGTTCTGAGGACATGAAGTGTGGCAGCCAGGCTGAAAAGTGGACAAGGAAGTGGGTGGGTGAGCCTGGGGGCTGGTATATGACCGCTACTCTGAGGGAGAGGGGACGGAAGAGCCTGATGGTGTGGACCTCGAAAGAAGGGAATGAGAGTGAAGGAACTGGGGAATGACCTGGAAAGTGCATTCTGGGGACAGGAGTATGCCGACTCCACCACCATGTCTGTTTGTGGGTCTCGGGGAGTGAGAGAATTGCAAGCCACCGAAAGAAATGGCAGCAGGAGAGACAGTGTCAGAATCCTGAATCCAGGTTTCAGTGAGGGCCAACAGCTTAAGAGAGCTGTTCAGAAAGTGTTGTGTAGGAAAGGAAGCTTGTTACAAGAAGACCGTGGATTCCAGAGGGCACAATTAAAAGATGGAGATGAGGGAGTGCAAGTAATATTAATAAGATTATTATGGTTTCGATATGGTTTCGATAATAACATATTTACTGATTTCTTTACACAGTGCATCCAACGACTTCACATTCTTTGTAACAGGCTACACCAAATTATATTCCTTTTCTTTCCCTGCCCTACTTTCATGGCCGTTTCGCCCTGGCTCCCAGGGTTTCTGCCCAAACAATGAGGTGCCACATCCTGAGTATTCTCAAGCTGTTCTAGCCCGCTGATTTTCCTTTTCTGTAGCTGTGGATGGCTGAGGTACACTTCGCTTCTATTTACGTGACCGCTGCGGTGTCCTGGGCCTATAGCCCGTGTGGATAGTTAGGGCATCCCCAGCCCTCTGCCCTATACTAAAACTATGCACAACCTTATATGCAGCAGCCCCTCCTACAATTAAGCATGTACTTACTTTATATTCTACCTAGGAACTGTGTACACTAAGTTGTCCCCTCATCTAGTTGCCCACAGAAGAACTACACTTTCCCTAACACTAGTACAAATGAAACACTTCACAAACACACACAATACATATTTACAAGAAACGGTAATACACCAAGAGTGTAGTAGTACCATTATTGGTAGGCGACAATACATGTAAACATGTAGCAGTACCACGCTACAATAACATAATAATAAGACAGACAATATCAGGACCTGTTAGGGAGGAAAAGCCAAGGGAACATAATCCTTCATCCCCTTTACATCTGCAGTATATATCAAATAGGAAACACTAAGACTGCTACAGGTGCTTCTCACAAAATTTGAATATCATTAAAAAGTTAATTTATTTCAGTTCTTCAATACAAAAAAGTGAAACTCACATATTATATAGAGTCATTACAAGCAGAGTAATCTATTTCAAGTGTTTATTTCTGTGAATGTTGATGATTATGGCTTACAGTCAATGAAAACCCAAAAGTCATTATCTCCGTAAATTAGAATAATTAGCAAAAAAACACCTGCAAAGGCATCCTAAGCCTTTAAAAAGGACCCTTAGTCTGTTTCAGTGGGCACAGATGTCCAGAAGACAGGCATTGACACACTCTACAAGGAGGGTAAGCAACAAAAGGTCATAGCTAAAGAAGCTCAAACAAAAAAGGAAGCACTCTGTAGCGCCATAGCATGCAAGCATGAAATATGAAAAATGATTTGCATTACTGCATTAGAAATATGAAAAATTGAGAAAGCTTAGCATATAAAATGGACAATTTATGTGTACCTGGAAGCCATGTTAAGGCATTTCTCGTTTTCCAGGACCCTAACCTAATGCCAATCCTCACTTAGACTAAAGTCTTCATCTGTATGGGAACCTATGTAAATCCTCTCAGACTGAAACCTATAGTATATCTCTGTGGTGGGGTAGTGGCCCTACTGTGATTAAAAACGCCTGCGGCTAAGAGGTGGAGTGCTAAGCCAGAAGGTTAATGAACACAAATTTCAAAAAACTGACCGTCACATCCATGCATAAACTAAATGTGAACAGGTGCTTAACCTAGAGTCACCGACTCATATACACTCAAACAAAAAAGGAAGCACCCTGTAGCGCCATAGGTTGCAAACATGAAATATGAGAAATGAATTGCATTACTGCATTAGAAATATGAAAATTGAAATATAAAAAATTGAGAAAGCTTAGCGCCATAGCATGCAAACATGACATATAAAAAATAAATTGCATTACTGCATTAGAAATATGAAAAATTGAGAAAGCTTGGGAACAATAAAAGAAAGAACTATGCATATATGTAGGATCACCACGCAGAACACAATTAATTCGAAAAGTACATTAGATTTTATTATTTGCAAAAAAGCACCAAGAAGCAACACACAATAATTTTAAAAGCATTTAAAACAGTCGAAAGGACAAGTCACCAAGAAGTCACAAAAGGAGGGGGGGGGAAATGATGGACAACATGCAATCCGCTGGCTGCAGAAGAGAATTGCACTAAGATAGATCTTGACAAATCCTGTAGTCAAGCTACTAATATAGCTCCATTTGACTCAATACACACAGACAAGGATGTAAAGACAAATAAATACCAATAAAGGGTATATATATATATATATAAAAATAAACTGGACTGTATTACTCAGACCCTTGATGGTTTAAGACAGTATGTAAGCTTCGAAAGGGCATGCACCAAGAGTACAGGGTCAGAATGTTCCTGTTTAAGAAATCTGAGCTTCAGATGGTACCGATTTCAAACCCTCACAAACAGGTCCACCCAAAAATTATTTCATACAAAACTCCAGCACAGGAGACCAATAATGAAGAGTGAGTGGCGCACACCCCAATGTGGAGTCTGCTACTTCACCAACAAGCAGTCAGTCAAATGTACAGTCACAGTCACCCCATCGTCTGAAGGAAGTACTAGCAGCCAGAGCGGTATACGGAAACCCACGCGTTCCGACACCTGAAGTGTCTTTCTCAAGGTGAGTATTGCTGATGCTATTCAATGCAGCTATTTAAACCAAAATAATCATGATTCGATCATTACCAGCTGGCAACTTGCGGCGTGCAGGTACCCAGAGGCACGGCGATGACGCAGAGGAGTCGACCCCGGAAGTGAATCCTGTGCCAGGTCAGACACACAGTGCGCAGGCGCAGTCACAGTAGACACTATGTTATGGTATTGCAGAATAGCCGGCGTTTGACTCAAAGACAAAAGCTCGCGGGATTAACAAATATCGCACATGCGCAGTCCGGCTGGACGGAGATCCATGGCGATAAGCAATGACAGATTGCATCACTCACAGGCGACCGAACCTGAGTGGTGTCAAATTAGCGGTGCCTAGCCTGATGTGATGATACACACATAAACACCCGCCCCCACTCCAGATCAAATAGGCGAAAATAAAGCAATAACAAACGCCGTACGCCGGTGTTTTAACAGGGGATGTAGATGGTGCATAGGCGGGCACATGATAATGCCACAAACATATTTTGCCAAAGGAAGTGAGAACACATGTGTATGTATAGATAAACGCAATACTGTTAATGAGAACTTAGTGTGCATGCGCAGTTTAACAAAAACTCCTAGTGTCACTAATAGGGGCCAAATGGCCAAAACCACAGTGTATTCCAGCATACCCACAATGACAGTGAAATGTCACTCAAAAATGACGCACCTACATGTGCACCTATGACCTATGGACTAATCTGCTTGAGAAAATAGTTATTGCTTGAAAGTGCGACCAAAAGTGAAGAAAAATATGATAATCAATGACATATGTATTGTATTGTATTGAATACAAACCTAATAAGTGTTTGTTCTCCAATCTATTCTGTTGGGATACTTTGACTGACCCGGCACAGGATTCACTTCCGGGGTCGACTCCTCTGCGTCATCGCCGTGCCTCTGGGTACCTGCACGCCGCAAGTTGCCAGCTTGTAATGATCGAATCATGATTATTTTGGTTTAAATAGCTGCATTGAATAGCATCAGCAATACTCACCTTGAGAAAGACACTTCAGGTGTCGGAACGCGTGGGTTTCCGTATACTGCTCTGGCTGCTAGCACTTCCTTCAGACGATGGGGTGACTGTGACTGTACATTTGACTGACTGCTCGTTGGTGAAGTATCGGACTCCACATTGGGGTGTGCGCCACTCACTCTTCATTATTGGTCTCCTGTGCTGGAGATTTGTATGAAATAATTTTTGGGTGGACCTGTTTGTGAGGGTTTGAAATCGGTACCATCTGAAGCTCAGATTTCTTAAACAGGAACATTCTGACCCTGTACTCTTGGTGCATGCCCTTTTGAAGCTTACATACTGTCTTAAACCTTCAGGGGTCTGAGTAATACAGTCCAGTTTATTTTTATATATGTACCCTTTATTGGTATTTGTCTTTACATCCTCGTCTGTGTGTATTGAGTCAAATGGAGCTATATTATTAGCTTGACTACAGGATTTGTCAAGATTTATCTTCTGCAGCTAGCGGATTACATATTGTCCATCATTTCCCCCCCTCCTTTTGTGACTTCTTGGTGACTTGTCCTTGTCCTTTTGACTGTTTTAAATGCTTTTAAAATTATTGTGTGGTGTTTCTTGGTGCTTTTTTGCAAATAATAATAAAATCCAATGTACTTTTTGAATTGTGTTCTGCCTGGTGATCCTACATATATGCATAGTTCTTTCTTTTATTGTTCTCTGGTTCAGCTTACTTGCATGTGGTGATCCCCATGGTATTATTCTCTTAATAGTTGGATGGTGCCCACTTATCTTGCTTTTTTACAAAATTGAGAAAGCTTAGCGCATAAAATGGCCTTCTGACTGAGCACTCAGAAGTTTTTAATCACAGCAGGTCCACCACCCCCCCACAGAGATATAGATTTCAGCCTAAAGAAAGGATTTACACATGTTCCCATACAGATGAAGACTTTAGTCTAAGTGAGGACTGGCATTAGGTTAGGGTCCTGGAAAATGAGAAACTTCTTAACGTGACTTCCAGGTACACATAAATTGGCCATTTTATGTGCTAAGCTTTCTCAATTTTTAATATTTCAATTTTCATATTTCTAATGCAGTAATGCAATTCATTTCTCATATTTCATGTTTGCAACCTATGGCGCTACAGGGTGCTTCCTTTTTTGTTTGAGTGTATATGAGTTGGTGACTCTAAGTTAAGCACCTGTTCACACTTAGTTTCTGCATAGATATGACGGTCAGTTTTTTGAAATTGCTAAAGAAGCTGGCTGTTCACAGAGTGCTGTATTCTAAGCATATTAATGGAAAGTTGAGTGGAAGGAAAAAAGTGTGGTAGAAAAAGGTGCACCAGCAACAGGGATAACCGTACCCTTGAAAGGATTGTTAAGAAAAGGCCATTCAAAAATTTGGGGAGATTCACAAAGTGTGGACTGCTGCTGGAGTCATTGCTACACGAGCTACCACACACAGACGTATCCAGGACATGGGCTACAAGTGTCACATACCTTGTGTCAAGCCACTCATGACCAATAGACAACGCCAGAAGCTTCTTACCTGGGCCAAGGAGAAAAAGAACTAGACTGCTCAGTGGTCCAAGGTGTTGTTTTCAGATGAAAGTAATTATTTTTCATTTGGAAATCAAGGTCCCAGAGTCTGTAGGAAGAGTGAAGAGGCCACAATCCAAGCTGCTTGAGGTCTAGTGTGAAGTTTCCACAATCAGTGATGGTTTGGGGAGCCATGTCATCTGCTGGTGTAGGTCCACTGTGTTTTATCAAGGCCAAAGTCAGTGCAGCCATCTACCAGGAAATTTTGGAGCACTTCATGGTTCCCTCTGCCAACAACTTTTTGGAGATGGAAATTTCATTCTCCAGCAGGATTTGGCCCCTGTCCACACTGCCAAAAGTTTAAAAACAACAGTATCACTGTGCTTGATTGGCCAGAAAACTCGCCTGACCTTAGCCCCATAGAGAATCTATGAGGTATTGTCAAGAGGAAAATAACACACCAGACCCAACAATGCAGATGAGCGGAAGGCTGCTATGAAAGCAACCTGGGCTTCCATAACACCTCAGCAGTGCCACAGGCTGATCGCCTCGAAGAAACACCACATTGATGCAGTAATTAATGCAAAAGGAGCCCCGACAAAGTATTGAGTGCATTTACTGAACATACATTTCATTTGGCCAACATTTCGGATTTTAAAATCATTTTTCGACCTAGTGTTATAAAGTGGAATACAGATAATTACACCGGCGCTTAAAAAGATTTTTATTTTTGGGGGGTTTTGTGTCAGGTATTTTTAAACGTTCAGTTTTCAAATGTCCAGTTTTATTCTAATAAAGTTTTTGCATATTATTTATTTTTCAATAACCTGCTGCAGTTTTAATATAGCATCTACCTCAGGGTTTATTGCTGCCAGAAAAAGGGTGTGTGCACGTCATTTTTGCGCAATGGATGTGGGGGTATATAGAGTGACAGCGGCAGTGCAAGACCCATACCTTTGAGGAAGGGGGATGGTTCCCCCAAAATGCGTCAGGATTGGCCCTTGCACACGTCCGTCTTGTGCGGACCGGTCACGTCACCGCAAACACCACATGCCCCCCGCCCACCACTCCCCTCGCTCGCCACACTACTGCACGGCGGCGCCATCGGCCGAGGCTGCCTGCCGTCATATGGGGTGCGCTCTCCTGTGGGGAGTGTGTGTTTTCTCTTTGTGCAAATGGGAGGACGCTCCCTGTATCACACCAGTTCCACATGCCCACTGGCCTTTTTATGACTCACATGTGGCTTCTATGAGAACCGGCATCATCGGTAGCAAGTCTCCACACTTTTGGCCACAACTGTACCTTTATATATGAGGTTGTTTCTGGAGTATTTCTTTCTTCATCTTATCCAGATGCCTTGATGACTTTTCGCAGCCACAGCTCATCTCTGCAGACTTCCATCTTCTCCAGTCGTCTGCAGCACATCTTCACACAATACCCTTAAAAATAACAGTGTCATTATAATGCACCTGAATTAAATTATCTGCCCTATGCTGAGCCCATGCATAAATAATTGCCCTTCACTATATTCCCTGCACAAAATATGACTCAAGCTATCTATGTCTTATGGTACATGCCCCCACACTGCTTCCTCCTTTTCATTCTGAGCACCCTTTTGACACTGTCATCTCATAATGTGTCCCCATATAGGACCCAGTCTCTATATTGTGCCCCCTCATCACACTCCCCCTATATGGCTTACTGCCCACCCTTCTAGCTGTGCTCTTACATTGTCCCCCCATGCTATCCTCCCACCCAACTCAGTTTCTCACTGAGCATACTCACACTTTTCTCCCCCATATTGTCTCCTCACACTATTCCCCTCAATATTCTCCTCACACATTTCCCCCTCACACCCCATATTGTCTCCTCTAACGTCCCTCCTGCTAACCATATTGTCTCCTCATATATTTAACACCTTGCTCTCCATACTGCCTGCTCACACATCCAGCCGACTCCTTATGCTGTGTCCGTGCCCATCCCATCACCCTCGCTCCCTATAATGTGTTCGCATACATTCTTCCCATCGCTAATCATATTGTGTCTGCATACTTTCCCCCGCTACTCATACTGTGTCCGCACTCATGCTCCCCATTCTTTGTCGACACCCATCCCCTGACTCACTATACTGTGTCTGCAGCTATCCCCTTTATGATTACCTCTATTGTGTCTGCACCCATGCCCTCTCTCGCTCCCCATTATGTCTGCATACACTCCCTCCCTTAGCTCCCCATACTGTGTCCACTCCGGTGTTCCTCATTTTGTGTCCGCATCTATCCCCCAATTTAAAATACTGTGGTTGAATACATTCTTCCCAATACATTCACTCATACTGTGTCCACATACATTCTCCCCAATACTCATACTGTGTCCACTCTCATCCTCCTCATTCTGTGTCGGAACCCATCCTCCCACTCACCATACTGTGTCTGCTTACATTCCCTCCCTTCGCTCCCCATACTGCATCTGCACCCATCCTCCCCATTCTGTGTCCACACTCATCCCCCATACTGTTTCCTTATACATGCCCCCATCTTCTCCCTTGCTATTCATACTGTGTCTTCAAATTTCTCCCATTTCCCATAGTGTGTCTGCACCAACCCCTTCCTTGCTCCCAAAACTGTGTTCTCAAATCCTGTCCCCCCTCCAATGCACTAAATCTTTGGTGTCTTCAGCTCCACTGGAGCACTTACAACCAATGTACACCTCTGTAGCACCAGCAAGTGAAATCAATAGCGTGAACACGTGACCTGAATAGACTGTTGATGTCGCACTGACCAGGCAGTCAGTCTTCAATTGCATTTGCATCTGAAGTACGCGAGTAAAATTTGTCACTGGGAGCAGACGCACTGTTCCACTGGAAGGGGTGAAAGTGCACACCCCCAGAGAAGGCTCTGAAGAATTGCGCAGTTGAACTGCAAGCAGAGATTTCACATACTGCACTCCAGAAGAGACAAATCTGAAGATATCTGCAATGGAGCGACACAGCCCAAAACAGAAAAGAGCAGCAGAATTAGGGGAGCTAAGGGACTTTTACAATGTCTTTAACTAAAAAATTTTAGGAAGTGACAGGTGTTTTTTCACCCTTTGATGATGCAGTTGCGTTTTGAGGACATAGCAATTTTGTATGCACTGTGTTTCCATAGATAACTATTTTTTAAAACACAATACTAATATTACCATAAGTGCCATTATACGCAGGAGCTCTGTACTTAGAATACAGTGTCAGTGAACAAGTAATACAGCGATCATCAGTGACATTATAAACAGGAGCTCTGTATTTAGTATATAGGGTACAGGTAATACAGTGATCACCAGTGACATTACACACAGGTAGAGATGAGCGACTGCCTTTTTTCGGGTCGAGTCGGGTTTCATGAAACCCGACTTTCTCAAAAGTCGGGTCGAACGAAATCGGCCGATTATCGTGAAAAGTCGAAGGCCGACTTAAACACGAAACCCAATGCAAGTCAATGGGGAACCAAGGTCGGAAGGGAGTGGAGGACAGGAAACACACCTACATTGCCCATTTTAATGCCAAAAACATCAATTCTTATTACTTAAGCTTGTCAACCTTAATTTACTTTATAATAATAGTTAAACATTGAAAACTGGGGGTTATTTGGCTAAAGTTGTGGGGGGGGGTAGGGCTGGCTTCAGATTTTCATGGGCCCTGGGCCAAAGAGTGTCACTGGGCTCTTTTAACACATGCCACAATTCATGATCCTCCGATACGGCAGAGAAATAGCGGTATAGTACAATGAAAAATACTTCACTTCTTACATCTCATGACTGATATCCATTTTAAATTCTCCAATAGCTCCAAAAACGGACAGTATATTACTCCATACAGTAATATGGCCACCGCATAGTGCGCTATACAGAGTAATGAGGCCCATATATTTCTCCATACAGAATCATTGGTCTCATATAATGTTTGAAACAGTATATGATGAGCTCCACATAATGCTACAGTAAATGTTGGTCCCCATGGATGAAGCTCCACTGTGTTATGGGCCCAAATAATGCTCCATATATAATGGGCCCCATTTCTAATGCTCCAGTGCATAATGGGCCCTGTAAATGCTGCTCCAGTGTCTGATGTCCACCTTTGGAATGCTCCAGTGCATGGTGGGCCTCATATATCATTCTCCAGAGTATAGCGCTCCCCAAAAATAGCTGTCCCAACATTGAAAACAATTAAATAAGACTCCTCGCTGGGGAATCCCTGTACTAGTCTGGACTCCTCGTCGTCCCCATCTTCCATCTCACTGCACATGGACTGTTTAGGCAGAGGGCATACAGACATGATGTCATCGCGCTCTCTGACCAGAATGTCACTGTCAGGAAACGCGGAAGACATCACAGCGGTGGAGCCTGGAGAGGTAAGTATTTCAACTTTGCAAGCAGGGGGGGCACACTCATTGGCGACGGCACTGGCACAGGGCCCCTCATAGTACGGCGGTGTCTGACGGCGGGTGGGCAGAGACTCTTTTGCGTACTATGAGGGGCCCTGTGCCAGTGCCGTCGCCCATGAGTATGCCCCCCCACATCTGCACCTTCCTCTTTGTAAGGTGGTATAGTATGCAGGAAGGGGAACCTGAGTTTCATCAGGGTCAGATTCTGGCTGTGTAGAGTGCGAGGGGAATGTAGTGGTCTGGGTCAATGTACCAGCAGAATCATCTAGCAGTGGCTTGGCATCAGTGCACTTGTGGCGCCCCCAGGAGTACGGTCGACACAGTAGCATTACCTTCCTCCTAGGGAGTGTGATGTCATGCTTTGGAGTAATGAAGGATCTCTCTAGCAGTAAAACCAACACACAACACAGTTCCCACTCCAGGCCAGCAGGGAGACCTCTGAACCTGACTGCTGAGGAGCTGCTCTCTGTGGTCTGGAGGAGGTAAGTTAGGGCAGTCTGTAAAGGGAAGGGGAAGTGTGTGGACATGAGAAGGGGAGCTGGAGGATGAGCAGAGTTAAGTCTCACTCCTAGCTGGAGCACATGGTCAGGATTCTGGTCTCCGAGTTTGTAGGGACACTGACGGTCCTGCAGCAGAAACCGGAGGAAGTAGCAGCTGTAAATGCTCTGTTCCCAACTAAGGCTCGGAGGCCCCAGCAGCGTCGTGTGTGAGCCAGAAGGAAAAGGCTATGGCTGCCTGCCATACGAGAAAGTTCCAAAAGAGAGTCAACAGGGGGAACTTCAGTGAACTCAGTACTGCGAGTACCTCAAATAAGCGCTAGAACGGAGGCCACACTACCTATCTGCAGAGAGAGAATTCCAAATTTGCTTCCAGGCTGACCAACTCCTTCTCCATCTGTACTCTGGGTCCTGGATGGCACTTACCAAGTACAGGTAAAGGAACTGCACGACTGTGTCTGTCATCTTTCTCCTGCGCCTGGCGCACGGCTCTGCTACATCCTGCACTGCACACCATCTACCAACTCTTTCATCTGCCCTGCGACTACGGCCCTACCTGTGCAGGGTTTCTACATCTTAGCTGCACCACATCTGTCCCAGAGAAGCGACACTGCAGCGCGGGTCAATTTGATCAGAAACCACAGGTGGCGTCACGTATCATTCACCTATAAACGTTATTCACCCCTTTGCATGGACGCCCAGGACCACGGAATGGGTCATCATCACCACCAATGTGACACATCCCTGTGAGACACCGGCCCAGTACCGATTAACCCCACTGCCCTGGCTGGCCACCCACACTCCATGTCAGATTCATTTTGGACTGGGGAATTCACGATTTGACTTGATAACCCAGGCATGGTATGATAGAAAGAGCTACATGGACTAATGTGAAGTGTGGCCTGCTGCATCATTCACTTTTGGTGGGGGTGAAGGACACAAGGAAAGGAGTTCTTCCTGACCAGGAGCCAGCACTTGCATTTTTTGAAACTCCAGAAGGGGAGGGCATATTTGCTGGAGTCTGTTTCGGCAATGTAAGCCAAAACCAGTTCCTGAACCGGCTTTAAAAGCGGTTAACCTACTCCCAGAAAAGGTAGCCTTCCAGGCGTTCCAGAGCCAGACCATGACGCAGGCTCAACACCTCCTGCCTTAGCTACTACTGTGCTTTTGCCACTACCAGCAGATGCACCACCACCATCAGCACCAGTTAGCCCCCCCACGCCCTCTTCCACCAAACTATAAAATGTTGCAGAAAATGAACCCAAAATAACATCAGATATATGGTACTGTATCAAAAGCGTACAGCTCTATACAGTCAAAGGATGATTGTCAATCTCCCTATATATACCATCAGTCACACAGAGACGCTCACAGGCTCAGTATGGATTAGACAAGAATATAACAAGTAGAAAAAGTGTACAGTATCATCAGATAGCAGGTATATATAGTATAGTTTAAACATTCTAAATCTCCGTAGATATTTCAGGAGGCAGACACAGACGCTCTCAGGCTCAGTATGGATTAAAACACAATATAAAAAGCCGTAAAATGGTAATGGATCTGAAGAGTACAGCTGTACACAGTGTAGGGGTCATTGTTGTCAATCTCAGTATTTATTTCCACAGTCAGAAAATAACTCTCACTTGGTCAGTTTGGATTAGACCAAAAAATAAAAAGCAGTAAATGGATAATGTATCACAGGCGCAGCGCTGTATACACTAGTGTTGGGGTAATTTTTAAATGTACATCTAAATTGCAGGAGTAACCCACAGACTGTCACACGCTCAGGATGGATCACACCACAATATAACAAGATGATCTGCAAGAAATAATCACACATGTGGGACAATGTTCCAGGTGTCAGTGATACACTTAGAGTGGTGGGTGGAGGAGTACTTCCTGGCAGAAAGGGTACAGTATCACCAGATACCAGGTATATATATATAGCATAGTTTAAACATTAAAAATGTATGTCTATATATTCAGGAGTAGTGTTGAGCTACCCCGCTAGTGTTCCAGTTCGTTTTGGTTCGTCGAACACGAGGCAAGTTCGTCGAATGTTCGTCGAACACCATTGAAAACAATGGCAGGCAAACACATACAAACACATAGAAAACAATTACAAAGCACCTTAAAAGGTGTCCTAAAGCAGACAAAATGCTCAGAATACAAAAATAACATGGAAAACGGCAACTACATATAGAAAAGAGGTGGAGGAGTAAAAGGAGGAGGAGGACACACAGATATAGGCATGTCATGCCCTTATGAAGTCAAGAAAGGCTGGAATAAAAATGTAAAATACCAAAAAAACAGTAAAAATCTGAAATCGAAGACGATCATATACCGTCGGACTTCCCACCATAAATTAGGCCAACTGCCGATCAGGCGGCGTTATTCCCACGAACCTCCGAACAGCGTCCATGAAGGTAAAGTGTTTGGTTTCCGGGGGCAGTATGGTTGCAAAGCTGAACCTGTCCAGAAGGCCACCACCAGGAGTGGAGCCTGCGGCTTAATTCCACCTGGGAAACCTCAATCATGCTAGCTACAGAAAAGAGACAGATTGCAAGCTTTGTCGATTCTGTGGGTGGTGGTGGATGTCCGTTTTTAGTTGTGCTAGCGATTTGTCAGCTTAATTTCGTTAATAAGCGAGACTCCGGCATGCCCCCGCGGTACGCGTCAAGCTTACTAGAGGGACACGTGAGGTTCTAGCACACGAGATCGATCAATAACAGGTCTGTCATGCCCTTACATGTCCGGGGCTGCATGCGTGCTACACTGAAAGGACCAGCGTGTGTCGCTTACAGGTGCAGATAACCAGCTGAACCCCGTTAGTGATGGGGATCTGGGATTCCAATTCTTCCCCACGAATGAGGATTTCCCAGTAAGTGCCGGTCAACCGGAATTAGGCCTAAGCGGCATTCCAGAAAAAATGAAAAAATTAAGTGTCCAAACCACAGGTGCTGTAGCTTGCTTAACAGCTGGGCTCCTATGCTGAGTAGCACGCAGTTCTTACATAAACAGGTGGCATAGCTTGGTTCACGGGTGGGCAACTCTGCTGAGTAGCAGACAGTGCTTACATCAACAGGCGGCATAGCTAGATTCACAGGTGGGCTCCTCTGCTGAGCAGTAGCCACCGGTACTAGTCCCAAAGTATTCACTGGGCTAAATGGAGTTAAAAAATGGTTCTTACATAAACAGGCGGCACAGCTTGGTTCACGGGTGGGCTCCTCTGATGAGTAGCAGACACAGTAAATAGGCCCAAAGTATTAACTGTGCTAAATGCAGACAAAAACTGGTTCTTTCATAAACAGGCGGCATAGCTAGGTTCACTGGTGGGCTCCTCTGCTAAGTAGCAGACAGTGCTACAAGGCCCAAAAGGATTTTCTGGACAAGATGCGGTAAAAAATAATTAGAAACACACACGGTGTAGCTCCTTGACAAGTGTACTACACCGCTTGCTACCACACACCGCTACTATGCCATGAAACAGTCTATTAACATTGAAAACCATTATTAATGTGAAAATGAAGTTACGCTTTTGGTGAACGAACCGTTCTCGAACGGAACCTCGAACAGCCAAATTTTAAGCAAAGTCTTCGAGTTCGACGAACGGCTCGAACACTGCCCAAAACAACTGGAATTTTAACTTGGCGAACAGGTCGACTCGAACACCGCTCATCTCTAATCAGGAGGCAGACTCAGACGTTCTCAGGCCCAGTATGGATTCGACGTGATTGTAGAAAGTTGAGAGAGGGTACAGTATCACTAGATAGCAGGTATACAGTGGGGCAAAAAAGTATTTAGTCAGTCAGCAATAGTGCAAGTTCCACCACTTAAAAAGATGAGAGGCGTCTGTAATTTACATCATAGGTAGACCTCAACTATGGGAGACAAACTGAGAAAAAAAAATCCAGAAAATCACATTGTCTGGTTTTTTTTTCATTTTATTTGCATATTATGGTGGAAAATAAGTATTTGGTCAGAAACAAGCAATCAAGATTTCTTGCTCTCACAGACCTGTAACTTCTTCTTTAAGAGTCTCCTCTTTCCTCCACTCATTACCTGTAGTAATGGCACCTGTTTAAACTTGTTATCAGTATAAAAAGACACCTGTGCACACCCTCAAACAGTCTGACTCCAAACTCCACTATGGTGAAGACCAAAGAGCTGTCAAAGGACACCAGAAACAAAATTGTAGCCCTGCACCAGGCTGGGAAGACTGAATCTGCAATAGCCAACCAGCTTGGAGTGAAGAAATCAACTGTGGGAGCAATAATTAGAAAATGGAAGACATACAAGACCACTGATAATCTCCCTCGATCTGGTGCTCCACGCAAAATCCCACCCCGTGGGGTCAGAATGATCACAAGAACGGTGAGCCAAAATCCCAGAACCATGCGGGGGGACCAAGTGAATGAACTGCAGAGAGCTGGGACCAATGTAACAAGGCCTACCATAAGTAACACACTACGCCACCATGGACTCAGATCCTGCAGTGCCAGACGTGTCCCACTGCTTAAGCCTGTACATGTCCGGGCCCGTCTGAAGTTTGCTAGAGAGCATTTGGATGATCCAGAGGAGTTTTGGGAGAATGTCCTATGGTCTGATGAAACCAAACTGGAACTGTTTGGTAGAAACACAACTTGTCGTGTTTGGAGGAAAAAGAATACTGAGTTGCATCCATCAAACACCATACCTACTGTAAAGCATGGTGGTGGAAACATCATGCTTTGGGGCTGTTTCTCTGCAAAGGGGCCAGGACGACTGATCCGGGTACATGAAAGAATGAATGGGGCCATGTATCGTGAGATTTTGAGTGCAAACCTCCTTCCATCAGCAAGGGCATTGATGATGAAACGTGGCTGGGTCTTTCAACATGACAATGATCCAAAGCACACCGCCAGGGCAACGAAGGAGTGGCTTCGTAAGAAGCATTTCAAGGTCCTGGAGTGGCCTAGCCAGTCTCCAGATCTCAACCCTATAGAAAACCTTTGGAGGGAGTTGAAAGTCCGTGTTGCCAAGCGAAAAGCCAAAAACATCACTGCTCTAGAGGAGATCTGCATGGAGGAATGGGCCAACATACCAACAACAGTGTGTGGCAACCTTGTGAAGACTTACAGAAAACGTTTGACCTCTGTCATTGCCAACAAAGGATATATCACAAAGTATTGAGATGAAATTTTGTTTCTGACCAAATACTTATTTTCCACCATAATATGCAAATAAAATGAAAAAAAAACAGACAATGTGATTTTCTGGATTTTTTTTTCTCAGTTTGTCTCCCATAGTTGAGGTCTACCTATGATGTAAATTACAGACGCCTCTCATCTTTTTAAGTGGTGGAACTTGCACTATTGCTGACTGACTAAATACTTTTTTGCCCCACTGTATATAGCATAGTTTAAACATTAAAAATCTGCATGTATATTTCCGGAGTCCAACAAAGACACTCACAGCCTCAGTATGGATTAGACAAGAATCTGAAAAGAAGAAAAAGGGTTATGTATTCGAAGCGTACACCAGTATACACTGTTGGGGTATTTTTCAATCTTCATATATATTTCAGTCTCAGTAAGACAGTCCAGACTCTCCACAAGAGGAAACGAGATGGATCCAAGTACAGACGGAAAGTCGAGTGATTGCAGAAACTCCTGGGAGAATTCTCAGAGGCGATGCTGACCCTCAATTACTTTGTCTGTGGAGACAGCGAAAACAGTTCTTGTGAAGAAAGGTTTGCTGTATCGCAGTACCGTGGAACCCATCACCGTTACTCATCTCCATCAAATTGTGATCACAGGGACAGATGTAGAAATTGTCCTCCCTGCCTATCATGATCTGTCAGGTAACTTTGGAGTGCAAAAGCCACAGGCAGTAGGCGATTCTATTGACTTGGCATGAGAGGACACATTTAAAAATGTGGGCAGGAGTGTCACACGTCTGTGAGTTGGAAAACCATGAAAGCTGATGATAAACCACCACTGCATCTCATTGTGAGTCGACGTCCATAACAAATGGAAGCCATTGATCATCTGAAGATAGAGCCCAGCAGGACAGGGCATAGCTAAGTCTTAACCATCATCTATCATTTCACCAAATTTGTATTGGCAGTCCCAGTGAAGTATTTAACAGGCCAGACTATACAGTGGTGGAGCAGGGAGAGGTAAGTATTGCAAGTGCTGGTGCCCTGAGCAAGCAGGGGGGGCTCACTTGTGGGCGGCGGTACTGGTACAGGGCCCCTCATAGTATGCCAGTGTGTCTGACGGCGGGTGTGCACCTCCACCATCAGAGACACTTGATTCTACTATGAGGGACCTTGTGCCAGTGCCAAAGAGTGTGCCCACCCACTTGTCCAGGGCAACGGCACTCGCACGGGTGCGTGCGCCAGGTGGTGACCCTGGCCCTGTGGGGGGAGGCAGCCCAGTTAGGGAGGTGGAAAAAATGGCATATGTTGATGTTGGACATTCAGCAGCTGCAAATGGAGTAATTGGAGAAGTCCGCAGAAGAGAAGGACAAAAGCAAGCCATTTTTCTGGCAACCTACGTGTCAGCAGGGGAGGGTGGGACAAAATCCTTTGAAACCCATGCATGGTTCATTTTAATGAAGGTTAGATCATCAACATTTTGGGTCGACAGACGGGTCCTTTTTTCTGTCAGGATTGATTCAGCAGCACTGAAGACTCGTTCAGATAGCACACTAGCAGCAGGGCAAGCGAGCTCCTGTAAGGCATATTGTGCCAATTCAGGCCAGGTGTCCAGTTTACAGGCCCAATAGTCAAAGGGGAGTGACCGGTGAGGGAGAACATCGATATGGGAGGAGAAGTAGTTTGTAACCATAGTTGACAACTGCTGTCTCCTGTCACTTTCAATCGATGCAGTATTACCAGTCGTGTGAGCGGTACTTGAAAAATCAGTCCACAACATGGTCATGAAACCCCTGTGTCCAACGCCACTTCGGCTGTGTGCACCACGAACACCTCTTCCATGTTTCGCCCTACTGCTCGTTGGTAGAGTTGAGCGACTTTTGGTTTTTTAGGGTCGCGTTTCGTTTCGTGAAACCCGACTTTTCCAAAAGTCGGGTCGAGCAAGATCGTCCGATTATAGGGAAAAGTCGGGGTCGTCCCGAAACACGAAACCCAATGTAAGTCAATGGGGAATAAAAGTCGGCAGTGAGAGGAGGACAGGAAACACACCTACAGTGCCCATTTGAATGCCAAAAGCATCAATTCTTCTTACTTAAGCTTGTCAACCTTAATTAACTTCATAATACAAGTTACGCACTGAAAAATGGGGGTTATTTGGCTAAAGTTGTGGGGGGGAGGGCTGGCTGCAGGTTTTCATGTGCCCTGGGCGAAAGAGCGCCCCTTTAACACATACCACAACTCATCATGCTCCGATACGGCAGATAAATAGCGGTATAGTACAATGAAAAATACCTCACTTTTTACATCTCATGACGAGGCCCATCTATTTCTCCATACAGAATCATTGGTCCCATATAATGTTTGAAACAGTATATGATGAGCTCCACATAATGCTACAGTATATGTTGGTCCCCATGGATGAAGCTCCACTGTCTTATGGGCCCAAATAATGCTCCAAACATAATGGGCCCCATTTCTAATGCTCTAGTGTATAATGGGCCCTGTAAATGCTGCTCCAGTGTCTGATGTCCACCTTTGGAATGTTCCAGTGTATGGTGGGCCCCATCTATCATTCTCCAGAGTATAGTGCTCCCCAAAAATTGCTGTCCCAACATTGAAAACAATCAAATAAGTCTCCTCGCTAGGGAATCCCTGTACTTGTCTGGACAGGTGCTGTAGCTTGCTTAACAGCTCGCCAGCCGTTCTCACGCCCAGTATGGATTGCACGTGATTGCACAAAGGTTAGAAAGGGTATCGTATCCCTGGATAACATGTATGGATAGCATACACATTCAAAATATATGTCTCAGGAGGCAGGCTCAGACGGTGTCAGGCGCAGTATGGATTGCACGTGATTGCACAAAGGTTAGAAAGGGTACCGTATCCCTGGATAACATGTATGGATAGCGTACACATTCAAAATATATGTCTCAGGAGGCAGGCTCAGACGGTGTCAGGCACAGTATGGATTGCACGTGATTGCACAAAGGTTAGAAAGGGTACCGTATCCCCGGATAACATGTATGGATAGCGTACGCATTCAAAATATATGTCTCAGGAGGCAGGCTCAGACGGTGTTAGGCCCAGTATGGATTGCACGTGATTGCACAAAGGTTAGAAAGGGTACCGTATCCCCGGATAACATGTATGGATAGCGTACACATTCAAAATATATGTCTCAGGAGGCAGGCTCAGACGGTGTCAGGCCCAGTATGGATTGCACGTGATTGCACAAAGGTTAGAAAGGGTACCGTATCCCTGGATAACATGTATGGATAGCGTACACATTCAAAATATATGTCTCAGGAGGCAGGCTCAGACGGTGTCAGGCACAGTATGGATTGCACGTGATTGCACAAAGGTTAGAAAGGGTACCATATCCCCGGATAACATGTATGGATAGCGTACACATTCAAAATATATGTCTCAGGAGGCAGGCTCAGACGGTGTTAGGCCCAGTATGGATTGCACGTGATTGCACAAAGGTTAGAAAGGGTACCGTATCCCCGGATAACATGTATGGATAGCGTACACATTCAAAATATATGTATCAGGAGGCAGGCTCAGACGGTGTTAGGCCCAGTATGGATTGCACGTGATTGCACAAAGGTTAGAAAGGGTACCGTATCCCCGGATAACATGTATGGATAGCGTACACATTCAAAATATATGTCTCAGGAGGCAGGCTCAGACGGTGTTAGGCCCAGTATGGATTGCACGTGATTGCACAAAGGTTAGAAAGGGTACCGTATCCCTGGATAACATGTATGGATAGCGTACACATTCAAAATATATGTCTCAGGAGGCAGGCTCAGACGGTGTCAGGCACAGTATGGATTTGACGGCCCAGATTACACAGCGGAGGAGCAGGGAGAGGTAAAGATTGCAAATGCTGGGGCCCTGCCCAAGCAAGGGGGGCCCACTCGTGGGCGTCGGTACTGGCACTGGGCCCCTCATAGTACAGCGGTGTGTCTGACGGCGGGTGTGCACCACCACCGTCAGAGACACTTGATTGCACTATGAGGGACCCTGTGCCAGTGCCCGCGCCCAAGAGTCGGCCTACCCACCTGTCCAGGGCAACGGCACTCGCACGGTGTCGTGCGGTAGGTGGTGACCCCGGCCATGGGGGGGGGAGGCAGCACAGTTAGGGAGTTTTAGAAAGTGGCATATGTTGATGTTGGACATTCAGCTGATGCAAAAGGCGAAATAGGTGAAGTACCAGGAAGAGGTGGACCAAAGCAAGCCATTTTTCTGTCACCCTATGTGTCATCAGGGGAAGGTGGGACAAAATCCTTGGAAACCCATGCGTGGTTCATTTTAATGAAGGTTAGATCATCCACATTTTGGGTTGACAGACGGGTCCTTTTTTCTGTCAGGATTGATCCAGCGGCAGTGAAGACTCTTTCCGATAGCACACTTGCAGCTGGGCAAGCGAGCTCCTGTAAGGCATATTGGGCCAATTCAGGCCAGGTGTCCAGTTTAGCGGCCCCATAGTCAAAGGGGAATGACCTGTGTGGGAGAACATCGATATGGGAGGAAAAGTAGTTTGTAACCATAGTTGACAACTGCTGTCTCCTGTCACTTTCCATCGATGCAGTATTACCAGTTGTGTGAGCGGTATTTGAAAAATCAGTCCACAACATTGTCATGAAACCCCTGTCTCCAACGCCACTTCTGCTGTGTGCACCACGAACACCTCTGCCAAGCTGCCCCCGGCCCGTACGGCTCGTGTGAGAACCATCACCGCTGCTGTGTGCTGGGAATGCCTCAAGCAACCGATTTACCAGAGTTGCTTGTTTATTAGCCAATATTAGGTCAAGGTTCTCCTGTGGCATGATGTTTTGTAATTTGCCTTTATAGCGTGGATCCAGGATGCTGGCCAACCAGTAGTCGTCATCGTTCATCATTTTGGCAATGCGGGGGTCCCTTTTTAGGATCCGCAAGGCATAATCTGACATGTGGGCCAATGTTCCCGGTGTCAATGATGCACTGCAAGTGCTGGGTGGAGGAGCACTTTCTGGCAAATCCACATCCCTCCAGTCACGCACAAACCCTGTACCAGACCTTGCCACGCCAACATTTTCACTTGCCCCACGAGATGCATCCTCCTCCCCTAAGTAATCATCCCCATCATCCTCCTCCTCCTCCTCTTCTTCCTCCACCTCGTCCAGGAGAGGTCCCTGAGCAGACAATGGCTGAATGTCATCAAGGATTCCCTCCTCCTCTTCCTCCTCATCAACATTGGCTGCAGACGCCTGCTCCTTAAGGTGCGTCAAAGTTTGCATGAGCAGACGCATAAGTGGGATGCTCATGCTTAGGATGGCGTCGTCTGCGCTTACCAGCCGTGTGCATTCCTCAAAACACTGAAGGACTTTACAAAGGTCTTTCAGCTTCGACCACTGCACGCCTGTCAACTCCATGTCTGCTCTCAAAGTGCCTGGCCGTGTATCCTCCCACAAATGCATTATGGCCTGACTCTGCTCGCACAGCCGCTCCACCATGTGCAGGGTGGAGTTCCACCTTGTTGCAATGTCGATAATGAGGTGGTGGTTGGGAAGGTGGAGCAATCGCTGCAGCTTCTGCATACGAACGGAGTGTACAGGCGACCGGCGGATATGCGCGCACAGTCTTCGCACCTTCTGGAGCAGGGCTGTTAACTCCGGATAATTTTTGAGGAAGCACTGCACCACCAGGTTCAAGGTGTGAGCCAAGCAAGGTATGTGGCTGAGTTTTGAAAGGGCTATGGCTGCCACAAAATTACGGCTGTTATCACTAACTACCTTGCCTGCCTCAAGATGTACACTGCCCAGCCATGACTCAGTTTGTCTCTTCAAGTACTCGGCCAGCACCTCGGCGGTGTGTCTGTCGCCCAAACACATCATCTGCAACACAGCCTGCTGACGCTTTCCACTAGCTGCTCGATAGGGGGACACATCGTGTGCAACAGTGGCAGCTGCAGATGGAGTGCTCGTACGACTGCGCTCTGTGGACGAGCTTTTGCTTCTGGAGGAGGAGGAGGAGGGTCGAACGCCTACAGCCAACTGTTTCCTATACCGTGGGCTAGGCAGCACTGTCCCACCACCGCTGTCCCCTGTGGACCCTGCATCCACCACATTAACCCAGTGCGCAGTGATGGACACGTAACGGCCCTGGCCATGCCGACTGGACCATGCATCAGTTGTGAGGTGCACCTTTCCGCTCACTGACTGCTTGAGTGCATGGACAATGCGGTCTTTCACATGATGGTGGAGGGCTGGGATGGCTTTGCGAGAGAAGAAGTGGCAACTGGGTAGGTCATAGCGTGGTACTGCATAGGCCATGAGTTCGCGGAAAGCTGTGCTTTCCACCAACCGAAAGGGCATCATCTCAAACGAGATTAGTTTGGCAATGTGGGCGTTCAAACCCAGTGTACGCGGATGAGAGACTGAGTACTTTCTTGACCTACTCATAGTGTCTGGGAGGGTGAGCTGGACTTGAGAGCTGCATATGGTGGAAGTAGCGGTGGACAGGGCGGACTGAGAGAGGGTTGATGATGGTGATGGAGTTGGTGTTCTTTCTGATGGCCTAGAATCAGTCTTTCGTTGATATAACAGTGGGATTCCCTGACTGCTGTGGTCTTGCAATGACACAACAACATTTGCTGCTGTGCTAACCGGTGGGCTTACAGTGGAGGAAACAATGTAGCGTTGCTGACTACCTTCGTTGTGATCAGTTGCACATGTGGCACTTGAGGTTTGGTGTTGTGTCCACGCTTGCAAGTGCATGCTGGTTAAATGTCTAAGCATGCAACTGGTATTCAAATTTTTCAGATTTTTCCCTCGGCTAAAGGTCTTTGCGCACTTCTTACAGATAACCTTGGCCTGATCATGAGGATTTTGTTCAAAAAAGTGCCACACTGCACTCTTCCTACTTTGGCAGACATTTTGCGGCCTAGCACGCTGTGATCTTTTGACCCTCTGGACAAGCTGTCCAGCAACTATTGTGATGTTTGGAACCTGTCTTTGGAGTGCTCCGGGCCTGCCAGATAACAGCTGTTGCGATGTCGATGTCTGCTGTGGATGCTCCTCATCTGAGCTATTGGAAGCAGCACCCTCTTCCCCCAATGGATGCCAATCTGGGTCAACAACTGGGTCATCCATCACCTCCTCTTCTATGTCATGTGCACCTTTCTCTGTGTCACCGTGTATGGTGGTATAGTGTGCGGGAAGGGGCACCTGAGTCTCATCAGGGTCAAAATCTGGCTCTGTACACTGCGAGGACAATGTAGTGCTCTGAGTGAATGTACCAGCAGAATCATCCATCAGCGGCTGTGCATCAGTGCACTCCATGTCAGATTCATCTTGGCCTGGGTAATTCACCATTTCACTTGATAATCCAGGCATGGTATGTGAAAACAGCTCCATGGAGTAATCAGTAGTATGGCCTGCGTCATCCTTCAATCTTGGTTGGGGTGAAGGACACAAGGAAAGGTGTGGTTCATGAACATGAGCCTCCAATGACGACTCAGTGCTTTTACTTTTTACAAATGAAGAAGAGGAGGCGATAGAGCTGGAGGCTGAGTCAGCAATGTAAGACAAAACTTTTTCCTGATGCTCTGCCTTTAAAAGCGGTTTGCCAACTCCTAGAAAACTAAGCGTTCGAGGCCTTATGTAGCCAGACGATGACGCAGGGTCAGCACCTCCTGCATTCGGTCCTATTTTGCTCATGCCACTACCATCAGATCCACCACCAACACCATCATTACCAGCTGCCAACCCCCGCCCAATTCCACGGCCTCTTCCACCAGCCTTCCTCATTTTTGGTAGAAATGTAGACAAAATCCAACAAACTATATAGTAATGTAAAACAAGGTACAAGGTGTCTATAGGACAGGGGAGATTTAGAATTTCTGCACACACTTGTGGACAGTGGACACTTTTGGATTGTGTGAGGCCCACTGATATCTGAGCGCTATGTGACAGGCTCGATGGCACAGCTGCCTGTGACCAAAGTGACGAGAGGATAATGGAGATTTTGAATCTCTGCGCACACTTTTGGACACTGGACACTTGTGGATTGTGTGAGGCCCACTGATATCTGAGCGCTATGTGACAGGCTCGATGGCACAGCTGCCTGTGACCAAAGTGACGAGAGGATAATGGAGATTTTGAATCTCTGCGCACACTTTTGGACACTGGACACTTGTGAATTGTGTGAGGCCCACTGATATCTGAGCGCTATGTGACACGCTCGATGGCACAGCTGCCTGTGACCAAAGTGACGAGAGGATAATGGAGATTTTGAATCTCTGCGCACACTTTTGGACACTGGACACTTGTGGATTGTGTGAGGCCCACTGATATCTGAGCGCTATGTGACACGCTCGATGGCACAGCTGCCTGTGACCAAAGTGACGAGAGGATAATGGAGATTTTGAATCTCTGCGCACACTTTTGGACACTGGACACTTGTGGATTGTGTGAGGCCCACTGATATCTGAGCGCTATGTGACATGCTCGATGGCACAGCTGCCTGTGACCAAAGTGACGAGAGGATAATGGAGATTTTGAATCTCTGCGCACACTTTTGGACACTGGACACTTGTGGATTGTGTGAGGCCCACTGATATCTGAGCGCTATGTGACACGCTCGATGGCACAGCTGCCTGTGACCAAAGTGACGAGCGGATAATGGAGATTTTGAATCTCTGCGCACACTTTTGGACACTGGACACTTGTGGATTGTGTTAGGCCCACTGATATCTGAGCGCTATGTGACAGGCTCGATGGCACAGCTGCCTGTGACCAAAGTGACGAGAGGATAATGGAGATTTTGAATCTCTGGGCACACTTTTGGACACTGGACACTTGTGGATTGTGTGAGGCCCACTGATATCTGAGCGCTATGTGACACGCTCGATGGCACAGCTGCCTGTGACCAAAGTGACGAGAGGATAATGGAGATTTTGAATCTCTGCGCACACTTTTGGACACTGGACACTTGTGGATTGTGTGAGGCCTACTGATATCTGAGCGCTATGTGACACGCTCGATGGCACAGCTGCCTGTGACCAAAGTGACGAGAGGATAATGGAGATTTTGAATCTCTGCGCACACTTTTGGACACTGGACACTTGTGGATTGTGTGAGGCCCACTGATATCTGAGCGCTATGTGACAGGCTCGATGGCACAGCTGCCTGTGACCAAAGTGACGAGAGGATAATGGAGATTTTGAATCTCTGCGCACACTTTTGGACACTGGACACTTGTGGATTGTGTGAGGCCCACTGATATCTGAGCGCTATGTGACACGCTCGATGGCACAGCTGCCTGTGACCAAAGTGACGAGAGGATAATGGAGATTTTGAATCTCTGCGCACACTTTTGGACACTGAACACTTGTGGATTGTGTGAGGCCCACTGATATCTGAGCGCTATGTGACACGCTCGATGGCACAGCTGCCTGTGACCAAAGTGACGAGAGGATAATGGAGATTTTGAATCTCTGCGCACACTTTTGGACACTGGACACTTGTGGATTGTGTGAGGCCCACTGATATCTGAGCGCTATGTGACACGCTCGATGGCACAGCTGCCTGTGACCAAAGTGACGAGAGGATAATGGAGATTTTCAATCTCTGCGCACACTTTTGGACACTGGACACTTGTGGATTGTGTGAGGCCCACTGATATCTGAGCGCTATGTGACAGGCTCGATGGCACCGCTGTGACAAAAGTGACTAGAGGATAAGGGAGATTGGATTGCTTTTAAAAAAGCAGTTTGCGGAGCAGTGGGTAAACAGCAATGCCAGCGTGTCAGGAAGTCTTAAAAGGCAGCCCAACAACCAACACCACTGATACACCACAATATAGCCTCCCCTTGCACTGCACACACAGTGACTTGTGTGTTGTGCAGGTCAAATCGCTAGCAGCAGAAGCAGTTTTTTTGTCTTCTTCCCTGCCTAACGCTCTCCCTACAGAATCAGCAGCAACCTCTCCCTATACTAAGATCGGCAGAAGTAAGATGGCGGTCGGCGTGCACGCCCTTTTATACCCCCTGTGACGCCCACCAAAGCAAGCCAATCAATTGCATGCCCTTCTGAAAGATGGTGGTGACCCGTGCCTAGGTCATCACGTTGCCCACAGTGTCCATGGATCCTGATTGGCTGAAAAAGAGCGCAAAACAAACTTTTGAAACGCGACTTTGGCGCGTAAGTCGCCGACCTCGTGGCCGACCTCATCCTAGGGTCGGGTTTCGTTTCATGAAACCCGACTTTGCCAAAAGTCGGCGACTTTTGAATTTTTTCGACCCGTTTCGCTCAACTCTACTCGTTGGAAAAACATCACCGCCGCTGTGTGTTGGGAATGTCTCAAACAAACGGTTTACCAGAGTTGCTTGTTTGTTAGTCAATATTAGCTTTAGGTTCTCCTGTGGCATGATGTTTTGGAATTTGTCTTTATAGCGTGGATCCAGGATGCTGGCCAACCAGTAGTCGTCATCGTTCATCATTTTGGCAATGCGGGGGTCCCTTTTTAGGATCTGCAAGGCATAATCAGACATGTGGGCCAATGTTCCAGGTGTCAATGATGCACTGCGAGTGCTGGGTGGAGGAGCACTTTCAGGCAAATCCACATCCCTCCAGTCACGCACAAACCCTGTACCTGACCTTGCCACGCCAACATTTTTTCTTGTCCCCTGAGAAGCATCCTCCTCCCCAAAATAATCATCCCCCTCCTCCTCCCTTCTTCCTCCACCTCGTCCACAAGACTTCTCTGAGCAGACAATGGCTGACTGTCATCAAGGCTTCCCTCCTCCTCTTCCTCCTCGGCTGCAGACGCCTGCTCTTTAATGTGCATCAAAGTTTGCATGAGCAAAATAGAATGAAAGGTGGGCATCACACTTAATATATGACTATAAATTAGCTGTGTGCTACTATGCATCTAAATACTATGAAAAAGGAGACGAGGACAGAAACGCAAGAAACAGAGCACACACAGCTGAAATATGTATATAAAAAGGCTTTAGTAGACACCAATGCCTGACAGACAGAAAATACAAGTTAAAAACACCATAAAAATCACAAAAAGCATGGACAATTCAAACCTGACAAGGTAGACTGGTAAAGCAATATTTAATCAGGGTATAGTAAAGGATAAAGAATCAGTAAGTAACTGACACATAAATCATGGCTGAGGTAGCATGAATGTTTAGTTTTATATGCAGGACTTATAATCATGTAGATCCTAGCTATAGCATGGTGAAACTAATGACAGTATTCCCCTTATAAATCTCAAAGAAAAAAAAAAAAGATTTAATCTATTTCTCCTGGAGGATCTCTCCGATATAATTGAAATTCTAAGCCCAGAAAGCAGCGCGCGCCCTCAGCAACGATTCTGTCTTCAATGGCATATGCATGCATCATAGATTTACAAATAAGCACACCATGATCAATAGCGAATAGATGCTAAAACATGAAAAACACATGGCTCATAGCTAGGGCAGCTTATGAAAAATAATTTGTATATACTGCCAGTGTTATATAGATACATCTGTACCACAGAAATCTAATATCAATAGTTTATAAATAACATTATCTGGAACCAAGTCTAGCTCAATAACTATGTCCATAGATGCCCTCAGCAATGGCCCTGTGTTAATTGACAAGCATATGCAAAATCAGTTACAAATTAATGCATACTAATGCAGCAATATAACCCTTCACCCCAGTCATACCGTCAGGTTTGTCCGGTCCTACGCATGTCATTGTCCCCACAACAGCTTCGTCAGGGAAGTAGTCTCTAAAGCCCCCGTTACACACTGCGATATCGCTAGCAATATCGCTGTAAAGTCACCGATTTTGTGACGTAGCAGCGATATTGCTAGCGATATCGCTACATGTGATACTTACCTCCGACCGGCTCCCCCGCTGGTTATCGCTGGTCGCGCGAGAAGGTCCTGGATCATTTCTCGTCGGGCACTTCCTGCTGGGCTTCCTGTGGCGCCGACGAGCGACGCATGGACGCGGGCGGGAGGACGTCAAGATTGCCGCGTCTGACAGGTAAGTAGCGACCCCCGACCCCAGCGATGTCGCTGGTGAGATCTGCCTGTGTGGCAGCTCACTAGCGACCACTTAGCGATGCACCAGCGATCCATATTGTTGTCGGGATCGCTGGTGCATCGCTAAGTGTAACGGTACCCTAAGTGTGCTCAGTCCCTTTTTATATCTTGCAAGTGCACTTGCTAATGCTCTGAGTCACGCCGACACCTGTGTGCGGCGTCTCCCAGGCATTTCTAATCTAAGTAAATGCAAAACTGCAGGGATCAGACTGGGCATGTGCTGAATGCAGTTCACCCCGTCTAGAGATGGCACTGATGCGCTCCACTGACAGGTAACATATCAAACTCCTGAGATCAGACTGCGCATATATCAGATGCAATTCACTTCATCAAGAAGTAGCGCTGATGCGCCCCACTGAGAGAAAGTAGCAGTTATATAATGCACTCCACGCATAACAGAAAACAGCCGTCTCTCTGTCTGGGATATCAGTCCTGCTATATATAAGGGGAATAAGTGCATATTTGAGGAAGGGGGTAGTAGATGTATAGTACATTCCATACTTATCAAAAATAAACCATTATATGAGTCTAAGATATCAATGCACCAATATACAAATTAGGTTCCACCCCTAGCTCCTCATTTCTCTACAAGTTCTTTTTACAGTTGTTATATCACCAATATGTTGCAACTCAATCACAGACACAGATGAAACTGCAATGGGGAGGAAAAAAAAAAGCAGTTTATTTAGTCTAGAAATAGCACTAATGCACTCCACTACGAGGAGATGATAGTTGTAAAATATATGCTATAATGCACATATATCAAAGAATAAGCTGACATGTTAGCCTAAGGTGTCAATAACCCTTTGCACAAAGATATTAAATAGAGCCTTATTATTATCCACCCTTTACTGCCCATTTTGTACAAACTTCTTGCGATAATTATAACACCAGTATGTTACCGATCACTTCCAAACTAAAGATGAAAAATTGGCATATTCCTACGGACTATGTCTGCAAGGCTATATAACGCCTTGAAGATTGTGAGCCCTCGCGGGCAGGGTCCTCTCTCCTCCTGTACCAGTTATGACTTGTATTGTTTAAGATTATTGTACTTGTTTTTATGTATACCCCCCTCACATGTAAAGCGCCATGGAATAAATGGCGCTATAACAATAAATAATAATAATAATAATAATAATATATATTTGGTGCAATCTAACTTATTTTTTCACTCCTTTGATGACAAGGCATTATAACACTAGCGGGTAATATACTCACAAATGGTAAGCATTAATTATTGAACAGTGACTAACATTTGCTATCTTTGTTCTCAAATGTGTTATATACAAAATATAGATAAAAATAATAATAAAAGCACAAATGCCAATTATTCCATAGAAATGGCAATAACACCAGTCACAAAAGGATATATCGCCAATTTATTTTTTTTTTTTCCCCTTTGTCCAATATATATGCACACCATGGATGAATTAGTTAATTAATATGCCCACCATAATAGTGCATACCCATCATACTTCCATTTCTATAGACCATAAGGAGATATCCCTTTCCCCTACACTTATATACTCCTGAACCAAAGAGACCCCTGGCCTTCCCACCTTATCCCATTAGGAACCCCGTGAAGCAAAGCTCTTCATTCATGCCATTGGGTCTGACTGAATTAAGCTTATAAATCCATCTCGATTCTAGCCTTAGCAATTCGCCTAGCCGATCTGTTTTCCTGATATTTGTCTTGACTTTTTGTAGGCCCACTACATGTAGCCCATAGATCTTGCCATTGTGGCAGTCCAAGAAGTGCTGTGCCACAGAAGACAAAGTCTTCCCCTTTGCCAAATCCGTCTTAGCCAGATTTATATTAGACGTATGTTTTTGTATACGCTTCCGTAACTCTTGTGAGGTCTGTCCTATATACACCAAAGGACAAGAACAAATCAGAGCATACACCACATTTTGCGTTTTACAATTGATATAATCGCTCAGCTTATGAAGCTGGCGATCTTGTGGATTGGTGAATGAATCTGTCCGATTCATTAACACACAGATATTAAATTCCCCACAGGGATATGAACCCCGTAGCCAGATTCCCCCCTGAGTCCTCACTGTCGGTCGAACAAAATGGCTATTCATCAAAGAGTCACCCAGATTAGGTGCTCTACGTGCCGTAAGCATTGGCCTTTCTGATAAAAACTCTGTAATCCTCACATCTGTTTTCAAGATTTGCCAATGTTTTAGGAACAGACCCCGTACCCTCTCCCACTGATTGTGGTACGTGGTAATGAATCTAATCCCCAGATCTGTAATACGCAGGTAGGTTTAAGAAGCTCTTCACATGTTGTTGACATTGTCTTCAAAAATGCCTTAGAAATGACTGATTTACGATACCCTCTGTTTCTCAATCGATTTGTTAGTTCTCTGCTTTGGTTCTGAAAGTCTTGTACTTTACTAAAGTACATACAGGCCAAGGGGATGGAGTGCAGTACTTACAGATTTCTTTGAAACACTTGTACCTGCTGATTCCAGATCTTTCTGTATCTCTCCACAAGTGTTCCTTGGCTCTTGGACAAACCTTCTGATACTTCTTTAACCTCTGCATGAAATCTTGCAGGAAGTGCCTGGTCATGGCCAATTTATGGTGAAGTGATTTTCACTTTTTTTCTGGAGTATGGCTCCACCAGTGCTATTCTACAGCAGTTTAGAAATTGTTCTGTCAATCCCATCAGCATGTTTTGCAACAAAAAGGTTGCAAAGGTATTGAGTTAGCTCACTGGTTTTACCTATCATGAGTTGTTTCTTTTGTGACACCTTGGTAATTAGACAACTTTTTATAGACCATCAGTTTAATGAGCTGATATTATTTTTCACTAAGTGGCAGGATTTCTTTCTAATTATAGTTAGATTTCTGCTGGAGTCATGACTTTCCACTGCTTTTTGCACCTCCCTTTGTTCATGCAATCAATACTTTTTCACTGTGTCACTTCTTGTTATTACACATAACTTAATTTATGGACATCTATGGTTTGATTTCTTTACCTGTGTGGAGTGGATGGTTTGTTACCAACGTCTGATGAGAATTTCATGTCAATAGCACCTTTAGAAATACTGCCTATTCAGCAGTGTCCAAACAGCCGAGTTAATAAAAATAAAAAAAATAGGCAGCACTCCAAATTAAATGTGAAAAAAGTGGATACTTTACTGATCCTCAGGTGGCAACATTTCAACGGTGACCCGTCTTTATCAAGCTCTTGAAAAATACGGGTCACCGTTGAAACGTTGCCACCTGAGGATCAGTAAAGTATCCATTTTTTTTCACATTTAATTTGGAGTGCTGCCTATTTTTTTTACACATATATACACACACATATATTTGTGCTCAAAAGTTTAAATACCCTGCCAGAATTTTTGCTTCCTTATCCTTTTCCCAGAGAAAATGAATGATAACACCAAAACTTTTTCTCCACTCATGGTTAGTGGTTGGGTGAAGCCATTTATTGTCAAACTACTGTGTTTTCTCTTTTTGAACCATAATGACAACACAAAACATCCAAATGACCGTAATCAAATGTACACTGTGTCTCTATTAATTTTCATAGGAGTGCCAAACATCGGCTGAGCACTGCACTCGGCAATCTCAGGCACTTCCATTATGAATGACTTGAGCGGTAGTGCGCATGGTTCACCCCCACTCCATTCCGTCGTAGCTCTTCAGATGACTATATAATCATGACTATATAGTAGATTGGAGCTCAAACCAATATAAAGATTGATTAATAAACTATTGGGTCTAACAAAAATAAACATCAGGTCTAAAGGTGGAAATTTATTTTAAAGCAAAGTTTTGGAAATGTCAAAATGTGGCATTTAGAGCGCTGTAATGAAATTGAACGTTTCTTCCTACTTCGGTTTTTACAATTGATTTTAAAAAATGTCAATGACCTGGGAATGATGGCAGCTGCTGGAAATTACTAATTGTATGTCAATTATATTGGAGAAACAATGTTTTATTCACTTCTAGAACCGGTGTTTAGGATTGCATTCTCTCTTATGTGATTGCCTGCCGTTTTGTAACCTGATCTAATTGTATCACTGTTTTCCTCTTTAAAAATTTTAGAATTCACAGGCTGCAACTATTCTTCCAGAGGGTGGATGCTGCTGACCTTTGGAAACCTCAGCGCTGGCTTCCATTCATGTAAGCATAAACAAAACGATTCTCCCTTCCTTTATGGCTCAGTTCTGATTGTCTGCTTCTTCCACATATATAAAACATCATTAAATGCTCTTTGCCTGCTGTAAAATATAATGCCTCGCAAGTGACCTTTCCCCCAATTGACCCTTAGGTAGATTTATGAGACCTGTCACAAAATTATAACTGGGTCTCTGCTGGATAAAATTTAAAGGCATAATGGGATCCGGCTTTGAATTTAGAGCCATAGAATAGCAGGAGGAAGGGGTGAGCGATGCTTTCTTTACAGGTTCTTTTTGCATGGAGGTAAAGCATTCGGTCGCCTGCCTTATTTCACTTTAGTCACACATTGTCCTGAGTATTCAATATCCTCGGCTCTGAAAAGACATCCCTTATGGAAAGCGGAGAGTTAGAATACAGTTTTTTCCATTATAAAATTATTTTTTAAAGGGGCATTTTCAGCATCACTGAAAATTTACTTAAAGGTAAGGTGCCATCCCAAAAAAATTATTTCAGCAATTGAAAAAATGTAAAGAATTAATGTTTACATTTTCTTAAAAAATATTATCATTTGTTTTTAATTTTGTAAAATATGAAAAATAATTTTAAAAAGTTTGGCATTTCCACTTGTTACCACTAGGGGGAGCAGCTACTGAAATTTGGCACAAAAACCTAGTGTACAACTAGCTCACATTACTGTCCTGCAGTAATTATGGGCGGAATCTGCTGACATGGGTGTGATGTCTCCTCTCCTCCCCTTCTGGGTGTTTGCTAAGGGAAAAGAGAGGATGACATCTAGGAACACAGTGAGCAGCCATTTTGATGGGGCCTGCAAAGTTACTGACTGTCTTTGCATGTAAAGTCTGGATCAGAACAGGTCATCAATCAGCAGAAATGTTTCCTGGATTTCTGTGGAGCAGACAAGCAGATGGTCCATCCATGTGTATAAAACACAGCGCTCTATGTACAATCCCTGGCACCGAACAGGGTGCTTCCCCCCATAGACCAGCACACTGCTCTCCTGAAATACTCTGTGCTGCTGTCACCCTGCTCCTTCCACCATATATCAGGCCCCTGTCGCCTCGCTTTCACACATCGCCAGGACGGGATCTGAGGAGAGGAATGGGGTCTTCGGTCACCGAGGATGGCAGGCAGCAAGGATTCTGGGAGCAGGGTGACAGCAGCACAGAGTATTTCAGGAGAGCAGTGTGCTGGTCTTTTGGGGGGCACAGAAGGAGATATATGGGGGAGGAGCAGGGTGACAGCAGCACAAAGTATTTCAGGAGAGCAGGGTGCTGGTCTATTGGGGGCACAGAGGGAGATATATGGGGGAGGAGCAGGGTGACAGCAGCACAGAGTATTTCAGGAGAGCAGTGTACTGGTCTATTGGGGCACAGAGGGAGATACAGCAGCACAGAGTATTTCAGGAGAGCAGTGTGCTGATCTATGGGGGTCACAGAGGGACATAAATGGGGGAGGAGCAGGGTGACAGCACCACAGAGTATTTCAGGAGAGCAGGGTGCTGGTCTATTGGGGGCACAGAGGGAGATATATATGGGGGAGGAGCAGGGTGACAGCAGCACAAAGTATTTCAGGAAAGCAGTGTGCTGGTCTATGGGGGGCACAGAGGGAGATATATGGGGAAGGAGCAGGGTGACAGCACCACAAAAATCCAGGAAACATTTCTGCTGATTGACGGCCTGTTCTGATCCAGACTTTGCATCCATTCCTCTCCTCAGATCCTGTCCTGGCGATGTGTGAAAGCGAGGCTACAGGCGCAGTCTGGGGTGACGCTGGGAAGCAGCTGGGGGGGAAATGTAGCAATACAAGAATGATAAAAATGAGACCCCTCTCTTCAGCTGCCTCACCAGCCCTCCCCTGACTGCACCTAACTATTACCCCTGACCCGTGTGCAGGTGCTCAGCCAGAACCACCCTAGAATGGGTCCCCTTTTAGCAGATAATACTGCCATAGGGTTCTCACATAATACCGCCATATACTTCACTCATAATACCGCCATATAGATCATACACAATACCACCATGTAGATCACACATAAAAACAGCAGGGTGACAGCAGCACAGAGTATTTCAGGAGAGCAGTATCACACGGGATAGGATTGGATACACGGCTCAGCAGTCCGTATCACACTGGATAGGATTAGATACACGGCTCAGCAGACAGTATCACACAGGAGAGGATTAGATACACGGCTCAGCAGACAGTATCACACAGGAGAGGATTAGATACACAGCTCAGCAGTCAGTATCACACAGGGGAGGATTAGATACACGGCTGAGCAGACAGTATCACACAGGATAGGATTAGATACACGGCTCAGCAGACAGTATCACACGAGAGGATTAGATACACGGCTCAGCAGTCAGTATCACACAGGAGAGGATTAGATACACGGTTCAGCAGACAGTATCACACAGGAGAGGATTAGATAAACGCACTCACCTTTACAGGTTGTGAGCAGTCATAACCCCTTGCAGAATGTAAAAGGAACCAGTGGTCGCTGCAGACTCCTGTAGATACCAATGTCACAAAGGAGGAAAGAAAAAGACCGGGTTTTTCAATGTATCCGCGCTGACCACACAAGGACAGAAATATTCTTCATAGCTTTATTGTGCCGATGCGTTTCGTGGCATATCTGCCACTTCCTCAGGGCCAAAGAATTACAGAATCTGATTACAACAGTGATTTTATACAAAACCTTCATGACATCACAATTACATGCAAAACGACATCACTTCCTGTGGAAACACCCCCTCCAATGTCAAAATGTTATACACCAGTCATGATAACTTTATATCAAGATCTAACCTCTGATAAAACACATTAAACATCTAAAAAAATCAATCTTTAATTTGAAAAAGTGTATGAAACCTATATTCACTACATTTTAAAATTTTATAAAAATAGAGTTGACTAGAATCAAACCCACAGATTTTAGGCAAGCCAGAACACTTAAGGCTTCCCATTACCATCATACTATCTCTCCACCTGTTAGGAATGGTTGTGGTTTTATATAAGACCTTCATGACATAAGACCTACATGACATCACAAACAGACAAAACATCACTTCCTGTGAAAACGCCCCCTCCAATGTTAAAATGTCATACGCCAGCCACGATAACTTTATAACGGATTTCCTTCCCTGACCTGGCGGGTCAGCGTTCTTACGTGGGGGTCCGGTTTTGGATGTCGGACACCTAGTGGGAATTTTACCAAACAACCGGTTAATTCCAAATTACATAACCATTCCTTGCAAGTGGAGAGATAGCACAATGGTAATGGGAAGCCTACAGGGTTCTGACTTGCCTAAAACCTGTAGGTTTGAGTCCAGTCATTCTATCTTTATAACATTTTAATATATATTTATTATAGGTTTCATACATTTTTTAAATGAAAGATTGATTGTTTTGATGTTCAATGTGTTTTATCAGAGGTTATATTTTGATATAAAGTTATTGTGACTGACGTATGACATTTTGACTTTTCAATGCAAAATTGGCTGCAATTGCGATCGGACGCCATGTACCTTTTGGAGAGCCTCTGATGTGCCTAAACAGTGGAAACCCTCCCAAAAGTGACACGATTTTGGAAATTAGACCCCCTAAGGAATTCATCTAGATGTGTGGTGAGCACTTTGAACCCCCAACTGCTTCATAGAAGTTCATAATGTAGAGCTATAAAAATAAAAAATCTTATTTTTTAACAAAACGATCTTTTTACCCCAATTCTTTATTTTCCCAATGGTAACAGGAGAAATTGGACCCCAAAAGTTGTTGTGCAAGTTGTCCTGAGTATGCTGATACCCCATATGTGGGGGTAGTCCACTCTTTGGGCGCATGGCAGAGCTCGGAAGGGAAAGAGCACTGTTTGACTTTTTCCAACGCAGAATTGGCTGGAATTGAGATCAGATGAATGTTGCGTTTGGAGAGCCCCTGATGTGCCTAAACAGTGGAAACCCTGCAATTCTAACTCCAACCCTAACCCCAACACACACCTAACCCTAATACAAACAGGAACCATAACCCTAACCACAAGCCTAACCCTAACACACCCGTAACCCTAACTTTAGCCCCAACCCTAACTTTAGCCCTAACCCTAAACCTAACCTTAGCCCTAACCCTAACTTTAACCTCAACCCTAACTTTAGTCCCAACCCTATCCCCAGCCCCAACCCCAACGGGAAAATGGAAATAAATACATTTTTTATTTTATTATTATTCCCTAACTAAGAGGGTGATAAAGGGGGGGTTAGATTTACTATGTACAGTGGGTTTTTATGCTTGGCAGCTGTCACACACTAAAAGAATCTTTGTAATGCAAAAAATAGTTTTTACATCACCATATTTTGAGAGCTATAATTTTTCAGTCATGTGAGGTCTTGTTTTTTGGGGGACGAGTTGATGTTTTTATTGGTACCATTTTCCGGCACATGACATTTTTTGATCTCTTTCTATTCCGATTTTTTGGAGGCAGAATGAACAAAAAACAGCAATTCATGAATTTCTGTTGGGGGGGGGTTTATACTGTTCCCCGTGTGGTAAAATTGATAAAGCAGTTTTATTCTTCGGGTCAGTACGATGACAGCGATACCTCATTTATGTCTTTTTTTATGTTTTGGCACTTTTATACAATCAAAATTATTTTATAGAAAAAAAACGGATTACTTACCAGTAATGCTCTTTTATAGAGTCCACGACAGCACCTACTGAGAGAGGGGTTCCAATCCTAGGAACAGGAAACATACAGAGAGATAAAAGGGGCGGCCCCCCCAGCTCCCTCAGTTGGATTACAGAGAATGAGAGGAACTGCCACACAAGCTTTCGTTAGTTGCTCCGCATTCCATTTAAAATATGTACATATTTACATCTCCAGCTATATACATTCAATGTCAGCAAGCAGTTAATCCTGAATGCTATCTATGTGTTTTCAACTCTGCAAGCTTATATCTGGTAACCAGCTTTTCCAATCTCTGCTCTGAATCCACTCCTGTGTCTCCATTCAATGTCAGCAAGCAGTTAATCCTGAATGCTATCTATGTGTTTTCAACTCTGCAAGCTTATATCTGGTATATAGTTATTTCAACTTACTCTGCTTGTCCCCTTATGTTGTGAGGTCAAGAAACTTTTCAAAGTGCTTTATGATCCATGTAGTGCTGGACATGTGTTTATTTGACCACAACATTTTATTGGGTCCTGGTGTCTCAATTTAGTGTGATTGATTAACGAGAAGAGAGAGCCAAAAAAAAAAAAAAAAACTTAGCCTTAACCTCCTATATATTCAGACATAGCTAGGGGGAGCATTTATGCAGGGGTGGCATTTATGCACATGTTATCGAAGTACATGTATCAAAGTACTTCTGGCAGTTATAACATGGCAGTTAGACAGGCCAGGAGACAGGTAAGACATTTATATACATCTACTCCCTGTACATTTGGAGCACAACAAATATATACCATATGCATTTGTGTAATTTTAATCCTGGCCGCTGCATTCACACACATCCACCGCCCTGGCATTAACTCTCTACACTCCATCCACATTGGCCCCTCGCTTCTTTCCTCGCCTATGTATAGCACTCATGCTCTTTTCACGTTGTTAAACTGCACAGATCCAGTCAGTCCCACCATTCAACATCAGAGACGCTCTCACAAATCACTTAACCATCTGCTCACTCTTTCTATCCTCCTTCTCCTAGTTGCAGGAGACATTGCTCCCAATCCTGGTCCCCCATGTTATAGAAAGTCAAACCCCCCCACTGCTACACTCAGAAACCCCTCTAATCTTATTAATATTCCCTGCATGCCATCTGTCTCTCTTAATTGTGCACTTTGGAATTCTCGCTCAGTGTGTAACAAACTCTCCTTCATTCATGACTTCTTCCTTTATAATTCTCTTAACCTTCTGGCTCTTACTGAAACCTGGATCCAGCAGTCAGATACTACCGCTGCTGCTGCTCTTTCCTACGGGGGGCTACACTTCTCTCATACCCCAAGATCAGACAATAGAGCTGGTGGAGGCGTTGGTCTGCTCCTATCACCAAAATGTACCTTTCAGGTTATCCCTCAACTACCCTCACTTGTCTTCCCTTCTTTTGAGGTCCATGCCGTCAGACTCTACACCCCCTTCTCCATGCGAGTGGCGGTGGTATATCGTCCTCCCGGCCCCTCCCAGCAGTTCCTGGATCATTTTGCCACTTGGCTTCCACATTTTCTCTCCTGTGACATCCCTACCCTCATCATGGGAGATTTCAACATCCCCATTGCTCTTCCCCTCTCCCCATCTGCTACTCACCTTTTATCTCTAACCTCCTCATTTGGCCTTTCGCAGCTTACTAATTCTCCAACGCATGAAGACGGAAACTCCCTCGACTTGGTCTTCTCTCGGCTTTGTGCAGTGGATGATTTTGCAAACTCCCCTCTCCCGCTCTCTGACCACAATCTTCTTTCATTCTCTATAAAGAACTGCCAGGCTGCTCAGGTCACCCCCACTGTCCAGACTTATAGAAACACACAGGCCATTAACACCCAGAAACTTCTGAAGAACTTGCAGTCTTCATTGGCCCCTATCTCCTCCCTCTCATGTCCTGATTCTGCTTTGAAGCATTACAATGAAACACTTCAAACTGCCCTGGATGAATTTGCACCCCCTATAAATAGAACACCACAACGCAGACGGCGACAACCCTGGCACACGGTGCAAACACGTTTCCTGCAGCGGTGCTCCAGGTGCGCCGAACGTCTGTGGAGAAAATCCAATCTACACGAAGATTTCATCCATTTTAAGTTTATGCTTAGAACATACAACACTGCCCTTCACCTCTCCAAACAAACCTATTTCAACACCCTCATCACCTCACTGTCCAATAACCCGAAACGTCTCTTTGACACTTTTCATTCTCTACTCAATCCAAGAGTACAGGCCCCAACCACTGAGCTCCGAGCTGACGATCTGGCCAATTACTTCAAAGAAAAAATTGACCAGATCCGACAGGAAATTATCTCCAAATCCCCTCATACCATGCACTGTCCTCCCTCCCCCACTGCATCTAACTCACTCTCTGATTTTGAACCAGTCACAGAAGAAGAAGTAAGCAGGCTCCTTGCATCTTCTTGCCCAACTACTTGCACCAGTGACCCATTTCCGTCACATCTCCTCCAGTCCCTTTCCCCTGCTGTCACCCCTCACCTAACTAAAATATTTAACCTCTCTCTCTCTTCTGGTATTTTTCCCTCCTCATTTAAGCATGCCATCATACATCCACTACTTAAAAAACCATCCCTCGACCAAAATTGTGCCGCTAACTATAGACCTGTCTCTAATCTTCCCTTCATCTCTAAACTCCTGGAACGCCTGGTCCACTCCCGTCTTATCCGCTATCTCTCAGAAAACTCTGTTCTCGACCCTCTCCAATCCGGTTTCCGCTCTTTACACTCCACTGAAACTGCCCTCACTAAAGTCTCTAATGATCTGCTAACAGCTAAATCAAATGGTCATTACTCCATGCTAATTCTCTTGGATCTCTCTGCAGCATTCGACACTGTGGATCATCAGCTCCTCCTCACTATGCTCCGTTCCATTGGCCTCAAGGACACCGTTCTCTCCTGGTTCTCCTCCTATCTCTCCGACCGCTCCTTTACTGTTTCTTTTGCCGGTTCCTCCTCCTCTCACCTTCCTCTTACTGTTGGGGTTCCTCAAGGATCGGTTCTAGGCCCCCTCCTCTTCTCCTTGTACACTGCCCCTATTGGTCAAACAATCAGTAGATTTGGTTTCCAGTACCATCTCTATGCTGATGACACCCAATTATACGCTTCTTCTCCTGACATCACGCCAGCCTTTCTAGAAAACACTGGCGATTGTCTAAACGCTGTGTCTAATATCATGTCCTCACTATATCTGAAACTGAACCTATCAAAGACTGAACTCCTTGTGTTTCCTCCCGCTACTAATGTACCTACACCCGACATTGCCATTTCCGTCTGTGGTTCCACTATTACTCCCCAGCAACATGCCCGCTGTCTTGGGGTCATACTTGATTCCGAGCTTTCCTTTGCCCCCCACATTCGATCACTGGCTCGCTCTTGTCATCTGCACCTCAAAAACATTTCTAGAATTCGACCTTTTCTTACTTTTGACTCTGCAAAAACTCTTACTGTTTCTCTTATTCATTCTCGTCTCGACTATTGTAACTCTCTTCTAATCGGTCTCCCTCTTACAAAACTCTCCCCTCTCCAATCTGTCTTGAATGCTGCAGCCAGGATCATATTCCTCACCAATCGTTACACCGATGCCTCTACCTTGTGCCAGTCATTACACTGGCTACCCATCCACTCCAGAATTCAGTATAAACTTATTACCCTCACCCACAAAGCCCTCCATGGCTCAGCACCACCCTACATCTCCTCCCTTGTTTCAGTATACCACCCTACCCGCGCCCTCCGTTCTGCTGATGACCTGAGGTTAGTATCCTCAATAGTCAGAACCTCCCACTCCCGTCTCCAAGACTTTACACGTGCCGCGCCAATTCTTTGGAATGCACTTCCCAGGTCAATACGATTAGTCCCCAGTCCCCACAATTTTAAGCGTGTCCTGAAAACGCATTTATTCAGACTGGCCTATCGCCTCAACACATTAACCTAACCTATCCCTGTGTGGCAGAGCCAAAAATTTTACCATAACCAGGTTCCCAGCATCATGTTCCCACATGCTTTATGCATCCATTAGCCCTCTGTGTCTGTACTGTTACACACTTAACATTATGGCTGGTTCATACAATCAGGGCAACTGTTACCACCCACCTTTCGTGTCTACCTCTTTCCTCATAGACTGTAAGCTTGCGAGCAGGGCCCTCACTCCTCTTGGTATTTGTTATAATCTACTGTATGTGATTATTGTTATGCTGTAATGTCTATTGTCTGTACAAATCCCCTCTGAAATGTAAAGTGCTGCGGAATATGTCGGCGCTATAAAAATAAAATTTATTATTATTATTATTATATACATATCTGTATATCTTTATCTATATATCACTAACCCATCACCATTTGGAATGAACCATGTGCAACTATAAACTAAGAGAGGGTAATGAGCGGGTGCTTTCGTGGACTCTATAAAAGAGCATTACCGGTAAGTAATCCGGTTTTGTCACGCACGGTGAGGAAAAACCAAGTGTAACATAAAGGGAAATGGGGAAGGGGGCCTAGACACTAAGGAAGGGATTTGGAGAACCCTAGGCTAGATATAATCTCTCCCTAGAACTTCTACCAAGTCCCTATATTGTTTCCTCACCAATCGCCGAGCCGGAATCTGAGGCCCTGAATAGGGAACGGGAGGGAGATGCGCGCTAGGCAGTCTCCGCTAAACTAAAGACGGCAAGGTGAGACAAACAGGGGAACACTTAGCTGAATCGCCAGATACGGATAGCAGAAGAGGGATTCCAGTACCAAACTGGAGCACTCTGAGAAGGTCCACCACTCTAGCAAGCAGAAGTGGAAATTAAGCTATTACCTGACTGGGTCACAGCTGAGCCACTAACTAAATAGATCCAAACTTCTCAGGGCAGGAGGAGGTCGACGCGGGGTCCTAGGGGCAGATGGTTCAGGGAGCAGTTTGTATGGACAGGCGCTTAGACCTTCTGAGGCCTGACGCAGGATGATAGCCTGTCACCTCCGAAGCGCTCGTGACAGTACCGCCCCTCCTACGAGTGGCCTCTGGACACTCAGAACCTGGTTTCTCAGGATGTGAGGTATGGAATGCCCTAACCAACCTGGGGGCATTCACCTCTGACTCTGACACCCACGTCCTTTACTCTGGACCATAAATCCTCCAGTGCACCAAGTACTGCAAGGAACGACGAAGGAGACGAGAATCAACAATCCTTGAAATCTCAAACTCCAAATTGCCATCTAACAAAATTGGGGGGGCGGTGGGGATGAGGACTCAATGAGGTTCACACATTTCTTAAGAAGAGATCTATGAAAAAACATTGTGGATTTTGAGAGCTTGAGGAAGCTCCAGACGAAATGCTGCTGGGTTTATGACAGCAGATATTCTATGAGGACCAATAAACCTGGGTCCCAACTTCCAAGAAGGAACCTTCAAACTTAATATTCCTAGTGGACAACCACACAAAGTCATTCACATTCAGATCCGGACCTGGCACACGTCTCCTGTCAGCCATACGTTTGTACCTGTCTCCCATAATTCTAAAATTCTTCAGGACACCCTGCCACACGGAAGAGAGTGATGACGCAAAACGCTCCTCCTCCGGAACTCCTGAAGCCCCTCCCCCATTAAAGGTACCAAACTGTGGATGATAACCATACGCACCGAAAAACATTGACCTGCCACTGGACTCTTGACGGTGATTATTAATAGCAAATTCAGCTAATGGTAAGTAAGATAACCAATCCTCTTGGTTTTCAGAGATGAAACACTTGAGGTATGTCTCCAAATTCTGGTTGACCCGCTCTGTCTGCCCGTTCGACTGGGGATGAAAGGCTGAAGAGAAGGACAGCTGTACGCCCAGTCGAGAACAGAATGCCCTCCAGAACTTGGAAACAAATTGGGTTCCCCGATCAGACACGACATCGGAGGGAACCCCGTGAAGTTTTACAATCTCATTAATGAAAACCTGGGCCAGAGTCTTGGCATTAGGAAGTGCTGGTAATGCCACGAAATGGACCATTTTACTAAATCTATCCACGACCACCAACACCACCGTTTTACCCGCAGATACTAGTAGGTCCGTGATGAAATCCATGGATAGATGTGTCCAAGGCCTGGAGGGAATGGGTAATGGGAGGAGAGTACCAGATGGGTGAGTACGCGATACCTTACAGCGAGCGCAAGTACTGCATGTGGACACCTGTTCCACCACATCTCGTTGCAACCCCGGCCACCAAAAATGACGAGAGAGAATGTCCGCAGTTGCTTTACCCCCTGGATGCCCTGCTAGCACCGAGTGTTCGTTAATAACCTTGCGGCGCAGATTGGGTGGTACAAATAGCTTCCCTGAAGGACAGGAGACAGGGGCGTCCCCCTGTACCTCCAACACCTCAGCCTCCAGTTCAGGATATAGTGTCGAAACAACTACCCCCTCCTGCAATATCAGTACTGGACTCTCTTGGTCTCCCCCACCCAGGAAGCTCCTAGACAGAGCAAAAGCCTTAACATTTCTGACCCCGGGGTGAAAAATGGCCACGAAATTGAACCTTGTAAAAAACAACGACTACCTAGCTTATCTCGGGTTCAGACGCTTGTCCAACTGCAGATATGCGAGATTTTTGTGATCAGTAATAACTGTAATAGGAAGGGCAGCCCCCTCCAGCCAATGTCACCATTCTTCCAATGCCAATTTAATTGCCAACAGCTCCCTGTTGCCCACGTCATTGTTCCTCTCAGCCGAGGACAATTTTTTTCGAATAGAATGCACCTGGGTTTCATTTACCAGGAGACAGACCCTGAGACAACACAGCCCCCACCCCCACACCTCCGATGCATCAACCTCTACAATAAATGGCTGAGAGGCACCCTGCTCGCATCGCCACTTTGTAACGGGTGCCCGGGTTTCTGCTGTGGCAAGGGGCTTTAACTCTTCAGCACCCGAGCTCCCCGATACTGCAACTTTGGAGTGTGATTTGGTGTTAGTGCAGCATGTGTGCAATTCTTCACCCACCTGTGGGACCGGAGCCTGAACAGGATACAGTGTCCCATGGGGATCTGAGCTCAAACAAATGTCCGCAGAATCCTTGTTCTTTTTCTTTAAGGTTTTATTTGAAACAGGTTCTAGCAGCACAGTTACAGTCCTTCCATTCCAGTAAACGTAAAGATGACATCTTCTGTACAGTCCCTGGTCTGGCCCTGCCACTTCTTGTCCTGCACGTTCTCTGAGCCCAAGGCCTGCAGAATCCTCCTGTTAGCAGTCACTGGATGCTCCCCGTCTACATTGCCCATCTTTGGCAAAAGAACCAGACTGCAGTTCGCAGCCTCAACTGGACCTTAGGTCCCTGACAGTTCCAAACGGTGTCCCCAGACTCCAACCTGAGATCCTCTTCCTGGCCTCTCCCAGAGAGCACTCCCCAGAAGCCAAACTTCAAACTTTCTTCAGACCACTGTACCACGTCTTGCCTGCTCTCACACTCCACTGCGACTGTAACTTCAGCCTGCACTGCTGTTCGCTGCTCACACACTCTCTGACTGACTTTTCTAGAACAATTCTGTCTCCTCTGGGTAACTCCTCCCACCAACAATCCCATTGGTACAGCTACTTAACTGTTTCTATTCTGGATAAAACCAGCTAACTATTGCTATCCTATCTAGCATCTAATCTCCCTAACTCTACAGTACCCCCTAGTGTCCTAACTACATATCTATGTTGTCCCTACCTTACTTTAGCATTACAATAACACATATTATATATATACAGCAATTAAAGGGGAAGGCACAAAGTACATACAGCACCCCCTTTACAGAGACATGAAAGGCAGAGGGATGAAATAAAGGAATAGTCAGGGCATGGTCCATTGGTCTAAATACCAGGAAGACAGTGGATCAAGCAAAGGGTCAAAGCAGATGGTCAGAAAGAGGTCCAAGGTCTGGCGGCAGCAGTAGAGAGTAGTACAGCGCACAGAGCCAAACATACACCAGTGAGCAAGAAGCTACAATTGGCACTAGTCTGAGGCAGACAGCTGGCTAAATAGACAGGTAATTAATTACCTGACCAGGAGACACCTGGATGGAGCGCACGCAACACTTAAACTCCAGGGGGCATTTATGCACACTTTATCGAAGTACAGTTTATCAAAGTACTGGCAGTTATAACATGGATGAATGTGACACGCATCTCTATTCTCTTCATACAGGTAACCGACTCTTTCAATCTCTGCTCTGAATCAACTCCTGTGTTTCTCCATTCAATGTCAGCAAGCAGTTAATCCTGAATGCTATCTATGTGTTTTCAACTATGCAAGCTTATATCTGGTAACCAGCTCTTTCAATCTCTGCTCTGAATCAACTCCTGTGTTTCTCCATTCAATGTCAGCAAGCAGTTAATCCTGAATGCTATCTATGTGTTTTCAACTATGCAAGCTTATATCTGGTATATAGTTATTTCAACTTACTCTGCTTGTCCCCTTATGTTGTGAGGTCAAGAAACTTTTCAAAGTGCTTTATGATTCATGTAGTGCTGGACATCTGTTTATCTGACCACAACATTTTATTGGGTCCTGCTGTCTCAATTTAGTTTGATTAGCGAGAAGAGAGAGAGCAAAAAAAAAAAAAAATCTTAGCCATAGCCTCCTATATATTCAGACATAGCTAGGGGGAGCATTTATGCAGGGGGCATTTATGCACACTTTATCGAAGTACAGTTTATCAAAGTACTGGCAGTTATAACATGGAAGTTAGACAGGGCAGGAGACAGGTAAGACATTTATATACATCTACTCCCTGTACATTTGGAGCACAACAAATATATACCATATGCATTTGTGTAATTTATATCCTGGCCGCTGCATTCACACACATCCACCGCCCTGGCATTAACTCTCTACACTCCATTCATATTGGCCCCTCACTCCTTTCCTCTCCTATGTATAACACTCACGCTCTTTTCACATTGTTAAATTGCACAGATCCAGTCAGTCCTACCATTCAACATAAGAGACGCTCTCACAAATCACTTAACCATCTGCTCATTCTTTCTATCCTCCTTCTCCTAGTCGCAGGAGATATTGCTCCCCAACCCTGGTCCCCCATGTTATACAGTAGAAAGTCAAACCCCCCAACTGCTACACTCAGAAACCCCTCTAATCTTATTAATATTCCCTGCATGCCATCTGTTTCTCTTAATTGTGCACTTTGGAATTCTCGCTCAGTGTGTAACAAACTCTCCTTCATTCATGACTTTTTCCTTTCTAATTCTCTTAACCTCCTGGCTCTTACTGAACCCTGGATCCAGCAGTCAGACACTACACTTCTCTCATACCCCAAGATCGGACAATAGAGCAGGTGGAGGCGTTGGTCTGCTCCTATCACCAAAATGTACCTTTCAGGTTATCCCTCAACTACCCTCACTAGTCTTCCCTTCTTTTGAGGTCCATGCCGTCAGACTCTACACCCCCTTCTCCATGCGAGTGGCGGTGGTGTATCGTCCTTCCGGCCCCTCCCATCAGTTCCTGGATCATTTTGCCACTTGGCTTCCACATTTTCTCTCCTGTGACATCCCTACCCTCATCAGGGGAGATTTCAACATCCCCATTGCTCTTCCCCTACTATCTGCTACTCACCTTTTATCTCTAAGCTCCTCATTTGGCCTTTCACAGCTTACTAATTCTCCAACACATGAAGACGGAAACTCCCTCGACTTGGTCTTCTCTCGGCTTTGTGCAGTGGATGATTTTGCAAACTCCTCTCTCCCGCTCTCTGACCACAATCTTCTTTCATTCTCTATCAAGAACTGCCAGGCTGCTCAGGTCACCCCCACTGTCCATACTTATAGAAACATTCAGGCCATTAACACCCAGAAACTTATGAAGAACTTGCAGTCTTCATTGGCCCCTATCTCCTCCTTCTCATGTCCTGATTCTGCATTGAAGCATTACAATGAAACACTTCAAAGTGTCCTGGATGAATTTGCACCCCCTATAAATAGAACACCACAACGCAGACGGCGACAACCCTGGCACACGGTGCAAACACGTTTCCTGCAGCGGTGCTCCAGGTGCGCCGAACGTCTGTGGAGAAAATCCAATCTACACGAAGATTTCATCCATTTTAAGTTTATGCTTAGAACATACAACACTGCCCTTCACCTCTCCAAACAAGCCTATTTCAACACCCTCATCACCTCACTGTCCAATAACCCGAAAAGTCTCTGACACTTTTCATTCTCTACTCAACCCAAGAGTACAGGCCCCAACCACGGAGCTCCGAGCTGACGATCTGGCCAATTACTTCAAAGAAAAAATTGACCAGATTCGACAGGAAATTATCTCCCAATCACCTCATGCCATGCACTGTCCTCTCTCCCCCACTGCATCTAGCTCACTCTCTGATTTTGAACCAGTCACAGAAGAAGAAGTAAGCAGGCTCCTTGCATCTTCTCGCCCAACCAATTGCACTAGTGACCCATTTCCGTCACATCTCCTCCAGTCCCTTTCCCCTGTCACCCCTCACCTAACTAAAATATTTAACCTCTCTCTCTCTTCTGGTATATTTCCCTCCTCATTTAAGCATGCCATCATACATCCACTACTTAAAAAACCATCCCTCGACCAAAACTGTGCCGCTAACTATAGACCTGTCTCTAATCTTCCCTTCATCTCTAAACTCCTGGAACGCCTGGCCCACTCCCGTCTTATCCGCTATCTCTTTGATAACGCTCTTCTCGACCCTCTCCAATCCGGTTTCCGCTCTCTACAATCTACTGAAACTGCCCTCACTAAAGTCTCTAATGATCTACTAACAGCTAAATCAAATGGTCATTACTCCATGCTAATTCTCTTGGATCTCTCTGCAGCATTCAACACTGTGGATCATCAGCTCCTCCTCACTATGCTCCGTTCCATTGGCCTCAAGGACACCGTTGTCTCATGGTTCTCCTCCTATCTCTCTGACCGCTCCTTTACTGTATCTTTTGCCGGTTCCTCCTCCTCTCACCTTCCCCTTACTGTTGGGGTTCCTCAAGGATCGGTTCTAGGCCCCCTCCTCTTCTCCTTGTACACTGCCCCTATTGGTCAAACAATAAGTAGATTTGGTTTCCAGTACCATCTCTATGCTGATGACACCCAATTATACGCTTCTTCTCCTGACATCACGCCAGCCTTTCTAGAAAACATCGGCGATTGTCTAAACGCTGTGTCTAACATCATGTCCTCACTATATCTGAAACTGAACCTGTCAAAGACTGAACTCCTGGTGTTTCCTCCCTCTACTAATGTACCTATACCCGACATTGCCATTTCTGTGTTTAGTTCCACTATTACTCCCCTGCAACAGGCCCGCTGTCTTGGGGTTATACTTGATTCCGAGCTTTCCTTTGCCCTTCACATTCGATCACTGGCTCGCTCTTGTCATCTGCACCTCAAAAACATTTCTAGAATTCGACCTTTTCTTACTTTTGACTCTGCAAAAACTCTTACTGTTTCTCTTATTCATTCTCGTCTCGACTATTGTAACTCTCTTCTAATCGGTCTCCCTCTTACCAAACTCTCCCCTCTCCAATCTGTCTTGAATGCTGCAGCCAGGATCATATTCCTCACCAATCGTTACACCGATGCCTCTACCTTGTGCCAGTCATTACACTGGCTACCCATCCACTCCAGAATTCAGTATAAACTTATTACCCTCACCCACAAAGCCCTCCATGGCTCAGCACCACCCTACATCTCCTCCCTTGTTTCAGTATACCACCCTACCCACGCCCTCCATTCTGCTGATGACCTGAGGTTAGCAGCCTCAATAGTCAGAACCTCCCACTTCCGTATCCAAGACTTTACACGTGCTGCGCCAATTCTTTGGAATGCACTTCCCAGGTCAATATGATTAGTCCCCAATCCCCACAATTTTAAGTGTGCCCTGAAAACGCATTTATTCAGACTGGCCTATCGCCTCAACACATTAACCTAATCTATCCCTGTGTGACACAGCCAAAAGTTTTACCATAACCAGATTCCCCGCATCATGTTCACACATGCTTTATGCATCCATTAGCCCTCTGTGTTTGTACTGTTAGACACTTAACATTATGGCTGGTCCATACAATCAGGGCAACTGTTACCACCCACCTTTCGTGTCTACCTCTTTCCTCATAGACTGTAAGCTTGCGAGCAGGACCCTCATTCCTCTTGGTATCTGTTATATTCTATGTGATTATTGTTATGCTGTAATGTCTATTGTCTGTACAAATCCCCTCTGAAATGTAAAGTGCTGCGGAATATGTCGGCACTATAGAAATAAAATTTATTATTATAACTCCGATTGGACGGCTAGACTATCAAGACACCAACAGCTCAGCAAGCCCCAGCATCCGATTGGTCAACTAAGCTGTCCATCCATCCAGCTGCCCCGGCCCTTGGACGACAGACAGTAATTCACTGCATGTAGACACACAGAAAGGTGGATTCGTTACATATAATTGTTAAAGAAAGGTAAACACATTTTTAAGTGTATTTTAGTGATTACTTTGTGGTCATGAAAAAATAAAAATAATGTAAAAACCTTAACCTTATTGCCTTTATTTTGCCATCACTATCACCCAATATCTTTAAAAAAAAAAAAAGAGAGAAGATGAAAGCATCATAAAATGGAGTTCCACATATCATGAAAAAAAAACACAAAAATATTTGAATATACAAACAAGTGAAAAAAAAATGATAGCTCTTTAAACTGCATGCATAGAAAAAATGTATCTGACCAAAAAAGGGGGTAAATATCCTGGTCTTTAACTTAGCAAATGTACTTTAACTATCGCATAAAAAATGGCATTAATTTTAGTAAGTAGTATTTAGTTTCCCACCCAAGCTCTTCATACTTAGCATTAAAATTCATCGAGAATAATAAAATATTGCAAGAATTTTGCAATATGAAATTCTCTTAAAAAAACAAAAAAAACTTTTACATATTGATTTTAAATTAATTTGATCTTATCTGCTAAAACTTTAAAGAAAGCTTCACAATGCCAAAAATAAAAATCAGCTTTAATAAATTCTACAGTGAAATGAAAACATTTTCACTGATAGTATTTCGCTCACACCGCTGTGATTAATATGGCACATAGTCCCAATCCCCAAACAGGACTTCCCATAATCACAATCTTCCTGAGTAATAACATATGAGATTACCATTATGTCTTGTCTTTATTTAGTGGCTTGTTTATTAAAATTCTGGTTGATCCAGCATCATCATATGGGAAAATAAATTGAGAAGAAATTAGTTTTATTATAGTCATAGCAGATACCGAAAAAGTGTAAGAAACAATAGATTTAGATTATTGACACATAGGCCCCGATTCATAATTTATGGGGGGAGTTTTATCCCCTTAGTGACGGAGCAAATTTGGTTCTTACTGACTGAGCTAATTTTTACAATTCTGACCACTGTGACTTTATGAGGTTATAGCTCTGGAATGCTTCAATGAATCCCACTGATTTTTGTGACATATTGTACTTAATGTTAGTGGTAAAATTTATTTGATATTACTTGCATTTATTTATGAAAAAAACAGAAATTTGGCAAAAATTTAGCAATTTTCAAACTTTTAATATTGTGCCCTTAAATCAGAGAGACATATCGCACAATATAGTTAATAAATAACATTTACCACATGTCTACTTTACATCAGCACAATTTTGGAAACAAATTTTTTTTAGGAAGTTATAAGGGTCGGGGTATGTGCACACATTGCGGATTCTGCTGCGGATTTTGCTAAATCCGCAGGTAAAATGTCCTGCGTTTTACCTGTGGATTTAGTGCAGATTTCCTGCAGATTTTGTGCAGATTTCCCCTGCGTTTTTACACCTGCGGACTTCTATAATGGAGCAGGTGTAAAAACGCTGCGGATTTCCCACAAAGTATTGGCATGCTTTGGATTCAAATCCGCAGCAAATCTGCCCAGAAAAATCTGCAGCATGTGCACAGTGTTTTTTGTTTTACATAGATTAGAATGGTACTGTACACCACAGGAGAATCTGCTGTGGATCCGCAGTGCCAAATCCGCTGCGGATCCGCAGCAGAGTCCACAACGTGTGCACATACCCTTAAAAGTTGACCTGTGCTTTCTTATTTTTTCAACAAAATTGCCAAAACCATTTTTTTAGGGACCACCTCACATTTGAAGTGAGATTGAGGGGTTAATATGACAGAAAATATCCTAAAGTAACACCATTCTATAAACGGCACCCTTCAAGGTGCTCAAACCCGCATTCAAGAAGTTTATTAACCCTTCAGGTGCTTCAAGAACGCTAAAACAATGTAGAAAGAAAAAAAATAACATTTTACTTTTTTCACAAAAAATTTACTTTGGAACCAAAATGTTTTCTTTTCACAAGGGTATCAAGAGAAACTGGACCACAAAATTTGTTGTGCAATTTCTCCTGAGTACACCACTGATGTACCTAAGCAGTGGAAAACCCCAATTCTAACTCCAACCCTAACACAACCCTACCCTAGACACAAATCACAACTCTAATCACAACCCTAAGTCCAACATATCCTTACCCAACACCCCAACCGTAACCCCAACACAGCCGTATCCCCAACACAACCCTAACCCCAACACCACAACCGTAACCCCAACCGTAATCCCAACCCTAACTATAACCCCAACCCAAATAGAAAAATGGAAAAAAATGAATTTTTTTTATTTTATTATTTTTACCTAAGGGAGTAATAAAGGGGGGTTTGATTTACTATTTTTTTTTCTTGATCACTGTGATAGACCCTATCACAGTGATCAAAATGAACCAATAAGAAAAATCTCCTATTGTTGCCAGGTGGGGGACCCCATTTCTCTCTCCTCTGGTTTGCTCAATCATAACAGAGGAGAGACAAATTAGCGGGAAATCAGACTTCTTTTTTTCTGCGGTTGCCGTTATTAGGTGAATAACGGCGATCGTAACACTGGGGATGGTAAAAACTGACCTGAATCATGTTCTCCGGGGTCTCAGCTACCCCCAGTAGCCAAGAGTCCGGAGATTTTCTGATGCTGGGGGGCGCTATACACATATTTCGCTAAAAAGCAGCACTGAGGAATAAGTACCCTTAATTGCCACCATTAAAAGGCATATCGGAGGTCATTAAGGGGTTAAGGATCTTGTGCCAAATTCCTCAAAATGGGCACAAAATATTTCATGAATTGTCACAAGTTCAAAGATGGAGGAACTGGTCCTTCTCTATGCAACATAGGTGTCTGCTGTGCTATACAGCCAGCACCAGAGTCTAATTATTAAGTTCTGATCGCGACAATGTAACCTCTTAAATGCCACGGTAAGTCTATGGCTGGGTTTCATGGGAGATTGCCAATGTCACGGCACACTGCAACACTATAGTATTGCAGTGTATTCAATAGGCGACTATTGTCTGTAATTACTCGTTTGTTCTTCTTTTCTTTCTTTTATTTTTCAATTTCAACACATGCAAAACTATTTTCTAATTTTTCAGCATATTATACGGTAAAATTAATAGTGTCATTCAAAACGACAATTCATCTGATAAAAAAATGCACTCATATAGATATGGAAAAATAAAAATGTTCTGGAGCTTGGGAAAATACAAAAGCACAAAATGAAAAATTATCCGGTCCTTAAAAGGTTATAGTGGGACAGACAGAAATTCACTGAGTCTCAAGTGAAAATTTTGAAAGATTTTAGGATCTTGAGACTACATCAGGGCTCACAACTCAGCAATAGACAGAGGAAGAGAAAGCCCTGGTGCATAGGACATGTACTCCAGACAGGAATGTGGGGAGACAGCAAAAAGCAGCCGACAGCACAACGGAGGAATGGATGCCAGTTCAAAGGTTCATGGACCCAAATGAACAATAGTCCAAAATAAGGAAGAGGAACAGCATCCGGTCTGGGTGAAAAATTGTATCAAAAATTTATTCTGCCAGTATAAAATACAACGTTTCGGCCATATTGTGGCCTTTTTTTGATACAATTTTTCACCCAGACCGGATGCTGTTCCTCTTCCTTATTTAGGAATGTGGGGAGAGAGAGTAAGTGTTAGGGCTGGCGGAATACACCAAATAATAGAAGATGGTACAGAGGTGCGTTCGCAGCCCGGGGTCCACCGTGCAGAGATGTTACCCGGTGCTCGGTAATGGAGAAGGCTACACGGCAAAAATAATAAATGAACACACACGGGTTAATGTCACCCAGTGTGTACGGAAGCGAGTTGTGTTATTCCACAGAACTGCTTTGCCGCAGAACAAATCCCGAAGCCTGTTAAACTCACAGGGCTAGGCTGGGTGAGCGCTAGTAAACAGTCACAGAACTCTGCTCCAGAGGCACAGGGCTAGAGCCCCTCTAGACCACTAGCGGTCGGCGCCACAGCTGCGGTGCCAGCAAGAGAGCAACTGAAAGAACAGTGCACTAAGTGCGCACTGCACCGTTCTGGCGGACGCCACTAACCACCCAGACTAGGGAGGAAAGCACTTGACGACTTGCACACGGCGCCACACTGGCGGATGCAGCTACATAATGCGGTAGTGAGGTGCCTAGAACTGAATGGCACCGTATGGCGCTAAGTGAGGTGCTGTGACTTGGTAGCACAGTGGCGCAAGACAAAGCCACTAGTAGGCGCTGACTCAACCCTACAAACAAGCACAACCAGAGGGAGGGAGTCTTAATGAGTCAGTCACCAGTTTCAAGCATCCATCATCACACACACAACTAGCAATAAGAGTCTATATTAGCGCATGGCCGAGCGGCCATGCCACTCTTTTCTAGTGGTGTCCTTCCGGGGCCTTCCCGGTGGTCCAATCGGAGCAGCAACAGGACCTGCGCATGTGACCTCCGACCTCCAATGAGAGGTCGTTCCACAGGCATGATCAGTAGGGGAAAAGCAGGACTTAGTCCCTGGAGCGTCTGCGCGCTGCTGACTCAAGCAGGACACTATAGCTGAGCCTGGAGGAACAACCAGACTTCTAGCATTAGCCTGGGCAGAATGCTGGGACCGACGTCTCTGCTGAGCAGGAACCTCTGCGGCCGTAGAAGAATGGGAGACCGCAGAGGTCATGGCTTGAGATTCCCCCTGAGCAGTGGGGGAATCTTGACACCTAACAGTAAGCAGTAGCAGTGATATTGTTTTGCTTTATGTATGTGTACTAGCATTTCTTGTTGTCATTTTTACCAAGGGCCAACTAAGAAAGTCATATTGCTTAGACTATAAATAGGGTTAACTCATACCCCCTTATATTCTTATATTCCTTTGGCAGCCCTCTTTAGCTTTTTTGTAGTATTCACTTTGGTCATATTTATAAATATTGAGATACTATTTAGATTTATTGGTATTTTGTAATATTCTTTTATTGTTTTGGACATTAATATATTGCACAGATTGCAACCCTCTTCTCCCACTCTTGACACACCGATGGCAACACCGCAGAAGAAATGAAAAGAAGGCTTCCAGTATCTGTTGTTTCAGATGCTGCACATCTCGTATCTTCACAGCATAGACAATTGCTTTCAGATGACCCCAAAAATAAAAGTCTAAGGGGGTCATATTGGGAGACCTTGGTGGCCATTCACCTGGCCCACGATGACCAATCCACTTTCCAGGAAACTGTTCAAGTAGGAATGCTCAGACCTGACACCCATAATTGATGGTATGGTGTGGTATATGGGGTACAAAGATAGTGGGGCTATTCTTCATCAATGGAAACATCAATGCCACTGGATATCTGAAATTGCTACATGATGATGTGTTGCCCTCTTTATGCACTGAAGATGGCATGTTACCTGAGTTTTTCCAGCAAGATGGTGCACCACCACTTTGTGGGTGTCAGGTCCGAGCATTCCTACAAGGAATTTGACCCCTTAGACTAGCATTTCTTCTGCGGTGTTGCTATTATTGTGTCAAGAGTGGGAGAAGAGGATTGCATTGACAATTCAACACAATGGGCAGCACTTTGAACACATTTTACAAGTGGTCATAAACTTGTAAATAACTCACGAAAGAATAAAGTTACGTTAAAACCAAGCGCAACATTGTTTTTCTTGTGAAATTCTCAATAAGTTTGATGTGTCACATGATCCTCTTCCCATTGGAAAAAATAAATTTGGATCCAAAATGGCCGACTTCAAAATGGCCACCATGGTCACCACCCATCTTAAAAAATTTTCCCCCTCCCATATACTAATGTGCCACAAACATTAAGTTGATATCACCAACTATTCCCATTTTATTTAGGTGTATCCATATAAATGGCCCACCCTGTACTTCTAATCTGTATATTTACAACAGAATGAAGAGCAGGCATCCCTCTATGTGTGCTGTTTATGAGAGACATCACAGCAGCTAGTTCCTCCCATCAGTTCAGAATCAACTGCAAACAAAAAAAAAAAATGATAAAGCCTGAAGAAGGGAAAACTAGTAAAAATGCAGACAGCAAGTCAACAATAGTGTATACACACAAGTCAGTTTATTCTGAAAAGTTACTTGTAAGTACAGATACCTTTCATGGGTAAAATCTGTCTTCAGTGAAGACTGATTTTCACATTACCAAGATATGAGATGATAGTTGCTGCAATTAAAAGTGTATGCAGATGGGAGGGGCTGGAGGAGTAAGGGGAAAACAGACATTCTGTTGCAAGTTCTCCTGGAATGACAGTTACAATTTAAAATGTTCTGCATCAATCACAATCAGTCCCTTTAACAACAAGGCTCACAATCTCATTTTCCTGCTTCATTCACATACTAGTAATTAGTCAGTTACTAGCAACACCCGATTGTATAAATCTGAGCAATGTTTTTCCACATCTCCTATGAGCAATCTGAAGATAGTATGTGTTGTTTTGAAGTGTTGGGAGAAAGCCATAGTACTTCTAAGATAGAAAGTCATAGTACTTCTAAGAAATCTGTGAAAACATTGCTCTTATTCACACAATTGGGTTTTACTAGGGTAGGAACCAGGTACGGACTGAGGATGAAATTCAGCCCTGGCATTTTAAATCACACAGGTCCATGTTGTCACCGTCCTCAAGAACCATATGGGATATATTACTACTAATATTACCCTGGATGGAGGAAAGCAAGATTTACTACAAGACCAATATTTCTAATGATACCCGTGGCCTACTGGGGTCAGTGACAGAATCAGAGGCTTTGTGCTCCGTCACAACTCTTAACAGTATTGGTGTCTTGAGAACACCAATTCTGTTAACAACTCAGCAGACAAGGTGGCCCACAACCAGACAGGCCCTTCTGGCATTTGCCAGAATTGCCAAATGGCCAGTCCGGCTCTGGTAGGACCTAATCTATAAAACGGATCCTTCAGATCTTTGGGAAGTGTGGATCTGATCCACTTTTGTAAATAAGAAGCCTCGGGCACAGCTACTTGCACTGTCAAATGTACAAATGCTTTCCTTGCGACGTCAACAAGAAAAATTCACATCTATCACAAGAGTGGTAGAGGAATATTAGGCCTTTTTTTGCCTGTGGTCTTTGCACTGCATGGATCTCAGTGAGCCGCACCATTTCACACCATGGGGTTTTATTGGATTATTACTTTGGATCAGTCATGGTGCTATAGAATATAAAGGTATATAATGGGTACATTGACATTGTAAAAAGCATGTCCTTGCTCCTGATTTTGTACCACAGCCACACAATAAGTCTGGTACTGTGGACCACCCTTGTGACTCTAGAGTTCATTTACAACGGGAATAGTACTTGTGACCTTTACTTAAGCTCTACCCTGTGATATGGATCAGACATACTCTCCTACTGACACCTATAACATATTCCTGTCTCTGAGATAGCAAGAAAGAAAAAAAAAAAAAAAATCTACCGGCGATAACGTTTTAGATCTTCACGTTAAAGGTTAAAAGTCTATAATCAGGGAACAAGACAGAAATCCTAGAAGAACCTTAATCAAAGGACTAATAGTAACACAGCAGATACAGCTGGATTTGTGTCACTGAAGGGTTGGTTGGAGAGACTGACAGATGTGTGACATTTGCAGATAAAGTGAATCAGTGAATCCTGACATTGACTATTATCACCTATTGTAGTTGAAGTTCTTTACAACTTTTCATGTACATCTGAGACATTGGTGCCCCCAAGTGGTCACCAGTGAGAATGTGCATGTGTTTATTAAGCTGAGTAGCATCAGCAAAGTCATTCACAAGGCAAGGTACACATATGGATCCACACTGCAATGCTACTCATAGCCATGTTTGATATTAAACCGTCACCTGGTTCTCTGGGGAAATATGTGCGCAGTATTTTGTTGACATTTCAATGCAGACATGGTTAGGTCTGTGGTTGCTTTTTGCATGTTTGTAGGTCAACTTGAGAATAAAACGCTAGGGCATCTTGTATCCTTGCTTGCCCCCAACCTGTCTGTAATTTTTTATGTATTCACACATGGTGATGTTACCAGTAATGAGGACCCTTGTGCCAAATAGGAGTCTCTTGCTGCTTGCACTTGGGATGATGCCGGTCTTAGACCCAAGGTGACATCATAGTCTGATAGAAAGCAAGCAACTCTTACTGGAAGCGAACTCATGATCTGCATCATTTTGTATCATCTTGAACAATGTCAGAGTAATTTCAAGGTGTCTCCTTTTCCTGATAATAGTTTGCTGTAAGAACTCAGCAGCACGGTGGCTCAGTGGTTAGCATTGCAGCGCTGGGGTCCTGTGTTCAAATCCCACCAAAGACAACATCTGCAAAGCGTTCTCCCTATGTTTGCTTGGGTTTCCTCTGGGTTCTCCGGTTTCCTTCCAAAGACATACAGATAGGGAATCTAGATTGCGAACAGCAATGATATTGCAAAGTGCTGCGGAATAAGATGGCGCTATACAAGCAATGCATAATAAATAAATAAGAAAAAACTAGCAGTCCTTTTATTCTGCAAGTCCAGTGCGGAATCTCCGCCGCTACCCTGGTCTCTGTTACTTGGCTGCAGCAATAACATCATGTTGATATCGCTGCACCCAAACACTGAGCTCAGAGGTTTTGCCTGTGTAGACAGCACGAGCCGCTTAGCTCAGTGATTGACTGCAGCATTGTCAATGTGACATCACTGCAGTCAAGGCAGCTGTAGAGACATATCCCTGGTCAGAAAAGCATTGCAATTTTTAATTTTTTACACAACGAACTGTACTTCCTAATATAAATCTCCAAAAAACTGGATCTCCTTTCCAAAAGGTAAAAGTTCAAGGAATAGAGGGGAGCGACAGTTGGGAATCAGTTGCTGCCTTGGTGCTATTGGCCCCCAGGAGTATGGTCGCCACAGTGCCATTGCCTTCCTCCAGGGAGGGTGATGTCAGGCTTGGAAGCAGTGAAGGGTCTCTCTAGCAGTTAACCATAACATGCAACACAGTTCCCACTCCGGGCCAGCAGAGGGAGCTCTGAACCAGAATTGGGGGAGGAGTGCTCTCTGAGGGCCAGGAAGGGAAATTAGTCAGTTCGGTGAGGAGGTCGAAGTGTGTAGACATGGAAAGAGAAGCTGGGTGACTGAGCAGAGTTGAGAGCTCGTTCCCAGCTGGAGCGCATGATCTGGAGCCTGGTCTTCACGGTTGTATGGATACTGAAGGTCCTGCAACAGAAACCAGAGGGATAGGAAACTGTAAATGCTCTATTCCCACCTAAGACTCAGAGGCACAACAGCAACGGGTGAGCCAAAAGAAGAGATAGAAGGCTACAGCTGTCTGCCATACGAGGTAGATCTAAAATGAAACAAGAAGGAGGAACTTCAGTGTAACACAGTACTGCATGTCCCTCAAGTAAGCGCTAGGAAGGAGACTACACAAGCTATCTGCATAGAGAGATCCCTGAGTTGCTTCCAGGCTAATCAGCTCCTGTGCCATCTGTAATCTGGACCCTGGACTGCACTTACAAAGTAAAGGTAAAGAAACTACATTCCGCTGTGTCCTTGCCTTCTTTCTGCAACTTCTCCAGCACTGCTACATCTCTGTGCCAGATACTGCACCCTCTTCCCCAACACCGATCTACACTGCCCTGGGACTATAGCCCTGCCTGTGGAGGACTACACCATCATTGCGGCACACCACCATCTGTCCCAGAGGATCTGTCTGCAGCGTCGGCTTAACATCTTCATTGCCGAATATCACAGGTGGTGTCATGAATCACTCAAACTTTATTCCACCACTCTACCCCTTTTACATGGGCACCCAGGGCCACGGACCGGGTCACCGCTGCTGTGACATTCCCCTCTGAGAGACCGGCCCGATACCAAGTACCCCACAGCCCTGGGAGGGCGACCCACTATCAGCACAATGCCAGTTCCAGTATATTGGAAATGGAGACAGAGGAGGTGCAGTGAAGAACACAATGGCACAAGTGATCTTTGCATTGATTCTTCTGTTTAAGGCCGCCTGCAGATGAGCATGTGAAAAATCTTTTGAGTTTCATCCAGAAAACTCAAACGATTTTTTTCTAAATTTTCATCAGCTTTTCAACCATTTGCCAACTATTTTTGACATCCGTGTAACAGCCTTGTCTCATCCGTTTTCTTACAACTTTAAAAAATATACATGATCAAAGTCCTAGCCTTATAACAGAAAAGTATCCACTAAAATCGGATGTCATTTTAATGGTCCGTTTGTAATCAGATTTTTTTTTTTTTTTAAGCACCCACTTGAATGTGTGAGTCTCGAAATTCAGGTGACGGTAGTGCATGCTGTCATTTTTCTTTCTCATGGACCGTAGGATCGAGAAACAAATCTTTCATATGAACAGCCCCCAGTGTGCTGTGCTTATGCTTATCTGATTAAAAATCGGATAATACACATTCAACATTCACTGTCCACGTACGGACAGCGCTGCCCAGACTAGTCGTGTGTTCTGCTATCCCAATCTCAGCAGCCTCATATATGCACGCGAGGCTGTTGTTTATTAGATCAGAAGACCACATTCGGTCAGGACATTGAGGCATGTTCTCGGGATCATAAATGTCAAAAGTGTGAAACCAGCCTTAGGCTATGTTCACGATGGATGTTTTTGCTGCGCTTTTTTATGCTAATTTTCAGCTGCTTTTTACAGTACCAGCAAAGTCTATGAGATTTCAGAAATCTCATGCACACAGTTTTTTTGTCGTCAGGATTTTGTGCTTTGCTGCGTTTTTTTGACATAGAGAATGTCACTTCTTTCAGCGTTTTTGCAGTGTCTTTCACCCATTGACTTGAATGAGTGGTGTAAAAACGCTGCAAAAGCACAGGTTGACTTTTTTGCACCGTATTCGCTGCAGAAAAGTCAATGACAGCAGGATATGACCTCACAGTCAGCTCTATTACATCTAGATGGCAGGATGCATGGTTGCATGATGCGACCATACAGCAGAGCAACTGACCACAGACCTAGACACCATTCACTTGAATGAGGGGCCCGACAATACGGTGTTTGCCAAGCGGTCATGTGCATGACAGTGCAACAAACACCACTTCTGATTGGCGGTAAAATCATCCCAGCCGGTCAGACAGCCAAGGTTCCCATGCTATCAAAAGAACAGGTGAGCCAGCAGCTGTGATCGGTGGTATAAAGTTCACCTCCGGTCACTGGTGTCAGTGTGATTTGATTTAGCAACTATGCATAGAAAATGTATACATTCTTCTGACTCACAATGACACAACTACTGGTGGACTGTTCTCACAGAGGGCATGGGAAGACGGAGGCGCTCCAATGATGTAAAAAAAAAAATCCCTCCACCTCCCTTTTCTCTTCAACTACCAAGTTGTCTACTTGTAATGCCATCTGCAATCTACTGATTAGTCAAGAGAAATAGTCCCAAAAAGGCTTTAGCCCCATATGCCCCCCTTTTTAGTTTATTCTCTCTAGGACACCATAGAAAATATAAGACATATGAATTTAGACTAAGGGTCCATAGATATCTTTAGGTACCTTATTATGGAGCCTTAATATTGTGATGAGGAAGAGGACTAACCGGGTGATTTAGACACCTACGGTATATTGACATAGTTCTTTTGCATTTATATAAAGTAGCGGAATGGGCTCAACTACTGAGCAGGTCAGAATGAGCAATACGGACCGGAGGAGATGGTGATGCAGAGCATGACTTGCTGGAAAGCATATGGTTCAGCGAGGACAAGTACAATGTGGTATGCAGGATAGCGGACATCCAAGTGGATCAATAAATGCTAGAGTATGGATATACACAGGAACTGTAGATCAATAGAGAACAATGACTTGCAGCACTCAAATGACTGATGGCAGAGTTGTATGCCATCAGAAGACATAGTTAATAGCATAGAGGTAGGCAATTAGCAATCAAAAGGTTAGCCGTAGGACAATCATCATGAACAGGCAAAGTACATACTTACTTGCAGAGAAGATTACACATTGTTGAAGCAGAGTTATAAATGTGAGCAGTACCAGTATTAGCAGAGAAGAGTTGTGCTTACAGCAGACAAATGGTTAACCACAGAAGTGATGAATAGGCAAACTGAATACTTGCTTGTTGACATTACACACTGTTGCAGCACAGTTGTGTGAACAGAATCAGGATACACAGGTAGGAAGTAACTGCAGTAGTAGATAAACAAGCAGGTGTTTGCTGAAGAGATGATTAAACAGTGGAGTGGGTTCATAGGCAAACTCCTGAAGTACATGTTGTAACTGAATGCTATGTTTACCAAATACTCACATGGCACCATAGCTGTCTGATTTGGCCTTAAATGATGTCAAAGGTGGTTGCAGAGTTACTACATTAACCCGGAGCAGACTTGCACAAAGGAAACTGGTCCTAGGGGGAGGGAATAAAGAACTCTGCAAAACACAGGATCAGTAAGAAGATTTGTATTAAAAGCAAGCTGTCACTAGAAAAAAAAACCACTTAACCTTCAGATGTGGGGTTAATCTTTATTTCTACCCCCTTTATTACACTCCTGCACCAGCGACGTCCCCACGACTAAAACCCGAACGCTGTCCGGGGGGAATAAAGCTAATTTTCTTACCATATTGTTCGGCTAAGTGCGGACAGATTAATAACATTATTAAATCTGCAAATTAGCCCCAAATCTGCAGGTTTATAGCATTTTTTTTTAGTTTTTTTTTGGTGACAGGTTCCCTTTAATACTTTGCAACTTATCAGATACAATCTCTTTTTAGCGATGCAAGATTTAAAAAAAAAAAATAAATAAACTGTTTCAAACCCAAGTTAATACATTACACAGAAGAGCATCTTTTGATGGTTGCTGGTGTTATTAATGTATAATTCTGTATGTGATCTTTATATAGAAACATTCACTAATTAAATAAACCTTTACATAAATCAGATGATACTTTCAGATATGAATAAGCCATTTTTTTTAAATCCATGAAAACCTAATCAACTTGATATAATGTATAAACTCAATACTTAACCCCTTCATGACCCAGCATATTTTGACCTTAATGACCTGGCCATTTTTTGCAATTCTGACCAGTGTCCCTTTATGAGGTAATAACTCAGGAACGCTTCAACGCATCCTAGCGATTTCGAGATTGTTTTTTCGTGACATATTGGGCTTCATGTTAGTGGTAAATTTAGGTCGATAATTTTTGCGTTTATGAAAAACACAGAAATTTGGCGAAAACTTTGAAAATTTTGCAATTTTCAAATTTTGAATTTTTATTCTGTTAAACCAGAGAGTTATCTGACACAAAATAGTTACTAAATAACATTTCCCACATGTCTATTTTACATCAGCACAATTTTGGAAGCAAATTTTCTTTTTGTTAGGAAGTTATAAGGGTTAAAATTTGAGCAGCGATTTCTCATTTTTACAACAAAGTTTACAAAACCATTTTTTTTAGGGACCACCTCACATTTGAAGTCACTTTGAGGGGTCTATATGGCAGAAAATACCCAAAAGTGACACCATTCTAAAAACTGCACCTCTCAAGCTACTCAAAACTACATTCAAGAAGATTATTAACCCTTCAGGTGCTTCACAGGAACTAAAGCAACGTGGAGGAAAAAAATGGACATTTTAATTTTTCCAACAAAAAATTTCTTTTAGCATCAATTTTATCATTTTCACATGGGTAACAGGATAAAATAGATCCTAAATTTTGTTAGGCAATTTCTCCTGAGTACACCGATACCTCATATGTGGTCATAAACCACTGTTTGGGCGCACGGCAGGACTCAGAAGGGAAGGAGCGCCATTTGACTTTTTGAATGGAAAATATGCTTGAATATTTAGCGGTTGCCATGTCGGGTTTGGAGAGCCCCTGTGTGCCTAAACATTGGAGCTCCCCTACAAGTGACCCCATTTTGGAAACTAGATCCCCAAGGAACTTATTTAGATGCATAGTGAGCACTTTGAGCCCCCAGGTGCTTCACAAATTGATCCGTAAAAAAAAAAAGTCTTAGTTACTCACCGGTTAACGGTATTTTTCGGAGTCCATGACAGCACCACCTGAGAGAGGGGATCCGCCCTTCAGGAACAGGAAACCTACAGATACAAAAGGGCGGCACCTCTCCCACGCATCAGTTGGATTACAGAGCACAGAGGACCACAATGGTTAATAGCATAACTTATATACAATACTATACACGACTATTTAAATTACCCGTGTACGTATAAGAGGAAGGAGTGTACACCCAAAATAGACTAAAAGGGAGGGAATATACGGGTGCTGTCATGGACTCCGAAAAATACCGTTAACCGGTGAGTAACTAAGACTTTATCGGTCGTCCATGACAGCACCACCTGAGAGAATTGCAGAGAGTAATAACTATTTAGGGAGGGACTACAGCCTGCAGCACCCTTATACCAAAAGAGAGGTCTGTGGAAGCACCCAGGTCTAGCCTATAATGACTATAAAAGGTGCTCGGAGAGGACCAAGTAGCCGCCTTACACATCTGGTCGATGGAGACTTCTGATCTCTCGGCTCACGAGGTCGCCATGGCTCTGGTGGAATGCGACCTCAGCTTCCCAGGTGGAGACCTGCCTTTTGAAGTGTATGCTACAGAAATTGCTTCTCTAATCCACCTGGCTAGTGTATTTTTTTACACTCTACAACCTTTCCTAGGGCCTTGGTGGGAAATAAATAGGGCATTATCTTTCTTCCAAGGATCGGTAGCTGCCAGATATTCTATGAGGCAATTCCTAACATCCAGGGTATGTAGTTTTTCTTCCTTCTCATTAGCTGGATTAGGGAGGAAGGATGGAAGGACTATTTCCTGAGTCCTATGAAAGTTAGAAACCACTTTAGGTAAGTACGCCGGATCAGGTCTGAGTATTACCCGTCCTAACCTGTATATAAGGAGGACGCCTAAATAATGCCTGGATGTCGCTTACTCTGCGAGCTGAGGTTAGAGCTACCAGGAAGGCCACTTTGAGGGACAGATCTTTAATGGAAGCTGATGAAATAGGTTTGAATGGAGCTTCCGTCATGGCCGTAAGGACTAGATTCAAGTCCCATGGCATGAATCTATCCTTCACTACTGGCCTGGACCTACCTGCTGCCTTAATGAACCTACGGATCCAGTAATTACCTGCGATGTTGCAGCTAAAGAGAGCCCCCAAAGCTGATACTTGTACTTTAAGAGTACTAGTGGAAAGTCCCATATCCAGACCTTTCTGAAGAAACTCTAAGATCTGATTTATTGGAGTTGAACCCCCAGCAACTATTTCAGAGCACTGCAGGAACTTCTTCCAAATTCTAGCATAGATCTTGGTAGTAATGGCCTTCCTATTCTTAAGTAGGGTGTTAATCAAGTCTGGGGAGAAGTCTTTTTCTTTTAAGAGTGCCCGCTCAAACTCCACGCCGTCAGATGTAGGCCAGCCACCTGAGGGTGGAAGACTGGGCCGTGGGATAGGAGATCCGGGATGTCCGGAAGAACCCAAGGATTGGACACCGACATGGTCCTGAGGCATGAGAACCATGCCCTCCTGGGCAAAAATGGAGCAATGACTGACCCTTGCTCTGTCTCTCTTGATTTTTCTCAACACCAAGGGTAGTAGCGATAGGGGAGGGAAGGCGTATGCTAGCCTGAAGTCCCGCTTTATCAGAAAGGCATCTACCGCCAGGGGGTTCTCTCTGGGATTTTGGGAGCAGAATAGTCTTAATTTCCTTGGTGGCGAAGAGATCTACCTCTGGCTGTCTCCATTTTTGTATAATCAGGTCGAAGATTGAATTGTTTAGGGACCATTCTCCTTGTTTTAGTAGGTTGCGGCATTTATGTCAACAGGACAAGGGATTCCCAGCCAGTCTCCCATGCCGGTACTGGCCCGGCCTCAAGCTGCTTAACGGCTGCGCTCTGACGAGGGCATGCACATTCAGCTTAGAATGGCTGTTCTGCTAGTTGGAACAACCGTTCTGCCACATTCCTCAGGGGTTTGGAACGAGTCCCACCTTGGTGGTTGACATAAGCCACTGTGACCTGATTGTCGGAGAACACTCGCACATGATGGCCCTGCAGATACATAAGTAACTTCTTAGCTGCCTGCTCTACTGCTGTCAGTTCTTTTCAAATTAGATGACATTTTTATCTGGTGATGGTCCCATAGGCCCTGGACTAGGACTTCACCCATATGAGCCCCCCAACCGGAAGGGCTAGCATCCGTAGTGACTATGGGGGATATGTCACACTCCCAGGGAACCCCTCTGGACAAATTATCCTTTTCTAGCCACCACTCTAGGGACTCCCTTGTGCTTCGGGACAAGGTTAGCTGGCCCTCCAAGTAACCTCCAAGGATTTTTTGATGCAGTAAGACCTCCCCTGTAGTGTTCTTAAATGAAACTGGGCCCACTGGACCACTGGATACAGGAGGAAAGGGAACCCAGAAGGGACATGGCTTTCCTGAGGGACATGGTGGGGTTATTGGCAGCGTTTAGGATCTGATAGTGTAGGCGAACAAGCTTCTCCGGAGGCAGCCTGTTTCTCAATCTAGAATCAGGCCTAAAAATTGCTGAATTCTCATCGGCTGTAACCGAGATTTTTTGATATTAAGCAGCCAACCTAACCGCTCTAGGGCCGACATTGCCCTCTGTAGCTGTTCCTTACAATGTTTTGCCGTTTTCCCTATAATCAGGAAGTCATCTAAGTAGGGGACTACTAGAATGTTAGATTCACGTAGATGGGCCATAACTTCCTTCCACTACTTTAGTAAACACCCGGGGAGCGACTGCCACCCCAAAGGGGAGGGCCGCATATTGGAAATGTTCAACTGACCCATTTAACTGAACCGCTACTCTGAGGAAGCGCTGATGGGCTGTATGAATGGGTATATGGTAGTATGCATCTTTTAAATCTAACACCACCATAAAGCAGTTTTGAAACAACAACTTTATTGTTGAATTGATTGTTTCCATTTTGAACGGCCGTATAACCAAGAAATCGTTTGAGGGACTTGAGATTAATTATAGTCCTAAAGGAGCCGTCTGGCTTGCGGACCAGGAACAGAGGGGAGTAGAAACCTTTCCCCCTTTCTCCCTCTGGAACCATAGTCAGGACTTTCTTGTGGCAAAGCTCATGAACCTCGGCCTCCAGGGCAGCTTGTTCTGATGTGGAAGACCTGAGAGGGGTGACCTTAAATCGATCTAGGGGAACCCGGGTGAACTCTAGTCGTAAACCCGCAGCTATCACCCCCAGTATCCAGTTGCTGCTAGAGATCAGCGACCAGGCTGGGTAGAAGGCAGCTAGTCTCCCCCCACAGCATCTAGTCATTGGGGCGGTTTTTTAGTGTCACGTGATGGACATTCCTGGCGCCCCCCTCCTCCGAACATAAAACCTGTACCTCTCCTTTTGTCGTCCCATCTGCCCTGATCTCTGGACGGCCTTCTATGGAAATATCCTTTCCTGGTGAAGGGGCATCTATAAGAAGGATTCGGGAGGCTGGGGAACTTCTTTTTATCGTTCCCGGCTTTCTCTAAAAGTTCGTCCAGGACGGGGCCAAACAGATATTCCCCTCATATGGAATGGAGCAGAGTCGTGACCTGGCCTGGATATCTACTGGCCAGCATTTTAACCAGAGGGCCCTTCGAGCTGCGTTTGATAACCCAGCTGATCTAGCCGCCATCCTTGCCGAGTCTGCTGAGGCATCAGCCAAGAAAGCCGCAGCACTCTGGATGATCGGTAGAGTTTTCCGACTGGATGCTCTTGGGGCTCCGTCCTTCAGATGGGAATCTAGTTGATCTAGCCAGACCATCACGGATCTGGCTATACAAGTGGCAGCTATCGCTGGTCTTAGGGCGCCTGCTGACATCTCCCATGTTCCCTTTAGAAAGGAATCCGCTTTTTTATCCAGCGGGTCTTTTAAGGAGGCCATATCATCGAACGGTATGGAGGACTTTTTGGAGGCTTTGGCTACTGCCGCGTCCAGCTTAGGGGCCTTATCCCATCTGTTTACCACTGGGTCATCAAATGGGTACCTCCGTTTGAAGGCAGGTGGTAAGGAGCCCCTTTTTTCGGGTCTCTTCCATTCCCTTTCTATCAGGCTCTGGACCTTATCATTTAATGGAAAAAGCTTTGTGTTTCCTGGGATCTAGAGCTCCGAACATTACCTGTGCCGAAAGCTCTGGCTTTGAGTCTGCTACTGCCATGGTGGACCTTATTGCTTTAACTAGCTTGTCCATCTGGTCTAATGGGAAGCAGAATCGGCTTGAGTCTTCATCCGAAGAGGATGAAGTGGAGGCCGGGGAATCCGAGGAGTAATTGTTCCTAGGGGCAGCTGAGGACTCCGACCCTGAGAAACTAAATTCTCTCCCCCTAGAAGAGTCCCTTTTAGATAGGGCTTTCATCTCTGTCCCTGTAAGGATGGGGGAGAGTGCAAGGGCCTGTCAGTCTATGCCTGGGCCCCCGTCCCTTTCCAACCCCTACCGTCTGTCGCACACATGGCTGACATAGTCTTTTGGGGTGGCCGTCTGGTAAGGGGCAACTACAGAGCGCACATTCCCTGTGCTTCTGTTTTACTGTAGCTTTCCTCCCCTGCGAAACCAGCATAAGGGAACACTGCATCAGGGTACATTCACGGAGATCTCTTACCCATGCAGATGAGGCAGGTACCGGATCACGGAGGGAGGCAGGGGGAATCCTTTAGACTGGAGGAACTTCTGCGGCTCTGCTCACTCGTCCGCTTCCACTCGTATGAGGCTTCACCGAGGCCTCCTTCTGTGGGTGCTCCTGCACGTCCTGCTGCTCTATGGGGGTTCTGTCATCCATCGCTGGGCCTTCAGAAGCACCCCGGCAGCATCACCTCCTGCCCTTTAAGGCCTCCCAGTATCCGGTCAGCAGGGCACTGGCGCGGCACCTCCCCCAGGAACCCTCCCGCGACCTTCCCCCGCATGAACCGTCCCCCCCACCGCCTCGGTACCGCGCGTCCCCCCGGATCGCCGCGCACACGCGGCGCACACTAGGAAGGCGGCCGGCACCCGACTTCCGGTTTTGGCGTTCCCGACCCCGCCCCTTCCACCGCGTCACTTCCGCCGCGCGTCAGAGGCCGCGGGAGTGCGCGGAAAGGAGCCGGCACGGCGCCCCCGGCTCCGGTATGCCCGCCGCCCCCATGCACGCCAGCCTGCGCTTGCCGACCGGACGCAACCGCCGACCTGGCCGGAGGGGGTTTGAGACCGGACCCCGGGGGAAAATGCATCAGGAGGGGCCTGCATACATACCTGGTGCCCGCATTCTGGAGACGGCTGTCCACCGGACCCTTTGCTCCGCCTGCTCTAACCACTGCCGTGGCGACCTACCCGGCCCCACCGTGGCGCTTCCAGGTACCCCGAGCTTGACCGAGGTAGGAGATCCCCCCGCTACCTGAGTCGGTCAGCCGGCCTGGGAATCCCTCGACGACTCCATGATGGACGATCTGAAGGAAGTCCCGTCCTCTAGGAACAGGAAACCAACTGATGCGTGGGAGAGGTGCCGCCCTTTTGTATCTGTAGGTTTCCTGTTCCTGAAGGGCAGATCCCCTCTCTCAGGTGGTGCTGCCATGGACGACCGATAAAAAAGTACTTTTTTTCACATAAATTTTATTTAGCCTCAGTTTTTTCATTTTCACATGGGCAACAGGATAAAATGGATCCTAAAATTTGTTGGACAAATTCTCCTGAGCACACCAATACCTCATATGTGGTCATAAACCACTGTTTGGATGCACGGCAGGGCCTGGAAAGGAAGGAGCGCCATTTGACTTTTTGATTGGAAAATTAGCTCCAATCGTTAGCGGACACCATGTCACGTTTGGAGAGCCCCTGTGTGCCTAAACATTGGAACTCCCCCACAAGTGACCCCATTTTGGAAACTAGACCCCCAAGGAGCTTATCTAGATGTGTGGTGAGCACTTTGAACCCCCAAGTGCTTCACAGAAGTTTATAACGCAGAGCAGTGAAAGTAAAAAATTTTTTTTGCTCTAAAATGTTTTTTTAGCCCGCTATTTTTTATTTTCACAAGGGTAACAGGATAAATTTGGACCCCAAAAGTTGTTGTCCAGTTTCTCCTGAGTACGCTGGTACCCCATATGTGGGGGGGACCACTGTTTGGGCACACGTTGGGGCTCGGAAGGGAAGTAGTCAGGGGCTGGCTGGCACTTTTCAGCCTGGGGGGCAATCACAAGCCAGTGGCCCTCCAGTTGCAGTGCTTTTGCCCTGCTTATCTCTGGCCACTGCATTAAAGCAGCAGAGATAACAGGCTTTAATAATAGGCTGGTACATAGATATGGGAACAGAACGGAGCTAGCTGCATATATATGGGAGCAGAACCAAGTTTGCTGCCTACATAGATACTGTAACAGAAGCAAACTGACTACATAGACATGAGACCGGAACCAAGATTACTATGTAGACAAGGAAACTGACTGGAGCTTACTACAGAAATATGGGAGCAGAAGAGAGTTTACTAAAGATATATGGGAGCAGAACCAAGCTTGCTGCCTACATAGATACTGTAACAGAAGCAAGCTGACTACAGAGATATGGAAGCAGAACAGAGCTTACTACAGAGATATGGGAACAGAACAGAGCTTACTACAGAGCTATGGAAGCAGAAACAAGCTTACTACAGAGCTAAGGGAGCAGAACCGAGTTCACAACAGAGGTAAGGGAGCAGAATCGAGCTTACTACAGAGATATGGGAGCAGAACCAAGCTTGCTGCCTACATAGATACTGTAACAGAAAGAAGCTGACTACAGAGGTATGGAAGCAGAGCCGAGCTTACTACAAAAATAAAGGAGTAGAACCGAGCTTACTACACAGATAAGTGAGCAGAACCGAGTTTACAACAGAGATAAGGGAGCAGAATCAAGCCTACTACAGAGATATGGGAGCAGAACCAAGCTTACTACAGAGATATGGGAGCAGAACGGAGCTTACTCCAGAGATATGGGAGCAGAACCCAGCTTACTAGAGAGATAAGGAAGCAGAACAGAGCTTACTATGTCTACTACAAGATACAGAAACAGAACCAAGCTTATGGCATACGTATTGAACCAGAATCTAGATTACTACATCCATACAGTATCAGAACCAAGGTTACTGCTTAGATATGGTACCATAACTGAGCTTACTTACAAACCTAGAACTCCAGAAACACGGACATTTAAACATACAATATGGCAGGGGCATTGCCAGGGTCCTTAAAGCTCAAGGGCCCAAGCCCCAAAAAGCATGTCTCCCCATAAGACCAAACTTTAGCCATTTAAAATAGCATGTATATATCATTACAGTATACCATTGTTGCTACCAAAAAACACACAATGCAAAAACCAATATGATCAATATTACTACTATAAAAGGTCAAAACAATACGTCTGCACAATGCCCACTACCATCACACCGCGAATACATAATATAATATGACCATTATCTCTTCATAACAAAACACTCTAATCAGACCAATGACACCACCATACACCTTCTACTACATAATGACCGAAACACATTAAGCTGTTACTAAATGAATAAAAAAACAAAAGCTACTAAAAAGAGCACTAGTCCCACCTTACAGGAACCGTATATTGGTAGATACCAGTCCTGCAGAACACATACATGATTACAGTCAGGGCTGCCACTAGGAATTTCAGGGCCCCATACTGGCAAAATTTTCGGGACCCCTTGAGACTCCACCCAGGCACCACCCCAGTTCTGCCTCCACACCTCGAGCCTGCCACAGTCCCACCGCCCGCTAATCTATTAACAGTTCCCAGCAAACACCAGATCACATACATAACCAGCAGCTTTTGCTTTGGCCAAAAGAATTTTTAAGCCACCACCACAACAAGGTAGACTCTTTTGGCCGGGCCATATTCTACTCTTACTTATTAAACATTTCCTAAAATATCCAATACTCTTTTTAGGTTTATTTTTATTTATTTTTCTTTAAGGGAATGAGTCGCATATATTTTTTAGAATGACCATTAATACCACATACAAGGGACAAAAACTGTCACCATGACCAGACCATATATTACCACCACATAGCGACCGAATAATACCATATATAAGGAACAAATACCTCCATACCATGACCAGACCACATATTACCATCACATAGTGCCAAATAATACCACATACAGGGAGAAATACCGCCACACCATAACCAGATCACATACTACCACCATATAGTGACCGAATACTACAGTACAGATCATTAATAAAAAAAATACACAACACTAATGCCATTAAACACAGGAGTTTGTATATAGTGTACAGGTAATACAGAGCTCATTAGTGACATTATACACAGGAGCTCTGTATATAGTGTCAGTGTACAGGTAATACAGTGATCACCAGTGACATTATACACAGGAGCTCTGTATATAGTGCACAGTGAACAGGTTTTAGTGTATAGTGTCAGTGTACAGGTAGCACACTGACTCACCAGTGACGTCTCCAGCTGATGTCCCTCATCTTTGCTTTTTTTTATGCAGGGCAGACCGCCATCATTTCTTTCAGCCAGGACTCGTCTGCATAAAATAACACAAAGTTACCTTGAGCACGGCTTACAGAGCACATTCCCCATTTTTCCCACACTACACATCTAAATACAGATGTGCACCCACCATTAATATATAATAATCCACCATTCCAAATATAAATTATAATTCACCACTGCGCCCCCACCAACAATAAATAGTAATTTCCCCACCAAATATATACATTAATTAGCCCCTGTACTCTTCCACCAATTCATTACCAGTCACTGCATCCTCAATGTCCCCCAATATGTGCCTCCCGCTCCCCCAATTCATTATATTTATATGCCCCTTCCGCCCCAATTCATTGTCATGTCTTTCTCTCCCACCCTCTATTCATTATCAACTGCTCTACCCCACATTCAATACATCATTTACTCCCATCACCTTGAAAATTCATTATTTGCTCCCCCCCAGGTCCTCATTTGTTCTCCCCATCCCCCACCTTCAATTCAATTGCTGTCCCCGTCCCTCATTTAATTTGCAGTCCCCCTCACTTCATCATTCGCTGTCGCCCTTCCCCCCTCTCCATCATTTGCAGTCCCCCTCACTTCATCATTCGCTGTCCCCCTTCCCCCCTCTCTTCATCATTTGCAGTCCCCCTCACTTCATCATTTGCAGTCCCCCTTACCCCCTCACTTCATTTGCAGTCCCCCATTCTCCCCCCATTTCATGTGCAGTCCCCTATCCCCTCCCATCATCATATGCAGCCCCCCTCCGTCATTTGCAGCCCTTTCCAACATTTGCAAGCCCCATTCCATAATTTGCAAATTGCAGCACCCCCCTCCATCATTTGCATCCCCCCTCCATCATTTGTAGCGCCCTATCATCATTGGCAGCCCCGCTGTCATCATTGGCAGCACCCCCTCCATCATTGGCAGCACCCCCCTCCGTCATTGGCAGCCCCTTCCATCATCTGCAGGCCCGCTCCATCATTTCCAGCACCCCCTCCATCATTTGCAGCCCTCTCCATCAATTGCAGCCACCTCCATCATTTCCAGCACCCCCTCCATCATTTGCTGGCCTGCTCCATCATTTCCAGCACCCCCTCCATCATTTGCAGCCCCCTCCATCATTTGCAGCCCCTTCCATCATCTGCAGGCCCGCTCCATCATTTCCAGCACCCCCTCCATCATTTGCAGCCCTCTCCATCATTTGCAGCCACCTCCATCATTTCCAGCACCCCCTCCATCATTTGCAGCACCTCCTCCATCATTTGTAGCCCCCTGCATCATTTCCAGCACCCCCTCCATCATTTGCCACCAGGCCCAGCCCGCCCCTGGAAGTAGTGATGTTTTGTAATGCCGACTTGATGGAATGGTCTGCTGGTGTCATGTTACGTTTGCTGAGCCCCTGATGTACCTAAACAGTGGAAACCCCCCACAAGTGACCCCATTTTGGAAGCTAGACCCCCCCAGGGAGCTAATCTAGATGTGTGGTGAGCACTTTGAACCCCCAAATGCTTCACAGATGTTTATAACGCAGAGCCGTGAAAATAAAAAATAATTTTTTCCACAAAAATAATTATTTAGCCCCCAAATTTTATTTTCCCAAGGGTACTAGGAGAAATTAGACCCCCAAAGTTGTTGTGCAATTTTTCCTGAGTACCCCGATACCCCATATGTGGGGGTAAACCACTTCTTAGGCGCACATCGGGGCTCGAATTGGAGGGAGCACTGTTTAATTTTTTGAACGCAAAACTGGCTGGATCAATGGTGGCGCCATGTCGCGTTTGGAGACCCCCTAATGTGTCTAAACAGTGGAAACCCCTCAATTCTATCTCCAACCCTAACACACCCCTAACCCTAATCATAACCCTAACCCCAACACACCCCTAACCCTAATCCCAACAATAACCGTAATTTCAACCCACCCCTATCCCTAATCCCAACCCTAATTCCAGCCCTAACCCTAATTCCGGCCCTAACCCTAATTCCGGCCCTAACTCCAACCCTAACCCTAATTCCAACCCTAACCCTAATTCCAACCCCAATTCCAACCCTAACCCTAATTCCAACCCCAATTCCAACCCTAACCCTAATTCCAACCCCAATTCCAACCCTAACCCCAATTCCAACCCTAACCCCAATTCCAACCCTAACCCCAATTCCAACCCTAACCCCAATTCCAACCCTAACCCCAATCCCAACCCTAACCCTAACCCCAACCCTAATTCCGGCCCTAACCCTAATTGCAGCCATAACCCTAATTCCGGCACTAACCCTCATTCCGGCCCTAACTCCAACCTGAAGCTTAACTCCAACCCTAACCCTAATTCCAACCCTAATTCCAACCCTAACCCTAATTCCAACCCTAACCCTCATTCCAACCCTAACCCTCATTCCAACCCTAACCCTCATTCCAACCCTAACCCTCATTCCAACCCTAACCCTCATTCCAACCCTAACCCTCATTCCAACCCTAACCCTCATTCCAACCCTAACCCTAATTCCAACCCCAACCCTAATTCCAACCCCAACCCTAATTCCAACCCCAACCCTAATTCCAACCCCAACCCTAATTCCAACCCTAACCCTAATTGCAAACCAAACCCCAACCCTAACCCTAATTCCAACCCCAACCCTAACCCTAATTCCAACCCTAACCCTAATTCAAACCTCACCCTAATTCCAACCCTAACCCTCATTCCAACCCCAACCCTAATTCCAACCCTAACCCTAATTCCAACCCTAACCCTAATTCCAACCCCAACCCTAATTCCAACCCTAACCCTATTTGGAACCCTAACCCTAATTGCAACCCTAACCCTAATTCCAACTCCAGCCCTAACTCCAACCCTAATTCCAACCCCAACCCTAATTCTAACCCTAACCCTAATTCCAACCCTAATTCCAACCCTAACCCTAATTCCAACCCTAACCCTCATTCCAACCCCAACCCTAATTCCAACCCTAATTCCAACCCCATCCCTAATTCCAACCCTAACCCTATTTGGAACCCTAACCCTAATTGCAACCCTAACCCTAATTGCAACCCTAACCCTAATTCCAACCCTAACCCTAATTCCAACCCTAATTCCAACCCTAACTCCAACCCTAATTCCAACCCCAACCCTAATTCCAACCCTAACCCTAATTGCAACCCTAATTGCAACCCTAACCCTAATTGCAACCCTAACCCTAATTGCAACCCTAACCCTAATTCCAACCCTAACCCTAATTCCAACCCTAACCCTAATTCCAACCCTAACCCTAATTCCAACCCTAACTCCAATCCTAACCCTAATTCCAACCCCAACCCTAATTCCAACCCCAACCCTAATTCCAACCCCAACCCTAATTCCAACCCTAACCCTAATTCCAACCCTAACCCTAATTCCAACCTCAACCCTAATTCCAACCCCAACCCTAATTCCAACCCCAACCCTAATTCCAACCCTAACCCTAATTCCAACCCTAACCCTAATTCCAACCCTAATTCCAACCCTAACCCTAATTCCAACCCTAACTCCAACCCTAATTCCAACCCCAACCCTAATTCCAACCCTAACCCTAATTGCAACCCTAATTGCAACCCTAACCCTAATTGCAACCCTAACCCTAATTGCAACCCTAACCCTAATTCCAACCCTAACCCTAATTCCAACCCCAACCCTAATTCCAACCCTAACCCTAATTCCAACCCTAACCCTAACTCCAATCCTAACCCTAATTCCAACCTCAACCCTAATTCCAACCCCAACCCTAATTCCAACCCCAACCCTAATTCCAACCCTAACCCTAATTCCAACCCTAACCCTAATTCCAACCCTATTTCCAACCCTAACCCTTATTTCAACCCCAACCCTAATTCCAACCCTAACCCCAACCCTAATTCCAACCCTAACCCTAATTCCAACCCTAACCCTAATTCCAACCCCAACCCTAATTCCAACCCTAACCCTAATTCCAACCCTAACCCTAATTGCAACCCTAACCCTAATTCCAACACTAATTCCAAACCCAACCCTAATTCCAACCCTAACTCCAACCATAACCCTAATTCCAACCCCAACCCTAATTCCAACCCCAACCCTAATTCCAACCCTAATTCCAACCCCAACCCTAATTCCAACCCTAACCCTAATTGCAACCCTAACCCCAACCCTAATTCCAACCCTAACCCCAATTCCAACCCTAATTCCAGTCCCAGCCCTAATTCCAACCCCAACACTAATTCCAACCCCAATTCCAATCCTAACCCCAATTCCAACCCTAACCCCAATTCCAACCCTAACCCCAATTCCAACCCTAACCCCAATTCCAACCCTAACCCCAATTCCAACCCTAACCCCAATTACAACCCGAACCCCAATTACAACCCGAACCCTAATTCCAACCCCAACCCTAATTCCAACCCCAACCCTAATTCCAACCCTAACCCTAATGGAAAAATAAAAATATTTTCTTTATTTTATTATACGTCCCTACCCATGGGGGTGATAAGAGGGGCAGTGATTTACTTTATTTTGATCACTTTGACAGTCATCAAAATGAATGAATCTGCAGCGTCACAGATTCCCGGCGGGCGCACGGTGCATGCGCCCGCCATTTTCCAAGATGGCGGCGCCCATGATCCGGGATGGCGGGACACCAGGACGGCCAGAGGGAGTTCGGAGGCCTCGTGGAGGGTGAGGGGGTGATTGAAGGGAAGGCGGGGGGGCAGATTTTGACAGCGGCTGCCGATCGGCGCCGTCAGATGGTGGCGGCGGCCGATCGGCGCTGTCAGTCAGTTGGGGGGGGTCGGTTCAGTGTTTCCAGCCATGCCCGATGTTATTTCAGCATCGGCCATGGTTGGATTTGTAATATTTCATCAAATTTCATTGATGAAATATTACAATCGTTCTGCTTGGCTGTTAAAAGTGAAACTACCAATCAGAGCGATCGTAGGCATGTGGGGGTTAAGCCACGCCCCCTAGGGTTAACTCTAAGGTGTCTTCTGCGTACGGGTCGGGTGACCTGGTCACCTGACCCGAAGGGGGACTTTAAAGTCATGACGCCACATAGGCGTCATGGGTCGTTTTGACACGACTTTTCATGACGCCTATGTGGCATCAAAGGTCGTGAAGGGGTTAAAGGGGTTGTCAGGCCTAAAATGAAAAGTCTGCAGTCACTCTCTGCATGACTGCAGACTTATGAATCCCCCAGTGCACGCACTATGCGCTGCAAGGATTCGCTGGTGTCTAAGTTGGGAACGGCATTGATCTGTATGTGTTATGCGTACTCCTGGACAGAACGCGTCTTGTGGGCTCAGCCCGTTTCTATACACTTGTATTGAGTGACGCTAGTGAAGAAGCAGTCTAGTGGGCACAGACTCGCTCAATTCAAGTGTATGGAGAGGAGATGCATTAGACACCCGTTATGGCATTTTTTTTATTTACTCTTTTCCTACAGCAAAATATTCAAGGTGAAATATAGCCAGAGGAAAGTTATATCCAAACGTTCAGTATTTGGAGTAGAAAAATCTGCCGCAAATACTGAGGTGTTGGAAGGATAAATGCAGCATAAAATACATACGTTTGACACATTTTTAATATTTTTTTGCATGAAGTTTTGAAGCTTTTTTTCCCCATTCATTATTGTGTTTGAGATTTGCAACAAAAAGTCTAAAAAAATCGAGATGCTCCAGATTTAAATCTGCAAGGAAAAAAATAAGCGTCATGTGAACGAGACTTCAGGAATCTCATCCACTTTGTTAGGACTATGAAATCCTGGTCACATTAGACATCACATGCAATAAAGCCTATGTGGTGCAAAAACGGGAGGAGACATACTATGCACCAGGGATCACCAATATGTACAAATTGTGAAGTTCTTTATTCAGTTGATCACAGAAAAAACACACCAGAGGTTAATAAAAACAATTAAAAACAAGGACACAAAGCCCCCATCTGATGTTACAATCCCCCTGAACACTGAACAGCTGGAAACACAATGTACCTGATTATAATCCCATGTGAACCAATATGGTTAAATGGACCAAAAAAACTTATACAGAGAGATTGATAAGCAATTATATTTATGCAATGGTCACCATATTATGCTTATAAATCCCCCAAAGGCCTGAGGATAAGATATAATAACAATACATACACAGGGATATAAATACAACTGCTGCAGCAAGGCTCCAATTATAGTAGATAGTTGTCTGATATGACTGGCCACTAGATGGCGTCTGTGGAACCAATATGAAGGTAGGACTATGCTGACCTGCAGAGAACTATGTGCAGCAATGAAAGGAAACGATTCTATACACAGCAAAAGAAATAGATCAGACCAATAGAATGGCCAAGGCATCAGAAATAGATCAATGCAAGTAGCTCAATAATAAAAAGAGCAAAGCAAGATAAATTCAGCATGACCAGGGTGTTTACCAAACCGGAGGGTCAGGGGGCAGAAGCCCACCGCGTCACCACCTCCGTGGCTTTGTCAGGGGCAAAGGTGCTAGTATAACCAGACAACTGAGTATTTATAGCAAAATAATTAAACTTACAGCAGCTGCGTGGAGCTTTCACATGGAGACATCCTGGCGGACTTGTGCAATAGCAAGATGGCGCCGAACACGGAAGTGGGGATTACAGGAAGTAAAAAGAGAGTGTACCAAGATGGCGCTGAAACCGGAAGTGGGGAATAATTAAAAAAAAAAAAAAAAAAAAGGCAGAAAAGATCATGCAACATGCCTATGTAACAAATCCTGACCAACAATGTTGTACATCAGTTCTCCCATACCATTATTGGCCTCACCTCCAGCTGCTTAGCAATTGTCTCTGGGCAAGAGCAATCTCCAATGACCAAGGAAGGACAGATAGTCACAGTCTATAAAGAGAGATTGTACCAATATGGCCAAATGGTTAGAAGAGCGCATGTGCCCAGATCATAGAAGAAGTAGGCAAAAGTGCTGAGATGGGCGTGTACAAAGGCACATACGTCACCCTATGATTGCAGCTTGACCTGTCAGATAATAGCTGCTATAAAGACAGCAGTCAGCCCAGACACCACTGCGCAGAGCAAGGGCACAGACTGCCACATCCAAGACAGCACAGCATTCCAATAAATGCACGTTTTTCAAATAAAGCAAATGCCCATACCACAGTTAGCCCTATGGAGGATACAGCACCATTTTATCATGTAATGTAAACACAATTTAGACGCCGCAATAATTATTAGTGCACATGCTCGTTTCAGTTATACATGCGGCGAATGTTTTCAATGATTTTTATTCTCAATAGTTATGCGCGCTGTATAAAGGGTCCATGATGTATGTTCCTTTATAGCAAAATAAGTATGTGCCAAAGAGGTTAAATGGTCATACAACATGCCTGTATAACATGCCCTGATCAGCAATGTTGTACATCAGGTCTCCCATACCATTATTAGCCTCACCTCCAGCTGCTTAGCAACTGTCTCTGGGCAAGAGCAATCCCCAACAAACAAGGGAGGACAGATATTCACAATCTATACAACGCCAAAAGGATGGAAGAAGTAGCAAATAAAAAAAATAAAAAAAAAATAAAAATTATATATATATATATATATATATATATATATATATATATATACATATACACACACACACACACACACACACACACTGTATATATAAAGTAAATGTATACAAATTAGGATAAATAATAAAAAAAATATCCATTTATGAAGTCTAAGAAATAGACCCATGATGTAGAGGTGTTACAACAGTGAGGAACCAACCAATCTGTCATATAGAGCTAGATGGAACTTGGCAAGATGATTTAAGGCATGAAATACAGATGGAACACTGCAAACATAACATGGTTGTAACCATGGCCGCCACACTATTTGCCACCCAAGTCACAAACCACAGAGGCATAATATGTCATGACAGAAGGATGTAAATATCACGTATAAGGGATCAATGCCAACACTGTATGTCAATAATAAAGGAAAAGCGAGAGCTCATAAGCCTTCCCAAGATCGCCATAACATACCAAATAAATATGACGCAGTTATGTCAAACAGTATACATATAGGTATAGCATCACCTTTGTGTTACCAATATGCCCAATTCAGGTCATAAAACGACAATTCCGATTTTTAACCAATAAATGAAGGCTATGGAGGTTACCATAAATAAGTACAGTAATGTGCCTAGAAAGAAACCTATAGAGTGGCAAAAGGAATGGTCAGGTCCAAACTTAGCCCAAGAATTTATTCAGTCAAGTGAAAGGCCGCATAGAGCTACACGGAAAGGATTTAATGGGTAGAAAATTCGAAGTACACTTTTCCTCATAATGAGGCTCATTTCATGTTTTGCATGTTTTTGCATATTTCCCATAAGGGATGGGGGCGTTGCTCTAGAATCACTGTGTTGAGAAACATGTGATGGTGTCTCCGCAGTGTTGGATGTTGACCTCCATGAGTTCATTCATCCTCATTTTTCACAGTCTTCTACTAGGCATTGCTCCTACTAGCCAGTTTCCTACTCCACACTGATGAGGGGCAATACCCCGAAACAGCTGTCTGTGGATGGATACCATGTTTTGGCATAGGTGGTTTCCTTCATTGGAGACTGCCCTTCCCGTGGTTGTTCCTTCCCGGGGAAAGACCTGGCTAGTCATAGCTTGCGTTGAGAAACATGTGATGGTGTCTCCGCGGCTTGTGTTTTGCATGTTTTTGCATATTTCCCATAAGGGATGGGGGCATTGCTCTAGAATCACTGCATTGAGAAACATGTGATGGTGTATCCGCAGTGTTGGATGTTGATCTCCATGAGTTCATTCATCCTCATTTTTCACATTTCATGAAACAGACATCAGATAGGAGCCAAACAGTGACAAAGGATGACCCCTATAGTTGTTTGTAATAGCCGGTGAACAGCAATTCCTCATTAAGGCCTTTGGGGGAGAGACTTTGCAGATTATAAATCCATTTGCTTTCACAACGGAGTAAACAATTGACAATGTTGCCCCCTCTAATACTGGAGCGTATACTTTCTAGTCCCATAGTCTAAAAGCTGGAGGTCATGCCCCGGTGGTGTTCAAAAAAATGGCTTGCGACAGACGTGTCTTATTCTTGTCAAAGTCCCTTTGAGCCGTTGAGATGGTAGAAAGATGCTGCTGCATTCTTCTCCTGTGGTTTGTTCCACGTAAATCTTGGGGCAGTCGCAGAAAATAGCATAAACTACGTTTCGAGATCTGCAGTTAAAGAATTCTTTTGGTCTGATCTGAAAAGGAAGAGTAGAGATAGAATAACCATCCTGTCTGATCATGAACTGACAAACATTGCAATTGCCACAAGGATATGAGCCAAAGATCCTAGTGCCACGGTTAAGTTTCACCGTTGGCCGTTAATAATGACTATGACACAAGCTGTCTTTTAGGCTCTTGGCTCGTCTGGCAACCAGACATGGAGAATGGGAAACAATGGGAGCAATCCTTTCATCACTCATCAAGATGTCCCAATTGTCAAGTAACACCCTTCGGATATCAGGCCACTGGTTATTAAAAGTTGTAATCAGAGACAGTGGCCGGGAGGAATCACGTACCTTCTTTGTGAAAAGCTTTTTTCTGTCTTGTTGAGATGCAAATTGAAAGGCCTCAGAAACAATCCTTTTGGAGTAGCCCCTCTTCCTAAAACGTAGAGACAAATCCTTAGCTTCATGAAAAAAATCTTCAGAGCTACAATTTCTTCTAAGGCGCAGAAACTGGCCCTTCGGAATACCTGATTTAAGGTAATGGGGGTGAAAACTAGTGAAATGGAGGAGACTGTTGGTAGCTATATCCTTACGAAACGGTGCATCTAATGCCGGCATCCACAATGGAGTTTCAAATCCAGAAAATCAATGGATGTATCTGAAATGTTAGAAGACAATTTTATATTTAATTGGTAATTGGTTCTGGTTGAGGTCCCCAATAAAGGCTTGACAATCCTCCACCAACCCAGTCCAGAGTAGCAAAATATCGTCAATGTATTTTTGCCAAATCAGAACATTGGACATAAATGCTTGATGTTTATAGACTACCAGCTCCTCCCACCAGACTAAAAATGAATTAGCATAGGACGGTGCTCACCGTGCACCCACAGCAGTCCCTGCCATTTGCCTGAAGAAATTTCTGTCAAAAACAAAATAGTTTTTGTCTAGAATGAAGTGTAGAAGTTTCAGGATGAAATTGTAATGTTCCGGGGAACTTTCCGATTTTTTAGAAAGAAAATAAGACAATGCTAACATACCTGATTGGTGAAGGATACTTGCATAGAGCGATTCTACATCCATGCTCACAAGAAGAGTTCCGTCAGGTATAACAAGATTTTCTAGAGCCTGCATCAGATGGGTGGAGTCTCTGGTAAACGATTTTAATGTCACAACCATGGGTTGAAGAAAGTGGTCAACATAAATACACTCGGGCCGTGGCAACATCCTGGGCAGAGAGATCGGAAGTATCCATCGAGGACATATGTAAGGCAGCTACGTGGTCCTCTCCATCCACGTTTTTTTAACCACTATAGATTGGATTTAGGCGGGTCCGCCGACCTCACGTTTGGGAGAAAGGTGCTTGAGGCATCTATCCCTCCCTAGAGTTCTCTTTATAAATGCTCAGCTACTTACCGGTAGCGGTGTTTTTCAGGAGCCCATGACAGCACCTTTCCACTCCCTCCCTCTGCTCTGTCTGGATCGGCACCTTTTCTCAGTTAAGACGATTAGTCACAAAGGTGAAGAATATCGCCGTAACCACGCGAAGCCGTACCTGTTACGGCGATACGTGTGGGGCACCCTTTTGGGCTCCCAGTCTGGGTCCTGCCAGCTGCAATCTTGCACAGATGATGTCTGTTTGGTAACCCTCGTTTCCTTATGCTTTCACTATAACTTGCCCATTTGGGACAGCTGTTCCAGAGCTGTATTTAACCCAATATTCTCTGGATTGGGGTTGGTTCGCCTTCATACATACATCTTTTGTCAATTGGCCGTATTATTTTCTCTGGCCGCTGCTTATTATATATTTATACTCATTTGTTTTTATTCCTGAGCAGCCCGGCAGTTTCTTATATATAGGACTTGACATACAGTCTTGTCCTTACTTTATCTTATAATGTCAACTCTTTATACCTCTCAGCACATGTTGCCGCCTTCTACTCTGCAACACCAGTAGTCAGCACTGTTATTGATATCCTGCTGGATTCACTGCAGGTGCTTTATACTTGTCAGGTTTACCGCTTATTGCATCATATGTCCTTTATTGGGTTTTCAGCATGACATTTTAGATTGCATTACATGTATGTTATCCGTCCGTGCTTTGGCAGGTACCCGTCACTGGGTCCATGTTTTTAATTGAGTTTTATTATGCACTTTTTCAGTTTGTGTGCCAATAAAGCTTTTTTCTACAATTTTGCACAATATATGGTGTAGTGTGAATATTTATGGTAGTGCTTTTTCTCCTTTCAGTTATGGTCTTATAACACTAAGCCGCCTTCTTCTATTGCTTTTAAAATTGAAAGGTGTTATTTCAAGTTACATAACGGGGAATCGCTTAGTCCCTCAGTGCTACAATGTGGTCTGCAATTACTCCTACTGTTCCTTCTAACAAGCAATAACTGCTCCGCGTGTCAAATTGCAATGAACCAAATCCACAGAAGCTAAAAACACGCATAAACAACAAAATGCGATTTAGTTTAGAATTTTTATTCAACAATAAAGGACTCAATATAAATTCTTGATATATCCAAAAAATCTGTTACGAAAAGAGTTTTAGCCTGTAACATTTTCTTTATGCTACATGCTTGCAGTCCATTTAAATTAAGGAATAAAGGTTTTATAATATGGATGTCTGTGTAATTTCTTCCACAGGAAGTAGTTTTATTGTTATACAGGCAAGAGATTACAGGTCATTGTTTTGTGATGTTAAGCAATTCCCCAGTAGCATCTCCTATTTACAGGCAGGAGACAAGACTGTTGTGCTAGGGTCGGGCTACTGCTTGGTTTTCAGTCTCCTTTTCGCATCTTTGTGCCTTTTCCTGCATTGCTACAGCAAAAAAAGAACAAATATTAATAAATGAGAGCTAACCACAGTAGACTGCATAACAGCAAGATACATGAGGGCAGCACATGGTTAGCACTGCAGCCTTAAGCTGGAGTCACACACAGCGACTTACCAGCGATCCCGACAACGATATCAACGTGTCAGGATCGCTGGTAAGTCGCTATGTGATCGCTGGTGAGTAGAGTTGAGCGACTTTGGTCGGATCAGGTTTCGTGAAACGCGAATGAAACAAAATAAGTTTCAGATGAAACTCGTCCGACTAGAGCAAAACAAAGTCGGAGTTTCGTCCGACTTTTATTTCCCATTGACTTGCATTGGGGTCGGGTTTCGGACGAAACTCCGACTTTGTTTTGCTCTAGTCGGACGAGTTTCATCTGAAACTTATTTTGCTTCATTCGGGTTTCACGAAACCCGATCCGACCAAAGTCGCTCAACTCTACTGGTGAGCTGTCACACAGACAGCTTCACCAGCGTTCAGCACAGCGACGCCGAGCGCGCGGCGTCGCTGTGTTCGTTAGTTACCAGCGCGCTGATGCAGGGAGCTGGTAACTAACGTACACATCGGGTATCCAAGGGACCTGCGTCCCTTAGATACCCGATGTGTACGTTAGTTACCGGCTCCCTGCATCAGCGCGCTGGTAACTAACGTACACATCGGGTTTCTAAGGGATGCACGTCCCTTGGATACCCGATGTGTACGTTAGTTACCAGCTGATCGCTGGTCTCCCGCCTGTCACACGCAGCGATGCGTGCTGGCCAGCGGGAGATCAGCGACTAAAGAAATGTCCAGAGGTTTCTTGCAGCGATCAGCGATACCCGCTGGAGGGCCGGTCGCTGATCGCTGTCACACACAGCGATCTCGCTGGTGAGATTGCTGTTGTGTCACAAAACTTGACTGGGCCTTAAGTCTACTTTATATGTGCTCGCCTGGCTTTTTATTCTCCCTCTGTGAGCGGAGTCTAGTAATTCCAGATTTGCCAGATTCATCAATAACAATTTTTTAAAAAGTCGCAAAATTCAGAGTAACTCTCCAGCCTCCCCCCACCTGTATTTCTGTGTACACAAAAATATTGTCACCATTTTTGAGACTTTAGAGCCAAAATTTACAAAGACAGTTCAAGGCAGGAAAAAAAAATACATTTTTTAGATATTGAACCAAATTCATGAATCATTTAGATGAATTTGGCCCAAAAAACAAAAATGGCAAAAGTCAAAAAAATGGAATGCAAATAAAAAAAAAACAAAAAAAACAGCAAATGATTAATCAGGCCTTACCTCCATAATGCTGTCTCTCATGTGATCCCAGTCTTTTGCCTTTTGCTCAGATATTGATGATCGGATGAACATCTTTGGACCCTCTGTATATACACAGTGCATAGAGAACAATTACCAACTAGCTGAAGTATTATGCTTAGACATGAACTGCATCTAACAAGCACTAATGGACAAGCAGAAAAAATGTTAAAGCCTAAAAGAAAATGTAGGAATATACAGCAAGTGACTGGTAATATATCCTATTGATAATTATTAGCTTACTTACCTTTTAATCGTGTGTCATCTTTCACAAAAAAGAAAAACCTGATGCCTCTGCTCTTCTCCAAGTGCAAGCTACAAGAGGAAGAGATAATGAAATGTTCACATTTCTACTTTTTATGGTACATTTCTCCTACACCATTTAATGGTGTTGTCAAAAAAATAAAAAAAAGGTCAGTGGTATTCAAATATAAAATAAAACTTACTAATATTATTTTAGTTTTGAAAGCATTACCGATTACTCAGCTTCACTCCCTGCGCCATCATCCCAGAAGTTTTTAGCTTTTTTGTTAAGTGGTGATGTTCCAACACAGGTTACCATGTCAGGGAGCTTCTGCCCCTCCAATGCGACAGTGACAAGTATGAAGGGGCTGGCTGTCAGGCTCAGTTTAATAGGTAAGCCAACCACCTTCTTTGTTAAGGTAACGGAGCCAGCCAGGCCCTTGAAACATGTGATCTGCACACAGAGCAATGGTTCTGCCACAAGAGTTTTGGAATGCCAAAGTTTGCAGAAAAAAGTCCACATGAAGAGAACCTGTCACTCACTTCATTCTGTCCTAACCATGGGCACCATTGCAGCCAGATTTTATTCTCGAAAACACCCCAGGTGACTGACAGGTACACACATCTGAGAGACCCATTAGTTAACTGGGGCAGGGAGCATCCGGCCAGGGACCGCAGCAGACTTGTCTTGTCTCCTATTGTCCCCAGCTGGATTTTCAAACTAAGCATTTTAAATGGTGCAAATAGGAGACCCATAAACATACGGCACACATTTACAGCATGGTGAAGATTCAAGTGGATCGAGAATTAAGAAAAGAGCATCTGCACAATAACTAAGCCTTTCAGCTAGGGACACCACCTTGTATTGGCAGCTGTATCAGTGGTGTCCTCCTCCACTTCCTCCTCTCCTTCGGAGCTGCTGTCCTGGAATCTAGGGTCTTCCTGCCAGGCCACTTTAGCGGCTTTGATGGTTTCAATCTTATAGGGTTCTGTAATGAAACAAAAGACCAAATAGTTAGAAGTAGTAATACGTTTTGCCTCTGCCATAGTATAGAAAATGTACATAATGCCAGAGGTATTGTAAATGACTTCGTTTATATAAATTTCTCTCATTGTTCAGATGATCAGTTGACCATTGGCATTATTGTCTGTGTGTGACAATAAATACAAGGACAAATATAACAGGACTGCACACACAGAGCACATTCAAGCAGATGCATGCATTGGAGCTGTACACATAAAATGGTACTAGACTTTTTTTTTTTTTATTAAGTGGTCATAACCATTTACTAAGTATACACCATGCAGGGAAGTTTTATGTGCTTATAAAGACAGCACTTTCCCTGCTAACACCACATGCAATGATATATTAGGAGGGGCTTTGATGCGAGCTCAGGAGATGAGCCTGCATCATTGCCAGCAGATGATGGCTGTGTTATGCTCAGCTCTGCCCACTGCTGCTACTCCTTAAAGGGAACCTGTCCCCAACAATAACAGTTAACTTGCATTTGAATGGGAAGAGAAAGGAAAAAAAAAAAATGTGGAAGTTTGTTATTGTCATAATCGTACTGACTTGGAGAAGAGAATCCAGTTACCAAGTAATTTTTATCGCACAATGAATGCCATAAAAACGTACTCAAACCCCCCCCCCCCCCCCCGAGTTACCTTGCATTTCACTATATTACGTTAGATGTCATATAGTAAATGACTTACACGCTAGCCATCTTACCATGTGGAGTCACGCTTTCCTCTGCACTTGTTCCAAAGAAAGAAAACGTGAATCCCGCAGGCTCCTCTGTCTTCTGAAGTCCGAGTTCCATATTTGACATTGATGTTTCAACTTCCATCTTTTGAGGTTCCTCCACTTTGTCCCATGTTGTTTCCGGCTCTTCAGTGGCTTGAGGTTTTGGAGCTCCAAATACCTCTTTGAAGTCTATTACCACCTCATGAAAAATTTCTTTGGAAACCTCAGGTAGTTTTTCTGCTTCCAGTCGTTTCTTCTTTCTTGCTGCTTTGCTGAAGAAGAACAAATAAAAAAAAGAATCCAATTGCATTTAAAATACAAAAGTGAGGGATTTACAAAGCTAAATGCGCCAAAATTTTGGCCTAACTTGCACCAGCAAACTGAATACACGCCTCGCACCATATTATGTGTTTCAGTTTCCTACTTGCCAAGGGTGTATGGTTCATGGGAAAGAGCAATGAAGAGAGACACTGCATCAGAAAGATGGTTGAAAATTTAGGCAAAGAAATTTGATTTTATTTCCTCAAGAATTAAAGAGGTCCAAAGAAAAAATAGTTTTATAAAACAAGTCAGAAAGAAAAGTCCTGACATGAGAGGTGTGGGGAGGGGAAGAGACATGTTCATTTTTGATACACATCACGGATCACAATTACACATGTAAGTTTGTGTGACCATGAAAATTACAGACAGCACACATGTTCATTGGTGTGCAGTCAGTACGTTTTGTTTTTTTTAAAACTGAAATTAAAAAAAAATAGCTTTATAAAAAGGAAAAAGAAAAAACAGCACCTGACTTAAAAAGTAACATAACTTTCCTTGTTAAAAGAGACTGCAATATCATTAAAAATAACAAAATTTAAAAAACTAATAATTCAAGAAGACTGATTTTTCATATACTATAAAAACCCAATGAATAACCTGACAAGACAATGACACGTGAGGGAAGAGATAAAAAAAAGTTATTGAATCTGCCTATGCTACGTAAATTATTTTTAATAGATATAAATCACCAAGAAACTCTTATGTGTCCCACAAAGTCCAGATTACTGCAAAAGGCTCAATAGTGTTATTTATGAGAGCTGTGACATATTCCATATTGGGAGCATCCTATATTCCTAAGTACGGTAACTCACTGCTTTGATGGAGATGGCGGTGACCTCCATTTACAAGCTATCAAACATCTTGCAGTTCTTGTCATATCCAATAAAAGGCTTTTACGACCGAGTGTAAACGGTGAAATATTAGGTAGGTAGAATTTTGGGTCTAACAGGATCAGGAGGCCGATAGCAGTGATAAGGGGCTAAAAGTCATTCTGTTTTTTAACATTGCAAGGAGGAGAAAAGGTTTATCAAATTTATTTTTTACACAAAAAAATAAATAAAATCAATCACAGATGTCAAATAAGGCCAAAGTGCAGAAAAGGAGAGAACTGACAAGTAAAGGGAGGGGACAAACCAGACATATCGTCCTGGGCTCATCTTTAGATTAATTCTGCTGCGATTCTGAGAAAGTTAAGAGAAAAGGCATAAGTTTGTAGTAAAGGAGTTGTACAGTCAGTCATGTGACTTTATTGGCTGCAGTGCTCAGACTTCCCTAGAGCAAAGCTCAAACATCCGACAGAAGTGTAAGAGAAGCAGCCCAACAGCAACTGACAATTGTAATGTCCGATGAGCGCTGCAATCAATCGGCAGCCACTGTTGGGATGCATCACTCACACTTCCCTTGATTGAAACTTGAACATCAGATTGAAGTGTGAGTGCTGCAGCCAATCAGTGATCAATGATTGAAATGATTTCCTTATAGATTGTAAGCTTGCGAGCAGGGCCCTCACTCCTCTTGGTACCTGTTGATCTATGTGTTTATTGGTATGCTGTAATGTCTATTGTCTGTAGAAGTCCCCTCTATAATGTAAAGTGCTGCGGAATATTTTGGCGCTATAGAAATAAAATTATTATTATTATGAGCATATGACCGAAGTCAAGAATGCGCCAGGAGACCCATCACAGACATCACTGGAGCGTCCCAGACTTGGAAGGAGTAGAGCATTATTTTTATTTTTTTTTACACGGGGTACTGCAGCAATTAAAGGGGTCGTCTAAGTCTTACAAGGTAACCTGCTAGTTATTTTAAGCTGCCCAAGGTTCAAACGCATGTAAATGTTGGCAGGATCCCCTTTGGTGCATTTTTTCTGCAGATACAATGGCATTGGGACAACTCCTTTTCATATGTCTGTCTTAGGGGGGGGGTTTATTTATCCTTTCATTAAAGAAAAGTGCCCCTTGAAAGCTATGATACCTTGTGACAGATCTGTTGACAAAAAGGGACTAAGGGATAAGACCACGTTAGGGTACCGTTACACCTAGCGATGGACCAGCGATCCCGACCAGCGATATGACGTGGTCAGGATTGCTGGTGCATCGCTAGGTGGTCGCTAGTGAGCTGCCACACAGGCAGATCCCACCAGCGACATCGCTGGGGAAGGGGATCGCTACTTACCTGTCAGAGGCGGCGATCCTGCGTCCTCCCGCCTGGCTCCACGCGTCGCTCGTCGTCACAGCAGGAAGAGCCGCAGGAAGTGGCAGACGAGGAATGGTCCAGCAGCTTCTCGCGCGATCAGCGATAACCAGCGGGGGAGCCGGTCGGAGGTAAGTATCACACATAGCGATATCGCTAGCAATATCGCTGCAACGTCACAAAATCTGTGACTTTACAGCGATATTGCTAGCGATATCGCAGTGTGTAACGGGGGCTTTACCCCTGCAGCCGCGGCTTTTCTCCACACAGTCTCATTTTATGGTCCAGAGGGACAAGATGGTCCCTTAAACAGATTTTTGTGTGTTTATTTTAAAGTGTATTATGGTGACAGCTTGTATTATACTGCAGCATCTATTACATGTGTTCACAAGTGATTGACCCACGCACTATATTCCAATAAGGTCATTTAAACAAATGTTATAAAGTAATAAATAGAGGTGTTTCTGTGATAGTGAAGGAATAGTTCCAAGAATCTTTGCATGACAAAAAAAAAAAAAAAAAAAAAAAAAACACTTGTGCTCTGCTCCTATTCACTCATCTTCAAAATATGGACCATGCTTGGATCAAAAATCCAGGTGTGGCCACCAGGTCTTCTGACCTGAGCTATCTGCCTCACAAGCATATATGAAAGTCTTTAGCTCAGGTCAGGAGACCCAGCGGTAGGGCAAAGATCTCATATCAGAGCACTGTCCAGTTTCACAGATATATGAAGTTGGGCTTAGCCTGTAAAACTGGATCACAGATTAGGTTGTGTTTTGCAAGATAATACATGTCCGGCTTATGACAATTACCTTTCTTTTTTCTCTTCCTCTGCTTTTGTTTCAAACACTGCATGGTTTTCCTTGGTGGGATCATACTGAAGGGCATTCAGATCTCTGAAGAAAAAAAAAAAGAAAAAAAAAGTCATTGCACCACCACAAGTGTTTTTTGCAGCCTTTTGATTGTACGGCGCCTAGCTTGGAGCAGATTTTATTAAGATCCACTTCAAATAAGTGACAGGCAAACTTTTCCACCAGGCATTTTTCAAAATCTCTGCAGGAAAAGAAAAATGCTCAAATTACTCCTCAGAAGAATAGCATAGTGGTTTTCACAGTACAATGAATAGGAAGACTTTTTCAAGCATTTTAGAGGTGGACTTTGGAGCAAATCCGCTCAAAAAACTTCATGTGAACATAGGATAACTATTTTTTCAAATCACAAGAATCATTCAGAATTGCTTTAGATCAAAGGGGTCCTTATCTTAAGATCCCACCAATCACTTAAAACACCAAGTAGAAGCACTCAGATTCTGTATGAGTCAAGAGCACAGCTGGGTAAAGCTTCAATACAATTAATGTTTCAGATTCCAGGCTTCTGAAAATGAAGATGCGTTTTATATTTATTGGGAAAGCAGCCAAAGGAATTTATTCAGGTTTTCTGGCATTTTAAAAGATCTCATCGGTGGCAATATGTAACCTTTGATGATTACTAGAAAGAAGGGCTTGCAATGGTGCAATATACAGGACCCCATAAACACACCACACGTGTTGAATAATTCCGCCGAGATTGAGGGTCAGAAGACAGTCTAACGTTGGCGGCTCTCAACCCTCCCCCTGATAGATGCGATCATGAAAGATAAAGATCCAAAAGTTGCATTTCCAAACAATCCTTTCATCCTCTAGGAGGTAATTCATGCCTGGCAGCAACTCTCTCAGAGAGCACAGGAACGCTCAGCCAAGCAAACCACTACTGGATATTGATGAACCGGGGGAGCCATGTTGTACCCCTTTATCTTATTTCTATGGTCAGATTGATTTGAAGAGGGGAATTAAAAGACTACAATGTCAAAGCAAAACTAGTGGAGCAACAAGTCCTATAAAATAAATCTTTAAAAAAAAAAAAAAAAAACCCTTATTGGTCTATACTAACACTATAACAATGATTAAAATAATGCTCTGTGCGCCAGGATGATCGGTATTTTTGAACGGATGACGCGCCTAAGTTCTAGAATTTGTAGCCAGATCCAGAATAGTGTCTATACCTGTACCCATTGACACTACACTCATCCGTCATGTTTCACCATACCTGCAGACTCACCAGGGAATTGGGACATCGGCATGGCTGATAGTGTAGTAAACCTACAGTATAGTAATAAGGTAAGGCAACACTTTCTTACTTGAATGTCTTTGCATTAGCCGCCTTTTTGCTTGTTGTCTGTGGCTCCATATTAATGTTTAGAACACTCTGCAAGATGTCCAAGTTCTTCTTCTTTTCAGCCGACAGACCATCATCTGCCTGTGATTTCTGGTGTTTTTCTGTAAAAGGCAATGTATCATAATAACACGGAAACAGGGGGAGGCTGTTAAAATGCTTTATGCATATGAAAGTAAAACATCAATTGTAGGTGAAAGCTGTGGATCTTCTTCCCAGATGCTGCAGACACAAAATTCAATTAAATATACAAAAGCAAAGCAAAAATCTCTATGTCTTAGTCACAATGTTACATGCAATTTTTATTGCATCGTCTCATTGCCACCCTCACGTATCTTCAGCCTTATAGGGGTTTTCTGGCCTTAGAGCGACTGCAGATTTCTGAATCGTAATGAGGTTTCTCCAAAGCCGGGAGCGGTGGGTGTGATTGCACGACTAGACGTGCACGCCCTCACTCAATACAACTCTATGAATGAGCCTGTACATGTCTAGTGGGAATGTGACTGGGAGTATTCACATCACATACTTGCGGTGACAATACTGCATGCTCCTGGCACCGGGGAATCCTTACAGCATGCAGTGTGCACTCTTGAGGATTCACAGAGGATGCACAGAGTGACTGCAGACTTGAACCCTAAGGTCAGACTACCCCTTTAAAAGGAACACAACTTCTAAAGTAGCCTCAAAAGTCATAGGAGACCAAGATGTAAAACATCAAATATATATAGCGGAGCAAAGTGAATTTTACCTCTTTAACAATGCCCCCATTCTGCCATTTCAGGAGCAATAAAATTACAGATGAAGCAGAACTCCAATGTGGGTGATATCCATAAAAAAAGGAGATTTTTGTGTACTCACCGAAAAATCTTTCTCGTAGCCTTTAATTGGGGGACACAGCACCGTGGGTGTTATGCTGCTGTCCACTAGGAGGCGACACTATGCATAATCTGAAAAAGATTAACTTTGGCTCCTCCTCTGCAGTATACACCCCTGGACGGCGTCAGCCTTCTCCAGTTTTGTGCAAAAGCATTAGGAGGAATATACCAGAAACACAACCATGCCTGTAAAAAAAGGCTACTATAAACAGGCTCAAACAACAATATGAGAACCCAACCGTAACAACGGCCCGCAAGGGCAACAGGGTGGGAGCTGTGTCTCCCAATTAAAGGCTAAGAGAAAGATTTTACGGTGAGTACACAAAAATCTCCTTTACTCTGTCGCCTTATTGGGGGACACAGAACCGTGGGACGTCCCAAAGCAGTCCCTGGGTGGGAAGCAGTGGACGAATATTGTGCTGACAGTCCTCTAGACTTGGGGTACTGCCGCCTGCAGGACCCGTCTACCCAGGCTCGCATCCGCTGAGGACTGGGTATGCACTCTGTAGGGTTTTGTAAATGTGTGCAGGCTAGTCCAAGTGGCTGCCTTACACACTTGATGTGCTGAGGCTTGATGCCGAATGGCCCAAGAGGCCCCTACCACCCGCGTAGAGTGTGCCATGATACCGGCCGGAAGGGGAGAATAGTTGAGGCGGTAAGCCTCCTGAATGGTGGACTTGATCCACCTAGCAAGGGTGGCTTTGGAAGCCGGTAGGCCCTTGCGAACGCCGTCTGGAAGAAGGAAAAGTGAATCAGACTTCCGGAAGGGAGCAGTCCTAGACACGTAAATACACAATGCCCTGACAAGGTCAAGCGTATGCAGAGCCTTCTCTACCCTATGAACGGGAGCCGGGCAAAGAGACGGTAGTGATATTTCCTAATTGAGGTGGAAGCTGGACACGACCTTCGGAAGGAAGGATGGTACTGTACGGAGAACCACCTTGTCCTGGTGAAAAACCAGGAAGGGTTGTCTGCAGGAAAGAGCTGAAAGTTCAGACACCCTGCGTAGCGAGGTGATTGCCACCAGGAAAACCACTTTCTGTGATAGAAAGCGGAGTGAGACCACCCTAAGGGGTTCAAAAGGAGGTGACTGTAGTGCTGTCAAGACCAGGTTGAGGTCCCACGTCTCCAACGGACGTTTGTAGGGGGGAACCAATCGGGAAACCCCTTGGAGAAAAGTCTTCACTTGCGGCTTGTTAGCAATACGCCTCTGAAAGAGCACTGAGAGCGCTGACACCTGGCTCTTCAGCGAGCCCAGGGATAGCCCGGCGTCCAGGCCTGACTGAAGGAAACCGAGGACCTTTGGAAGAGAATAGGGAAGTGGAATCTGCCCACGAGAGTCGCACCATGTGAAGAAAATCTTCCAGGTACGATAGTAAATCCTGGCCGAAGTTGGCTTTCGAGCCCTGATCATGGTTTTAACAACGTCCGGTGAAAAACCTGCTTGGGTCAAAACCCAGGTCTCAATGGCCACGCCGTCAAATTGAGAGCCCCTGAGTTCTGGTGGAAGAACGGGCCTTGCGACAGGAGGTCGGGACGTGTGGGGAGACGCCAGGGAGCGTCTGCTGTGAGTTGCACGACGTCGGCATACCATGTACGCCTGGGCCAGTCTGGAGCGATTAGAATGGTGGGAACACCCTCTTGTTTGATCTTCCTCAGGACTCTGGAGATCAGGGGGAGGGGTGGAAAAATGTACAGAAGCTGGAACGTTGTCCAGTCCTGAACCAGGGCATCTGCTCCGAGCGACCGCGGATCGCGCGTCCTGGCCATGAAATTGGGAACCTTGGCATTGAGATGGGATGCCATCAGATCCACGTCCAGGGTCCCCCAACGATGACAGATCTGACAGAAGACTTCGGGATGGAGAGACCATTCCCCCAGAGTCCATTCCTTGTCGGCTGAGATAGTCGGCTTCCCAGTTGTCCACACCCGGAATGTGGACCGCGGAGAGCACCGACCTTGCAGCCTCCGCCCATTGTAGGATACGCGTTACTTCGGTCATCGCCTGGATGCTGCGGGTTCCGCCTTGATGGTTCACGTATGCCACTGCCGTGGCATTGTCCGACTGTACTCTGATATGAGAGTCTGCCAGCAAGTGATGGAAGGCTTTCAACGCCAGGAAGATGGCCCGAATTTCCAGGATGTTGATGGGCATGGTCGATTCCCTTAGTGACCACCTGCCTTGCGCTCTGTGATGTAGGTGCACCGCGCCCCAACCCATAAGGCTTGCGTCGGTGGTCAAAACCTTCCATTGACCGGAGAGAAAGGATTTTCCCCTTGCAAGCGAGGTTGGCTTGAGCCACCAGTGCAGGGACCTCCTGGTGTTTGCTGATAACCGGAACTCCCTGTCGAGGGAGAACGGATTCCTGTCCCAGGACTTGAGGATGGCCAGTTGAAGGGGTCTGAGGTGAAACTGGGCAAATGGTACCGCCTCCATTGCTGCTGCCATCCTGCCAAGTACTCTCATGGCATACCGGAGAGATCTGGGGGACTTGCGGAGGAGTGTGTGAACTCCCAGACGGAGAGCCAGTGCCTTGTCCCTGGGGAGGATCACCAGACCCTTGGAGGTGTCGAATAGCATCCCCAGGAAGGTCAGAGACTGACTCGGGGTAGTCGAGGACTTCTGTAAATTGACTAACCATCCCAGGCGCGTCAGAGTGTCGATCGTGATCGAGGCGTTGACCTCGCAGTCCTTGAGGGTAGGGGCCTTGAGGAGAAGGTCGTCCAGGTATGGAACGACTACTATGCCTCTGGAGTGCAGAACGTCCATGGTAGCTGCCATGACCTTTGTAAATGTTCTGGGAGCCGTGGCGAGACCGAACCGGAGGGCCACAAACTGGTAATGGTCTTGGTTGATTGCGAATCTGAGAAACCTCTGATGGGCGGGAGCAATCGGTATATGCAGGTATGCGTCCTGTATGTCTATGGAGGCAAGATAATCTCCTTTTTCAATAGACGCAACGATTGACCGGAGGGATTCCATGCGGAAGTGACGAACTCGAACATACTTGTCGAGTTGCTGGAGGTCTAGTATGGGTCGAACGCTGCCTCCCTTCTTGGGCACCACAAACAGGTTGGAGTAGAACCCTCGGAAGCGCTCTTCTGCTGGGACTGGCACTATGACTCCTGCTCGCAGGAGGGAAGAAACCGCTTGACGGAAGGCCTGAGCTTTGAGCGGGGATTTTGGAGGGACAGAGGGAAAAAACCTGTGCGGTGGGCTGGTAGTAAACTCGATTTTGTATCCTGAAGGCACTATTTCCTTGACCCACTTGTCTTCTGTAATAGGCAGCCAGACCTGCTGAAAGAGTAGCAGTCGTCCGCCTACAAGTGGGGTGTCTTCCAGAGGGCATGAGTCAGGATGAGGGAAAAGTCTGAGGTTTTCCTCCTTTAGGTTTTGCCTGGCTTGCCTTTGATTGCCAGTTCCTGTCCGGCCTCTGTGCCGCACGTGTGTTGTCCCTGCGGGGGGAACGATTACGGTTTTGTGCTGGGCGTGAGACGGACCAGCCTGAAGAATTCCGAAAGGATCGGAAACGAGATTGATTACGCCTTTTAAACGTGCGTTTTGGTCTTAGTTGAGGGAGGGAAGTACTTTTGCCCCCGGTAGCATTGGATATCATTGTATCCAGCTTTTCACCGAAAAGACGGCCACTGAAGTACGGGAGATTTGTTAGGGACTTTTTTGAGGCCGCATCTGCTTTCCATTCTCTTAGCCAGAGAATACGCCGGATTGTGATGGCGTTTGATGCTATTCCCGCTATTCCTCTTGCAGAGTCCAACGCTGCATGGACCATGTAATCTGCCACCACTGCAATTTGCACCGCCTGGTCCGCCAGCTGAGGATTTGAAGCTTGAAGGCCCTTTTGCAATAGATCAGCCCAAGCCATGATGGCCTTGGCTGCCCAAACTGAAGCAAATGCGGGAGCCAAAGAGGCACCTGCCGCTTCAAAGATTGAACGAGCCATGCGTTCGACTTGTCTGTCTGCTGTGTCCTTGAGGGTTGAACTGTCCGGCAGCGAGAGAAGCGTTTGTGCTGCCAGCCTAGAGACTGGAGGGTCCACTTCAGGCGGATCTGTCCAATCCTTGGTGTCTTTCTGTGGAAAGGGGTATTTTGCTTCCAAATACTTGCGATTGGCGAATTTTTTCTCAGGCTGCGAAAAATGTTTAGAAAGGATTTTTTGAAATTCCGGGTGATTAGGGAAGACCTTTGATGGTTTATGAACACTTTCAAAGGAAATCTTGTGTTCTGGTGCTTCCGGGGTTGGATCTGAAATGTCCAGCACCCGAAGGATGGAAGAGACGATATCCTCAACTATCGCAGTATTGCTAGGTGGACAAGGGAGCAAAGCGTTCTCTGTTTCGTTATCTGAATTGGAGTCACATATGCCCTCTGAGTCCTGCGCATCGCTAAGGAGCTCCCTAGCGGGCGAACTAGAGCGGAGGTTTCCCGTGGTCTGGGATCGTTGTGGAGATCTGCATTGTCCTTCTCTATCAGGGGACGGCCTCGGTGACCTGAGGGCCACTGTGTCTTTCCCTGGAGGGGGAAGACCTATTGCTATGTGAGGACGCAGATGAACGCGACCTGTGGGTCTGCTTACGCCTCGAACTGTCGGAAGCGCCCTGATCATGAGACCGGACGTCCCTTTGCTGGGTAACGTTCATAGCCGAGACATGACCCTGCAGAGCCTGCAGTAATGTGGAGGTCAGGTTATCTATAGATTGTGTCATAGACTGTGACATCTGAGTCGCCCATTCCGGCGCAGTAGCGGTCACAGAAGCGTTGGTAGGGACTTCTTGGGGTTCTGCTCCGGTTTTTTGGGTACAGTCCCGGCAGTGCGGGTACGTGCTGCCGCTGGGGAGAGTGGCCTTGCAGGCTGTGCAGACTGCATAAAAGCAGTCTTGCCTGGTTCTTTTCCTTGAGCCTGACATAGTACCTAGGCTGATTAGTGGAGGCCCTACAGGGGTATCTACACAGAGGAAAGGAGCGCTATAGGGTATAGGAATTCACAGCTGAGTACCAAGGACCCAGCTGTGATATTACCCCACCGGTGCTCCCCCTTAGGTCCAGCGCAGATAAGTCCCACTTCCTGTGCTCCCCGGAGACTGCTGTGCTGCGTTCTTCCAGGTGCAGCAAGATGGCCACCGGATTCTGAGGTGGAGAGGGAAGGGGGCGGAGAGCTGGAAAAGGGCGCGCTGGGCCATGTAAAAGCGCGCCCCTCCTGCCTCGATCCACCCCTTCTATGACACTGCAGTGTCATTTTCGTCATCCGGGGGACGGGAATGGGGCGGAGACTTCGGCTAGGCCGAAGCCGCGGCCTAAATTTGAGGTCTCCTGCCCAGCAGGGCTCCAGGACGGCGCGGTCGTCCGCGGGGGGGGTCGGATTTAAACCAGACCCCCCCAGAATGAAAGGAGGGCTGGCGGTGGGGCCATATATGTGACTGGGGCCCTGTGGAGGGTCCCTTGGGGCGCCATTGCTGCAGAGACCGGGGCGCAGGGAGCCCGGTCTCTGATAAGTGCCGGGCCTCGCTGCACCTCCCCCGGTCCCAAAAGGAGCCCACAGGTGGACTGGGGTCCCTGGTGCCTGGTACAGGCCCTACCTGTGGTGTCTCAACCTAATACCCCCAGTGGGGGATTAGGGAGGGTGCTGCTGTCACCGTCAGGGGGCTTCATCGTCGCCTCGACCTCGACCCAGAGCCGGACGGAACTGAGGAAGGAGGGGGTCTCGACCTCGAACCAGTACCCGAGGGACTGGTGAGGGAGCAACATGGGGAAGAGCCACCTCGACCTCAACCGGGTACCCCTAATAGGGGACCGAGGAGGGAGCCATGCCGGGAGTCTCGCTGGAGACCCTCTTTTCTTCATCTGTAGTCCTTTGGAAAAAAATCCAGGAAAAAAGACGGAGTAAAAAAATCTTTAGGTGTGCCTCCTGCGACACTAAGCAAAAACTGGAGAAGGCGGACGCCGTCCAGGGGTGTATACTGCAGAGGAGGAGCCAAAGTTAATCTTTTTCAGATTATGCATAGTGTCGCCTCCTAGTGGACAGCAGCATAACACCCACGGTTCTGTGTCCCCCAATAAGGCGACAGAGTAATAACTTTTATCCCATTTTCAATTAAAGTACAGAAGTCCAAAATCAATCATGGATCCATCAATGATTAAGGCGGCACGACCGCTGAAACGCGTATGATTTTAAATGCACTTTAAGCCTGTGATTGTCACTGGTAAAGAAGTACCCGTTTTTTACGTCTTCTGATATAAAGATGGATTTTGGACTTATATGCTTTTAATGAAAATGGAATAAAAGTTATTTTTATGGATATCACCCACGCTGGACTTCTGCTTCACCTTCATACTACTTGCAGCACTGCATGATCCGCGCGGTGGGACTGGAGAGGAGGTGAGCTGATGTTTGTTGCTTCTTTTTCAATAAAATTACACCTCCAGATGTCTCAGCCAAAAGCAACATTATTTATCATGGACGCCTCTGCTCCCTGAACTTTTGTAGCCAACAGGTTCTCTTTAATGACGTGAATGCCCTTCCAATACTGATTGAACATGGCTGCATATCTTAAAGTCACTTTAGCTTTATCAGATGTGTTGAGGACATGATTTTGTGTACTCAGGTATGACAAGTTCACCTCCTGCACTTGTTAGTGCAGCTTTCCTCACATACAACAGCTGCTGGTGGCGGAGCATTGACCAGACCTGTCCATCACTCTCCTCCAATATTATAGCAGCTTTCTCCACGTGAGGCGTTTTACAATTGGACAAGGCTGATTGACGAGTCTTGTCCCTACTCCTCCATTAGCAGCCATTGTATGGACAGGAAATCTGTGCAGTCTGTGAGGGAAAACTGCAGTAATAAGAGCAGGAGGAGAACCTGTCATAACTATATAATACTAAATGCCACAAAGCATGTCCCCAACACTTCTGAAAGTAAAGATAATGTGGTTAACCCCGTTAACTCATTCTGCAGCCAGCAATCGACTGTGCAACACAAAGGCTACAGGAGGCAAACTGTGAAACATTTTTAATGAAACTCAGTTGCAAAATTATTTAGTACACAATGCATGCATTTAATGAAAGCACCATTTTATTTATTTTTTTATTTCAGTACTGGAGTGGTGCAACTAATTTAAGTTCCCTGACACTAGCATTATATTTAGCAGCCCCAGTATCCATCTGTTCCCAGCACCACTCCGGTCACACGCTGCCATCTTGTGTCTGCAACTTCTGTAACGATCACAATCGCTTATTGCAAGTCTACGAGAGCCTCGTTCTGACCTCATTCTGGCTCTCATCGACATGCAGATTGCCCAACACTGGAGCGATCCGGTAGGTCATAACGTGCAAAAGGCTGACCGTAGCATTGCCGATCACAGATGAAGACAGCGGCTGGTAAATATACTAGGGTCACTGAACTCCATTAGTTGCACCATGTATAATGTCCCCAAAGAAGAACAACCCCTGTAAGATGATTCCTTAACTGTTCTCACCAGTGTCAGCTTCTTCCTCACTACTGTCTTCTAAAAATCGTGAGTCCATTTTGAACCGTTCATCAGTTCCAAAGCGAGACTGCAATACCATGAGCTGCAAGTAGAGAAATAAAGCATGATTAATCATGACGCAAAGAAACAACTTGACTGAACGTCTTGTGTATCCCCGACAAAGATCAGATAAGGAGATGGAACTGACCTTCTCACCAGATCGCCCTTCATATTGAGTCTTTATTTCAAATCTTTCATCATCTTTCTCTTCTTCGTCATCTGAATCTTCCCCACTGCTGTCAAACAACTTAGCCTTGATAGGCTTTGTCTGTGCATTTAAAAAAATTAAATAAAATGAAGCGCAAGAAAGATCTCCCCAAATGCATATTTTAAGATTATATATTTACTGTATTTTACATCAATTAACATGTCCCGGTTTTCATAGAGAGCTCTTGTGAATACGATGCATGGAAATTCCTGGATCAGGGAGAAATGGCAGCAAATTCAAATAGTCGATAAAATTCCAGAACCATCACAGGTGTAATCAGGTGCTGGTATTTTAATTTCGTTGAATTCTGAACACACTTTACAGGACAATAGTCATGCAAAGGACTTTCCCATATGATCTTTATGTGTGTTGTCAATCACAAGTAATAACATACCTTCTCCTTATGTCTGTTGCTTGTACTTGCAACTTCCTCACTTTCCTCCTCGGATTCAGAATCAAACACAATGTGTTGGCTCTTCTTTGCAGTTTGTGAATCCTGAAAAGCAGAGTAAAATAGTAACAGTTCATAAGACATTTATCTGTAGCCCATTACAAACTGGACTGGGGTGTATCTGATCATTATATCCTGAAGTCTAGAAATATCTTCTAATGGCCCCCCTATTAGTGAGTGGAGACGGAGTGGCGCCGCACTTTAAGAGCGCAGATGCTACTTTGCTCTTGCAATGTGTAGGAGGCTCCAGCAGACAAATCCCAACAGATCAGACGCTGCTGCAAAGTCTAGCACCGCAACCCAGTTGATTTGATCCCTATATATTCAATGGCAGTCGGGAAAATTCAGCATTATGATGGCCTTATAGTACACAAGTGGAAGCTTATAATTCTTAGATTCTTATTGACAGCCTCCTGGTAGCAGCGGAGTACATCCATGGTGGCCTGTACCCTCCAATGTAGCGACAGAAGTGAGGATTTAGAATATTTTCTGACCAGTATCATCACCTATGCATCATGGAGGCAAAAATCTGAAAAGTCATTTATACAGGAGCACAGAGCATCCCATCAACAGAAGCATTTTATGACAGAATAGAAGGATTTTTGGTACTTAATGTAAAATCTCTTTCTTGGAGCCTTCATTGGGGGACACAGGTTACCATGGGTGTATGCTGCTGTCGCTAGGAGGCTGACACTATGCAAATAAGATAAAGTTAACTCCTCCCCAGCAGTATACACCTACCGACAGGCACAAAGTACTCCAGTTGGTGCTAAAGCAGTAGTAGGAGCAAATATAAGAACTCAACCTATGTACCAAACAAACAACGGCACATTGGCCAACACGGTACAACATTAAGGGAGGGTGATGTGTCCCCAATGAAGGCTCCAAATAAGATTTTACGGCAAGTACCAAAAATCCCTCTTTCTCGTTTCATTGAGGGACACAGGTTACCATGGGACATCACAAAGCAGTCCCAAGGGTGGGAAAGGTATGTAGAGAAAGTGAACTTAGGTCGGCCGGTGGGAAACCGCCGCCTGCAGTATCTTCCTACCCAGGCCTGCATCAGCAGAGGCGTGAGTATTCACCTTGTAAAACCTCACAAAGGTATGAAGAGAAGACCAAGTTGCGGCCTTGCAGACTTGCAAGACGGAAGCCTGGTGACGTACGGCCCAGGAAGCTCCCACGGCCAGGGTAGAGTGAGCCCTCACTGTTATGAATGGGTCACCGAGGAGAAAAAAACCCAAAACAAGCTAAGTCACAGAAAACCAGAGAGGTTGGTAGCTATGCAGATTGCCAACCCCTGATCCCAACCACACAACCAGCAGCAGCCGTGGAGCGTACCCACGATGGTCCTAGACACTTCGTCACAGCCGGAGGACTAAATAAGCCCGAAGCAAGAAAAGGGGAAAACCAACTGCGCCAGAGCAGACTCCAAAGGAAAGACAGCCCCCACACATGTATTGACGGTGAAACAAGATGAAAGCACAAACACAGGCAGGAAAATAGGCTGAGCAAACGATGGAGCCCAAACCAACCAGAAAGGACAGGAAAGGAAAGACACTGTCGGCAATCTGCCAAAAATCCTACAAAAATAATGTCCAACACTTCCGATAGCAAAATTAACCCTGAAGTCACCAGACTTCTCCCACTATATCAGTACTCAGAAATATTCTGAGACAGAGCAAAAAGAGGCCAATCCAATAAGGGACAAAAAGCAAACTGGCAAATACAGACAAATAAGAGTGGAAATTTAGCGCAGCCCCAGCCGGGGCTGGCTGACCACACAAAAAACTGAATAGACCAACAAAATCAAGTGTGAACACCAGCAGAAAAACCCAGCTTTAGACAACTGGAACAGAGCTGAAAACAAAGACCTGACAAGCCAGAAGGAATCACCAGCACCAGACTAGGGCGCCGGCTGTCCTAAATCCAGTCCGAGATTCCTGAGGTCCAATGGTCATCCTCATTATCAGGTGGCAGATGTCTACTGATTAAATCAGCCTCACTACCTCCAGTTACCACCAGAGGGAGCCTGGAAGAAGAACTCACAACACCTCACCCCCAGAGGAGGTTTTTTGTCCTCAATGCGGTATGCTTCCAGAACCGCTGAACGAATGGAACGAGCGATGCTGGATTTAGACGCTGGGAGCCCCTTTCGACGACCCTCAGACGACAAACAGGAAATCTGACTGATGGAAAGAGGCCGCCCTAGCAAGGTAGACTCGAATAGCCCTGACCAAGTCCAACTTGTGGAGGGATCGCTCCAAGGGATGGACTGGAGAAGGACACAGAGAAGGGAGGACGATGTCCTTGTTGATGTGAAAGGTAGAAACCTTTGGCATGAAGGAAGGCACTGGTCTGAGGAGTGCCTTATCCTGGTGCAGAATCAGGAAAGGAGAACGGCAGGACAAGGCTGCCAATTCAGAGCCCCTCATAAGAGGTGATGGCGACCAGGAAGGCCACCTTCCATGAGAGAAGGGCAAAGGAAATTTCCTGAAGTGGCTCAAAGTGCACCCGCTGGAGGGCACCCAGGACAAGATGGAGATCCCATGGATCAACCAGAGAATGGCAAGGAGGCGCAATGTGAGCTACGCCCTGAAGAAAAGTCTTCACTTGGGGAAGGGAAGCCAGATCCCTTAGGAAGAGAATAGCCAGAGCGGACACCTGACCCTTTAAGGTACTGAGGGAAAGGCCCGACTTGAGACCCATCTGAAGAAAGCCAAGAATGGTGGGAAGGGAAAAGGTCATGGGAAATAGACTGTTGTCTTCACACCACCGAATGAATGCTCTCCAACATCTGTAATATATGCGCAATGACGTCGGTTTTCTTGCTTTAATCATGGTCTGTATGACCTTGTGAGAAAAACCTGCATCCCTCAGGACCGCATCCTCAATTGCCTTGCCATTAAATTCAGAGACTGACAATTCGGGTGGAAGAGGGGCCCTTGTGATAGAAGATCTAGACTGTCTGGAAGCACCTAGGGAACGTCCAAGAGCATGTTCACTAGCTCCGCATACCAGGCCCTCCGTAGCCAGTCTGGAGCTACTAACAAAACGGAGACCCCCCTCTGCCTTTATCTTTTTTACGACTCTTGGAATCAAGGGGAGGCGAGAACAGATAAGGCATGTGAAACAGACCACTGGATCACCAGTGCGTCTCAACCGATGGCCATCGGATCCCGTGACCTGGCTACGCACCGGGGAACCTTGTGGTTCGTTCTGGACGCCATTTGGTCGACATCCGGAAGGCCACACCTCAGACAAATTTGATTGAAGACAGCGGGGCTGAGAGACCACTCACCTGACGCGAGACCCTGGCGACAAAAAAAAAAAAGAAAAAAAAAAAAAAAAAAAAATCGGCCCAATAGTCCACTCCTTGAATGTGAACGGCTGTTATGGCGGGGACATGGCTTTCCGCCAATGGAGAATCCTTGCTACCTCTACCATGATCTGCGTGCTGCGAGTCCTGCCTTGGTGGTTTATGTAGGCCATGGCTGTGTCCGACTGGATGCGGACCGGCTTGCCTGCGAGGAGGGACTGCCAGCGGAAGAGGGCAAGACAGCTGGCCTGAAGCCCACTTTCTCTTACAGGGGGCACAAGCGCAGTGAATCACCATGGGAATATAGCCAGAGGCCCCTGCAGGGTTGGGCATAGGTAGAGCCTGTGTGAAAAACTGCAGCAGGACGCTATGGAGGCGATACTGCTGAGGGGAGCCAAGAGTAAGAAAAGTGGCCAGGGGTGTAGGAATGCAGAGCCTACCAGACACCCAGCAATGCAGCAGCACAGCTAGCTGTGTACCCCGCCGTATCCCTGAAGACGCTGCAGGAGCGCAGGAAGCTGTGACCCTCATGTGGCACAGACGCTGCATGAGCACAATGGAAAATGGACACTGTCCTGACCACGAGATGCGCTGAGGAGAGGGGTGGGCGGGGTTATCGTACTGAGGAGAGAGGGAAGTCATTGTCCAGACAGGCCGGGTGCGCAGAAAAGGGGGCATGCCCAGCCGAAGAAAAAGAAAGCAGGGACCCGATAGGCTGGCATGCCTGTGGGAGCGTGACCAGCCTGTTATGTGCCTAACGTCAGTGCCGGGACCAACTCGCAGACAAGGGGAGCGTGTCCAGCGCTGGCAAAAACTAAAGCGTCGCGCCAATTGGTTGTGGTCAGCGGAGGGGCGTGATCGGGGCTGAGGACGTGCAGGGGGAGAATTGCTGTGCTAAGCTGGTGGCGTGTGCAGCAAGGAGCGGAGCCCGCTGATAGGGGGAATACCGGAGGGGGCGTGGCCTAACGAGAACAGCCTGGTGTGGAAGACTGCTGTTTAATGAAGGGCGGCGCGTGCTGCCCAAGAAAAAGTGTGCGAATTTTGAAATCTGGTCCCGGGCAGAATGAGAGAATGGGAGCTGCAGGGGCCTATACCGGTGAGCGCTGCTGCGGGGGGTCAGGGGGGCCATACTACCTGCTTCTTGAATCCGGTTCCGCTTCATAGATGAGGATCACATCAGTAGCCCTCGGGAGGGAGAGGGTCCTGGGAAAGAAGATCCTCCTTCCCGCACCGTCTCCAGACAGTGCAGAAGACGGCGTCAACCCCCTTAGGAACAAGGGGGGAGGCCACCACCGGTGACCACAGTCTTCCTCTCAGCCCTCTCCAAGGAGAGGGGTGAGGAGGGGAAAAGGCGAGGACTGGCCACCAAGATTCACTCTGAAACACCCCAAAGGGGGACAGGGGACAAAGTCCTGCCAGCAGGTCCGAGAGTGGGCGATGTGGGTGATACCACACTGCTCTCTCGGCCGCATCAATGTGGGAAAACAGGGTGAGAAAAACTGCACCATTACCCGAAGAGCTGTATCTGAAAAACAAAGGGGAAAAGATTAATAAACACACACAAAACCTGTAAAGGAAAAAACACTGCGGATCTGGTGTTAGATCCAGGTCCGCCTCCTACAGACACCAAGCAAAAACTGGAGTACTTTGTGCCTGTTGGTAGGTGTATACTGCAGGGGAGGAGCTAACTTTCTTACTTGCATAGTGTCAGCCTCCTAGCGACACAGCATACACCCATGGTAACCTGTGTTCCCAAATGAAGCGAGAAAGTAATTTTTAAGAGGATTTGAGGGGGGGGGCAAATCACACTGCAGATTGTCAAATCTTGTCAGTGCGTTGTATGCTCACTGCCAGGATTTCCCTCAGTTGCATTTTCCCCTGCTTCTCTCAATGTTATATTAAGAGAAGCAGATGAGCGGTTAGTCGGTACATGACCGCTAGTAGTGTGAAGTTCTAACACAGAACATATTGAACACTATCGGCATTCTCCAATCTGCAAAGAGATAGAAATTTAGACTTATCCCAGGAAACCCATTAACTGTTGCAGTTGTTGTCCCTCATCAACCATAGACTTGCAAAGAAAACATCAACGTAGCGCATACAGCTTTAGTTCCATCACAAAGCCTGACAACATTTTCAAGAAATCACTCACCAGTTTAATCAGAGCTCCTTGAATGGCCTGCTTCTGCTGCTCCCGCTCTTTTCTTCTTTCTTCCATTGCAGCTAACCGCTTCTGATTATCCTGAAGCCGTTTAGTTCTTGCATTAGGTTGCCCTTCTGCGCTGCTCTTCTGGGACAACGTTGACTTTGAGGCAGAACTGACCTCCTCATCACTGCTTGACTCATCGCTTCCACTGCTACCGCTACTACTAAGACTTTCACTATTCCAGTGGGCATCGGTTGAGGCATTCTGGTCTGTTTTAGGTGGTTTTTCACCTTTATGTTTGGTATCTTGATGTCCTTTATCTTCAGTAAACAAAGCATTTCCATTTCTCTCACAGCTGACAGCCTCCGGGTGATATGACTTTGCACAAGATACAGAGACGGACAATGACGACATCAGTGAGCCCAGCCCTTTAAATGCTGGAGGCTGGGGTAGAGGATTAGTCTTCCTTTTCCGCTTTGATTCATCATTTGAGCTATCATCCTCTTCTAAAATAGAAGCCACAATATCCTCTGGCTCGATACCTTTCTTTCTCTTTAGATTTCCATTACCAAGGGTGTTTTTTGTTGACTTACATGTTTGAGTCTCTGCTTCTTCACCTTCACTGGTGACATCTGAATTCTCATCATTTGAAGTGGATTTTGAGACATTTTTCCCTGGAGAGTTTAATGTTCTGACTGAGGGATCTTGCTTCACAGAATTGCTTTCTAAATAGGAAATCCTACTTCCTGAGCCTAGTTCAATATTACAGTCACCTGCTCCTAGATCTCTAGTATGTGAAACTTTTGCTTTGTCCTTTGTCGATTCCTTGCTATCTGATCCCTTCTTTCCACCTACAATACCACGCTGCACACACTTTGCACCAGCTATAACAATATCAGTATCTGCGGAGTCGTATTCCTGGTCCGAACCGTTCTGGTCATCTGCTTCATCATTATCAGACTCATCAGCATTATTAGTGAGTGCCTCAAGGTCTTCTATTGTCAGATCAAGTCGGTAGCAGTTTTGCATCATGGACTTATATTCTTCATCTGAACAGGAGTCACTACTGTCTTCTGTGCCATTACTCTGATCATCTTCTTCTGTCCTACCATTTTCTTGATTCACATGGCATTTTGAGTTACTGAATTCTGTGGAGACCACATTATTTTTTGGGGACTTTTCACTTTTACCATTTCTGCAGTTTTGGCTGGTCCTTGCAACTGTGATGATTTCATCTGTATCGGCAGAGTCGTACTCATTTTCATCTTTAGAGATACTATTGGATCCCCTGTGATTTCCGATTTCCTCAGCCCAAAGAGTTTTGTACCTGGGTGTGAAAGAGTTATCCACAACTTCTATATCCACGTCTTCAGTGTGTCTTTCACCTACTGCCACCATTTTCTCCCTTTCAATAATAGTTTTAAGTTCTTCTTCAGAGTCATACTCATCGTCAGACATACTGTTAATGCTTTTATTCCCCACATAACCACAATTCTGTCCTTTCTGTTGAGAGACTACTGTGTCTGCAGTTTTTTGGGGAGTGACCTGAGGGGTTCTGATATTGTTCTCTCTCTCTTCAGTCTTACATGTATTATAAGAATTGACTCTGCTCTTCTTTACTGGACTCTTAAACTCTGGGAACTCTCCTCTGCGTTTCTTGCTTATATCATCATTGCCACCATCCAGGTGCCACGTCAGCTGAGCGACAGGAGTCGACACAAGTGAAATGTTGTCCAGTTTTTTAACGTTATGGCAATACTTTGAGGGGTCGTATTTTGTGATGTTCACTAGAGTTAAGGAAAACTAATTGTACTACATGGAAAACCACATTCAATGAATTGGGGCAAGTCATGACTACACATTACATGCCGCAAAGAACAAAACTAAATGGGTTTTCCCAGTTTCGGAAAACCCTTAACCCCAGGCTGTAGACAATGCTGCTGCTCTCGATGTATATTATTGCCTGGTGCGCTGATGTCACAGCCAGGGCTGCAGCCAATGAGTAAACACAGCAGCTCTACAAGAGTTGACAGCAAGAGCCATTCAGATTGGCTGCAACGCCGTGGAAATCACATCAGTGGTGCAGACAATAATAGACTCCAGGAACATCAGAGGCTCTTTGGACCAGAGGAGAGGTAGAGCAGAGAGAAAAAAAAAAAAAAAAAAAAAAAAAAAAAAAAAAAAAGGGGGGGGGGGGGGGGTTTCGTTTGTTTCTTTATTTTTTAACCAAACTTTAGCCATGGGCTCAACTCTTTACTTCTCCTTCGACAATTATAGCCAAGTATTACATGATAAAAGATCGGAGTGTAGTCACATCCACCAGATACTATAGATATTGTATTTATGCCACAACCACCTTGTGGTACGACATAACTCGAACTCGATTATACAATAAGATATCAGGCTGCGCTGCTGTAATAAAGGATCCTTGGGACCAAGAGGAGTTTAACAGGTTTTATATCCACAATGCGTTTCAACGCTGAACTAGAGTCTTTTTCAAGTGAAAATAGTTTTTGTTCATTTGAAAAAGATGCTAGTCCAGCATTGAAACGCACTGTAGAAATATTCATGGGCCCTTACCAGTCTGACAATACTAGCCCTCAGCTGTTTACTTTAGCCCAGCCTTGATAAAGCTGTTAGCTGAGGGTTGCAGCCTGCAGCTTTCAGGTTTGCCTGCGCTGGTTATCAAATAGAGGAGACCCTACATCATTTACATATATATATATATATATATATATATATATATATATATATATATATATTTATTTATTAATAACACAGGCGCCGGCAGATGTAGACTCCCATCGGCAGCGCCTGCTCTTGCAGTTATCAGCGACAGCAGTCGTAGGCTGATGGAAGTAGTACTCTCATCAGCCGATGCCTGTGACCGTCAATAACATTTTTACTGCTGGTCACAGCTGCTGGCTCAATGCTGTCATCAGACAGCATGGGGACTACAGTCATGGCCAAAAGTTTTGAGAATGACACAAATATTATATTTTCACATGATCTGCTGGCCTCTGGTTTTTATGTGCGTTTGTCAGATGTTTTTATCACATACAGAAATATAATTGCAATCATATCATGAGTAGCAAAAGGTTATATTGACTGAATGAGTTAATGCAGTAAGTCAATATTTGCAGTGTTGACCCTTCTTCTTCAGGACCTCAGCAATTCTCCCTGGCATGCTCTCAATCAACTTCTGGATCAAATCCTGACTGATAGCAGTCCATTCTTGCAAAATCAATGCTTTTATTTTGTCTGAATTTGAAGGTTTTTGTTTGTACACCCGTCTCTTGATGATTGACCACAAGTTCTCAATGGGATTAAGATCTGGGGAGTTTCCAGGCCATGGTCCCAAAATCTCTATGTTTTGTTCCCTGTGCCATTTAGTTATCACCTTTGCTGTATGGCAAGGTGCTCCATCATGTTGAAAAAGGCATTGTTGATCGCCAAACTGCTCTTGGACGGTTGGGAGAAGTTGCTCTTGGAGGACATTCTGGTACCACTCTTTATTCATGGCTGTGTTTTTAGGCAAGACTGAGAGAGAGCCTATTCCCTTGGCTGAGAAGCAACCCCACACATGAATGGTTTCAGGATGCTTGACAGTTGGCATGAGACAAGACTGGTGGTAGCGCTCACCTGGTCTTCTCCGAATAAGCCGTTTTCCAGATGTCCCAAACAATCGAAAAGGGGATTCATCAGAGAAAATGACTTTACCCCAGTCCTCAGCAATACACTCCCTGTACCTCTTGCAGAATATCAGTCTGTCCATGATGTTTTTCCTGGAGAGAAGTGGCTTCTTTGCTGCCCTCCTTGAGACCAGGCCTTGCTCCAAGAGTCTCCGCCTCACAGTGCGTGCAGATGCACTCACACCTGCCTGCTGCCATTCCTGAGCAAGCTCTGCACTGCTGGTAGCCCGATCCCGCAGCTGAAACACTTTTAAGAGACGGTCCTGGCGCTTGCTGGTCTTTCTTGGGCGCCCTGGAGCCTTTTTGGCAACAAGGGAACCTCTCTCCTTGAAGTTCTTGATGATGCGATAGATTGTTGACTGAGGTGCAATCTTTCTAGCTGCGATACTCTTCCCTGTTAGGCCATTTTTGTGCAGTGCAATGATGACTGCACGTGTTTCTTTAGAGAAAACCATGGTTAACAGAAGAGAAACAATGATGCCAAGCACCAACCTCCTTTTAAAGTGTCCAGTGGTGTCATTCTTACTTAATCATGACAAATTGATCTCCAGCCCTGTCCTCAACACCCACACCTGTGTTAATGGAGCAATCACTGAAAAGGTTGTTAGCTGGTCCTTTTAAGGCAGGGCTGCAATGATGTTGAAATGTGTTTTGGGGGATAAAGTTCATTTTCTAGGCAAATATTGAGCTTGCAAGTAATTGCTGTTAAGCTGATCACTCTTTATAACATTCTGGAGTATATGCAAATTGCCATAAGAAAAAATGAAGCAGTAGACTTTGTAAAAATTAATATTTGTGTCATTCTCAAAACTTTTGGCCATGACTGTACAGCTCAGACAAGCAGTAATGATCTAACCGCTGATCAGCGTCAGTGTTTGCCGCACGGTCACGCAGATGACAGCATGGCAAACAACGGATGTTTGGGGCCCCCCCATTCATCTGAATGGGGTCTCGGTACCATTCTGGCGCGAACTTTTATTACATTTTCGGCCAACCCCGTACATCCATGAGTTCGCCCATCACTAACGACAACGCATCAAATCCTGTGAAGAAAAAATATGAAACGTGTGCACGAGACTTCAGGAATCTCATTCACTTTGCTGGTGGTAGGAAATCCTTGGAGTTTTTTTTTTTTTGTTTAAAAAAAAAAAACACCACACCACACACACACAAAACAAGGCAAAAGCACAGCAAATCTTGAACATGTGCACATACCCCGATTACACATTCCATTGGTTTCCTAAAAGTCACAGTAAACTTGCTTACCCGAGAAAATTCAGAAATAAATTTCTAAATGATAAAAAGGATATTTTGCTTTCTTTGTTCCCCTTTAAATGAAGCACCGGCAGGACTCTTCCGTATTTGCTCACCACCCAGTTCTAAAAAGGAACAAAAAAAAATATATTAAATCAGAAACTCCTCTGGCACCTAATCTTCTGATAAGGAGCTTAATAAAAATGAAACTAAGAAAGAACTGGTACATCAAGCTGCTTCCATGACTTCCCAATAAGCCACTCTTTAGCACGCAGCTGAGATAGATAGTCTCTGCAAAGAACCTCTGAAGAGAGAACAGATGCAAAAAACAACTGAAGCAATGAGATACAAAACAATTTTGTTGCTTTATTCGCTTTAAATACTGCCATCGGGGTGGTAAATCCAGCTTGTTATAACACCTGTTAACTACACGTGTGTTCTGCAGTTTCATTAAAGTCTTGTAAACCCAAAAGAGAAACAGTGCCGCAAACCAGAAGATCCCAAATCAGTCATTTCGAAATCTGTCAAACTCCCTAAAAACTCATTTGCCTTCACGGCTTACTTTGCATTAGCTTACGTGCAGTCAAGCAATTGATCAGTAATAGTGACTGTGACAGTAATAGTGAATAGGACTCTTGGAGGAGAACAATAGATTTCTGAAAACTAATAGAGACCCAGAAATGCCAATATCACAAAACAAAAAAGTGATAAAGAGCGTGGTTTCACCTACCTTTTCTTGTCCCAGATGCCAGGAACAGAAAGGACCTGACTGGACAGTGGATCCCACAGGAAGATTGGCAGGGGACATGTTTCTCTAACGAAGTTCTTCTTTGCAGAGGACATTTCTCTGAACAGACCATGCCAAAGAAGGGCAGCTACAGGATGTACTAATAGTGCTGGGCTCCTGCTTGAAGCAGCAGCCACTGTTGGCCCTCAAGCTCACAATTGAGGTGATCACTTTAAGGGGGTGTTTTCAAGGCTGTAAATATCTTTAATTGGTTAGACACCACGAAAATAAGTTTGAAATTACTAGTTTCCATAGACCAGGGGTAACAAAAACATGCGGCCCGAGGACCGCATTCGGCCCTTGAGGCTGCTTCATGTGGCCTGCAGGCATAGGAGAAGTTGTGATGATCGTGGCCCGAGACTGGGGGCAGAAGTCATTGATTCTTTTAGTTGAAAAAAAAAAAAAAAAAAAAATTAATATATATATTGTGAGGTGCCAAGGGGAGAGGTACTAGAAAACAGGTATGTTTCTCCCCGTTTCATTTCATGTGTCTCCCTGTACTGATGATGAAGCCAGTTTATTTCACTGTAATCCAGTCCTGGTTTCCTTAGTGATCAGCATGGAAAGGACTGGTAGTTCCGCCTCCACTAATTCAATCCAGGTTTTAGTTTCCTGACTGGTCCAGCTGATATAATCAGGAGGAGCTGGGATCTCTCAGTCTATGTCTGCTGAGCTGGGAGCTGACACAGTAAGATAACATGGACTTGTTTGCTGTTATATAGGTTTATTTTGTAGTTAGCCTGCTATTGTTAGTTAGTGGTCAGACGGCCTTAGACGTTTTATTTCATGTTTGGCATGTGTAACATTGGATAACAAGTGTGCACAATAAATATGCCGTGTCCATATTGCTAGTCTGCTGAAGTGACTTCATAGCCACACGCTTGTGCCAAAGCAAAGATCCCAGCTGAGCTATCTATTCCCCACAAATGGTGGAGAATGCGGGCAGTTGTGGCTGCTGGACTGTGACTGCAGAGAAAACGCTGTGTATGTCCTGGCTGAAAGCTTCTGCGCTTTTGAAGAGCCAAGAGTCCAGTAATATGGAGGAACTAGTGAAGCAGTTATTGCAAGCAAATGTGCAACAACAGCAGACTAATGCTTGCTTCCAGAAGGCTCTGGAGCAGCAACACCAGATGCAGCAAGAGCAGTTGGAGGCAATAAAACAGGCCTTGGTTCGGCAACCCCGAGATGAGGGAGACCGTGCACAAAGCGCTGCTAGTGCGCAGAAAGCCGTACAGAAGACTTTGCTTAAAATGACCGCAGACGATGATGTGGAAGCATACCTCACCGTGTTTGAACGTATTGCAGAACGTGAGCACTTACCACTGGACAGATGGGCTGAGGTAGTGGCTCCATTTCTGAGCGGAGATCCACAAAAAGCCTATTACGATCTGAGTGGAGCGGATGCTATGGACTATATCAAACTCAAAGGCGAAATCCTGGCAAGGCTGGGAGTAAACACGTATGTACGTGCACAGAGGGTGCATTTATGGAATTTTGTGGAGCATCAGCCAGCCCGCTCACAAATGCATGATCTCATCCATCTAGTAAAAAAATGGCTGCAACCGGAGGCTTTGACGTCCTCACAGATGGTGGAGCGTGTTGTTCTAGACAAGTACCTGCGGTCCTTACCCGCTAAGATCCAGAGGTGGGTTGGACAGGGTGACCCAACTACCGCTGACCAGTTGGTGAATATGGTCGAACGCTACAATGCTTCTGAAAGCATACTCCAAGGGACGTTAGCACCCCACTGGCCCCCCAAGAAATCGCTGGAGAGTCCTGCGAAACCTACTCCATCTTCAAAAGAAGAGAACGTCACAATGAAGGGTAGCAGACCTACAAAGGACTATGGAGGTGGTACAGGCTCACATCAAGCCAGCAGACCTCGTCTGGGATCTCCATCGAGGAGACAAGGGCCTATACAATGTTGGCGATGTCGCGGGCTTGGCCATGTAGCAGCTAACTGCCCAATGACTACAGAGCCAATGGACTGTAATGCTATGAGGCGTCTTTCATTATATGTGCAGTCAGTCTGTGTGGCGGAGACCCTCACGGGAAATGAACAACACGTGTGCCATGTCGAGGTTGACGGTTATAGTGTGAATGCCGTCTTGGATTCCGGCAGTCAAGTAACTTTAGTACATGCCAGTTTGGTGGACTCTAGCGCCCTAACGAACTTAACCGTGGGCATTAGTTGCATCCATGGGGATACTAAGAACTACCCCACTGCCTGGGTTACTCTTACCACGCCAGTAGGGACCAAAAGACATCAGGCGGCAGTCATAAAGTCTATGGGACACAGTGTAATCCTGGGGAGAGACTTTCCCTTATTTTGGGACTTGTGGAACTTCAAAAGTGGCATGAACCCTCTAGTTGAAGACGGTGCTCCGGAGCTAGCCCCTGAACCATTGCAGCAAGACGACGGAGAACTCATCTCAGAGGAAGTACTAGAATCTGTGGACTCTCCTCTGGCTGTGTATGCAGGCGAGGCAGACCAGCTAGAGGATGTTTTAGAAATGCCTGACCTTGAGGTGGCCCGTGGTAAGTTCGGGACCGCTCAGCACCAGGATCCTACTCTAGCAAGGGCGTGGGAAAACATAAAGGTCTCCGAGGGAAGACCATTGTACCCAGGGGCTCAAAACGAGTTCCCACACGTGGCGGTGCAGCAGGATATGTTGTATCACATAGACAAGGTGCGAGGGGTGGTGGTAGAACAACTAGTGGTACCTAAGTCCTTTCGCCAGGTAGTTTTGGAGTTGGCACATAAACATCCCTTGGGAGGTCACCTGGCGGTAGAAAAGACAAAACACCGTATTCTGCAACGTTTCTTTTGGCCGGGTCTAGTGGGAGACGTGACCCAGTACTGTCGGTCATGTCCTACGTGTCAATTGACCGCACCTATGTCACATTTTAGAAGCCCCTTAGTGCCCTTACCAATAATAGAGGTGCCCTTCGAGAGGATAGCAATGGATATAGTCGGTCCATTAGTTAAATCTGCCAGGGGTCATCAGTACATTTTGGTAGTATTGGATTACGCCACGCGTTATCCCGAAGCAGTGCCCTTGCGGAATGCCAATGCGAAATCAATTTCAAAGGAACTGGTTAATATGTTTTCCCGCACCGGCATTCCGAAAGAGATACTTACGGATCAAGGGACCCCCTTTATGTCTCGTATACTTAAGGATTTATGTAAACTGCTAAAAATCTCCCATTTGCGTACCCCAGTATATCACCCTCAGACTGATGGTTTGGTGGAGCGCTTTAACAAAACCCTAAAGGGAATGTTGAAAAGGGTGGTGGATAAGGACGGGAGAGATTGGGATGCCCTACTACCATACCTCCTGTTCGCTATACGTGAGGTACCCCAATCCTCCACAGGCTTTTCACCTTTTGAGTTGGTTTATGGGCCGTGTCCTAGGGGCCTGTTAGATATTGCCAAGGAGACTTGGGAACAAGAGGTGACTCCTTATCGCAGTGTAATTGAACACAACACTTATGCAGGACCGAATTGCAGCAGTTATGCCAATAGTTAAAGAGTGTTTAGAGCGCGCACAACATGCCCAAAGCACGGTATACAACCGAGCGGCAAAAACACGAGTCTTTCAACCCGGAGACAGGGTGTTGGTATTGGTGCCTACCATAGAGAATAAATTTCTTGCGAAATGGCAGGGACCATACGAAGTGCTGGAACGAGTAGGTGAAGTAAATTATAAGATACACCAACCAGACAAGAGAAAGCCCGAACAAATATACCACATAAACTTGCTTAAGGCCTGGCGGGACAGGGAGAGTCTGGTGGCAGGAGCTCCCCTTGAGGATGGGCCTCGAGGGGCACCACCTTCTAAGGTAAAGGACCCCCAGGTAGCTCCGCCAGAAGTGGGTATTGCAGACACGCTATCCGAAAGCCAAAAACGAGAGACCAGGGAGTTCATACAGAGGAACGCAGATATTTTCTCGGAACTTCCTGGCCGGACTCACCTAATTAAACATGACATTATTACTGATCCACAGGCGCGGGTACGGCTTAAACCATATCGAATTCCGGAGGCTCGGAGACAAGCCATTGCCCAGGAAGTGAAGATGTTAGAGCTCGGGGTCATTGAGGATTCCCGGAGTGATTGGGCTAGCCCTATCGTACTGGTGCCCAAACCCGATGGGACTATCCGATTTTGTAACGATTTTCGGAAAGTAAACGAAGTATCGAAATTCGATGCCTACCCGATGCCAAGAGTCGATGAACTGATAGAGAGACTGGGTTCGGCTAGGTACATATCCACTATTGACTTAACAAAAGGTTATTGGCAGATTCCCCTCACGGAATCAGCCAAAGAGAAAATTGCCTTTGTTACGCCCCAGGGATTATTCCAGTACCGAGATATGCCATTTGGGTTGCATGGTGCCGCAGCCACCTTCCAACGTCTAATGGATATTGTCCTAAAACCCCATGGCCAGTATGCATCTGCGTACTTGGACGACATTATTATCTTTAGCAATGACTGGGACACGCATTTGTCAAAAGTACAAGCCGTCTTAGACTCCCTAAAAACAGCTGGGTTGACTGCCAATCCCAAGAAATGTACGTTGGGATTGGAAGAGGCTCGCTATCTGGGATATAGCATAGGGAGAGGCGTCGTGAAGCCTCAAGCCAATAAAGTGGACGCTATTCAAAATTGGCCACGACCGGTAACCAAAAAACAGGTTGGAGCTTTTTTAGGGATCGTTGGTTATTATAGGCGGTTCATCAAACATTTTGCGACCATCGCAGCTCCTCTCACAGATCTTACTAAGGGGTCGAAATCTGTCACAATAAAGTGGAACGCAGAAGCAGAGGAGGCCTTTCAACGATTGAAAACAGTCCTCTGTGACCAACCAGTGTTGGTTGCACCAGACTTTAAACGGGAGTTTATTGTCCAAACAGACGCCTCTGGGGTGGGCCTCGGCGCGGTTTTGTCTCAAGAAGTAAATGGCGAGGAACACCCAGTGGCCTATCTAAGCAGAAAGCTTACGAGAGCAGAAAAGAACTACAGTGTAGTTGAGCGGGAAGCCCTGGCTGTGAAATGGGCCCTGTGCACCTTGCGCTATTATTTACTAGGTCGCCAGTTTAGGCTAGTGACGGACCATTCGCCCCTAACGTGGATGTCCCGGGCAAAAGAAGGCAATGCACGGGTGACACGCTGGTTCTTAGCATTACAAGGGTTTAAATTTTCCATTGAGCACAGGGCGGGCACAGCGCACAGAAATGCAGATGCGTTGTCTAGAACGCACTGCTTGGTGACTCGTCGTGTCCGACCCCACGGGCTCGAACAGAGGAGGGGGGTGTGTGAGGTGCCAAGGGGAGAGGTACTAGAAAACAGGTATGTTTCTCCCCGTTTCATTTCACATGTCTCCCTGTACTGATGATGAAGCCAGTTTATTTCACTGTAATCCAGTCCTGGTTTCCTTAGTGATCAGCATGGAAAGGACTGGTAGTTCCGCCTCCACTATTTCAATCCAGGTTTTAGTTTCCTGACTGGTCCAGCTGATATAATCAGGAGGAGCTGGAATCTCTCAGTCTATGTCTGCTGAGCTGGGAGCTGACACAGTAAGATAACATGGACTTGTTTGCTGTTATATAGGTTTATTTTGTAGTTAGCCTGCTATTGTTAGTTAGTGGTCAGACGGCCTTAGACGTTTTATTTCATGTTTGGCATGTGTAACATTGGATAACAAGTCTGCACAATAAATATGCCGTGTCCATATTGCTAGTCTGCTGAAGTGACTTCATAGCCACACGCTTGTGCCAAAGCAAAGATCCCAGCTGAGCTATCTATTCCCCACAATAAATAAATATATATATATATATATATATATATATATATATATATATATATATATACACACACACACACACAGTATATACACACACAACGACAAAGCAAAGTCCAGCAATAACGTGAGCAATCCAGGATGCTGTTAAAAATTTTTTTCTTTTTATTCATAAATCCATTAAAATGCAATGGTCCAAGCAGTTCAAAACAGCAATAACGCAGGAAAGTCGTGCAGATAGGACTACGCGATTCTGGACCGTGAAGAAGGCGGGTTCTACCGCTGAAACGCGTAGTCCTATCTGCACGACTTTCCTGCGTTATTGCTGTTTTGAACTGCTTGGACCATTGCATTTTAATGGATTTAGGAATAAAAAGAAAAAAATTTTTAACAGCATCCTGGATTGCTCACGTTATTGCTGGACTTTGCTTTGTCGTTGTTCACATTTGTATGGATGGACTCCTACATCCAGATCCGGGCACAACGGAGTTAACCAGGTCAGCTGAGGTTCCAGGTGGTTCACAGGAGTGAGCTGGTCTACATTGTTGGATAGAGATATATATATATATATATATATATATATATATATATATATATATATATATATATATATATATATATATATCCAAAAAGGTGTAGAGAAAAAAAAAACAATACACTATCACTAAAATGGTCATGTTAACCTGCAAAGGATGCGGAGCTTCAAATTCACATTTTTTCTATGTACGGCCCATATAAATTCACATTTTTTCTATGTACGGCCCATATACTCAGCCAAGTTTGAGAAGGCAACGCCTAACACACCAGCCACCTCTCTCCAGCCCATAGATTCGTCAAGTTAAGGCCCCGTTACACAAAACGATGTCCCAGCGATCCCACCAACGATCCGACATGGATGGGATCGCTGGGACATCGTTAGACAGCCCCTTCAGCGATCAGGACCAGCGAGCAAGCTGGTTTCTAATGTAAACATCGGGTATCCAGGAGCCGCGGCTCCTGGATACCAGATGTTTACCTTGGAAACCGGTGTACACGCTGGTTTCCAAGGTAAACATTGGGTATCTAAGAGCCGCGCGGCTCCTGTATACCCGATGTTTACATTAGAAACCAGCATCGCTGATCTCTCGCTGCCACAAAAAATGGCCGAGGCCGATCGAGAACGATCAGCGACACCGTGTGTGTGTGGGGGGGGGGGGGGGCGGTCGCTGATCCCCGTCACACACAGCGATCTCGCTGGCGAGATCGCTGTGGCGTCACAAAATCAGCGAGATCGCTGTGTGTGACGGGGCCTTTAGCTGCTCAGTTCCTTGATCTCCTCCAGCTTTCACAGCAGGTCTCCTAATCACTGCTCTCTAGTTCTGTGGTGAAACATCTTATCTCTTGTGTAGACACAGTGATAACAAGGACTATTCCAGAACAAACCACTGATAGTTGAATGTTTTAAGCCCCCTTCACACATAGCGAGATCGCTAAAGTGTCACCAATTTTGTGACGCAAAAGCGAAATCGCTAGCGATCTCGCTACATTTGACACGTACCTGCGACCCGGCCCCCCGCTGGATATCGCTGATCGCGCGCGAACATCCTGGGCCATTTTCTTCTCGCTGGCGTCCTGCTGGCGCCGACTAGTGCCGCATGGACGCAGGCGGAAGTCGTCATCATCGCTGCGTCTGACAGGTAAGTAACGACCGCCGACGGGCTGCTGCGTCGCTGGTGAGATCTTCCTGTTTGGCAGCTCACTAGCGACCATTTAGCGATGCACCAGCGATCCTGACCGGGTCGTATCATTGTCGGGATCGCTGGTGCATCGGTAAATGTAAGAGGACCCTTAAGCCCCTTTCTCACATAGCTAGATCACTGAAGCGTCACCGATTTTGTGACACAACAGCGATCTCGCCACATGTGACACGCAGCAGCGACCAACCCCCCCCCCTCCCGCTGGATATCGCTGTTTGTGCTCGAATGTCCTGGGCCATTTTTTCGTCATCGGCGTCCCACTGGCCAGCAAGCATCACTGTTTGACGCCGACGAGCGACCTCGTTGGCGACGCAGAACTCAGGGACGCAGGCGGGAATCGTTTGAAAAGCTGCTGTGTGACAAGGTACCAACGACCAGCGAGGTCGTTACAAGGATCGCCGGATCGTTGCTGCGTCACTGAAAAGATCTGACTGTTTGGCAGCTTACTAGCGACCATAAAGCGAAGCACCAGCGATCCTTTCCAGGTCGTATTGTTGTCGGGATCGCTGGTGTGTCGCTAAGTGAAACGGGACACTTAGGGGTACTTCACACATAGCGAGATCGTTAGCGAGATTGCTGAAACGTCACAGATTTTGTGACGCAACAACGACCACGCCAGCGATCTCGCTACGTGTGACACATAGTGGCGACCGGCCCCCCGCTGCGATATCGCTGATCGTGCTCGAATGTCCTAGGCCATTTTTGGATTGTTGGTGTCCTGCTGGCCAGCATGCATCGCTGTGTTTGACACGCCATAACAATGACGAGCAACCTCGTTGGTGACTCAGAACGCAGGCGTGGGTCGTCAGAGTAGCTGCTGTGTAACAAGGTCGCAACGACCGCCGAATCGTTGCTGCGTCGTTGAGTAGATCTGCCTATTTGACAGCTTATTAGCCGCCATGTAGCGACGTACCACCGATCCTAACCAGGTCCTATCGTTGTCGGGATCGCTGGAGCATTGCTATGTGTAACAGGACCTTTAGAGCAGTTTCACCAGAACTGTCACTCAAGGAGAAGAGTCTGCCCAGCTAGAAACTAGGAAGTGAGGCGATTGCATTGTTCTGAGCTGCTCAAGAGACAACTTGAGAATATGCCTGTAAGGTGATCAAACCGTACAAGAGGGGCTACAGCAAAAATTTGTAAAGTTTGAACTCTCTCAGCTATTGCACATAGCTTAAAGAGATTTTTTTTTCTATCAGCAAGCAGTCAGTACTTACTATAGTCTTGTACTTTAGATTACTACAATTGAATGATTTGTCAACTTGTCAGTCAACAAAAGTAAAATAATGTAATATCCTAACTGAATCCCAAATCTAAAAATGCAGGTGGGTTTAAAGCGAACCTGTCAGCAGAACTTAAGTAAACTGAAGTAAACTACAGGTCCTGTCAGATTGGTGCTGTTACACGGATTAAGACGATACCTGGGGTGAAGAAATTCATCCTGTGGATCTTGTGTAATCAGTGTTAGAAGTTTGCAGTTAATGATATACTCGTACACTGGGGACAAACTGTAGGCAAAGTCTGTAGGCTTTAAGCCAGAGAAACTAAGGAGGTGCAAAAATAGGAACACATACCCCAGTTGGTCTGAGCCAGATGGAAAAGTAAGTGACTCCACCAGAAATAACATCATCTGCAGGACTAGTATCTACCACTATATGGTCAGCATAAGTGTCCCCCCCCCCCCCCCCCGAAACCAAACCCCTAGTTATGCCTCTGACACATGTTAAAAAAGAGACCTCACTAGAAACGCGCCAATCCGATTATTTTTTTACTTTAATAAATGCCTAATTAACCTACTAGAAATCAGCAAAATGTCATTAAACAAAGTATTAACACATCAGTATGAACATGGAAGAAAAAAAATATGAGTATTAGCATTTCACAGATGACCTGCCTTATGATTGGGGACTTCAGTGCCCGGTACGGCTGCTTTCATCTGAAAGTCAGTGACGCCAGCTTTTTCTAGAGACTTAAAGAGGTCATTTTGTGGGCGACTTTGTTCCTTAGGTTTCTTCTTCTCTTTGGCCGCTTGCCTCTCTTGTTCTAGCCTGCACAGAACAGAAAATGAGAATTACTTACTGGCAATTTGAGTGTGGGATCCGCTCCTATCACTGGACAGCAAGCCAAGAGCACAGAATAAAAAGCAACTTTCACTTCCTATGGTTTCCAAGAAGTCAAGTAGGAGTTACCCAAATTATAATTATTCTTGTTATTATTTATACATTCACTCAAGCCCATTCTTCATTTTGAGAAGAGAAGATTGAGAACCACCAACCATAAAGCCAGGTGGGAAAATTAGGGTGCTGTCATGGGTTTCAGGAAAATCAAATTACCGATAAGTAATTAGATTTCCCCTCACCAATGACAGTAGCTAAGACTGTGACCAAGGAATCCTATGAGGAGGCAGCACCCCTGTAAGATTTTACACCTGAAGAAAGATCCCAAGAATATCCTAGCTCATCGTGTAGTGCTTCAGAAAGGAAGATTGTGAAAATTTTAGCATTCAATCAAGATACTGAGTCCAACAAAAAAAAGAGACAAGAGTTATAAAAAAAAAAAAAAAAAAAAGATTTTTTTTCTTTTTACTGGTTATTTTTTTCTTTCCAGAAAGGGTCTTTATTTACAGACTTCACTTATATGTAGGGGTAGGTATATACCTCAGATTTAATTAGATACTCCGTACTTGTTAAATCACTTAATCCACAACTGAAGTATATAAGAACTGGTAGGACTTAGCTTGCTAATGGAACCAGACGTCAAGTGATTTAAATTGACCTTTTTGGTGTATCCATTAAGACGCAACATTAAGTGCTAAAAAATTTATTTAAGCCGAAACTCGCAACTGTATTTCGAGATTCCCATCTTAAAGAATTTCTGGTTACCGCCAGGGCTGTGGAGTCGGTAAGCCACAGTTGCGACTCCGACTCCTGGATTTTATCAGACTCCGGCTCCTTCATAAATGGCCAATTCATAACAAATTTACTGTTGTAAAATATTAAACATCGTGCTTATTCAGTTTCTCACCATCATATAAGTAATCAGACCACTTAGAGCAAAAACTAAATTTATTAGAATACAATTAGAATATAGCAAATAACTTTTCTAAACTGTAAGTAAATATGCAATAAACACTTTTATGCAGTTAATAAGAAGAAATCTATAAATTTGTCCTCAGAAAAAGTATTGCCTCTGTCAGATCCTCCTTCATGGATGCCCTCAAATCTGATCTAATTATTTTGAGAGCAGAGAACAACCTCTCTACAATAACTTGTGTTGGTGGCAAAGCAGTAACCACTCGGGCAACATCTCTGACAATGTCAGGATACAGAGGAATCGCTTGTTGCACTGTTATTTTTGATGAACGGTCAAATTTCTCAATTTCTTTTAGTGCACATGAAAAATTCTGCTGAAATGTACTGGCTGTGTTCCTTGATGGGGATGACTCTTCTATACGGGAACGCTTTGCACGGTCCTTGTGATCCAAATATTTTTCGAAATTAAATTCTTCATCAGTTGATGATGAGGGTGAAGATGTGGCAGGACGACCAAATTCTTCTTGTTCCTCCTGACTGTTCTGCAACCCTTTCATCCTTACTGCTATTTCAAACAGAGCTTCTTTTCCTTTACTTAGCTGTTGATCATCTAGAAGAATCCGATGCATTGGGTCTACATAAACAGCTGCCAAAAGAATGTTATTTTGTAATAGTAGCTCCTCTCTCCGTTTCATTGATGTAGCAATGCCACTTGCAATTAACCCTCCTCTTTGGGACAGGCGAAACATCAGGTTCTTCCACTCCTTTAAGAAAATACCTGGAGTTAAGTCCTCTGCTTGTAATTTTTTAGTCACTGTAAATGGGTGCTCTAGCAATTTTTCCAGCTCAGTCACCTGATTCCACTGACTTTCATTTAGCGTCAGTTGAGGGTTAGCCATGTCTACAAGAAAGGTTTTCAGTTCAACCAAGCGCTGAATCATTAAGTAAGTACTGCCCCATCGTGTGGCTTGATCAATAATTGCCCCTTTTCCAGCACGTCTCTTCAAAATTGAGTCAACTTTAGGGGTTCTGGCAACAGTAGCCAATTTTCTCACCTTGCCAATCAGTGCAGCAGAATGTCCTTCTTGCAGACTGTCTCTTATAGCCAGCTGTAGCGTATGCACAACACAGCGCATGTGATGAATGAAAGAACATATTGACACAGTTTCAACAAGATCATCTAAACTATCATGTTGCTGTTCATCTGAAGCAACTTCAGTTTGCTCCTCAGTTACAATGCTGTGTTCCTCTATTTCAAACATTTCTGTGTCTGTGGACCCAGAATGTTCTTCTAGCTGCTGGTCACCATCATTACTCTCATTCATTAGCTTAATAGTACTTATCATATTTAAAGCATTGTCAGTTACGACAGAAAGAACTTGCTCTTTTTTAAGTTCATAGTCTTGCAGAACCTTTTCCACCAAGACCTGGAGAAACTCACTGGTGTGATGAGCTTTGGTGTCTTTTACTGCCAATGTCTTGGTAACCATTTCATTTTTGTCACAAACAAATCGAACATTGATGGCAAAATAGTTCACTCTGTGACGTGTGCAGGCATCCATTTTAAGAAACAGAAAGCGTCCCTTGAGAGTTTTTTTAAGTTCTTCCTTTTGTTTAAAAGCTTCTTCGATTACTAATTTTCTAATACTCTCTCTCTCCAGAGAAACACCAAGCTTGCGGGCCATTTCCCCATTCAGACACATAAAAGCTGGTCGTGAAAATAATGAAATAGGCACACTATCCTTTACAACAAGCTCTATGATCTGTTTTTTAAATGTATCTACTGTCATTGTCACAGTAACTTTGTCACTGACAAAATATCTTGCAACTGATGGCTGCAAAGTTCTCTGCTCCTTTGTTTGGCTGGAAGAGCTGGGCACTGGTTCATTGGTTTGGATGCAGTCTCTCATCCACTGCTTTCAGTACTTCTGGATGAAAGCGCTGTAAATGTCTCTTTAGATTAGAAGCTCTGGTAGGAGCATTTTTATCTTTGCCTGAATATGCACTCATCTTGGATTCACAGCATTTGTTTTCGTCTGGATCATTTGTCATACACTGACAGACAATGTTTTCTATCTTGAGTGATGGTGAAATGTTCAAATACAGCTGATTTAATGTGATGCTTCTTTGACATTCTCAGGTTTTTAATTCTGCATTCACAATCCAAATGACAATTGTTTTTCCTAAAAACAATTGTACAAAATTATTGCCAGGTCGTACAACTGATATAGTGGGCAGTAATACTGTTATTATTCCTCATGTACTCACAGTTAACTGATGCAAAGTTTGTTGAAAGGATAATACTTCTTACAGTCTTCCTCTTCTGAGTAGCAGGCAGCTGTGAGATGCTTGGAAGACGCACACCTAGTATGATCTAGTCTAGAGGAGGAGCTTTACTACTAAGAATTTGCAACACATTTTCACTTTCAGTTTCATACATTGTAAGTAGGGGGGTTGGGGCAGCATGAGGTTAACCAAGTATAAGATTAGATAAGGGCAGTGGAGAACAGTGACACACAAGAAGTAAGAAATGTCTCTATCTCCAGCAGAACTGCTTATCACTGTTGTTCATAGTTTGATAGAACAAATATATTTGAGTAACATTTATAAAATTCATATGAAAGTTCAATTATGAAATATTAATACATTTTTTTTAAAGCTGGAGTCGGAGTCGGTACATTTCTACCGACTCCGACTCCAACCAAAACTAACTCCGACTCCACGACTCCAACTCCACAGCCCTGGTTACCGCATCCTAGCCAAGAACTAAGAGCGGATACAACTAGAACAGGCAAAAAGGAGGTCTGGGCTATTCAATATAAAGAAGAGCCACGATCAATATTCATTGGGGCATGACAATGTATACTAGTCTCTATAAAGGCATCAATTCTGCAACTTAAATAGATTCTAATAATACAATCCAACTATGGAGATTGTTTGTAGAAAACGGTTAAATGCAAAAATAGACTTGTTTTCAAGCGAAGAGACTAAGATAACCATCTCCTCTGATGAACTTTTTTTTTTTATTAACCCCATGAGGAAGCAAACTCAGCCTGAAAGAAATATAGATCTCATATGGTATCGGTCAAAAGCCAGATGGTTTTAAAGGGGTTGTCCAATCAAAAATCAATAAGTCTGCAGTCACTCTGTCACTGCAGGCTAATGAATTCCCCCTGCGCATGCAGTGTGAGGATTTGACGGTTTCAGAGCCAGGATCATAGGGTATGTATGCGTTATACATACTCCCGGGCAAAGCCTGTCCAGCGGGCGCAGCCTTGCTCAAAAACACTTGTATAGAGCGAGGCCACGCCTCGACTAGTGATGTGGCTGACTAGAGGGCACGGTGTCTGGATGGGCTCTGCCCGGGAGTATGTATAATGCATATATACCCTCTGGTCTCGGCTCAGAAACCGGCAAAACCCCGCAGCGCACAGTGTGTGCGCTGGGAGGAATTCCTAAGTCTGCAGTCACAGAGAGTGTGTTGTGAACTCATTTTCTGCTCCACCAGTTGAGAGCTCTCTTTCCGTTCTCCCTCTGGTGGTGACAGGAGGTAGTGAGGTTGGTTTAATTGGTAGTGATCTGCCACCTGATGATGAGCATAACGATTGGATCTCTGGAGTATCAAACTGGATATAAGACAGCCGACGCCCTATCCTGGTGCTGGCGATTCAGTCTGCTTCTCAGGTCTTGGACTTGAGCTCTGTTCCAGTCTTCTCAAGCCAAGTTTTTTTGCTAATGTTCACACTTGCTTTTGTTGGTCTATTCAGTTTTTTGTGTGGTCAGCCAGCCCCAGCTGGGGCTGTGCTGAATTTCCACTCTTATTTATCTGTATTTGCCTTTTTTGTCCCTTATTAGATTGGCCTCTTTTTGCGCTGTCTCAGAATATTTCAGAGTGCTGATATAGAGGGAGAAGTCTAGTGACTTCAGGGTTAATTTTGCTATCAGAAGTGTTGGACATTATTTTTGTAGGGTTTTTGGCAGATTGCAGACAGTGTCTTTCCTTTCCTTTCTAGTTAGTTTGGCCCCATCGTTTGCTCAGCCTATTTTCCTGCCTGTGTTTGTGTTTTCATCTTGTTTCACCGTCAATACAAGTGTGGGGGCTGTCTTTCCTTTGGGGTTTGCTCTGGGGCAGTTAGTTTTCCCCTTTTCTTGCTTTAGGCTTATGTAGTCCTCCGGTTGTGACGAGGCGTCTAGATTCATCGTAGGTACGCTTCACGACTGCTGCTAGTTGTGTGGTTAGGATCAGGGATCTGCAATCTGCATAGTTACCAACCTCTCTGGTTTTCTGAGACTTAGCTTGTGTTTTTTCTCCTCGGTGACCCACTCATAACAGAGTGACTGCAGCTTTATCAAATTTAGACCCGACAACCTCTTAAAACCAAGGCATTAGAAACCCTGTCCCCTCAACCATGTAACTTATGGACACACCATCCTTTTCTTGAGTAAAAATCAAAACGGTCTTAGCCCAGTGTGTAACCATTCGTCTTGATTAGAAAAGATGTTTCTCCTTTTCCACAGCAGTCTGACAGGTAAGGGGACATTTTAATTCATCTATCGACTCCCTTTATTATCCCCAATGAGTCCACCTGCCGAGGAGGAAACACTGGTCTTGGAATATTTTCACCAGATCCGGTATAACCATGTCTGTTGGGCAAATCCAATTAGAAGGATAAACTGGGATTTAGATGGTTCATCAGTCACCGTACCAGCGAGTCCAACTTGCACCACCATTAGGAGGACAGACCAGTATAATGCCGCCCAACTTGACACCTTAAAGATCATCTTACCACTCTGTACCAGGAGGGTAGACTGGGGCATTGAGAGTTTATTCAGCATCCAAAAGGTCATTTTGTGACTTCAACTAGGAGCCATAACAGGATTTACGGTGGTTTTGTTCAGCTTATCGTAGCCATGTCCATCTTGCACCTCCAACTAGGAGGGTAAAGTGGAATGTAAAAGTTTATCAACTAAAGTGTTCAGAAGTTAATCTTATGACACCAGAACGGGAGAATCAACTGGACTTACACTGGTATTGTTCAGTTTAGATATGCCTAAGCTACAAATCCCACTAGGATAACCTGGAACCTAATTAACCCATTTTAAAGCCAACCAGTCCAAATTATGACTCAAGATCCCGCAAATTAACTAGCCTTACCACAATTTCATTTGGCTTATCACAACCATGACCAACTCCAACGAGAAGTGTGACTGGGGCAGAGATTCTCAAGCTAAAAGTCAGCCAGTCCATTTTGAGATTCTCCACACTGGGCTTACGATGGTTTCATTCTGAATAGCACAACCATTTACGCCTCCTACCTAGAGGACAAACTGGGACATAGATGTTAAATGTGGACCATTTCAAAATGCAATCCAAGTAAGAGATTGACAGGAAAGCTGTTGGACTCACCAGCTACCCTCAGGACTATTTTATTATGGTCACTCCTTGTTATTTAATAAAATCACTACAGTACAATGGTATCATTCAGAAGCCATCCTTACTAATTCCCACAGTATTGCTAGTAAAGGGTAAAGAAGCTTTGCGACAGTAACAAAAACAGACCTATAAGTATGAAGTCGGCTGGCTAACCAGGCAAAAGCCACGGCCCCCAAAGTTGTACTTAGCACTGAAAGTCATACTCCACCAAAGGCCCAATCAAGTCACGTCGTGAGGCACACGTAGCTGAAGAAACTAGACCTGAGGTGGAAGGCTAATCAACTACAGAGTGGCCAGAAAACCTTCAGATATGCCACATAAGGCCAGACTTGAAGTGGCAGGCCAAACACCAGACATGAGGTGGCATGGAAAACATGAGGCCATACCCGAGGCGGCCAGCCCACCACCCAAGACATGAAATGAAGAAGCCGGACCAATAACAAAAACGCAAGGCCAGATACAAGGCAGCTGGCCCCACACACGAAACACGAAGACAGGCGCATTAACCAACTAAACCACAGCACCTAAACGAGAAATGTCAGGCTGCAAGCCACATACCAGGAGGCAGATCAAACAAGAAACGCCGGGCTGCAAGAAGCACTAAATGTAGGTTTTCCCACACTGATGTTAGACTTTCAGAACCCAACTTGGCCCCTGTACTCACTGCCTTTCTTACTAGACATTGCTATAGAATACACCATGGTGTTCCAGGATTCACAGCTGCTCCATCAGTTTGCTCAAGGCTCCTACATCCAGAGGACAGGAACCCACACTGAAGGAGGAAGTTGTAGTTGCCTTTTTTTTGTGTTCTTGGCTTCCTGTTCAGTGATAGGAGCAGATCCCACTCTCTCCCAGATGCTGTCTGTCATTGGATTTAGTATTTCTCCCTTCACCAATCTACTAGGTAATGCTGCAAATCCTTAAAGGGAACCTGTTAGTAAGTTCATACATCCCAAATCACAGGTAGCAAGAACCCCAGCCTTGCTACTCTATTGCAATCAGGCATTTTTTTTTTTTTTTTGACTGAAACGGTGAGGCATTCCAGGGAAGTTTCAGTTTAATGACCAGGGCCATGGACTACAGGGAGACACAAAATTAGTCTGGCACCGTCCCAGCTGGCTTCTCATACTCTAGTTGATCATCTGGTGCGGAAGCAGACCGAGGATGGTGCTGGTCTAGTCAGGTCTCTCCTTGTAATTCAAGGATGGATCATTAAACTGGATCTGCTCTGAAACGCCGCACTGTTTCAGAGAAATACAGAACTGGCTGCTTTGATGCTGCTCGTGATTTGGGCAACAAGAATCAAGTGAAAGTTTCTTTTTTAGATATAAAGCTGAAGTTACTTTACTTTCCAATAATCGGTAAGCTTTTAAGTCTGGACTTCATGAATTTACTAGAATACGACGCAATTTGACAGAGTTAACACCAGGAAAATTCTAAGCTCTGGGAATTTCTAATTCCCGGTCATCTTCCAGAAGTTTTCAAATCTCTGCATTGATGAACCACAAATTTAAAGGGGTTGTCCTGTCACATCATATTTTTTACCTACCCCTTGTTAGCTGATAAATTGGTGGGGGGGTCGCGCACCCAGAACCAATTGCGATTAGCTGTTATTTGCTTCATTCAGGCTTCCGGGTACTGCTGAATGGCTCCGATTCATCTGAATAGAGGCATTCAAAGTATTTGAGCAAATAACAGCTGATCGGTAGAGGTGTAAGCTGTAGGACCCCCAACCTAATATTGATGACTTGTCCTATGGATAGATCATCAATACGTTGTGACCAGACTACTCCTTTAAGTAAATAAATAGGGAGTGGACAATACTTACTTATGCAAGAAACTTTCCTTGGCCATTTCTATTTGCAACAATCCACCCTTCCATTTTGTCTTATTCAGAAGAGAGAGACCTATGAAACAAATAAAATGCTTAAAAAAAAAGTTATCTGTGTGTGAAACCACTCATATGGAGTACATTTCTATTTAGATGCCAATCTTGGCCACAATTTCTAGCTGCCCATACACAGGGGTGTCCACATATACATTGGTTTATACATTGCAGAGAAACTCACATTTTTTTAAGTCTGTGTCCGAGATATTAATGTTCATGTAGGCAAACGTCCTTACAGGGTTTCCTGCAAGCAAGAAGATGAGAATGTGGTTATAGTCCTCAAAGGAGGAATGCAAGGCTTATAGAAGTCATCATTTTTAGATCACAATTAAAAATTGAGGGAGATTTACAGATCAATATGGTTAATAGACATAACATGTGCCAGATTTATGAAAGGCATGTGTTAATGTTTTTGTGGAAAAAAAAAAAAAAGATAGCAAAATGTAAGGCCTGTTTCACACTTCAGTTTTCTGGCGTCAGTCAAAATCTGCCGTTTTGACGGATCCGTCGAAATTAGTGAAAAACGGATGAGGACGGGGACGGATCCGTCGCCCATAGGCGTCCATTCTACCACACGATGGACAGCGACGGATCTATCACCGTCTGCTTTTTCGACACAAACCAAAAACATTCCTATGGACGTTTTTTCTGCCAGACGGACCCCAATTTTATGACGGATCCGCCGCATGACTGACGCAATGGAAGGCCATCCGTCACAATCCGCCGGCAATACAAGTCTATGGGGAAAAAGACGGATCCGCAATGCAAATCCGTCAGATCCTTTTTTTCCCCTCAAACGGCGGATTGTGACTGAGCCTGAAAACGGAAGTGTGAAACAGGCCTAAGCCAAAGACAAGCTCCCATAAAGAAAAAGCATCGAATTTCTTGTAAGATGCATCTAATCTATCACACAGTGTGTGCCACCAAGACAGATGTAGGACATTTTTTGCTTGCCTGGTTCAGGTCTATGCGGTCTTAATTTTTAGAGACTATTAATAAAATGCACATTTATTTACAAAAAATAAAAAATAGGCAAACATGACAAAGGAATTGTGCATTTTCAGAAAACCTCTAATGTAGATAGCATGAGAATCTGAACTCAGTGATGGACTGCACTGTTGTCAATGTGACTTTACCACTGCAGCCAAACATCAAAAAGCGGGGGCAGCAGCAGAGGGAGCACTGAACCCCTAGAATAGAAATTAACAGAACTGTTTCACTGGTTTTTTTTTAAAGGGAACCCGTCACCTCGTTTTACAGCTATAAGATGCGGCCACTGCCTTTTTGGGCTTATCTTCAGCCTTCTAAGAAAGCTGTAGATAAGCCCCTGATCTAACATGAAAAATAAGGGAAAACAAGTTTTATTATAGTCACCCAGGGGTATGCTGTATATAAGCCCCGAAAGGCAGTTGCCGCAGCTCATAGCTGAAAAACAGGAATTTTAGTTGCTTACCGTAAAATCTGTTTCTCGGAGCCTTCATTGGGGGACACAGGAACCATGGGTGTATGCTGCTGCCACTAGGAGGCTGACACTATGCAAATAAGAAATTTAGCTCCTCCTCCGCAGTATACACCCCACCGACTGGTGCTCAATTACTCAGTTAGTGAGAAAGCAGTAGGAGAAACAATAGAATATAAAGTAAACCAACAATTCAACTAGAACTATATTACATAGAACAAAGAACAGAAGTTGAAAACATGGGAGGGTGCCGAGTCCCCCAGTGAAGGCTCAGAGAAACAGATTTTACGGTACGCAACTAAAAATCCTGTTTTCTCTATCGCTTCATTGGGGGACACAGGAACCATGGGACGTCCCAAAGCAGTCCCTGGGGTGGGAAACAAAATTCCATCAGGTCAGCGGACTCACCACCGCCGCCTGCAAGATCCTTCTTCCTAGGCTGGCATCCGGCGAAGCGTAGGTGTGGACCTTGTAAAATTTTACAAAAGTGTGAACAGAGGACCAGGTTGCAGCTTTACAAAGCTGCATCGCAGAAGCCCTGTGGTGCACCGCCCAGGATGCGCCCACTGCCCGAGTGGAGTGAGCCTTAATCCCAGAAGCGGGCACTCTGTTCTTTATCCGGTAAGCTTCTAAGATAGCCGATCTGATCCAGCACGCAATAGTCGCCTTGGAGGCCGACAGGCCTTTTCGAGCCCCATCTGGGATGACGAAAAGAGAGTCTGTGTTCCGGAACGCATCGGTTCTAGCCAAGTAGACCTTCGTCGCCCTGACCAGGTCCAGTCTGTTCAAGGAGCGTTCCCGGAGATGAACTGGAGCCGGGCAGAAAGAAGTTAGAACAATATCTTCATTCAAGTGGAAAGCAGATACCACTTTGGAAAGAAAGGACGGCGGAGGCCGTAGAACAACTTTATCTTGGTGAATCACTAAAAAAGGAGGTTGACAAGAAAGAGCTGCCAACTCCGACACGTCAGATGGAAGTAATGGCCACTAGAAAGGCCACTTTCCAAGAGAGAAAAGAGATAGAGAAACCTCCTTGAGAGGCTCAAAGGGGGAACCTTGTAGAGCCTCTAGGATTAAATTGAGATCCCAGGAATCCACTGGAGCCCGATACGGAGGATAGCGTCGTCTGGAAAAGAATTGAAAGCGCCGAAACTTGCCCCTTTAGAGAACAAAGGGCCAGACCCCTGTCCAGGCCTACCTGGAGGAATGCTAGAATAGAAGGGAGGGAGAAAGACATTGGCGGAACGCGAATGGACTCATACCAACGAAAATATGCCTTCCACGTTCTATAGTATATTTTGGAAGACGAAGGCTTCCTAGCCCGGATCATTGTGCGAATTAACCGATCTGAAAACCCTGACTTTTTCAGTACCGCGGTCTCAATGGCCACGCCGTCAAATTGAGCGACAGAGAATTGGGGTGGTAAATCGGACCCTGAGACAGCAGATCTGGTCTGCCTGGAAGTGTCCAAGGAGCGTCCGCGAGAAGGTTGACGATGTCCGCGAACCAAGACCTTCTGGGCCAATCCGGTGCGATGAGGATGACTGGTACCCCTTCTGCCTTGATCTTCAACAGCTTGGGAAGGAGAAGAAGAGGAGGGAACAGATAGGGGAGCGCGAACTGTGACCAAGGAATGGTCAGAGCATCGGCGCCCACCGCGAGGGGATCGTGGGCCCTGGATACGAACCGTGGAACTTTCTTGTTCAGACAGGATGCCATCAGATCCACATCCGGAGTACCCCAACAAAGGCAAATCTGTTGGAAGACATCCTGATGCAGGGACCATTCCCCTGCCGCGAGGCCTTTGCGGCTGAGAAAATCGGCGGCCTTGTTTTCCACACCCGGAATGTGTACGGCGGATATCGCAGGGACTGACATTTCAGCCCAATGAAGTATCTTGGATACCTCGGCCAACGCTGAGGAACTCGAGTCCCTTCCTGGTGCTTGATATATGCCACCGCTGTGGCATTGTCCGTCTGAATCCGGATTGACAGACCTTTGAGCAGCTTGTCCCAATGAATCAGGGACAGGAAAATAGCCCGTATCTCTAGGACGTTGATCGGAAGAGTCACTTCCTGACTTGACCAACAGCCCTGCACTGAGATGGCGAAACACTGCGCCCCAGCCCAGAAGACTGGCGTCTGTCGTCACCACTTGCCAATGTACCGGAAGGAACGATCGGCCCTGGGCAATAAGGGGAGATGTTAGCCACCAATTGAGGGACAGCTTGACCTGAAATGAGAGTCGAATTGGAACATCCAGTGAGGAGACAGACTTGTTCCACTGCAACAGATTGGCCCGCTGAAGCGGTCTTGAGTGGAACTGGGCGAAGGGAATTGCCTCCGACGTTGCAACCATCCTCCCTAGAACTCTCATAGCTGATCGGAGGGAAATGAGTCAGGGGCCCTGAAGCAAACGAACATCCCGAAAAGTTAGTTACTTTCTTGTCGTCGGGAAGGAAGACCTTTGCCTGACGAGTGTCGAAAAGTATGCCTAGAAACACTAGGCGCTGTGTTGGAACTAGGCAGGACTTTTTTGTGTTGATGATCCACCCGAATCGAGCAAGAATGTCGCATACAATGGTCAGACTTTCGAGAGCCTGGGGCAAGGATGGAGCTTTGATGAGGATGTAGTCGAGGTACGGGAAGAGCACGAGACCACCGATCCTCAAAATGGCCATCAACGCTGCCATGATTTTTGTAAAAACCCTGGGGGCGGTGGCGAGCCCGAAGGGCAGGGCGACAAACTGAAAGTGATCCTGATGAATCGCGAAACGCAGGAATTTTTGATGACCCCGGAAGATTGGGACATGTCTGTCTTGAATGTCTATGGAGCACAGGAATTTTTGTGCCTCCATGGAAGCGATTACTGAACGAAGGGACTCCATCCTGAAATGTCGCAGACGGACCCTTTTGTTCAGTAGTTTTAAGTCCAGAATGGGCCGAACTGTGCCTCCTTTTTTCGGCACTACAAACAGGTTTGAATAGAAACTTGTGAATCGCTCTTTTTCTGGTACTGGAACAATCACTCCCGACTTGAGAAGAGAGTCGATGGCTGTAAAGAAACCCGGAACCAAGGCGGGGTCTTTCGGGGGTCGGGATTCGAAGAATCGATCCCGAGGACAAGAAACAAATTCTATTTTGTACCCTGAAGATACAACTTCCCTGACCTAAGCGTCTTCCACCGAGGCAAGCCATACGTCCCTGAAGACAAGACGACGGCCGCCCACCTGGGAGTATGCTCCGGTGTTCTGAATCCAGTTATGCGGAGGAAGATCTTCCAGGTCTAGGTCTGATAGATCTACCCTGGGAAGAATGAGATCGCCAGGAAGGAGTGGGCCTAAAGGAGACTCTTTTCCTATCTTGGCGCGGTTGAGGCCTCTGCTGGTGGGAAAACGTATCTGCTGTCGTGAAGCGACGAAAAGGTCGAAAGGGTAGAAACTGACGTTTCGGAGGAGGTCGACGAGATTTTGACTGGGGAAGAAGGGAGCTTGTGCCCCCAGTGGCATCCTTAATGATCTGGTCCAGCCTATCGCCAAAAAGGCGCGATCCCTGAAACGGTAAACTGGTGAGGGACTTTTTTGACGATAAGTCCGCTTGCCAAGCCTTAAGCCAAACTGTGCGCCTAATAGCCACCAAGTTGCTTGATGCCTGAGCTGCGCAGGATGCGGCATCCAGGGAGGCTGAGACCAAATATTCGCCTGCATGTGAAATTTGGTCGGCGAGATCCGCCAGCTGCTCTGGCTGGCCTCCAGCCAAAATGCCTTGGCGGAGGTCCTTAGCCCATTTCGCTATGGCCTTAGAAGCCCAAGTAGAAGCAAAGGCCGGGCTTAGAACAGAAAACGCCGCTTCGAAGGCTGACTTAGCAAAAGATTCTATGACTCTGTCATTAGTGTCTGCTAGAGACGCTCCCCCAGAAATCGGAAGGACCGTACTGTTAGATAGTCTTGAAACCGGAGGGTCCACGGTCGGTGAAGCTAACCAGTCTGCAATGAGTTCCGCCAAGAAAGGATATAACACCCCAAGGTGTTTTCCTCTTTGAAAACACCTGGTCGGATTTTCTCTCTCTCTGGAAAGAATTTTCTGGAACTCCGAATGATGAGCGAAGACCTTAGAAGGTGGTTTCGACCGTCTGAAAGAAACCTCCTGGTCCGCGGGTTCCGCCGGAGAATCTTGATATTGAAGGACTGGTTAATCACTGCAATGAGGCTCTGAACTATATCCCTCATATCAGCGATTTGGCCGAGTCCAGCTCCAAAAGATCCTCGGAGGGTCCATCCAAGAAAGTCTCGCCTGGCTCAGGGGAGGAAGATCTTGATAAGGGAGGCTGTTTGGACGGACTATGGGGCAATGCAGAACAGGAAGAGGAACCGGACCGGTGCTCCCGTCTGGCTCTTTTGCAGCTAATATTAACAGGCTCGACCGGAGCATCCTGTGACCTGCTGGGTCCTGCAGAAGTCTGTAGTGGCAATTTATCCAGTACGGACACCAAGGTCTGTAACACCTTGGTGAGATCCACCACAGATTGAGACAGAGAGGAAGCCCACCCTGGGATAGGGGCCTCAATCTCACTCGGGACAACCGGGGGCTCCTGGGCGGTGGGTTCAGTGGGCTTGCTGCAGTCCTGACAGAGGGGAGAGGACTGACATGATGGAAACTTGCGTTTGCAAGAAGAACATGTAAAATGACTGACTACCACAGAGGAAGAAGCAGAGCGAATTGGTTTAGAATTAGACATTATGAGCTAACCCACTAACAGTGCCAGACGGTTAGGGGACGGAGAGCTGAGGAGGGTGTCAGTCTGCAGCGCAGAGCTACTCACGGAACCTGTGTACACAGCACGCTGAAACGGAGACGAGCAGCTCACAGGTTGAGGAAAAACTGTGAGGTAAAAAACGTGCTCCTGAATGCTGTGGGCGGGAATCGGCTTACCAGAGTGGGGGGCGGAGCTAACCGCTCTGTTAGGAGCATAAGAAAACTCCACTCACTCCTATACTGGGAGGAGTGGGCGGGCCCCTGCTACGCCTCTAACCATCAGAGAAGCGGTGGGCGGCGCCAGACGGGCAGGACTGTTCCTCAGAAGAAAAAGCCCGCCTGAAAATGGGGGCGTGGTGTCGCCTCAGAACTAGGCCTGAACTGAAGCCGGGGCCTGCATTAGAAACGGCGGCCGCCGGAGAGCGCAGGGCGGAGCGGAGGTCTAAAGAGAACCGCAGTTTCGCGGCGCTGGCGCTGAGAACGCTAAATACAGGTAATGCCACTTAAGGAAGCTTGTCCGTTCCCCACCGCCCAGGTGGATTACTATCATGGGAAGGAGAGCGGGGTTCAGCCTGCTGATACTTACCTCCTGCAGCCCTGACTTAGCCCATTTCCAGTTGCAGACCGTGTCTCCATCCACCGACAGGCTCTGGTAGGTGAGTGGGTGAGAGACAGAAGACGAACACGCATACGAGTTCCTGGCCGGTAGACATATGAGGATACGGGGTGGCAGTACAAGCCGTACTCATAGTCTCTTTGTGGGAGTACAGATGTGACTATTCACTCTGTATCCCTCCGGAACCTGTAAAGAAACGACGCACACTGAGGTAGATAAGGGTCTAATGAAAGACCCGTGTCCACCTCCTACTGACACTAAGCTAAACTGAGTAATTGAGCGCCAGTCGGTGGGGTGTATACTGCGGAGGAGGAGCTACCTTTCTTATTTGCATTGTGTCAGGCTCCTAGTGGTAGCAGCATACACCCATGGTTCCTGTGTCCCCCAATGAATCGATAGAGAAAAGGAGGTGACAGGTTCTCATTAAAGATAAGGTTATGTGCACACACCTGGAATACACCAAAAAAAAAAAAAAAGCGCAGAAGATATGCCGCAAATAAATTAACATAATGCACAATAATGTAAAAAAAAAAAAAAAATACTACATTGCTGCGCACATGTTCAGTCTCTTGTTACTTTTAACTGCTTCACAGGGCAAAAAGGCAGAAAAGGCAAAAAGTTCTCTTTCAGGGAAAAACCCCACTTAAAAGTGAGAGTTCAAAGGGATGGTGGTCTCATGAAGACAATCCCTGCTAATACACCGCATTTAGTTCAGTGACGCAGAAGTAGCCACAGAGAGTAAAAAGGTGGAGAACATGGGTAAGATAATATGAAACCTTGATAACCCTGAGGTTAATTTATTCACTAAAGCAGAGTTTCTTAGTATTAGCAAGCTTCCCTCAGTAAGGGTCCATTTAGACCAGGGGTGCACAACCTGCAGCATGGAGGTCTCATGTGGACTGTGATGTCATTCAATACAGTCCCCAACCATATGGACAGAAAAATGACTGACAGGTTAATTATATGTGTGCAGCCACACCAAAAAAAAGTAAAATAATCACTACATGCACAAATTTGAGCAGATATCCAGATTGCACTTGGCCATGCAAGTCAATGAATGCGTGGAACACATTAGACTGCTCTCTGATGACATATGAGTGCGGTGTGATTTACGCAAACTGACAGAATGGAAAAGATGGATAAATATTTTATAGCTTTCTTCTTCTCATGCGAGAGAATTGAATTGCAATGTGATCACACTCAAATCAGAGTTTGATCTGAGCGTGATTTGCATAATCGTCCCGATTCTCTCGGATGAGAGAAACTACACTTGCCTGCACCTAGCGTTACAGTGCTGATTTTTGGAGGCAAGAGTCCTGCAAGTAGAATTTGTTCCTATCTGACATTTATGATAGACACTTTCCATATGCCATAAATGTCACAGAAGATAATAACCTTTCATTTTTAGTGCAGCACCCTAACTGGTTTAGTATGACAATGAGGCTTTGGACAAAAAATGATTGCGCACCCATAGTTTTCAAGACTCACAGGCGGCACGATACAACCTCTGATCAGTACACGTTTAATGATCAGAGGTTGTTTAAATGTCTTATTACAGAGGCAGACCAAAGTAAATGATGTGCACTGAGAGATCTGTAATAAATAGCTCAGTGCATATAGGCTGCCTTGGTTTTCACTTGTCAAGATTCCCATTTACACAGGACTATGTGCGGTTGGAAATGAAGATCATTTTTCACTTTGCTCGTTCATCAGGTGATCAGTAGTCTGCTTATGCTGCAAGATAATCGTGAAACCAGCGATTGCAGTGCAAATGCAGTTCACACAATAAGACTTTTCAGATATTAAAATTGAATACATGGTAAACAGAGTGGGGCACATCATACTGTTGGGACTGCCACAAACCATACCTAAAAGAAGTCATCATTCAGCTACAGCCAAATACAATCTATGCAGATTGTCTGTTACATACCTTGATCATCTTTCCGGCAAATAATGTCCACTTCACCTACTTTTCCGAACCTTCCAAACCTTTCCGAGAGTTCGGCATCAGTGACTGAAGGACCAAGACCTCCGATATACAAGCGTCTTAAAGATGTCTCCATTTTTCAGACAGTTATCAATCTTATGGAAATTTCTAAGAGAAAGAAAACAGTATAAGAACTAAAACAGTAAGGCTGTGTTCACAAGGAGCTTTTTTTTTTTTTACTCAGTTTTGATTTTGTAGTAAAAACTTTCCAAGAGCCGCAAGCTTTAACAGGCTAGTTTCTGCCTAAAAAAAAAAAAAAAAAAAAAAAAAAAAAAACTCAGTGGGAATTGTAGAGAGTCTTCAGAGTGATGGCCGCATGAAGATTGGGCAGGTTGGTTCCTTTAACTTCCTGATGTCTTTGGAAACCCGAAGCAATTAGGTTATGTGCACACTGAGTTGGGGAGTTGTTGGAGCAATAATTCTCCAAATTATGCTCAAAAACTCAGACTCGATGTGCACATAGACTTAAAAAGTATCCAGAACACAAGAGCAACATTTTTTTTTATATAAATATGTACTTTTTTTTAGCGTTTTCTAGGCTTACAGGTGTGTTTCAATGCGGATCTGCTGCAAACCTGTCAGAAAAAAAAAATTACCTTACGCTTAGGCTGATCAATATTATATACTGAATTCTTGGTCATGGTCAGCGCCATGTGTCGCCAGGACCCGACAAACCCAGGGAGCACTAGTACCTTCTAAGTTGAGGGAAGGTTTATACTCTGCTCTGTGTGTGCTGCATGTATGAAGCAGGCTCAGGAGCTGATCTTGCACCATAAAGAGCGAGTGTGCTGGCTAAGGCTAGTTTTACATTTGCGTTTAAGGCCGCAGCGGCGGCCTGCGCACGGCCGCCGCTAAGCCCCGCCCCCTGCCGTGCCTCCGCCAGTAGCTCCGCCTACGGACGCATGACGCTCCATGCGTCCCCTATCTTTAGCACTGGGGACGCAGGCCATGCGCAGGTATGCGTTTGGCGGCGCATGCGTCCTTTTGACGCTGCACCGAGCGCACCAAATTGCAACCTGTTGCGTTTGGCGCTGGTCGGCGCAGCGTCAAAAGGATGCATGCGCCACCAAACGCATGCCTGCGTCCCCAGTGCCAAAGATAGGGTATGCAGGACGCATGCAGCGTCATGCGTCCGTAGGCGGAGCTACTGGCGGAGTCACGGCAGGGGGCGGGGCTTAGCGGCGGCCGTGCGCAGGCAGCCGCTGCGGCCTTAAACGCAAATGTGAAACTAGCCTTAGTTATACACTCGAGTCTAACTGCTGTCATCAGAGATGGCTGATTGTAGCAGTTTAAACCCCATAGATGCTGCTAGTCAGCAGTCAAGTCTAACATCTGCAATCAGAAATACATAAAATGTGACAAAGACATTTGAAAAGGTTAGAAATGTGGTGGAGATGGTGCTGTCACTGAAAGTCCTACCTGACTGCCATGTTTATAAACCACAGGCACAGAAGTACTACAGTATTCCACATTCATGTCCACTATAAAGACTAATAGAAAACGTTAACAAATGAATAAAGATATTTCCAGCATGTGATGCTCACATCACCCTTCTTTAACCACATTAAAATCTTAAAGGGAACCTGTCACCAGAAATAACGCTATTAACCTGCAGATATACGGTTAATCTGTAAGTTAATCGCGTTATTATGCCGTCTGGTGCCTGACAGCCAAATGTAGCGAGCAGAAAATGAACTTTATGCTTGCCGTCAGCATGCTGGTTCAATGGTTCGCAGAATCACTTTTGTTTTTTATCACGGTGACCAACCCCCCAAAATAAATAATTTATGGGGACCCCAAAATGGTGCTATTAAAAAATTACAGATCTAACTGCAAATTCATGGGTGGACATATTGATGCAACCAATGCAGCCAACAGGGGCCCAAGAGGTAGGGGGCCACTAGCGCCCCCACAGCAGGAGGCATGGTGCACTAGGACTTATCAGACTGCACAGGGTCTGTGGGGTCTCTCCTGACTGACCACTACTGCCCTGACACAACTTTATCAACCCAACTATAAAAAGAGCTCTTTGAATGTGAGGAAAAAACATCTGAAGGCGAAGAAAAGCCACAGGGGCTCCCCAGGGCCCCATACACCTAGTGCCGGCCCTAAATATCACCTATAGAACCAGTAAAGTGTACAGGACTCCATTCTCCCTGCAGGCAGAGGAGCCGGATGTGAGTGCAGCATGGATGGAGGACCGGAATGTGAGTGCAGCATGGATGGAGGACCGACACGTGCTCGTCCCAGCACGAAACACACACGTAGCGGTCACCCCGAGCAGCGGGAGCTCACCTCATCACCCCACCGGCGGTGACCCGACACACCGCTGCCACAGGCACACTGCGAAAACTCACATTGCACTCCTGTGTCCCGGGAAATGCATTCCCACTGGAAACAAGTGCTTGTCTACAAGGTTCCGCTGTGCGAGACGTCGCTCCCTAGTGCTGTTCCGCTGCTCCTATACGTCAGTTTATTGCTCGGAGTGACTGGAGGAGGTACATGGATTGCCTCATCCGCTACACCAGAGAGTTTGTGACAAGAATCTCGGGAGCAGCGCAACTTTCGTGCTTACCAAACCGGAAAGGAAGCTGAAAGGTGAAGCACACCGGAGCAAACCATTTTCTCCGAGTTTGTAGGGGGCGACAAGTTTGCTTTTCTCCTGTATTCTCAGTAACAGCGCATCACATTGTCACATGGTCTTGTACACATTACGGGCTTTTCCCATCCCATTTTTTTGCCGTCTCTAGAAAGTCCACGCTCTCAGCGCCTGTTCTCGCAGTTATAGGAGACTTGATTACTTTTTGCCTTGGCTGACTGAGCAGCTGCGAGCACGAAGTAAGGCGCGCTTAGTTTGAAGAGCAAAAGCAACGTGAGGTGAGTGCTGGTGATAATGACCGGGCTGCTGTCTAGTGGACAAGAGGTAGGGTATCTAATGGTAGCGCCGGTGATAATGGCGGGAACGCGGGGGCGGGTCCTGAAGAGCGTGGTGGGCGGGGCTTGTGTGCCAAAGCTCTGGCAGGAACTGTGAGGCTGCGGGGCCAGTCACATCTGCAGTTTAGGCCCCAGTGTCTGCTAGGTGATGGGGGGGAGTACAATCTGTAATGTGATATTGGTCAGCAGCCATGTCAGGCCTGGTTGTGCGCAACTCACAAACGCCGTCACTCATGAGCAGGGCTAGTGTTACACAAAGTAGGGCCCTCGGGAAAGTTTAAAGTGTGGCCCCAAATGCTCACATATTGCACCGTCACAGAAACTTTACAGGTGTTCTGGTCATTCAATGAGTGTGATCAACGATATTGAAGTCTCTCGACTCTTGTTTCCCGGCCTCTTTACATCGGCTGAGGAAGTAGTAGATCAATGTGTCTCCATACAGTATCATGTTATCAGCAGTATATCTACAGTTCGCAATGTTGATGTGCTGCTGGGAACAATGATTTCTGCTGCAGCATAAGCAATCCAATCACTCGCTGAATAGGCAGCATTTTGCTCTTTTAGTATAATGCACCCCATGGTCCTCCATATAGTATAATGCACCCCATGGTCCTCCATATAGTATAATGCACCCCATGGTCCTCCATATAGTATAATGCACCCCATGGTCCTCCATATAGTATAATGCACCCCATAGTCCTCCATATAGTATAATGCACCCCATAGTCCTCCATATAGTATAATGCACACCCAGGGTCTGCATTCTCCGGTGGGCCCAGGCACTGACACCAGCTGGCATACTGGCCAACAGCTGCCTAGGGCCCCCACTGCTCCAGTGGCTATGGGGCTCCTGAGTCAAGGGGGGTGTGCCCTGTGCCAGCGTAGCAGCAGCTGGAGACAGAATCCTGTCCCCACTGCTAAAGCAAAATGAATATTCATGCTTTCCCACGCCCCTATGGGGAGGTGGGGGAGGCAATGTTGGTGGAGGGAGGCAATAATGGTGGGGGGGAGGCAGTGATGGGCAATGATGGACAATGATGGTGGTGGGGAGAGGCAATGATGGATGTGATGGGCAATGATGGTGGTGGGGGGAGGCAATGATGATGGTGGGGGAGGCAATGATGGAGGTGATGGGCAATGTTGTTGGTGGGGGGAGGCAATGATGGAGGTGATGGGCAATGATGGTGGTGGGGGAGGCAATGATGGAGGTGATGGGCAATGATGGTGGTGGCGGGAGGCAATGATGGAGGTGATGGGCATTGGTGGTGGGGGAGGCCATGATGGAGGTGAGAAATGGACAGTGATGGTGGTGGGGGAGGAGGCAATGATTGAGGTGGTGGAATGGACAGTGATAGGGGTGGTAGGGGGAAGGCAATGATGGAGGTGGTGATGAGGACAATGATGAGGGTGGAGGGGAAGGAGCTGCATTATTCTTTATGAGGGGACTACATTATATTCTGGGGGCTACAGTATACTCTATGAGGGGGCTGCATTACTTTCTGTGGCGGGGCTGCATTATTCTCTCAGGGGACTACATTATATTCTGGGGGGCTACATCATACTATATGAGGGGGGCAGCATTATGCCCTATGAGGGGGCTACAGTATACTCTATGGGGGGGCTGCATTATATTCTGTGGTGGGGCTGCATTATACTATATGAGAGGGGCTGCATTATACCTTATGAGGGTGCTACATTATATTCTATGGTGGGGACTGCGTTATACCTTATGAAGGGGTTGCATTATATTTTGTGGGGTGCTGCTTTATATTCTATGAGGGGGCTACATTATATTCTATGAGGGGGCTACCCCGCTATGATTCTACCCCAACCCCTGCTACCTTGTATTATACCCTGATATTACCACACAATTAGTGGTCTTGTATTTATTTCTATGTAGCTACATAGTAAGCCCCAAGAGTGATTTTCTCTGGTGGGCGCAAGGTACTCCAGTCCGACGCTGTGCACACCCCATAGTCCTCCATATAGTATAATGCACACCCCCATAGTCCTCCATATAGTATAATGTGAACCATAGACCTCCATATAGTAGAATTCACACCCCATAGTCCCCATAAAGTATAATGCACCCCATAGTTCTCCATGTAGTAAAATGCACAACCCATAGTCGTCCATACAGTATAATGCACAGCCCATAGTCAACCATATAGTAAAATGCATACCCCATAGTCGTCCATATAGTATAATGCATCCCATAGTATTCCATATAGTATAATGCACCACATAGTCCTCCATATAATATAACGCACCTCATAGTCCTCCACATAGTATAGTTCATCCCCATAGTCCTCCATATAGTATAATGCACACCCCATAGTCCATATAGAATGATGCATCCCATAGTCCTCCATATAGTATACTGCACATACCATAGTCCTCCACATAGTATAATGTGCACCATAGACCTTCATATAGTATAATTCACACCCCATAGTCCACATAAAGTATAATGCACCCCATAGTCCTCCATATAGTATAATGCACCCCACATAGTATAATGCATCCCATAGTCCTCCACATAGTATAATGCATCCCATAGTCCTCCATATAGTATAATGCACCTCATAGTCCTCCATATAGTATAATGCATCCCATAGTGACTGGGCGGGCACTGACAGCTTGGGGCCCCTGTGCAAAAAATGTGTCTGGGCCCCCCTCCTTTTATGGTGACATAGCTGCATATAAATATATATATATATGCACACACTGCTCAAAAATAGGGAACACTTAAACAACAGAATATAATTCCAAGTAAATCAAACTTATGTGAAATCAAACTGTCCACTAAGGAAGCAACACTGATAGACAATCAATTTCACATGCTGTTGTGCAAATGGAATAGACAACAGATGGAAATTATTGGCAATTATCAAGACACACTCAATAAAGAAGTGGTTCTGCAGGTGGGGACCACAGACCACATCTCAGTACCAATGCTTTCTGGCTGATGTTTTGGTCACTTTTGAATGTTGGTTGTGCTTTCACACTCGTGGTAGTATGAGATGGACTCTACAACCCACACAAGTGGCTCAGGTAGTGCAGCTCATCCAGGATGGCACATCAGTGCAAGTTGTGGCAAGAAGGTTTGCTGTGTCTGTCAACATAGTGTCCAGAGGCTGGAGGCCACTACCAGGAGACAGGCCAGTACACCAGGAGACGTGGAGGGGGCCATAGGAGGGCAACAACCCAGCAGCAGGACCGCTACCTCCGCTTTTGTGCAAGGAGGAACAGGAGGAGCCCTGCCAGAGCCCTGCAAAATGACCTCCAGCAGGCCACAAATGTGCATGGGTCTGCACAAACAGAAACCAACTCCATGAGGATGGTCTGAATGTCCGATGTCCACAGATGGGGGTTGTGCTCACAGCACAATACCGTGCAGGACGCTTGGCATTTGCCACAGAACACCAGGATTGGCAAATTCACCACTGGCGCCCTGCGCTCTTCACAGATGAAAGCAGGTTCACACTGAGCACATATGACAGACGTGACAGAGTCTGGAGACGCCGTGGAGAGCGATCTGCTGCCTGCAACATCCTTCAACATGAACGATTTGGCAATGGGTCAGTAATGGTGTGGGGTGGCATTTCTTTGGAGGGCCGCACAGCCCTCCATGTGCTCGCCAGAGGTAGCCTGACTGCCATTAGGTACTGAGATGAGATCCTGAGACCCCTTGTGAGACCATATGCTGGTGCGGTTGGCCCTGGGTTCGTCCTAATGCAGGACAAGGCCAGAACTCATGTGGCTGGAGTGTGTCAGCAGTTCCTGCAAGATGAAGGCTTTGAAGCTACGGACTGGCCCGCCCGTTCCCCAGACCTGAATCCGATTGAGCACATCTGGGAGATCATGTCTTGCTCCATCAACCAAAGTCACGTTGCACCACAGACTGTCCAGGAGTTGGCGGATGCTTTAGTCCAGGTGTGGGAGGAGATCCCTCAGGAGACCATCCGCCGCCTCATCAGGAGCATGCCCAGGTGTTGTAGGGAGGTCATAGAGGCACGTGGAGGCCACACACACTACTGAGCATCTTTTCCTTGTCATGAGACATTTCCACTGAAGTTGGATCAGCCTGTAATTTGAATTTCCCGTTTGATTTTAAGTTATCATTCCATATTCGGACCTCCATGGGATATTCATTTTGATTTACATTGATAATTATGTTTTATTGTTCTGAGCACATTCCACTATGCAATGAATAAAAATTTGCAACTGGAATATTTCATTCAGAGATATCTAGGATGTGTTATTTTAGTGTTCCCTTTATTTTTTTGAGCAGTGTATATTACATAGATTCCTTTATTATGTATATTGCCATCCGTTGTTACACAGTGCCCTCTCTTGTTATGTACAGCACCGTCCCTTACATACTGGATTATATAGAGCCCTGTTTTTTATTACATACCGTCCTGTCTTGTTAGCTGTATAATGCAATGATGGCTGATGGAGCATGGGACAGCTTCTTTTCCAATGGAGGACCTGATGGACTGGTCGTCTGGTCACCGGCTCCTCCATCAGCAGTCATTTTATATCTAACAAGAGAGGGGACTATGTAATAAAAGAGGGTGCTGTGAATAACAAAAATAACAAGAATACACTATTTAAGAGACAGCACTGTACATAACAGCAGAGGAAGCTACCATATTTTTCGGTCTATAAGCCCCCCCCCCCCGGCCATAAGACACACCTAGGTTTTAGAGGTGGAAACTAGGAAAAAAAATTGAAGCAAAAAATGTGGTCAACTCTGTACTTAATATTCCCTATCCTGGTATGTAAGGTCCCCTCATCCCTATCCTGATACATATGGCCCCCTCATTCCTACCCTGATATGCATGGCCCCCTCATCCCTATTCTGGCAGGAATGATCGTCCTCATCCCTATACTAGTATGCATGGCCCCATCCCCATCTCGGAATGCAGGACCCCCATCTCATCCTAGCATGGCCCCACCCCCATCCTGGTATGCATGGCCCCATCAGAAAATATTTTAAAAAAAAAATCATTACACTTACCTACCCGGTGCTCGCTCGCAGCGTTCTGCTTCAGTGCCATCAGCTTATTTATGCTTGTAAGCAGCTCATGGCAGGGAAGTCATGTGCTGCTCACAAGCAGAGCACAGCTGCTGGAATACTCGCCGGGACTGTGTGCGCAGAGAGTAGCGCGCAGTGTCAGTCATCGGCTTCCTGCTGCTGCCGATGGTAACATGTGCCGCTACTTAAGAGAAATGAATATTCATTTCTCGTAAGTATCGGTACACGTGACCGCCGGTGGCTGACACTGCGCGTTACTGAAGAGCAATGAATACTCACTGCTCTCTGCGATGAACAGTCCCTGTGAGTATTCCGGCAGCTGTGCTCTGCTTGTGAGGAGCGCATGACTGCCATGCACTGCTTACAAGCATAAAGCATTTGCTGGCACTGGAGCAGGATGCTGCGAGGGAGCGGAGGAAGGTATGTGTAATGGTTTGGTTTTTTTAATGTTTTCTGATGGGGCCATGCATACCAGGATGGGGGTGGGGGCCAGTTATACCAAGATACTATTATTAAAGAGAAATGAATATTCATTGCCCTCCACGCCCATGGGCATGGAATGCAGTGAATATTCATTTCTCTTTAACAGCGGGAATAGGAGTTAACCGCAGCCGCCGACTCCAGCCTCCTGTGACCCGCTGCTCCGTCGATGCCGCTCCCCCACCTCCCCACCACAGCCAGAGCCAGTACATCTGGACTATTAGACGCACCCCCCCATTTTCCTCCACATTTTTGGACGAAAAAAGTATGTTTTATAGTCCAAAAATTACGGTATACAGTATAATAAGGGACGGCACAATATATAACTAGAGAGGATACGTACGTAATAAGGGACGGTGTTATACATAATAAAAGAGGAAACTATGTAACTAAGGATGTTGTTATACATAATATGTGAGTACACTATATACTAAGGGACTGTTATACATAAAAATTGACTAAACAATATACTGAGGGATGCCGCTATGCATAATAAGCAAGTACACTATATACTAAGGGACTATGCTATACATAATAAATGAGTACACTATATACTAAGGGACTGTGTTAGACATAAGTGATAATAACGTCTTCCTCCACCTCACCTTGTGCCTAAGTCCATTATAAATCCCCCTTCCTCCTATCCCAGTCCTCCACATCCCTCATTGTCCTCCTCCCCACGCATCCCATTATTGTCACACCACCTCCAACATTGCTTTCTGCCCCACCACCTTCGTCATTGCCCGCCCCACCACCTCCATCATTGCCTTCTCCCCCACCACCGTGATCATTGCCCTCTCCATCACACCCATCATTTCCTTCTCCCCCATCACCCCCATCATTGCCCTCTCCTCCACCTAGACACACACAGCACCATTCACCTCTATGCATGTTCCCCAGCAGCTCTACGCACACACACACCGCCACTCATTTCTACACACACGCCTACACTCGCAGCACCACTCACCTCTCCGCATGCTCTCCCGCAGCATCACTGTCGCCGGCAGATTCTCTGTGGCACAGCCACACTGAATGATGATGTCATCCAGCCACACTGCAGTGTGAGACAGGAAGCGCGGGCAGGAAGCAGGGCAGATCGCTCCAGCTCCGCTCTGCTGCCATTTTCTCTTGTAGGCAGCGGAGCTGCAAGGATCGCTCCCTGCCCGCCACACTTGAAGGCAATCTGGCTAGGGTCCCCTCGGCGTCGGATAAACAGGCCAGATTGCCCTCATTATTAACCACCCTGCAGGGGCCCCCCTCCACCCCCGGTGCAGGTGCACCGGCTGCACATGCTGTATGTCCACCCCTGCCATAGTCCTCCATATAGTATAATGCACGTCATAGTCCTCCACATATTATAATGCATCACTGACTGCACTGATAAAGGGCTTGAATACAATTCCTGAAACGAATGTTAAATTAATGTATCCAATTCAATACAGGAAAGATGTATATCTTTGTACCTTGTTACACTCTCAATGCTGGAATGAATGTGTCGCATGGATTTATGTCTTTTTACATCAATTAAGGAATTTGCTCCTAAGACCTTGTGGGGCATCACAACACATTAGGAGACCCCAATCAGAGGACAATAAAACATCCAGACTCCTTATCTATGAACTGGTCCAATATTTATGTTTCTCCCTCTTCCATAGTGATAGTTCTGCTTCATGTCATTTGTCTTATCTATTGCATTTTTTCTGTGCTGTGTTGTGCATAAATATGTGACTCTTCAGATGTTGTATTAGTCAATGCCTGATGAAGAGACCTGAGTAGTCTCGAAAGCTTGCAATGTGTTAGCATCTTTTCAGTTAGCCATTAAAAGGTATCAACCACTGAGGACTCTCAGGCTATGTGCACACACTGCGGATCCACAGCGGATTTGGCCCTGCGGATCCGCAGCAGTTCCGCAGACAGTGTACAGTACAATGTTAGCCAATGGGATTTCAAATCCGCAGTGCACATGCTGCGGATTTTTCTGTGCGGATTTGCTGCTGTTTTAAATCCGCAGCATGTCAATTCTTTCTGCGGATTCCGCAGCGGTTTGACGCCTGTTCCATTGTCCATGTGTCAATCCGCAGGTGAAAACAGCTGGCAAATCCGCAGGAAAACCGCAGGTCACTTGACCTGCGGTTTTACCTGCAAATCCGCGTGGAAAAATCTGCAGGTGAATCTGCGGCGTTTGCACTCACCCTCAATTCTGAATATTTTTGTATTCAATTCAGAATTTCTAAAATTGCAAAGTCAAGTGATGTCTCAATTTCCTTTAGATGAAAGATGCAGGTCTACACCTTTCTCAAGAACAATGCTCTGGTCCCTTACCACTGTTCATGGAGAGGTGGTTTGGACCATGTGTCTTTCTCTCTAGTCACATTTATAGGAGTCCTGAATAGCTTAGCATGTGCCTGCTGCCATATTCTGTGGATATACCATGAATGTCTGAAATGTGTAGTCATCCTACCTGGTGTCTTATGTTTTCCTGCCTCTGCTACTTAGATCCATTCCTCCTGCTTATATGATGGGCGCTGCAGTAGAATGGGGAGTACAGTTGTCAGTCTAGACAACCCTTCCCTTACCTCCTCCCTTTGCTACAGCAGCAGTCATCCTGTAAACCCGAGGAACGGAATACGATCCAAGTGGATGAGACAGCGGGAGGAAAACAGATGGCACATGGGTGGATTGTTACTTTAAGGGGAATCTGTCACCATGTTTTTTCTACCCCTATCTTAGAGCAGCATCATGTAGGAGCAGACGCCCTGACTCCAGCGATGTGTCACTTACTGAGCTGCTTGCTGTAGTTTTGATAAAATCCCTTTTTTCTCTGCTGCAGATCTAGCAGTTTTCTGAATGCTGAGCTCTGTATAACCCTGCCCCCTCCACTGATTGGCAGCTTTCTGCCTATGAACAGTGTTATACAAAGCTCATAAATATGGAGGACTAGCCGGTAGCAGGTTTACTAGTCTTCTAGTGATAATCTCCTGTTGATAAAACTACAGGGATCAGCTTCAAAATAAATTCAGATAACGAACGTCCTATTATCAATTAAGGTACTGTTTTCTCCTACGCCTCATTGGGGGACACAGAGACAGTGGATGTTATGCTGCTGGCCACTAGGAGGACACTAAGTAAACCAGAAAAAAAGTTAGCTCTTCCCCTGCAGTATACACCCTCTCGCTGGCTGAGATTTCTCCAGTTTTTGCTTAGTGTCTATAGGAGGCACTTGGATCTGGTTTCAGACCCCACCGTTTTTATTTTTAATTTTTCTGTAAATTTTTATTTTTTAATTAACGGAGTGAAGGGTCGATGGTTCCTTTCTACGGCCCGCTCTCCCCCGAACCAACAGGCAAGCACACGGAGTGTACCTTCCCGTACACTTTCCTGCGACGATTGGGGCTGATTCCTCTGGTGATGATGGCAATGATCCTTACGGTCCCGGTAATCCACATATACGAGGGCAAGCGCATGGAGTGCAATGGAGAAGACTGGAACAGCGCTTCCGGATGCCCTGAATCGGCCCTTTAGCTCTCCATCCCCCTGTCATAGGGAGGATTGATTGAGCATACCCCTTTAAGAACTCCTCCAGCTCTGCTTCATCAGCCAGGAGGATGAGACCTGCATGGATGGCCCCAGACAGCAGCCTGCCGAGCACTGGAGTGGAGGTATGGGGTCGGGACCTGGCCCTCGGGAGAAGCGCTGACTTAGCGTCAGTGGCGGTGCACCGGCGCCCCATTGCGCCCCCCCCCCCAATCTCTCGGCGCACGGGTAGGCAAAAAATTTAGTCTACTAGGCCGCACTTTGAATAGCGCCACCTGCGCTAACGTCGCTGCCGCCGCCTCCTCTTGGAGCCTCTCATTACTTACGAGATGCGCAATTTTAATCTCGGGGGCCATGTCTTTTACCTCAGCTTCCGTTAACCCTTTCAGGAGCGCTATGCCTGCTCTGGACAGCCGAATACTGGGTGACACCACAGGGCCACCGCTTTCCTCCCGGGGGACACAGCACAGGACAGTGGGTAAGCTGCATCTGCCCTCATATTGAAGCTTAACCCCTTCCCGGCACATTCCCTGCAGCTGCAGACAGACTCTGCCGTTAACCCTCTCAGGAGCGTTATGTCTCAATCTAAGGAGGCTAAACGGGCTGCTAAGAAGCACACAGCGTCTTTTACCATGTGTACCACCTGCAAGTCTGCCTTACCCAGTGCACAGAGTAATCCATTATGCATGGACTGCGCTCCAACGCCCCTCGCCGCCACTGCTGACGGGCTTCCTGCGTTTAGTACCCCTGAGTGGGCTGCGTCCCTGTCACGGTCGGTGGAGTCTCTGACCCAGGCTATATTTTCCCTTCAGGAGGACTCTTTAAGCCAGAAAACATCCTTACCTCCCAAGGAGGGCTCTGGCGTCGGCCGGGAACCGTCCACTAACAGGGGCCATACTCGTTCAAGGGATGGTCAGGTCTCTAGAAAGCGGACCCATGACGTGTCCCCTAGTCCCGTTCGCGCCTCAGCATCGGCGACTCCTGTCTCTCGCTCTCCCTCTCCTGAGGTTCACAGCGAGCACGACTCTGAATTCGAATCTGACATGTTAGCCCCACAGAATTCTCCAACTGATCAAGAGTCACTTGATACTCTTATAGAATCAGTCAACAATATTCTGAAGTTGGACAAGGAAAATATTCCCGCTCCAGCACACCCTATCTCATTTAAGAAAACCAAGCAAGTGTGCAGGTTATTTACCAGCCATCCGATGTTTAAGGAGATTGTCCAGAAACATAGGGATCGTCCGCATAAGCAGTTCACAGGGAAAAAGTCTACTCAGGCTAAATACCCTTTTGATCCAGACCTGATGAAGGATTGGTTACAGTCCCTTCCGGTGGACCCTCCTGTATCACGTCTTGCTTCTAAAACGCTCCTATCTGCTTCTGAGGGTTCCTCAGTCAGAACCCCTCCGATCGTCAAAATGACTACCTTACCCGTTCAGTTTTTCTAAGCTTCAGGAACAGCACTTTTTCCATCTTTCGCTGCAATTTGGGTCACTAAGGCAATAGCCGCTTGGGCAGAAGTCTTGATTACTTCCTTCCAGGGCACCAATCTTCCTCTGAAAGGCAACCACCGTCGCCAGGCAGATAATTCACGCAGCGGACTTTGTAGTAGACGCTTCTATTGATGCCGCCAATTGCGGCTGGCGGGCGGATGCCACATCTAAAAGATCGTGGACTTCTCTCCCCTTTCAAACGGGTCGTCTTTTTGGAGAGAAACTGGACCAGCCCATTTCTGATACTACCGAGGGAAAAAAGTAAATTCCATCCCCAACAAAAGGCTGTTTCCCAACCCTTGTTTTCCATCTTTTCGCAACAATTCCGGTTGGTGCTCCTCTACCTTCTCTTCCGGATCAGGTCGGTCACTGCGCAGAGACAGAGGTTCCCAGGTCTCATACAGACCTGACCGCTCTTGGAAACCCAGGCCTAGGGCTTCTGGATCTAGGGGAGCCAGATCTCATTGATCTACCCAATGACTTGTTGCAGTATCCGGCAGATACCGACAAAGATGGCGGTCGCCTACTTTCCTTCAGCCACACTTGGCTCGCGGTCTTCCACGACAAGTGGGTCAGGGAGCTGGTGTCCTCTGGATACAAGATAGAATTTTCTTCTCCCCCTCCAACTCTGTTTTTCCTTTCCTCTCCCCCCAAGAAAAAGACAAGAGCCTTCCTTCGGGCTGTTCAGGCTCTCCTAAGGGACGGAGTCATAATTCCGGTCCCTCATTACGAGAGGTTCAGGGGTGTTTTATTCAAACCTTTTTGTGGTTACAAAAAAGGACGGGACGATGCGACCCATTCTGGATCTCAAACTGTTAAATCAGTTTGTCAAGGTAAGGCGATTCCGAATGGAATCTCTCCGATCAGTTGTCGCTTCCAAGGAAAAAGGAGAGTTCCTAGCATCCATCGACATCAAGGACGCTTACCTTCACATTCCGATCTGCCCGTCACACCAGCAGTTCCTGCATTTTGCAATTCACGAGGAACACTTCCAGTTCGTTGCCTTGCCCTTCAGACTCGCCACTGCCCCCAGGGTCTTTACCAAGGTCATGGCGGCTGTCATGGCCATTCTCCTCTCGCGGGGAGTGGTGGTGTTACTGTATCTGGACGACCTGCTCATCAAGGGCCCGTCCCTTCCAGCCTGCGAGGAATCCGTGGATATAACAGTAAATACACTTTCTCGCCTGGGGTGGAAGATAAACTTCGAAAAGTCTTTCCCAAAACCGGCTCAGCAGATTTCCTTTTTAGGAATGATCTTGGACACTTCCCATGGGTTTGTCATTCTCCCTCCAGAAAAGACCCAAGCCTTACAACAGGCAGCGCGGACTCTTTCCCGATCGGTTTCTCACTCCATTCGTTTCAGCATGAGAGTTCTCGGAAAGATGGTGGCAGCGATGGAAGCAGTTCCATTTGCACAGTTCCACCTCCATCCCTTATAACATGTGTTGCTGTTAGCTTGGGACAAGAACCCGTTCTCCCTGGACCGTCGGATCCTTCTGTCCCTGCGGGTCAGACACTGAGGTCCTCCCTGAATCAAGGGAGGTCTTTTCTCCCAGTAAGAAGGTTGGTAGTAACCTCCGACACAAGTCTGGCTGGGGTGCGGTCTTTCATCACCACACGGTCCAGGGTCGTTGGTCAACCCGAGAGTCACGTCTCCCCATCAACATTTTGGAGATATGAGCGATCAGATTAGCTCTACGGAGTTTCCACCATTTCCTCGCAGGTCACCCCATCAGGTTTCAATCCGACAACGCCACGGCTGTAGCGTATATCAACTGCCAGGGAAGTACCCGGAGCAGGATGGCCATGCACGAAGTGAGTCACATCCTCCATTGGCCCGACACCAACCATTCTCCCATCTCAGCAATCCACATCCCGGGCATAGAAAATTAGGCGGCAGATTTTCTCTGTCGCCAAGGCATTGCCTCGGGAGAGTGGTCTCTTCATCCGGAAGTCTTTCAGCAGATTTGTCATCGTTGGGGGACTCCGGATGTGGATCTCATGGCCTCAGGACTAAACAACAATGTTCCTCGGTTCATTGCCCGATCACGCGATCCAGCGGACACACTAGTTCTGCCATTGCACCAGTTTCGGCTCCCGTACATCTTCCCTCTCTTCCCTTGCTTCCGAGGGTCATCAAGAAGATCAGAGCGGAGGGAGTACCAGTGATCCTAGTCACGCCAGATTGGCCGCGCCGAGCACGGTATGCAGAACTAATACAACTAGTAGCCGACATCCCCTGGCGACTTCCAGATTTCATGGATCTGCTCTCACAGGGCCCGATTTACCACCAGAACCCCGGGGCCCTGTCTTTGACGGCATGGCCGTTGAAGCCTGGATTTTAGCGCAGGCTGTGTTCTCTCGCAACGTGATTTCCACCATGATTAGTGCTAGGAAGCCTGTGCCCATGCGCATCTATCACCGCACCTGGAAAGCCTTCTTTTTGTGGTGCAAGGATCATGGTCGATCCCCTCTTGTGTTTTCCATTCCGGCCATATTGGAATTCCTTCAATCCGGATTAAAATCAGGTCTCGTGCTTAGCTCGCTCAAGGGCCAAATTTCAGCCTTGTCAGTGCTTTTCCAACGCAAAATTGCCACCAAACTTCAGGTCAAGACGTTCATTCAGGGAGTTTCCCATGTGGCGCCTCCTTATAGAAGGCCATTGGAATCATGGGACCTTAGCCTGGTTCTCGGAGCCTTACAGGAAGCTCCTTTCGAACCGCTGCAGGACGTGTCACTGACCGTCCTCTCTAGGAAGGTGGTCTTTCTAGTGGCAATTACGTCGATCAGACAAGTTTCGGAATTGGCAGCCCTGTCCTGCCGTTCTCCATTCCTGAATTTTCATCAGGACAAGGTAGTTCTCAGGACGTCCCCGTCCTTCCTGCCCAAGGTCGTCTCCTCTTTCCATCTGAATGAAGAAATTGTTTTGCCTTCCATTTATCCGGCGTCAGTCCATTGCATTGAGAAGGCCCTCCACACCCTGGATGTGGTTAGGGCTCTGAGATGGTACATCTCGCGGACGGCACCCTTCCGCAAGTCAGATGCCCTGTTCAGGCTTCCAGAGGGGCAGAGGAAGGGTCTAGCCGCTTCAAAAGCAATGCTATCCAGGTGGATTCGCTTGGCGATTCAGGAATCCTACTGTGTCAGGAACGCGCCTGTTTGAGCAGGGACTAAGGCGCACTCTACCCACTCAGTGGGCGGCTCGTGGGCCATTCGGCACCAGGCGTCGGCAGAACAGGTCTGCAAGGCTGCGACTTGGTCCAGTCTGCATACTTTTGCAAGACATTACCAAATTCATTCTCAGGCCTCTGTGGATGCAGCTCTCGGCAGACGCAGCCTGCAATCGGCAGTACCTCAGTGTTGATTCAGTGGTACATGGGGTTTTAGCAGACGTATGCTCCCCACCCAGGGACTGCTTTAGGACGTCCCACTGTCTCTGTGTCCCCCAATGAGGCATAGGAGAAATAGGGATTTTTGTGTACTCACCGTAAAATCCTTTTCTCCGAGCCAATCATTGGGGGACACAGCACCCACCCTGTTTAGCCTATTGGCTCACTGTAGCATTCTTAGGTTTTGACATAATTATGGTTATTGTTGACTGTTTATGCTCCTACTGCTTTTTTCACCAAACTGGAGAAATCTCAGCCAGTGACAGGGTGTATACTGCAGGGGAGGAGCTAACTTTTTTCTGGTTTACTTAGTGTCCTCCTAGTGGCCAGCAGGATAACACGCACTGTCTTTGTGTCCCCCAATGATTGGCTCAGAGAAAAGGATTTTACGGTGAGTACACAAAAATCCCTATTTTGAGCACGTTTTCTTTATTACTCTTTATCGAAATCTGGTAATTGTCCATACACAGTGACACTCAATAGCTGTTCATGGTCTACTTCTCTGTAAGGATGCCCCCTATTGAATAACAGGAGTGGTAACATCCAAGTGTCAATTTTTTCATAAATTTCCAAGAGGGATAACAGAGAAACAAGACCACACAGAGTTAAAAAAAAATGTGTTAAAAAATGATTACAAGTGGAGATTGCAAATATTTCCTTACAGACCTGTCGGGAGAGCGCACGCTTCCTCTTCTAGCCCATTACAGACAGACTTTTTTATTGATGAGCTGCCACATTTCCAGCTCTCAAGTCCCCACCAAAGAGCTGATTGTGCCCTGGTATAATTCTCTGATGAGACTCCTGCATGAACATGTAGCGTTACTTGTTGGCCCGTTCAGATGTTTGCTGTCCATGTAAGACGTGTAGCTTGCTTTCATCACAGAGGGGATGCTTGTCTATGGAAGGGGTTGTGAAAGGGTCGCCTCCACTGGGAGGTCCATATACCCTAATAGGGCAGATACGGTTCCTGAAGGGACAACAGTTCACCTTCCTTGTCAGTATTATTTAATCCTAATTTTTACTTTATTTTTTTTTTTTTTTTTTTTACTTTTAGCACATTAATCTTTTTTGTCTCTCTTTGGCAGCATACTAAAGATGCAGAAAAATATAATTGAGAGGTGTGATGATGCTATTTTGTCACTCAAGCAAGAAATTCAAGAACTGAAGGAACAATATGAAGAAAATCGGAGAGAGATCGTATTCCTGTCCAGTGCCAACATCAGGAAGGCATTGTTAGTATTATTAAAAATGATAAGAAGCACACTGGCGCTCACACTCACAGGCTGGAGCTGCTGGTGGTTTGACAGGCTCTGTGTGCAATGTTGTCTCAATCCCGTGCTGAGACAGTCTTCGTAGAGCGACCAGTGCGCAGTGGGGGCATCCTCCCATTCAGATGCGGACTGGGACTGAAATTCAGCCCTGGCATTTGAAATCACACAGGCCCATGCTGTCCCCCTCCCCCAGGACCATATGGGATATGTTACTAATATTATCTTGGATGGAGGAAAGCAAGATTTACTACAAGACCAATATTTCTAATGATGCCCGTACCCTACTGGGGTAAGTGACCGAGTCAGCGACTTTGCGCTTCGTCACAATTCTCAACAGTATGGGTGTCTTGAGAACACCGATTCTGTTAGCGATGTAGCAGACAAGGAGGCCCACGACCAGACAGGCCCTTCTGGCATTTGCCAGATGGCCAGTCCGGCCCTGCTCCCACTGCTATGCTTCTCCTGGTGCTTGCAAAGATACAAAATACCGGCGTGCTCCTGCCGGAAGCGCCGACGTGTAGTAGCGAGGTGGCTACTGCTACTTGCCCCACTCTTACCTCGCTACTACACGCTGGTGCTTCCTGCCAGAGCACGATGTTGTTTTGTATCTTTACAAGCACCAATGGAGGCATAGCAACGGCAGGACGCTCTCACTGCGCACCGCTAGCTCCACAAAGACTGTCTCGGCACCGGACAACCAGGATGCAAGCCACACTCATCTGGGGAAGAGTAAGTGCTGCATTCCGTAGGTAGTTACTGTCCAAGGGCCATCCCTCACTTCATGCACATTTTTTCACACTCCAGCAGGACCCTAGACCGGTAGTTTTGTGATTTATACATTGTTAGGGTGGTTTCACATTAGCGCTTTTTAAGCGCACGCACGGCCGGGGGTAGCTCCGCCCCCGAGCCGCCTCTCTGCCCGGCGTGCCCGCCCCTTGCTTGTAGCGCCGCCTCCTAGCGCACAGCGGCGCCTGCGATCGGCGCACCCTATCTTTAGCATAGGGTGCGCAGATCGTGCGCAGGCCGTGCGCTAGTTGCGCTTTGACCTGCGCTGCGCACCTTTGACGGTGCGCCGTGCGCGCCAAAATCAAACTTTTCGGATTTTGGCGCGCACGGCGCACCGTCAAAAGTGCGCAGCGCAGGTCAAAGCGCAACTAGCGCACGGCCTGCGCACGATCTGCGCACCCTATGCTAAAGATAGGGTGCGCCGATCGCAGGCGCCGCTGTGCGCTAGGAGGCGGCGCTACAAGCAAGGGGCGTGCACGCCGGGCAGAGAGCCGGCTCGGGGGCGGAGCTACCCCCGGCCGTGCGTGCGCTTAAAAAGCGCTAATGTGAAACCACCCTGAGTATTAGGTTTTGTTTTTCTTGCTTTCAAGCTTTTAAAGGGAACCTGTCCCCTCTACAAGACAGTATTTACCTGCCGATATAGTGTTGCAAGTAAATAAAATTCTGATTTTCTGACTTATTTGAGCAGCAGCTAGAGGGAGAAAATGAAGGTACAGTATGTTCTCCCTGCAGCTGCTCGCTTCCAGTCAATACACTGTGAATGCACTCACTCTCCAGTTCTTTGATTGCCAGGCTGCATGCAGCATGTGTGTGCAGAGCTAGCTGTCAATCACTGTGCTTATTCCGAGTTTATTAAAGGGAACCTGTCACCTCGTTTTTCAGGTATAAGCTGCGGCCACTGCCTTTCGGGGCTTATCTACAGCATTCTATAATGCTGTAGATAAGCCCCCCGATCTATCCTGAAAGAGAAGAAAAACAAGTTTTATTATATTCACCTTGGGGCGGTCCAGTCCGATGGGCGTCGCAGGTCCGAGTCCAGCGCCTCCCATCTTCATGCGATGTCGTCATCTTCCTTGCTTCGTGTCGTGGGCACAGTGATGTGGCAACGTTTTGGATATAAAATCCTTTGTCAAGCTTGACAAAGGATTTTATATCTGAAACGATGCCACATCACTGGGTAATAAAGTCCACGTTTTTGCAGTTTGTGCTGTTTCTCCTTTTTTCAACTTGTTATTGGAGCCATATTGTCTGCAGGCTGGGGAAGCGTGCACACTGTTGATGTATTTGATGGTGCTGTTCCAATTTTTCCAATTTTTATATAATATATATTATAATGTATGTAAACAAGCCATATTAAATGGGTGCCCAGGTGTGCAGACTAGGGAACCGCCCACCATCAAATCACAATGCACCTAACAATATAGCCCATTCAGAGAGGGCTGTGGATTTGCAGATGAGGTACTGACGAGTCCGAAGCATGTGGCATCACCGAGGGTGTCAATGTGGGTGGGATGACGTCATCGCCCACGTGGGTTACATGAGCAGAGATGGAGACGCACAAACAGGTTGTCGCTGTGTGGAGACACCATCGATGGTGCCAGGTCTGGAACTTGAGTGGGCATGCGCACCAGCCCCAGCAGTGAAAATACACCCGTTAGTCAGTATGGTGTATGGAGATGTGGGAAGTCTAATGAAATAGATCATACTGCAATAATGTGACAAACTAAATAGGGATGACCGCTTGCCTATGTGTTAAAATGGAAATTAAAAACGAAGATATGATTATAATTGGAAATCAGGGGTTTTTAAGGAGCTATCAGATGCCATTCCCTCTGACGAAGGCACACTGCCAAAACACGCGTAGGGGCAGTGGCACCATCCCATGGTTCAGGTAATCTTTCAGCAATTGCTTGCTGTTTTAACTTTATATGCCTGCCTTCCATTCTGTGGTGCCACTTATATTTTGACTCATTACCATGCACTCTTTGGGCCCACAATGTTTTATATAATTTAAATATTTAATAAAGATTGTCTTTTAACCAGTTCTCTGAACTCCCCTTTTCTATATGTTCTTTCATGTGTCAAACAAACAGACTCTATTTTACCTTGTGAAGCACACCTCAGGCTGCCCGTAAAATGTGGCCCAGATGCACAAAACAAGCCTCTTAGTACTATGTGCACTAGAGCATTACTCTAGGTTTACATAACAGAGGACAACCACCTCCGTGATACATATCTCCCATCAACTAAGTGTCTGACAGCCACCTGACACACCTCCCCCCTCTACCTAAAGCCGTTGGGCTTGGCACCTTCCACCACTAGACACAAGATTCTCGAGAGGGAATCAGCATTGCCATGTAGCGTCATGTCTCTATGTTCTACATGGAAGCTGAAATCCTGCAGGGATAGAAACTAGCAGGTAATTTTTCCCCTTTTTCTCCCTCATCAACCTGAGTGGGGCATCGTCTGATACTAATTTAAATTTTCTCCCTAACTGATAGTATCGTAATGTCTCCACCGACCACTCTATGGTCAAACATTTCTTTTCTGTTATGAAATCATTCTTCTCACATGCTGACAGCTTCCTACTTAGGTAGAGAACGGGGTGTTCCTTCCTTTGTATCTCCTGAGAAAGGTCCCTCCTAATCTGATTTCAGGACTTCAGAGGAGTCTGTCTGAAGTACAAATTCCTTCTTAAGATCAGGAGCAACCAGAACAAGCTGCTTACACAGAGCTTCTTTCAAGGTCGTTTCAGCCTCCGCAGTCCATTTGGACATAGCTGATTTTGTCTTCTTAAGAAGGTCGGTCAGGGGTGCGGCCATCATGGCAAAATTTTGGAACAACCTCCTATAGTACCCCATCATTCCTAGAAAAGCTCTAACTTTCTCTTTTGAGGACGGTCTCTGCCAGTTTTGGATTACGTCCACTTTACTGATCTGGGGTTTGATCTTGTCTACCCACTAGATATCCTAGGTGTTTGACCTCTTCTTTCCCCATGTCACATATTTCTGGGTTTATAGAAAACCCCACCTTCCTGAGAGCATCAAACACCTCCAGGACCTTTCTTAGATGACATCCCCAATCCAGGCTGAAGATACAATTTTGTCCATGTATGCCGCAACGTAATTCTTATGGGGTTAGAGGATCTGGGTCATGGCCCTCTGGAAGGTGGCCGGAGCTCCCTGTAGTCTGAACAGGAATTCGGACGTATTGGAAGCATCTCTCGGGCATAGAGAAAGCCGGTTTCTCCTTGGCTTCTTGTGACACGGGGATCTGCCAATATTCCTTTGTTAAATCTAAGGTAGTTATGTACATTGTTAGTCCAAGTCTCTTGATCAGCTCTACAAGCAGCATTGGATATGTCGATCTTGGAGACTTCATTCAGCTACCTATAGTCGTTACTGAACCTACATTCGCCATCAGGTTTTGGAACCAGGACAGTCAGGCTAGACCACCCTCTTTTGCATTCCTCAATGAATCAGAGATTCAACATACGCCTTACTACTTTGGAGATCAGCTCTCTACGGGCCTCAGGAATTCGATAGGGCTTCAAGTTCACCCGCACATGGGGTTCTCTTAGAACCTCGTGTTCTTTGACCTTGGTGCACCCCAGCACATCTGAAAATGGATCCCTCTTCTGCTGCACCAATTCCCGACACTGCTGTTTTTTGGCCTTGGACAGCATCTCTGCTATTATAATGCCTTCAATATATGCTTCTGGCTTGACCAGCAAACATGGAGTTTCCACAGGCTCTCTCTCTTTCCATGGCTTGATGGGATTGACGTGGTACACTTGGTATGGTTTATCTTCCTGGTTGACGAACCTTGTAGTTCACTTCACCAAACTTCTCTACCACCTCATAGGGGCCTTGCCATTTGGACAAGAGCTTATTCTCCACTGTGAGAATAAGTATGGGTACTCGGTCCCCAGGGCTGAACTGCCTCACCTTGACTGATTGATCAATTGTAGACAATAGCTTGAGCTTCTTGTGCCTGGAGGAGATGTCCTTTTACAATGGGCGTCACCTTCGCAATCCTCTCCTACATCTGGGTGACGTGCTTGATGCGCTCCAGTGGTGCGTGACTTCAGCTTCCCTGGTTTCTTTAGCTATATCAAGGAGTCTCCGCAGATGACGGCCATTCAAATGTTCAAACAGGGAGAATGCGGTAAAGGCTTGCGGAACCTCTTTGATCGAAAGCAACACCTATGGAAGGAGATGGTCTCAGTCACAATCGTCCTTTTCTATGACCACCTTAAGAATACTGTTCACTGTTTTATTGAACCTTTCCACAATGCCATCAGTCTGGGGATGGTAAACTGACATCTTCAGTGGTGTAATTTTCAGGGCCTTACACAGTTTCCCTATCACCTTAGTCATGAAGGTTATTCCTTGGTTGGTCAGGATCTCCCTCTGTAACTCTGTCCGGGGAAAAAACCGTGGACCAACTCTCGGGCTATACTTCTTTCACAGAGGAGATTCTCAGAAGAACCACTTCAGGGTAACGCGTAGCATAGTCAAGGATGACCAATATGTATTGATGCCCACGAGCAGAGTTAACCAGGGGACAGACCAAGTCCAATAGAATCTTCATGTCCCGTTCTTGAGATTTATCTACACCTAGATGAGCCATGTCTAACACCCTCAGTCTATAGGGTTCAGGTACCAACAATTGTTCCAATATTTTCTGTCTCACCTTAGTAACCCGGTACAATAAGTCCACACGCAACAAATAATTAGGGAAACCTGGTGTCAGCCTCGGCACCTGCGCTATATTGTTTGAAGGATACATTATTAAACAGCCCCTCCAGAGTTGGGTCCCTATGTTGGGTGGACCCAAGATTTTCACTGGTCACCCATAACTCAAGAAAGTCATCCTCAGGGGACACTACTTCCTCATCCTCCACAAAGACGCAAAAGGGAAACCCATCAGACTCTGGGTGTGGTGACACTTCTTTAGGGGTGACCTGTCTCTTATCCAAGCAACCAAGCCCTGTTTCCTTCCTCCCAAGTCCAAAAAACAAGCAAAAGTCCCAGCCAATGATAATGGGGTGGAATAAGTCCTGGACCACATGGGACTCAGTACATTGGGCCATTTTAATGTCAACTCTGGCCACTGGATATTATTTAGCATCCCCATAAATGCAGCAGACTTCAACCTTCTTCCCAGGAATCAGCTGGAGAGGAAGTGTGGCCCTCACGAAGGTCATCAAATTCCCTGAGTCTAGCAATCCAGCCACTTATAGATCATTCACCTTTACGGGACAAGCTTGTGGCCCCACGCTGGATGAGCCATTCACACTGCAGACCGGATACGCATAGCAGCAACGTCCCAAGCTACAGTCCATCTGCTTGGAGGTCAGGGGACAATGGGCGGCTGTATGTCCTGGGCCATGACATGCCATCATAGAATATCGCCTTTGCCATTACCACCCCCTCCGCCACTATGGACCTTGGATGCATCTGCCCACCTGTTGGGACACCAAGTATAGAGTGGGTTGCATCCCCTAAGGAACTCTAGACCCCCTGATACCTTTTGACTGGTCCAACCACCACCAGGTCATCTGCGTTCCGGGGATCACCCATGACAACCCAAGTCTTTATTGGCCTCGGAAGGGAGTGCACAAGCCGGCACATCACCCTACCCTCTACCATCTGCACAGCGGTAGAGGACTCTAGCTCCTGCCATTTTTGGACCAGGTGCAGCAGATCAAACATTTAGGAGGCTTGTCACGTTGATACACCCTTCGCTGGTCCCTGTGTGCCCTGACAGTCATTATCACCCCCAAGTCTGCCAAAATTTCAGTTTTCAATTCCACATATCCTTTAGCGTCTTGTAAGGCAAAGTCATAGTAGGTAGGCTTTTGGGGGTCATATCAAGGTATTTTATTCAGCTTCCCATGACCTGCATGCCCATATAAATGGCATTAGGAGAGTTGAACCTACAGACAGATTCCCTTTAATGAAACACAGGAGTTGATTATACAGTAAAAACGGGTAAAGTGGAAGGAAGAAATAATACTTATCTCATTATCCAGGCTACTGTGATTGTATCTAACATTAGCATGAAATATGCTACACAACGACAAGGGTCTGATTATCAAGACTGTCCAATTTTACGAAATCTTATGTAAGTTGCAGTAAATACATTAGGAGGCGCACACCTCTTAATGAATTTGGCGCATTTTCAAGCTGGTCAGGCCAAATTCAGAAAGATAAGCCAGCTTTCTACTGCGGTAGATTTTTCTACAATTTATGTCACTTGTTAGTGTAAACTTACAGTAAATCTATTAGGCTGCACATAAATACAAAGACAATTAAAAGTTTGTGCAAATTACAACATAAATCTGGCATAAAAGAGTTGATAAAATCCTCCATTTGCGTGCGTCTCCATACACTACACCAGAAATCTTACTCAGGGACTGGAGTGAGATTTTAGGGCTAGTGAACACCATAGCTTGTCATAAATTAGATGAGCTGTCTCGTCACGCCCCAGGTCTGGCCATTTTGGCAGAGCTGGGAGAAACTGCTGTGAAAATGATAAAAGTCAAAGTTACTCTTAAATTTTGTGATTTTCCAAATCTTTTACATCAGAATTCTGGTTTGAAAGCTTTGATGACTCGGACGCATTCTCTTTAACAAGGTGCAAGAAAGTGGTGTGAAACTTTCTTACTATGTTCAAGGATGTGATTAATTAAAAAATTTATAAAATCTGTCGCTAAATATGGACTACCTGTCCAAATATAAGCGTTAAAAGCCTGATAATGGCAAACATTAATTTATTTAAATCTAAAATGTGCTTTTTTATTTGAAGAGTTCTATCTTTTCTTTCGATATATTGATAAAATATGGGTTGTGATGCGTAAAACTTGAGATTTAATAAATTATTGTTTACCATCACTAATCCCGTCTATCTGCTGGGTTGAAAATACTGGGTCTTCTACTGCAACAGGACTCTACATATATTCAGGAAAGTAGAGCCTCCAGCACTAGAGTTGAGCGAATTCGTTCGGATTCGGTTCTCAGCCAATTTTTGAGCAATCATACCATGTGAGTTCTGCTTTTTCCCTCCCATAGCACTTGTATGTATATCCAATGATGGACATAAACCCACAGTGCTCTAATTATTAAAGCTAGTATTTGCGTTTTTAAATCCTTTATTCTTTTTATTTTTTTCAGAGATACATTTTACGTAAAAAGCAGCAATGGTGATGGGACTGACTTGAAAAATACTGAAGCAAAGTTTGAGAATTGTCAACATGAAATCGAATTCTTTGAAACAGTCATTGGGACTGAGATCACAAGATACTTGAAGAAAACCGAGAATAAAAGTAAGTAGCTACTTGTGGGATGGTATAAAATATCTTCTTCAGAGACGAAGAGGACAGGACCTCTACTGCCTCTTATTGGGATTAGCAGTCCTAAAAGTCAATATCGACCCCTTAACGAGCCTTACCACATCACTTGGGATAAAAAGCCAAACCAGACACTACGTTTGCAGACCCGGGTTTCGGGGTTGTTTTCCCCTCTTCAGGGCAATTCCCCTCTGACTGCTGATCTAAGGGGGAATATTTCTTTGGAGGGTACTAAGCAAGAGTAATTCGACTTACCGGCCATGGAGTGTAATGGTTCATTTGCTATTTTTTCAAGATAAACCTGTGTGACTTCAAAATGAGACCTGTGTTGACAAAGAGGTTACAGACCACAGGGTTTGCTCCATTGTTTTGGGCAGTGACATTCTTGGCCACACTTTATGTAAATACTTTTATGCCAAAAAAAGACAAAAGCTTTCTAGGAGTGATACGCATTAGTCACCAAATCAAATTTTTCAAATCTGACCATTGTCACTTTGTGGAAATAACTCTTGACTCTCTCAACATATCCCAGTGACTGTGTGACTTTTTTTTTCCATGACACATTGTAATTTATGATGGTAAATTTAGGGTGATATATTTTATTTACAATATCAGTAATTTTGAAAATCTGCTATTTCAAACTTTGAATGTTTATACCTTAAATCCTGATAATCATAGCACACAAAATAGTTAATAAATAATGCATCCCATATGTCTATCTTACATCAACACCATTTGTCAAATGTCCTTTTAATTTTTTAGGAAATTAGAAGGTTAAAAACTTTAGCAGCAATTCTTACATTTTCTAAATCTCCTTGGGGAAAAAAAAAATGTTTTTTTTAGGGACCTATGCTGTTTTGAAGTACGGTAAGTATTGGAAAACTCCCAAAAGTGAGACCTCATCTCAACAGACCTCTACAACTGGCAGACTAAGGCCATTACTTGGTCTTGATTGCAATGCCAACCATTGGTATCACACTATTATTACCTAAGGCTGCCAATAGGTTTGAAAAGAGAGCCCCACACTCTGTCAACAATCTAGGTGCCGGTGTCACTTCTGAAAGCTGCATGTAAAGGGTTAAATGGGCATGGACGGTGCCAACACTAATATAGCAGGTTGTCAGCTGTAGTGTACAGCTGACAGAGGCTGCATTTTCACTTCTAGGGGGTGGGGGGTGCTATGCACTTTATTTTTAGGTCAGTAAAAAGGCATATTGGTGTCATTAACCCCTTGCCGGCGTTGGGTGCAATTATACGCCCATGTCGGGATCCCTCCCTCAGCGCCCAAGCCCACATCTTTCCCGGCACATGTCAGATGTTTTGAACAGCTGACATGTGCCTCTAACAACAGCATTTAACTCGCGCTTCCGGCAAGTGCGCCAGTGATCCCGTCCATTGGTGACCCCGTCACATGTTCACGGGTTATCGATGGGTTAGGTTGGTTTCAGACTAGCGCATTTTACATACAGCGCACGGTGCCGCTAAGCCCTGCCCCCTGCCCACCCCGTCCGGTCATTTCCTCCTACTATCGCACACGGCTGCATGCGATCTGCGCACCCTATCTTTAGCATAGGATGCACAGACCTTGAGCTGGCCGTGCGCCAATAGGATTTTTGCGTGCGCTGCGCACTTTTGAAGGTGCGCCGGTGTGCGCCGAACGCACCATGTCGCATTTTGGTGCGCTTGGCGCACCTTCAAAAGTGCGCAGCGCACGCAAAAATCCTACTAGCGCACGGTCTGCGCACCCTATGCTAAAGATAGGGTGCACAGATTGCATGCAGCCGTGTGCGATAGTAGGAGGAAATAACCGAACGGGGCGGGCAGGGGGCAGGGCTTAGCGGCGCCTGTAAAATGCGCTAGTGTGAAACTAGCCTTAGCATGACAACCAGAGGTCTCCAGCAGACCTCTATGGTTGTCATAGCAAGATTGCTATGAGTGCAGCCCAGTGGTTGGCGCTCATAGCAAGTGCGCAATTCTGCTACATACAGGTAATCTGATCATCGCCTGTATGTAGCTGAGCCGATCAGACAACTGCAGCTTCTAGTCTTCCATGGAGACTATTGAAGCATGCCAAAAGTAAAAAAAAAAAAAAAATGTTTTTAAAAATATTAAAAAAATATACAAGTTCAAATCACCCCCCTTTCGCCCCATTCAAAATAAAACAATAAAAAAATCAAATATACACATTTGGTATCGCCGCATTGAGAATCGCCCGATCTATCAATATAAAGAATTAACCCAACTGCTAAGCGAGAAAAAACTTAAAAATGCCAGAATTTCTTTTTTTTGGTCGCCGCTACATTGCAATAAAATGCAATAATGGGCGATCAAAAGATCGAATATACACCAACATGGTATCAATAAAAACGTCAGCACCGCACGCAAAAAAGGAGCCCCAAATCACGAAAAATGGAGACATTAAAGGTCTCGGAAAATGGTGCCTTTTTTTGCCAAAGTTTACACTTTTTTTTCCACAACTTAAATAAAAAAGAACCTAGACATGTTTGGTGTCTATGAACTGGTAATGCTGTGGAGAATCATAGTGGCAGGTCAGTTTTAACATTTAGTGAACATGGTAAAAAAAAAAAGTGTGGAATTGCACTTTTTTACAGTTTCACTGCACCTGGAATTTTTTTCCTGTTTTCCTGTACACAATATGTTAAAACCAATCATGTTGTTCAAAAGCACAACTTGTTCCGCAAAAAATAAGCCCTCACATGGCCATCTTGACAAAAAAATAAAGTTATGGCTCTGGGAAGAAGGGGAGCAAAAAACGAAAATGGAAAATGGCCCGGAACCTTTATTGGTTAACCAGAAAAACTACATTTGCAGCTTTTGAAGAACAGAGACTCCTTCATCACGGAGGTTTACAAATGAATTAGACAAGAACACAACATTAATCTAATTTTTTTACTTAGTCAATAAAGGTATCGCTCCTATCAATGATGTAAAAGTAATTACATAGTTTTCTGGCTAACATGGGACCATAAAATATATATTTTTACTGTACATCATAACTTGTCGCACGTTTGTGACACATCAAAGCTTTATTTTTGAATGATCTGTGTTCTGTATGGAAAAAGCTAGGAGTCTGGAGGGAGGGGGGACTTTTCTTTCCTTGCAGCGATTGCCAGGTCAGGTAATGGGGACTTTTAGCCAGGTGATACTCTCAAGATTCCTCCAGGAGGAATAATGCTAGTTGCTGGCCTTAGATTCTAGCTACGAGATACTATTACTATTCATGGAGCTTTGCTTTGCCTAATAGTCTGCCAGAAAAAATAATACTATCAAAGGTCCCAGCTGCTTCCCATGTTCCCCTCTGTGCCAACAATCCCTTACAAGTTATCAGAATTATTTTTTTTTTTAATTCTGCAAAATGTACATGGATCATCTGGATCTTTTTGGGGAATCCCTATACAATGTAAAACGTAATGATATCACAGCCCTAATACATTTATGTTGCTACATTTTGACGACCTCTGCATACAAACTTTGGGATGTTCATCGCACGTCTGTTTTTCTTGCAGCTGAGAATGGAACGATCTATAGCCATAAACTGGTGGGTCATTGCTCTTTTCTACCATTTGAGATGGAGTTTAAAACGTTGGATGCACAGGTACGGAGTCAAAACTAGTGTTTGTTTAGCCTTGTATTTTATTGTGATTTTGTTATAGATGGTGGATTTGCTGCTTATATTCAGTAGGGATTGTGCAACTAAAATATTCAACAGCGTACAGAACAAGGCAAAATCTCATCCACATGTAGCATACTTGTATGTTGTGGATTTACTACATATTCAGGATTTTGGGACCCTCAAAGAGGTTGTCAAAGCTTTGGTTTCTCCAGGAGCGGGATGTCACCAGACCCCAAATATGTGATTAGCATGCATGCAGTCTCATGCTGACAAGACGTACGCTGCCTCGCTTCATACCAGGGAACTGAAGGAGGCTGTACACATCTAGTCGGAATATGGCCAGGAGTAAGCAAATCGCATATTTGTGGTCTCGTGACCACCTGCTTCCAGCAGAGTGACTGCAGACTTGGGGCCCCAAGCCTGGACAACCCCTTTAATTTGCCTAGTTCTCTGCAAATTTTCACTACAGAAAACCCACAGTAACAGCCAGTATCAGAAACCGGGTCAAGCGTCTCATTAGTGCACAAGGGGCCCATTTCTGCCTCCAAAGCTGGTGCAATTTTGCATTTTAGGAGCTCTTGTGCTGCAAAGGGCCCATATATTGTTCTTGCACAGGGACCCTTTTCTGTCTGTGTCTCCCATTGGTGCCACCATATATTGCATTGTAGCCTAATTGTAATATATTATAGATGCATTCCGATGATTGTAAGTTTCAGTTTATTGGGAATAAATTGAGCAAAATGAAAAAAAAAAAAGAAATCAAACATACAAAATGGTTTTACTGTGCAACTGGAAGCCAGAAGTTCCGTCACAAGCTCTCAATGTATGGCTATGTGCCCACGTAGCGGTTTAAAACACACAGTGAAAACCGGACTCCTTCCCAGAAATCGCGCATTTTTTTCCACGCGATTTCACCGCGATTCTGTTCGCGATTTTGCCGCGATTTTCTCAAGCACTTTCCAAGCGATTTGAAGCATCGCTTGGAAAGTGATTCACAGGTTGGTCACACTCGTCAAACATAGTGTTTGACAAGTGTGAGCAGCTTTTTACTATAGAGGCCACCTATGCGGCATCAATAGTAAAAGATAGAATGTTAAAAATGATAAAAAAATAAAAAATCGGGGTATATTTACCTTCTGACGTCCCGCGCTGCCATCCCGGGCCTCAGCGTTCCCAGCGATGCCTTGAGAGACCTGTGATGACGTTAGTCTCGAGTTACTATAGCGATCTCGCGAGACCACATCATCACAGGACCTTGCCGCAAGGCATTACTGGGAACGCTGCGGCCCGGGAATGCAGTGCGGGACGTCAGAAGGTAAATATACCCAGATTTTTTATTCTTTTTTTTACAGGGGTATGGTACCCAGGGCCTGGAGGACAGCCTCCTCTCCTCCACACCGTGGGTACCAACCGCACATGAGATGCTTAACATCCCGCATGGTGGGCATAGCCACATGCGGGAAGTAAGCGATTCTCATGCATTCCTATGGGTGCGGAATCGCGGCAATTCTTTGCGATTCCGCACAAAAGAATGATCATGCTGCGATTTTTTCCGCGATGCGATTCCGCCGCGGAAAAAAGCGCAGCATTAGCACAACATGTGCGGAATGCCGTAGGAATGCATGGGGGGCGTTTTGTACACGATTTTTGAACGTTTTCGCGCTGAAAATCACGGCAAAAGCGCTTAAAAATCGCGCCCTGGGCACACAGCCTAAGTGTATGAGGCCAGAACGAGGCTCTCATAGATTTGCATTGAAAAGTGACAAAGGTGCGCTCCATGAAAACTGGAAACGCTGGAGACCGACGAGAGCGGGTAAATATAAGACTGATTGCCGGGGATTTACATTAGAAGCACCACTCCAGCGCTGCAATAAACAAAACTTGCCGGAGTGGTGCTTTAACAATGTAATAAATGAAATCCAAGAAAAACCTTTGCTGAATTGCTGTTTATTTTTACATCACACCTATAAAAAGAAGTAAAAACAGTAAATCACCAAGTCGCATGTATCACAGAATGGGGCATTGAACACTATAACTCATCCTACAGACTTCAAGCCTCCTGCAGCCTAGTTAATGGGAAAATAAAAAAGTTATGGCTCTGGGAAAGTAGCAATGGAAAAGCACATTTGTTTTATAAGTAATGCTTTTTTGTGCTTTTTTATTTTTTTGTATTCCTACAGCTTGGTGAGCAGCATAAAAATGCGTTCCCAGATGATTACACTGAATGTAGCTAATCTACTATTTTCCAGGATTCACAATACTTTTTTTTTATACCATTTGAGCTATTATAACAGTGGATATATAGCCATAAAATGCCGCAGTTAAATGGGTTATTAAACCTGCCTCATTTTAAGGATCTTAGTGGTTCCAGGTATTTGCTCATTAGTGTATTATAACAGAATCCCCACCAGATGGCAGTATGTTATTATGATTGCTCTTCTAAAAGTTGCTTGTCATTATTGTGCATTGTTATCCTTCTTGCAAACACTCAAGTTAAAGCTCCGCCACTTTAAAGATTTCAAGGCACTTTTATTTCTACATCTGACCTACATGATGATGTTTCCACATTACACAAATAAAGGCATGTTACTTACTGATCATTATTCTTCATCAATGCTGTTGCTTATATACAGTCATGGCCAAAAGTTTTGAGAATGACACAAATATTATATTTTCACATGATCTGCTGGCCTCTGGTTTTTATGTGTGTTTGTCAGATGTTTTTATCACATACAGAAATATAATTGCAATCATATTATGAGTAGTAAAAGGTTATATTGACAGTTAGAATGAGTTAATGCAGCAAGTCAATATTTGCAGTGTTGACCCTTCTTCAGGGCCTCAGCAATTCTCCCTGGCATGCTCTCAATCAACTTCTGGATCAAATCCTGACTGATAGCAGTCCATTCTTGCAAAATCAATGCTTTTATTTTGTCTGAATTTGAAGGTTTTTGTTTGTCCACCCGTCTCTTGATGATTGACCACAAGTTCTCAATGGGATTAAGATCTGGGGAGTTTCCAGGCCATGGTCCCAAAATCTCTATGTTTTGTTCCCTGAGCCATTTAGTTATCACCTTTGCTTTATGGCAAGGTGCTCCATCATGTTGAAAAAGGCATTGTTGATCGCCAAACTGCTCTTGGACGGTTGGGAGAAGTTGCTCTTGGAGGACATTCTGGTACCATTCTTTATTCATGGCTGTGTTTTTAGGCAAGACTGAGAGAGAGCCCATTCCCTTGGCTGAGAAGCAACCCCACACATGAATGGTTTCAGGATGCTTGACAGTTGGCATGAGACAAGACTGGTGGTAGCGCTCACCTGGTCTTCTCCGAATAAGCCGTTTTCCAGATGTCCCAAACAATCGAAAAGGAGATTCATCAGAGAAAATGACTTTACCCCAGTCCTCAGCAGTCCACTCCCTGTACCTCTTGCAGAATATCAGTCTGTCCATGATGTTTTTTTTGGAGAGAAGTGGCTTCTTTGCTGCCCTCCTTGAGACCAGGCCTTGCTCCAAGAGTCTCCGCCTCACAGTGCGTGCAGATGCACTCACACCTGCCTGCTGCCATTCCTGAGCAAGCTCTGCACTGCTGGTAGCCCGATCCCGCAGCTGAAACACTTTTAAGAGACGGTCCTGGCGCTTGCTGGTCTTTCTTGGGCGCCCTGGAGCCTTTTTGGCAACAAGGGAACCTCTCTCCTTGAAGTTCTTGATGATGCGATAGATTGTTGACTGAGGTGCAATCTTTTTAGCTGCGATACTCTTCCCTGTTAGGCCATTTTTGTGCAGTGCAATGATGACTGCACGTGTTTCTTTAGAGATAACCATGGTTAACAGAAGAGAAACAATGATGCCAAGCACCAGCCTCCTTTTAAAGTGTCCAGTGGTGTCATTCTTACTTAATCATGACAGATTGATCTCCAGCCCTGTCCTCATCAACACCCACACCTGTGTTAAAGGAGCAATCACTGAAACGATGTTAGCTGGTCCTTTTAAGGCAGGGCTGCAATGATGTTGAAATGTGTTTTGGGGGATAAAGTTCATTTTCTAGGCAAATATTGACTTTGCAAGTAATTGCTGTTAAGCTGATCACTCTTTATAACATTCTGGAGTATATGCAAATTGCCATTAGAAAAAATGAAGCAGTAGACTTTGTAAAAATTAATATTTGTGTCATTCTCAAAACTTTTGGCCATGGCTGTAGTGCTATAGGTTGTGGCCCCTTTTTTCCAGTCATATGGGTCAATTTACATGGCGGTAACTTTGGAATGCTTTTACTTATTAAGACTTTTCAGTATTTTTTTTGTGGCATATTGTACTTAAAAATTCCAAAAATAATTTAAATTATAAACATAGCGAAAAAGACAATGGTACGTTTACCAGCCAAGGTCACACAGGAAAATGCACAAACAGGATGCAGCAGACCCCCTTACTAAAGGAGGTAACCCGGGTGCCAAATACTGATGAAACAACCACTCTCAGGGGGTGATTGTCTACTGTTAGAATTGCACAGTGCCCAGCCAGCAGCCTACTACACGACCCCACTATTCTATTAGCCCCGCACTCTCAGTGCATCAAATAAGTACAAGCCCCTAGTGTACAGGGTCCACATTGATGGATCTGGCTGCACCCTGTAAACAGTTTTGTCTGATTAATGGCCAGTGTGAACATGCTCCTGTTTTGCATGCATACCAACTTTACTCCACTTCATTTTTGTCTGTTAAGTTTCAGGTTTCTGCATTTAGTGGCAATCTGGGTAATGGTGCTTGGGGTTGATTTCAGCAGTGAAGAGTCCAAAAACACAGCTGTCATCAAGCCCTGGTGCTGGTAACAGAGAAGTGTCTATCAGACATCCCCATTACTAACCCAGGAAAAGAAGAACTCTCCGATATTTCCCTGGTTCACGACTTCATGAAAAAAAATCCCATATAAGTCCGACGTAGTCCACCAAATCTAGCATAGTCCAGCAAATGGAAATCTGAAAAGAACATACACAAAGCACAGAGAAATAAGACAGACACTTTCCATCGTTCAACACTTTATTTATAAAAACAAACTTCAGACGTAGTCCAAGGGGAATGTAACCAAGTCCAGTGAATGGAAAGCCTGTCTGACGCTCCTTTGGCTTTTCCAACAGGCCAGCAGCCCTTCATGGTCATGCTGCCCTCTGCTTAACGTGGCGACTCTGATGACCAGTAACGTTACTGACATCACCGCTCTTCAGTCTCACTTGGAAGTGACAGTTTGCAAAGCCTATGGAGCGTCAGAATGAGGCGGCACAAGCTTTGTATGGCGAGTTCGTTTGGACTAGGTCGGACCTGTGTGAGAATTTTTTTTTTTTTTTTTTTTATAAAGTGGCGAACGAGGAAAAATTTTTGTTTTATTTTTTAGTGCTTTGTATGTAATGTTCTTTTCAAGTTTCCCTTCGATGGATTACATTGGGTTCGGTGAACCAGAGAAAGTTTCAGGTAGTGTTTCTTTAAAAAGAAATGTTTTTCTGTGTGTTACGCTTTTTTTCTGAGTTAGTAATGGGGATGAGTAATAAACACTTCTCCATTACTAACACGAGGGCTTTATGCCAGCTGCGTTTTTGGACACGTCACACCTGACGTCAACCTCAAGCATCGTTACCCTGATTGCCAGCGCATCAGAGTATCAGGAAGAGCCAAGGCGAAGCTCCAGAAGTGGCACATCTCCTGTCATGCTTCACTTTTGAAGTGGCTGCAGGCTGCTACTTTTTAGGCTGGGAAGGCCCCAATAACCATGGACCTTCCCAGCCTGTTAATATAACCTCTCAGCTGTCTGCTTTACCTTTGCTGGTTACCAAAAATAAGAGAGGACCCCATGTCCTGTTTTTGTTTTATTTTTTCATTTATTTTATTAGGTTAATCCAGGTACACATGCAAGGCACAAATTATAAATGTGAAGGATATCCATTTATCTATGTATCTACAGGGTAAGCCATTAATATGGATCCACCTAAATAAAATGGGAATGGTTGGTGATATCAACTTCCTGTTTGAGGCACATTAGTATATGGGAGGGGGGAAATGTTTCAAGATGGGTGGTGACTGTGGCGGCCATTTTGAAGTCGGCCATTTTGTATCCAACTTTATTTTTTTCAGTGGAAGAGGCTCATGTGACACATCAGAATTATTGAGAATTTTACAAGAAAAACAATGGTGTGCTTGGTTTTAACACATCTTTATTCTTTCATGAGTTATTTACAAGTTTCTCTTTGTTTACAGCCATTGACGTGTTGCAGATGTTAACATGTGAGGAGCAGATAGAAATTGTGTTGATGTTTGGTGAACGCAGTACCAGGGTCTTGCAGCAGATTTCAATGCAAGACACCCTACGCAAGAAAACTGTCACCATTCCCATTTTATTTAGGTGTATCCATATAAATTGCCCCCTCAAAAAAAGTTTGCCTCATCACTGAACATAATGTTCTGTGTAAACTTGTGGGGCTTGTTCCAGTTTTTGTTTTGCCCATTCTGCAAATTCAGCATGCCGAACTGGGTCACCAACCATTCCCATTTTATTTAGGTGTATCCATATAAATGGCCCACCCTGTATAATGAATATCTTGAATCTGTTTTATTCCAGTACGTGTCACACAGATTCAATCCGCGTGCTGTACATGTTTACAGGGACCCATAGACTTTCTTTGGCCCTCGTCATCCGTGCTGCCTGTAAAAAAACAAAACAAAACCAAAAACATTTTTTTGAAAAATGGACATGTCTACGTGTGTGTCGCACAGACATGTGGTCCGTGTGAAAACACAGACATGTATGCAGCCCCATAGGTTCTAATGGGTACATAATATCTCCAACCAGGAATTCATCCGCACAGCAAGAGAATGCATTCATTGTGCACATGCCTGTGTGAACTGCCGCCTAAGAGTGCGTGCAGTATAAGAAGTTCTCCATAGACCGGGGTGCCACTCCAAAGCAATAGGCACAACAACTTCACCAAAAAAGAAATAAAGATGGCACTTTACCGGTCAAAATCTTCTTTAATCTATTTCTTTAAAACATCGGCATAGGGAGGAAGGGAGCAGGAGTGGAGATGACGACAGCTGTTTCGCGCTGCAGTGGCGCTTCTACTGGTCTACTGGAGACCAGTAGAAGCGCCATTGCAGCGCGAAACGGCTGTCGTCATCTCCACTCCTGCTTCCTTCCTCCCTATGCCGATGTTTTAAAGAAATAGAATAAAGAAGATTTTAACCGGTGAGTGCCATCTGTATTTCTTTTTTGGTCAAGATCTAATGGGTACATGTCTTGGGTACATGTGAAAACGGATGCCAGATATATTAGAGGCAGATACATGTGAAGCGGGCCTTACTCAGCTTTAGCAGTTTTTATAAATAACTCATATGATAAAAAAAAAATTAATAAACTATATGTAATAAGTTTACCTCTACGGAGAGACTGAAAGAGAAAAAACAAAAACCTTGTGTTCCGCTCTGCAGTCACTATCGCATCATGCGTTCTGTTCAACATGAAGAATTTGGTGTTAAGCCATTTCTTTATGACCGTCTTCAGTGTTCCTTGGTCTAATGCTTGGAAGAAATTATGTACTTTTGTATTTTCGTAGTCTTCTCCTGACTAATAACTTTCAACGATGAGATCCCTTTGCTGTTTATCTTTCCCTAAATTTATACAGATTATGGATGACATTTGAAGAGGACCTTCCACCTAATGTTTCACGTTGAGCTGGACACACGCTGTAATAGTGGCAGCAGAGCGGCATAAAAATGTTTTTGCAATTGTTTTTTCATTTCTCCTCTCCTTTGCAGAGATATTGGCAATCAAAGCATTTGACACATAATGAGTTAACTTTTGTTTTACCAAGTGGGTGTAACCAGATAATAACTCATAAAGAGAGATGTGCACCCCCACCCCCCATCGAAAAGCGTCTGAAACACTCACTTGGAATTAACCAAACTTGACTCATTAGGTTTCAGATCTGCAGCATGTCAATTCTTCCAGCGTTTTTACAGCATTTTTCATCTTTTCTAATAAATAAGAAAAAAAAAGCATAAAAAATGCATGTAAAGTGTGCAGAATTTTAACTGCCAGCAAGTCTGTATTTACAGCAGGTATTTTTGCACATACCTTTAACGCCCTCAGTTTTCACCTTCATGACCAGGCCAAATTTTACAATTCTGACCAATGTCACTTTATGTGGCAATAACTCTGGAACCCTTCAACGGGTCCCATTGATTCTGAAATGTTTGTTTTTTCTTGACATGTTGTACTTCATGATAGTGGTAAAATTTGTTCGATATATCTTGCGTTTATTTGTGAAAATTTCAGAAATTTTGCAAAAATTTGTAAAATTCAGCAATTTTCAAACTTTTAATTTGTATACCCTTAAACCAGTTAGTCATGCTGTACAAGGTAATTTATAACTAACATTTTCCACATGTCTACTTTACATCTCCATAATTTTTTAAACAATTTTTTTTTTTAAGAAGTTAGAAGGGTTAAAAGTTGATCGGCAATTTCTAATTTTTTCCAACAAAATTTACAAAACCATTTTTTATGGACCACCTCACATTTGAAGTGACTTTGGGGGGCATATATCACAGAAAATACCCAAAAGTGACATCATTATAAAACTGCACCCTTCAAGGTGCTCAAAACCACATTCAAGAAGTTTATTAACCCTTTACGTGCTTCACAGGAATTGATGCAACGTTTAAGGAAAAATTAACGTTTTACTTTTTTTCATAAAAATGTTCTTTTAGCCCAAAATTTTTTTTATTTTCACAAGGGTATCCGGAGGAAATGGACCCTGTAACTTGTGCAATATACTCCATAACTCGTATGTGGGGGAATTATCCGAGACAGAACAAATTGTATAAAAACTAAAGGTCAAGCGCATATGTAAATAGGGATCATAAAAGAAGAAAGTGCAATAAAGACTAATACAAATTGTGTAAATAAAATAAAAATGTTATTGATGATAATAATAATAATAATAATAATAATAATAATAATAATAATTGTAAAAATAAAATAATGGCTGAATCAGGTGATGGAGCAGGTAACGAGCATAATAAAAATTATAATAAAAGTTCACTATACCCCTGGTAGGTTCATAAAGGGTTAATATTTCAACAAGGCCCGGAAAAGTAGTTTTTATAAAATAGTTCAATAAATAAGTAACATAATGGCACCTTAATAATATAATATATGTTATTTAATATATAAAGTTATAAAAGGTCACAGTGTAAATATATAAACCCATGTAATAAAAATACGGTTTGTAGGTGCAAAAGTGCAATGTCAAAAAAATATATAAGCTGAAACATGGGCTGTGTGAGCCAAAAAAAATTTTGAAGTGCAAATAAAAGAAGAATATGACAATGTTAGAAGCACAATGTGCTTAGTGAAAAAATAAGGTGCGTCACTGGACAGCATCAATACATATCAAAGGGGCATTATTTACCTATGAAACACGTGCTGCCAGGTCCCCTATGCGCATTTTGGCGCTTGTCCCCCGGAACACAGAGTCCCAGATTCTGGAGGAAGAGTGGAGAGGCCATAATCCAAGCTGCTTGAGGTCTAGTGTGAAGTTTCTACAATCAGTGATGGTTTGGGGAGTCATGTCATCTGCTGGTATAGGTCCACTGTGTGTTATCAAGACCAAAGCCAGCGCAGCCAACTACCAGGAAATGTTATAGCACAACATGCTTCCCTCTGCCGAAAAGCTTTTTGGAGATGGAAATGTCTTTCTCCAGCAGGACTTGAAGCCTGTCCACACTGCCAAAAGTACCAATACCTGGTTTACAAACAGTATCACTGTGCTTGATTGTCCAGCAAACTCGCCTGACCTTAACTCTATAGCGAATCTATGGGGCATTGTCAAGAAGAAGATGAGAGACACCAGACTCAACAATACAGACGAACTGAAGGCTGCTATCAAAGCAACCTGGGCTTCCATAACACCTCAGCAGTGCCACAAGCTGATTGTCTCCATGCCACGCCGCACTGATGCAGCAAAAGGAGCCCCGACCAAGCATTGAGTGCATTTACAGAACATACATGTCAGTGGGCCAACATTTCAGACTTTAAAATCATTTTTCAAGCTGGTGTTATAAATTATTCTGATTTACTGAGATAATGACTTTTGGATTTTCATTGGCTGTAAGCCATAATCATCAACATTAACAGAAATAATAACGTGAAATAGATCACTCTGTTTGCAATGACTGTATATAACATAGGAGTTTCACTTTTTGTATTGAAGAACTGTGAGAAGCTCCTGTACATAGCAGTGATGATGCACTGCTATGTATAGCGAAAATCACAATCTCCTATGAGTAACAGCTACAGGCTGACTTTCACAGGAGAACAGTCATGACAAGCATGGAGGTCTTCAGCAGACTTCAGTCCCCCCCCACCCCCCACTGGCGCATTTTAAATGCCGCTGTCTGAGATTGACAGCGGCATTATATCAGATTAACAGCCGTTGGACTGTTAAAAGCACATGATGGCTGACTAAATCAGCCATCATCTGCTGAGAAAGATGCAGGCTTCGCGTGTGAGCCCACAGCAAGGTCAGAGACTCGACATATGAAGTAAATGTTCATCATATGTCATGAAGGGGTTAAGAAATATTGGAATCACGGTTGTATGGCAACTATTGATTGGTATCATTGATGGTGTCTTTGTTACAAATGTATTAATTTGTGAAAAGCAAAAACAAATTAATTGAAGAGAAGAAATATGAGGCATCACCTATGCAGTTTTACTATAATAATGTCGTGGTTACATTGAAATGTCAGGAATTTATAACTTCAGTATATTTAACTGCTAAAATTGTTATGTTTTTAGGAGACTAAAATATGCGAGGTTATTCAGCTCAGCATCCATATGGACTGCGAAGAGAATTCGGATTTACTGAATCTGATATCCCGGTAAGGTTTAGTTATATGCAGTTATTTGTGTACTCTTTTGATTTTCACTTAGAAATGTATTCTTAGATTGTGTACACACGTGTTTTCATCAATATTTGTTCTGCTCCGTTATGTCACAAAACCTGAAGGTATGACAACAAAATCCAATATATAAATACGGAAAGGCAAGAAAAGATCCAAAAATACCAAGACAAAATAATTAATTTTTATTCAGTAATATTAAAAACATCATTTGTGAAAAAGCAGAAATGCTATTAGGTGATGCCAAGCACAAGGTAAGGTGAGGTGAGGGACAGGGGGATATCACATAAGGTGTGGAGTGGGTAGCTGAAAGGGGTAAATAAAAGTACAGCAACTCCCCTATAACAGATAACAAGCCACAATATATTAATCAATATATTAATCTATATAAACCAGCCTCAGAAAATGCCCACTATAGTGGCAATAATACAGGATACTAAGCTTGTTAACCGGCAGGTTCATGAAGTGTATAAGATCCCTATTAATGGAATGGTTGAGGGCTGGCTAAGTCAGATGATAGGTACTGATAATAGCCATAACATATCTAATATATGAGCCTAGTATCAGTACAGGAACACGTTACCTGTATAAAGTGAATCAGCCACGGAAAATGTGCTCTAGGCGTCCGCTCACCCCGACGTGCGTTTTGCCGCCAGCTTCTTCCTGGGGTGTGTCGGGGTGAGCGGTTGTCGTGTATTTAAATAAGTGCCATCTGTGGCACCTCTGCGGGTCCAGTAGCCACAGAGGTACTGCACCTCATCCAGAGGTGTGGTATCTCACGACCAGGTAAGATGGGGGCACCCGACCAGACTCCAACACTCACATCCCGCACACACGAGCATAGCAGCGCATCGTTTATGGGAGGTGGATGGAGCTTAGGAAAAGAGCGGGAGATTTGTAGTCAGTTGGAGAGTTCCCTCAGAGGGAGGGGAAGTGACAAGACGTGTCTGGCGCAGCTCCTGTCAGGAGGGCTGCTGGACGGATTGTTTTCTAAGAAAGGCTCCCTGAAGGAAAGAGTGGTTCTTCTAGAGACACGGGTGGAGAGTGCTCCCCGTGGGGCTCGTCTCACGCTGACAGCCGTCAGGTGGTGGAAGAATCCAGGTCGCAGAAGGGTCTCAGCCCCTAGCCTAGTGGCGTGGTCATCATGACTTAACTAGCAAGCTGACAGCTGTGGTTACTTTATGGGCCATAGCGAATTTATACTCGATTGTGAGAAGCTGAAAGGAAGGAGTAAAATCAGCATAGTGTGAGGAGACAGCCAAGAAAGGTACAAACTGACAGGGAGTGCTGGAGGGGTGTACTTCATTTTGCCTGAAAGTTGACTGGACCCCTTTGCCTGGAGGACTCAGCACTAGTGTTGAGCGATACCATCCGATATTGAGAAATATCTGATCGGGTTGGATCGACCCGATACCCAAAAAAGTATCAGTATCACCGATTCCGATACCGGAAGTCCCATTCAAGTCAACGGGACAGAAATATCGGAATTAAAAAAAAAAACCTTTCTTTACTAGCACATCCAGTTCGGGAGGGGGGAAGAGTGTGGGCGGTGCGTGGGCGGACACTGTGCGTGTCTGTGCGTGCCTGCCGGGGGTCTGTACGGGCCTGCAGGGGGCTTGTGCCGGCGCCCGGGGTCTGTACAGGCCTGCCGGGGGCTTGTGCTGGCTGCCGGGGGTCTGTACGGGCCTGCCGAGGGCTTGTGCTGGCTGCCGGGGGTCAGTACGGGCCTGCCGGGGGCTTGTGCCGGCTCTGTATGGGCCTGCCGGGGGCTTGTGCCGGCTGCGGGGGGGTCTGTGCAGGCCTGCTGGGGGTCTTGTGTGTGTGCAGGCATCGTCCGATGGGACTACAAGTCCCATCGGGCGATGCCTGCTACAATGACAGTGATTGACACATTAGCCAATGATGGGACCGTAGTAGTCCCATTATCCGGCTAATGTGTTGAATGTAAAAAAAAAAAAACATACATACATACATACTACATATATACAACATTCATACATACTACATACATACTAAATATATACAACATTCATACAACATAAATACATACATACTACATACATACTTCATATATACTACATTCATTCAACATACATACATACTACATGTATACTTCATTCATACAGCATGCATACTACATACATACTACATATATACTACATTCATACAACATACATACTGCATATATACTACATTCATTCAACATACATACTACATATATGCAAAATTCATACAACATGCATACATACTACATACATACTTCATATATACTACATTCATACAACATACTACATATATACTACATTGATATAACATACATACATACTACATATATACTACAGTCATACAACATACATATATATACTACATTCATACAGCATACATACTACATATATACAAAATTCATACAACATACATACATACTACATATATACAAAATTCTTACAACATACATACATACTACATATATACTACATTCATCTAGCATACATACTTACATACTACATACATATATACTACATTCATACAACAACATACATACATACAACAGACATACAGCATATATACTACATACAATACCTTCATACATTCATACAATACATACATATAGACATACAGTACATATAACATAGAGTACATACTCCATCACTTGTCACTTTGATCCCCGAAGCCAGTGTCATCTGTGGAAAAATATGAAAATAACAAACAACTTATATACTCCCTGATCCGCAGAAATCCACGCGTGTCCCACGCCGATCTCCTGTGGAGAACAGCAGCATCAGCTGATGCGACCACTCTCTACGGGGCTCCAGGAATCCAATGACGGGAGGTAGGTATCCTTCCGCACTGTATTCCTCCGCCACTGTAAAAAAAATAGTCCCTAGGCTAACTTTTGGCATTGCTGTGTGAGAAAGTTCCCACGCAGCTTTTGCCATAAAGTGAGACCAGGGACTATTTTTTTTACAGTGGCGGAGGAATACAGTGCGGAGGGATACCTACCTCCCGTCATTGGATTCCTGGAGCCCCGTAGAGAGCGGTCACATCAGCTGATGCTGCTGTTCTCCACGGGAGATCGGCGTGGGACACGCGTGGATTTCTGCGGATCAGGGAGTATATTGTTTGTTTGTTATTTTCATATTTTTCCACAGATGACACTGGCTTCGGGGATCAAAATGACAAGTATTGATGAGTATGTACTCTGTTATATGTACTGTATGTCTATATGTATGTATTGTATGAATGTATTGTATGTAGTATGTATGTATGTATGTATGTATTGTATGTAGTATGTATGAATGTAGTATATATGTAGTATGTATGTATGTATGAATGTAGTATATATGTAGTATGTATGTAGTATGTATGAATGTAGTATATATGAAGTGTGTATGTAGTATGTATGTTGTATGAATGTTGTATATATGTAGTATGTATGTAGTATGTATGAATATTGTATATATGTAGTATGTATGTACTATGTATGAATGTTGTATATATGTAGTATGTATGTATGTTGTATATATGTAGTGTGTGTGTGTGTGTAGCTAGATAGATAGATAGATAGATAGATAGATTTATTTATTTTTTTAAATTCAACACATTAGCCGGATGATGGGACTACTACTGTCCCATCATTGGGACAGTAGTATATTACACACAAGGGGGCACCATTGGCATATAAAAGGGGATCCAACCAGACCTATACAAGATTGATGCCAATTTACAAAGAAGAGAGAAGATATAGGCCACACATTGGGGATCACCCAACATAGGATTTAGCAAAAATTGTAACAATCTTTATTTAGACACACAAACCAAAACACCCAATCGTTAAAAACATTAAAATTGGTCACACATGTGACATGAAAATCTAGGCTCAAAATAGAGCCAAACCCTCATGGCTCCACATTCCACATGAAATAAATCAATAGAGAACCAAATGTGTATACAATATAAAGGCTTTACATAAAGACTAGTTCATAAGAACGAATAAATGCACATACCATAAATACAAATGATCGCAAATGGTCACAAATGAGTTAAACAGCATGTATTGTGCATACAGATAAAGAGGATTTAAACCATGTAGCAGAGAATCTAGATATATGAAATAACTCAATAGAGAACCAAATGTGTATATAGATAGCATACCACAATATAAAGGCTTTGTATAAAGACTAGTTCATAAGAACAAATAAATGCACATACCATAAATACAAATGATGACAAATTGTCACAAATGAGTTAAAAGCACTAAGACAGCATGTATTGTGCATACAAATAAAATTGATTTGAACCATGTAGCAGAGAATATAATACGCCTGTAAAAAACGTGCTAACAAGCCCAAAAACAATATCCGGCTTGAGTAGCCCCCTAATACAATGATATTAGCAAAATCCTAAAAGGGTATGCATACTTCCCTAAGAGTAACTCAAATTGTCACGATTAATCAGGCATGCTGAAATTAGAAAGCACAGTCTAACAATAGCCGCCTGCAAAGAATGCTGAGCTCAGCTTTAAATTATTTGTGTAAAAATTACAAATCAGAGGTGGAGTGGAGCCTGAGCGTCCTGAGACCCGACACGTGTCGCCACCAGTTGTGGCTTCTTCAGGGGTGTTTTGGTTTGTGTGTCTAAATAAAGATTGTTACAATTTTTGCTAAATCCTATGTTGGATGATCCCCAATGTGTGGCCTATATCTTCTCTCTTCTTTGTAAATTGGCATCATTGGTTAATGTGTCAATCACTGTCATTGTAGCAGGCATCGCCCGATGGGACTTGTAGTCCCATCGGACGATGCCTGCACACACACAAGACCCCCAGCAGGCCCCCACAGGCCCCCGGCAGGCCCGTACAGACCCCCGGCAGCCGGCACAAGCCTCCGGCAGCCGGTACAGACCCCCGGCAGCCGGCGCAGGCCCGTACAGACCCCGGGCAGCCGGCACAAGCCCCCGGCAGGCCCGTACAGACCCCGGGCAGCCAGCACAAGCCCCCGGCAGGCCCGTACAGACCCCCGGCAGCCGGCACAGTCCCCCGGCAGGCCCGTACAGTCCCCCGGCAGCCGGCACAGGCCCCCGGCAGGCCCGTACAGACCCCCGGCTGTCGGCACAGACCGCGCATCATGATGACATCATTTCAGCAGCCAATCACAGCCACAACAGTGGCTCATTGCATTATGGGGACTTCCGATTCCGGTATCCGATATTGAAAAAATATCGGTACTCGGTATCGGAATTCCGATACAGCGAATATCGGCCGATACCCGATATTTGCAGTATCGGAATGCTCAACACTACTCGGCACCGAAGTGGGCATCTGTATGCACCAGACTGTGAGTAAAGCCCCTTGGAACTGCATTCAACTGAGTGCTTTGTCTCCTTTCTGCACCCAGCACCCAGCACTGCTACATCCTCCACTCCACCTGATATCATCACCCCTAAAAACAACTCTCAACGGCCCTGGGACTATTGCTCTACCTGTGGAGAGCCATTTTCACCTCAGCTGCGACAGACCAACAGTCTCAGGGGAACAACATAGGAGCGCTGGTCACTTCTGACCAGAATACCACAGGTGGAGTCATGTATTCATATATAAACTTTATTCTCATTTTACTACACTCCAACATTTTCATTGCCCGCCTAGCCACTGTGACATCCCCCACTGAAGTTAACAGGCCCGATACCGAGTATCCCACAGCCCCCAGGGCGCGTCACATCCAATCAGTGCTCTTTAGGGGAAAGAAGGATACACCGCAAGCCAAATAAGCTGCATGTCAGTGTCTGAGCGTCATCGGGAGTGTCAGAAGGAGGGCTCATACTCACTTGCGAGAAACTCGGATGAGTCTCGCACGTCAATACCCGGCATTGCCGCCGGCACTCGGGAGCGTATCGTTCAGCTACATAGAAATAAATGCAGCTGAACACTCCGATTCAAGTGCCGGCGGCAATGCCGGGTTTTGACGTACGAAACTCGTCTGAGTTTCTCGCATGTGAGTATGAGCCCGTAGGGAGAGACGCATGAATGCAGATAGGATGGCTCCGGGACTCGATAGAATAACGGGGATAGAACACAAACGGAATGTATTCTGATAGTTCTGTGGTCATGAATATGATATAGCATATTTGTTCTGCGCAGTTTTGTCACAAAACCTGAAGGTTTTGATGATGCCAGGAAAGTGAATGAGAATCCTGAAGTCTTAGGCACACGGTGCTTATTTTTAACTTGCAGATTTAAAACTGCAGCATGTCTGTTCTTTAAGCATTTTTGCTTCAGATTTCTCCCATGTGTGGAAACAGCTGAAACAAAAACACATGTAAACTATGTAGCAAAAAAATGTGTATTTTACACTGCATTTTTCCTGCCAAGAGATGCAGAAATGTTTGCACCAAATACATAAAAGGAACCTATCATGTTATTAGTAGCATGTAATGTGTCACCAGTGCGTTGTTAGTGATGCAATGTGCATCACTAACAAGTTTTTTCATTAAAATCGCCATTGTAATCCTAAGCAAAAAGCACTTTACGTAGTTATATCTTACCTGCTCGTTTATTCGTAGGGGTGTGCTTCATCGCTTTCACTCAGGGTTGTTGCTGCCCACACAATTTGGATTATGTTCATAAGGTTTGCGCAGGCGTCAATTGAAATCCAGTGATTGTCTGGCATTGGTATTTCTGTGCAGAGAGCTTGTCTCTGTGTGGCAATATATTTCAGTTGAATGTGCGTCCAGGGAACTGAAATAAGGCGCTGCCATCAGCAGACCCCTGTACCGGGCCACAATTGTCCAGGGGTCTACAGTGCCTGCGGGCTGCATGTGCAGAATAGAGGACACCGAGGGAATGAAGGACAGGTGAGAAGAATATTTTTTTTTTTTTTTCTTTTATGTGAATGTGAAGAACACCACAATAGGGGACATTACTGTAACAGGAATAGTGGTTTAACCACTGTTCCATGGACCGAGGAGAGCCTGAACACGCGTAACAAGGCGAAACCTGACTCTTTGCTAGAGCCTCAGATGTTAGGGTTAGACTTGGCTCCGGATGGACGCCAGACGCTTCTCCAGGACAGACCTCGGACACATGGCAGCTTCCCCCCAAAGGGGAAGATAGTTAAAAGGCCAGGAATGGATGGACTTTGACAAGTACAGGCAGGCATGGTAGTAATACTGGAAGACAAGGTAGGTGTAGATAGATACAGCTGGTATACAGACTGGCACGCCAGGTGCAAGCAGGTACGGCTGGTATACAGGAAGGCAGATGCTGAAATGCATAAGCAGGGACAGGCAGGAGTGAGCAAGAACAAGCGCATACTGGCAGGTTCTAACAGACAGGGGATATAAAAACTAGCAAGCGTGCAGACTTACTGACTAAACACGTTGTTCATGCACCTTTAAATACTAAATATTTTCTGGCTATTGGCTGGGGACACTTTTTGACTGTGCTCACTGTTTCTTTAAGAGACTGGGGGCATGCACACGCTAAGTGCAGTGCCCATAAATCTGCCAGGCATGCGTATACCCCGGGAAGGAGGAGGAGGACGAGGTCGAGGTGGATGATTGCCGGAGCAGTGAGTGAATCTGCATCCCTGCCAGGGGAGGGGAGGATGGGAAGCGTGCAGGGATGCCGACGCTACAATTACTACAATATGGGGACTTGAGTGGGGATTTTACAACAAGAACAGGATCAGGATGAGGCATTACTACAATACTGGGACCAGGATGGGGAAATTACTACAAGAAGGGGACCATGATGAGGCATTACTACAATATGGGTACCTGCATGGGGACATTACTACAAAAAAGGGGCAAGGATGGGGTGTACTACAAGATGAAGATGAGGATAAGGCACATTACTACAAAATGTGAACCAGGAGGATGGTGCACACTACTACAAGTTGAGCCGACTCTGAAACAGGTATCAATAAACTCTGTCCACTATTGCTTCTAGTACTGCCTCCCTGATTGGGAAACTGGAAGAAGTCAAAATTGATGTGGGCCTATTCCAGAGGAGACATGCAGAAGTTGAGATCGAGGGTGTCTGAGGTGGAAGATTGGATACCTGACTCTAGGTGACTTCACAAGCATTAGGCATCCCAATGCTATACGAGACCTCTATGGGAGGTCAGAGCTTTAGTGTCAAAAGGCAGATGACTTGAAGAATCGACTCCACCAAAACAATCTTCGCATTAACGGACTTCCCGAAAAAGCAGAAAGACAGCGACCTGACAAATTTGTTGGGAAATTTCTCAAGAAATTTTTTCCTGATGCACCCTTCTCCTTGGCCTTTGCTGTGCAACATGCTACAGGGTACCCACCAAAGCTCCCCCTCCTTCCGGGGGCAACCTCCAGACTACTCTTGGCCAGACTAAATTGCCGAGACAAGGAACTTCGTATTGCTAGACTTAAAGGAGAAATCCAGTTTGACAATGCCATAGTTTCCATCTTCCCAGACTTTTCCGCTGAATAACAGAAGCAAAGAACCACATTAATCAACATCAAACATTGCCTGCGAGATATCCAGATACCATATTCTATCGCATACACTTCTCGGTTAGGAGTGCTTGACGGAGACTGGGCCCATTACTTTTCCACACCTACCGAAGCTGATGACTGGCTGACCAAGAGACAGAAGGTGAAGCACTAGAATCCAGCAAAGATAATTACATCTTCTGTTTTTACTAGATTTTTAAAAATAATTCTGAGGAATTTGAATTCGAGTCCTCCACAACCCATTTACTCTGATTAGGAAGGACGGACTTTACTCCCAATCTTTTCTTGCAGGATATACAGTCCATGCTTTAATGGTTTTGATACAACCATTTGGACTCCTCTAATGTTTGGGCCAGAAGCACGGGACCTTTGTTACCTGATGGCTCCGATTTGTGAGCTTAGGTTCAACTACTTTGTTCTATGTCTTCAGTTGACACTTGTTTGATGTCGTACAGTCTCTATCGTATCTCATGCATTGATGATTGCTCTGCATACACTGTTTTGAATTATTTTATATTAATATAGTGAAATGGTTTAACATAATGTAAATGGGCAATGTGGATCCCTGGCCTGAAATGCCCACCTCCTTCAAAAAGGAGACGCATCGAGTTTTACTCCCTTCAGTTGTTTTATAATAGCGAAGATAAGTTTCTTGTCATGAACCGTAGGGGGGGTTTGCTAACACCCAGGAGAGGGTTCAAGTCTTTTCTTTCCTCCGTAAATATAACTCCCAGGTGATGTGCCTTCAGGAGACCCACCTCACCCTAAGCACAAGTATTCTCTTGCTGAATCCCTGGGTACAGGGGTCTGTACATTCCTATCACACTTCATACTCTTGGGCAGTTTCAGTGCTTCTGCATAAATCCCTCAGGTGGGAGGTAGTATCTTCACGGTCTGACACTGAAGTCACTATATATTCATTTATGCATACCTTGAAGGTTCACCCATTGTAATCCTAGCTATATGCAATCCCCCTCCAGCTAATCTGGAAGTCTTAAAAGAGGCTGCTATATTCGCTGCCACATATGCCTCTGTTGCAACATTCTGTTTAGGGGACTTTAACTTGTTAATGGACCCTCAAACTGATAAACTGTTTCTTAATATTATGCGAGATGGTGCTCTGAAGCCTTCACATTTACAGGCTGTTGTTTGTGATTTGGGGTGGTTGGACCTCTGGATGAAAAACGGTGATTCTAGAATGTTCTCTTTTCATACTTTTCCTTGAAACACCGGCGAATCTCTGCAGTAAACTGGGGATTTATAAACCCCCAGGTCCAGGTGTGTCATCTAGAGCCAGAGGGAGGTTGCCACTGGGTCCAATAGTCAGAAGGATTAAGGAGGTGTCTGTAATATCAAACTCAGAGACCTTCTGCAGCCAGATGCAGAAAGACAGTCTGTTGCATCTGACACACCTGTGACAGTCAGGATCCATCAGATTGCAGGGTATCAACTAATTAATTACAGTGGGTTCTCATGAGGACCGCATGGGTTTATATGCGGATGATTTAATCCAGTTTATGGCTAGTCCTAGAGTTACACTGCCTTTGGTAATGGATCTGATTGATGAATTTGGCTGGTTCTCTGCTCTAAAAGTAAATTGGCAGAAATCCATGTTGTTACCTCTAAGAAGTGTGAGATGTAAAGTAGGTTACACATAGGATACCACTTTAAATATCTAGGTATACATACTGTATAGCAAGAAAAAACACTCAACTCCCTGGTGTAAATATATCCCCTCTTTTGTCATAGCTGTGGGAGAAAATCATAATATGGGGAACCCTCCCTCTTTCAGTAGCTGGGAGAATCAATGATATTAAAATAGTCCTCCCTAAATTCCTGAATGTTCTGGAACATTCAGCCTCCATAATCCCACAAAAGGTATTTTCCATGACCAACTTCCATTTAACGTCCTTCATATGGGATTAAATGAGCTGTTAGGATCTATAGGCCTGACATAGCTCTGCATGAGAATATTGTACATGAAAGGTGTGAGATGTGAAGATTAGGAGAGCAGAATGTCAGTCATTAGATGTCTCTCACTGGTAATGCCCCTTTTCATTTAAAGGGAACCTGTCAGCTCTTCTGACCGCTAAAAGATATGGCCGCTGCCTTTCAGGGCTCATCTACAGAATTATATAATGCTGCAGATAAGCCCCTGGTCCAACCTGCAAGACAAGAAAAATAAGTTTCATTATACTCACCCGGGGGGGGAGGGGCGGTTCCGTCCAATGGGTGTTGCAGGTCCAGGTGCGACGCCGTCCTCTTGCATGCCTCATCGCTCCCCGCCATCACGCTCCTGCGCAGGCGCACTTCTCTGCCCTATTGAGGGAAGAGCAAAGTACTGCAGTGCGCAGGCACCGGGAAAGGTCAGAGAGGCCCAGCGCCTGCGCACTGCAGTACTTTGCTCTGTCCTTAACAGTGCAGAGAAGTACGCCTGCACAGAAGTGCAATGGCGGAGAGCGATGAAGAAGCAGGAGGGCAGCATCACAAGATGGGAAGCGCCGGACCTGCGACACCCATCTGACCGGACTGCATCGGACTGGACCGCCTTCCCGGGCGAGTATAATAAGACTTATTTTTCTTATCTTTCAAGTTGGATCAGGAGCTTATCTACAGCATTATAAAATACTGTAGATAAGCCATGAAAGGAAGTAGCCGCATCTGATAGCGGCCAAAAGAGGTGACAGGTTCCCTTTTAAAATGAGGTCTGAAGGTAGATTCTCCGGAAGATCAGTGTCCAGCCCATACATCTTAACAGCTCATTTATATTATGGAAAAGTGGATTTCTCTGAAACAAGACACTGGATCGTAGATCTCAAGGTATCATTTTATTGAACTTTCTATAGCCTACATACCCATATGGACGACTTAGGAGGGTTAGTACAAAATTCTGACTGAGACTGAGCACTCCTCCCATCAGCCTAAGGCCACACATACGTTGAGAGTTTGGTCAATATTTTACCTCCATATTTGTAAGCCAAAACCAGGAGTGGAACAGTTAAAGGAAAAGTATAATAGAAATACCTGCACCACTTCACAGTTTCTATCCACTCCTAGTTTTGCTATAAGCTCACCAAATACTCTACATGTGTATGTGTACTAAGGCTGTTTTTAATTTAATGCTGGATCATACCTGACCTTTAAATTTGTGTGATTTTTGCCCAAAAGGGGCATGATAGTAGCTTAGCTTCTCCTCGAAGAAAGGTGCACCTTGTCGTGGCTGGTGGGTTCACGTGAATTGGCTAATTAATGCACTAAATTGACTTCATTTTTAGATGTATATTCTGTATAGTAAAAATGCAGTTCTAATTTCATATATTCAATATTTGCATACATTTAACCTTACAGTGTTTGTGCATTATTTTCTTTTTGGCATCGGGGGGTTTATCCTGCTAACAGATGCCTTTTAATGGCCTTTTAGTCCATAATACTGGGGTTAAGCTGAAGTTCCAGAGAGCACATAACAGCAGCAGTGGTGGTGCTGTGTCTAATCCCATACAACCTCTTTAACCACAGGAATTGAAAGAGTGAGAGAGCCTTAATATTTCATCCTACTAGAGGTGTTTAGGTCATCATTGGGTCATCCAATTTTTAATTTGATATAAATCTAGAGCATATGGTATAAAATAACTAAATTAACCACATCCGCCAACCTCTCCCTACTAATCCATGCTGATGCTCTAGCGTATCTCCCTCGCTCTTTGCTTAAGCTGCCAGCATATGACCACAGCAGCATGATGCCAGCAGCATGGAATGTAAGCGCTTAGGCCGCTGTTCGGCTGCAGTGGTCATGTGCTGGCTTCTTGTAAACAAAGACTAGGAGGACCCCAGGATTACCAGGGAAAAGTAGAGGAAAATAGTTTAATTTAAAGCTGTTTAAAATTAATCTGGAAAGTTAGAAAAATCCCTTTAATCCCCTAATTCTCATTTTCATCAGTTCAAAATGTTGTTTTTCTTTTTCTTTGTGAAGAAACTACCCAGGCGAATATTTTTAGCAAACCAAGAAGAATTGACTTTTTATCTGTATGTTGGCTTTTGGATTTAAGTGTTGATTTCTGGTTGGTCAAGAAAACAAACTTTTGTTTGTGTAAGCCTTGAATATTGACTTGTAAGCTGATTTCTTATATAACATAGTGAGCAGGAGAGGAACATGTAAGCTTCCACGGGATCCAAATGAAAAAAACAATAGGATAGAGCCGAATCTGCAAAGCAGGTGGGTGCACAACAAGGCTGGAAAGCACAGCAAAAGACAAGGAGGAATGTGGCACACCATTAGAAAAATGAAAAAAGTTTATTCGGCAATCATGCCATGGTTAAAAACATGTACAAAACCATGGCATGATTGCCGAATAAACTTTTTCATTTTTCTAATGGTGTGCCACATTCCTCCTTATATAACATAGTGTGCTCTTATCCTTGATGAATACTGAGGTTTACTGAAATACATTGTCTAGCCCAGATAATTTGTTGATTTTTAAAACAGAGGAGGAAAATCTATGCAAATAGATTACATAATCAAACAAGGCAACTTGGTTATCACCATTCTTCTTATCTGTGAGGGTGGACTGAAGGACACTGGGTAAATCTAAGGGCCCCGTCACACATAGTGACTCACAAGCGATCCCGACAACGATATGACCTTGTCAGGATCGCTGTACCATGGATATGTTTGGAGAAAGCCAGGATTGGGACCCGCTGGTCACCTGTCTCTATGGAAATGTTCAGATAAGCCAGGTTGTGACTCTCATGTCAACTGGCCTTGTATGGACTCAATGAACTGTCATCTTCCTACGCTTGTCGTTACCTCCTCTCTGTGACCTCTATGACCTTGTCAGGATCGCTGGTGTGTCGCTACATGATCGCTGGTGAGCTGCCAAACAGGCAGATCTCAGCAGCAATCAGGGCAGCGACCCGCAGTGTATGTTAAGATACCAGCGCGCTGATGCAGGGAGCTGGTAACCAAGGTAAACATCGGGTTTCTAAGCACCGCGCGGCGCTTAGAAACCCAATGTTTACCTTGGTTACCAGCTCCCTGCACCAGCGCGCTGGTATCTAACGTACACATCGGGTTTCTAAGCGCTACGCGGCGCTTAGAAACCCAATGTTTATCTTGGTTACCAGCTCCAGATCGCTGGTCTCCCGCCTGCCACACGCAGCGATGCGTGGTGGCCAGCAGGAGACCAACGATCAAAAAAATGTCCAGGCCATTCGAGCACGATCAGCGATACCCAGCAGGGGGGCCGGTCGCTGATAAGTGTCACACACAGAGATCTCGCTGGTGAGATCGCTGTTGCATCACAAAACTTTGTAAAGAAACTCAGAGACAGAGAGACTAAGAGAGGGAGACAACCAGAGATTCTTCCCAGACATCCTAACACCCAAAGGACCAGAGAGAGGACAACAGCCAATTCATCATGGCACCATCACGAGGGACAAGGATCTATCATTTTAAAGGAAGCAACCTAGGGGTTTTCGGCTCCGGTTGAAGGATGCAGATCTGCTCCATTAACCATCGCTGTACCGTGAATACGTTTGGAGAAAGCCAGGATTGGGACCCGCTGGTCACCTGTCTCTATGGAAATGTTCGGATAAGCCAGGTTGTGACTTTCATGTCAACTGGCCTTGTACCTTGTATGGACTCAATGAACTGTCATCTTCCTACACTTGTCGTTACCTCCTCTCTGTGTGTACGACAGGTGGGGTAGCCGACCCTGGGAGCTCTGACGTAACATGTGCCATTATCCCGGTGAGTCAGCGGAAGGGTGAGACTCTGTAATGTGCACCATCTTGGGTACTGTGCTGGGACTGTTCTATGTGTTATCTGGCTGTTTTGTGGTTCAATAAAGCATTGCCACACTGTTTTACCCTCACCCTGTGTTGTCTGAGTAGCGTTACGCCCACGTTAAGGGAAGAGCGGGCGTTCGACGTGACGATCCCTGGTCCATGCGGTTTCGGCTAGTGAACTGGGGCGCCCGCCCACCCCCTGTGTCTACACATTCTTCAATTGATTCGTAATGAAATATTAGGACCTTTATCACACCTAGGATGAAGTCATCCCGGGTAATTGAAACTGTCCTTTGTTCTGGACAATGAGATCATGTAGAAATGTTTGTATGTATCAGGTATGCACACCTAGTTTTCATTTTACTTGTACCACATAAGCTTTGACTAATATTTTTCAGAACCCACAAATCACGGAGTCTGCTGGGATTTTTCCGCACTCTTTCTAGTTTTACGGATTGGTGTGAATATCGCCAGAGTACATTTTCCCATTTTAAGGTAGGACACATTTTACTGTAAATACTTTGTAAAGTATGTTTGAGACTGTCACTCTTTGGCCTCCTCTGCTAGTGGCGTAGGTGGCATGTGAAATTTTTGTCCGGAAACTTTTTTTTTTTTTTTTTTTTTTAAAGATTTTAAAAACCTACCACAGATTTATAAATATATTTTTTTTCCTTTTACATGTGTGATTATGATGATTAACACTTTGTTATTGTTTGTTGTTATAGTGTATTTTGTTGCTCTGTGATTAGCATATTACATATTATTTTATCAAAATACAAATGTTCTTCCAAAAGAGAAATCCCTATAACTCTTTAGGCCAAGTTCATATACAGTCATATTTTTTACCCACAAAATAAAAATTGCAAAGTTTGTTACCTGCAGATTATTTGGCTGTTTTTGCCTATTGCTTTGTGTTGAGTGAAATCTGCGACTAATAAGTGTTGAGATTTTGGAAATCCAGATCATACAGAATAGTTTTTTTTGTAAAGTGCCATTTAGATCCCTGAACAAATGAAAATGATGTGGTGTTATAACGGGGTATCGCAATACCCTCATGAACCTGCAACAGCTCCAGTCTCATGGGGATTTTGCAATATCTAGTATTTGAAAAATTTAGTAAGGGTGTTTCAGACATAATGGTCAAGGTACAATGAAAACTACGTCCCCGAAAAGAGTATCTATTTTTTCATATTATTTGCTAGGGTTTTGCTATGTGGTTTTTACAGATGAACCAGGTGAAATACATATGATTAACTTGTAAAATAAGGTGTGAATACTTAAAATAAAAGTAAAAGGTCTGTCTTGAAAATCCATAAATCCACAAACTAATTCAGGTAATACTTTAAAAACTTCTGACGCGCTTCTGGCATCCACCCTTGGTCATAGAGTAAGGGCAGTTGCCAGAAATGCGTCAGAAGTTTTTAATGTATTAACTGAACTAGTTTGTGGTTTTATGGATTTTCAATATGACCTATTACTTTTATCTACTTCTGTATGGACGTGCCGAATTTCTCACATTTTGTCCTCTACTGCTGAGCAAACCAGCAAAATTCCTGGCACCCAGGGCAGTTAATTCATCCATCCCGCATCCAGCTGATTTACAAAGAAGGTGGTGAGCCTTGTTGTTTGCTCTATATATACATGGCTTCAACCTTCGTTTCACCTATTGGAAGTAGCAATCCTAAACGTCATTATCGACCCTTTAACGGGCCTTGACGTCATGACGTGACACAACCTTGTACACCTTTGGTTCCTTGTCTTTAGTCAGTGCAGGAACGTCTTGTTCTCCGTGGGGGTTTTTTCCAGCATTCTTTCCTCAACATACAACTTGTAGCTCTCCAGCTGTTACCACTGGTAGATCTAGAAACTCGTCTACTTGTTGTCTACTTTCTAGATCCTTTACTTAAGTATGTAGTGTTGCTCTATATCTGTTCTTTCGAATCCCGACCGGCAAAAAGATTGGTGACCACAGACATACAGAAAACATGGGGGATGGCGTTGGCCCCAGGTTAATATCCCAAAAGTTAGCTACTCTTTATAAGCGAGAAAACTCTATAAATCATTATTTGCTTGACTGTTGTCAAAGTATCTCAGCCTATGAGCCTCTATTTTTTTTTTCTAGCTTCTCTTTTACTCGAAGGGTCACATGGAGTGAATGTTTTGCGTAAACCATTTATAACACTGCAATAACTTTAATACTTGTACATTAACATCACTATGTAAATACATTTATTAAGTACTAACAGAGGCATAAATTGTTAAGACTTGGTTCAACCAAGATTATTTCCATCTTATATATTTTCTTGTTTTTAGCAATAATAACTCTCATAACCATGCAAAAGACGTGAAACTAATATATATAACAAACAAAACTGCATTTGTAGAGTTTCCAAGGATCGCTGCACGGTGACTAAATCGTGAGCTTTTGCTGCAGCGCACAACCTATAAATAGTGGTTGTCTTCAAAACTGAAGACCGTTCTTTCTCTTAGTGGTAATTTACTTAGTTTATTATCACATAAGCACAAACCATGCGAGCAGCCAGTAATCATATTATCATCATGATTTACCAGAGCACAGTAAGTAAATCCAGGGGAAGGTAATACTAGAGATCACATCTTTACTCCTGTTTTAGAGACGTTTCTCCCTACTAATCTAATCAGTTTACTAATGTGGTATTGCTTAAAGGGAATCTGTCACCAGGTTTTTGCTGTATAATCTGAGAGCATGATGTATGGGGACAGAGCCTGATTCCTGTGATTCGTCACTTACTGGGCTGCTTGTTGTCTTTTTGATAAAATCCCTTCTTTCTTTGCTGCAAATCTAGCAGTGCTCAGAATGCTGAACTCTGTATAACCCTGCCCACACCACTGATTGGCCACTTTCTGTATACACAGTAAATTGACAGAAAGCATCTAATCAGTGGTGGGGCTGGGGTTACACATAGCAGGAGGACTATATAGCATATGACCGCGGATGATCAGACCGATGGAAGTTCAGGTTCTGGTACCTGACATGAACTTTAGTCCAAAGTTCAGGTACCAGAACGTTACCTGAGCTTGAACCTAAACCCCATTTAAATGTATGGGGATCCAAATTTTGGAGCTGGAAAGTTTAATTCTATCTGTTTTCTATCCCGGAATTCCCCGGAACTCTGAGCATTAAAACAGACTTCCAGAGAAAGTCTGTGTTTGGCATTCAGCACCAGACACTAAACTTCGGGGTTCGTACTAGATAGTTAAAGTTCGGGTTCGCTAATCGATACACGTGACACCTAGTCCTGTGGTGATAAAACTTTGTGTGTTGTTGTTTAAATAAAATCAATCTAGTAAGTGACACAATGCTGCCATCAAGGTCTGGTCTCAGCCCCTACACCATGTTGCTAATAGATTATGTGATAAACAATTATCCTGCAGTAAATAAACATTGAATCGCTCTAGGTTTTCTGTTTGTCTGTTTGCATCCTGTGCATATAAAGGTGTGGCTTGTCTTTATTTTGACTGGACATTATATCTAAGTCGTTCCCCGTGGCTGTGTGTCCACTAGCCAGGTTTCAGTCCTTCTCAGTCCTTTTTCACACTCGCGTCATTTGACAAAATGTACATTTTTAATATTAGAGATTAGAACCATCCCAAATAGGGTCACCGTGATGTGGTGGGATAGCTTTTTGCATTTTTTTGGTGGTACGACTTTTTGCATTTTTTTTAATCAAAATTATGTTAACTGAGTACATTATTTGCATGCACTATTACTGTTTATATACTGCAGTATACTGGCATATTATGTTTTTATCTTGGGTTTTTGACTGTTTAGTGGCCAGTGTGAACATGCGCTTACATACTGCATGCACACCACCTTACATTCCAGTTCATCGCTCTAGGCTTTGTATTAGATTCCATACACAAACCTGCTGACAGATTGCCTTTAATGACCAGTGTGATATACAGTAAATCAATATATGGAATATACTGAAATTAATGTTTTTTACTGAAGAACTAGGAAGGAATTTTTTTCCCCAATGTGAAGCTTACTGTTTGCCACACAGGTTTTTTTTTTGTCTTCCTCTGGATCAACATGTTAGGGCAGGTTAGGATAGGATATGGGTTGAACTAGATGGACTTAAAGTCTTCCTTCAACCTTAATAACTATGTTACTATGTTACAAACCAAACACTATTGTTCCATAGACTGTCACTTGCGGTTCATTTTATTCCTAAAGAGTTTGGCTATTTTATTAAAAATATTTATTAAAAAGTCCGTAAACTGTGACTTTATGGAGCTTAAAAGGTCACCTTTGTCTAACTCTATACCTGACTGCAGTAGAATTATTATTTATTTATATAGCACCATTAATTCCATGGTGCTGTACATGAGAAGGGGGTATGTAATGTGACAGTCGTGTGAGATGCACAGGCACGCTCAGCACATACATTACTATCTGTGTATGTGCTGTAGTTTTTGTGTCTGTAGCAGGTCTGGCAGGGGCAGAAGAGTCACTTGAGTAGATCTTGTAAGTGTTGCTATATTTCAACAATATAGACAGACACCACTAGTCTTCAATGCTTACACGACATATACAGTACATAGGTAGCGGTCATCTTCAATTTAAAATTTGGAATCAGATGAGCAGTTTATGGACTGTTCAGCAAATCCTCCAACAAAGCTACAGACTTCATTCAAAATTAAAATTCCATCCATATCTAATTTGTCATAGATAAATGTATAACTACGACATATAGATTATGAAAGCGTTAAACTGGTGCCACCAAGGATTGGATACTTTACTTACCTGCAGTCCCTTTTCTTCCAAGAAATAGCGGTGGTCCCAGCTCACTAACACTTAATATTATAGTCTAGCATGTCTTTATACCACCTGATAAATGGGATTCTCACTGGAATGTAAATAACACTTATTGTATTAATAGAAACGGATGCAACTTTCTCGTATACCATCTCTCTCAAATCGTCACCATTTCTGTAACCCTCCTCCCAGTGCTGTCAGTGAATGGAAATCTTTTTGCCTACATCTAGAGACCCATAATGTCGTGATAATTCTCTGTTTACTTGGTGTCTTTATGAAATGTTTCTAGTATTAAATGACATCACTAGATGACCTAGGTTCCACCAGGTGGGTAATATAACGTAGCCTGCTACACTATTGTACCTGGGGGGTTTAAAAAAAAAAGAAAAGAAATTCAATATACGCTACTTGTCAGTAAAGAAGCAGATTAAAGTGGAAGACGACCATTATTCCTAAAACAGAAATATGATGTTACTGTAAACATGGGCTATATGTGTATCAGAGCTGGCTCAATCACGGGTCATGTTTATTCATGATCTCCGCTGGTAGTTGATGAATGGAAACCAGTACCAGAATGGGATTACAGCCTCTTTCCATTTACCAGCTAGTAGCGGAGATCTTTAAAAATGTGGAGGAATCTGAACACTGAGTATGCAAGAACGTTGCATAACATTTTGTACCTTAGTTAAGTTATAAAGCTCTCATTTTATTGGCGAGATCTCATTCTCAAGGTGTCATCTAATGTCCTAGGCTTATATTGTCTGCATATGTCTAATGTAATCTACCAAAAATGTGAGACCATCATGGGGCTCAAATTGTGGGTCAGACATAGTCCCTCTAAGGGCTCACACTCACTTGCCAGAGACTCGCATGTTTCTCGTGCAAGTCTCTCGCATGAAAACCTGGCACTGTCGCAGGCACTCGGACCGGAGCGTGTGGCTACATGTATTTCTAGGCATCAGCACGCTCCGTTCCAAGTGCCGGCGGCAGTGCCGGGTTTTCATGCGTGAGACTCACACGAGAATCGTGCAAGTCTCTCGCAAGTGAGTATGATCCCTAATAGTATAAAGCTAGAAAAATTGAAATGCACATTTTGGTCAGATGTTAGCGGCAAAGGCTTACGTAATGGAGACGTTCTGAGGTTAGTGGTTGCTTTTACAGGTATTAGGTAAAGTGGCTGGACACAAACAGTTAAAAAACATCATAGTCACTCATTTACTCCTAACTATGTCCCTGATGCTTCCCACTCATCTTCGGGTTACATTGGCTGCAGATGTCTTGCCTGTGTTCCTATGTTGAATCTTTAAGCCAATACCCGTCCTCTACGGTTTCGGGCCGTATACTGCAGAGGCCATGGATAGGCTGCAAACAATATGGCGGGAATATTCACTGTGGCACGTACAACTAGTGTAAACAGAGGTTGAACGTGAAGCATTGGGGACACAGCCCTGGAATGGCCAATAGTTAATGGGGTGAGAGGACATTATTTCATTCTTTTACGTGTGTTGCCGCCTGTAGTGCAGCTTTTTCATTTTCTTTGACCTCCTCTTTATAAAGAAGTTTTTATTTTCTAGGTTGATGCTCAAAGCTTGAGTGATTGCTCCCCATATAAGAATTGAATTAAAGCTGTAAGTGGCCGTGGCACAGAGGTAGCTGTGCACTGTGATGCTATCACCTCTATACTATCTAATCTATTGTATTTTCCAAAATGCTTGTGGCGTAATATTCCTAAACTTGTGACCTAATTGTTTCTGTTGATTGCTGATCGAGGCATTGAGCCACAACGTGCTTGACTACAGACTCATTTTTTAAAATATGATCCATGGGGTAAAACTCTCAGGCAGGTGAAGCTGTTTGGATATTTTCCAAGGATCACTGGGTTCCCTTCCATTCTGATCTCATCCAGTCTGGGTCGTAGGTAACGGGTGTCATTTGCTTTGCAAAATGTGTCATCTGTGATGGAATCTATATTGTTGAACTGAAGTAAAAAATAAAAGTGAGTGGATTAATACAATAGAATACACACAGTAGATTAATTCATGTAATCATTACATAGAAAACATGGATTTAAACATTAATAGGATTCACCAAATTCTAAAGTGATGGCATTTCCCATGTGTGACCTCTGAGACTTCTACTAATGCATATATATATGGCGGATGTCGGGAAGGGGTTTATACATAAAAATAGTTATTACATACAGCAGATATATATGTGTGTGTGTGTATATATAATTTATTTATATATTAGTGTCCAAAAACACTCTTAACCTGCAGATATGGGGTTAGTTTGCAGGTTAATAGTGTTCTGAGAGCCCTGCTGCCTGGAGGAAATTAACTTTATTCCACCTGGCAGCCTCCCTCTTTCATTCACAGGGGTGGTGCCATCACAGTTTGTCACCTCTCAGTGCACAGAGAGCAGCGGCTGTAACCGCCCCTTACATTAGCTAATAGATGGCTCTAATGTGGCCTCACAGTGTCCGAACACTACCATATCTGCAGGTTGATAGGGTTATTTTATATGACCGCTTCCCATTAATACATAGAAACCTGCTCTGATAATGTGCATTCTCAGCAATCGGACACTCACTAATTTGCATTTATCAACTATCCAGTGGATAGAAATACTTTTGGATAAAAAAAACCCTGTTACAAAAGTTGAAATTTCTGCTTGTAATTTCATGTGGAAAGGAAAACAAATTTTTGCTTGTCGCCATTTTTCAAGACCCGTAGCGTTTTCATTTTTCAGGACATGGGGCAAAGGCATTACATAAATGTTGGCAGATCCAACAACTTGATGTGTATGGGGGCAAGAGTTAACGAGGATCCTTCCTTCAGGGGTGAGCTGTTGCTTGGTCGCTGTATACCAATTCTGAAGATTGTAGAAAAAAATGACATGTACCTGTAGATGAATGACACGCAGGCTCTCTGGTAGGTTTGCTGGAACACTGTCTAGTTGATTGTTCGCCAGGTAGAGGTATGCTAAGTTGGTCAGTTTCTATAATACAAAAAAAGCATTTTTAATTTAAAAAATGTTCCTCAGCCTGATAAAAGATTATGTTTATATAGATAGTGAAAAAATGTAAGTTAAAAGGGCTTTTCAGTTTCAAATATCCCCTATCTCAAAAACCAACTGTGCTTTCTCAGTCGCTTCATTGGGGGACATGGTCACCATCATTTAATAATTTAATGTACTGCCACCAAGAGGTTGACACTAAGATTACATTGTAGAAAAAAGCTGACTCCTCCCCACCAGGTTACAACCGGGCAGCCAACACCCAGTTATTCAGTCTACCATAGCTTAGGGTCATTCGGAGGCAGACACAGGTGTGGTTTCTTAAGCCAGTAGAAATCATTTGTTCATAGTATTTCATGTGTTTGTGGTATTTTCAGACCATTGACCAGATTCAGTGAAATTGAATCTCCCTAGCCCTAGATTCAGGTCACCTCATATTCTCTAGACAGTGTGACCATCTTGTAAAGGGGCTTCTTTTTAAGGGGCAATTCCCCATATTCTCTGCTTTTGGGGATGTGTCATTCCTGGGTAGGACCAATGTTGGACGCATTGAGTGGCTATTGTAGCTTCCTTTTCAGGTGGCTAGTTCAGTACTTTGGCTCACCCCTTATGCTAGCTCGGTCCTCAAGGCAGTCGGCATCTTAATCTGGTCTTGGCTCTCCTTTAGTCCTCTTCTGTCATGCGCATTTCGCTTCCTCATTTCACCATAGTGTGATTCTCCACCTTTCACCTTAATTGAGTGTTTGCTGGACTCTTTCCTTTAGGTACTTCACCTCTCATCTCCTTGATAGGTTCATGCACAGTCTGATGTCGTCAGAGTTGTGCAGCTTTACCTTTCACAGCTCCTTTTTGGAGGTTCGGTTGGTTGCCTTATGGGTCATCCCAGTATGCTCTGATAGAGGTCAGACCGCCTCTAGGGATACCATTGTTCTCTGGTTTTGATCTGCCAATGCAGAAGCTTGTGCTAAGCTAGGAACGCACCTGCCTGGGCAAGGCTCTCTTCCCCCACGAGGTAGAAGCCTTCTAGGGCCTTGCGCCTCTAGGCAACTGATCTTCTATTCCATAGGGCCTCCACTTAGTCTTTGTTCACATCCTTGTGGAGCTTTTAACTTTCCATCTAGGCATGCAAGTCTTAGTAAAAGGGTTCTACAAGCCACAATTGCCTGGTTAGTAACCTGAGGGACTGCTGTTTTTCCTTGTGCAGTACTGATATTTGTTTCCACACCCTATGGACAGCTTTAGGACATCCCATGGTTCCTGTGTCCCACAGTGAAGTGACTGATAAGATTTTTGGCACTCACCATAAAATATTCTTTGGGGAACAAGAAACCCTCCCTTTATTGGGAGAGGGAGGATTTGGTTTTGCTCCTATTACTGCTTTTGTACTAACTGAATAACTCGATGCCGGCTGCCAGGTGAAGAGGAATCAGCTTTTTTTTCTAAGATTTATTCTTAGTGTTAACCTCCAGGTGGTAGCATATTGACCTATAGTTACTGTGTCCCCCAATGAAGGTTACAAGAAAGAGCTTTTATTGTGAGTACCAAAACGCTTTATTTACTCGTCCTCCCCAGATCCATTGCTGAGTCTCCACCACTGTTCCCAGAGTTTCTGTTGTGTAACACTGATGTCCCTTTGACAGCACTGCAGCCAATAATTGAGCTCACTGATCGGCTGTAGCAGTCAATGTTGATGTGACGTCAGTGCTGCAGATAATAGTAGACCACAGGCGATCCAGAGAAGACTTTTTAAACCAAAATGTATTTTTATTTTTTCTTGACTGGCTCATTTCAACAGCTGAGCCAATGCTCTTAACTGCCTCTTCATCAGCAATGACTGAGGGGGCTGGCTTAGGTATTGAAATGAGCCAGTCAGTCAGGCCTCTTATACATGATAGGCATGTTTTAGACTGAATACTAAGCTTTTTCATTGAATAAAACCAAACTTTACTATTCAATAACTGGTCCTCTTTATCCCAGATAAAAACGTGTGACGGATAGACTTATTTACCCTCTAGAATCCCATATATCCTATATTATGGGCATTATAATGTTTTTCCATTGCTATTACCTTGAATGCATTGGCTTTGATGGCTTTGCTTTTGATCATATTCTCGTTGACATTAAATGAGGTCAGTTTTGCAGGTAAAGCTGGAATCCTAGTCAGTTTGTTTTCCGCAAGAGAAAGCAGCTCAAGGTTAACTAGCTTCTCGAAAGCTTTCTCTTCAATCTCCTCTATACGATTCCCGGTTAGATCAATCCTCTTTAAGGTGGCTGAGAAAGAAGAGGAGGAAAATAAGACTCCGTCATATACTTGTCTCGTGCAATAACCATCCACGAGGATGTTGATTTACGGTATTATACGTAAAGATTCTACAATATTCTATGAATCCTTTTTTTTTAACCAAAAAAAAAGTTTTATTTAACACAGAAACAAATCTTACAGACTAATACAGAAAATATAGCGTATAATAAAACTTCACATATCCAGGATTTCAAAACCCCCTTCCCCTTACCGATCTGATTTTGCATAAGACTATCATCCCTCCTTGATATACGAATAACAAAAGTATCATGAAGTGCACAACCCATAACCACCTTCTATCCAGCATATATGGCTGCTATTAAAGAACAAGTGTATTATATATTAATCTAACCCCTTACTGTTTCCCAAATTTAACTGTGCCCCCCCCCTTTTTATACATACCTTTTCCATAATAATAGTACTTTTTAGACCTCCCACCACTACCTCTTCTATTTAACCCCTTGATGACCGAGACAAATTTTTTAAATTCTGACCAGTGTCTTACTTTATGTGTTAATAACAGTGGAACACTTCAACATATCCCAGTGATTTTTAGATTGTTTTTTTTTTTCATGATACATTGTACTTTATGGTAATGGTAAATTTAGGTCGATATATGTTTTACGTTTACTTATAAAAAAAAAATCAGAAATTTTACAAAAATGTCAAAAAATTAGCAATTTTCAAACTTTGATTGATTATCTCTTTAATCCAGGCAGTCATACCACACAAAAACATTAATAAATAACATTTCCCTCTGGTTTACACCAGCGCCATTTGTAAAATGTTCTTTTATTTTGTTTGCATTTTAGAAGGGTTAACAATGTAGCAGTAATTTTTCATTTTTTCAAGGAAATTTACAAAACCTATTTTTTTTTTAGAGACCTATTCAGTTTTAAAGTTAGTTTGGGGGCCTATATATTGGAAACCCCCAAAAGTGATACCATTTTAAAAACAGCACCCCTTAACGAATTCTAAAGTGCTGTCAGGTAGTTTATTAACCCTTCAGGTGCTTTTCAGGTGGCATAACAGGAATGAAGAAATTTATTTTTACCACCTAAATGTCGTCAACTTCCGAACTGGTCATTGTAGTCTGCAGACTCTAAAGCTGCTATTTGGCCATGAATTGCCATCGCAAACATCAGGACCACACGATCAAGATCCCAGGGTACTGATGGGGATAAAGAAGGAGAAGCCACACTCTGTTAACCATCTAGATGCTGTGGTCACTATTGACAGCAGCATTAAAGGGGCTAAACGGCTATAATCAGTACCACCACTTATTGTGACTGATGCAGCACGTCGTCAGCTATAGTGTACAGCCAACAGCTGCTGGATTGTCACCCATGGGGAGACACCCTAATGCCAATTCTAACTGGTATTCTAGGAGTTCTATAGGCTCTGTGTATAAGAAATAATTCAGATCTTCTCTGGGTCGTATTTATAGATACTTTTCCTAGTGACTCCAAGAGATCCTGCTCCTCCTGAGTATTCTATCAATCATTAGATGTACTGTGATCACAGTAAAGCCAATACCATTGCATGATTAACCAAAAGTGATCCTATGTTTTTGTGTAGAGGGCTGCTTTAATTACTGAATGTATTATCTGATATTATATGGTTTATTTGGTGCTGACTGTGTATTTTCTGTCGAAAGTCTATGGAAAAAAAAAAGAAATGTGCTGTTCGTGTGACCTAGACTGACAAAACGACATCCACAGATGATGACAAAAGTCAGTCTTCAGTTTTTTGGCAGACGGTAAATTCAGATCTGCAGTATGTCAATGACACATGTTGCTATAATTAAAGATGAAAAATCTTCAGCAAAATCAGTGGATGGAGAGAAGCCGATACCCAAGGGGCTCCCACTGAAGCACAGGGAGAACTGAGCTGCTGTAAACTTACGGAAGTCGGAGAAGTCTTTCGCTGTGATTTTCTTTATTTGGTTGAATCGAGCATATAGATATGCAGTCTCTTTAGGCAAGGGGGGCACTTCTTCTATATCTGTTTCTTCACAGTAAACTGATCCGCTAAGACATACACATGCCAGACAAGTAGGCAAATCTGAAATGACAAAAAGGGAGAAAAAACACACTGGCGCTAACTAAAGTGCTGATAAAGTGAAGCTGCTGGTAGTAAGACGGACTCTGTGTGCTAGCCTGTCAGGAGATAGATCTATATACTGTCAGATGTATAAAACAACTGTGACTCTAAGCTGGTGTGCCGCAATAATACCCATGTATAGAGTACAGTATAGCAATAGTAGGTATGATTAAGCCCAGTAGCTAATGGGTATCTTCACCAACACTGCAGGATCATTTGTACCCTCAATGACATACAGTGACTATGGTAATGAAGTCAGAGGATCAATAGTCCAAAAGGGTCCCCTGATCCGGCACTGGGGGACTATCTGAATTCAGTGTCACTAGGTATATATAGCCCAGTGATGTATTAGAAAGAATACCCTTTTCTATATAGCTTGTGGTACTATGTTCTATCACATAGATATTCTTACTGGCCTTGGATGAGTTGCAAAATTAATTTGTTACCTTTAGCGTCCGTAGTGTCTGTAACGTTTTGATCGGAGTCCCTTCTGGCCCTTCTCTTTGAAACAGTAAGTCCATTTGGCTGTTTAAACAATTCAACATATATACAAGTATTAGAGATTAGCAATCAAATTCCAGGATTATCACATTCTCGTGTTGTAGATGTCTGTTTCTAGAGATAATAATTACTTGTCATTGCTGGCTTGTAATCATCAGGAACAGATAGGATTTTAATGTTTCCTTTTAAGAGCCATTTAGTCAATCTGATAAATTCCTTTGACATAAAAAGAGTATCTCCGATTTGGTGACTCTATCACTTGCAAGTGATTAGCATCCGAATGTCAGATGACTGGTATTTCCTACTATTAATGGCTCTTTCTGCATAAAGAGGGTTATTTCATTGCTTGTGCTTGTAACAAAGTAACTTGGCAATTTACATTTTCGTAAAAATCTTCAAGAAGGGAGGGATTTTTAATTCTGTTGCTTACTGCTCAATTGCCTAGGTTATCGGTCACCCCTGCAGTGTATCGGAAGTGGCCGGTGTCCTAGAGAAGGCGTGCCTTGCTTACAAGCCCTTTCCAATAGATCTTGTCTTCGTCGCTCTGAAGCTGGCTGGCTCACTAGATTCAGTGCCCATACGCTTCTCTTCTGCTACCAAGGTGAAGCTGCCTTTACTAACAGCATGGCCGAATTCAGAGTTCAGACCGGTGCAACAAGCACACCACTGGCCAGTTATGAGGAGCTCATCTTCTCTTGGCAAGCAGGGAGGCAGGGGAGCGCTCTTTAAGACAGGATATGGAAAATTCCCTTTAATGATGGTAATTAGTAGGTGATGACATACCCTAGAAATGTGCAGTTACCGATTTTTATGTGAAAACCCCATTTAAAAAAAAAAAAAATTTCTGTAAGTAGAAAGCTAAGAGACCCAGGGAGCATGTACTTTTGCACAATATACCTTTGAATACCAGAAGAATGAAAGACAAAAAACTGGTTTCTCAATTTAATAATATATTATGTCCAACTATATGATAGGAGGCTTTAAAAGGATCCTGTCACTAGATTCGAGCTGCCAAACCCTACTATATGTAGTCCAGTTGAGTGTTATTGGTGCCTTGAACTAAACATCTAGCTCAGCTCCCCCAAAAACATGAAGTGGTATTTTACTCTTGGAAGTTAAAGGGTATTTCTCATTTTCTGTTTATGTCTCAGAAGGATCAACTGCAAAACGTACACGGTGCATCCGTTCACCCTTCTCCTGTAGTCTGTAAGCACTTTGCCACTTTATACTGCATGTTTGCTCTTTATAATTGCTGGGACCTGATCTTGGGTCTAGAGAGACCTCAGATTCATGCACTTTAACAGAATTTAAATGTCATGCATTTCAGTGATATTGATGTTACGTGTCTTTGTGATCCTGGGTAGAAATCCTGTACCATTGGAGAGACAGTCTTTTACCTATATTTTATGTCTTTTTATGTAATTAAAAAAGTGCATTGATTTCTAATTTCTATTTAACTTGGGCGAGTGCTTTTGTCTTGGTGGTATATTCAAATTATAGGCAAAAGATAGCAAGGTGGGCACCACTCAAAGAATATGCCGAGATCAACCTAATGCATATGTAAAGGATATCTCTCAAAGGTAATAGAAAATGTATTGATACAAAAAACACAAATGAAATAAAAAAAAGCACTTAAAAAGCCCAAAGGCCATGTCGGAATGACTAAACAACGCAAAATAGAGTTGCGATACACTATAGCTAACATGTGACACACTAGGATCTCAATACACATAGGTACACTGAAACGATAGTCTCTGTATTCTTAAATATAACAAGAGATCCCATTACACTACATACAACCTGAAGGTATACAATATCGGTATACATCAAGGAATAAAGAAGAAAACATAAATAATAACAAACATAATAAGCGCAGATTAAAATGATATCATGCATAGTATATATAAGTAAAGTGCACATGTGAGATAGCAATGTTATGCAGTTTAATACAGTTCTGAACCTGCCCGATGCCCGCACATTGAGCCCCGCTCAAAGCGTTTGGGTTCCAGTCATAGATGCGGCAACTGTGCACAGTCGCTGCTCTGCGCATATAGAGCGGTGAGCACTAACGGCCGACTCAGCAGTAGAGCTGGCTGTCATTCATTGCCGATGGATGTGGTTATTTCCTCAAGGCAGTGGGTCTCTTAAGTGGAGGTGCCAAGTAGGTTCAGAAATTATCAACCTGAAGATTAACCCCTATCTGCAAGTTAATAGAATTGTTTTAATTGACAGGTTCCCTTTAAAGGCGGCTAGTGACACGTTTGACAGGGGGGGGGGGGCAAGGATTTTTACATATATTAGTGACTACCTTTAGTTGATAAAATTCCAAAGTTTATCTGCAATCTTCATTCCTCCAGTCATTTTTAGACCCCTCTTGAATCCTAAATGTCCCCCTGATACAATTTTCAGATTTTTCTTCTTGTGGGAGGGTTCCTCCAAGTAATACTACCAGTTACTGGTGTTGAACATGGTGACCTGGCTCACAATACCCCACTAAAGGTGTTTAATGGGGTTTTGAGCAGGCCTGTGTGCAGTTGGTCAAGGTCTTCCATACCAAACTCACCCAACCTTGTCTTTATGGACTTGGCTTAGTGCACAGTCATGAGGAACAAACAATGGCTTAACCCAAACTGTTGTTGCAAAGTTGTAACCTGCAATTGTCTTAAAAACTTTGCTGAAGAATTAAGACTAGCCTTCACTAGAACTACTTGGACCTAGGCTAAAAAAAATGCAGTCAGGAGGGTAACATTGTTGTCGCACTTGCCAATCTCAGACTTCTCCAACAGATTGTTAGATAAATTATTGTCACACCACAGAACATGTTTACACTGCTCTAAAGTCCAGTCATGGCTGCTTTACACTACTCCTTTCAATGCTTGGTATTGTGCTACTCCTTTCAATGCTTGGTATTGTGCTTAGTGATGTAAGGCTGTATACAACTGCTCCACCATGGAAACCCATTTCATGAACTCTTTAGAATGAGCCATTGTTCCAGAACTGTTTGTAAAGATATACTGCGTGGGGAGGGGCTGGATTTTATACACCTGTGGCAATAAGACTGAATGCAAAACTCAAATTCAATGATTAAGCGGTCCTAGAGGTGTGGCTTGTCTATATAGAGTATATTTCAGATTTTGAAAATAAAGGAGACAAACCGGAATATGTATCACTTATTTTTCACTGTGATACATTTTTACATGTCCTTTTGTAGGGTTTAGCATTTGCCAAAGTGCCATCGGTTATCCATGGGTTATGTCTGGAATTGCAACTATGCCTGTTGTCAGTTCATTTTCCCCTTCACCATTGAGGTCTGATGAACTCCCTCTTCTGGTGAAGGAAGGTAGTGAGGCTGATTACCAAGCACCTGAGCTGGATGATGATGACTGGGTGACGGGAATTGCTGACTGGATATAAGGCAGCCGACGCCCTTCTGCCTGGCTGGTGATTTCTCTGAGGGATTCTAGGAGACCAGTCTGATTCCTGCTCCTCAAAAGCTAAGTTTTCTGCTCTGCTTTTTGCATTTGTGTTTTGGTTTTGTTTTGCATTGTTTTTCTGGATTTCTGCCATTCCCTGCTGGGGTGAGCTGAATTCCTTTTTGCCTTTTTGCTCTGTCTTCAGAAAATACCTGAGTACTGATATAGTCTTTTTGAAGCCTAGCGTCTTCAGGGCTTTTTTTCCCTGTCAGTCTGTTGGCTCATGTTTTGATAGGGTTTTTGTGCGGATTGCAGACAGCAGCTTTTCTATCCTGTCCTATTTAGTTAGCTTGGGCCCCATCATTTGCTCAGCCTATCTTTCTATCTGTGTTAGTGTTTTTTCATCTTGCTTCACCGTCATTATATGTTGGGGGCTGCCTATTGCTTTGGGGTCTGCTCTGGGGAAGTTTAGATTTCCCTTTCTGTCTTTAGGCTATTTAGCTCTCCGGCTGTGATCGAGGGGTCTAGGGCACCGTAGGAACCCCCCACGGCTACTGCTAGTTGTTGTTGATAGGTTCAGGGGTCTGCAATCCGATAGCTGCCAACTTCTCTGGTTTTCTGGCCTTAGCTAGTTTTCTGTTTTTGCCTCCTACGGTGACTCATTCATAACATATGCACCACTCAAATTAAAGAGACACAGTTCATGGGTGAAAGGGGACTGTTAGTATAAAAAAATGTTCTCTGTGAACTGTTTAGATAATATTACTATATCCTTAAAGGAGTATTCCAACCTAAACAAATTATCGCCCATCCACTGGAAATGTGATAACTGTTAGATCAGTGTAGATCACACTGATCATCAGAACAACAACAGCAGCACTGTTGCCTTTCCGCTGCATTCAAGTATATGTTACCGACGAAGATAGCAGGGCGTAGTGCTTGACTATCATCAGGTATTTTCAATGTCACAGACTTGAATGCAGAAGCACGCCCCCCTTTCTGGTGAATGATGGTGGGTCCCATCAGTGAGACACATCAATCTAATAGTTATCAGCTATTCACTGGATAGTAACATTCATGTTCTTGAACCTGGTCTCTTTTATTTGAATAGGACTCAGATGCAGTACCAAACGCAATCCCTGAACAAGAATATGATAGTTTCTGGAAGATAAAGGAGTTCCATTGTCTGGTCTAAGAAAACTGTTCCCAAGTATATACTTTTCACAAGTTGAGGATCAAGAAAAGCACTTCTGAGCAACCGCGCTGCTATAGTGACACGAATTCTTCAGAAATCCATATAAATATTTCAAGTTCTTTAATAAATGTACTACAAAAACTGCACGTTTCGAGGAGACAAACCGCACCTCTTCTTCAGGTTACAGTACTGTATTGTAACCTGAAGAAGAGGTACGGTTTGTCTCCTCGAAACGCGTAGCTTTTGTAGTACATTTATTAAAGAACTTGAAATATTTATATGGATTTCTGAAGAATTTGTGTCACTATAGCAGCGCGGTTGCTCAGAAGTGTTTTTCTTGATCCTCAACTTGTGATTCTTAGTGGACGTTTCCACCTGCACAAGCTCTGCAGCAGCTATACAACTGCAAAAAATGTTGTGAGTGGTTGTGTCTGAACACAACCCATAAAGGGTGAGTACTTCATAGTATTTTATTCATTTTCATTGATTTATACCAGGTGAAGCCCTATGTCTGCGCCCCATCCCTTGTTTTTCCTAAGTATATATTTTTGGAACCTACTGTGTCCCAAAACACTATTAACCTACTGATTTACGGTTAGTCTGCAGGTTAATAGCGTTCTGAGAGCCCCGCTGATGGTAGAAAATTAACTTTATTCCTCCTCTCAGACTTCAGACTCGGGCTTTCAGTCATAATAGTGCGGCCATCGTGGCTTCGGTCACCACTCAGTGCATAGTGAGTGGCGGCTGTAACCTCTCCCAAACATTGACTGACAACTGACTCTGATTCACTGCTGAGACGGCTGTCAGTCAGTGCTGGGGTGTGGTTACAGCCGGCACTCACAATGCACTGAACGGTGGTGACACTAGCCGCACCTGCCACATCTCTATCGCTGAAAGCGCAAGGCTGCAGGGAGGAATAAAGTTAAGTAGTCAGTGCGCGCCCACTGCCTAAACAGTCACTGACAGAGGGACCCGACGGGCTGACAGCGGCGAGCAGTATTGGAACCAGGACAGGTGAATAACTCCGGTGCTGGGTCCTGAGCCAGCAGCGACACCTGTCCCCATAGCGCTCCGGTGTCTCCGCCTGCTCAGCACACCGGCACCTGTCCCCCAGGGACAAGAGGTGAGCATGTCTTTTTTTTTTTTTTTTTTTTATACCTGCAGTAGCGGCAGATGCAATATATGGGGGCATAATCTATGGGGCAGCATATGGGGGCATGTTCAATGGAGCATCTTATGGGGACATGTTCAATGGAGCATCTTATGGGGGCATATTCAATGAAGCATCTTATGGGGCAGCATATGGGGGTGTATTCAATAGAGCATCTTATGGAGGCAGCATATGGGGGCATAATCAACGGAGCATCTTATGGGTGCATCTTATGGGGGATATTCAATAGAGCATCTTATGGGGGCATGTTCAATGGAGCATCTTATGGGGGCATAGTCAATGGAGCATCTTATGGGGGCAGCATATGGGGGCATATTCAATGGAGCATCTTATGGGGGCATATTCTATGGAGCATCTTATGGGGCAGCATATGGGGCATAATCTATGGAGCATCTTGTGGGACCTATTGCATGGAGCATCTTATGGGGCCTATTGTATGGAGCATCTTATGGGGCAGCATATGGGGCATAATCTATGGAACATCTTATGGGTCCATAACCTTTATGGAGCAGCATATGGGGCATATAATTCTATGGAGCATCTTATGGGGCCATTATTGACCTTTGTGCAGCATTATGTGGCGTATTTTCTATGGAGCATCTTATGGGGCCATCATGAACTGTATGGAGCATTATATGGGGCTCCTGATTCAATATGGCTATTCAAAAATATTTAACCTACTGATGTCTCAATTAATTTTACTTTTATTGGTATCTATTTTTATTTTTGAAATTTACCAGTAGCTGCTGCATTTTCCACCCTAGGCTTATATGCGTCAATGAGTTTTCCCAGTTTTTTGAGGCAAAATTAAGAGGGTCAGCTTATACACGGGTTGGCTTATACACGGTATATACGGTATATTGTCTTGGTCTAACCTGAGAATGGCAGTTAGTATTAGTACAGTTTAATTAAATTAGTGATACGTGAAAGTAAATATTGGCTAATATTAGGTGTGAAATTCAATGCCTGACCAACTGTAAGGCTGACCAAAGTGTAAAAGTAAACAGTGTCCTACAAACAAAGCTCTGCCAATGTCTTAGGTAAACTATTCCTGACCAATTCACTTTCTTTCATTGTTACATTTGTATTTTTGTATTTTTTCATGAGCTCCTGAACTTTTTTGTTCAGAATAGTCACTATTCAGACCTAAAAATCCTTTTCCACTAAATAATTTCATCAAATTGCCCGTTTTCCAAAAATGGATGGTTTCACATGTGTCTTGCAATGGTGACCTGTATTCATGCTTCTGTGGTGGAAGCAAAGCAGAACTTTGGGATCCTGAAAAACGCAGCAAAGCCTGCTTTTTGTATGCAGCTTCTTTACTGCTAAGAGGGCAGGTTTTTCCTGCAGAAAAAGAATGTGGCAAAAATGCAACATGTGAACATAGGCTTAAAGTTGTTCCTGTTTCAAAAATCTTTTGTTTGTAGACTCAATTACCTTTAATCCCTTCACTCCATAGCAAGTTTTTGTTTATGATACTTTGTTTCTTCTTGCCCTCTTTCCAATACCCATAAGTTTTTTATTTTTTCATCTACATAGCACATCAGGGGCTTGTTTGTTTGTTTTTGCAGGATAAGTTGTACTTTCTGTATGACCTCATTCACTTTATCAAACAATGTATTGAAAAATGAGAAAAAAAATACAGTTGGAGTGAAATAGTGAAAAACATGCTATTCCACTTTTGCCTTTTGAGATTTGTTTTTACAGTGTTCAGATGACTCCAAAGTGCCATTGTTTGACCTCTTTTACTATGAGGTAAATACTAAAGTCTTATATGAAGCCCAGCTATAGACTCTGCTTCATAGGAGTATGCAAATGTCAGTGACAGGGGGCTTTCACTAGGCTCATCTGCTTTTGAAAAGTCATGGGGGGTTGGGTGCATTAGGCACACCACTTAGATGCTGCTGTCAGAGATTGACAGCAGTTGCTAGAGATTGACAACACCCATTGACAACACCCAGAGATTGTTGTGAGATTGACAACCCCCACATTTGATCTAGGGGTAATCTTCTCATAAAGTAATGGCATATCACAAGAATGCGCCATCAAATTAAGGTAAATGGGGGTCTGAGCTCTTGGACCTTCATCAATACCAAGATTAAAGGGCTGCAGCTCTGAATCAATTTTAACAGTTTTACAATGCTCTACTGCGCCTTTGTAAGACCCATGCACTGGACACTGCCTCATTTACATGAGCAAGAAGTGCTCTTTTAAAGAACTTATCTTTTCGTTAAACTGCTTTGAATACTAATAATATTCTCATAGAAGAATTGTGTTTTCAGGCCTCCCCCCCATGGTTGCCTCAACTTATACCCAACTGGGCCATGGGTTTTACTCCTGTGTAGTAGACCTGAGCTTGTTTATATTTGTCTTACTTACTACTAGCTAGATGTTCACATAAAGTAGTAAACTGCATCAAGTTAGTTATGTTATATAAACATTATAAAATATTGACACAGGCTGCATTGCTACAAATGACTGTAAAAAAACGAAGCATGAATAGATACCTCTTCAGCCGCTGTTTCCTTCTTGCGTTGTTCAAAGTGTTGCTTGAAGAGCATTCCCTCAAATATTTCATCAGCATCATAGTCATAAAGTGCTTCTTGCTGCAGAGGAGGTGCCGACTGTACGAAGGGTAGCAGCAAAATCACAGAGCACCACATATGCACCGTCTGCCTCATGGCCGTCCTTGAAGCTGTACTCGGAGGATGCAGCTCTACTTTACTCTCGAAAAAAGTTTTCCTGGGGAAAAACCTTTCTCAGTGCCTGGGAGAGAGCAGCATGTCATAACAATAGTGAGAGTCTGCATGACTTGTTGGCAGGGACTGAGAAGGCTCGGTCCATTCAGGGGATTAGACTTAACCCTTTAGGAGGATTGCGAAATTCATGTGAGGCTCTAAAGCCATTCAAGGAATCCTAAAAATTGCCCTCGTACTAAGCCCCCTTTTACTGCCTTGACATGTGTTACTCATTGGTAAAATTACAGTTAAATTAAAACTGATGTTAGTGTTGGCTAATAACGGTATTACAGTAACACGTCTTAGCTCAGGTTTAACCTACTCATCGTATAATATAGAGTTGGTCAAATTCTATAGAAAAATCTCTGTCATAGCTGCTCTATATCACTGATATAGTAAAACCAATGTATTCATAAACGCATATTACATTTCATCGCAGTTCTATTAATTTTAAATGCATTTTGTATTTCTATTTATTTTTATGCATCAAATCTCCAAGGTTTATCGAGTATCCTACCTTCTGTTCCCTGATTGCTCAATGCCTCTGCCCTTCTGTCTTCATTAAGTTCATTAGATGAGCTGTACAGCCCAGATGTGAATAATCTTCCTTGGATGCATAGGAACACATTGCTGTATATGGATGACATGGGCCATGGAATGAAGGAGGCAGTTCCAGAATTTTTAGCCTTAAGGGTATAGATTTACTTCCGAAAGCAGGGGGGGCAAGGCAGCTGACAGTTCACACAGGCCCTAAGGGTTTAGTTTTATTTATTGGTATGCATGTCTTTTTTACTCACTGCAGGACAGAGGAAGAATCCTACACTGGTTTGTGGGGGTGAAAAGACTTAAATTATGTTCTTCAACTTTATTTGGTTTTTATTTTGTATTGTGTTAAGCAATATATATAAAAAAATGCATAAAAATAAATGATGAAAGGGTTTACATGACATTAAAATTTTGTACAGGCTTATTTTCCTAAATGTTTTCTGCACAGAAAATTCTACTCTAATTCTGCTATGTTTAGGAGAAATAAACTAGTTGTTTCTGATTGTTCCACTTTAACATCTGGGATTGAATGTTCCATTCTGATAATTTCAGAACTCACAGTCCCTAATTTTGAGCTTTTTTCCATGATTGTATTTTACTTATGATGCATACCAAAATGAATGCGCTCTGCAATGATTCATTATTTTTGGATCCAAAAATATTCCAACAAATGCAAGCCTGGCCACTTTCACCAATATTCCTGACAGATTTAGGTCTTTCTATTATTTTGTTCTATTCTGTATTGAAACATTTTTATATTGTAATAAAAAGTAAAGCAATAAACCCAGACAAAACCACTGAAAAATGTCTCAAAGGTACAATCCAACATAAAATAATATCTGATCATGAGGCATTATGAGAAATTGGACAAAAACGAAATGGGGAACCATAGGTAAAAAGATATTCCAGACTCGGGTATTCACAAGGTCCATCTGTACATTCATCAGCAACCACTGGATAGAAAATGAGGATCCTAACCGACTGGTTCATTGTCTTCTGCATTTTTGGGTGCCTTTACATATGAAGATCATTCAAGATGCCTCATACAGGTAGAGAAATCACAGCTGCAAGTAGAAGAAAAGAAGGATGGTGGCAAGAGGGAGAACATGGAGGAGATGGGGAACATAGCATGTCTCTAAAAATACTGGAGATGTCAAAAGGTCTAAAGATTGAAAGTTAGTAAATAGATCTTTGAGAAAGAACCGCCATTAAAAGAATAGTTTTCAAGTAAAGTAGATGTGGGATGATTAAAAGCAGACGTATGCTTCTAGTGATTTATTTCCTACCTTTGCACATTTAGGTACATTTGATAGGTCATGGCTCATCATTTTTGGAGAACGTTGTATTGCACTTCACATGTAAGGTTGTCATGAAGTGTAAAATCTCAGACTGGGCAATTAAGTTTGTTTGTTAACAAACCCATTGCCTGAAAATTGAGGACAATTCTGAAAATCTAAAACCTAGTTCTGCGTTGATTGAATTTTTTTCCCTTTATATTAAAAGGGTATTGTCTCATGTTCACTAATCGGTAAAAGGGCAAAGTGCTTGTAAAAACAAACCTCTTTTCAATTGATTTCTTATTAAAAATCCTTTATTCTCAAGACTTGAAAGATCTTTAATATAATTTACTGCTCCTTGCCTAGGTTACAAGCCATCTTGTAGAAGATGGTTTCCTAGGCAAGGAGTGCATACTTTTAAGCTGTTTTCTATACAATTAGCAAGTGAAGCTAGATCTGGCCATCTGTAGTGTTCCTGTACTTCTCCCACGCTACAGAGGCTAAGCTATCTCTGCTAGCTGCATGGGAGTGCGGCCAGATCAGACCAGCAACATGCCTATGCCACTGATCTTAACTGACGATCTTCCTTAGTACACCACCCCCTGGCAAGCAATGTAGGAATGTTGTGGGGTTTGTTTGTTTTTTTAAACACAGTAAGGGTCAATATGGAGACACATACCGGAAAATATATATATAGAATAGCTGATCTTGACATTTTTTATTGTGCCTTAGCTATATTCTTTAATAATGATCACTGTATGTGAAATTAAAAATAAGCATGATTGCAGCAAAAAGTAGTACAAATGAAGAAGTAATTTAGTGATTGTTCATCTGTAACAACGGCAACTCCATCCACATATAGGTGCACTGATATGATGTTCCCTATGATCATCAGTGTTTGAAAACTCACGTTTCACGTCAAGCGTCAAGATTGGTCCGAAGCAAAAAGTCTTTGTAACAACTAAAGAGACTCAAGTAGTAATGGCACCTCAAGTTGTAGCGGCATATAGCTTCAGTATGCCATCACTTACTGATCGTGGGGTCCGACTCTTGAGTTCCCCCCATAATTGATGGAATGATGAGGACACAACAGTAGTTTTGCTGGTTGCAGTGGATGACAGACCTTCTGTGCAGGGTAAGGCTGAGGGATCTACGTCTCTTCATTCTTTGAGTTATTAGGGGACCCAGAGGTGTTAATCTCCCCCAAAGTAAAATAATAGTTTAGCACATCCTTGTGATGCTACAGTGATATGACATAATACTAGAAGATGGAAATATCCCTCCCAATTGGTTCTTTGGTTTTCACATGCTGTTTGTACATTGATATAGGATGCTTCCATTTTGTACTTTATAGACAGTGATTTTTTTATTTTCTCCTCTCAGCTTTCCTTGCGTTTATACTCCAGGGAAATTAAAACGCCCAAGTTTCTCCACAGATCACAGCTGATTGCTAGAGTTTCCAGTCGGGGGGCACTTTATGATCAAATTCTTGCCAAGGGGCACTTCAAAGAAGTAGGGATTGTGGGACCAGCTCCTTTTCATCCCGTCTATGAACCTAATTTTTCTTGTACCAATGCAGAGCGTCTGGTATGCAGGTTTTGTCTATTGCAGATAGTTGAAAGGTACAAATGGAACTTTTTTTCTCTAATTGTCTATGAATCTTAATTCCTTGATTTGCAATTCATTTTGAAGGATATGTATGACTTTATTTGGCACCAAGAAAAAAATCCCAGAAAACTTTCAACAGATGGTCTTTTGTTTTAGTAGTGTGGAATACTTAGCAGGGATAACGTTGTAGTTAAGTAATGTGTTTCTGGCACTTAGAGCTGGAAAATTTCATGCAATAGCGATTCTTGCCAACACTTACAGTAAAGTGTATTTGTGCGACTGCTTAAAGGGAACCTGTCATGTGAATAAAACGCTATTAACCTGCAAATATAGGGTAAATTTGCAGGTTAACAGTGTTGTGAAACTGTGTGGCTGCCACACTGAAAGGTCGGCTACCAGAAGGAAATTAATTATTTTCCTCCCTGCAGCCTCCTGCTTTCAGTCATAGAGACGCAACCGAAACAGCTTCAGTCATCGCTCAATACATCACTGTCACTATAACCGCACCCCTGGTACTCACGGACAGACGGCTCTGTACTGATGCACTGCTGAGCCAGCTGACAGTGCCGCGGGTGAGGTTACAGTCGCTGCTCTGTGTACTAAGCCACGCTGATCGCACCTCAGTGACAGATTGCCGGAGGCTGCTGGGAGGAATCAGATTAATTTCCTCACTGCAGCTGCACCAAATCAGAGTGCTATTAACCTGCAGATTAACCCCATATCTGCAGGTTAATAGCGTTACTTTACATGCCAGGTTCCCTTTAACTATTTTGCTCAATTTTCTGTGCCATTTAGAACCCATACATTACACAGAAGCAATGCAATATATTAAACGGTCAATCAGAACAGTAAAACGTTTTATGATAAAAGTAAATAAAGTACATATAACTACTAGCCAGGGCCGGCCCGAACGTATAGGCGAACTAGGCGGCCGCCTAGGGCGCCGACCCAAAGGGGGCGCCAGAGAAAAAATAGAAAAAATGATAAAAAATCTTTTCAAAAGGCAAAAAGTTTTAGGGATGGAAAGAAAAGTGTACATAGTTAAGGGCAAATATGACGCAAGAGAGGATGGTTGGGTTGGCAACTATTTCGATAGAATCTGAAGTTGCTAAACAAATTAATCTCGGTGACTTAGTGTCATCCTTTTAAAAAAAAAAAAGGCAAGGAAACAAAAATTTTAATTACCTATGGTCGTTTTTGTTTTGTGTTATTGATTACTTTGTATATATTTGTCCTATACAACTTCTCAGAAGATTAAAGAGTTAGGAGAGAGTTAATTAATCATTGTTGTTGTGGTTTATTTTGCTCCTAAATTTATATCCCAAGTTTTCATCTACTGCCAAGAATAGTAGGGGCGCAACAAAATAGTTTCGCCTAGGGCGCCGTAATCTCTCGGGCCGGCCCTGCTACTAGCTTACAACCAGGAACCACCCCAGCTATAAAACTGATGGAACCAGACATGATGCACCAATTTTAGCCAGACTGGCCGACCTTCTTATATGTGTGAGGCTACCCAACTCTCCCCTAGACAGCAGTCTTTAGGGAAGATACAAATCAGTTGGATTTCAACATTCTGGCCTTAACATTCTCAAGGAGAGAGAAGTTTTTACCAGAAGTGTCTACCAGAGGTTTGCTCTCCATGTCCTAATAAGAACATGTGCATGGGGGGGGGGGTCACCGATTCGACTGACAACTATCTCTCCAGAACCGACTAATACATATGATCAGCATTATGGCAGTATTAAAGGGCAAAAATTAATTTACAAAACAAAGTGAACAAAATTAACACTTTACAAGATGCTCACTTTAATTGTGGAATAACTGCTCTATGAATAAGATGAGACACATGTACAGTTAATTTTATATCAGGTTCTGCATCTCTTTATTTTTATTAGCCATTTTCTGCTTTCTGCTGTGTTTGAAGTATAAAACATCTGCTGTTCAGCTGGCTGGAGGTCTGTCATTTTGTGAAATAGGACACTTGGGGATGTCTATATGAAATCCTGATTTGGCCACAACTTTACAAGAGAATATGTAAGAGATAAGGATGATAGTGACAAGAACCATTTTGTGTACTGTTAATGGAATGATTGTGTTTCCTTCCTGCTGAGGAGATGGAAAGACAATGCTAATAAGAACTTCTTACTAATACATAAATGTTTAAGATAGATTTATTGAAATGACAGTGAAAAAGTAACTCCAGTTTATAGCTAGATTAGCCATTTTTAATGGAACAAAAAGCACAATTCTGTGTAAAAAATTCAATAGTGCCCTTCTGCTTTAAATTGCATCTATTTTTTAATTAGAAACAATCCTGCCACTTACTGAAAGATAAAATCGACTGGTTAAACTGATGGTTTATAAAAAGGTGTCTCATTAGCAAGGTACCACACAAGAAACATCTCCTGATGGGTAAAACCAGTGAGCTGTCTGAAGACCTTCACAACCTTATTGTTCCACAACATACTGCATTGTCTAAGAATTTCTAAACTACCTAAGGTTCCAGTGAGCACTGTTGGGGCCATAATCCAGAAAAGGAAAAAACATAATTTCACCATAAACTGACAACAGCCAGGTGCTCCCCGCAAGATTTCAGACTGAGGAGTGAAAATAATTATTACAAGAGTTGTCCAAGAGCCAAGGACTACCTGTGTAAAGCTACAGAAAGACCTGGAATCAGCAGGTACAGTTGTTTCAAAGAAAACTATAAGTAATGCACTCTACCTCCATGGCCATGCTCACCATGCAAGACTCTATTACTGAACAAAAAGCCTGTTCAAGCGCAAAAGTTTCAACAACAATTAGACAAGCTTTTGAAATAGTAGGAGAATATACTCTGGTGAGATACGCGCAAAATTTAACTTTTTGGATGTCATAATACCCACCTTGTTTGGAGGCCAAAAGGCACTGCATATCACATGTACACAGACATTCTTGGTAAAAAAACTTGCTGCCATCTTCTAGGATGGTGAAGATGAAACGAGGGTGGACATTTCAGCAAGACAGTGATCCAAAACACGCAGCATAGGAAATTCTAAATTGATTTCAGAGAGAGAAAATATAGCTTCTAGAATGGCCCAGTCAATCACCTGACCTGAATTCAAAATGAAAATTTATGGAAGGCAATGAAGCTCAGAGTTCACAGAGCTCACGGGACCTTTAGAGTATTTGTTTGGAAGATTGTGCCAAAATCACACCTGTGCAATGCATGGTACTTGTTTCTCCATACAGGAGGCGTTTTTAAACTGTCGTCACCAACAAAGGCATTTGTAACAAGTATGAAATAAATTTCAGTAAGTGTTATATAATTTTCCCTGTGTCATTTCTCACTATTACACATAACTTAATTTATGGACATCTAGGGTTTAATTTCTTTGACTGTGTGTATCGGATGGGTTGTTACCAACATCTGGTGAGAAATTCATGTCAATAGTATCTTAAGAAATATATTTACTTAGGAAATTGGTGCGTTATATCGGGAATGATTACCTAATGTATCTGTCTTTTACTGAGCTTCTCTCAGCTGATTTTAGACCAGAAATGAAATCAGAGGAGAGCTGAACTTTCACGTAATCATACTTTTCTAATGTACCCCATACTTAATGGCCTTATCTATTTCCTTATCCTACCATCTATGAGATAGGTTCTCTATTTTTTTATAACATCCAATAGAGAGTGTGTGGAAAGTCTGAAAGATGCTTTCCCTGCCTTTCCATTTGTGTGGGATTGAAGAGTGTCCATGCTGATATTGCTGTGTCCATCCTATAGCAAGGGACAGGCAGGGGAAGCTCCCAATGTTCCCAGTTCCCAGATCTAGTAGGACTGTCCCGATTTCAGGAACCCCCCCCCAAAAAAAACCAAAAAGACACATGTAAAAACTGCAGTTACTCTAAGGGCAGAATCAAAGCCTAATGCACAAATTGCGTCTTGCCAGACCTGGCTAATCAAAAGGCGCGCTGGGAACACCGGAAGGTAAGAGACTCGTGCATCTCCCAACCAGAAGCCAGGTACCACTGATCTGGAGGCTGGACTGGAATCCCACGAGTCAATCTTCTCTTCCCGGATACAGTGGGACAGTCTTGAATTTGGGTCTACGCCCTGCAGTCCCGGGCATGTACTGAATGTCCCTCACTGCCACTGCTCCTCTGATATCTCTTCCTGCCAGGGTAGAAGAAATAGTAAATGGGTGTTGCGAGAGGGTTTGGTCAAAGCTATGCGCACCGCATGATTTGTCCATCGTTATGCACTGTGACTGTTGGGAGGTACGGTTCGGACTTTCCACCTCGCTTTTAATACCTCTTCAGCAGCCATATTTAGACATGAAGAATGGAGCACTAATCTCACAGTCAGAAGGAGCAGCAGCAGAGTGGATGTCATTAGATCTAGTGACATAGTTTATAGTTTAAAGTCATAGTTCGTGGAGATCCGAGGACTTAGTTGTTGATACTTGCAGTATCGTTTCTCAAGTAGTTCAGTGGTCACACTAAAGGCATGTTATTATCTCGTGCTGTTGAAAATTTTGCATGTTACATTGCAGTTACAAATTGGTGTCAATGTGCCTCATTATGTTTTTCATGACACATCCCACTCCTTTTATATTGATATCAGACAAGCTGAATTTGAAATTTAAATAACTCCTTGCATATTCCTGCAAACAGGCGTCTGTAAGAGCAGGTGGAAAATTCCAAGATGCAGTATTATTCAGTTTCATTAAGGCTCTTGCCAGTTCATGAATGTCCAGTTTGGTGACTTGTCGCTTTCCTTACACGTTGACATTATTAGAACGTATTCTTATGTCTACTGGTGTAAACACTGCAAATACTATTTATTATGAAATCTTGACTGAGCGATCGTCAGGAACTTATAAATTCTTGACCTAACCTAAGGTTAGATCATCAGTCTTAGACCATTGAGGAACCAATACCCGGCACCCCCTCCGGTCAGGTCTTTGCAGCTCTCTCGGAGACCAGAAGCACACAGTGTACAAAGGAGAAGAGCACAGTTGTGTATACTATATGGTGGCCAATCTCAGATGCTGCAGATCAGCTCCCACTGAAGTGAATAAGAACCGAGCTGCAATGCCAAGATTGTCCACTTCTTAGTGTAAAGAATTGCCGTATCTCAGCTCCATACGCTATTTACTCCCGGCCGCCATAGGAGCTACAAACAGCTGATTTCCGAGTAGTTTGCAGGGTATCAGACCCCACCAATCTTTTGGACTATGCTAAGGATAAGTTATCATTACCTTACCTCTGGACAGTTTCTTTAAATTTTCAATCAAATGAGCACAATATATTTTCCAGACTTGGCGTAGGTTGTAATAAATCTCCATTTCCACATATGAATAGTTAGGTTGTGAGTAAACTGTATTTTTTTGTCTGTTTTAAAAGCTTTTTTATAAGTCTGAGTTGCATTAATCATGCTTTGGCACCAACAATAAAGCATGTGTATTAAGATTCAGTAGCAATCCTGCAGTGTTTTCACCAATTAACAATCTTCATGCAGATGATTTGGATAATGAATGTCTGCTCATACTTACTGCTTATTTCTGCCTGCTTTTTTTTTTTATTGTCTGACTTTTTCTACTTTTAGAATTATATTAGCATAAGGTCCCACTTATAGTAAAAAGGTGGCTGCACTTGAATGGGCCTTATAACGGGTGGAAGTTACTTAGACCTTATTATGTTTTTTTTAGGCAAAATTCTTCTAAATAGTAATCAACCAGCAGCCATTTGTTACATTCCTCATCTTTATGAATATATTCTTCAGGAAAGATACTGTAACTGCTGCACGTATTCTTACATTTTGATTCTCCTTAAGGAGGCAAGAAGAGTGTCATAGGGCCAGTATATGCCTTTTATACGGCAAAAAAATATGGAATAGCATACTAAACAGTATGCAGAAAGAAATCAAGATTTAGGAGCTTTAAGTTTTTACTTTTTATAATGGAAGCCAAAGGGGAAAAACCTCAGTCAAAAGGTGTACGTCAGGATCTTTTCTCAACTCTTACATCTGTTGGCTCCATGCAGATGGAAGAATAGGAGGTAGGGAACAACATAACACAGTGGAGAACTGTGTGGTGGGCAGACAATGATGACTTTTCACCAAGACAGTAGTCACACACCAGAGCGGCTGCGATTAAAGCTCTGGCAGATGCCTCCTAGATCTTTGTGATCAGATAAGCATCATGGCTGCTCTGTTTCCCGCTATGAACTTGTGGGCACTGGCCTGACTCCCAGACATCCATCTACCATCAGATGAATAAGCAGTGTTTGTGCCTTTTTGGATAACTTCCACTCACAACCCCAGAGTTTGTGGAGTATTGACGCATCTCCAGGACTGTTGTGGGTCTGGAACATGGTGAAGTCGGCAGGGCTCACCCTTGTTAGATATGACTTGGGTAGAAGGTGCTCACTGTTTGGGAAGCCAGGGCAGCATCAAGAAAAGAGATGGTATTAATATTATTATTATTTATTTATATAGCACAATTGATTCCATGGTGCTGTACATGGGTTACATACAAATTACAGATATCACTTACAGTAAACAAACTAACAATCACAGACTGATACAGAGGAGAGAGAGGACCCTGCCCTTGCGAGCTTACATTCTACAGGATGGTGGGGAAGGAGACAGTATGTTGGGGGGTTGCAGCAGCTCCAGTGATGGTGAGGTGGTAGCTCCAGTAGTGGTGAGGGGGCAGCGGGGATTAATGCAGGCTGTAGGCTTTCCTGAAGAGATTGGTTTTCAGGTTCCATCTGAAGGATCCGAGTGTGGTTGATAGACGGACATGTTGGGGCAAAGAATTCCAGAGGATGGGGGATATTCGGGAGAAGTCTTGGAGGCGGTTGGGTGAGGAGCGAATAAGTGTGGAGGAGAGAAGGAGGTCTTGGGAGGATCGGAGATTACGTGAGGGAAGATATCGGGAGATCAGTTCATAGATATAAGGAGGAGACAGGTTATAGATGGCCTTGTAGGTCAGTATTAGTAATTTGAATTGGATACGCTGAGGGAGTGGGAGCCAGTGAAGAGATTTGCAGAGGGGAGAAGCGGAGGAGTAGCGAGGAGAGAGATGAATTAGTTGGGCAGCAGAGTTGAGGAAGGACTGGAGAGGTGTGAGGGTGTTAGCAGGGAGGTCACAGAAAAGGATGTTTCAGTAGTCGAGACAGGAGATGATGAGGGCATGCACAAGCATTTTAGTAGAGTGAGGGTTGAGGAAGGGACGGATTCTGGAAATATTTTTGAGCTGGAGGCGGCAGGAGGTGGAGAGAGCTTGGATGTGCGGTTTGAAGGACAGGGCAGAGTCAAGGGTTACTCCGAGGAAGCGGACCTCTGGTACGGGGGAAAGCGTGATGTCGTCAGTTGTTATAGATAGGTCTGGTAAGGAAGATCTGTGAGATGGGGGAAAGATGATCAGTTCATATTTGTCCACATTCAGTTTGAGGAAGCGGGAGGAGAAGGAGGATATGGCTTATAGACACTCCGAGATTTTGGAGAGCAGAGAGGACGTCTGGATCAGAGACGTAGATCTGAGTATCATCGGCATAAAGGTGGTACTGGAATCCGTGGGACTTTGAGTTGCACCAGACCAAGTGTATAGATTGAGAAGAGTTGGGGTCCTAGAACAGAGCCTTGGGGGACTCCAACAGAGAGAGGGTGGGATGAGGTGGTAGTGTGGGAGTGGGAGACACTGAATGTGCGGTTGGAGAGGTATGAGAAGATCCAGGATAGGGCAAGGTCTTTGATGCCAAAGGAGGAGAGGATCTGTAGTAGGAGGCAGTGGTCAACTGTGTCGAAGGCAGAGGACAGGTCTAGGAGCAGGAGTATAGAGTATTGTCCGTTCGCTTGGGCTGTAAGTAGGTCGTTAGTAATTTTGGTCAAGGCTGTCTCAGTGGAGTGATGAGGGCGGAAACCAGATTGTAGATTGTTAAAGAGCATCTTAGATGAGAGATGGGAGGAAAGTTCAGCGTGAACGTGCTGCTCCAGGAGTTTGGAAGCGAATGGGAGCAGCAATATTTGGCGATAGCTGGACATAGCGGTTGGGTCGAGGGTTGGCTTTTTGAGGTTAGGCGTGATTGTGGCATGTTTGAAAGCAGAAGCGAAGGTACCGGAAGTTAGTGATAGGTTGAAGAGGTGGGTTAGAGATGGGATAAGAGTGGTGGCGAGGTTGGGGAGGAGATGGGATGGGGTCAAGTGCACAAGTGGTGAGGTGTGATTTGGAGAGAAGATGAGCAAGCTCCCCTTCAGTTATGTTGGATAAGGAGATTATCGGGTTTCGGCATTGGTCTGGTATACAAAGGGGTTGTGGTGGTTTAATAATAAAGACTTGCCGTGTTTGGTCTATCTTGTTGAAGTGCGTGGCGAAGTCCTCATCAGAGATTAGGGAAGTTGGAGGGGGCAGTGGTGGGCGGAGGAGGGAGTTAAAGGTATTGAACAACTGTATAGGGTTGTGGGATAAGGAAGATACAAGGGATGTAAAGTAGGCCTGTTTAGTAGAGAAGAGAGCTGATTTGAATGCAAGTGTTGCTTGTTTGACTGCAGTGAAGTCGTCTTGTGACCTGCGTTTTCTTCCAGCGTCGTTCAGCAATTCGGGATGCTTGCCGAAGCTTTTTAGTGGTTATTGTGCCAGGGTTGTCTATCGATTCGTCGCACTCTGTTATGCATGCCAGGGCCAACCGAGTCGATGGCTGATGCAAGAGTGGCATTGTAGAAACTAGTGGCAGTGTCTGTGTCGTGGAGTGAAGATATGGAGGACAATGGTAGGATAGAGTCAGAGAGTGTGTGAGTGTCTAGATGTGCAAGGTTTCTGCGGGGGTGCGCGTGTTGCTGGACATGGGTTGAAGGTGCAGTTGGAAGAAAGGAGAAGGCCCACTCCACCATGTCTGTTGCCAGGGTGAGGAGTGTGGGTGAAGCGGAGGCCGCCATAGCATATTGTTGTGAACTCATTTTCTGGTGTTATGAATGGGTCACCGAGGAGGAAAAAGCCTAAACATGCTAAGCCCAGAAAAACCAGAGAGGTTGGTAACTATGCAGATTGCAGATCCCTGATCCTAACCACACAACTAGCAGCAGCCGTGGAGCGTGCCTACGATGAACCTAGATGCCTAGTCACGGCCGTAGGACTAAATAAGCCTAAAGCAAGAAAAGGAAAAACTAACTGCCCCAGAGCAGACCCCAAAGGAATAGACAGCCCCCACACATGTATTGACGGTGAAACAAGATGAAAACACAAACACAGGTAGGAAAATAGGCTGAGCAAACGATGGGGCCCAAACTAACTAGAAAGGAGAGGAAAGGAAAGACACTGTCTGCAATCTGCCCAAAACCCTACAAAATAATGTCCAACACTTCTGATAACAAAATTAACCCTGAAGTCACTAGACTTCTCCCACTATATCAGCACTCTGAAATATTCTGAGACAGAGCAAAAAGAGGCCAATCTAATAAGGGACTAAAAGCAAATTGGAAAATACAAATAAATAAGAGTGGAAATTCAGCATATCCCCAGCCGGGGCTGGCTGACCACACAAAAAACTGAATAGAAAAACACAATCAAGTGTGAACATTAGCAGAGAAACTTAGCTTGAGCTGACTGGAACAGAGCTGAGAACCAAGACCTGACAAGCAGAAGGAATCACCAGCAGCAGAGTAGGGCGTCAGCTGTCTTAAATCCAATCTGAGATTCCTGAGGTCCAATCGTCATCCTCATTATCAGGTGGCAGATCTCTACTGATTAAATCAGCCTCACTACCTCCTGTTACCACCTGAGGGAGCCTGCCTGTAGACCAGAAAATGAAATCACAACATTCTGGTCTGCCTCTGGTTTCTGGTGAGGGAACTGTTTGTGCTGACAGAGGAGTTGTGAGTTCTCTTTCCAGGCTCCCTCTGGTGGTGGCAGGAGATAACGAAGCTGATCTAATTAACAGAGACCTGCCACCTGATAATGAGGATGATGATTGGACATCTGGAGTCTCAGGCTGGATTTAAGACAGCTGACTCATTATTCCCATGCTGGTGATTTTTTTCCTGCCTCCTGAGGTCTTGGTTTCCAGCTCAGTTCCTGTTTTCTCTGCTAATATTCACATTTGATTTGGTTTTGTCTATTCAGTTTTTGTGTGGTCAGCCAGCCCCGGCTGGGGCTATGCTGAATTTCCACTCTTATATTACTGTATGTGCCAGTTTGCTTTTTGTCCCTTATTAGATTGGCCTCTTTTTGCTCTGTTCTCAGAATGTGCTGATATAGTGGGTGAAGTCTAGTGACTTCAGGGTTTTTTTTGCCATCAGAAGTGTTGGACATTTTTTTGCAGGGTTTTTTGGCGTGATTGCAGACAGTATCTTTCCTTTCCTGTCCTTTCTAGTTAGTGTGAGCCCCATCATTTGCTCAGCCTATTTTCCTACCTGTGTTTGTGCTTTCATCTTGTATCACCGTCAATACATGTGTGGGGGCTGTCTATTCCTTTGGGGTCTGCTCTGGGGCACTTTAGATTTCCCCTTTTCTTGCTTTAGGCTTATTTAGTCCTCCGGCTGTGACGAGGCGTCTAGAATCATCGTAGGTACGCTCCATGGCTGCTGTTAGTTGTGTGATTAGGATCAGGGGTCTGCAATCTGCGTAGTTACCAACCTCTTTGGTTTTCTGTGACTTAGCTTGGTTTTGTTTTCCTCCTCGGTGACCCAATCATAACAGCATAGTGCAGCAGAGGAGTTGGTGTCTGAGGGTGTCACCCATGTTTCAGTGAGGCCAAGGAAGGAAAAATTGCGAGAGGTAAAGAGGTTGTGAATCACATGGAGTTTATTGAAGACGGAGTGGGCATTCCAGAGTGATCCAGAGAGAGGGAGCAGGATGGTGGGCGTCAAGGGTACGGATTTGAGGTTGGAAAGATTTTGGGTATTTATATTGGGTTGTGAGTGATAGGAGGGGGTAATATTGGAAGGTATGAGCTGTGGGGGTCCAGGATTGGAAGATATGTCGCCAGCAGTGAGGAGAAGGAGGCAGAGCAGGTGGGAGAAGGAGAGTGGGCGATTTGTTTTGTGTGTTATTAGGAGCGATCTGAGGTTGAGGAGCAGGTCAGCGGAGGAGGTCAGGTGGGGGGCAAGAGGGAAGGAGAGATTGTTACTTGGGTAGAGGGTGCTGGGGTCTGTGGATAGGGAAGGAGAGTCAGGAGTAATGGAGGCCAAGCCATGAGTTATGTGTCAGCATGGTAAGAGTAAGTGTGGAGCAAAGAGAAATTTACCGTAGTATATTGAAACATAGAGGTTTGGCGTACCTTCTGTTAACTTCTGGCTCATTTCTGACATATTTATATTGTTATCCTTAAAAGACATCATTAAAATAGACAGACCAATGGCTCTGAATTTATAGCAGCTCAAATGCACATCAAACAAGTCAGATGTGATCAGGAGGGAGGAGCAGCAGGGACACTGGTCACACACACAGGTGGGGATTAATTAGAAGTCAGGAAGGAGAAAAAGAAAAAAACAGATCCAAAAGGACAGATAAAGCATTGATAGCAGATAGATACAGGGGTGATTTGGGGTTCAGGAAAGATGGGCAATGATGGTATTGCAGCCAGTGGTATAGAACCTATAACTGTATGCAGCACACATGCAGGCGTACAGTGCGCAGGGAGGGACTCACTTCCATCCCACTCTTTCATGTGTATGAGAGATCACTGGCAACAAACACTCCCTCGATTCCTCAGAATGTAAACCTCCAACGTGTAACCCAAACGTGATGTGGAGAGGATTTTCTCATGTAGAACTATCCACATATATTTGATTATCAACATTCAAACAGCCATTTCCAGAAAACACATCTAAACATCAGAAGGAGCCACTAATGGTTACTTTCTGGAGATCAAAGATTGATGGCTGGTATTTTACTGATTCGGCAAATCATTACAAATACTTTATTCATCTTCGTCCTTTCTTTGTGTGGGGCTAACATTGTAATATCTTTTACACACACACAGTATGTGTAAATTCTAGGGCCAAATTATAGGAAACTGATAAACATATTAACATGTTTTTGGATTGTCCATCTCTATTTTAAGGGATCCGGAAAAGTATATGGATCGCCCTCACCCAGGGCTGTGGGGTACTCGGAGCCAGGCCCAGTGGATTTGAATGGGAGATGTCACGGCAGCTGTGACCCGGTCCGTGGCCCGGGGCGTCCATTGTTAAAGGGGGGAAAGTGATGTTGGAATAGAGTTTATGAGTGAATGATTCGTGACGCCACCTGTGGTGTTCGGCAATGAAGATGTTAAGCCGACGCTGCAGACAGATTCTCTGGGACAGATGGTGTGGTGCAGCAATGATGGTGTAGCTTTCCACAGGTAGGGCTGTAGTCCCAGGGCAGAGTAGATGAAGAAGATAGGTGTTAAGGGAGAGAGTGTAGTGTCTGGCACCAAGATGCAGCAGTGTTGAGTGGGTTGGTGCAGTAATAAGCGGAGGACACCAGTGCATCTAGTTCCAAAGCTTTACTTAGTCTGTTGAGCATACAGTTGCCTGCCTTGGTACCATGTCTCCCAGGTCAGGGGCTCAGCCAACTTCCAGGCAAGATGAAGCACTCCCTTCCAACACTCCGCCAACATATGTGCCTTTTCTGAACGTCTCCCTTTTGCGCCTATAGTGAAGTACTCACAGTACTGAGTTACACTGGAGTTCCTCCTGTCAGATGTTCCTATGAACTCTACTTGTACGGCAGACAGCTGTAGCCTGCTTCGGGGACTCCTTGCTACCAAGTCCCGGCTCACTATTGTTGCTGTTGTGCCCCCAAGTCTTGTGTGAGAATAAAGTGGTGACAACTTCTATTCCTCCGATGTCTGCTGCAGGACCATTAGTATCCATACAACCTCAGGGACCGGACCCCGGCCTTGCTCTGTGAACTTGGGAAGGGTTCTGCTCTAACCCTAATCCTTAGTTCCGTACTAATCCTTCCTTCTTATGGAGAGTCAGGCTTTCCATCAATGTCTCTTTCCTGTGCCAGCGGACCCAGGTCACTGAGGTCGGCTGCAGCTCTTCCTTCATCCATCCCACTCAGGGGATCTTCACTCTTCCACTGACTCTGTCAGACTGCCCAAATCCTAAACTCTTCCCGCTCTTTTGGTGCCAACTAACTCCACCCGCCTCCCAGCACTCTTCGTGTTCCAAGCAGGGAACCACCAAAGGGTGCTTTGCTACACTACTATGTTGTGTGGGATGCAGGTGTTGGAGTGTGGTCAGGAGTCTCCACCTTACCTGAATGGTGGGGTACCACACCTCAGGAGGAGGTGCAGTACCCCTGTGGTGACAACCCTCAGGGGCGCCACATATATCTAGGCATTTTCTTGTAATGGAGCCCTATTCATAGAAGTCTGACAGCTCTTTATAGGGCTTCCATGGACAGGCTTGTGCAAGCCTCTCCAGGTCCCAGGGAAACACTGACCATCACCCTTTAACCCGCTATACAAGGATCTGGAGTTACGCAGGGGTGAATCCACAGAGAAGCTGCTAGATGGTGGAAAGGGTTGGCAGAGAATAGTAGGAATACCGGGTTTGTACCAGGAGGTCAAGGAGAGGAACAAAATCGAGAGACAGTCAGATAGTCAAAACACAAGACGAGGTCACGGTTGGGAATCAACAGGCTGAATTGGAGCAGAGTTGCAGAAGTGACCCAGAATACGTATAACCTATAATTGGCAACTAGACACAGACTGCTAGGGTTTATATAAAGAGTACCCCTGCCCATGACTTCCAGCAGAGACCCAACTAAATGAATAACCAGCCGTCAATGAATTTTGCTGTTCATTTCTGCAACTGAGCAGTTTCAGCCGCCGATAAAGAGAATAGCTGATCATCAGGGGAGCCGGGTGTTGTACCCCCACTGATCAGACATTAATGACCTATCCTAACAATAAGCCATCAGCGTTAACGTCTCAAACAACTCCTTTAAATAACTGCACTAGCAAACAATATATTCAGTTTTGACTGAGTTAATGGGGTTGTCCAGCCACAGAAGAAAAAAACACAGTGATTCCTTGCAGCAGTCACAGATGTATCCAGACCCAGCAGGAGATGCAAATACCGACAAGGAACCTGGGCAGCGTTGAAACAAGATCAGCAGGGGATCAGTGGGGTGCACTATTTTTATTATTATTAATTATTATAAAGCATTTTAATGTTTGTTTGTTTTTTTACTTTAGTAACTGAACCTTGCTTTAAAGGGTTGTTCTCATATTGCCGTGTGATAGAGGAGGTTGAAATATAAAATCCATTCTAAGGGTATGTGCACACGTTGCGGATTGTGATGCTGATCTGCAGTGTCTTTTGACGCTCTCATCAAATTCTTAGTGTAATGCACAGGCTATGATAAATTAAGAATTGCTGTGCACATGCTGCGGAAAAATCTGTGCAGATTTTTCGCGGCATTTCAATTCTTTTTGCAGATCGGCAGCAGCATTTTCCAGTCTGGCACTTAAAAATATCTCTCTCCTTTCTGCTCAAGTGTGTTGGTTACTGTCTATGGCCACCCATCCAATCCATTCATGTGTCTCCGCTTTCAAAGTGCTTCCTATTAATTTTCAGTGGTGTGTAGATGGCACCACCGGAACGCTAAAGTAATCAAAGTGATCTTTCACCCCAGCATGTAAAATGGACAAGAAGGAAGCATTAGGGCAAACACCTTACATTTTGTTTACAATATTAGATACATTTGCGCACATTTGTTATTTTATTCATTTTTATTGGTAAAGTACAGAGTTTATCAACATTAAACCTTATGTACTGTATATTATCTATCAAGAGTCTCGCATCTTGACAAGCAAAGATTCATGACGAACATCAAAACATAGTGTAATAGTCAGGCAAGCAGCACTTTGCATTCAGCTCCTGTGTCTGTTGTGCACTGCAAAGAGGCCTCATATCCTTGCAAGTAAAAGGGTTAATATAGGAGACCTGATAGCAAATTTCTAAATGGCCTTCCTAAAAATGTCCTACTGTTATACTGGTGCAGAATCTGTGCCACTGTTCTACATAGCTGGCTGTTCCAGTGCTTCTCATATAAGTATTACAGCTCGCTGTAGCTCCTGGCGGTGTCTGCTCAGTCTGCACTCCCCCTTACTTTTCTTGTAGCTAGATATCTGCCGGGTTGCCAACCATCCAGAAATCCCAGGACAGTCCGTAAAAATTAGAGCACTTTTTTGCCCTGTGTGTAATAAAAAAAAAACAATTTGAAGGCGTCCGTGATTTTTTTTTTTTTGAAGTTGAAGAAGCTTATAAAGAATATTTTGACTGTAATTGTCATTACTTTACAGCGAATGCAGCTGATGTCTTCATAACATAATTATATCCTGTAGAAATGTATTACTTATAATCATAAGAATTTTGCAAAGTGTCCAAAAATAAGTCAAGTTGGCAACCCAGGTAGGAAGGGACATTTTTTTTTTTTTTTTACGGCAGATCAGAGTGTGGAGAAGGAGAAAATATTCTAAGTTGTCAAGGATGGCAGATCGATGAGGCTGTACTATATCACAGTACATATGCGAAGGGGAGAATCCGCTGCAGTGTTTGTATGGGAAGGGGAAAATTGCCCACTAGAAGGAGAAAGCACACTAGAAGGAAATCGTGAATTTTATAACTAAAATGAGGGTCGCTTTCTGGAGTCACATGCCTAACATCCAGCATGCGTTACTGGGGGTGACATGCCCACAGGAGAAAAGACTGAGATAAGGAGCAAGGTATCTTGGGCAGGCTGAAAATAAATAATGACAAGATCGAGATTATATCCTGAAACTTTTAATTCAAGGTAACCACTAGCATATGTAAAAACACAATACAATTGTCCATGTCAAAGGTGATCATAGCCTTTAAATATGAAAAGCAACATATTTTTAAAGGGTATCTGTCATCAGGTTTTTGCTCCCCCCAATCTGAGAGCAGCATGATGCAGGGGCAGAGACCCTGATTCCGTTCATGTGCTACCTACTTTAGTGGGCGCCGCGGTTTTGATTAAAAACATTTCTCTGCTGTTTGTCTTGCAGTTCTCTGAATGCTGAGCTCTGTATAACCTCCGCCCACACCACTGATTGGCCACTTTCTGTGTGCACTGTGCATAGGTAGAAAGCTGCCAATCTGTGATAGGAGCATGGTCGGACTACCTGGCATGAGGCCAAATTGTCCTATAATGATAATCTCCTGCCGATAAAACGGGGATTTTATTTTAGAAAACTACAACAAGGAGCCCAGTAATTGACACATCGCTGGAATCGGGGTCTCTGCCTCTACAACATGCTGCTCTCAGATGAGGTAGCAAAAAGCTGAGGACAGTTTCCCTTTAACTGTTTTTTTTGTTTTTTTACAGAACAAAGGCAAAAGTGACAGTTTGTTAACATGTCAAAGCATTAAGAAATATATTTTCACTTTTAGAAGTGAAACAAAATGAAAAAATTCCTCCAAACCCTTTAGCTATTTAATAGTAGTCACGAAAGTCATCTTCATCTTCATCCTCTTCTACTGTTGGCCCATGCTCCTCTCTATGGTACTGGGGAAAGTCATCATCATCGTCGTCATCCTCATATCTTGCCTCCTCTGGCAGCGGGTATGGAGGGATTAGGTGCACTTGACTCTCGCCAGCAATTCTCTTCTGTTCACCATAATAAATACTATGTATGTGAGGAAAACATAGGAAAGCTAATGTGCTTACAGGTCCTTTCAGACGATTCTGGTCCACACGCAGGTAAGTTAGTCGCTGCGATTGATCCATTACTGGACACATTAGTGTTATGTTTATTGCTGAAAGAAAATATAAAGAAAATGTCATTATAAGTTGCTTTCAGATTCCAGGGAAATATACATCCCTGGCAAAAATTAAGACACCACTGCACAGTTTTATAAAAATCAGCTTCTCTACATGTCTGGCAGCCATTCCATTCCAGTGTCAGTTGAATTCTGACCAGACTACACCTTATTCTACTTAATGTGCTTCTGATTAGGGGATCACCTGAACCAAATCTTATTTAACAAAGGAAAGTATAAAAACCCTGCTGTGGTGTTCACAATCCTCTTGCAATAGGACAAGCTGGATGGCAAAACAAGTGCTAGTAATATCCCAAAAGTAATAGGAATGAAAAAATAACTTTTAACCATGCCAAAGGAGTTGAAAAGAAAAGTCTTGAGTGAGGAAAAGAAGGGCTCAATTCTGGCTTTACTAGCAGAGGGATACAGTGAGCGTCATGTTGGCTCCATCCTTAAAATTTCTAAGACGACAGTCCATTACAACAAGGTCAAGCAGCAGACATTCGGGACAGCAAAGCTACAGACCGACAGAGGGCGAAAACGACTCTCTACTGACCGGGATGACCGTCATCTTATTCGAATGTCACTCAGCAACCGCAGGATGACATCCTGTGACCTACAAAATGGCAAATGGCAGCTGGAGTGAAGTGCACAGCAAGAACAGTTTGCAACAGGCTCCTAGAGTCAGGGCTCAAGTCATGTAAAGGTAGAAAAAAGCCTTTCATCAGTAAGAAGCAAAGGAGAGCCAGGCTGAAGTTTGCCAAAGACCATAAGGATTGGCCCATAGAGGACTGGAGTAAGGTAATCTTCTCTGATGAGTCTAATTTTCAGCTTTGCCCAACATCTGGTAATCTAATGGTTAGACGGAGACCTGGAGAGGTGTGCAAGCCACAGTGTCTTGCACCCACTGTGAAATTTGGTGGAGGATCGGTGATGATCTGGGTATGCTTCAGCAAGGCTGGATTTGGGCGGGTTGTTCTTTGCGAACAATGTCTGAATCAAGCTGCATACAAGGTTATCGTGGAAACAGTTGATTCCTTCTGCTCAGGCAATGTTCCCCAACTCTGAGGACTGGTTTTTCCAGCAGGACAATGCGTTATGTCACACAGCTAGGTCAATCAATGTGTGCATGAAGGAGCACCACATCAAATCCCTGTCATGGTCAGCCCAATCTCCAGACCTGAACCCCATTGAAAACCTCTGGAATGTAATCAAGAGGAAGATGGATAGACACAAACCATCAAACAAAAAAGAACTGCTTAAATGTTTGTACCAGGAGTGGCATAAGGTCACCCAGAAGCAATGTTAAAGACTGGTGGAAAGCTTGCCAAGGCGCATGAAAGCTGTGATTAAAAATCATGGTTATGCCACAAAATATTGATTTCTGAACTCTTCCTGAGTTAAAACATTAGTATTGTTGTTTCTAAGTGATTATGAACTTGTTTTCTTAGCATTATTTGATGTTTGCAAGCACTGCATTTTTTTGTTATTTTGACCATTTCTCATTTTCTGAAAATAAATACAAAATTTAGTGCTTGGAAATTTGGAGACATGTTGTCAGTAGTTTATAGAATAAAAGAACAATTTACATTTTACTCAAAAATATACATATAAAGAGAAGAATCAGGCAAACTGAATATTTTTCAGTGATCTCTTAATTTTTGCCTGAGCTGTGTGTGTGAATACATTTAGATATACAATATTTATATTATTGTATCAGCTTTTTACTGCATAAGTATTATAAGTCGGGGGTGCTCAATCTATGACCAGAGGGTCAAGTGTGAAGTATGATGCCATTCTGTGTGGCCCCCAGTCACCTGAATACAGAAATATTTGTGTGTTACTTCTCACATGTCATTTATTTAATAGAAAGAGGAGTGGCACATACATTAGGACCAGGGATGTTTAATTACTAATGGGCATTGTGTAACCATCGTTGGTTTCCCCATGTATTGGGAGAAAGAGGTGACCTCGTTTATCAGAGCTGTGATATGCCCGGCTGCTACCACAGCACCCATAATCTACAAAATTGGCTATATTGCGGGTATGGTTTCTTTCATCATGGAGTACTATTTGGAGAAAGTAGTTTGGAAATCTAGCTGTTTATCACCCAATAGGGATGAGTACTGGAAGCTTTTAACCCTATGGAACTTGCACCTATTAGACAATCATAGTATGTACTTTTGTTGTGCTTTACATGTGTTGGATGAGAACTACCCCTTTACATTTTATTACAGCTCTTAGGATTGGTTCAATATGCCAATTTGGCCATCAAGCCAGAAAAGGTAACTTGTAGCTTGTAGAGTTAATGTCCTTCCCATATAGCTTTTTCATATGAAAGTTAAAGGGCTTTTCAATTTTTATATCTTTGACCTACCCTTAAAATAGGTCATCAGTATCAGATCAGTTGGGGTCCAGCACCCCACCGATCAGCTGTTACCAGCACTGGCAACATCTGGATGTAAAAAGTGAAACCCTACAGCTCGGTACCCTGTTTAGTGGCCTCAGACAGGGTCTGCAGATCCACAGTAGCCTCAGACAGATTCTGCAGATGAACAGTCGCCTCAGACAAGGTCTGCAGATCAACGGTGGCCTCAGACAGATTCTGCAGGTCAACAGTGGCCTCAGACAGGGTCTGCAGATCAACGGTGGCCTAAGACTGGTTCTGCATATGAATAATAGCCTCAGACAGGTCCTCTAGATGAACAATGGCCTCAGAGAGGTTTTCCAGATCAACAGTGGCCTCAGACAGGTTCTGCAAATCAACAGTGACCTCAGACAGGGCCTGCAGATCAACTATTGAAATAATAGCATCTAATCTGCTGTGCCCAACAGTAGCCATTAAACAGAGTACTGGGCTCCAGTGTTCAGCTCCCTACTCCCTACTTCTATCCACTGCAAGGGCTGTCAGTATCTGATAGTGGAAGTGCTGGGTGTTGGACTTCCACTGATCTGATGCTGATTACCTATTTTAAGGATAGATCTTCAATATCCTAGTAGTGGAAGACCCCTTTAAGTATATTTTATATATAAACTCATTTCTATATTATCTTGCAATCAAGGTTTTTAAGGACCAGGTTCTCTCCAGTACTTCCTGCAACAATCGTGGTACACCTAGCCAGTTTTTTCTAATGTATCCACATTATGACCCATACTGTAAGGAACATAAAGGTCTAATTACAGAACCTTGCCAATTCAAAAGTTGGGGCACAAGATATGGTAGCAAGCACTGTTGATAGTTAAAGAATAACTAAACTTGTATTTTTTTTTTTTTTCTAATTTTGTCCAGCATGGAAAGTTATGAAACTTTGCTGAACACTGACTTGTCATTCTATTAAAAAAAAAAAAAAAAAAGCTTAGGCACGGGAGCGCTTCACATTTATTACTTTGGTCTGTTTGAATTTGATAATATGTGAGATTTAGATAACTGCTTATGTTACCACTAGAAAATAAAAAAAGATAGAGGCAGCACACCATATGAAATTTTAGAAAAAAGTGCTTTTTAATAGCCCATGTAGCGACATTTCAATCTCAAGTGCAAACCTTTCTCAAGCCTGCAGTTGAGACCGAAATGTCGCTGCATGGGCTATTAAAAAGCACTTTTCTCTAAAATTTCATATGGTGTGCTGCCTCTCTATTTTTTGATTTTCTATTCATAAGGACTGGTATGTACCTGTGGAGCTTTGCACCCTACTTTTTCCTGTGCTGTTGTTTCTTATTTTTTAATGTTACCATGTGTTCTAACCGAGTGTCTTCGGCGTGCTCAAAAAATACACACTTAGGACTTAGCGACGAAACGCGCGTTGAGGTGTGCGCTGCACTTGAATCGGGGACCACTACCAGAACATCACCAGGTAATACTGTGCCATTTTTTGCCACCCACTGTTAAAGATGTTTTACTACACTACCTTTGTCCCATAACCATTATTCTCAATCCATGTTTAGTGGTTTCTTTGGTTTCTCACATTTCGAATGGTCTGCCACTCAACCTTTTAGAGCGTACACACTATTATTATGTATATTATATATTTATATATTCACTCCTTTAGTCTTGAGTTGTTACGCCTAATCTTCTTGTTTGTTCTATTTCTAATTGGAGGTATATGATAATATTACTAATATTGCACCTACTACATATTGGTATAGGATCTTGAATCTTTAAAAAGACTCTGTCAGCAGGTTTTGATATGTAATCTGAGAGCAGCATGATGAAGGGTCTGAGAGCCTGATTCCAGCAATGTGTCGCTTACTGGACTCTTTAATTTTACTGAAAGGAAAAAAAAAGTGTTTTATCAGCAGGAGATTACCACTAGAAGATAAGATGTCTTGTGCCTCTAGTCAACTGCTATGTGCTGTGGGTGGGGTTACACATGGCTCAGCATTCCGAGCTCTGGTAGATCTGCAGCAGAGAAAACAATCACAACTGTTGCACCCAGTAAACTAAGTGATGCATCGCTGAAATTGGGGCCTCTGTCCTCTACTACATATGCTACTTTCGGATTCCATAGTAAATCCTGGTGACAGATTCCCTTAAAACACACCCTGGATTTTATTATACATATAATGATTTCATAGAGCGTCAGGTAGCGGCTTTTGGTCTCTGTGGCTCCAGGAGCTACAGTAGACTTATTTTGCTGACATAAATGGGATTTCTCTAATATAGCAAAAGATCCTCTCTATACCCCATTTTTGTTCCACTTCAATTCACCCCCATACGCATTTCTAATTTAAAGGGAATCTATCACCAGGTATTCCCTATATGAAGTACAGCCACCACTTTTACTGCCTCTTTTACATCACTCTAGTATTCTGTATGTATATCCCCTCTGCATAGCACAAAAAAACATTTTTAATTATACCCTCATAGGGCGCCGTCCAGTCTGATGGGTGTCACTGGTCTTAATTTGACACCTCCTCTCTTCCCATAATCGCTGACCTCCTTTCCTGCTTCACGTGGCTGACATGCCCTATGTCAGCTACACTGGCTCCCTATCGCGCTCCTGCGCAGGCACACTTCTCTCTGCCCTGGTGAGGACAGAGAAAAATACTGTAGTATGTAAAGGCCAAAGAGCACCTATGACCTGGAAGTGAAGCCAATGCATGCTCATTGTAGTACATTGCTCTTCCTCAGCAGGGTAGAGAGAAGTGCGCCTGCACAGACACACGATTGGGGAACACTGTGACTGACGTAGGACTTGTCATTCACATGAAGCACGGAATGAGGACGATGATTGTGGGAAGAGAGAGGGCTCAAGATCAAGACCAGAGACACCCATCGGACCAGACCAACACAAGGAATGAGCATGTTTTCATTATGAACGTGAAAGTACTTACTTTCAAACTCATTGTCCTGCAGATACAGGTGCTCCAGTGATCGGGGAACATAGAAGATGCGCTTCAGTTTGTTATGACCCAGGTTCAGCTCCATAAGCTTTGGCAGATTGAACATGTACAAAGGAATCTCATCAATTTTGTTGTGTGACAATCGAATGGAAATAAGATTTGGCAGATTTGCGAAATAATCATCTGGTATCTTGGAAATTGAGTTATTCTCCAGTGACAGGTACATGAGTGATGTCGGAAGGCTTGCCGGCATTGAAGACAACTTGTTGTTACAGATATTGAGTTGCATCAACTTTGTCAGCTTGCTTAGCGGTTTTCCTTTGATGTTATCAATACGATTGTTGCAAAGGTCAAGCATGGTAACGTTGACTAAGCCCTGAAGGTCTTGATCTCTTACTTTGTTAATCTTGTTCGTACCCAAAAAGATTCTTTCCACGGAGCTAGAAATCGGTGATGGAATCTCTTCCAAGTCATTATTGTTTAAGAGTATTTGATGTAGATGGGGAGACGTAGCAAACACACCGGTGTCAATTCTGTTGGATTTCAGTTTGTTGTAACTCAGGTTAATCTCCCGCAGAGACGTGGCGTTAATGAAGGACTTTTTATTCACCGCCTCAATCTCATTGTGTTGTAGGTAGAGCTGTTGAATGCGAGATGGGATTTGAGGAATGGTCTTGAGCTTCCGACTGTCACAGTACATGGTGACTATGGATGCTGGTGGACAGTAGCATTCTTTGGCACAGTCAGTGGAGTAGGGTACGCTTGGAACATTATAATCTACGCTGTGATGCAAATGAATTGGTGGCTCCGGTTCAGGGTCATAATCTGTGTCATAGTCATAAACTTCATACTGGCACAGTGATTGTGGTGCAAAGATCAGTGCTAGAGCCAAAAGCCGTGTAAGAGCATCCATACTATCCAAAGTTGTAATCTTGGGAGAAAACAATGGTTTAGAGCTTTAGTTGCATTGATATTTATAAAGTAGATATAAAAATGTTTTGGAAATCTGAGTGTGTTCTACATATTGCTTGCAGTACTTTACATCTCCTACCTCTCCGGTTATAACATGTATCCACCATATTTTGAGTAGGATACAGTATCTCCCTTGTACCCTTCTGTGCTGCTTTTGTCTTGGCTCTTCATAGGGAGCTGTTTCACTCTTTTAGTCATGTATTTGTTTTATTGGTTTGTAGAAAACATTAAGAAAAGTTTCAGTCCTTTGTTTGCTGCTCTTTTTTAAGTTTTGAGGTTTATGGTCAGATTACCCCAGGCTCCAGAGGAAATGCTGGACTGGGAGTGTAATTTCTACACTTTCAATGAAAAAATGCTAAAGTATGTATTTTAGGGTGACCAATTGAATCTTAAGGGTCTGCCCTTAACAGACAGCCTCTTTGTTGTTGATCTTATATTGTCATTTTTATACATTTATCCTGTAGCGTTACTGTAAAACCTAAACTCTTGCCCTGAGCCCTGTAATCAGCGTAGGAATAAAGGCAAATGGCCATAGCTGACATTCTAGAACAGTGACATATAAGTGACTGTCACACTTGCGCTCATATCTATACATACTGTCCTGCCTGCCATACAAATAATTTTTCCTAACTGCAATGTAAAGTTACAAAATAAAAACTTTTCTTTTTGAGCTGTCACAAAACCGAATAAATCTGAGTGTTTCTCCAAGGAATAGACTGACAGATGAAGATTCTTCCTGGCCTGTTGACCCAATTTATAAAGCCATACATAACACTTAAAACTTTATTTTTACTTTGACACGTTATTGATAAATATTATTTGTACAACTATAGAGAGTATTCGTCAGGACATACTAAGATATATTAGATTTTGACCCCGTGTACAGCTACTTCTAAAACTTATTTTTTTTTAAGGTGGGGGGTGTTTATTGTCGAATCAGTTTCAAATGTACAAAAGATCTAAAAATGAAAAAAGTTACAAAACAAATGCCAATAAAACTTTGAGCGTGCTTGAATGCTCACATAAAGCACAGCTGTTACACCTGGCATGCAATCAGAATTTCTCATCAAGTACAGCAGTATTTTGATTTTCAGATTTGTCTGGACAAAGAAGCATGGTTTGCATTATAAAGCATAAATCATGGCCATACCTGAGTGATGGTGCTTGCCGTTCTCTGTGAATGGAAAGGAAAGCTTGTGCGTATGTGTAGCCCCTCAGTGTGTACCACCGGATGCTGCTAAAAATCCAGCTCTGTCTAAATACAGAGATTTCCTTAACCGTCTTTGAAGAAGAGCAGCACTCCTTTACTAGCAAAAGCTGCCTTGACTTAGATGCCTAAAATTATGTGTGTCCTATCATTGTAAGTCTCCTAGAGAGGAAAAAAAAAAAGTATATGCTTTGTGATTTTGGCCGAGTTCAGTGGGTTTAATCTGTGTCCCTTCTTATTTTCGGTTTGAGGTGTGGCAAGAAATTCCCCAAAGGAAAAAAGAAATCTTAATAGAGGAATATGCACATAAAATGCACATCGCTCCATTGCCAGAGCATCCCTCGTACTTGACTTTGGCGTGTACAGCTCTTTTTTTTTTTTAACTCGGCTAAATTGCCAAATACCTTTCTATGATTAGATATGCAGCACTCCTACTATAGCAAATGTCTGCTTTTTATCACCATTTTTTTAACATATTTTTTTCCAACCCATGCAGCATTTGGGCACGATTCTAATATACCGCCATGCCCACTTGGCACCAAATCATTATTTTTTTTTTTTTACAATTGAGTACGGTATATTATAAATGCTAGTCTTGTGAAATAATAACATGTTATTTGTTGATTCCAAGATATGTAAACCGAGGCTGGAATGGCAGAAAAAGACCAAGTCCAGTTAGATTCTGTCTGTGGGTGCAACAATGTAGCTGCTGGGCAATGTATTAATCTAGGCTGAAGCATATTATTAAAGTCATTTTTCAATTAGGTGCTTCAGATATTTGTTATACCTGCAAATTGGTTATTATGAATACCTAGTATGGCTGCATAACACAGCTTGAATTTAAAGAAAATATCAGAATATCATTGCTACATCGAATAACAACCTGGACAGTGACAAACATCCTATCTACATACACTCATAAGCTTAGAATCCATGGATGTTTACAGGTTCCAGACTGTCAGATGTTCTAACTATGCATAGTGGTATAAGAAAAAATATACCGTACCTTACCAGTTGTAGATCCAAACTTTTTGATGTCATCCTCAATGAATTTTTTTTTTAGCCAAACTGTTGGGGGCTGAGCATATTTCCATAGGTCTCTTTACAACAGTATGACTACATGTAGACAAAAGATTAAAATGTAAGGCAAAAAAACAATCCATCATCTTTTGGGTATAGTATATGAGGAAACCCTGTCCAATGTTTGGTTGAAATTAGTGGATGTTTCAAGATCTTTTTTTTTTTTCTTCTGCTATGATTGGTAATTGTAGATGGCTTGTCTGGGCAAGTTTTTCTGACAAAGAAACATGTTTCATAGCCAAGGTAAAATATTACAAGAATGTGCTGTGTTTTGGTTGTATTGGTGTAGCTTCATAATTGTACAGATTACTCATGACATGTTGTCATTTTTCTATACCAGACCTGCATACTGCGCTTTTTGTGAGCACTAAATCTTTCGTATTGTAAAATACACTATCTGGTCAAAAGTATGTGAAAACCTGACTATCACATTTACATGGGCTCCTTGACATCCCATTTCAATTGCATGGGTGTCTAAAGGTATTTCTTTTTCATACAGGAATATAATAATCTTTGAATTTATAGTAATTTTATGATCATTGATGGCCCTCCTTCTGGGACCTCAATCCTGCGGATGAAAGCGCTACAAATCTGTGCAGTGGACCTCAAGCACAGCTTCATTCACATAAATACCTTTACTGTTTTTCCTGTACACTTGATGCTATCATAACGCTGAAGATCCCAGATGTTGACACCCAACATATAGAATCATAAAATGTTAGACTTGGAAGAGACCTCCAGGGTCATCATGCCCAACCCCCTGCTCAATGCAGGAATCCCTAAACCATCTCAGATGTCTGTCCAGCCTCTGTTTGAAGACTTCCAGTGAAGTAAAACTCACCACCTCCCGTCACAGCCTCTTCCACTTAATCATCACCATCACTATCAAAAAGTTTTTTCTAATATCTAATGTGTATCTTCTCCCTTTCAGATTCATTCCATTGTTTTCCATGTTTACATGTGCAAATGAGAATAAGCATGATCCTTGTACACTGTAACATCCCTTCAGATATTTGTCGACAGCTATTAAGTTAAGTCTCCTCATAGCCTTCTTCTTTACAAGCTAAACATTCCCAGATTCTTTAACCATTCCTCGTAGGACATACTTTGCAGTCCGCTCACCATCCTGGTTGCTCTTCTCTGAACTTGCTCCACTTTGTTGCTGTCTTTTTTTTTTAAATGTGGTGCACAGAACTGTACACAGTATTCCAGATAAAGTCTGACCAAAGGAGTAGAGGGGAATAATTGCTTCACGTGATCTAGACTCTATGCTTCTCTGTATACATCCTAGAACTGTTTGCCTTTTTGCTGCTTCCTCACACTGTTGACTCATGTACAGTCTGTGATCTATTAGTATACCCAGGTCTTTTTCACATGTGCTATTGCTTAGTTCTATTCCTCTCATTCTGTAGTTGTAATTTTTCTTTTTCTTACCCAGATGTAGAATCTTGCATTTCTCCCTGTTAAATACCATTCTATTAGTCGCTGCCAATTGTTCAATTTTAACTGGATCCTTCTGAATCGTATATCTGTCTTCTCTAGTGTTAGCTATCCCTCCTAACTTTGCGTGGTGTGCAGATTTGATTAGTTTACCTTCAGTTTATATTATTTATAAAAATGTTCAACAACACCACAACACTGGGGCCAGGACATAACCTTGTTGTACCCCACTTGAAACATTCTTCCATTTGGATGTGCAACCATTTGTTACCACTCTTTGAGCATGATCACTGAACAAGTTATCATAATACTTTACATCATAAAGTAAAAACACATACAATCAATGGGTCATTAGAAGGAATCTGTCACCCATTTTTAGTGATATCATGTAAAGATATCACCCAATTGTGCATCCCATAAGGATTCTATTAGACTTTTGATTCCCCCCGACCCCGCACCTTTGATGCATAAATACCTTTTCTATCTTGTTGGAGATGTATGGAAATCGCCGCGGTCCGGTCCGATGGGCGGGGCACCCAACTGTGGGTGAAGCATATAATCACTACTGCACATGCGCCAGTATTTTTCAGCGCGGTGTATGCCCTGGAAGTCTTCACATGCAGGACACACTTCTGGGGCATAGACCGCGCTGAAAAATACCAGCGCATGCGCAGTACCGATTATGTGCTTTGCCCACAGTTGGGCAAAACATACTGCGCAGGCGCCAGACGCCTTTTCAATGCGCAAGCATGGAAAACAATGGCGTCTTTGATATTCACAGATGATTACGTTTAGCAAGCCGAGGGGGGGGGAGAAGGTGAATAAGCCACGCCCATCGGACCAGACAGCGGCGATTTCCATGCATCTCAACCAAAATAAAAAAGGTATTTATGCATCAAAGGTGCGGGTCGGGGGAATCAAAAGTCCCAATAGAATCCTTATGGGACGCACAATTGGGTGATATCTTTACATGATATCATTAAAAATGGGTGACAGATTCCCTTTAATTCATTTAATGAGAATATGCTCTTAATATGGAGTTGAGCCCCTTTTGCACCTTAACAGCCCCCACTCTTCTGAGAATGATTTCCACAAGATTTTGGAGAGTCTGTTGGAATTTGTCACCATTCAGCCAAAAGAACACTTGTGAGGTGAGTCCACAGCTAGTGATGCTGGAAAAGAAGGTCGGGCTCACTGTGTTCCAATGCATCCCAAAGGTGTTTAATGAGGTTACTGTCACACGAGTTCCTCCAAACCAAACTCAATCATGTTTTTATGGACCTCCTTTTGTGCTCAGGGGCACAGACATGCTGGAACAGGAAAAGACCTACCTAAACTGCTGTCATAAATGTTTGGAAGCATACAGTTGTCTAAAATGCCTTTTATATGCTGTGGCACGAAAGAGGACCTTTCAGTGGTACATTACATTTAAACCATGTAAACTTCTTTCAATTGCTACAGTTCCTTTGTTTCTGGAACAGTTTTTATTTTTTTTCAGTGTGCCTCCCTTGTAATGTTATGCCCTAGTAATAAAGATGCAAATCTTCCCTTCAACTAACTAAGGCGCTTGTAATAAAAATTATCTCCTGAGGCACGATGTCATCCAGAACCAGGCAGTTGTTGTTCTTATCTTGCAGTAAGTGGACAAGGCATTGGTCATAAGCGTTGTCTAACTTATACATAACCATATGATTTATTCATTTTGCTATAACCTTTAACTCTTGATTTTCCTGACACCGCTGGCCAGTCAAAACATGGCCACGTCATGGAGTGAAAAAAACAAATTCCCTCAGAGAAGGTCAAAGCTGCAGCCTAGCTCTAGAAGGTTCTCCTGAGACCAGATTTGTCTCATGTGAACTCGCTGTGAACTCCACATTTTTTAGTACAGTTGGTGAACTGTAGAAAGGCGGCAAAAGCTTAAAAAACTTATACTCGTGTCACCGCTAACATGTCCAGCCGTCTGATCCGTTGGGCCACTTCTTTCTGCAGTTGTATCTATGGCATGTTCAATCTAGCCTGGGACTTGTGGCCTCAACTAGGCCTCAGAGGTCACTGTGCGTCACACATCTGTGATGCCATGACATGCGAAGTGCAGTGACTTCATGGCTGGATGTCCCATCCTAGAGTGAACTGGTCAAAACATTCGTCTTGCAGTGGGGAAAAGAAGAGCCAACTCTGTGGACTGGATGGCGGGCAGCAAACAGCAGAGCATCTGAACAGATGTGCGGTGAGGTGAGAATAATTTAGTTTTTTTGTTTTTGTTTTTTTGCATCTTATGTTTATTCTCTGGGGTCTGAATTTCATGAAACTCCTGAGTGCTTCCCGAGGGAGTTAGGAATTCTACATTGAGTGATGCAACATAGGATAATTGCATATTATGCACCACACACTTTAAAATGGGAATGATCTGGCAGATCAGAAATTTTACAAAATGAATTGTGGCATCCTATGATAATGCCTTGTTTAACCATTTAAAATCTGAGACATTTTCCTCCAACTCATAACCATTTCCTTTTTTTTTTTTTTCGTACATTTTTAGTTTCAAGAACTCGCAGTTTGGTTCTCATTTAGTTATTAAAATGAGTTTTGCCTCTTCTTTTTATGATATATATATATGTATACAGTACTGAGCAAAAGTTTGGACACACCTTCTCATTCAAAGAGTTTTCTTTATTTTCATGACTATGAAGATTGTAGATTCACTCTGAAGGCATCAAAACTATGAATTAACACATGTGGAATTATATAATTAACAAAAAAGTGTGAAACAACTGAAAATATGTCTTATATTCTAGGTTCTTCAAAGTAGCCACCTTTTGCTTTGATTACTGCTTTGCACACTCTTGGCATTCTCTTGATGAGCTTCAAGAGATAGTCACCGGAAATGGTCTTGAAGGAGTTCCCAGAGATGCTTAGCACTTGTTGACCCTTTTGCCTTCACTCTGCGGTCCAGCTCACCCCAAACCATCTCGATTGGGTTCAGGTCTGGTGACTGTGGAGGCTAGGTCATCTGGCGTAGCACCCCATCACTCTCCTTCTTGGTCAAATAGCCTGTCATGGTTAGGACATGGTTAATGTCCTGTTCTCACAGGGTTAACTTTTGCCGGCCTCTCTTTGGATCTGGGAGGGGTATTTATACTCACTCCAGACTAGGATTCCCTGTCAGCTATACGGTTATTCTGGCTGTATGTCTGACCCCCCTGGTGTACGTGGATACTGCATTGCTTGTTTGATTCCTGTGTATGACCCTGTCTGTCCCCTCACTCTGAACTCCGTCTCTCGTTTTGGTACTATTGTCTTATCCGGTTCTGACCTCCTGGCTTGGCTATTGTTACTCCGTTACAGTTTGTCCCTATTGTACCGTCCATTGCCCGTTCTGGTTTTCTGATCTATTGCTACGTCCTGACTATTCGCTCTGTCTAACCCTTTGGTACTGTCCTGCTCTCTCGTGCTTTGACCTGACTTGATCTGGTTTACGTCCCTGTCTATGCCCCTTGGTAACTTGTCCCGTAGTTACCTTTCTAGGAGTTTCCCTGCAGCTCCTAGCTCTGTGGAGCTTAGGTCACGCCCCCAGAAGTCACGTGCTTCAGGTCCTGATAGTCTGAAGCACGCATCGTCACCGCTGCTGTCCCGCTCCACAGGTATCTTTGAGCACTGTTTTTGAACTCAGGGCATGCGCACTGGCTCAGTGAGCAAGTGCAGTGCGGTGTTCCTGACATAGCCCTTACACAGCCTGGAGGTGTGTTTGAGGTCATTGTCCTGTTGAAAAATATATGATGGTCCAGCTAAATGCAAACCGGATGGAATAGCATGCCACTGCAAGATGCTGTGGTAGCCATGCTGGTTCAGTATGCCTTCAATTTTGAATTAATCCCCAACAGTGTCACTAGCAAAGCACCCCCACACAATCACACCTCCTCCTCCATGCTTCACGATGAGAACCAGGCATGTAGAGTCCATCCGTTCACCTTTTCTGTGTTGCACAAAGACACGGTGGTTGGAACCAAAGATCTCAAATTTGGACTCATCAGACCAAAGCACAGATTTCCACTGGTCTAATGTCCATTCCTTGTGTTCTTTAGCCCAAACAAGTCTCTTCTGCTTGTCCTTAGCAGTGGTTTCCTAGCAGCTATTTTACCATGAAGGCCTGCTGCACAAAGTCTCCTCTTAACAGTTGTTGTAGAGATGTGTCTGTTGCTAGAACTCTGTGTGGCATTGACCTGGTCTCTAATCTTAGCTGCTGTTAACCTGCGATTTCTGAGGCTGGTGACTCGGATGAACTTATCCTACGCAGCAGAGGTGACTCTTGGTCTTCCTTTCCTGGGGCGGTCCTCATGTGAGCCAGTTTCTTTGTAACGCTTGGTGGTTTTTGCCACTGCACTTGGGGACACTTTCAAAGTTTTCTCAATTTTTCAGACTGACTGACCTTCATTTCTTAAAGTGATGATGGCCACTCGTTTTTCTTTACATAGCTGCTTTTTTCTTGCCATAATATAAATTCTATCAGTCTATTCAGTAGGACTATCAGCTGTGTATCCACCAGACTTCTGCACAACACAACTGATGGTCCCAACCCCATTTCGAAGGCAAGAAATCCCACTTATTAAACCTGACAGGGCACACCTGTGAAGTGGAAACCATTTCTGGTGACTACCTCTTGAAGCTCATCAAGAGAATGCCAAGAGTGTGCAAAGCAGTAATCAAAGTAAAAGGTGGCTACTTTGAAGAACCTAGAATATAAGACATACAGTATTTTCAGGTGTTTCACACTTTTTTGTTAATTATATAATTCCACATGTGTTAATTCATAGTTTTGATGCCTTCAGAGTGAATCTACAATTTTCATAGTCATGGAAATGAAGAAAACTCTTTGAATGAGAAGGTGTGTCCAAACTTTTGTTCTGTACTGTATGTATATTATCACCATACATTTACCGAATAATATCACATACAAGGTACAAATACAGTCACACCATGACCAGTCCACATATTACCACCACATAGTGACTTTTATATCTCACAGTAAGGAATAATACCATAATAGTGATTTATTATTAGCAACAATTAGTGTATGAAATAATGTCAATGTACATTACTTGATTTTGTTCCATCTATTTACTGCTCCCAACGGCACTTTGTGGTCAGCACTAATTTAACCACAAGCATATATATTATATTCTAAGTATTTTGAGTGCCACCTCTAAGCATCCCCTATTGTGACATCTCTGCTTATTTTATTATCATGTTTTAACTAATTATAAAGTCAATTTTTATTATGGATCTCTTCGGTATTTGACCCATTATTTGGTTTGAAGTTAAATATTTATTTATATCTGTTGAAGTGCCTACAATAATAGTCTTGGGCCTTTTTGTATGATTATACACAGGAGTTCTGCATATAGTGTCAGTGTACAGATAATACAGTGATCACCAGTGCCATTATACACATGAGCTGTGTATATAGTGTACAGGTAATACAGTGACATTATACACAGGAGCTCTGTATATAATATGCAGTGTATAGCATCAGTGTACACGTAGTACACTGACTCACCTTTGACGTTTGTAGTTGAAATCCTTCATCTTCATCCAGTGCAGACCACCATCACTTCCTTCAGCCAGGACTCATCTCTGCATAAAATAAGTTATCTGTAGCTGATTGTTTCCAAAGCACATTTCCCACTTTTTTCCCCGACTTCTACACTACCTCAGATGAAGAAAAAAGGAGACATAGTGCTGCCCTGCACAGTAACAAGTTCCCCCTTTTGTTCTCACCCATATAAGACAGTATCCTCAAAAGTAAATTAAATTACAGCAATAATAATGCTCCCTGGTTGGCCCCTACAGTAATTATGTCCCCAATTGCCATCATAAACTAATAATGTATGTTCCTTATCCTGACCTCCATACAGTAGTTATGGCACCCCCTTATTTAATAAGTTGCCAGATTTAATGTCCCCATCCTGGATCCCAATGTCCACTTTAATAAGGTCCCCATCCTGGGCCCCTTCCAGTAATAATGTCCCCATCCTGGGCACCTTTATTCAGTGGCGCCATCCTGGGCCCCAATGTCCACTTTAATAAGGTCCCCATCCTAGACCTCTTTGTTATGAATGGGTCACCGAGGAGAAAAAAGCAAAACAAGCTAAGTCACAGAAAACCAGAGAGGTTGGTAACTATGCAGATTGCAGATCCCTGATCCTACCACACAACTAGCAGCAGCCGTGGAGCGTACCTACGATGTTGCTAGACGCTTCGTCACAGCCGGAGGACTAAATAAGCCTGAAGCAAGAAAAGGGGAAAACTGCCCCAGAGCAGACCCCAAAGGAATAGATAGCCCCCACACATGTATTGACGGTGAAACAAAATGAAGGCACAAACACAGGCAGGAAAATAGGCTGAGCAAACGATGGGGCCCAAACTAACTAGAAAGGAAAGGAAAGACACTGTCTGCAACCTGCAAAAAACCCTACAAAAATAATGTCCAACACTTCTGATTGCAAAATTAACCCTGAAGTCACTAGACTTCTCCCACTATATCAGCACTCTGAAATATTCTGAGACAGAGCAAAAAGAGACCGAACTAGTAAGGGACAAAAAGCAAATTGGCAAAATACTGATAAATAAGAGTGGAAATTCAGCACAGCCCCCAGCTGGTGCTAGCTGACCACACAAAAAACTGAATAGACCAATAAAATCAAGTATGAACATTAGCAGAAAAACTTAGCTTTAGATGACTGGAACAGAGCTGAAAACCAAGAGCTGACAAGCCAGAAGGAATCACCAGCAACTGAATAGGGCGTCGGCTGTTTTAAATCCAATCTGAGACTCCAGAGGTCCAATCGTCATCCTCATTCTCAGGTGGCAGATCTCCACCGATCAAATCAGCCTCACTACCTCCTGTTACCACCAGAGGGAGTCTGGAAGGAGAACTCACAACTGGTGAACCAGAGAATGAACTCACAACACCTCTTCCTGTAATAATGTCCCGATCCTGGGCCCCTTTATTCTGTGGCACCATCCTGGACCCCTATGTCAGCCACTATCTTGTCAAATCACAGAGAGGGGGGAATTCTTCTCGCCTGCCTGCACTTCCCAGCGTCCTTTTGTGACTTTATATTCGGCGTGGTCATTAAAATGGTCATTGACTGCAGCTGTGACAGGGTGCTCTGCTCTGTTACAGGCAGCGAGTTGACATCACATGGCAGTAACATTGAAAGGCCCCGGGCCTATAGATGGCTGCAGGAGTCAGAATTCTGCCTCTGGTAGGCTGGCAGCCATTTAACGTAACTGTTATGAGACATCAATGCACGGCCTGTCACAGAGCAGTGCGTCCTGTCACAGCTGCAACCAGCGTTCATCTTGATGTGTGTCATTGCCAAGGCCAGCCCCAGTTTTTTTTGGGCTTTGGGTATACAGTATAATGGCCCCACACTGTGCTCCATACAGTATAGTGGCCCCACATTGTGCTCCATACAGTATAATGGGCCCCATCTATTGCTCCATACAGTATAATGGGCCCCGCACGGTGCTCCATATAGTATATTGGCCCCACATAGTGCTCCATACAGTATAATTGGCCCCATATATTGCTCCATACAGTATAATGGGTTCCCATATAATACTCCTCCACAGTATATAATGCTCCTCCATACAGTATGTAATGGGCCCCATGTAATGCTCCTCCATAAGTATATAATGGGCCCTATATAATGCTCCTCCCATACAGTATATAATGGGCCCCAAATAATGCTCCATACAGTATATAATGGGCCCCATGCAATGCTCCTCCTCCGTTCCTGCCGCAGGTCCCGTAAACTCAACGTCCCTTCTGACACTGCAGTGCTCAGAGCAGAGATGCTGAGTGTGCAGTGATGACGTCATTGTGCCCTGTGCCCTGAGACATCACTGAATCAGAGGACTACGGAAGACACTATAGCTACTGGGAACGAGGAGAGACAACGGGCCAGGTGGGATTATGCTCCCCCGACTTACGGGCCCCATAGGGTGTGTTCCACCCCCCACCCTCCGCCGTTCGCCCAGGGCCCAGTACTTACCTGGGTTCGCCGGGAGGTGACGCCAGTGCTGGTCGTGGTGTCGACGGGTTAGATCAGCGTGCCCACGTGCGCCTCTGCCTCCTGTTCTTTTAAAGGGCCTGCATCCCTAAAAAAGAAAACTTTTTTCTTCCTCCTTCAGGGCCCAACGGGCATTTCACCGGCGTCCTGGTGGGCCAGTCCGACCCGGTTTGTAGCAGTAGTGGAATGCATGTAATTACTACTTGCAGAGTGCTGTTGCATAGTGATGCTATGCATACCTGTGTATTGGTCACTGGGTAAAATGTAAAGAAAACAAGGATGTAATGATTTGCAAATCTTACAGCCGTGTTTTATTCACAACAGAGAATAAAACACAGATCAGAAGTTTAAAGTTTGACATTTTTCTATTTCATTCTAAAAAAAATTATTAATGTAGAAATTGATGGCAGCAACACATCTCAAAAAAGTTGGGACCATTGTGGAGCATCTCCTCTTCATTTTACAAAGAGTCTGTAAATATCTTGGAAGTGAGGAGACAATCGCAGGAGTATTGGGAGAGTAGTGTTGTCCCATTCTTGTCTGCTGTAGGATTCTTACTGCTCCACATTTCTGGATCTTTGCCACATTTTATGTTTCATAATGTGCCAAATGTTTGGTATTGGTGAAAGGTGTGGATTGTGTGCAGCTGAATCATCACCTGGACTCTTCTTCTGGGAAGCTATGCTGCTGTGATGGTTGCAGTATGTGGTTTAGCATTGTTTTGCTGAAATATACAAGGCCTTTCCTGAAGGATAAATTGTATAGAAGCATATGTTTTTCTAAAACCTCTATACGCTCAGCATGTAAAAGCTGCCCATACCATAGGTACCAATGCAGCCCTTTAACAGCAAAGATGCAGGAACTGTGCTCTGATAACAAGCTGAAGGGTCCCTTTCCTCTTGAGTCCGCGGTACATGGCATCCATTGTTTCCATAAAGAATTTCAATTTTTGATTCATCTAACCACAAAATTGTTTTTCATTTTGCCTCAATCCACTTAAAATAAGCTTAAGCTTAGATAGGACAGTAGTGTTTCTAGATTGTATTAATATTTGGCTACTTCTTTGCAGGATAAAGCTTTAAGCCCTTAGTGACAGAGGCAATTTGGTACTTAATGACAAAGCCAATTTTTACAATTCTGACCACTGTCACTTTATGAGGTTGTAACTCTGGAACACTTCAACAGATCCCACTGATTCTAAGAATGTTTTTTCGAGACATATTGTACCACATGTTAGTGGTAAAAATTATTTGATATAACTTGCGGTTTTTATGAAAAAATTTAAATTTGGCAAAAACTTTGCAAATTTTGCAATTTTCAAACTTTTAATTTGTACCCTTAAATCAGAGAATCATGGCACACAAAATAGTTAATAAATAACATTTCCCACATGTCAACTATACATCAGCACAATTTTGGAAGCATATTTTTTTTTGTTAGGACGTTATAAGGGTTAAAAGTTGACTAGCGATTTCCCATTTTTCCAACAAAATTTACACAATTTTTTTTAAGGACACCTCACATTTGAAGTGAGTTTGGGGGGTCAATATAACAGAAAATACCCAAAAGTGACATCTTTCTAAAAACTGCACCCCTCAAGGTGCGCAAAACCACATTCAAGAAGTTTATTAACCCTTTACGTGCTTCACGAAAACTAAAGCAATAAGGAAGGGAACAATGAACATTCTACTTTTTTCACAAAAAAATACTTTGGAATCAATTTTTTTATTTTCACAAGGGTATTAGGAAAAAAATGGACCACAAAATATGTTGTGCAATTTCTCTTGAGTACGACGATACCCCGTATGTGGGGGAAAGCCACTGCTGGGCGCATGGCAGGGTTTAGAAGGGAGGGAGCACCGTTTGACTTTTTGAACGTAAAATTGGCTAGAATAAATGGCGGTTGTCATTTTGCGCTTGGACACCCCCTGAAGTAACTAAACAGTAGAACCCCCCTAATTCTAATTCCAACCCTAACCCAAGCATGCCCCTAACACTAATCCCAACCCTAACCACACCCCTAACCCTAATCCCAACCGTAACCACAACCCTAACCCTAACACACCCTTAACCATAATCCAAGCCATAACCACAACCTTAGCACCAACCCTAACACTAGCCTCAACCCTATCCTAACCCTAGCCTAACTCTAGCTCTATCCCTAACCTTAGGCCAACCCTAACCCTAATGGAAATAAATACTTTTTTTATTTTATTATTTTTACCTAACTAAGGGGGTGACAAAGGGGTGTTTGATTTACTATTTTTTTTATTTTGATCACTGGGATAGAGTCTATCACAGTGATCAAAATGAACTAATAGGACAAATTTCCTATTGTGGCCGGGTGCCAGCTGGCAGATGTTGGAGGGTGCCTTTGCATGCGTCTGCCATTTTCTTCTTGCAAGAAGACTCCAACAGCCGGGGACAGGACCGGTTTATGCAGGAGGGTCCATGGACCTCGGAGGTACTGGGGGGGGTCTCGGGGGACCTAATTTCTCTCTCCTCTGATGTGCTAGATCATATCAGGAGAGAAATAAATGGAAAATCAGACTTTTTTTCTTTGTGGTCGCCGTTATTCCGTGAATAACTGTGATAGCAACACTGGGATCGGTAAAAACCATCCTGAATCATGTTCTCCGGGGTCTCAGCTACCCCCTGGTAGCCGAAACCCCCAGAGAATTTCCGACGCTTGGGGGCGCTATAACCTTATTTCTCAGCTCCGTTAAAAAGAGGCGCTGAGGAATAAGTACCCTTAACTGCCGCCGTTAAAAGGCATATCAGCAGTTGTTAAAGGGATTTACTTGCATTTATGAATTGCACAGTGAATTGTGTTTGCAAACATTGATTTCCAGAAGTATTCAGCTCAGGCAGTGATTTCCATGACAGAATTATGTAATGTGATGCTGCCTTTGGGCCTGTAAGTTGCAAGCAACTGATATTGACCATCTGTATTGTCTCTTGTGCACATATCTGAATCTTTTGGTGATATTATGTACTGTAGATGATTAGATATTCAAAGTGTTTGAAAGTTTACATTGAAGCACATTTGTCTGAAATTGTTAAACAAATTTTACATGCAGCTAGTTGTTCACAGATTGGTTAACCTCTAACCATCTTTGCTTCTGAGAGACTCTGCCTCTCTAACATGCTTGTTTCATATGCAGATTTGTGTAACTTATTTGTAAATTGACCCTTCAGCTGTTTTTCATGAGTATCACTTTTCAGTCTTTCATGTCATTGCATTCTGATTTAAATAGTCTGTTAGTGAAGTGAGAAATATTTAGGCATAAATTAAATTTGTACGATCAAATAACTAAAAATTGGCATGTGCATATGTATACACACCTTTTATAAAAGGCCACATAGGCTGCATAACAATTAACCAAGAGGCACCACTAACCAAACAACACCATGAAGACCAAGGAGATCTTCAAACAAGTCAGGGACAAAGTTGTTGAAAAGTCAGGGTTCGGTTACAAAAAAATATCTCAATCTCTGATGATCCCCGAAGCGCCATCAAATCCATTATCAATTGGAAAGAAGATGGTGCCACAACAAACTTGCCAAGAGATGGTCGCCTAGTTAAACTCTCAGCCTGGGCAAGGAGGGCAAGTAAATGCTATTTTTGGCTCCAAACCAACACAGCTCATCACCCCAAGAACACCATGGCTTCCTTCTTGCCGTTCTTCCATGAAGTCCAGATTAATGGAGTTTACGGCGAATAGTTGCCATATGGACAAATTCTCCCTCCTTAGTTGATGATATCTGCAGCTCCTCCAGAGTGACAATGGGTCTCTTGACTGTCTCGCTAATTAGTGCTTTATTTGCTTGGGATGTCAGTTTAGGTGGACAACCATGTCTTGGTAGCTTTGTAGTTAGGCTAAATGACTTTTTTTTGGATGATGGATTAAACAGTGCTCCGTGAAATGTTCAGAGCTTGGGCTTTTTTTATAACCTAACCCTGCTTTACAATTCTCCATAACTTTATCCCTGACTTGTCTGGTGTGTTCATTGGTTTTCATGATTCTGTTTGATCCCTAATGTTCTCAAACAAGCCTCTGAGGCCTTCACAGAACAGCTCTCGTTATACTGAGAATAAATGAAACACAATTGGTCTCAATTTAGAAATTAAGTGACTTCTGTAAGCAATTAGTCACTCAGCATTTTATTTAATGGAATCAGACTACAGGGGGCTGAATACAAATGCATGTCACAGTATTCAGAGTTATATTTTTAAAATGTATCATTTCCTTTACATTTCACAAAGACTTGCTACTTTGCGTTGACATCACATAAATCTATCTTAAGATGGGATGCTTTATTCCTTGTTCATGATGGCAAACAAAAAGAGAACTGTGTGAGCAGGCCAAAAATGTGCTTATCACAGAGCACAAGCAGTATAAAGGGTACAAAATTATCTGACAATACTTTGGCATTCCAGCTTCAACAGAAGTTTGCTACTTATTGAATAGTCAAGAACCTTCCAGGATGCAGTGGAAAGTTCAAAAATATAAGGAGATAAACCCTATGAAAGATGGAACATTGCAATAAGACATGTGCAATATGCATTCAGACTGACTTGGACATTTCTGGAATAATGGTTTTAACCCCTACTATGCAGCGCGCACTGAGCAAAACAGATCTCCATCGGCAAAAGCCAAGAAGAAGATTGACTATAGAATGGCTTAAAAAAGGTGACTGACCTAAAAAAGTTAAATAGACAAACTAAAATCGCGTTAAAATGTTCTATAAAAGAGTGAAAGCAAACAACCTTTTTTGGGGGTGATGTACACCACAGTCATGTTTATAGATGACAAAATGTAGCCCACCTACAGTGAAACATGGTGGAGGATCTACAATGCTGTGGAGCTTTTTTACTCCTTCAGGAACTGAAAGCCTTGAGCATATTACAGGAATTTTAAAATCAAAGGCGTCGCACAGCATTTTAGAGCTAAATTTGCTCCCAAGTGTAAGAAAACTAGAAGTTCTTATTCCCTCCTAAGTGTTCATTTAGTGTTTTGAGTTTTGAGAAGTCTTTTGCCCACATGCTGCAGGTATATCGTCAAACAGCACTGGCTCTGGTCAATCCATCACTGTCAATCAACATATAAGACATGACAGCATACTAAATTGGTGGGTGGATACTTGTATATTGTATATCTTTTGGGGGAGGCAACAAAAGAACTGATTTGAAAACCAAAAGGACAATTTATATTGGTACTCCATTCCCTACATGGTTATGTGGTTAGTTTGAAGTGTAAATTTGGGCTGATAGACTAAAAAAAAGGGGAGAAGCCAGCGCTGCTTATGGTAAGAACGCAATACGTAAAGTGCATATGCACATATTGATTTCTAACTGTATTTCAAAATGAGACATTTAGCAAAAAATTGATCAATTATTTGAGCCACCCCGCCATGCCAAGGCATTCTGATATGGGGGAAGTCCAACTCTATGTTTTTTATATTCGCTGTACCATTGCAGCATCCTAAATGTATAAAAAGAAAGACCACATTAAATGCAAACTGTACCTGAAGCGTCTCTGAATCACTCCCATGGAGCCAGAAAAGGCAAGCGCAGATAAAGGTTGACCAGGTCCGGACGTAGACATTTCAGGTCTAACCTCCACACAGTGCCTGACCAGCACCACAGATGAAGGGTGATACAGGCCCAGACACAGGTGAACAATCAAACAGAGCCTGAGACAGGGCAGGGCTGCTGTGTGTATGCACAGCAGCCTAGATCAATCACAATGAACACAGAAAGAACGGCGAACATAACCCAGCGCGCATGGCAAACAGTGGTAGTCAGCCACAAACCAATATCAAATAAAAAAAAGGGGAGAAGCCAGCGCTGCTCCCTTTAACACCTTCACCCCCAAGGGTGGTTTGCACGTTCATGACCGGGCCAATTTTTACAATTCTGACCACTGTACCTTTATGAGGTCATAACTCTGGAAAGCGTCTATGGATCCCGGTGATTCTGACATTGTTTTCTCGTGACATATTGTACTTCATGTTAGTGGTAAAATTTCATTCAAATAACTTGCGTTTATTTGTGAAAAAAATGGAAATTTGGCAAAAATTTTGAACATTTCGCAATTTTCCAACTTTGAATTTTTATGCTCTTAAATCACAGAGATACTGCACACAAAAAACTTGATAACTAACATTTCCCACATGTTTACTTCACATCAGCACAATTTTGGAACCAAAATTTTTTTTTGTTAGGAAGTTATAAGGGTTAAAAGTTGACCAGCGATTTCTCATTTTTACAACACCATTTTATTTTTAGGACCACATCACATTTGAAGCCACTTTGAGGGGTCTATATGATAGAAAATACCCAAAAGTGACACCATTCTAAAAACTGCACCCCTTAAGGTGCTCAAAACCACATTCAAGAAGTTTATTAACCCTTTAGGTGCGTCACAGGAATTTTTTTGAATATTTAAAAAAAAATGAACATCTAACTTTTTTTCACAAAAAAAATACTTCAGGTTCAATTTTTTTTTATTTTACCAAGGGTAACAGGAGAAATTGGACTGCAAAAGTTATTGTGCAATTTGTCCTGAGTACGCTGATACCTGATTTGTGGGGGGGAACGACTGTTTCGGCGCATGGCAGAGCTCAGAATGGAAGGAGCGCCGTTTGACTTTTTCAATGCAAAATTGGCTGGAATTCAGATCGGACGCCATGTCAGGTTTGGAGAGTCCCTGATGTACCTAAACAGTGGAAACCCCCTACAAGTGACCCCATTTTGGAAACTAGACCCCCCAAGGAACTTATCTAGATATGTGGTGAGAACTTTGAACCCACAAGGGCTTTACAGAAGTTTATAACGTACAGCGGTACAATTAAAAAATCATATTTTTTCCACAAAAATGATCTTTTCACCCCAATTTTTATTTTCACAAGGGTAACAGGACCCTAAAAGTTATTGTGCAATTTGTCCTGAGTATTCTGATACCCCACATGTGGGGGTAAACCACTATTTGGGCGCATGGCAGAGCTCGGAAGGGAAGCAGCGCCATTTGACGTTTTTGGCTGGAATTGAGATCGGACACCATGTCGCGATTGGGAAACCCCTGATGTACCTAAACAGTGGAAACCCCCACAAATGACACCATTTTGGAAACTGGACCCCCTAAGGAACTTATCTAGCTGTGTGGTTAGAACTTTGAACCCCCAAGGGCTTCACAGAAGTTTATAACATAAAGCCGTACAATTAAAAAATCATATTTTTTCCACAAAAATGATCTTTTCACCCTCAATTCTTATTTTTCCAAGGGTAACAGCACCCTAAAAGTTATTGTGCAATTTGTCCTGAGTACGCTGATACCCGACATGTGGGGGTAAACCACTATTTGGGCGCATGGCAGAGCTCGGAAGGGAAGCAGCGCCATTTGACGTTCTTGGCTGGAATTGAGATCGGACACCATGTCGCGATTGGAAAACCCCTGATGTACCTAAACAGTGGAAACCCCCCACAAATGACACCATTTTGGAAACTAGACCCCCCCAAGGAACTTATCTAGATGTGTGGTGAGCACTTTGAACCCCCCAGTGCTTCACAGAAGTTTATGATGCCTGGGCGTGAAAATAAAAAATTCGTATTTTTGCCACAAACATGATCTTTTAGTCACCATTTTTTTTATTTTCCCAAGGGTAACAGGAGAAATTGGACCCCAAAAGTTGTTGTCCAATTTGTCCTGAGTATGCTGATACCCCATATGTGGGAGAAAACTACTGTACGGGAACACGTCGGGGATCGGAAGGGAAGTAGTGACGTTTTGGAATGCAGACATTGATGGAATGGTCTGCGGGTGTCATGTTGCCTTTGGAGAGCCCCTAATGTACCTAAACAGTGGAAACTCCCCACAAATGACCCCATTTTGAAAACTAGACCCCCTAAGGAACTTATCTAGATGTGAGGTGAGCACTTTGAACCCCCAAGGGCTTCACAGAAGTTTATAATGCCAGGGCATGAAAATAAAAAAATCGTATTTTTTCCACAAACATGATCAATTATTCCCCAATTTTTTTATTTTCCCAAGGGTAACAGGAGAAATTGAACCCCAAAAGTTGTTGTCCAATTTGTCCTGAGTAAGCTGACACCCCATATGTGGGAGAAAACTACTGTATGGACACACGTCAGGGCTCGGAAGTGAAGTAGTGACGTTTTGGAATGCAGACATTGATGGAATGGTCTGCGGGTGTCATGTTGCCTTTGGAGAGCCCCTAATGTACCTAAACAGTGGAAACCGCCCACAAATGACCCCATTTTGAAAACTAGACCCCCTAAGGAACTTATCTAGATGTGAGGTGAGCACTTTGAGCCCCCAAGGGCTTCACAGAAGTTTATAATGCCAGGGCATGAAAATAAAAAAATCGTATTTTTTCCACAAACATGATCAATTAGTCCCCAATTTTTTCATTTTCCCAAGGGTAACAGGAGAAATTGGACCGCAAAAGTTGTTGTCCAATTTGTCCTGAGTACGCTGACACCCCATATGTGGGAGAAAACTACTGTATGGACACACGTCGGGGCTCGGAAGGGAAGCAGTGCCATTTTGGAATGCAGACTTTGATGGAATGGTCTGCGGGTGTCATGTGCGTTTGGAGAGCCCCTGATGTACCTAAACTATTGAAACTCCCAACAAGTGACCCCATTTTGGACACTAGACCCCCCATGGAACTTATCTAGATGTGTGGTGAGCACTTTGAACCCCCAAGTGGTTCACAGAAGTTTATAATGCTCGGACGTGAAAATAAAAAAATCATTTTTTTCCACAAAAATGATATTTTTGCCCCCAATTTTTTATTTTCCTAAGGGTAACAGGAGAAATTGGACCCCAAAAATTGTTTTGCAATTTGTCCTGAGTAGGCTGATACCCTACATGTGGGGGTAAAACACTGTTTGGGCGCATGGCAGAGCTTGGAAGGGAAGGAGCACCATATGACTTTTTCAACTCAGAATTGGCTGGAATTGAGATCAGACGCAATGTTGCATTTGGAGAGCCCCTGATGTGCCCAAACAGTGGAAAGCCCCAATTCTAACTCCAACCCGAACCCCAACACACCCCTAACCCTAATCTCAGCCCTAACCCAAGCCCTAACCCAAGCCCTAACCCAAGCCCTAACCCAAGCCCTAACCCAAGCCCTAACCCAAGCCCTAACCCTAGCCCTAACCCTAGCCCTAGCCCTAATCCTAGCCCTAACCCTAGCCCTAATGGAAAAATGGAAATAAATACATTTTTTTAAATTTTATTATTTTTCCCTAACTAAGGGGGTGATAACGGGGGGTTTGATTTACTATTTATGGCGGTTTTTATTTTTGGCAGCTGTCGCACGCTAAAAGACGCTTTTTATTGTAAAAATAGTTTTTGCATCACCACATATTGAGAGCTATAATTTTTCCGTATTTTGACCCACCGAGTCATGTGAGGTCTTATTTTTTGCGGGACGAGTTGACGTTTTTATTGGTACCATTTTCGGGCACGTGACATTTTTTGATCGCTTTTTATTCCGATTTTTGGGACGCAGAATGAACAAAAACCAGCGTTTCATGAATTTCTTTTGGGGGAGTGCGTTTACACCGTTCCGCGTGCGGTAAAATTGATAAAGCGGTTTTATTCTTCGGGTCAGTACGGTTACAGCGATACCTCATTTAGGTCGTTTTTTTATGTTTTTGTCGGTTTTATGCAATGAAAACTATTTTATATAAAAAATAATTATTTTTGCATCGCTTTATTCTGCGAGCTATAACTTTTTTATTTTTTCGCTTATGATACTGTGTGGCGGCTCGTTTTTTGCGGGACAAGATGACGTTTTCAGCAGTACCATGGATATTTATATGCGTCTTTTTGATCGCGCGTTATTACACTTTTTGTTTGGCGGTATGATAATAAATCATTATTTTTTGCTTCGTTTTTTATTTTTATTTTTTAAGGGGTTCGCTAAAAGGGTTAACTAATGGGACAGTTTTATAGGGCGGGTCGTTACAGACGCGGCGATACCTAATATGTGTACTTTTATTGTTTTGGGGTTTTTTTATTTTCAAAAAATGAATTTATTGGGGAATTTTTATTTTTTTTTTTACTAATTTATTTGGCGATTTTTTTTTTTAAATTATTTTTACACATATTTTTTTTAATTTATTTTTTTACTTTATTACATAGTCCCAGGTGGGACATCACTGTCCTGTGACAGATCGCTGATCTGTCACATCACAGATCACTGTGACAGATCAGCAATCTGTCACAGGCAGTGCACAAGGCTTCCTCATGCCTGCGCTTTGCAGGCACTGAGGAAGCCAGCTTCCTCCAGGCCCCCGAAGGCCCCCGTCGCCATCTTGGATCCGGGGGCCTGGAGGAAAGGAGTCCCCCGCAGCAGCGCTGCACATTGCGCTGCCGTGGGGGGCTCAGGGAAGCACGGAGGGAGCCCCCTCCCTGCCGATGCTTCCCTTTAACTCCTGGTACACCGCGATCATGTTTGATCGCGGTGTGCAAGGGGTTAACGTGTCGGAGGCGGTCCGTGACCGCCCCTGACAAATAGTGCCGGGTGTCAGCTGTGATAATCAGCTGGCATGCTGGCTCCTCTTCGATCTGCACTGGAACAATTTATTAGATAGCAAACATCTGCAGGAACCAAACAATGAATTAACAAGTGACCTCTTCCTGTCTACCCATTCCTGTTATAAATCATTGTGCATTATTTAGTTACACATTTCTTTTTGCATATGTAGCAAGCAACATTTTTCACCATCCTGTACACAGTCTAATTAATAACAGTTCCTACTCCCTGTGGAGCACAGAATTTAAGTTTCCAAATTTGCACACAAGTTGAGATTTTATTTGTATAATATTCAGAGTTATGTTAGGATTAGAGTTGAGCGAAACGGGTCGAAAAATTTCAAAAGTTGCCGACTTTTGGCAAAGTCGGGTTTCATGAAACGAAACCCGACCCTAGGATGAGGTCGGCCACGAGGTCGGCGACTTACGCGCCAAAGTCGCGTTTCAAAAGTTTGTTTTGCGCTCTTTTTCAGCCAATCAGGATCCACGGACACTGTGGGCAACGTGATGACATAGGCACGGGTCACCACCATCTTTCAGAAGGGCATGCAAGTGATTGGCTTGCTTTGGTGGGCGTCACAGGGGGTATAAAAGGGCGTGCACGCCGACCGCCATCTTACTTCTGCCGATCTTAGCATAGGGAGAGGTTGCTGCTGATTCTGTAGGGAGAGTGTTAGGCAGGGAAGAAGAAAAAAAAACTGCTTCTGCTGCTAGCGATTGTGCCTGTACAACACACCAGTCACTGTGTGTGCAGTGCAAGGGGAGGCTATATTGTGGTGGATCAGTGGTGTTGGTTGTTGGGCTGCCTTCTAAGGCTTCCTGACAGCTGCATTGCTGTTTACCCACTGCTCTGCAAACTGCTTTTTTAAAAGCAATCCCAATTTTTTTTTTTTTGTCCTGCTGAGGTACTGAGCTGCAAACTGTTTTTTTAAAAGCAATCCCAATTTTTTTTTTTTGTCCTGCTGAGGTACTGAGCGTGCATTTTTTCACACCATACAGCGGTGTACGCTCCTCACACAGTACCGTGTAACGGCTGTTATCACAGCCACAGTGAAGCTATCTGTGTCACTCTGTGAGAATAAGTCGAGGACATGTTCCGTTCTTACAGACCTGCACTCTAGGGAGATTCCTACTCTGCCCAATTCTACATACACCTTGTAGTTTGTGATACACTAGCCAATTTCTGCCTGTGACATAGCGCTGTGATATTCAGTGGGCCTCACACAATCCAAAAGTGTCCAGTGTCCACAAGTGTCTGCAGAAATTCAAAATCTCCCTTATCCTCTAGTCACTTTGGTCACAGCTGTGCCATCGAGCCTGTGACATAGCGCTCAGATATTCAGTGGGCCTCACACAATCCAAAAGTGTCCAGTGTCTGCAGAAATTCAAAATCTCACTTATCCTCTAGTCACTTTGGTCACAGCTGTGCCATCGAGCCTGTGACATAGCGCTCAGATATTCAGTGGGCCTCACACAATCCAAAAGTGTCCAGTGTCCACAAGTGTCTGCAGAAATTCAAAATCTCACTTATCCTCTAGTCACTTTGGTCACAGCTGTGCCATCGAGCCTGTGACATAGCGCTCAGATATTCAGTGGGCCTCACACAATCCAAAAGTGTCCAGTGTCCACAAGTGTCTGCAGAAATTCAAAATCTCACTTATCCTCTAGTCACTTTGGTCACAGCTGTGCCATCGAGCCTGTGACATAGCGCTCAGATATTCAGTGGGCCTCACACAATCCAAAAGTGTCCAGTGTCTGCAGAAATTCAAAATCTCACTTATCCTCTAGTCACTTTGGTCACAGCTGTGCCATCGAGCCTGTGACATAGCGCTCAGATATTCAGTGGGCCTCACACAATCCAAAAGTGTCCAGTGTCCACAAGTGTCTGCAGAAATTCAAAATCTCACTTATCCTCTAGTCACTTTGGTCACAGCTGTAACATCGAGCCTGTGACATAGCGCTCAGATATTCAGTGGGCCTCACACAATCCAAAAGTGTCCAGTGTCCACAAGTGTCTGCAGAAATTAAAAATCTCACTTATCCTCTAGTCACTTTGGTCACAGCTGTGCCATCGAGCCTGTGACATAGCGCTCAGATATTCAGTGGGCCTCACACAATCCAAAAGTGTCCAGTGTCCACAAGTGTCTGCAGAAATTCAAAATCTCACTTATCCTCTAGTCACTTTGGTCACAGCTGTGCCATCGAGCCTGTGACATAGCGCTCAGATATTCAGTGGGCCTCACACAATCCAAAAGTGTCCAGTGTCCACAAGTGTCTGCAGAAATTCAAAATCTCACTTATCCTCTAGTCACTTTGGTCACAGCTGTGCCATCGAGCCTGTGACATAGCGCTCAGATATTCAGTGGGCCTCACACAATCCAAAAGTGTCCAGTGTCCACAAGTGTCTGCAGAAATTCAAAATCTCACTTATCCTCTAGTCACTTTGGTCACAGCTGTGCCATCGAGCCTGTGACATAGCGCTCAGATATTCAGTGGGCCTCACACAATCCAAAAGTGTCCAGTGTCCACAAGTGTCTGCAGAAATTCAAAATCTCACTTATCCTCTAGTCACTTTGGTCACAGCTGTGCCATCGAGCCTGTGACATAGCGCTCAGATATTCAGTGGGCCTCACACAATCCAAAAGTGTCCAGTGTCCACAAGTGTCTGCAGAAATTCAAAATCTCACTTATCCTCTAGTCACTTTGGTCACAGCTGTGCCATCGAGCCTGTGACATAGCGCTCAGATATTCAGTGGGCCTCACACAATCCAAAAGTGTCCAGTGTCCACAAGTGTCTGCAGAAATTCAAAATCTCACTTATCCTCTAGTCACTTTGGTCACAGCTGTGCCATCGAGCCTGTGACATAGCGCTCAGATATTCAGTGGGCCTCACACAATCCAAAAGTGTCCAGTGTCCACAAGTGTCTGCAGAAATTCAAAATCTCACTTATCCTCTAGTCACTTTGGTCACAGCTGTGCCATCGAGCCTGTGACATAGCGCTCAGATATTCAGTGGGCCTCACACAATCCAAAAGTGTCCAGTGTCCACAAGTGTCTGCAGAAATTCAAAATCTCACTTATCCTCTAGTCACGTTGGTCACAGCTGTGCCATCGAGCCTGTGACATAGCGCTCAGATATTCAGTGGGCCTCACACAATCCAAAAGTGTCCAGTGTCCACAAGTGTCTGCAGAAATTCAAAATCTCACTTATCCTCTAGTCACTTTGGTCACAGCTGTGCCATCGAGCCTGTGACATAGCGCTCAGATATTCAGTGGGCCTCACACAATCCAAAAGTGTCCAGTGTCCACAAGTGTCTGCAGAAATTCAAAATCTCACTTATCCTCTAGTCACTTTGGTCACAGCTGTGCCATCGAGCCTGTGACATAGCGCTCAGATATTCAGTGGGTCTCACACAATCCAAAAGTGTCCAGTGTCCACTAGTGTGAGCAGAAATTCAAAATCTCCCCTGTCCTATAGACACCTTGTACCTTGTTTTACATTACTATATAGTTTGCATTTTTTCTAGGCTGTATTGTGCATAAATATGTGACTTCAAATTTTGTATTAGTCTAGCCTGATGAAGAGACCTGAGTAGTCTCGAAAGCTTGCAATGTATTACCATCTTTTCAGTTAGCCATTAAAAGGTATCAACTACTGAGGACTCTCAATCCTGAATATTTTTCTATATAGTTTGCTGGATTTTGTCTACATTTCTACCAAAAATGAGGAAGGCTGGTGGAAGAGGCCGTGGAATTGGGCGGGGGTTGGCAGCTGGTAATGATGGTGTTGGTGGTGGATCTGATGGTAGTGGCAAGAGCAAAATAGGACCGAATGCAGGAGGTGTTGAGCCTGCGTCATCGTCTGGCTCCATAAGGCTTCGAAGGCTTAGTTTCCTAGGAGTTGGCAAACCGCTTTTAAAGCCAGAGCATCAGGAAAAAGTTTTGTCTTACATTGCTGACTCAGCCTCCAGCTCTATCGCCTCCTCTTCTTCAGTTGTAAAAAGTAAAAGCACTGAGTCGTCATTGGAGGCTCATGTTCATGAACCACACCTTTCCTTGTGTCCTTCACCCCAACCAAGATTGAAGGATGACGCAGGCCATACTACTGATTACTCCATGGAGCTGTTTTCACATACCATGCCTGGATTATCAAGTCAAATGGTGAATTACCCAGGCCAAGATGAATCTGACATGCAGTGCACTGATGCACAGCCGCTGATGGATGATTCTGCTGGTACATTCACTCAGAGCACTACATTGTCCTCGCAGTGTACAGAGCCAGATTCTGACCCTGATGAGACTCAGGTGCCCCTTCCCGCACACTATACCACCATACACGGTGACACAGAGGAAGGTGCACATGACATTGAAGAGGAGGTGATGGATGACCCAGTTGTTGACCCAGATTGGCATCCATTGGGGGAAGAGGGTGCTGCTTCCAATAGCTCAGATGAGGAGCATCCACAGCAGACATCGACATCGCAACAGCTGTTATCCGGCAGGCCCGGAGCACTCCAAAGACAGGTTCCAAAAATCAAAAGAGTTGCTGGACAGCTTGTCCAGAGGGTCAAAAGATCACAGCGTGCTAGGCCGCAAAATGTCTGCCAAAGTAGGAAGAGTGCAGTGTGGCACTTTTTTGAACAAAATCCTCATGATCAGGCCAATGTTATCTGTAAGAAGTGTGCAAAGACCTTTAGCCGAGGGAAAAATCTGAAAAATTTGAATACCAGTTGCATGCTTAGACATTTAAACACCATGCACTTACAAGCGTGGACACAACACCAAACCTCAAGTGCCACATGTGCAACTGATCACAACGAAGGTAGTCAGCAACGCTACATTGTTTCCCCCACTGTAAGCCCACCGGTTAGCACAGCAGCAAATGTTGAGGTGTCGTTGCAAGGCCACAGCAGTCAGGGAATCCCACTGTTATATCAACGAAAGACTGATTCTAGGCCATCAGAAAGAACACCAACTCCATCACCATCATCAACCCTCTCTCAGTCCGCCCTGTCCACCGCTACTTCCACCATATGCAGCTCTCAAGTCCAGCTCACCCTCCTAGACACTATGAGTAGGTCAAGAAAGTACTCAGTCTCTCATCCGCGTACACTGGGTTTGAACGCCCACATTGCCAAACTAATCTCGTTTGAGATGATGCCCTTTCGGTTGGTGGAAAGCGCAGCTTTCCGTGAACTCATGGCCTATGCAGTACCACGCTATGACCTACCCAGTCGCCACTTCTCTCGCAAAGCCATCCCAGCCCTCCACCATCATGTGAAAGACCGCATTGTCCATGCACTCAAGCAGTCAGTGAGCGGAAAGGTGCACCTCACAACTGATGCATGGTCCAGTCGGCATGGCCAGGGCCATTACGTGTCCATCACTGCGCACTGGGTTAATGTGGTGGATGCAGGGTCCACAGGGGACAGCGGTGGTGGGACAGTGTTGCCTAGCCCACGGTATAGGAAACAGTTGGCTGTAGGCGTTCGACCCTCCTCCTCCTCCTCCTCCTCCAGAAGCGAAAGCTCGTCCACAGAGCGCAGTCGTACGAGCACTCCATCTGCAGCTGCCACTGTTGCACACGAGGTGTCCCCCTATCGAGCAGCTAGTGGAAAGCGTCAGCAGGCTGTGTTGCAGATGATGTGTTTGGGCGACAGACACACCGCCGAGGTGCTGGCCGAGTACTTGAAGCGACAAACTGAGTCATGGCTGGGCAGTGTACATCTTGAGGCAGGCAAGGTAGTTAGTGATAACGGCCGTAATTTTGTGGCAGCCATAGCCCTTTCAAAACTCAGCCACATACCTTGCTTGGCTCACACCTTGAACCTGGTGGTGCAGTGCTTCCTCAAAAATTATCCGGAGTTAACAGCCCTGCTCCAGAAGGTGCGAAGACTGTGCGCGCACATCCGCCGGTCGCCTGTACACTCCGTTCGTATGCAGAAGCTGCAGCGATTGCTCCACCTTCCCAACCACCGCCTCATTATCGACATTGCAACAAGGTGGAACTCCACCCTGCACATGGTGGAGCGGCTGTGCGAGCAGAGGCAGGCCATAATGCATTTGTGGGAGGATACACGGCCAGGCACTTTGAGAGCAGACATGGAGTTGACAGGTGTGCAGTGGTCGAAGCTGAAAGACCTCTGTAAAGTCCTTCAGTGTTTTGAGGAATGCACACGGCTGGTAAGCGCAGACGACGCCATCCTAAGCATGAGCATCCCACTTATGCGTCTGCTCATGCAAACTTTGACGCACCTTAAGGAGCAGGCTTCTGCAGCCAATGTTGATGAGGAGGAAGAGGAGGAGGGAATCCTTGATGACATTCAGCCATTGTCTGCTCAGGGACCTCTCCTGGATGAGGTGGAGGAAGAAGAGGAGGAGGAGGATGATGGGGATGATTACTTAGGGGAGGAGGATGCATCTCGTGGGGCAAGTGAAAATGTTGGCGTGGCAAGGTCTGGTACAGGGTTTGTGCGTGACTGGAGGGATGTGGATTTGCCAGAAAGTGCTCCTCCAACCAGCACTCGCAGTGCATCATTGACACCGGGAACATTGGCCCACATGTCAGATTATGCCTTGCAGATCCTAAAAAGGGACCCCCGCATTGCCAAAATGATGAACAATGACGACTACTGGTTGGCCAGCATCCTGGATCCACGCTATAAAGGCAAATTACAAAACATCATGCCACAGGAGAACCTTGACCTAATATTGGCTAATAAACAAGCAACTCTATTAAATCGGTTGCTTGAGGCATTCCCAGCACACAGCAGCGGTGATGGTTCTCACACGAGCCGTACGGGCCGGGGTCAGCTTGGCAGAGGTGTTCGTGGTGCACACAGCAGAAGTGTCGTTGGAGACAGGGGTTTCATGACAATGTTGTGGACTGATTTTTCAAGTACCGCTCACACAACTGGTAATACTGCATCGATGGAAAGTGACAGGAGACAGCAGTTGTCAACTATGGTTACAAACTACTTTTCCTCCCATATCGATGTTCTCCCACACAGGTCATTCCCCTTTGACTATTGGGCCGCTAAACTGGACACCTGGCCTGAATTGGCACAATATGCCTTACAGGAGCTCGCTTGCCCAGCTGCAAGTTTGCTATCGGAAAGAGTCTTCAGTGCAGCTGGATCAATCCTGACAGAAAAAAGGACCCGTCTGTCAACCCAAAATGTGGATGATCTAACCTTCATTAAAATGAACCACGCATGGGTTTCCAAGGATTTTGTCCCACCTTCCCCTGATGACGCATAGGGTGACAGAAAAATGGCTTGCTTTGTTCCACCTCTTCCTGGGACTTGACCTATTTCACCTTTTCCATCAGCTGAATGTCCAACATCAACATATGCCACTTTCTAAAACTCCCTATCTGTGCTGCCTCCCCCCCCCCATGGCCGGGGTCACCACCTAGCGCACGACACCGTGCGAGTGCCGTTGCCCTGGACAGGTGGATAGGCTGACTCTTGGACGCGGGCACTGGCACAGGGTCCCTCATAGTGCAATCAAGTGTCTCTGACGGTGGTGGTGCACACCCGCCGTCAGACACACCGCCGTACTATGAGGGGCCCAGTGCCAGTACCGACTCCCACGAGTGGGCCCGCCTTGCTTGGGCAGGGCCCCAGCATTTGCAATCTTTACCTCTCCCTGCTCCTCCGCTGTGTAGTCTGGGCCGTCAAATCCATACTGTGCCTGACACCGTTTGAGTCTGCCTCCTGATGTATAGACATATATTTTGAATGTGTACGCTATCCATACATGTTATCTGGGGATACGGTACCCTTTCTCACCTTTGTGCAATCACGTGCAATCCATACTGGGCCTAACACCGTCTGAGCCTGCCTCCTGATGTATAGACATATATTTTGAATGTGTACACTATCCATACATGTTATCTGGGGATACGGTACCCTTTCTCACCTTTGTGCAATCACGTGCAATCCATACTGGGCCTAACACCGTCTGAGCCTGCCTCCTGATGTATAGACATATATTTTGAATGTGTACGCTATCCATACATGTTATCTGGGGATACGGTACCCTTTCTAACCTTTGTGCAATCACGTGCAATCCATACTGGGCCTAACACCGTCTGAGCCTGCCTCCTGATGTATAGACATATATTTTGAATGTGTACGCTATCCATACATGTTATCTGGGGATACGGTACCCTTTCTAACCTTTGTGCAATCACGTGCAATCCATACTGGGCCTAACACCGTCTGAGCCTGCCTCCTGATGTATAGACATATATTTTGAATGTGTACGCTATCCATACATGTTATCTGGGGATACGGTACCCTTTCTCACCTTTGTGCAATCACGTGTAATCCATACTGGGCGTGAGAACGGCTGGCGAGCTGTTAAGCAAGCTACAGCACCTGTGGTTTGCATACGTAAGTTTTTCATTTTTTCAGGAATGACGGTTAGGCCTAATTCCGGAACTGCGGTTGACCTGCACTTACTGGGAAATCATTGTTCGCGGGTAATAATTGTAATCAGTGATCCCCATCACTAACGTTGTTTAGCGGGTTATCTGCACCTGTAAGCGACAAACGCTGGCCTTTTCAGTGTAGCTCACATGCAGCCACGGACATGTAAGGGCATGACACACCAGTTATTGGCCAATCTCATGTGCCAGAGCCTCACGTGTCCCTCTAGTAAGCCGGACTCGGACCGCGGGGCATGACGGAGTCTCGTTCGTTAACGGAATTAAGCTTGCAATGTGTGCATCTGTTCTGTAGCTGGCATGGTTGAGGTTTCCCAGGTGGAGTCGAATTTAACCGTAGGCTCCACTCCTGGTGGTGCCCTTCTGGACATTCCTTTAAGGTTCAGCTTTGCAACCATACTGCCCACGTAAAACAAACACTTTGCCTTCATGAACGCTGTTTGGAGGGTCATGACTCGTGGGAATAACGCCGCCCAATCAGTTAACCTGCTAGAGAGATCGTTCGTTGCTCCCAAGCATGACATCACACTCCCTAGGAAGAAGGTAATGCCACTGTGGCGACCGTACTCCTGGGGGCGACACAAGTGCACTGATGCCCAGCCACTGCTCGATGAATCTGCTGGTACATTGACCCAGACCACTACATTCCCCTCGCACGCTACACGGCCTGAATCTGACCCTGATGAAACTCAGGTTACCCTTCCCATATACAGTTCCATCTTACACGGTGACAAAGAGGAAGCTGCAGATGAAAGTGCAGGTTCGGCCCACCCGCCATCAGACACACCACCGTACTATCAGGGGCCCTGTGCCAGTGCCGTCGCCAACGAGTGGGCCCCCCCTGCTTGCTCAGGATCACAGCACTTGCAAAGTTGAAATACTGTGCAGTGAGATGGAAGATGGGGACGACGAGGAGTCCAGACAAGTACAGGGATTTCCTAGCGAGGAGACTTATTTGATTGTTTTCAATGTTGGGACAGCAATTTTTGGGGAGCACTATACTCTGGAGAATGATAGATGGGGCCCACCATACACTGGAACATTCCAAAGGTGGACATCAGACACTGGAGCAGCATTTACAGGGCCCATTATACACTAGAGCATTAGAAATGGGGCCCATTATGTTTGGAGCATTATTTGGGCCCATAAGACAGTGGAGCTTCATCCATGGGGACCAACATATACTGTAGCATTATGTGGAGCTCATCATATACTGCTTCAAACATTATATGGGACCAATGATTCTGTATGGAGAAATAGATGGGCCTCGTCATGAGATGTAAAAAGTGAAGTATTTTTCATTGTACTATACCGCTATTTCTCTGCCGTATCGGAGCATGACGAGTTGTGGTATGTGTTAAAGGGGTGTCTTTCGCCCAGGGCACATGAAAACCTGGAGCCAGCCCTCCCCCCCCACAACTGTAGCCAAATAACCCCCATTTTTCAGTGCGTAACTTGTATTATGAAGTTAATTAAGGTTGACAAGCTTAAGTAAGAAGAATTGATGCTTTTGGCATTCAAATGGGCACTGTAGGTGTGTTTCCTGTCCTCCTCTCACTGCCGACTTTTATTCCCCATTGACTTACATTGGGTTTCGTGTTTCGGTACGACCCCGACTTTTCCCTATAATCGGACGATCTTGCTCGACCCGACTTTTGGAAAAGTCGGTTTTCACGAAACGAAACGCGACCCTAAAAAAACAAAAGTCGCTCAACTCTAGTTAGGATTTTACAGGAGAATTTGATGTGGATTTCACCTCTGTCAGAGTAGATGAAGTCAGTAGCGTGCTAATGCAGCATCGGGTATTTCAAGGTAGTTCTAGCTGCAGATATAAAAATCCTAATTGTGTTCTCAATTTAGTGTGGATTTTTTTCTACTGTATGCTAAGTTTTCCAAGCCCCATTCACATACATTGTACAGTCAGCGTAAAAATATGCAGCACATAGACTATTGGATAGTTTCTACCTGCAGGCCAAGCACTACTTGTATCAGGAATTAAATGACAAGAAAGGGTGTAGAACCAAGAAGAGATATGTCTGTGCACTATCCCTTTTAATGGGAAAACTGTCTTCTGATTCATGTGACATGATCCAGACATTGGCAGAGTTGTTGGAGCAGTGTGTGTTTTACTGTGAAACTCTGTGACATTTCAGAGAAATGGTTGGGCCATTCTAGAAACTTTATTTTCTGTCTCTGAAACCAATTGAGAGTTTCTTTGGCTGTGTGTTTGGGATCGTTGTCTTTCTGAAATGTTCACATTCATTTAATCTTTATCATAATAGTAGATGGCAGCAGTTTTTTATCAAGACTATCTCAGTACATTTGTCCATTCGTCCTTCCGTTATACAAAGTTTGCCAGTGTCGTATGCTAAAAAACAGCCCTACAACATGATGTTCCTACCTCCAATCTTCACAGTTGGTATGGTGTTTTGGGGGTGATATTCCATGTCTTTTGGCCTCCAATAATGGTGCATATTATGACATCCAAAGAGTTCAATTTTGGTGTTGTTTGACCAGACTATATTCTCCCAGTATTTCACAGGTTTGTCTAAATGTTATTAAGCAAACTTTAAACCCACTTGAACATATTTTTAGATCAGCAATGGAGTCTTGCGTGTTTAGTATACATACAGGCAATGAAGATTGAGTGCATTACTTTGTTTTCTTTTAAACAGTCCCTGTCTTAAATCTTGGGGAGAGCACCTGGTTATGGCCAGTTTATAGTGAAATGATGTTCTTTCCACTTTTAGATTATGGCCTCAACAGTGCTTACTGGAACCTTCAGTAGTTTAGAAGTTCTTCTGTAACCAATGCCATCAGTACGTTTTGCAACAATAATGTTGCAAAGGTCTTGAGACAGCTCACTGGTTTTATCCATCATGAAAATGTTTTTTGTGTGGCACTTTTATTGAGACTCATTTTTAAAGGACATCAGTTGAACCAGTTGATATATTTTTCGTTAAGTGACAAGATTGCTTTCTGATTACTGATAGATTTCAGGTGGTGTCATGACTTTTCATGTCTTTAGGCACCTCTTTTTCTTTGTGTGTTCAATACTGATTTCTCATTACTCTACATAATTTAAATTATGGATGTCTTTGGTTTGATTTTTTTTTTACTTATGTGGATTGGATAGGTTGTTACATCTGGTGGTGACAATTCCATGTCGATGGCACCTTTAGAAATATATTTACTTAGAAAACTGGTGATGCTTTCAATAGTTATTTCACACTGTGTATATGTCAGTTGAGAAGCAGAAATTTATTGACACTTGACTCAAAATATATTTTTTATACACATTAGGGCTCGCTCACACCACAATATAAATCGAATGAGTACGATCTGATTTTTAATCGGATAGTACTTGGACCAATGTTATTTAAAGGGGCAGTGCTGATGATGTGTTTTTTTTCTGACAGAATCAGCCTGTGATACAAATCAATTTCACTGAAATTGGATGGGTGTGAGAAAATAATCGGATGCCATACGGAGCTACATCATGATATCCAGTTTTTACAGATACATTACGGATACATTGCCGTCCTGTAACATAGGTGCTGTAAATCAATATTAGCTGCTGAATAAAAAGAACACTGATTTCATACTGACAGCACGCAAATATAACAAGTGCGAAAACAATTGTACCGATAGAAATCGGACCGATTTTTTTTTCTTTTTTTTTTTTTTTTTTTTGTACTGTTGTGTGACTCTACTCTTAGACTGAGCTACATTGGAACTTGTAGTTGCATATAGACATTAATGACACATTGCTATACCTTTTATATGGCATTTAATCTGGGTTTATAATAAAGTAAATTGTGTTTAATTATTTCTGGAATGTCCATAGACTTTAAATGTCCGGGCAGCCCACACTTTACTCAGCACTGACATTCTAAATTGTCAATGCAGAGTAAACAGCTTGTTAGATATTATGCAGTTGTGTTGGTTGGGAGCTGGCTGTTAAGACCCTGTCTTACATAGCGAAATCGCTAGCGAGATCGCTGAAGCGTCACCGAATTTGTGACGCAACAGCGATCTCGCCAGCGATCTCGCTACATGTGACACAGAGCGGCGACCGCATCGCTATGTTTAACGCCAATGAGCGACCTCGTTGGCGACGCAGAACTCAGGGACGCAGGCGTGAGTCGTCAGAAAAGCTGCTGTGTGACAAGGTACCAATTATCGCCGAGGTCGTTATACGGATCGCCAGCGGATTGCTGCGTCATTGAAGAGATCTGCCTGTTTGGCATCTTACTAGCGATCATGTAGCGATGCACCAGCGATCCTTACCAGGTTGTATCGTTGTCGGGATTGCTGGTGCATCGCTATGTGAAACGGGACCCTTAGACACATACAGACTTCTGAAGCAGTAGGCAGACATGATTTATTATCATGCTTGCATTTCTATTTGCTGTGTACACAATGCTGAACAAGCATTGTGCATATCATTTAGGAAGCCCAGTGATCACGTGATTGCTGGGTGTACGGCGAGAGCAATAATTGATCAGTCCTAGAAGACCCAGTTGGCTTTGCTAAGCAGCCAGGAGGCTGAATTTCTCCTGTAACTTGGGATAATATACCAGCCCCATTTACAGGGGAAAAAGCAATAAAAATAATGTATTAATATGTTCAAATGCCTACCAAAGTTCTTTTAGGATCTCATGGGGACATAGTTTACAAAATGAATCAAAAAAGTAAAAAAGAAAAGGAAATTCCACCAATCCAAATCGCTGTTCATAGCCCTGCTTTTGTAAAACAAATCCAATATTTAAAAATTATTTACGCGGAAATGGGAACACAATTTAAAATGTTTCTTTACTTTTTTCCCAGATATCAGCAGGAAAAAAGAATATGAAAATTAAGCTCCATGTATATTGAAAAGGAATGCAAAAAAAATTTGAATATCTGGAGAACATTTTTCAGAGCTGTTAAAAGTATGATAATAAGGGTATGATCATACCCAAAAATGTGCTTGGTCATGGGGGAACCGGTCAAACGGAACCTGTCATTAGATTCATGCTGCCCGAACTATTGCACCATGAAACAGAGCTTGGCTGCAATTGCACGTCTTTCTCAGTATTTCAGAGAAAACAGAGTTGGGAAAGCAGGCTGGCAATTATAGGGAATGACCTGGTTAGTCTATTTCAGCTCTGGATGGCTTCGTCCTGCACATGCATGGAAAAGACCTGTCAATCAACTGGAGTGGGGTAGTCATTTTTAAATTGTTTTCTCTGAAATACGTTTCTGGCAGCATGACTCTAATAAGACGTTCCTTTTAAATAGTGCTGCTGGCTTTTACATTATGGTAATCTATTCTACAGGAGTTTGGGAAAGCCTGTACACACATGAGCTTACTGATTTTTAAATAACACATTAGATATGTTGCTCATATTCCTTCTGTTTTACACAAGTTCAGTTGTGATTTAAATTCTTGAGAACCCATTGCAAATTAGGTTTAGTAGCAAAATTTACAAGTTTTCTTCTGTTTGTTTTCAACAAACCAAACAAGAACAATTTAAATACCAATAACAATGTACAGCTCTGGCAAAAATTAAGAGACCACTGCAAAATTTTCAGTTTCTCAGATTTTTTCCTTTATAGGTATATTTTTTAGTAAAATGTAAATTGCTCTTTTATACTATAAACCAGTGGCGTATCCAGGGGGGGGCAGCCGGGGCAGTTGCCCCGGGCGCAGCCAGCAGGGGGGCGCAGTCGGGCCGCCTAATGCAGTGGTCCGCAGTGTCTCCCCCCCGGCGGCTGCGCTCTGCCGCCCCCCATCCTGTGAGCCGGCTGTTCTCTGTGACGGCTGTCAAGCTGACAGCCAACGCAGAGAAGGAAGCTGCGCCGGCTCCCAGGCAGCAATTGTACTGGCGTCTATACAGACGCCTGTACAATTAGCTCTGACCGCCGGGTCAGAGCGACGTCAGCAGCGTGATCATGTCATGTGATCACTCTGCTGACGTCACTCCCCGGCGCCCAGAGCAAACGCTGGTGGTAAGTGTGCTCCTCTGTGGAGCTGAAGAACCACCGAAGATGGGAGATGGGGGGGTGTTAATGAGTGGGGGGGTTATTGAGTGGGGATGGGGGTTAATGAGTAGGGGGGTTAATGAGTGGGGGTTAAAGTGTGGGGGTTAATGAGTGGAGATGGGGTTTAATGTGGGGATGGGTGTTAATGAGTGGGGGGTTATTGAGTGGAGATGGGGTTAATGTGGGGATGGGGGTTAAAGTGAGGGGGTTAATGTGGAGATGGGGGTTAATGAGTGGGGGGGTTAATGAGTGAAGATGGGGGTTAATGAGTGAGTGGGGGGTTAATGAGTGGAGATGGGGGTTAATGTGGGGATGGGGGTTAATGAGTAGAGATGGGGGTTAAAGTGTGGGGGTTAATGTGGGGATGGGGTTAATGAGTGGGGGGGTTAATGTGTGGGGGTTAATGAGTGGGGCGTTAATGAGTGTGGGGGTTAATGAGTGGCGATGGGGGTTAATGTGGGGATGGGGGTTAATGAGTAGAGATGGGGGTTAAAGTGTGGGGGTTAAAGTATGGGGGTTAATGAGTGGGGCGTTAATGAGTGTGGGGGTTAATGAGTGGTGATGGGGGTTAATAAGTGGGGGGGTTAATGTGTAGGGGGGTTAATGTATGGGGTTTAATGAGTGGAGATGGGGTTAATTAGTGGGGATGGGGGTTAATGAGTGGGGGTACATAATGTGTGGGGGGATTTGGGAGTGGGGATGGGGGATACTTAATGTGTGGGGGGATTTGGAGTGGGGATGGGGGGTACTTAATGTGTGGGGGGATTTGGAGTGGGGATGGGGGGTACTTAATGTGTGTGGTGGATTTGGAGTGGGGATGGTATTTAACGTGTGTGGGGAGATTTGAGGACACAAAATGAAGAGTATGTATGAGGGCATATATGAGGAAGCAGTATGGGGGATGGGTGCAGACAGTAAGGGGTGCGAACGGATGAATTTATGTGGGCACAGTATGGGGAGTGAGGGTGATGGGATGTGTGCAGACACAGTATGGGGAGTCGAGGATATGTGTGAGCAGACAGTATAGAGAGTGAGGGGGTAAATATATGAGGAGACAGTATGGTGAACAGGAGGATGATAGAGGAGACAGTATGAGGAGGGAGGGGAATAGTGTGAGGCGACAGTATATTGCAGACATTTTTATTTAGGAGCATTATAATGACACTTCTATCTTTAAGGGCGTCGTGTGAAGATTTGCTGCAGAAGACCGGAGAAGATGGAAGTCTGCTGAGACGAGATGTGGATGAGAAAACTCATCATGGGGTCTGGACAAGAAGAAGAAAAGGAGAACGACTGCAGAGACGACGTCATCTATAAGGTACCTGGATGTAAATATTATTAGTGATACTGACTAATTCTCATGTTTTTATTTGTTAGGAACATTACAGGGGTTGTCCAGGTTTGTGCTGAGTCTGCTGTCATTCTATGTGACTGCAGACTTCTGAATTCTCACAGTGCTCACTGAACGCTGTTAGGATTCTCTCATGCTGGTAATTTACATACATGCGGTCACATGCTGACTAGACGTGTGTGGCCTCACTCAATGAAAATGAACAGAGCGAGGCCGGGCACGTCTAGTTGGAATGTGGCCAGAAGTATACAAATCACATACTTGTGCTGACATGACTGTACATCGGCAAGGGAGAATCCTAAAAGTGTGCAGTGCATTCGTTGTGAGAATTCAGAAGCTCCAATGTCAGGACTCAGCTCTGCAGGTTGCCGTAGTCATTACATGGACACTTCACTCATATGCGATTTTCATAGATGTGGTCTTGTGACAACGAGCTTCTCTTCCTGCTTTCAGTTTTTTACTGAACATTGAGAGCATTAGGGAGAGCAGCTCGTGGGTACATGGCTAAGTGTGCAAGTCACATATGTACTTTTTTTTTTGGGGGGGGGGGGGCGCCGAACCAAATTCTTGCCCCGGGTGCCAGAAAGCCTAGATACGCCTCTGCTATAAACTACTGACAACATGTCTTCGAATTTCCAAGAACTAAATTTTGTATTTATTTTCAGAAAATGAGAAATGGTCAAAATAAGAAAAAATGTAGTGCTTGAAGACCTCAAATAATGCTAAGAAAACAAGTTCATAATCATTTAGAAACAACAATACTAATGTTTTAACTCAGGAAAGTTAAGAAATCAATATTTTGTGCAATAACCCTGATTTTTATTCACAGCTTTCATGCGTCTTGGCATGCTTGCCCACCAGTCTTTCACACTGCTTTTGGGTGACCTTATGCCACTCCTGGTACAAACATTTAAGCAGTTCTTCTTTGTTTGATGGCTTGTGACTATCCATCTTCTTCTTGATTACATTCCAGAGGTTTTCAATGGGGTTCAGGTCTGGAGACTGGGCTGGCCATGACAGGGATTTGATGTGGTGCTCCTTCATCCACACATTGATTGATCTAGCTGTGTGGCATGGCGCATTGTCCTGCTGGGAAAACCAGTCCTCATAGTTGGGGAACATTGCCTGAGCAGAAGGAATCAACCATTTTTCCAGGATAACCTTGTATGCGGCTTGATTCATACGTCCTTCGCAGAGATTAACGTGCCCAATTCCAGCCTTGCTAAGAAACAACTAACAAGCAGTCATAACGTCCCATATAAAATATAAGCTTTATTAAATACAAAATATAAAATAATGAACTAATAGGTACAATGGTGAAGGAGGGGAACAATGCACATACTCAATGGTCACACATCAAAGAAAGGGCTACAGGACCAGCCACCCCTGCATTAACATACTGACATATAGCTAACATGATAAATATCACACAGACTGCAGCATAGCAAAGCAAGTTCTTACATAAATAGATTGTTTGTGGTACTATCAGCCATGAATAGATAATCATGGTGTAGTACCTGTTTGATCCTCGAGTGGAGGACTGTCAGCCCACCCCGACGCGTATTTCAGCGTGCCAAGCTCCTTCCTCAGGGGGCGGAAGGAGGGAGGAAGGAGCTTGGTGCTCCGAAACGCACGTCGGGGTGGGCTGACTGTCCTCCACTCGTGCATCAACCAAGCCAGAATTGAACCCTTCTTTTCTTCGCTCAAGACTTTTCTTTTCAACTCCTTTGACATGGTTAAAAGTTATTTTTTCATTCCTATTACTTTTCGGATATTACTAGCACTTGTTTTCCCATCCAGTTTGTCCTATTGCAAGAGGATTGTGAACACCACAGCAGGGTTTTATATACTTTCCTTCGTTAAATAAGATTTGGTTCAGGTGATCATCTAACCAGAAGCACATTAAGTAGAATGAGGTGTACTCCGGTCAGAATTCAACTGACACTGGAATGGAATGGCTGTCAGACATGCAGAGAAACTGATTTTTATAAAACTGTGCAGTGGACTCTTAATTTTTGCCAGAGCTGTATATACAATTAACAATGAGGCAATACAATGTTAAAAAGAAAACCATTAAAATCTGCACATAACCCACAAAAGGGAAATCCAAAGAATAGGCTATCAAATCAATCCTGGAAAAATCTAATATAATAATGGCATCGACAAAACAACATACTGTATGAAGCTGTGAACTTTTACCATCTAGCAATAACACAGCATCAGGTGTATGTGCAGTAGTATACATTCCCAAGGTAGGAAAAAAAAGAAATAAGAGTAAGAAAAGCATGTGCAAAACAAAACATTAAAGGGAATCTGTCACCCCTTTTTTTGAGATATCACATAATGATATCATTCAATTGTGTGTCACATAAGGATTCTCTTAGTACTTTTGCTTCCCCCTGACCCCGCACCTATCATGCATAAATACCTTTTTTATATCGGTTCAGATGTATGTAAACTGCCACGGTCCGGTCCGCTGGGCGGGGCTTATTCATCTGCTCCCCCCCTCCCTGTCTTGTTCTACGCATTTCTTCTTGTGTAGAGCAAGACAGGGAGGATGGGAGCAGGTGAATAAGCCCCGCCCATCGGACCGGACCGTGGCAGTTTACATAAATCTGAACCGATATAAAAAAGGTATTTATGCATGAAAGGTGCGGGGTCAGGGGGAAGAAAAAGCACTAAGAGAATCCTTATGTGACACACAATTGAATGATATCATTATGTGATATCTCAAAAAAGGGGTGACAGATTCCCTTTAATAGCTACCAGGTTCAAGAAAAAGTACAAATGTTAAGTCACTGGGGAAGAGTGCAGCTGCTAACGTGATGCATAGCCATACAATAGCTTAAGGCAGTGTTCTTGAGGAATCTTAGCCATTTCTTCATGGGCATTGGCCTCCAATGCACTAATATTCATGGTTGGCTAAGAGCGTGATCCAAGAGTTAAGAGATCACGACCTTGCACCAATAAGGAAAAGATGTGAAAACAACGTAAAGGCATTGAATGTTTCTAGAGATACTGTTGGAAGCAGAGTTCACAAATTAAAAGTGACAGGAACACTGATAACACTACCTAGACGTGGCAGAAGATAGAAGTTATCACCACCTGCCAATAGGTTCTTTTGGAGGCAGACTGACACTCGGGTGACTGCAAAAGATCAGGAAGAAGACTTGTTGGCAGTAGGCACTGAGGTTTCAGTTTGTACATTATGGTGAACACTAAATGTCGAAGGTCACCATGCATGAATCTACAGTACAATACGTACACCTCTACTGACCCAAAAGCACAAGATAAACATTTCCAATATTTGCAACACCATATAAATAAGACACAGACATTTTGAGAGTGTGTTCTGTAAAGTGAAGAAGCCAAACTGGGACTTTCCAAGCTTATGGGTTCAGTGGTATGTCTGGATGAGGAATGAAATATATGCTGAAAAGAGCCTTCAGTGAAGAATGACAGTAGTTTGGGGATGTCCTGGGTCTGCTCTGCTTTCTCTGGCACTGGAAACCTGTAGCAAGTTAAGGGCAAGTATCCTAAGAGAAAACATAATGCCTTCTGTGAGGAAGCTGAAGCATGGGTGTCATTGGACCTTTCAAAAATACAATGATGCCAAGCATACCTCAAAGTCCACCAATGCTTGGTTTTCAGAAGCAATCTTGGAAGATTCTGGAGTGGCTCTTACAGTGGCCTGACTTGGACCCCATAGAAATTCTCTGTTGGGATTTGAAGAAGGTGTTGGTTGCAGCAAGCAAACCCAAGAATGTTAGTGAACTGGAGAACATTGCCCATGACACTGGGCTAAGATTCCTCAGGAACGCTGTCAGAAGCTGGTATCTGACTATCATCACATATGCAGCAGATCATAACTATCAAAGAAGGCTCTACTAAGCACTGAGGACAATTGTCATTAAACAAGCACTCCCATCAAAATTTTTATACTATTAAAATATTGCAGTCATCATATTATATTTCACGGTATACTGTGGTAGGTCGACTCACTTGGCTTCTTAAAAAGGTAGACACAGGAAACATTTGTGTTTAAAGTATGGCTGATTTATTGCAGTCCTCATAAACCGCATCACCAGAAAACTTAAATACAGCCTTTATCCGGCACAAGGTAAAACATAAAATAACAAGTCCATACAATAGTGCTGGTTAGCTGGCCTGGCTGAGAGTCCAGCTTCTCAGTGCTTTTAGCAAAGGCACTCAATCCTGGAGATCTGCAACCTTCATACACAAAGGACTGTGTGTGACAAAACAGCTCTCAATTTACAAGGTGACCCACACCCAGGGGTGGAGATATGATAAACGTCAGTCTCTCCCAGCTGTCTCAATCAATCTGTCATGGCCGATTAACCTCTCTCAGCACTTAGTGGTTGGGGAATAAATTTGAAGTAATGCTTTAGTACACATAGGAAAATACTCTAGCACACTAAGTGTCCAACACCCTCCCCACAGTACTTACATTTGCTCATTTTGCACTTCTACCCAGTTAATTCTTCTGTTTTCCATTAGGTCTATGACACCACATGATTAAAAACGAACTATCTGAATTCTTGTCAATTTTGTGTAGAAACAAATGGTCATTTTTCCCTGTATGAATCATCACTCACAGCAAAATTTCCTGACGGGGGAGGAGTGGAGCGGCTGGGTCAGGAGTTGATGAGGGGAATGATTTCTACAGGGCCAAGAGACTTCCTGTGTTTACATGGAGCTGAGAAAAGAGTAGAATAAGCTGGATGTCATAGAGGTAACTCACATGTGTTCCCATCATGTTGCTACTCGCTGTGATGGCCACTCTGCCTGGCTGTCCTGCCGAGTCCATGCAGCACTTCCAGCTATGCTGCATATCCTTGATGTCTCCACATGGCAATAGGGGGGCACAGCCAGATCCCACAGGAATTTAACCATAATTTGTCCTGCAGGGTTTGGATTCCCCAGCCAATCACAATCCAGCAGGTGCTGAGAATAGGTTCCTGTCAGTCTCTGCTATCAGTTCTGTTATTTTGTCTCGTCTCACCTGTTACTGACCCAGCTAGTTTACCCGTTCTGTCTGACCTCCCTGCCTCCAGAGCTTATTTTGCATGAAGGGGAGTTACCAGTGTGATGGCCGCTCTCTGCTCTCCTGATCTTACTGCAATACTGTGTCTGGTTATACCTGACACATATGAAAGTTCCTCTCATGACTTCAGGAAAGATATGAATCTTTTCACTGTGTTAGCTTGTTAGTAATTAAATGATATCAACCACTGAGGACTCTCAAATCTTAATATTTTTCTCACGACTTCAGCTTCCATCTCACAAGCACCTAACATAGCAATACAGCAGAGCTGTGATGGCTGCAGCTGCTAACATGTTTGTAAGGAGATAAAGTTCAGTCCTACTGTTCTTTGTTAGATACATGTCTCACACTGTTAATTCCTAATTTTTTTTTAATCAGAATTTTATTTAGCAAAAAAAAATTAACAATTATAACATATACCAAATGGCATACAATTGGGCATTTAGAAAATTATATTTCTTTTTGAAATTTATGTTAAAGAAACACCCTCCCCCCCACCTCTTTGTAGACCGTAATCACGTTGTACTCCTTCTTGTGGGTACCCAAATACAAACTTAGTAATACACACTAATACCATAATGTACAGCTAGGATAGGGATCTTGCCCAGGATTCTCCAGACAATCTCTAGTATAGCTCGAAAGTCTATATAGCCCTCTTTACGTTAACCTCAACCATGATGTCCAATTTTGTTCGAAATTTTTCACAGCATTCGTTCTCCAGTATATACTTTCTTCCATACAAACTGTATAATCCACTTGCTGAATGTATTCTTTTCTAGAGGGCGGCTCAGCCCTGATCCAACACCTCGCAATTAACTTTCTGGCCACAAATAGCAGCCTAGCCACCGCCACCCTCCTTGAATTATTAATTTCAAGTTCTTCAACATACCCCAACACACACACACACACACACACACACACACTAACAGAGTCCTAGGCACTACACATTAATACCTCCCTTCAATCAGACTAATCAACACAACCCAAAAAGCTTGTAGGCTCGGACATTCCCACAACATATGCAAAATGCCCGCACCCTCATTCATACATCTCAGACATTCGGAAGTACTTCTCACCCCAACCCTGTGAAGAAACTCAAGTGATCTGTAAGCTCTGTGATATACAATTGCGACAACCACCCAGGCTCACTTAATGACAATTTCGGAACATGTTCTAATATAGACTCCCAAACTTCATCTTCCAATCCACCCAATTCCTCCTCCCATTTGTCCTGCGCAAGCAGGTCCTCATAGATCGTGGAAATAACCCCTCTCGTGCTCCCCTCCATACAAATATAGTCTAACACAATATCTTTCTGCACCCTTAGACCACTTACCCGCCTCTGCTGCCTATAAGCATGCTGGACCCTCGTAAAAAGAAACCGTTAATTCCTAATTTAATTTAAAATAATCTCTGGAGGCAGATTCTCTGGGAGATCAGTATCCGACCCATAGCCTAGAAAAAACAATTTAGGCTAGTTTCACACTAGCGTTACCAAGCGCAGCGCAGAGCCGCCGCTAAGTTCCGGCCGCGCCCCCTCCGGTCCGCTCCTCCTCTGGTTTGCCGGCGCATGCGCCCCAGTGAGATCAGGATGAAATATGGATGGAATTCTGATGCACAAAGTAAGTCTTCCGTATTTTATACGTATCCCCAGTGATTTTAATGACCGAGTCTCATCCGCAAAGTGGGTAAGAATAGGACCTGCTCTGAGTTTCATGGACTGGACACACATCCATTGTTAAAATGGATGTGTGTATGTATCAATGATATTCTATGTGTCAGTGCGCTCTGAGGAAAAAAAACGGGCAGCACACGGATGTGGGAATGTAGCCATGTTTTCGTCTTTCATTCAGTGCACTGGTGATTACTTATGTTATAGCCACATGTGGTGCTCAACAGAAAACAGGCAAATGTGAATGAGAGCAAATAAAATCTGCGGCATCACCCTGTGGCTAAAAAGTTGTATTTTCATTGCATATCAGACAGAGGATACAGACAGAAAAAAGGAGCGACAGCCATTGCATGCTGACAAGTGCTTCATCCAGATGCTCACCTGATGAAGCGCTTTGAAGTGTGAAACAGCCGTAGTTCTATTTTCTATATATCTGTATCCTCTGTCAGGTATGCAATAAAGGAGTAACCTTTTAGCCACTGGGTGAGTTCCACAGTTTTTCTTTTCTCCTATTTGCTTTAGATCTATGTTGTGCACATCACTCATACATTACATACATGTTACTTACACATTATATGTGCATTATCTCTCATACACTGGATAGATGGGTCCCTCACCTTTTTGTGAGAATGTGGGTTTAATGCTATCCATTTGCTATTAATGGATGCTGCATTCTATCCTGGTGCATGTCCCTTTCCATTAAGGTTTTTTTTTCTAAGAGATAGTAGGTCATTCCTTATCCTTCCCTTTTCAATAGGACAGGGGATAGATACCGTAACTTAATGATCACTGGGGGTCCCATTGCTGGGAGCTCTAGAATGGATCTGAAGTCAGACATGCTCACTTCTACTCCATTTATTGAAGATAGGACTGCCAGAGATGGCCATTTACAGCGTTCAGGGGTCTCCAGCAGCCCCATAGACAATTAATGGAGCTGAGTTGTGTATCATTAGACAAGGATCTGCAAAGTCCTGTTCTCGGGATTATTAGGGATCCCAGTAGTCCCTGTAATTGGTAGGTTTTCTTGAGAAAACCCTTTTAAAGTCTATGGAAGCTAGAGAAAGAGCTGATGGTGGCATATGCCCTTTCTGACTCTCCTACAGACTTCAGTGGAGAGTGAACTTATAGCCTATTCTAAATGCTTATGGTCAGAATATCCTGATGTCAAATATTGTTCACAAAGTCGACTTTTTATACAAAGTATTTTTTTTATTTAAGGAAGTTTATGTTGAATATTAAATAATTTAGTTTCATATGAATTTAGCTTCAGCAGTATGAGAGTTAATGGTCAACCAAGGTAAATATGCAGAGTCCTCAGTCATGGGTGTGTGATACGTGGCATGTCGGACTCCAGCCAGCATTAAGTTACTGCAGATCTTTTCCATATGTTTCCTGTTCTTAGCTCCATTTGCAAACATTATCCTTCCACAGAGAGAGTCAAGAAAAGTAAGCATTCTTTTCTGAATAAACAAAAGCTGATTACAGGACATTCCTGCAAACATCTATACCTCACCTCAGGCATGATTTTTTTTTTCAGGTAAAGGTGAATCCTTGGCTGTTTAGCACACTGATTACTAAATATCCAAGTTCCTGCCCAAATTCCATGCAGATGGTTAGTTTTATTACAACTATTCTTTTGACAAAATAATAGTTGTATCATTGCTGTGAAGCAAGCCTCTATCCAGTTTGTGGTGATAAGTACACAAAAAATAAAAAAAAATACTGAAAATATATTTTTTACAAGCAGTCTAAAGTGCAAGTTGTTTTTTGTTTAATGCAGACGTTTTTCATTTATTGTGAAGTGCACATTTTCAGTAAATCAGTACAATAGTTTATCTTACAGTTTTACTGTGTCTGCCAGATAAATTAAATGGAAACGATCCTTAGAAATTTGGTTTTCCATGTGTTCTTTTTAAGGTCATTTTTGACGCACCTTTTTGCCTGGGTATTCATTGTAGTTTTCAGTTGCTCTTTGTTTGGAGTTTGCCATTATACACCTTCTCCTACAGCAGTATTCTCTACAAGCTCATGTTTCTGAAATCTACTGCTCCTCAGACCTGCTGAGTAAACCATCGACTGCTGTAAGCATTATGAACTGCTTTCTATAGACTATTCCAATTACACTCCATCATCTCTGCAAATTCTTGCGTATTCTGCGTCTACTGCTACTTTCTGCATAACTCCATGGTCTGTGTGCATTACGAACTGCTATCTAGATTATGTTTACATTACACTGCAATCGACTCTACGACTTCCTGTGGTTACTGTAGTCTACATCTACTTCACCACAGACCTGCAGGTTAACACTTGGGCTGTTATATGTATTATGAACTACAATCCAGACACTGTTAACATTATGCTGCAACTATCTCTGCAAAACTTCTGAGGTTTCTGCAAACTTCATCTACATCCTGTTTCAGAACTGCAGTTTAATCCTTCACCTGCTCTTCAATGTTGTCTACACTCCTGGCCTTGTGGTTTCCAATGTGTCCTGTTCCGCTTGTTTGCTTTTCCATTCAACATAGTCCATTGTCCAGGTCTTCGACACTGTTATCGCTTTTCAGCCTGTGTGGCCTGCGGCTTGGTGAATCTACCTCATCTGCTGAGCTCTAACACATGCATGTTTCAGCCTGAATCAGGCTCTAGTGTCACACCTTATCTCCTATGACAATAAATAGAAAACCGCTCCTTGTGCAGGTCAACAGGGTTAATCAAGAAACGGTGAATATTGGTACTCACCTGGACTGGTTGTGTGGCGTCAGGCACAACACTGGTGATAGCAGGGAAAGCCTGTCCATTGGCTGTGTAGCTACACCCGCTGGATCTGAGATGTTGATAGTCCAGATACAACATAGGACATGGAAAAGTAAATGTTCTTGGCTCCAAAACAGCCCTGCCAATGACTGTAGATGGAATAGCTACATAAAATATTTTCTTTATTCAAGCTATTTTGTAAACCAAAACCAGAAGTGGGTGATAAATCCAGAAGTGGTGACGAGTTTCTATTATACTTTTCCTCTGATTGTTCCACTCCTGATTTTGGCTTATAAATACTGATGTAAGATACTGATCAAATACTGAACGTGTGAACATGGCCTTATACAGACAAATAATACGCCCTAACTTTTATATTGTCCACAATAATGTCAAAAGTCAGGTTAATTAGTTGCCACATGTAACCCAACATACTAAAAAAAAAATCAACAATTAATGTTAGACATATTATTATCAATAGAAATATAAAATACATACTCAAAAGCATGTAATAAAAAATTATGACAGAAGAAAAAAATCCCAAAAGAATCAACCTTAAAACACCCTTCATTGAATATTATTGTCTATGCATTCATTTAGGCTATGTGCCCACATTGAAGAAATGCTGCGGAATTGTCCACAGCATTTCCACAACTCCCCGCCGCGGGTAAAACGCATGCGTTTTGCAAGCGTTTTTAGTGATTGTCAGGTTGGTCACACTTGTCAAGCAAGTGAGCGTTTCAATGCAATCCTATGGCGGCGGAATCTCTGTGATTCCGCAGAATTGACATGCTGCGGATTTTACCGCTATGCGATTCTGCAGCGGAAGAATCCGCAGCATTGGCACAGCAACTGCGGAATCCCATAGGATTGCATGGGATGCATTTCATTAGTGTTTTTTTAAAAAACGCAGCATGGGCACACAGCCTAAGGCCTTCAGATATCAGTGTGGACAATTTGTATATCCAGTAGGATTCTTTGTTGAGTCTTTGGAATCTATTGGGTCCATTTTCTAAAGCCTGTTTAAATATCATTAGTTTTTCACCACTGGGATCTTTTTTTTATGTTGTGGTAGGAAATTACTTGACAAAGCATGGCATGTTACACCATTCCATATGTTATATCTATGGCTGTTCATCCTGTTATGGATTGCTTGAGTTGTGCGACCAACCTATTAAAGATTGCAATCACATTGTAATAAATTGTGAAGTTGGCATTGCAGTTTACAAATTGATGAACATTAAAACCCCTTTCCGACATCGGGCGTAATAGTACGCCGATGTCGGACTCCCCCTGTTTTTGCGGACTCCGGCACTGAGCCCGCACCTTTCCGGGCACATGTCAGCTGATATATACAGCTGACTTGCCCGCAACAGCTGTGGGTGGAGTCGCGATCCATCTGCGATCCATCTGCGGCTGTTAACTAGTTAAATGCCTCTGTCAATCTATGACAGCGGCATTTAATGCTCACTTCCGGACATCCCTCCCATCGGTGACCCCGTCACGTGATCGCGGGTCACCAATGGGTTGGTATGACAACCAGGGGTCTCCAAATTGCCAAATAGCCAAATAGCTATAACGCTGACCACTGGGCGGCGCTCATAGACAGTGAGCATTTCTGCTACATTCAGGGGATCTGATTATCGCTAGTATGTAGGAGAGCCGATCGGGCAAGTGCAACTTCTAGTCTTCCATGGAGACTATTGAAGCATGCAAAAAATAAAAAAAAAGTTTTTAAAATATGTAAAAAAAATTTAAACATATACAAGTTCAAAACCCCCCATTCGCCCCATTCAAAATAAAAGAATAAGACTCCTAACGGCAGGTCAGTTTTAGCATTTAGTGAACATGGTAAAAAAAACAACAACTGTGCGATTGCACTTTTTTTTTTGCAATTTCACAGGACTTTAATTTTTTTCCCCATTTTCGAGTACACGATATGTTAAAACCAATGGTGTCGTTCAAAAGTACAACTCGTCCCACAAAAAACAAGCCCTCACACGGCCATATTGTCGAAAAATAAAAAAAGGTATGGCTCAGGGAATAAGGGGAGCAAAAAATGAAAATGCAAAAACAAAAAACCTCTGGTCGTTAAGGAGTTAAAAACCTTTGGGCTCACATCTTTTGGCCAAATTTTGTGCTAAGTATCTCATATGTTTTTCAAGATTACAAAAGCCATTATGCTATTCATATTTCACTTATTTCATATTTGATATGCATTACAAAAGCCATTATGAAATGTATTACTAAAGCCATTTTGCTATTCGTATTTCACATATTTCATATTTGGTGTGCTACCATTTTCTAATTTAATATGTAAGTTGCCTTTTGGTATGCACCTATTCAGACTAGTTCTAGATGTGCCGTCAGTTTGTTCTATTACTTAAAAACCTTTACTGTCGCCTTACAAAAAAAAAAACAAATCCCCATTAAGGGATCTTATCACTGTGGGGCAAATAAATGTACAGCAGAGACATTTATTTGCCCCACAGTGATAAGATCCCTTAATGGGGATTTGTGAGATAGAACCTGATGTCGGAGATATCCGTACCGTGTTAGATTTCACCCCACTTGGAGCTATATGGTTTTTAGATTCATGCTCCTGTGAAAAATGATATTAAGTTTTTTTTTTATGTTCCCTGAAAGGATGGGATAATTGGTTAAGATCGCCCAATTTTTTTGTCAAGGCATCCCTTATTTTTCTGTTTGATTGATTAAATGTGGTTATAAGATCAAATTTTTTTTTTTTTTTTATTTAACTCCAAGTCCTCCATCATGGTTATGTCACGATTCCTCTGCTCAGAGTGTCTGGGACTCAGTGATGGACAGCTCTGGCAACCAATTCTGTGCTGGGACGTGCTGAGCTGTCGGTGCTTTGATTGACAGCTCGGTTGACCTATCTAACTGGAAGGTGCTGCGATTTCCACAGGTGTTCCATGATCTTGGTAATTGCCCTGCTATTTAGGTGAGCTGTATGGCTCAGATTATTGCCAGTCAAAAGCTTGTGGTCCCTGGTGTGTTCACCTGTACCCTGTGCTGTAAGTTCTGATAGTCTTCTGCTGCTAACCTTTGGACCGTGTTCAGACTACCCATTTGTTATTGCCCCTTTGCATCTGATATTCCGCTGCTGACCTTTGGACCGTGTTCAGACTACTCGTCTGTTATTGCCCCTTTGCATCTGATATTCCGCTGCTGACCTTTGGACCGTGTTCAGACTACTCGTCTGTTATTGCCCCTTTGCATCTGATATTCCACTGCTGACCTTTGGACCGTGTTCAGACTACTCGTCTGTTATTGCCCTTTTGCCCATCAGCTATTTCTCTGGTTTTCTGATCCTGGAATGTGACCTGACTTGCGACTTCGTATTATCCCTTGGTTTACTACGTTCTCTTTTGGTATTGACCCTGGAACATCTGACTGTGCTGATTCACGGCCTAGCCGTGGGTTGTGACTAGCGTCACAGGTTACTTTCGTTACATCATTAGTTTCTCTTATAGAATCCTCTTTATTCAGACAATCATTTTGAACCAATCTAAATGTGTCTTTCAATATTTTTTGGGGAAACTTTATCTAAAATTCTTTCCTAAAATGCGGGCTTCCTTCAAAACTTCCCCATTAGTTGTGCAGTTCTTCTTGATTCACCTGTATTGGCCATAGGGAATGTTTTTTATCCATTTTGGATAGTGACTACTGTTGAATTCCAGGTAACTATTCACATGAACATTTTTTTAAAAAAATGTCGAAGTGAGAATAGTACCATGTTCTAACCCTGAGGAAGGCGCTAGACCAGCTCTGAAACTCATAGCCTGAATAAAGAAATTAATTTTATGTAGCTATTCCATCTCCAGTCATTAGCAGCGCTGCCTTGGAGCCCTAAGCATTTACTTTTCCTGTCCTAATCAGAGAGACGCACACCGTTGTCTATCCAAGTAGTGTCTGTTTATTATTGGATATGTTGATCTTTTATAATTCAAGACCAAACGAATAGAGGCATTACTTAACAGTTTGGCAGAGATATGCATTATACAATTGCTGTAAACAAACACTGATCGGAAGAAACACTGAGGCAGCGCTAGATTGGCAGTGGCTTCCTTAGCTGTGTTTGCCCCAATTTTGTAAAAACATGGGCAACTGTTTTTGTTTGTCGTTTAGCTAACTCAATAACAAGCAATAAATATATCCTCACACACAGCCTAATAATCACTTTGCCAATAGAATTTTCCAGGAACCTGTTGTCTGCAGTGTATCTTCATCCACATTTTCCAGGCATTTTGTTCTTACTCCAACAGCCAGAATTATTGGGTCTAAACAAGTCTAACAGCTTTTTTTCTTTTGCCTTTTTAGTAATGAGTTATTGTTTTATATTCTCACTACTTTGGTTTATAGATTAATTGTTTGTGAAAACATAGATGTGACTCTTGTCAGTACTTACTGACAGACCGTGAGAGAGAGGTCATATGTTCCAGAGTCAGTATCAAGAGAGCACATAGATAACCAAGGGAAAAGACAAAGGCGTAAGTCAGGTCATGGTCCAAGGGTCAAAATGCGAGGAGATAGCGGATCAAGCAAAAGGACAAGACAAAGGGATAGTCAGAACACGGTCCAAAGGATCAGGCAGCAGAAGATCACAGAAAACACACAAACTAGTTTTGGCAGAGAACAGGGGTCATGCTAGCATAATCAATGTATAAGTAATACAGGAATTTGGAAATAAGATTAGGGTTAACCAGTTATTTCAAGTTTATCAGTACAGAATAGTCCACCTATTTCTCCAAAGAAGCTTTTCTGAAACATTTCCCATGTGTTGCATATTTCTTCACTCTCTATTTTATAAGCAGCTGCTAGACATACACCGTTTTTATTCTATTACTGCAGCTTAGTGCAGCATGAATTCTCTTCTGCGCAGGCTCTGTTCCTCCTGGGTTCTTTCCAGAACTTTTTCCTGTAAGCTTTAAGGTCCTGCCAGCTCTGTGCCTTCCAACCATTCCTGCTTCCAATCTCAACATATACCTTGACACTCCCGGCCATTCAGTCTACCTCCATCCTAAGGTCATACCATATGCATATAATTTCAAGCTTCACCATCTAATTCTTTTTCAGTTTTCGCATAATCACAGCCATTTTTCTAAATAAAGGGAATTGTCAGAATTTTGTGAACTAAAAAAATGGCGAATTCCATGTTAATATGGCAAAAAAATTAGATGTGAATCAAAGAAAAAAATTTTGATGTGATAATGAAAATTTAAGAAAAGTGATGCAAATATACAGTGGGGCAAAAAAGTATTTAGTCAGTCAGCAATAGTGCAGGTTCCACCACTTAAAAAGATGAGAGGCGTCTGTAATTTACATCATAGGTAGACCTCAACTATGGGAGACAAACTGAGAAAAAAAAATCCAGAAAATCACATTGTTTTTTTTCATTTTATTTGCATATTATGGTGGAAAATAAGTATTAGGTCAGAAACAAGCAATCAAGATTTCTGGCTCTCACAGACCTGTAACTTCTTCTTTAAGAGACTCCTCTTTCCTCCACTCATTACCTGTAGTAATGGCACCTGTTTAAACTTGTTATCAGTATAAAAAGACACCTGTGCACACCCTCAAACAGTCTGACTCCAAACTCCACTATGGTGAAGACCAAAGAGCTGTCAAAGGACACCAGAAACAAAATTGTAGCCCTGCACCAGGCTGGGAAGACTGAATCTGCAATAGCCAACCAGCTTTGAGTGAAGAAATCAACTGTGGGAGCAATAATTAGAAAATGGAAGACATACAAGACCACTGATAATCTCCCTCAATCTGGTGCTCCACGCAAAATCCCACCCCGTGGGGTCAGAATGATCACAAGAACGGTGAGCAAAAATCCCAGAACCACGCGGGGGGACCTAGTGAATGAACTGCAGAGAGCTGGGACCAATGTAACAAGGCCTACCATAAGTAACACACTACGCCACCATGGACTCAGATCCTGCAGTGCCAGACGTGTCCCACTGCTTAAGCCTGTACATGTCCGGGCCCGTCTGAAGTTTGCTAGAGAGCATTTGGATGATCCAGAGGAGTTTTGGAAGAATGTCCTATGGTCTGATGAAACCAAACTGGAACTGTTTGGTAGAAACACAACTTGTCGTGTTTGGAGGAAAAAGAATACTGAGTTGCATCCATCAAACACCATACCTACTGTAAAGCATGGTGGTGGAAACATCATGCTTTGGGGCTGTTTCTCTGCAAAGGGGCCAGGACGACTGATCCGGGTACATGAAAGAATGAATGGGGCCATGTATCGTGAGATTTTGAGTGCAAACCTCCTTCCATCAGCAAGGGCATTGAAGATGAAACGTGGCTGGGTCTTTCAACATGACAATGATCCAAAACACACCGCCAGGGCAACGAAGGAGTGGCTTCGTAAGAAGCATTTCAAGGTCCTGGAGTGGCCTAGCCAGTCTCCAGATCTCAACCCTATAGAAAACCTTTGGAGGGAGTTGAAAGTCTGTGTTGCCAAGCGAAAAACCAAAAACATCACTGCTCTAGAGGAGATCTGCATGGAGGAATGGGCCAACATACCAACAACAGTGTGTGGCAACCTTGTGAAGACTTACAGAAAACGTTTGACCTCTGTCATTGCCAACAAAGGATATATCACAAAGTATTGAGATGAAATTTTGTTTCTGACCAAATACTTATTTTCCACCATAATATGCAAATAAAATGAAAAAAACACAGACAATGTGATTTTCTGGATTTTTTTTTCTCAGTTTGTCTCCCATAGTTGAGGTCTACCTATGATGTAAATTACAGACGCCTCTCATCTTTTTAAGTGGTGGAACTTGCACTATTGCTGACTGACTAAATACTTTTTTGCCCCACTGTATTAAATGGGATAACCATATATTATGCAGCTCTGGCAAAAAATTAAGAGACCACTGCACAGTTTTATGAAAATCAGCTTCTCTACATGTCTGTCAGCCATTCCATTCCAGTGTCAGTTGAATTCCAACCAGAGTACACCGCATTCTACTTAATGTGCTTCTGATTAGGTAATCACCTGAACCAAATCTTATTTAACGATGGAAAGTATATAAAACCTGCTGTGGTGTTCACAATCCTCTTGTGATAGGAGAAGCTGGATGGCAAAACAAGTGCTAGTAATATCCCAAAAGTAATGGGAATGAAAAAATAACTTTTAACCATGCCAAAGGGGTTGAAAAAAGAAGTGTTGAGTGAAGAAATGAAGGGCTCAATTCTGGCTTTTCTAGCAGAGGCATACAGTGAGCGTCATGTTGCCTCCATCCTTAAAATTTCTAATACGGCAGTCCATTACAACAAGGTCAAGCAGCAGACATTGGGGACAACAAAGCTACAGACCGGCAGAGGGCGAAAATGACTCTCCACTGACCGGGATGACCGTCATCTTTTTCGAATGTCACTCAGCAACCACAGGATGACATCAAGTGACCTACAAATGGAATGGCAAATGGCAGCTGGGGTGAAGTGCACAGCAAGAACAGTTTAACAACCTTCGAGAGGCAGGGCTCACATAATGTAAAGATAGAAAAAAGCCTTTCATCAATGAGAACCAAAGGAGATCCAGGCTGAAGTTTACCAAAGACCATAAGGGTTGGGTCCATAGAGGACTGGAGTAAGGTAATCTTCTCTGATGAGTCTAATTTTCAGCTTTGCCCAACACCTGGTCGTCTAATGGTTAGACGGAGACCTGGAGAGGCGTACAAACCACAGTGTCTTGCACCCACTGTGAAATTTGGTGGAGGATCGGTGATGATCTGGGGATGCTTCAGCAAGGTTGGATTTGGGCAGGTTAATCTTAGTGAAGGACGTATGAATCAAGCCGCATACAAGGTTATCCTGGAAAACAGTTGATTCCTTCTGTTCAGGCAATGTTCCCCAACTCTGAGGACTGTTTTTTCCAGCAGGACAATGCGCCATGCCACACAGCAAGGTCAATCAATATGTGGATGAAGGACCACCACATCTAATCCCTGTCATGGCCAGCCCAATCTCCAGACCTGAACCCCATTGAAAACCTCTGGAATGTAATCAAGAGGAAGACGGATAGTCACAAGCCATCAACCAAACAACAACTGCTTACATTTTTGTACCAGGAGTGGCATAAGGTCACCGAAAAGCAGTGTGAAAGACTGGTGGAAAGCATGCCAAGACGCATGAAAGCTGTGATTAAAAATTATGGTTATTCCACAAAATATTGATTTTTGAACTCTTCCTGAGTTAAAACATTAGTATTGTTGTTTCTAAATGATTATGAACTTGTTTTCTTAGCATTATTTGAGGTCTGCAAGGACTGCATTTTTTATTTTGACCATTTCTCATTTTCTGAAAATAAATACAAAATTTAGTTCTTGGAAATTCAGAAACATGTTGTCAAAAGTTTATAGAATAAAAGAGCAATTTTCATTTTACTCAAAAATATACCTAGAAAGAGAAACATCAGACAAACTGAACATTTTACAGTGGTCTCTTAATTTTTGCCACAGCTGTATGTCATCATTTCATAGGACTGCTTTCCCACATTCTAACCATCATCTATGAGAATGGGGTCCAGTGAACGGCGTATTTGTATGCAGTTTACTGAAGAGGTAGCCGGGGGGGCGTCTACAATGCAGTTTCATAAAAGTTGTGAAGAGGCCGAGCAAGCAATCGCCTTTCCCATTCTGTTGTGTAAAACTGTAAGGGATGTCCAGGATTAAAAAAAAATGTTTAAGAGCAGGGAATGTGTTAAAATATATAACTCACCTTTTACATTTTCGGCTACTGATGTAGTCCCTCCCATTTATCTTGCTGCACACATCACATGTGACCACTCCATTAAGCCACTGGCCTTAGGAGAGAAGCCTTTATGTATGGCACAAAACCATCAGTGATTGTCTTAAGTAATCGCCAGCAACCATATGGATATGTGACCCATTCCCTGCACTTAGCTGACTTTCTGCAGTGGTCATGTGGTTGTCTGCAGTGGTCACATAGATGATCACAGTTTTCAAGATCTAGTCATTAAATGCTAATTTTCATTGTTTTTTGTTTGTTTTTTTTTACAAGAGAAAACCATGGTAACTACAGTGGAACTTTACTACTGTGTGGGTTGTACACATTAGAATTTTTTTATATGGTGCTGGTTCCTCTGGAGTGGACCACTATGCTCCCTAATTCTTCTGTATTGTAAAGTCATTTTGAGAAACCGCACACCCAATAGTCACAAATCTGCTCAATTAATTTTATTGGTTCCTTTTCGTATCCAATTTTCACACCATTGCAGTTGTTTGACATAAGGTGACAATTAACATTAATGTCTTGGGTTCTTCAAACATCTGTATAGTCTTGCTTGAGATAAAGAAACAATACACAGATAAATTTAGCAAAACCATCAATGTAAAACATATGTTTTTGCTGAGCAACAGAAAAAAAGTCTTTAAATGTATGCAGGAAATTAAAACACTGTAGAAAGGCTTTTAAGTGTAAATCCTTTATAAGAATAGTAGTGGTCGGTTTGGAGTTTTATGGTAGAGTGATATAAAACAGATGTTCACTATTTCACAAATTCTATTTCAAAGTATAATGCAGTTGTAGGGTCTTTAAAAACTTGTGTCCTTTGTTCGCCTACACTGTGTGGGGGAGGGGCGCTCATTGTTGTGATAGATGCATCCTCAATGTGTTCTGTGTCGATACAGTGTGTATAATGGTTACATATAGATGCATCCTCAATGTGTGCTATGTACATACAGTGTGTGTAATAGTCACATATACAACTCTGGCGAAAATTAAGAGACCACTTTCAAATGTTCAGTTTTTCTGATTTTTCTCTTTATAGGTATATTTTTGAGTAAAATGTAAATTGTTCTTTTAGTCTGTAAACTTCTGACAACATGTCTCCGACTATCCAAGCAATAAATTTTGTATTTTTTTTCTGAAAAGGAGAAATGGTCAAAATTAAAAAAACGAAAAACAGTGCTTTCAGACCTCAAATAATGCAAAGAAAAGATGTTCATAATCATTTAGGAACAACAATAGTAATGTTTTAACTCAGGAAGAGTTCAGAAATCATTGTTTTGTGGAATAACCATGATTTTTAATCACAGCTTTCATGCATCTTGGCATGCTTGCCACCAGTCTTTCTCACTGCTTCTGGCACAAAAATTTAAGCAGTTCTTCTTTGTTTGATGGCTTGTGACTATCCATCATCCTCTTGATTACATTCCAGAGGTTTTTAATGGGGCTCAGGTCTGGAGATTGGGCTGCCCATGACAGGATTTTGATGTGGTGGTCTTTTAATTTTTGCCAGAGCTGTAGATGCATCCTCAGTGTGTGCTTTGTAGATACAATGTATCATGTATGCACCGAACGCTGACTTTTTTCCTCGGAATCAGTTGGAGAGGAAAAGTTGCCCTCACAAGGGTCACCAGGCTCCTGGAACCTAGCAGTGCCGTTACCTCCCACCCGTTTACCTTCACGGGACACGCTTGAAGCCCCTCGCTGGGTGGAGAGTTTACACTGCAGGCCGGATATCCATAATATGAACAACAGCATCTTATGCTGCAGTCCATCTGCTCAAGGGTCAGGGGACAACAGGTGGCTAAATGTCCTTGGCAGTGGCACTTCCAGCAAATAATATCACCCGTAGGTACCTTGGGCACCATCTCCCCTACCTCTTTGGACTTTGGACCTTGGACGCCTCCACCCCCTGTTGGGACTCCCAGTATGGAGTGGGCTGCCTTCCCAAGTAACCTTCAATCCCCTGGTATCTTTCAACCAGTCCAACCAGTTCATTGGCATTCCAGTGATCTCCCTGGGCAACCCAAGTCTGTATGGGCCTCGGCAGGGAGTGAACAAACCAGTTCATCACCTCCTGTTCTACCATCTGTGCAGGCGTAGAGGACTCTGGTTGCCGCCACTTCTTGACTAGGTACGTCAGATCAGACAATTAGGAGCGCAGTGGCTTGTCCCGGTGATATGCCCAGCGGTGAGCCTGCTACACCTTGATAGTCCTTGTCACCCTCAAGCATGCTAGAATCTCAGTTTTTAGCTTGTCATTCTCTTTGGCGTCAAGGCAAAGCTAAGTCATAGTATGCCTTCTGGGGTTCTCTCATCAAGTATGGAGCCAGTACCTCTGCCCACTTCTCTGGCGGTAGTTTCTCCCTCTCGGCGACCCTTTCAAACACCGTCAGGAAGGCCTCAATGTCATCCCCGGGGGTCATTTTTTTGCAAAGCCCGTCTTAGGCCTCTTTCACATGTCAATTTTTTGCCATCAGTCACAATCCATTGTTTTTAGAAAAAAAACGGATCCTATGTTTTATGCCGCTGGATGAGTTTTTTTCTCAATGACTTGTATTAGCGACAAATTGCGACGGATGGCCTCACATTTCATTCGTCTTTCGACGGATCTGTCGGAAAATCCTTGTCCGTCGGCTGGAGACGACACACAACCTAACATTTTTTATCTCCGTCGAAAGTCTGACAGCGACGGATCCGTCGCCGTCCGTCGTCTGCTAGAATAGATGCCTATGGGCGACGGATCCGTTGTAGTCCGTCACATGACGGAATCCAGCGACGGATTTCATTTTTTTAAACTGAGCATGCTCCAATTATTATTACCAGGTAGGACAGTCAGATCCAGCGAAAAAACGGATCCGTAGCATCAGTTTTTCACGATCTGCGACGGATCTGTGTTTTTACAAATATACTAGATTGCGACTGACGCCAAAAAACTGATGTGTGAAAGAGGCCTTACCGTCTTCTTGACATGGGCGTCATCAGCCGGACTTGGGGTTGGGGCGCTCGTCCTGCCATGGATGGCGGTTGCCAGAATCTGCATCTGCTGCCGCTTCTCCTGCTGGTTCTGCTTGATCTGCTATAATAACAGCCTGTTGGTCTCTTGCTGTTGCTGCTGCGACTGGACCAGGTGTTTCAGCAGGTCCTCCATTTTTTTTTTCTGGCGATGCTTCTGGCTTGCGACAGACTTGACCCAGGACATGCAGTCTTTCCTGTAGCAGTTGCACATCTCTGCTGGGAACACTGCCCACATGTCTAGCACCAATTGTAGGGGTTTTACTCCCTTGGGTGTGATGGGAGGAAAACAGGAGGCTTGTTCCTTTAAAAGTTCATGTGGGTTTATTGCTTCATAAACCCAGAAGCCAAACAGACAGCAAACAGCCTTTAGATCAGGCAAACAAAATGTCCAAAGCTGGGCTCTGCTTCGCCAGGCCTGTGGGCACACAGGCTGGGTCAGCATCCAGTTCTCAGGCTCAGTCTAGAGCCAAGCACACAGGAGACCTTCTCCATCCCAACACACAGACTATGTGCCAAACAACAGCATCCATTATATAGGCTGTAACCACACCCAGGGGTGAAGTATGTGGTTAGCCAGACCCGCCCGTCTCATAGCTACCTGCAACCCAGTCCCAGGAGCAACAAACAAACCTCTTAGTGCTTTCATGCACTAGAGAAAATACTCCCGAGTTACATCACAGAGACAAGCCATCTCTGTGACACATACCTCCCATCAACTATGCGACCATTAGCCACACTACAGTATATACTATATACAATGTGTATAATGGTTACATATAGATGCATCCTCATTGTGTGCTATGTAGCTACAATGTATATAATGGCTATATATACAGTGGGTAAGGAAAGTATTCAAACCCCTTTAATTTTTTCACTCTTTGTTTCATTGCAGCCATTTGGTAAATTCAAACAAGTTCATTATTTTCTCATTCATGTACATGTTGAGTGAAAAAAAAAAACAACAGAAATGTAGAAAATTTTCCAAATTTATTAAAAAAACAAAAAAACAAAAAATTCACATGGTCATTATTATTCAGACTCTTTGCTCAGTATTGAGTAGAAGCATCCTTTTGAGCTAGTACAGCCAAGACTCTTGGGAATGATGCAACAAGTTTTTCACACCTGGATTTGGTTAACCTCTGCCATTCTTCCTTGCAGATCCGCGCAAGTTCCATCAGGTTGGATGGTGAACATTGGTGGACAGCCATTTTCAGGTCTCTCCAGAGATGCTCAATTGGGTCTAGGTCAGGGCTCTGGCTGGGCTAGTCAAAAATGGTCAGAGTTGTTCTGAAGCTTTGTTATTTTAGCTGTGTGCTTAGGGTCATTGTCTTGTTGGAAGGTGAACCTTCGGCCAAGTCTGAGGTCTAAAGCACTCTGGAAGAGGTTTTCATCCAGGATATCTCTGTACTTGGCCACATTCATGTTTCCTTCAATTGCAACCAGTCATCCTATCCCTGCTGCTGAAAAACACCCCCATAGCATGATGCTGCTACCACCATGTTTCACTGTTGGGATTGTATTGAGCAGGTGATGAGCAGTGCCTGGTTTCTCCACACATACAACTTAGAATTAACACCAAAAAGTTCTAACTTCATCTCATCAGACCAGAGAATCTTATTTCTCATAGTCTGGGAGTCCTTCATGTGTTTTTTAGCAAACTATGCGGGTTTTCATGTGCCTGGCACTTAGGAGAGGCTTCCGTCGGGCCACTCTGTCTTAAAGGCCCGACTGGTGGAGGACTGCAGTTATAGTTGGCTTGTGGAACTTTCTCCCATCTCCCTGCTGCATCTGTGGAACTCAGCTACAGTGATCTTGGGGTGGTTCTTTACCTCTTTCACCAAGGCTCTTCTCCCACGATTGCTCAGGCTGGATGGCCAGGTCTAGGAAGACTTCTGGTGGTCCCAAACTTCTTCCATTTTAGGATTATGGAGGCCACTGTGCTCTTAGGAATCTTGAGTACTGCAGAAATTCTTTTGTAACCTTGGCCAGATCTGTGCCTTGCCACAATTCTGTCTCTGAGCTCCTTGGCCAGTTCCTTTGACCTCATGATTCTCATTTGATCTGACATGCACTGTGAGCTGTGAGGTCTTATATAGACAGGTGTATGCCTTTACAAATCAAGTCCTATCAATTGAATTAAACACAGCTGGACTCCAATGAAGGAGTAGAACCATCTCAAGGAGGATCACAAGGAAGTGGATGGCATGTGACTTAAATATGAGGGTCTGAGCAAAGGGTCTGAATACTTATGACATGTGATATTTCAGTTTTTCTTTTTTAATAAACTTGAAAAAATTTCTATATTTCTGTTTTTTTGTTTCACTCAAGATGGGGTGCAGAGTGTACATTAATGAGAAAAAATGAACTTTTTTGAATTTACCAAATGGCTGCAATGAAACAGAGTAAAAAATGTAATGGGGTCTGAATACCGTATATACTCATGTATAAGCCGAGATTTTCAGCCCATCTTTTTGGGCTGAAAGTCTCCCTCTCGGCTTATACGCGAGTCATATACTGGGGGTCGGCGGGGGAGGGGGAGCGGGGGTGTCAGAGATCATACTTGCCCCCCCTGGCACGTCTCTGCAGCTCCCTGCTTCTCCCACGCCTTCCTTCAGTGGTCACATACTACTGCTCATTAAAGTCATGAATATGCGCATATTCATGACTTTAATGAGCGGTACCATGTGACCGCTGAAGGAAGGAAGAGCTGCCTTAGACGCAGGGGCTGCAGAGACCGCGCCAGGAGGGGGTAAGTATATGTGATATTTACCTGTCCCCGGTCCATTGCTGCGCGCCGCTATGTCATCCACGTCCTCTGTCAGTGACGTTCAGGCAGCAGAGGGCGTGATGACGTAATTAGTGCGTGCCGCGCCCTCTGCTGCCTGAACGTCACTGACAGAGGGACCCGGAAGACAGAGCAGGAGCTACGATAGACCAGGGTCAGGTGAATATCGCAAGTGCCGGGACCCTGAGCCGCCTGCAACGAGAGGTGAGTGTGTTAATTTTTTTTATTTTCAGCGGCGGCATATGGGGGCATAATCTATGGAGCATTTTATGGGGCAGCATATGGGGCATAATCTATGGAGCATTTTATGGGGCAGCATATGGGGCCTATTCTATGGAGCATCTTATGGGGGCATAATCTATGGAGCATCTTATGGGGCATAATCTATGGAGCGTCTTATGGGGGCATAATCTATGGAGCATTTTATGGGGCCATAACCTTCATGGAGCAGCATATGGGGCATATTATTCTATGGAGCATGCTATTGGGCCATTATTAACCTTTGTGCAGCATTATATGGGGTGTATTTTGTATGGAGCATCTTATGGGGCCATCATGAACAGTACGGAGCTTTTTATGGGGCTCCTGATTCAGTATGGATATTAAAAAACATTTAACCTACTGATGTATCAATTAATTTTACTTTTATTTGTATCTATTTTTATTTTTGAAATTTACCAGTAGCTGCTGCATTTTCCACCCTAGGCTTATACATGAGTCAATAAGTTTTCCCAGTATTTTGTGGCAAAATTAAGGGGGGTCGGCTTATGCTCGGGTCAGCTTATGCACAAGTATATACGGTACTTTCCATACTCACTGTAGATGCATCCTCAATGTGTGCTATGTAGATATAGTATAATGGTTACATATAGATGCATCCTCAATGTGTGCTATATAGATACAATGTGTATAATGGTTGCATATATTTTATTTATTTATTTTATTTATGCAAACTCATTAATTGTCTTTGGGACTTTCTGAAATAGACGAGTTCAGTCCCTTGAGTACTGAATGGAGCGAAGGTTGAGCATGTTCATCTAACTGGGTTTTCCAGGACTTTTAATATTTTTTAGCAAGAATTAATTGGCAGGTACCTACATACCTGGTGGTTCTAAAGGGGGATGATCTCTGCCGGCTCAGTCAATGATTTCTCAACTTCATTTCAGCCCTTGTCAGCAGAGCAGCTCTCCGTTTTCTGGGCTGGTATGTTGACGGGACATCACTGCAGACTTACTGCGAAACTGACAAGCAACTCCCCGCAGTTGTGCAGTAACGTCGGCGGTGACGCTCTGTCAACAGAGCAGAAATGATGTTGGTTTGTCGACGTGACATCAGTGGAAGTCACATAATAGCAAGAAGAGTGGTCTGTGACTGCTCTGAGTCGGCAGAGATCGACACCAGGTAGAGCAGGCAAGTCGGTAGCAACTATCTGCCTGTGAGTTCTTAGCCGCATACGCAAAAATATTAAAAGTCCTGAATAACCCCTCTAAGATGTGGATCTACAGAGCCCTGTTCTTGGGATACCCCAGCAATCATAAATGGTCAGACCTGCAGTGACCAGTGCATTATCCCTTTATCTGACAGATAGAAGTTAACTTGCAATTCAAGGTTTAACCCCTTAATAAAATTATAAATCCATTTCCTGGAACAATTTCTCATTGTTGAAGAGTATGTTCATGTCATTTGAGCCTTCTGATGGAAGAATGCAAAGTGTGGACACGGCGCTATATGTCCCTTTAAGCACGTGCATGAGAGCACGGTCCAGTATATATTTCTATACAGCAAATGAATGGATGAATCATGCAGGCCTGGCATCTGCCAGAACAACACATTTCTGGCATAAACAATGTGAATTGGGCCCTTTCACTAAACGTAATGAACAATTGACGTCCTTTATTTTAAGTGAATTTGAGAATCCGCTCATTGTTTTGGGTGATATCTGCCGACTGTGGAAATGAAACGACCATATATCATCATAATTGATGTCAACAGATGCCAGACATATTTCTTTTCCTTCTGACATTGATGTAGTGGTCATGGTGGACCTTTCACTATAAATTGCAGAAAACTTGAGACTATTGGCTCCGCTGACACTTTAGGCAATGACCCTTTCTAATAACCCAGTCAACACGGTCATCTTAGAAATGTGAATAAAATGTTGATATATTGCCTTACTGTGAACTTTACTGGGCACAAATGTGTTGTAAATCTCAAAGTATACCATGCTGATGAGATTGTAGGTCCTTGGGTACTTCAATTGTGCACACAATTCTTGCTTCTGACATGCCATAGAGACTTGCTAGAAGAAGGCATTCATGATGCTGTAAGACCTAAGCTAGAATAGATTGGGTACAGGGCACAACCATTCATCCCTGGATTGTGTCACAAAATTACCACACGTACTTTTTATTATTACATAATATTATTATCTATATATATAATTGCCTTAAATTGTCTGTCATCCACTTCCGTCTGGATGTCCTCGAATCCCACAATCCACTGCGCCGCACCGGAAGTACGCCGACCGCCACTTTAGAACACCCAAGTGATGCCGCTCGTTCCAGGACGCAGCTGTGATCCCGAACACCTCTGCGATCCCAACTGCCACTCGGATCCAGGCCACTGCTGCAATCCCAACCGCAGCTGGGATCCCAGCTGCCGCTCGGATGCAGGTCACCGCTGCAATCCCAACTGCCGCTGGGATCCCAGCTGCCACTTGGATCCCGGCCGCTGCTCGGATCCCGGCCGCTGCTCGGATCCCGGCCGCTGCTCGGATCCCGGCCGCCGCTCGGATCCCGGCTGCCGCTCGGATCCAGGCTGCCGCAGCGATCACGAGGCTATGAAAGGGGTGTAACGAGGGGGTATAACGAGAGGGGTGTAATGAGGGGGAAGTAATGAGAGGGATGCCGCGCCGTACCCCCGCCAGGACCCACCGCCTGACTACATGCGCCGGATCCTGCCGCTGCCTACCCACCCACCTCCGTGCAGTCACAGCCGGCAGGAAAGTCCGCGGCTTGAGGCCTGTGCTAGAGATTGGGTGCGGCCACCCTCTGGTGGCGCTGCACACCATCTCCAGCACAGGCCACAAAACACCGTCTTTCGTGCCGGCTGTGAGAGGGGTGTAACGAGAGGGTGTAATGAGGGAGGAGTAATGAGAAGGATGCCGCCGCCGGACCCCCGCCAGGACCCACCGCCTGACTACACACGCCGGATCCCGCCACTGCCTGCCCACCCACTTTTGTGCAGTCACAGCCGGCAGGAAAGACCGCAGCTTGAGGCCTGTGCTTGAGATTGGGTGCGGCCACCCTCTGGTGGCGCTGCACACCATCTCCAGCACAGGCCGCAAAACACCGTCTTTCCTGCCGGTTGTGACTGCACGGAAGTGGGTGGGCCGCCACCCCCAGTGCCACAAAGCTGCCCCCATCGTGATGTTACTGCCCTCCCGATAGCATCGGGCACACATCTAGTAGTACATAATTATGATTCAATTTTTTTCCTCTACTTTTCTTTATTACAGCTCTGTATGTGATACCCCTGGTGTTAAAGGGAATCTGTCAGTAGAATGAACGCTCCCCCTATGAACCATCTGTATGGGCATGTAGGTCATAGGAAGTTAAATAAAATGATACCTTGATATCTGCTATGTGATGTCTTATTCTAGAGAAATCTGCATTGTTTTTATTGTGTAAAGGAACTGTTCAGATCTATGCGTTAGACAAGGATCTCCCCAGAGATTAGAGATTAGATAAAATGGGGCATTACCAGTGTGAGACATGTAGATCAGGAGAGCAGACTGTCAGTCATTACATGTCTCACATTAGTAACGCCTCCTTTAATTTAAAATTAACTCTGGAGGCAGATTCTCATTGAGATCTATGTCCCGCCCATAGATCTTAACCGCTCATTTACATGTTAAAGATAAACGTGTATTTCTCTGGAATAAGACATTGGATTGCAGATATCAAGGTATCATTTTATTCAGCTTCCTTTTAACCTATGCTCATATAGACTTCTTAGGAGGGTAGATCTGACTGACAGATTCCCTTAAAATTTGCATAAATTAGAAGGGGCATATTTATGTTGTTATAGAAGTAATGGGCTGATCCTAACTGCTGCTTTTGGTGACTTTTCTGTGTATGATTTGCAAATTACTACTTGATCCCTAAGTATCATTTCAGGCTGTAGTCTGTGGCAGTCAACAACTTGTACCATCCCATAATGACTGCCTGAACGTCCGTAAACTGCAGAGCCACATATTCCATTGCCGGTTTTTATAATTCATCCTTCAGATACAATGGTTGACCAGCTGGAAATGGTCCAAACTGGACTCCAAAATATAATCGTAGCATTAAGTAGTCACGTGGCAGAACCATTCAATTTGTAACCAGAGCTGAATTGCTTAAATGTATTATGTACTAAGCATATGGGTTTTTATCCATATCGCTATATCTTCTCTTAGAAATATATGTGGAATTTTTTAACCTTAATGTGATATAAATTGTTTTCCCAGCTGGCATGATAAAATGGCCAATTGATTTTTGAATTCACCAAAATATTATATAAATCATAGAAAATAGTCTGAAATAAAAATGAAGAAGTTTAATGTTCACAAAATGAGGTTCTTCTTAATCCTAGAAATGAATGCTTGGGTTGGCTGCCAGATTTTAAGGCTTATGTGGGTGTCACAAGGTTTTTTATGTTTTATCCAAAATGTATTGTATTACTGTAATGTGAGCGGAGTGCTTCAGACAATTTGTAAACCAGGAACTATTTTGTGTTTCAGAAAGTATTATACTGCCATCATCTGGTAAATGGCTAGTATTGCATGATATTTAGTAGAAATGTAAAACAAATAAAAAAAATAGCTGAATGGGAAAAGATAATTCAGATAATATAATTTCCAGTTTGTTTTTATAAAAATTTACTATAAGAATTATAATCTGTTTTTTTTTTTCTGATGGTAATACAGCCTGTCATAACCCTGAACATTCAGCTGCTGCAAACAGCACGTCATGATGTCAGTATCTGACTCTAGATTTAGCGGCGCCTATTTACCTAACAGAAATAATTCCAATATTGCTAAGTATTTACACTTTCATTCCAAGTTTAGTTATAATTTTCGTATTTTTCGTTAACATGGAGGAGGCTCGGTTATGTTTTAGGGCTGCTTTACTGCATCAAAACTATCAAGTCATTTTGGAGGAATTACTTGAATACACAGTAGTTTGGCAATAAATGGCTTCACCCAACCACTAACCATGAGTGGAGAAAAAGTTTTGTTGTTATCATTAGAGATGGGCAGACACCTGGATGTTCAGGTTCTGGTACCAGAACAGTATCCGGATCCCATTCACTTGAATGGGGGGGCTCGAACATCCAGTGATTGCTGCATGACAATCACTGGATTGGCTCAATCACTGGATTGTCAAACACCGCTTCTGATCCATGGTGAAATCCTCCCCGCCGGTCAGAGAGCCATGGTTCCCACGCTGTCAAGACCGTGAGCGCTCAGCTGTGATCGGAGGTATGAAGTTTACCGCCGTTCACTGGTGTCAGATGATGGGACTACTGATCCAATCATCCAACACCTGCTACCGCTAATTACAGTGAGAGCAGGAACGGCGGATGGGAGTATTCATCTGCCGCTCCTGCGCTGTAAATAAATAATTTTTTTAAAAAAGGCGTGGGTTCCCCTGTATTTTTGCTAACCAGCCCAACAAAACTCACAGCTGGCATCTGCAACCCTCAGCTGTCAGCTTCAATAAGGCTGGTTATCAAGACTAGAGGGTCCCCATGCTGTTTTTTTTAAATTATTTAAATAAATAATTTTAAAAAATGGCGTGGGGTCCCCTCCATTTTTGATAACCAACCTTGCTAAAGCAGACAGCTGGGGGCTGGTATTCTCAGGCTGGTAAGGGGCCAGGGATATTGCCCCCCAACCTAAAAATAGCAGCCTGCAGCTGCCCAGAAAAGGCACATCTATTAGACGCACCAATTCTGGCGCCTTGCCCGGCTCTTCCCCTTTGCCCTGTAGCGGTGGCAAGTGAGGTTCATATTTGTGGGGTTGATGTTACCTTTGTATTGTCAGGTGACATCAAGCCCTGAGGTTAGTAATGGAGAGGTGGGTGTCTATCCATCACTAATTCTATAGTTATATGGTAAATAAAGACACAGCCAGAATAAAGTCTTTTATTTGAAATAAGACTAAACACCGTTTTCCATTTTTATTTAAATGCGTAATTCCAGCGCAGCCCTCGTTCTCCTGTAATAATAGTAAAATAAAAAAATGTATATTATACCTGTCATTCTGTCCCACGCCGTAACCCATGTCTGGTCGATAAACAGTTTTCAACCTGGACGGTGCCAAGAAGCGTCCGTCCAGGCTGAGAACCACTGGTGAATGAGTTGCTGCGCGCGCAGCCTCAGAGACCGTTGGTGAGACATTGAGGTTACATCCGGTCACTGAGGCTCCGTTCCCAGCCAGGCTGAACTGCGGTGATCTCGGTGAGATCCCTGCTAACACCGTGAGAAAAACTCATGTCTGAACCCGAACAGTAACACAGACTTCCTGGTGAAGTCAGTATTCGGTGTCCGTCGCACGTGTGACATTCACGGTCTTCGTATGAAGTGCGATGTCTCAATCGCCTCAGCTCTACTGAACTGAATATGAACTCCACAGCCTCAAAGACATATGAAGCTGTTGAGTTCATGTCAGGAGACCTCTGTACCAGTCTACACGGATCGTCACACATTGCCATGGGAATGCAGCCCAACGCTGAGGGAAGGGAGGTGAAGAGCAGAGAGCTGTAATAAGCTAGAGCTTTGAGGAATTTGCAACATTTTTGCTCATGAAAACAAAAATAAGTAAAAAAAAAGAATAAATTAACTATAGTAAATTCTGAAGAAATAACTTCGCTCCGAAGAATAAGGCATAATGCCTAACAACAAATGAAAAAAATGGAAATGCTCCCATTAGAATGATATACATAGAGAAAACGGAGCAGAGAAACACCATCCAATAAAAGAATTATATTTTATTAATTCAAATAATTTTGAAAATATAAAAGATGTACTTACCAATATTAAGGCTTTTACAATAAAAAGGAAAGGAGGAAAACTACGGCCAATACAGGGGTACACATGGTGATACTGTGACCAAGAGTTATACAATATGCATATCGGTAATACAGTACAACAGGATAAATCCCAAGCAAAGTATCCATACAGAAACATGAGCAAATATAAACAACATTGTCCGGAACAACTAACAAATCAGTGTGCCCATCTGCATAAAAATAAATATCACTTATCCATAATCACCAGTACACCAGTGTGCCCTCCTGTGACCCCCTGACGCGCGTTTCGCGTTGAATACTTTTTCAAAAGGGGTGCCCCTTTTTATTGTAAAAGCCTTAATATTGGTATGTACATCTTTTATATTTTCAAAATTATTTGAATTAATAACATTTTTGCTCAGCATTCTCCTAGATAATGGACTTACAGACCATCTGCAGCAGCAAAATGAAACACAGTTTTTAATAAATATTATTTATAAAGTTGCTTAACTGTGCTTTTAGGAAGCAAATAATAAAAAGACAATTGCCAAAAAATTATCTAATGCTTAGAGGGGTTGTCCAGTCCAAATCCATAAGTCTGCTTTCACTGCTGTGTGACTGCAAATTTATGCTGCGAGGATTTTCTTGTTTCTGATCTGCGACTGGAGGATGTACAACTCTGGCAATAATTAAGAGACCACTGCAAAATGTTCAGTTTGTCAGATTTCTCTTTATAGGTATATTTTGGAGTAAAATATAAATTTCTCTTTTATCCTATAAACTACTGACATGTCAAAATTTTGTTTTTATTTTCAGAAAATGAGAAATGGTCAAAATAACAAAAAAATCCAGTGCTTGCAGACCTCAAATAATGCTAAGAACACAAGTTCATAATCATTCAGAAACAACAATACTCATGTTTTAACTCAGGAAAAGTTCAGAATTCAATATTTTGTGGCATAACCATGATTTTTAATCACAGCTTTCCTGCGTCTTGGCATGCTTTCCACCAGCTTTCACACTGATTTTTGGTGACCTTATGCCACTCCTGGTACAAAAATTTATGCAGTTCTTCTTTGTTTGATGGCTTCTTCTTCCTCTTGATTACATTCCAGAGGTTTTCAATGGGGTTCAGGTCAGGTCTGGAGATTGGGCTGGCCATGACAGGGATTTGATGTGGTGCTTCATCCACATATTGATTGACCTAGCTGTGTGGCATGGCGCATTGTCCTGCTGGAAAAAAACAGTCCTCAGAGTTGAGGAACATTGCCTGCGCAGAAGGAATCAACTGTTTTTCCAGGATAACCTTGTATGCGGCTTGATTCATCCGTCCTTCGCAAAGATTATCCTGCCCAATTCCAGCCTTGCTGAAGCATCCCCAGATCATCACTGAACCTCCACCAAATTTCACAGTGGGTGTAAGACACTGTGGCTTGTACGCCTCTCCAGGTCTCTGTCTAACCATTCGACGACCAGGTGTTGGGCAAAGCTGAAAATTAGACTCATCAGAGAAGATTACATTACTCCAGTCCTCTATGCTCCAATCCTTATGGTCTTTAACAAACTTCAGCCTGGTTCTCCTTTGCTTCTCATTGATGATAGGCTTTTTTCTACCTTTACATGACTTGAGCCCTGCCTCTAGCAGCCTGTTACGAACTGTTCTTGCCATGCACTTCACCCCAGCTGCCATTTCTTTAATTGGTCACTTGATGTCATCCTGCGGTTGCTGAGTGACATTCCAATAAGATGAAGGTCATCCTGGTCAGTGGAGAGTCGTTTTCACCCTATGCCGGTCTGTAACTTTGTTGTCCCCAATGTTTGCTCCTTGACCTTGTTGTAATGGATTGCCATCTTAGAAATTTTAAGGATGGAGGCAACATGACGCTCACTGTATCTCTCTGCTAGTAAAGAATTGAGCCCTTCTTTTCCTCACTCAAGACTTTTCTTTTCAACTACTTTTGCATGGTTAAAAGTTATTTTTTCATTCCTATTACTTTTGGGATATTATTAGCACTTGTTTTGCCATCCAACTTGTCCTATTGCTAGAGGATTGTCAACACCACAGCAGGGTTTTTTTTACTTTCCTTTGTTAAATAAGATTTGGTTCAGGTGATCACCTAATCAGAAGCACATTAAGTAGAATGAGGTGTACTCTGGTTGGAATTCAACTGACACTGGAATGGAATGGCTGTCAGACATGTAGAGAAGCTGATTATTATAAAACTGTGCAGTGGTCTCTTAATTTTTGCCAGGGCTGTATATGTGTTATACATACTCCCAATCAAGGCCCGTCCAGTGGGTGTGGCCTCACTCCATGCATTTGTACGGAGTGAGGCCACACCCTGTAGTCGGCCACACCCACTTGATGACCGCATCTCTAATTGGGGAGCAGCCTCACCCTATACAAGTGTATGGAGAGGGGCGCTTCCCACTGGACAGGAATATATATATATATAACCATACCTACCCGCCGGGCCTGGCTTAGAAACCGGCAGTTGGCCCTCAAAAAAAACTTGTCAACATAATTGGTGGTACATTCATTAAATATACAGATTTCCTCCATATTTTGAAGGCATATTTCACAACCCACTATTTTATAGTTGATAATTATTCCTCTCCTTTGGAATCCTGTTGGCATTATAGATACTGAAACCTCATTTCCCTCACTTCCCAGTGTGCTTTGCATCTGCCTTTGTCCAGTGGCTTGCTATCCCCAAGCTGAAGGCGCCTCGGCGCTTTGACCGCTTGCTCTGAACAGATGTGCTGCAGAGCAAGCTGTCAGTCATAGCGTTGAGACATGTTAACAGCCGCCACTTCCGGTATTGTGAGTGGTGGCTGTAGCCGGTCCGTTCATATCCCCATGACCAAAATCTGACAGATTACGGGTGCAAGTTAGTGCATTTTTATCTTACTGATGGCATATTCAGTAAGGCAGCCAGTAAGTATTGTAGCGCTATTTACTTGCAGATTAATCCCACATATGCAGGTCAATAGCATTTTCCGAAGTAACACGTTCCCTTTAACAGGATCAGTAGACACCAATTTAAATGGAACCTGTCAGCTGTTCTGGTCTCTATAAGATTCGGCCACAGCCTTTCAGGGCTTATCTACAGCATTCTATAATGCTGTAGATAAGCCCCCGGTCCAACCTGCGAGAAAAAAAGTTTTATTATACTCACCCGGGGGGGGGGGGGTGTCTGGTGCGGTCTGGTCCGATCTGTGATGCAGGTCCGGGTCCGGCGCCTCCCATCTTCTTGCGCTGCTGGCCTCCTGCTTGCTTCATCGCTCCTCGGCATCGCACTTCCAAGCAGGCGTACTTCTCTGCCCTGTTGAGGGAAGAGCAAAGTACTTCAGTGCGCAGGAGCCTGGAAAGGTCCGAGAGGCCCAGCGCCTGCGCACTGCAGAACTTTGCTCTGCCCTCAACAGTGTAGAGAAGTACACCTGCACAGGAGTGCGATGCCGGAGAGCGATGAAGCAAGCAGGAGGGCCGCATCGCAAGAAGATGGAAGGTGCTGGACCTGTGACACCCATCAGACCGGACCGCCCCCCCAGGTGAGTATAATAAAACTTATTTTTTTATCTTTCAGGTTGGACCGGGGGCTTATCTACAGCATTATAGGATGCTGTAGATAAGCCCTGAAAGGTGATGGACGCATCTTATAGCAGCCAAAACAGGTGACGGGTTCCCTTTAAGCAGAGTGGAGACACCTAGTAGCCGGCACATTATTGTGATTTTTATGGGGTAAGACAACAAGATCTTAATAAAATGTGATTTTTATATAGTCTATTTAGCAAATTATCTTCAGTAGCTTGTGAATGTATTCACCTCCCCCTGGCATTTTTTGTTTACCTACCTCACAATCTGGAATTTCACTGGTTTTTGTTTGTGTGTGTGTGGGGGGGTGTATCAGTTCATATAAAGAGCATGCCTACAACTGCGAACATTTGGTTTTCTTTTTATTGTGAAGCAAACGAAAAGGAGGACAAAATAAATGAAAACTTCAGTGTGAATAACTATTCACCCCGCTAAAATCAGTACATTGTAGAGCCTCCTTTTGCGGCAATTACAGCTGAAAGTCGCTTTGGATAAGTTTTTAGGAGCTTTGCACATCTTGCCACTGGGATTTTTGCCCATTCCTCAATGCAAAACTGCTCCATCTGGTTCAAGTTAGATGGTTTACTCTGGTGACCAGCAATCTTCAAGTCTGACCACAGATTCTCAGTTGGATTAAGGTCTGGGCATTGACTAGGCCACTCCAAAACATTTACACTTTTCCCCTTAAACCACTCGAATGTTGCTGTTGTTGCTTGATCATCAGTACAAGTCTCAAATCACTGACCAACTGACACAGGTTTTGCTCAAGAATATCCCTGTATTTCTCACCATTCTTCTTCCCCTCAACTCGGACCATTTTCCCTGTCCCTGCAACCGAAAAACATTTCCACAGCATGATGCGGTCATCACCATGTTTCACTGTGGGGATGGTGTTCTCAGGGTGATGAGCAGTGTTGGTTTGAAGCCAAACATAATGTTTACCTTCGTAGCCAAAAAATTCAATTTTAGTCTCATTTGACCAAAGCACCTTCCTCCATACTTTTGGGGAGTCTCTCACGTGTCTTTTGGCAAACTCAAAACAAGCTTTACAATTTCCAGTCTTTGCTTGGGAACTCTGCAGCTCCTTCAATGTTACCTTTTGGTTTCTGTGGTGCCTCTCTGATTATTGCCCTCCTTGCCCAGGCTGAGAGTTTTGGTGGGAGGCCCCCTGTCTTGGCAGGTTTGTTGTGGTACCATGTTCTTTCCATTTCATGATAATGGATTTAATGGTGCTCCGTGGGATCATTAGAGAATGAGATATTTTTTTTATTACCCAACCCTGACTTGTGCTTCTCAACAGCTTTGTCCCTGACTTGTTTGGAGATCTCCTTGGTCTTTATGGTGTTTGGTTAGTGGGGCCTCTTGTTAATGGTGTTTGGTTAGTCTCGCCTTTTGTTAATAGTGTTGCAGCCTCTGTTGCCTTTCAGAAAAGAGGTAAATTGTATATACTGGCAGATATGTGATACTTAGGGCATCTGTCACAGTGTGCAATCTGTCACTAAGCATATGACTTATGAAGGTAATTGCTTGCACCAGATATTTTTAGGGGCTTCATCACAAAAGGGGTGAATACATATGCACTTGCCAAATTTTAGTTACCGGTATTTGATCCAATAAATTTAATTTATACCTATATTTTTCACACTTCACTAATTTAGACTATTTAGTGCTGATGCATCACACACAAATTGGATTACAAAAATATTTTAACACAGGTTGTAATGTAACGAAATAGGTAAAAAGACAAGGGGATGTATACTTTTGCAAACCATTGTATGGGTATGTGCGTACGTTATATAGAATAGCGGGATTGTATATCCAACAGAACAAGTATTGAAATTAGCAATGGATAAAATATAACTTTTAATAGAGGTCTCAATAAAAATAAAAATATTGACACCCTTGTGAAAAACTCAAAACAGGAACGCTCCATAGCTTGCCCAGACGTGATGCCAGCGTAAGCGCCGTCCCACCAAAAGCGCGTCACACGCCGGGGGCGTTGCTTCTAAAGGACGCGGTCTTCAGTCAAAACCATTTTAACCACAGGAGCGGGGAGGTCACGGTAAGGCAGCCTAAAGGTTTTGCAAAACACGCCCCTGATGAGTATACTATAACGAAACACGTTGGGAGACGCATTACTTCAAGGCAGGCATCATTGGGCACCGACCAATATGGTCCTGGGGTCATGATAAAGAATATCGGAAGGACTGGATTCTCTACTATTGGGTGAGATCTACCAAAATAGGAAGCCGCAGTAGTATGTGTTAATACGGCATTGCTGATTTTGATTTTTCTATGGTCATTTGGAATGCCCACTTATTGGTGGGGTAGCATGGTTCCTTAGTATGACTCTATGGTAATATTTTCTCCCTATACTGCCTCCATCTACAAGCTGCATTCTATAGGAATAATACATTGGCCTCTCGCTACTTTTTTGATTGTTTTTTCAGGCATTAGTAGCGTTTATGTAGGAATCATTTATACATGAGAAAAACATTTGTTCATGTGCCAAAACCATTGTTGTTCCTTCTGACACCAAAGGGAATAACCATTTGTTGATCTGTATAAAGAACATTATAGGTACGCTCTTAATTTCACATGATGTCGGCAATCATTTGATGATTCAATCCACAGGTGTGGTCTTCATCAACTTACCACAGTTATGCATTCTTTGATTATGGTGGGTCCATCTGTGATTTAAAAAATCATAAAGAGCGCCTATTATCATTTTACAAGAGGCCCTATACCAGTTTTTAGGCAGATAATTTTTCTGCGATTTTTTTTATCTTTATTGTGTGTCTTCACTTTTTTTTGTTTTGATTTTTTTGAGTTTTTCACAAGGGTGTCAATATTTTTATTTTTATTGAGACCTCTATTAAAAGTTATATTTTATCCATTGCTAATTTCAATACTTGTTCTGTTGGATATACAATCCCCCTATTCTATATATTCTTTTTTGGCATGGCAGGATTTCTCACCACTGGGATTGACACCAACCAGTGGGTATCTGAAGCCAAGGATGTGTTTTCTGATCGTGCTTTCACCCAAAAAAAATATGTGCCCTCCTTTAATGCATCCTTCAAGGAACTGACCAAAATTTATAAGGATCAGATTGCTTCGTGGTGGGAGGTGCAGAGTCTTGATAACTACATTAAATCGGGGATAGTACCAAGGCACTTGAGAATTACTTTATCACCAGGTTTTCGTTACAAAAGTCCCAATCTCATTGCGAGGTGGGAAAAAGAGGTCACTGAATGTTCAATCAGACTGATGAGGCTTCTATTAGATGAGGAAAAACAGAATTTATGTACCCTAAATGAGGCTCTAAAAGAACAAATAGATATAACAAAAAAATTTTCCTCTGAACAGGATTTTGCAAAAAAGGAGACACAACTGCAAAACACCATAGAGAGCAAAATACCATAGAGAGGTTTCAGTATCATCTCAAAGAGAAGAAGCACAGGTTCTTCATTAGGGATATACAGGAATTCAAAGAAAACAAAGTATATTCCTTCTCTACCATAAGATCAATTAGAAAACCTGAGACATACATATCTTCTGAAGCGGAAGTCTCATATTGTGATATCCGTCTTCATAACTCCAGAGGCAGGAGTAGAGGGAGAGGTAGCAACAGGGGACGAGGTAACAGCAGAAGAACTCCCCAAGAGAGAGTTTTTTTTAGATTTAAATTACCCTCTCTGAAACCGCACCACACCCCACAATCCCTCTTAGGGCCTCAAGTAATCAATTTGTCCTCTAGGGTTTTAAAACCAGAGGAGATGGAGTTATTGAGTAGAGGCCTATCATTCGTACCCACTTCAGATATGGATATTTTTGAAACAGTAAAAGACTTGAATTTATTTGCTAGACGATTAAAATGGAAAAGGTTTTTTGCAAAGGAAGAGATCAGAAAATGTGAGGAATTGGGAGTACAGGACAATTTATTACATGACATTCAATTCCTTTACCATTTAAATGACCCCGTCCCCAATCTAGAAGGACTAGGTCCTTTTACGGACTTAAAAAACAAAAACTCCAGAATGCCTCCATCGGGTATGGATACGGGTCCAATTGATATTTTTACAAATTTGGGTGACAGAGGATTTGTTGTAACTATCAGCCGTTGATTTAAGACACTCTCATAATCTGTCCAAAGAGGAGATATCATGTCTTTGTAATCTTGAAAAAGACAGTAACATCATGATAAAACCTTCTGATAAAGGAGGTAACACAGTGGTTATGGATAGTTCTGAGTATCGGCTGATGTGTCTCGCAATTCTGGAAAAAGAGGGGGACTACGAAATTCTTGAAAAGAACCCCACTCTTTTATTTCTGAATGATTTGAAATCTTTGGTTGAAAAAGGTTTCTCAGAAGGGGTTTTGGGCAAAGGTAAAAAGATTTTTTAATCCCAGAACACCTGGTCATACCAATGTTTTACTGTCTCCCAAAGATACACAAAGGTACCAATCCCCTAAAAGGGAGACCGATTGTATCTGGTAACAACAGCCTTACTGAAAAACTGGGAATATACCTTGACCAAATTCAAAAACCCTTTGTGATGTCATTAAACTCCTTTGTGAAAGATTCTATGGATTTGTTGCGGAAACTGGACGGCATATGTCTTGATGCCGATATGGTGTTGGGCAGCATTGATGTGGAGTCCTTGTACTCTTCCATTCCCCATGATAAGGGTCTTCTGGCGGTTGAACATTATCTTGGCACAAGAGGTACACAGTTCTCCAAGCACAATAGGTTCATTCTGGAGGCTTTGGAGTTTTGTCTTACAAAAAACATCTTCACTTTCGACCTTAAGTATTTCCACCAGCTCAGGGGCACTGCGATGGGTAGCCCTTGTGCGCCCTCATATGCAAATCTGCTCCTGGGCTGGTGGGAAGAAGAGGTGATTTTTGGGGATTATGTGTCTGGTCCAGATGGCAGGATTGTCATGTGGCTACGCTACATCGATGACATCCTGGTCATCTGGAGGGGTAACATGGCAGACTTTGGAATCTTTGTAGAAGCCCTCAACACTAACAATATTGGTCTACGATTTACCTATGAAGTGAATCCTCATACTTTGAATTTTCTTGATATCTGCATAACTAAAAATGCTGAAGGTTTTCTGTGTACCAAAACTCATAGAAAGGAAACGGCTACAAATTCTTTTCTAAAATGGGAGAGTAATCATCCTTTACCCCTCAAAAGGGGGATACCAAAAAGCCAATACCTAAGGGTACGCAGAAATTGCTCACAAATAACAGAATTTGAGACCCAAGCAAAGGAGCTACAAAGGAGGTTCCTAGATAGAGGTTATCCCTGCAGCGTTTTACGGAAGGCTTACAGGGAATCAGTTGGGAAGGATAGGAGGGAGCTCCTAATTCCCAAACCAAAAAAGAAAGATGACGATCTCGTCCACTTTATTACGAAATTTTCCAATGGGTCTGATAAAATAAGACCCATATTACAACGACACTGGCCAATTTTAAAGATGGACAATATCGTCACCAAATTTGTCCCAGTGAATCCCCAAATCACCTATAGAAGGGGTACTTTTCTACAGGACCGATTGGTCCACAGCCATTTCCAACAAAAAGAGACAAAAAACTTCTTCATGAATCAACCTAAAGGATGTTTCAGATGTGGGAGATGTAAGGCCTGTACGTCTGTTGTACAGTCAAAGGATTTCCTGAGTAATGTAACCGGCATAACCTATTCCATACGTCATTTCATCAACTGCCGCACCAGTGGGGTGGTATCCAAAGCCACTTGCAGGTGCGGCATTGAATATATTGGAAAAACTAAAAGAGAATTTCGTAAGAGAGTGGGTGAACATATACATACATTATACATACATACATACATACATACATACATACATATATACGGAACATTATTAATAAGAGGGACACCCCAGTGACAAACCATGTGAACACGTGCCACCAAGGTGATTCTAAGGTGATCTTATTTGTTGGCATTGATAGAATTGCGCCCCCAGCGAGGGGAGGTGACTGGAATAGGATGATTCTTCAAAAAGAAAGTAAATGGATCTTCCAATTAAGAACTATGCATCCGGATGGCCTCAATGAACAATTGTCCTACTGTTGTTTCTTATAAGGACATTCATTTTTTTTTTATCTATGGCTATTTTTTCAACTGTGCTGACTTTTTGTTAACGCCACTTTTTCCTTCTCTGGGGTTTACAATCTAGGAGCCGCTCTTTTGGATTTTGCCATGCGACTGGATTCCCTGGGCCTGCTCCCAACACTCCCTGTATAGGGGGTGGTCATCACGAGGATCGCTCGCCCGGTCCTTCCATCCCACGGCTCCAAAGATCCACTCCCTAGTAACCTTTGTATTCCTACAATTACTTATATAAGTACTCTTTCCAAAACATTTTTTATTTTGGTATAAATTCTAATAAGTCTTCATTTGTTTACTCAGTGTCTATTGCAATCTCTTGGTCACGGTTCACATGGTTGTTGCCATGCTGTGCGGTGAGTTATTTTGAATCATGCCATTTGGGATTTTACTCTCCCCCCAGGATTTAACCCTACTATGGGGTTGTTTTTTTTTGCAGACATATAAACTGATACGTTGATTATAGTTTATCATGGTTTGCATTCTTGGAGTCTAACCATTCTATAATGGTGACTCCCGAATACAAAAAATGAATCAAGATGGACAGCATAAGGTTAATGAATGCTGCAGGATAATGGGCTTTAATATATTTTTTCTTCTCTTTAGTTTTAGAGATTGACACAGTAACAGGAGCGCTCCTTAGTTTGCCTAGACACCTTGCCAGCGTTAGCGCTGGTCTATCAAAAGCGCTTCACACGCCGGGGGGTGTGGTTTACAAAGTACGTGATCTTCAGCTTTAGAGATCTCCATAGTAACAGGAACGCTCCATAGCTTGCCCAGACGTGATGTCAGCGTAAGCGCCGTCCCACCAAAAGCGCGTCACACGCCGGGGGCGTGGCTTCTAAAGGACGCGGTCTTCAGTCAAACCATTTTAACCACAGGAGCGGGGAGGTCACGGTAAGGCAGCCAAAAGGTTTTGCAAAACACGCCCCTGATGAGTATACTATAATGAAACACGTCGGGAGACGCATTACTCCAAAGCAGGCAGCATTGGGCACCGACCAATATGGTCCTGGGGTCATGATAAAGAATATCGGGAGGACTGGATTCTCTACTATTGGGTGAGATCTACCAAAATAGGAAGCCGCAGTAGTATGTGTTAATACGGCATTGCTGATTTTGATTTTTCTATGGTCATTTGGAATGCCCACTTATTGGTGGGGTAGCATGGTTCCTTAGTATGACTCTATGGTAATATTTTCTCCCTATACTGCCTCCGTCTACAAGCTGCATTCTATAGGAATAATACATTGGCCTCTTGCTACTTTTTTGATTGTTTTTTCAGGCATTAGTAGCGTTTATGTAGGAATCATTTATACATGAGAAAAACATTTGTTCATGTGCCAAAACCATTGTTGTTCCTTCTGACACCAAAGGGAATAACCATTTGTTGATCTGTATAAAGAACATTATAGGTACGCTCTTAATTTCACATGATGTCGGCAATCATTTGATGATTCAATCCACAGGTGTAGTCTTCATCAACTTACCACAGTTATGCATTCTTTGATTATGGTGGGTCCATCTGTGATTTAAAAAATCATAAAGAGCGCCTATTATATCATTTTACAAGAGGCCCTATACCAGTTTTTAGGCAGATAATTTTTCTGCGATTTTTTTTATCTTTATTGTGTGTCTTCACGTTTTTTGTGGTTTGATTTTTTGAGTTTTTCACAAGGGTGTCAATATTTTTATTTTTATTGAGACCTCTATTAAAAGTTATATTTTATCCATTGCTAATTTCAGTATGTGCGTACGTTGCGGATTTACTGCAGATCCGCAAGTGTGTGATCAACCAATGTAAATTCAATAGGAAAAAAAAGCTGTGCACATGCTGCGGAAAATTCCGCACAGAATCCGCAGCGGTTTATTTCCGCAGCATGTCAGTTCTTTTTGCCGAACCGCATGCGTTCTTACACCCATTCCATTAATGAAATCCGCAGGGCTAAAAACACATGCCAATCTGCAAAAAAAACCCAGCACAAAATCTGCACAAAAAAAGCGCAGATTTTTACCTGCGTTTTCTGCCAAGAGATGGAGATTACGTGCAGAAAATTCTACAGGCAAATCTGCAACGTGTGCGCATAGCCTATTAAAGGAAATCATGTTGTCCAAAAGTAAAGGGACTCCCACACCCATTTCTAATTGTTTTTCTCCACAACTGGATGTAAACTTGAAACTGTCTCATTGTGCGTGTGGTTAGATGGGCTGACTCCTGCAAAAGACATCTGTAGTCCGATATTAATTCTTTTAGCAATCACACCTGAATAAGGGTTCGGCTATGTTCACACATTGTGTTTTTGCAGTTCTTTTTTCAGCGTTTGTTCATGCAAATTAAAAGCTGCTTTTTACAGTGCCAGCATAAGCTATGAGATTTCAGAAATGGAATGCAGTTGCTTGTTTTTCTCCTTACTGAATTGGAAGACTTCACCATTTTCTTAAAGCTGTCATTTCTTTCAGCGTTTTTGCAGCATTTTTTCACCCATACAAAGCAATGAGAGTGCAAAAAATGCAACCATGTGGTTTGCTGGGTTTTTTTGATGAATAAACCTAACTTTATTAAACATATTGTAGACAAAAGACGTGTATATCAGCACCAAAAAACACAGCAAAACCTGCAGCTTCATTTCTACCGAGAGCGGGTTTTGCTTGCAGGAAAAAAAACAAAAACGCTACAAAAACGCAATGTGTGAACATAGCCTTGAAGAACCTGGAGCTAGAGGGCAGCGGCTTCTATTTTGTAAGTACCGTAGTTATTTTACACACAGTTTAACCCCTTCAACCCGGAGGCTATTTTCACCGTCCTGACCAGGCCAAATTTTAGAATTCTGACCAGTATCCCTTTATGAGGTAATAACTCTGGAACACTTCCATGGATCCCGGCGATTCTGGGATTGTTTTCTCGTGACATATTGTACTTCATGATGATGGTAAAATTTGTACGATATGACTTGCTTTTATTTGTGAAAATATTGGAAATTTGGGAAATTTTGCAATTTTCAAACTTTTAATTTTCATGCCCTTAGATCAGAGTGGCGGCACACAAAATAGTTAATAAATAACATTTCCCACACGTCTACTTTACATCAGTACTATTTTTTAAACAATTTTTTTTTCTTAGGACGTTATAACGGTTAAAAGTTGACCAGCGATTTCTCATTTTTCCAACAAAATTTGCAAACCCATTTTTTTAGGGACTGTGAAGATCTAGAGTTGTGGGTATTAGTAATCACCTAGGCAGGTTAGCGATGCAACAAGTTTTATTTGTATCCCTACAAGCATTTCAGTAAGTCCAGGTAGATGACCCCAATGTAATGCCCCGAGTCCACGGGATCAGCAACAAGTCAGTAAAAATAGTCCATGGGATAATCCCTAGGGGAATATAGATTTCACGACCGAAGCCCGAGAAAACTTAGTTCCAAGTTGGATAGTCCATTCATGGGTTCCAGGAGCAGCCTTAACTCTGCTCCTTTCGCTTCAGATCCCCAGACACAACTGCACTCCCCATCAAGTCTCTCAACTCTACTCCCAACCCCCTAACCAATGTAAATTGAATTCACAGCCAGTGAAGTGTCCGGCCAGTCTGGAGTGGTGTGAACCCAAGTGGCCCCCCTGCCGAGAGAAAGAAAGGCACATATTCCCCCACCAGATAAGGTCATTGCATGTAAATACAACATAAATTGAGGTAACTAGTTATCTGTGCTGGGAAAGTATTTCAGTTCCTCACAGGGACCACCTCACATTTGAAGTGACTTTGAGAGGCCTGTATGACAGAAAATACCCAAAAGTGACACCATTCTAAAAACTGCACCCCTCAAGATGCTCAAAACCACATTCAAGAAGATTATTAACCTTTCAGGTGCTTCACAGGAACTAATGGAATTTGGAAGGAAACCATGATCATTTAACTTTTTTTCACAAAAATTTAGACCCCAATTTTTATTTTTTTTTGCAAGGGTATCAGGAAAAAATGGACCCCAGAATTTCTTTTGAGTGGGAGAAAGCTACTGTTTTGGCACACAGCTGGACTCGGAAGGAAAGGAGCGCCATTTGACTTTTTGAGTGTAAAATTTGTTTGGAATAATTTGCGGGTGCCATGTCGCATTTGGAGAACCCCTGATGTGCCTAAACAGTAGAAACCGCTCACAAGTGACACCATTTTAGAAACTAGACCACTCAGGTAACTTATCTAGATGCGTTGTGAGCACCATGGACCCCCAGGTGCTTCACAGAAGTTTATAATGTTGAGGCGTGAAAATTAAAAAGAATCACATTTTTCCCACAAAAATGTTCTTTTAGACCCAATTTTTTTATTTTTGCAAGAGTAACAGGAGAAAATGCACCATTCAATTTGTTGGGCAATTTCTCCTGAGTATGCAGATACCCCCTATGTGAGCGGAAACTACTGTTTGGGTGCCTGGCAGGACTCAAAAAGGATGGAGTGACGTTTTGGAACTCAGATTTCGATGCGATCGCATCACGTTGTGCCAATGGGAGCAGAGAGGTAGCTCTCTCCCTCGGCGATGTCCAGCGTTGTCGCTCTTACTATTAACAGCAGCATCAGAGTGGTTAAACACCCGTGATCGCTGCTAGCACCGATTGTGGGCATTGCTGCAGGGTGTCAGCTCTCATATAGAGCGGACACCCACATTTGATCGTGGCGGCGCTCATCGTGAGCCTGTCATGGCAACGTATGTATACAGAGATTTACGGGAACACAGCTCCCGCGGGAGCATGTCGGTAAGGGGTTAATATACTGAACACAAACACACATGCTGTTTTCAAAACTCTTTTATTACTAAACCGTATGAGACTATATAAGAGAATTTAATTAAATATGCTCAGGCTGAACAAATATACAGTAAATAGACATAGTACAACATAGCATATGGAAACTTTATGTGGAGTGAGTTGTTTGCCGCTCATCTCTTAAATTACTGTATGTGTAGGGTAAAGACCAAGGCTGCACAGCAGATTAAGCCATTTGCCACATTGCATTATGCTGGACAGGACGGGATTGACACTATGATGGATATAAAACACTGTAGAAGACAATAAAAATCTGCTGCTGTTGTGTACGGCATGAATATCATCCTATCGCACCTGCACGGCACTCGTGACACATATAGGTTCAGGATTCATTTCCAATATTTGCCTATTCCACCTGTTGAACGATTTCAAAGCTCTTCATAGTGTGAGATCTCATGAATGGTATTGCTTTGCATACATACAAGGTAGACTTAAAGTAGTCTAGAGATGTAGTGTGAAGGCTACAGTAATAAAGGCAAACAATGTGAAAAGAACTGCTTGTACAAGTGGATACTAGCGCTGAAAGTACAAGCTGACTTTTAAGTAGGGCTTGACAGTATTTATAGAATTGTTACTGTAGGTAAAAGTCGGAGTGCACCTATATATTGTATACAGTGCTTTTTAGCCACCTGAGAAAGGCTTTGTGCACTGTGGAAATTGCTTTGGATACGCGCTTGTATTGTCATTTTAGCCATAATCGTTCTTTACAGGCTATGTAAAGGATCAGTGATCGGCCAATATTTGTCATACCTCATGCTCTAATTATTTTAACTCTGTCCATCAGGAATGTCTTAGTTTTCCAGAATTTCTATCCAGTTACTATGACGCACACGTTTCCAAAAGACTTTGCCCTTTATTACAAAAGGCCATATCTTAATGTATTGTTAAAGGTCTGCAGAACAATGCTTTGAGATGAATGTGTGTACAATTGCATATTCTAGTATTTAACCACATAAATATTATAGTAGGAAATTACATGATCAGCAATGACCTAATATAATTTATGTGACGAAACAATATTTTTAGATACTGCCCTATAGGCACAGTCATCAGAATCTAGACCATATTCTCTGTTGACGGTAGGATTTGTGATATCCTGATAAAAACAGCTCTGACAAATCTACATTTATATAATATATATATTTGGACGTTTAGTGTCTTAGTAATTAAATGCAGGTTGCTATGTAAGTCATGTAACCTGCCAAAGAAGGGAGCCATGGATTTATGCAAAGATAGGTAGAAAAAGCAGGAGAGCTTAGATTAGAACCAGTTTTAAATGCTTGCACTTTACTTCTCTGATATCAATGTCTCAGATTATTTCATTTACCTGGACAGAGCGGGCTCCATTAGAGCTATACATCATCACTTCTCTTCTTAGCCAAAGTTCAAGTATTGTTTTGCTAATATAGGTAAATTTAATGTACCGTAATTACTCTGTAAACATATTTGGCCCGTTAAGTTTTCTGTGTACCAGGCATAAAAACTGAAAATACAAAATATGACGCAGTCCTTATAGGGGTTCTTTGGTCTCAGATGAAAATTTTGCACTCGCTTTACGTGACTGCAGCCTGTGAGTCGTGAATATGCAGTGGACACATTGTCACAATTCCCCTGTATATATCACATTGCCGTATGAATTCCATTTGCATACTTGCTGTCACGTGCCGACTAGTCTTTGCCCGGCTTCTTTCAGCAGTAGAGAATTGAGAGAAACACAGAAGTCTAGTCGTCATGTGACCACAAGTATAGAAATCGCGTACATGCTGACATGTGACTGCCCATACAGGATTGCAGGGGAATTGTGACTGTTGGCGCATCACAAACCATTTGTCAGTCTGCACTCACATGGTGACCACAGGCTTTTTCTTCTGAGACCAGAAAACCTCTTTAAGTCCAAATAAGACTGGTGTTCTTATTTCCAAGGACAGTATCCTTTTTACTTTCGGAAGTTCCCAATTTGCACACTGTTTCTTCCCAGAATGCAGCGAAATGTTGCAGGTTGAATTTCCCAGTATTTTACTGGATTCCCAAAAAGGCTTATTCCACTATAGAGTGACTTCTTCATCTTCGGTGGTATAGGGCAGAAATCATTCACATCCACTTTTCCGATATTATTCGAGTGAAGGAACAAGACCTAAGTGTAAAGTAGGAATATGTTACATAATTACAATGCATACAAGCATAATTTTTTACATTTTTCAGTTTACATCTATATATGATTAATTTCTTTGTGTGCCTTGCTTTACTTGACCTTCTACTCTGCTTAAGTAGATGTCTAAACATGGATATAATTGTAAGGCTATGTGCACATGTTGCGGATTTTTAGTGTTTTTGTCACGTTTTTTCGCCATGAAAACACGGCAAAAACGCTGCGTAAACGCTAAAAATCCGCAATCCATTGAATTCAATGGCATTCCGCACATACTGTGCTAATGCTGCGTATTTTTCCGTGACGGAATCGCATCGCGGAAAAATACGCGGCATGGTCATTCTTTTTGCGGAATCGCAGTTATTCAACACACATAGGAATGCATTGTTCCGCTTACTTTCCGCATGTGGCTATGACCACCATGCGCAAAGTACTGTAAGTGGAAAATGTGCGGATGGTACCCAGGGTCTGGAGGAGAGGAGACTGTCTTCCAGGCCCTGGGTACCATATCCCTGTTAAAAAAAGAATTAAAATGAAAAATTGTGATATTCTCACCTTCCGGCGTCCCCTGCAGCCTTCCCGCCTGTCAGCCACGCTCCCGGCATCTTCCGGTCCCAGTGATGCCTTGCGACAATGACCTTTGATGACGTAGCGGTCTCGCGAGACCGCTACGTCATCAAAGGTCATTGTCGCAAGGCATCGCTGGGAGTGGGACTTGCCGGGAGCATCCCTGAGGCCTGGGGACGCTGCACGGGACGCGGGAAGGTGAGAATAACACAATTTTTTAAATTATTTTTAACATTATATCTTTTTACTATTGATGCCGCATAGGCAGCCTCAATAGTAAAAAGTTGCTCATACTTGTCAAACACTATGTTTGACGAGTGTGACCAACCTGTCAATCAGTTTTCCGAGCGATGCTACAGATTACTTGGAAAACGCTGGCATTCTGCAAGCTAATTACGCTTGGAAAACTCTAGCTTTTCACGGGAAATACGCTGGAATTATGCATGCGGATTTCCCGTGGCAGGGAGTTGCGGAATTCGCACGGAAATTTCCGCGGGAATTCCGGACGTGTGCACATAGCCTAAAGATTTCCCAAAAGTTAGGCAAATTATACAATAGTTCATTCATCTGACTCATGGTATTTTTCATCTGATGACACAAAATATATAAAAATATATTGCTGCAATTATAAACATTTTTCCAATCCTGTCGCAAATTTTAGCCATTTTATTGAGCTACCTGTGAAAGTGATATAGCGGACTACGCACCTGCAAGTATCTCAGATCAGAAATTCCAGCCGGAACCGTTTTTAGCTTGTTATTTTCTAAGTGAATTTCTCTTACTTTTGGTATATAAGCAAGACTTCCATTTTCAACTTCTTTAATTTTATTATGACCTAAACCAAGTCTGAAATCAGAAACATCAAGTAAATTATTGGTTGATACTGAAAAATTGTTTCACTGAGAAAAAAAAAATACTACTACAATTACCAAAAGATGTCTAAGGCTGGGGTCACACTGGCGAGGAATACGGACGAGTGAGAGGCGTAAAAAGCACGCATTACACACGGACAAATTATTCTCTATGAGTTTGCTCCCAACAGCCGTATATTTCTTGGGCGTATTCTACGGTCCGTGCCAATCGCAGCATGCTGCGAATGTCAGCGTACTACGCCCGTAATACGCCAATGCAAGTCTATGGGTGCGCAAAAAATACGGATTATACACGGACCACATATGTGACTTGCGAGAAATACGCACCCGGTGTCTTTTAGAAAAGCTGTCAATTCAATGCCCTATACAGTAAACTCACACTGACAGGTTTAATAAAGAAAGAATAGATATTCACACATAGAATACATATATATATATATATATATATATATATATATATATATATATATATATATACACATACATGTCATTGTGACAAACATATATATATATTTATATTTCACAGAGTTCTTCATAGCAGAATAGCCGCTAATTAAATTGCCGGCTTCTATCAAATAATTCCCCAACCTGACATGAAATGACACGTGGTTTACATTCAGTAAAGCATTTCATTTCATGTTTTTTTATATGTCCTTGACTAATAATTAGATGAGGGATTGTGTGCAAAATTTGGGAGTTGTAGTTGTTATTTTAAGGGGTTAATTATTTGTTAAAAAATGCATGGGCTTCCCATCGCCCTTTATTGGTGGCGAGTGGGTTAATCTAACAAAGGGTTAATGTCACCATTCGATTTTAAGGTGACATTAACCCTTTGTTAGATTAACCCATTCGCCACCGCAACAGGGCAATGGGAAGCCCACGCATTTTTTAAAAACGAATTAACCCCTTAATATAACAACTACAACTCCCAAATTTTGCACACAAACCCTCATCTAATTATTAGTCAGGGACATATAAAAAAACATGAAATGAAATGCTTTACTGAATGTAAACCACGTGTCATTTCATGTCGGGTTGGGGAATTATTTGATAGAAGTCGGCAATTTAATTAGCGGCTATTCTGCTATGAAGAACTCTGGGAAATATAAATATATATATATATGTTTATCTCAATGACTTGTGCGTATATATATATATATATATATATATATATATATATATATGCATTCTATGTGTCTATATCTCTTATTTCGTTTCTGTTAGAAACCCTGTCATAGGGCTCCATTATATGTCCATTTTGCAAGCCTGCGAGAAAATCTCGCCATACGGATTACATACGGATGCTGACATGCACAAAATACGCAACCACACCTTGCTTACGGATGACATACGGAGCACTGTTTAGGGGTCATTCATCCGTATTACGCCTGTAAACTACGGACCGTATTTTGCGTCGGTTAGTGTGACCCCGGCCTAACATGCCTTGCAAAGTCTGCCAAATAATGACATCTGTGCCATTTTGATAAGTTTACACCTTTACTGATTCTAAATTTTTTTTATTGGCTGATACATAGTTATGTTTTTATTTGCAGCCGTAAGGGTCATTCTTTTGAATACCCGCTTTTAAAGATACTTCTGGAAAAGGTTTTAGAGCTGTGCACTGCAAAATCTCAATGCTTAAGATGCTGTTACAAGGCATCCGGTATTGATCAGAGATCAAGAAATTTTTTTTTTTCCAGTCATTACCTAAGGGTATGTGCATAATGAGTCTTTTTTGTTGCGTTTTTGGAGTGGAAACAGAGTACGATCCCTATGTTTATGAAGAGGATTTAGAGAATTTCAGCCCAGTTTCTGCTAAACAAAAAAAAGAAAACTCCTGTAAAAACTCAGTCTGCACATACCCTTAGATGCCACGCACAGTGGTGACTGGCGGGCTCCCTCTGTCAAAAGCTCTGCAGCCTGCCATAAGTATCTATTAACCCGTGCCGGAGGCATGGCCTTGTAGATTGCCTGTCATTATACCACTGGCAGACAATAATGTCTTGAAATGCCATGTATTTCAAAATATCGTAAATTCGATCAAAGGGTTGCTCCTTCAAGTTCTGGACACAGCTCATTTACATATTAAGAAAAATGTGTATTTCTCAGGAATAAGACATCAAATCGCAGATATCAATGTATCCTGTTATTCCACTTCCTATGACCTACATGTCCATATAGACTGCTTAGGAGGGTTGATCCTACTGACAGATTCCCTTTAAGATATGAAAAATATTACAAAGTCATTTTAAGGCTCTGGGATTCGGGTGAGCTCAATTGAACAACACTATAAGATATTATGGCCAAAAAGATTTGGAACAGTGATCATTTTTCCTAGGTGCGGCCAGCCTAAGTGACTCGTCAAGGAAATCAGTTCTCAGAGCATGAACCAAACAAATACAGGTTTGAAGAAAGGTCAATGTTGCTGGACCTTCTGTTGTACAAGAGTAGTACGAATACTCAGAAAAATGTCCTTTTGGATCCAAGCAAAGCTGTTCAGACTGTTGCTCTATGGAGAGAGAAAGTCATCAGTGTTGTGAGGCCACGTTGTTACTTTAAGGGAATGTGTCACCAGGTTGATACCTAATCGGAGAGCAGCATAATATAGCAGCTTTTTAAGGGGTTGAACTACAGCCATGCCGCTGACTTACATGCGCTGGCTATGTTACACGGCGGGCATCTGCCTTGTATGAAGCAGGCTCAGCTACAGAGACAACTTGAAACATACTATAACTTTCCAGTAGACCCATTACCGTTGTTGTACACCCTAACCGATTTGCTAAATTGGCGGATAAGGGGGGTCCGTACAAATGTAGCGCTGTGCAACAAGACACTTTTTTCGACAGTCAGAGGAGTGGCTAAAGCAATGTTATGGGGAATTTCAACTACCCGGGTATGAAGTGGGGAGCGGAAACCGAAAGGTCCAGCAATGGAAATATATTTTTGGCAATAATACCATAGAATTTCCATTCACAACGTGCAGGATCCAAGAAGAAATGGGGAAAGGGGGCACTTTTAAACCTAAATTTAACCAGTCAGCCAGAAATAATATCAAAATGTATGGATTATAATAGTGATCACAAAATAATAAGTTTTCATGTATCATTGTATAAGCTGATTAGTATAATGGTTACAAGGACACCAAATTTTAGAAAGGCCCATTTTGATTGGCTGGAAGATGATCTTATAGCCATAATTTCCATCGGGATCAATAAAGTTTATCGTATCATAAAAATGGGACGATATCCTATGCACAATTTGGACCCTGTGAGAATAAACAAGTTAAAAGTAGAAGAAAACCAGTACGGCTAAGCAAAATTGTAAAGGGCGCAATAAATGACAAAAATAAAACATTTATTGAATTAAAGTAAAGCTATGTTCACATATTGCGTTTTTTTTATGCAAAGAAGCAACGTCACAAAAGCCGGTTTTGCTGAGTGTTTGCCGTACGTTGTGTTTTGGGTTTTTTTCCACGTTTTTGGTGCGTGTTTTTGTTGCATTTTTGTTCAGGGTACGTTTGTGTCTTATGCATGCTGATAAAGTTTAGTGCATAAAAAATAATCTAATTCAACTTCATTAGGTTTTGGCACAAAAAACGCAGCAAAATCTGATATCTGCTTTTTCTGCAGCATTTTTGCACTGCCCAAATGGTACAAAAATGCAGCTCTTTGACAAAACAGTCCAAAAGAAAAACAAGCTGTGTGCATGAGATTTTTGAAATCTCATAGACTTTACTGGTACTGTGAAACACAGCTGAAAATGTTCATAAAAAAAGTTGCAAAACTGCAACTTGTGAACATAGCTTTAGAGTGCAGTGATGACTGATGAGGCATCATAAAATTGTGTGCAAAAAAAAAATATCAAGACTACAAAAATTAAGGGTCCCGTTACACTAAACGACGCACCAGCGATCCCGACAATGATACGACCTGGTCAGGATCGCTGGTGTGTCGCTACATGATCGCTGGTGAGCTGCCAAACAGGCAGACTTCCCAGCAATCAGGACCAGCGAGGACGCTGGTATCCAGGGTAAATAGCGGGTAACTAAGATTTTTTTGTGTGTGTGTAAATAGTGCCTGACTAACCGTCTTTATTCTCTGTGACTTCAGGCGCTGGGTGGGGAATAGATCTGGCGTGACAGCGGCAGAAATGCATAAAAAACGCAACGTGGGCACACAGCCTCAAAGTGTGAAATTCTGCAGACAGTTTCACAGTTTCCTTTAAATGGCTTTCAGTATTACTTTTACTTTTTTTTTTACAGATTTATATATGAGGAAAGTTTGGCAAAACATTGGAACAGTTTGGGCCATTTTATTTCCTGAGAACACTCACATCCATACGGCATTTCACTCGCTGACAATTATCGTCCTCAGGGGGAAAGAAAAAAATATATATATATACCGTAATCTGTAATGTTAACTACCAAAACAATGTGATGTTACCTCTGCAGTTCTTTGTAGCGTATAAAGTCTTCAAGTTCTACTGATGAAATTTTGTTTCTGTCAAGATGCAACTCGTAGATTGATGATGGCAGATCTTTGTAGAAATTGACAGTATTATTACTCTTAAAGAAAAGTGTCAAATCATAACGCAACAATAGATTCTTTGACTTATGACATTCTGCCCCACATACTGTCCTTTATGGGATTGTCTAAAGAAGACATTGGAGAGTGCAGCAGAGGTCAGGTAAAATTTTACATGGCTGTTTTTCAAATAAATGGTAACACATGGATGGGCCATGACTGTCTGTGCAGGAGCTGTTATTATAGATCTATGGCATTCTGTCTTAGAGAGGAGCTGATGACCCCTTCTATAACATCTGGATTCCCCAATAGGCTATGAGAGTGGCCGTGAGACACCCCATTTCAAAACAGTCCTGTTAGAAAGGTTTCAGCTTGTCAAAAACTCATCATGGTGGCAAATATTATTTACATGCAGATATAAGGTTAATCTGATAATAAACTAAATTGTATCCTCCCTGCAGCCGGTCGCTTTCAGTTATAGGGGCATGCGCAGAGCAGTTGCAGTTGTCGCTCACTATATGTTGAGTGCACTTTGACAGCTCACTCAGCAGCAAACGTGTGCAGCCTGTGTATGCACAGCAGGCTGTGTCAATCAAAGTGGCGGGAATGATTACAGCCGCCACTCACAATATAGTGAGCGTTGACTGTTATCACTCCCTGCACCACCCTGTGACTGAAAGCATTGGCTTCAGGGAAGATGAAAGGTAATTTTCTGCCTGTAGCCACGCTTCCAGAAAATTGCGGGTTTTTTTTGTTTTTTTTTACGCCATTTACTTGCAGATTACCCTATATCTCCAGGTAAATAGCGTTTTCCGGTATGGCACGTTCCTTTTACAGGATTTGTTTTATCTAGACTTCAAATGAGGAAAGTCTGTTTGTTAGGTGGTCACTATTGAAATGTTAATTGCTAGAACTCGCTGATGAGCAGCTATCAGTGGGGAACGTGGTCAATGTAGGGGAAATTATTTATTACATGCCAGTTATGTAGAAGAATGGCTAAGCAAAGTAATTTTCTTTAGAAATGTAAAAAAATCTACATTTTGATCACTGTCTGACATCAGTAGTTTATTGACCTGCTACTTATAAATGTAGATTAAGCAGACTATTACCAACCTTTAGGGATAGTTGTCAGTTTGGCTTCTGCGATTCTAACATGGAACACGGTCAGTCCTTCAAAGGCTCCTGGTTCTATCCCGTCATTTTCCAGTGGGTTTGCACTCATTTCTGTTAAACACAGATGATTATTACCAGTGTGATGTGCAGAGCTGTGTTACAAATGCATTTTATTGGTAGTTTTGATCTGCAGTTTGATGCTAAAGATTACTAGTAACAAGGCTACTTCTATAGCAATGAACATAAAGGGAATCTACCAACAGGATTACACACACTTACTTCTATGCGCATGTAGCTCTTTCAATGACAAGTCCATCAATACTTTTTACATGGCCAGTCCGCTCCTCCATTACAGAGAAATCAGCATTTCAATTTATATAGAAATGACATTGTAGATCTGAAGTCTCCGTCACTCCAGATCTATTCAGCACAATGCTTCTCCTCCTGCATGACTGACAGCTCCATTGTCTGAAGTTGCAGAGCATAAAGGATGTCAGTCAAGCAGTAGAAAGCTGTGCTGGTAAGGGATAGAGCTGGGGTGTCAACGCCATCGATGTCGTCATGTAAAAATCGGTTGTCAGGACTTTGATCTAGCGTCCACACATTACTGATGTGGCGGTTGGTATCGGGTCCTGTGAATTGATTTGCCCACACCCTGCATGTGGGTTTGGTTTGGTAGCTGTGTAGCAGAGTGGAGTCGTATCATAGCGAGGACAATTGTTGCAAGCAGTGGTTTTATTGTTGTCGCTGATCACTCTATATATTTTGGGATTATTACAGTCGTATCTGGTGCATTGCCTGGAAAAATACATGTTAGTCATTCTTGTATAGTTAGAACAATTCAGTCCAGATTTTTTGTCTCCACATACATACATGTCTGTAATTGTTCTCAGTAGTAGTGGAATGTTTCTGCAAATTAGCAAAGAATTATGCATCTGATAAATACCAAAGTGTGACATTTTCCGAAACTCTTTAAATTCATTGGCACACTTTCCAAAATATGACATCAACTTTGAGACACTCCTACCTAAAACATGTAAGGATGCCATGCCTTTGAAGGAATCTTTTTGTACTTTTTTCACTTTGTTGTCATGAATTCTCAGTTCCGACAAGGATTTTGGAAGGTTGGATGGAATTTCTGTCAGCTGATTGTGGGACAGATAGAGTCTTCGTAACTTGTTTATTGACTGGAAGGCTTTAGGGTGAACTTTATATAACTTATTGTTGTTGAGAAACAAGGCCTAGATAAATCATAAAGTACATGTTAGAAAACAGTTTATAGCACTGCCACTCATATGCAAAATGTTTCATGTAGTAGTGCAGATGTCTCATTACCCATCACTTCTATCATTAGTCAAACACTCTGGATTCAATTATATCTGGTTTATCGGAAACTTCGGGCATGTAAGCAATTAGGGCTGACCCTTTGAACCTTCTGAAAGACTTACATCTGCATGCTAAAAGCTGAAGGGACAAAACACTTAAAGGGAATCTAACAGCAGGATTTTACCCCCCAAAACTGTTTGTATGTGCATGTAGCTCTTTAAAAGATAAGTCCAGCAATACTTTTATATGTCAAGTCCGTTCCTTGATTACTGAGAAATTGAAATGATGTGCAAATACAACTGAAGGGCTCTGGTAGGTCTGAAGCCTCTGTCATTTCAGCTATATTCCCCATCCAGCGTCACCTCCTATTGCTTGACTGACTGACTCTATGTGATGTGGCTTCAAGCAAATGAACCATCAGTCACCAGAAGGAGGGTGGTACTGGGAATAGAACTGGAGTGAAAATGGCTTCAGATCTACCATAGCCCTTCAGCCTCATTTGTATATTTATTTCAAATGCTCATTTCTCGGTAACGGAACAATGGACCGGCCATGTGAAGATACTGCTGGACTTGTTTTTGAATGCCCTACATGCACATATAAGCATAAAAATAGTTGGGGTACCCTTTACAGAGGACCTTTTACCAGTGTTAGCATATTAAACTTGAAGTAGATATTCTTCTTTGGGGTTGTTTTAATTTTTCCCCTGCATGACTTTGACAAATTGTAAGCAGGAGAGGTCAAGTAGGGAAAAAGGACACACTGGAGAAGGCCAAAACAGGCTTTCTCCTGTGACCCATAAACCCTATTTTTCATTTGTTCTTGATTCTTTCTTTAATTTGCACCTTTTTTTTTTAACCCTTTCACGACCTTGAACGTACCCAGTATGTCATGCTTGGGAATATGAGTGTCTGAGCAAAGGGTCTGAATAATTATGACCATGTGATATTTCAGTTTTTCTTTTTTAATAAATTTTCAAAAATTTCTACATTTCTGTTTTTTTTAGTCAAGATGGGGTGCAGAGTGTACACTAATGAGAAAAAAAATGAACTTTTTTGAATTTACCAAAAGGATGCAATAAGACAAAGAGTGAAAAATTTAAAGGGGTCTGAATACTTTCCTTACCCACTGTATAGGGGGCTTCCTTGTTAGTGGTAGTACAAAGGTTCTGGAAAAGCAAAATAGCTCCTCGCCTCCAAAAGAAATTCAGCAAATTCTCCACTCTCAAATACAAATGCCCCCTTCCTTCTGAGCCCCACAGTGTACCTAAACCACATATCGTGTCCACATGTTTGGCATTTCTGAAGTGATGAGAACCCGCCTAACGAACGGGTGCATGCCTCCAGAAGCACGGGCTGGGTATAATAGACTGATCTCTACAGCGTACTGGTCACTACAATGGCAGATTTGTAATTTTCACTCCGCAACGTTAATTGCTGCTTGTTTCTGAAAAACACTCATGGAGTCAAAATCATCACTACTCCTGTAGATAAATTCCCAAAAGGGTATAATTTCCAAAATGCGGACACATGAAGGGGGATTCTGCTCTTCTGGCAATTAGGGGAGTCTATGAAGTCTGCAAACTAGTCTAGGAAAATCTGCGCTCCAGGAGGCAAATATCTCTCCGTTCCTCCCGAGTCTCTCTGTATGGCTAAGCAGTACTGTACTGCAACATCACTGGAATAGTGCCTGGACCGGAAGTGAGTACAGTTATTATTTTACATGGGGGAACTCTGGTGACTGAGAAGGGGTTGTCTGTGTAGTGGATTTCTTTTGAATAAGACATCAGATTGCAGATGTCAAGGTATCATTTTATTCCGTTTCCTACGACCTACATGACCATATAGACGGCTTAGGAGGGTTGATACTACTCTAAGATTCCCTTTACATCACCGTCAAGGCTCATTAAAGGGTCCATATTGACTTAGGCTAGTTTCACACTTGCTTTTTTTTGCAGCGCGTTTTTCCCGCAAAAAAACGCATTGAAAAAACGCATACAAAAGCATACAACTGCTGCGTTTTTTTCAAGCATTTTTATGAGCATGCATGAAAAAAACGCAGCGTTTTTATGCGTTTGTATGCGTTTTTAGTGCGTTTTTACCGCGTTTGCGTTTTTTTCCAACATTAGGTGGCCCCTCACACTAACCCAAACCATGACTTTACTAACCCTAACCCTGACCCTAACCCTTAACCCTAACCCTGACCCTAACCCTAACCCTGACCCTAACCCTTAACCAAACCATACTTAACCCTAACCCAAACCCTAAACCCTAACTAACCCTGACCCTGACCCTAACCCTGACCCTAACCCTGACCCTAACCCTGACCCTAACCCTTAACCAAACCATACTTAACCCTAACCCTGACCCTAACCCTAACCCTGACCCTAACCCTTAACCAAACCATACTTAACCCTAACCCTGACCCTAACCCTGACCCTAACCCTTAACCAAACCATACTTAACCCTAACCCTAACCCTGACCCTAACCCTTAACCAAACCATACTTAACCCTAACCCTGACCCTAACCCTAACCCTGACCCTAACCCTTAACCAAACCATACTTAACCCTAACCCTGACCCTAACCCCAACCCTAACCCTGACCCTAACCCTTAACCAAACCATACTTAACCCTAACCCTGACCCTAACCCCAACCCTAACCCTGACCCTGACCCTAACCCTAACCCTAAACCCCCTTAACTAACCCTAACTCTAACCCAAACCCCTAAATTCCATGGTTAACAAAAAAAAACGCATGTGCAAAAAAACGCATACATGAGCATGCCAGTGCGCACGTATGCGCATCCATAGGCTATAATGGCCATTTTTAGCGCAAAACGTGCGCATACGTGCGCATGCGCTTTTTTGCAGGGCCCAAAAATGCAACATGCTGCGTCTGGAAAATACAAACGCACACCCCAAAAAAACGCAGCGCATGAAAATCGCATACGTGCGCTTACCAGCGCGCAGGTATGCGCACCCATGTTAAATATAGGGGAAAAAACGCATGCGCACGTATGCGGTTTTTTCCAGCGCAAAAAAACGCAAATGTGAAACCAGCCTTAGCTGGTTATCTTAAGTATCTGCAGATACCACTGGAAAGCTATCTATGATGGCGACTGACAATCAATGGGGGGGCATGATCTTCTTTTATGTGAACATTTGGGATGTCCATATCAGCTGTTATGATCAAGGCAAAAGAATGCATAGCTTACCGAAAGAGCTGTCAGTCCTTGTAGATCCTTTTCTTTAATCTCTTTTATTTTGTTGTTCTGAAGGTCTAATAATTTTGTGTCAGGAGGAATTTTGGCTGGTACGGAAGACAACCCTGTTAATTGTGCAGAAACATGTTGTCACTGAATTAAGTTTCCTTTGTCTAATAGTAGAATAGTAAATATGAAGTAATGAAATACTGACAAAACACATGACTACTATATTAAGGGTACGTGCACACGCTGCGGAATCCGCTGCGGATTAATCCGCACGGATTTTGCAAAAACCGCAGATAATCCGCAGGTCCAAAGACCTGCGGATTATCTGCGGTTTTGCCTGCGGTTTGGTCCTGCGGATTCACTATCTCCACAATGGTGGAGATAGGAACCCGCAGCGGTTTCCGCAGAAAGAATTGACATGCAATTCTTTCTGCAGATTCAAAACCGCAGCAAATCCGCGCGGTTTTTTCCGCAGCGTCGGCACAGCGTTTTTTTTTTCCCATTCAAATGAATGGTACTGTACACCGCAGCTAAAACTGCTGCGTGTCCGCAGCAGCCAAAACCGCTGCGGAAACGCAGCGGAATCCGCAGCGTGTGCACACAGCCTAATAAAGAGGTTGCCTCAAGTTCCTTTCTGCAGGAGCACACTGTTCCTCTGCCTCGAGGCTTCCTGCTTGAAAGGGGGCGGTGCACGCCTGATGATTGACAATTTAAACTAACAACATGGCTGAGTACTTGTTAGCTAAACTGTGTTCTCCCATGCACTAAGGCCGGTTTTACATTTGCATATGGAGGAGCTGCAGACTTACTTTGTGAAGCTCCGCCCACGGCCGCACCTCCTCTGGTCAGCTCCGCCTTCGTCGGCATGCGGTCTGCATACTCTATCTTTAGCATTAGGTACACAGGCCGTGCCGATGTATGCAGATACCTCCACATGCGTTGTTTTGACGGTGCGGCGACCTGCACCGAACGCAACTTGTTGCATTTTGGTGCTGTCGCCGAACAGTCAAAACTGTATGTGAAGGCATCCGCATACATTGGCACGGCCTGCGTACCTAATGCTAAAGATAGAGTACGCAGGCCGCATGCCGATGGAGGAGGTGCGGCTGTGGGCGGAGCTTCTCGGAGGAAGTCTGCAATTCCTCCATATGCAAATGTGAAACTGGCCTAAGCAGATGCAGCACAGGGACACAGAAGGTGATCCCATCAGCTTCAGAGCAGTGTTTACAAGCTTTATAGCAATGAGCTTGCTAGTGGAGACTAGCCACATAACTTCAGAGGTGGCTGGAAACCTGGACAATGAGCAGTAAATTGCGGGCGTAAAATATCCCTCCTTTCTTGAGAATGGGGAGGAATTTTAATAACAAGCAAAGCCACGTTAAGACATTCAGTATTTGGTCAGTATTTTGCATCAGTACATGCATGAGCCCTTAATATGAGTGGTTCTTATTGCAACTCACATATGGGTTGTTACCAAGCACAGTAATTGAACAAATCAAATGGAAAATATAAGGCTATGTGCACACGCTGCGGATCCGCAGCGGATTTGACCTCTGTGGATCCGCAGCAGTTCTGCAGACAGTGTACAGTACAATGGAAGTCTATGTGATTTACATTCCGCTGTGCACATGCTGCGGTTTTTCAACTGCGGAAAAGCTGCGGTTTTGAATCCGCAGAAAGAATTGACATGTCAATTCTTTCTGCGGATTCCGCTGCGGTTTGCCATCTATTCCATTGTCCAGGTGTCAAACCTCAGGGGAAAACCGCAGGTAAAAGCACAGGTCATTTTACCTGCGGTTTTACCTGTGGATCCGCAGATACAAATCCGCGGGTGAATCCGCAGCATGTGCACATAGCCTAAAAGCCTTGCTCATGGGATCAACTGTTGCTTATTTTTCAGTTTTAGGGGGAAAATCTTTATACATGTTTCACTTTCAGTGATTTGACAATGAAATGTTATTGTAGACTCACCAAGGTCAGAGCACTGCACCACTTTTAAATAACACTGACAGCCAAACGGACATGTTGGGTACATGTTGAACGGAGGCAGGGTGGGTCGAAGTGGCATGTTCCGTTTAAATGGAAATAGTGAGTTTTTGTCGTCGTCGTCGTCATCATCATCGTCGTCCTCATCATCATCATCGTCCATGTCATTCAGCATTAGGTCTGTTAGTGCCATGTACTTGGGAGGTAATACAAATGGCTTGGCAGAGCACAATGCCAGTAAATAGAAAAGCACACATTCTTTCATGTTGTCGTCTTAAAATCCAAACCCTGCAATATAAATCACAAGCCTCTTATAAATGAGATAATGACTATGTTCTCTATAATTATATGAAAAGATCTAACACATGCTTTATTTCTGCAGACTTATAGACCTGACCACTGGACTTCCAGTGACCATGTGACCCTATTCCCTCACATCTCCTACAATGTCTCTCACCAGTTGCCACCACTTACCTAACTAATATATTTAACCTCTCTCTTTCTTGCGGTATCTTTCCTTCCTCATTTAAACATGCCATCATAGCACCTTTACTTAAAGAACCATCCCTCACCCAGAACGGCACTGCTAACTACAGACCTGTCTTTAATCTCTCGTTTGTCACTAAACTCCTGGAACACTTTGTCCTCTCCAGTCTAATCCGCCTTCTCTCAGATCACTCTCTTCTTGACCCTCTACAATCTGGTTTCAGCTCTTAAAGGGCCTGTCACTCTAAGCGATATCGCTAGCAATATCGCTATAACGTTACTGGTTTTTGTGACGCAGCAGCGATATTGCTAGCGATATCGCTATGTCTGATACTTGCCTCCGACCGACTCCCCCGCTGGTTATCGCTGATCACGCGAGAACGTCCTGGGCCGTTTCTCGTCGTCAGCTTCCTGCTGGGCTTCCTGTTGCGCCGACGAGCGACGCATGGACGCGGGCGGGAGGACGTCAGGATCGCCGCGTCTGACAGGTAAGTAACGACCCCCGACCCCTGCTATGTCGCTGGTGAGATCTGCCTGAGTGGCAGCTCACTAGCGACCACTTAGCGATGCACCAGCGATCCTGACCGCGTCATATCGCTGGTCGGGATCGCTGGTGCATCGCTAAATGTGACAGTACCTTTATACTCTACCAAAACTGCCCTCACTAAAGTCTCAAGTGATCTATTAACAGCAAATCCAAAGGTCATTGCTCCCTGCTGATTCTCCTGGATCTTTCTGCTGCATTTGACACTGTGGATCACCAGCGCTTCCTCACTATGCTCTACTCTATTGGCCTCAAGGACACTGTTCTCCTCCGACCTCTCTGACCTCTCCTTCACTGTATCTTTTGCTGGCTCTCACTCCTATCCTGCATAAAGTACTTCATAAGCCAGTGCAATGTTAGCAAAAACAAAAACTTCCTTCTTAGCCTAACAAGAAAACAAAAACGTAACTTTTTGCACAGTCTGTGTTGCTATGAGAATCCACCCACTTCAGTAACAACCAAAAAGTTCAGCTTTCCTTAACATGGATACACAGCTCCAGAGCTTACACCTCCAGGCCCACCCCACACTGAATGCTCTAGAAGGCTGCCTATTTATGCTCTCGAAAAAAAAAAGGGGAGTGGATCCAGCACTTTAGATAAAATGCAAAATGTTATTCCATCAGTAATCCATCAGTAAAAACATGATTCAAGGGAAATCCACATTCCGAAATGGATAAATGTGTCATCCGAGGAGGTCATGAATAAGAAGCATCACTTGGAAACACAAATACCAGGACGCTGAGTTTTCTCTTGTGACTTTATTCTAGGACGACACATTTATCCATTTCAAAATGTGGATTTCCCTTGAACCATGTTTTTACTGATGGATTACAGATGGAACAAAATGTTGCATTCTATTTGAAGTGCTGGATCAACTCCCTTTTTTGTGGACTACTTTACCTTGAATTTTGGATCCTGTGCACTCATGGATGGGTGAGCTGACCACATCTTTGTTTATTGCTATTTATTCTCTGCACTCCTTCCACTCTCCCAGCTGTTCAGTCAACCTAGCACTAAACATGGCTGATTAACCCCTTTCAGCACTTAGAATGGGATGTTATCACTTTTAGTTCTGTTGCAGATCACCAGAGTAGTTTAGAGCTGGATCCATTTGAGGTAGAGAAGGTCAGCATTAGAAGTGTGGGAATTGATTTGCTTTCCTCTGGTCCATCAGCCAGGTCAATAATCTGTGACCACTGGATGAGAATTAACCATTTGATGTCTTTCAAAACCTGAGGCATTTTTATAATGCTTTTTCAGTCAGGCTATGACCACACAATGTCGAAAGCGCTCCATAAAGTAACAGCTCACTGCACCATCCGATTACTGGAGTTGAGCAGCTGCAGAGAGAATATATCTGCTATTTTTCTCTGTAGCCGCTGCTGCAGTAAGGCAGCAAGACATACAGTGCCGGCAAAAAAAATCTTTACACTTGCGCAGCAAAAAAAAAACTTTATACATATAAAATCCACATCATAATTTCACTTTTTAAAAGTGTACACAATGGGGGAGATAATAAAAAACTGTCTAGTATTAAAGCTGGCTTTGTTGCAAATATCAACCAATCAACGCTCAGTTTTCACTTCTCTGGTAAAGCGAAAGCTGCACTTGGATTGGTTGTTATGTGCAGCTCAGCCAGTTTTGCTATTAGGCTGTCTTTTATTATCTCCCTCAGCTTTTTATTATCTCCTACAATGGGACGAAAGAAGCTTAAAATGGAAGAGAAATCCCGTGCCTTGGCTCTGCTCGAGAAGGGGGATTTGGTTATTGCTGTAGCTAGAGATCTGGGAGTGTCAAGAGGAGCAATTTATCAGCTGAAGCGGTTGGCGGCATCATTGCCTCCTGGGATGGTACCGCAGAGGAAGTCAGGCTCTGGCGCACCTAAGAAGACTTCACCAAGGACTGATAGGCTTCTGAACCGTGAAGTGATGTCACATCCTTCTATAACTGCTGTTGAACTAAAAAACAAGTATCCTATGCTTCTCCAGATCATCGCAACTAGGACAAATCGTCACCGCCTGCAGAAGGACCTGGGTCTACCAAGTTGCCGTGCCACAAAGAAGCCCCTGCTCACAGCAGCAATGAAGAAGAAAAGGCTTGCCTTTTGTAAGAAATATCAAGATTGAACATCTGAAGAGTGGAAGAAAGTGATGTTTAGTGATGAGAGCACTTTCAGGCTGGTCAGGGGAGGCTCAAAGGTTGTGCGTCGTCCGAGTACCGTGTCACGGTATGACCCAAAATATACAGTTAAGACTGTTAAACACCCTGACAGTGTGATGGTGTGGGGTGCATTCAGTGGAAGCAGGGGCAGGGAAGGTTTGTACTTCCTTCCCAGGAATGTAACTATGAAAGCAAGCAATGATATTACTGTTTTGGAAGAACACATGCTTACTTTTTGGGTCATACATCAGTGTGATTACTTTATGCATGATGGAGCCCCTGTCCACAAAGCCAAGGCCGTGAGAAAGTTTCTCAGTGACCATAACATTAGCATTTTAGAGTGGCCAGGTAATTCCCCAGACCTTAACCCAATAGAAAATGCCTGGAATTTAATGAAAAACAAGGTTCAAGAGACACGACCCAGCAACATCAACAACCTAAAGGAGGTGCTGAAGACACTGTGGGTAAACATAGACTCCACATACTTAGCCAGCCTTGCTGAATCCATGCCTAAACGACTACAGATGGTGATAAAATGTAAGGGTGACATGATGAAATATCCACAATAAAACACTTGAATTCACTTGAATATTAAGATTTTGTGGTTTCATTGAACTTGTAAAGATTTTTTTGCCGGCACTGTAATTACAGTAAACACCATTTGCCCACAGACTGGGCAATGGAGGAATGATGTGGCAGTCATGTAATGCATGGACTGGCTTTGTCTGATTGAGCAAGACTTTCCTTTGTTAGTGGCATCTACAGAGGTGGACATACCATTGACGCAACCTGTGAAGCTGCACAAGGGATCGAAAGGGAAGAGGATCCACCTCTAGATCCAAAGCAGCAAGCAGCTGACCTATTATACTGCAAAAGGCCAATACACGGTTCATGGACAGCAGCCCTCTTCGGTCTCTGCCCCTGGGAGACTATGTAACCTAAAAATATGGTCTGTTGAAATGATACAACCCCTTTAAGAGTATGGTAGAAACACTGTGAACATTTTTTATGGTTTTATATCTGGAGGTATTTAATAGTTTGCAAATAAAAGGTTATGATTGTGGCTAATCTAATGTCTGTAGGTTATGTAACAATGTGTTTGGCATACAATGTGATGTGTAACTATATCTTACCCGCCTCAATAGTCACTCATTCCTGAGTCAGAATACAATATTCATATTGAATCTCTTTGGATCTGTATCACTAAGGACTAACTTGGATGCACACAAACAATCGTAATGGAACTGAAAATATCTGCCTTCAAAATGAAACCATGTGAAAAAGTGCTATCCAAGTGCTCATATAACAACCATCAGCCATCTGTATGTTACGAAATTATGTTTGCTAAAATGATAATTGAAATATCATGACCCAATGCCCATTGTTTTTCATGCACTTGTGGGTTCCAGATGGAAATGCTTGATATGTAATGTAATTACAGGAGCTTTACATAGCAGATTTATTATAACTTCATAAAGTTTCTATTGCTGAAATTGCTGTAACTTTACCAACTAAACCAATTTAATGAAAGGCTTTGTTCGATGTTTTATGTTTAGTAGCGCACTCCTCCTCTTCCTTCCAGGGGGGCGGTACACTTTTGATGATTGACAGTATGGACCAGCAGCACGGTTGCACTGCTGCACAAAACTGTGTGCTCTCTGTTGCTCCATGTAGAGGCAAACTTTGCCTCTGGAACAACGGGGGAGAGCAGAGGCACTGGAGCTGTCCAGATCCTGATATCTGCCGTACTTCAGAGCAGTGTTCACAAGCTCTTTAGAAAAGATCTTGCAAGCGTTGCACTCATTGCCTGGGAGACAGGCCACCACTGATAAACTAAGAGGAGGTCAGTAACGTGAGCATTAAACAGTAAGCAATAAAAGAAAAAAATCCTTTTGTTCTTGAGAAATGTTGATAAGAAGTCAATTATAAAGTTGTTAGTTTTATAAGCGCTTTTCAGTTTTGTCCGTTTAATAAGATGAGCCAACTCTTCACTATTCTGAATGATCCATATGTACTGACATATATACTGACAGAATCTCGGTGCTGATTCTCACTGTGCTTCTTGAGCTGTAAGATTTCAGTATGGAGGAGTTTTTGTTTTATCTCTTACAGAGGAGTGAAGCAATGGTAGGTAGCCACAGCATTACAAATGGCTAGTACTGTATGTTTGGCAATCGGGAGTCTGCGTAGGGAGAAGCAAGCCTGTTTTGTATTGTGCTTGGGACACAAGATGGTGGAGCACGATCTGTGTCCAGAAGTGTTGTGGGAATCACTTTGACGTGGAGATGGCGCTCTAGAAACGAGGCATACTGGAATGGTTTAAGACTGAAAAAGGAACATGATAGAACTGATGATTAGGAAGGGATGTGGACTCCAGGCTTCCATGTGTTCACTGGTTGGCTAGAATATGTTTTAACCCTTTTAGGACAGGTATCGGTAAAGACAATGGTGGTAGCACTGCAATTAATGTTGGTTGTGGAACAGAAGGGGTTAGTCGCTCGCTCACCTTTTTCCTTTTAAAGGGAACTTGATGGCTGATACATGCTGCACGATCCACGGTCAGCATGTATCAGACATTGGCGGCATGAGTTAAGCCAGGTATGTTTGATTCATGAACACTGATGCATTTCAGATGAAAACATACTTTAAAAGTCACCAGGGAATGATCTGCAAGGGAATCTAGTCGGAAAAGGCTTCTTCCCATCCACATTCCTTGAGTATCTGGTTTCTCCCTGCTTGTGTGTATAGAGAGCGAGCTGTCAGTCACTGTCAGCAGGCGGTGTGAAGCCGCCGGGGACCCGCCTGTCTGACTAGTCTCCCGGCCTTTAAAGAATGTTTTTCTCATTATGTAGCCAGTGTCTCATTCATGAAGCCTGTGGAACAGCTGTCAGGTTCCCTTAAAACAATGGAAGTCATTAACCACATAATAGACGTCTGGTTTCTTTCTTCTATCCTACATATAAGACCAAAAGCTTACAAGTGGTAACTTTATTGTAAGAAATGATGATGCATCTGTTTCCTGCTGATGTCTCATACTTGACTTGTATTCCCATTTCTGACTTTTGTAATGAATTTCAATAAATTAACTTGCATGATTCTTTATGATATAAAGGATGCTTGATGGAGTTACATACAAGCTGTTCACTAGTCAGGCAGAAGCATTTCGCACATTTCTGCTTTCTTTGCTCTTAGCTGCATAGCTAATGGTTTTCTCAGCTTGTTGTGGTAGCATAGGGTAGATAAATGGAGCCCAAATTACATTTTTAGACAGAAAAGTAAGTTCTTCAGGCGCCATCTATGTGTTTAGAAATCCACAAACTCCCAAAGAATTACTTGCTTTAACCCAGACTAACAATTTCTGGTTTTCGACAAAGACCACAAACATGCCGCAGAATGAAACCGTATGAATTACTTACAGCTACAAGTATGAACACTTTGGGATCGTTATACTGTGTTAAATCTGCATGTACTGTTGGCTCATAACTAGAGTTGAGCGACTTTGGTCGGATCGGGTTTCGTGAAACCCGAATGAAACAAAATAAGTTTCAGATGAAACTCGTCCGACTAGAGCAAAACAAAGTCGGAGTTTCGTCCGAAACCCGACCCCAATGCAAATCAATGGGAAATAAAAGTTGGACGAAACTCCGACTTTTTTTGCTCTAGTCGGACGAGTTTCATCTGAAACTTATTTTGTTTCATTCGGGTTTCACGAAACCCGATCCGACCAAAGTCGCTCAACTCTACTCATAACATCTGGTTCCACCTTTTTCCTTTCCAAAAAAAAATCTATTGGGAGAAAATCATTTTTCCAACAAGTTACTCTCACGAATTGCATTTTTGCCTAATGGGCTGTCTTATTTTATTAACGTATTCCAAAGCATCATGCTTATCTGGGATGTAAAGCATCTACTACGGCTCCTATTGTTCACGTCGTTCTCGATGAGGGGACGTCTTGAAGACGGTGGCGCCTGATTCATAAAGAGGTGCACACTTCTTAACTGGTGTGTGTCTCCGTGCGTTCTGCCTCAAATCTTTCTCCTGTCAGGCACTGGAGTAATATTTGTGACGTAAGTTACATTACAGCTCATCATGAGTTAGATGAGAGGGGTGTTGCAACAGCCCATCCTACACCAACTCCATCCATTTTGGTTGACCTGGCTGAAATTAGCATGAAAATGACAAAAGTTGCTAATTTTTTTCCGCAACCTCATTTTGCTCAAACATTTTGCAACGTATCAAGGTGTTTTACTCCAGATATCTGGTGTAAAAACTTTGATGAATCGGGGCCTATGGTTTTTGATGTTGACAAGATTGGGTAACTCTAAAGAATATGGGCTTTGACATCTACAAACTTTTTTTTTTTTGCCTCGCCAAGAATAATATATATCTAATATATAAAGCTCAAGTGTGTGTATGTATGTGTGTATGACCGAGATTGGCATCCGCACCATCGCAGCTACAGCCACAAAATTTGGACAGTCACACGTCTGGACCCCGAGAGTGTCCTATGCTATGTTGTGAAGCGAAATTTTAACCCTGCGCGTTCCAATTGACCAAACAATTTTGCCCCTATCTACATAAAGGGGGAAAAAGTGTGTGTGTGTATCAAGCCCCGCCCCTCATTATGATGTCATAATGGTTGCCATGGCGACGCTGATGTCATCATAGGTTGCAAGCCCCGCCGCTCATTATGATGTCATAATGGTTAACTATGGGATGGAGGATGTGTCATGGGTATATGGGCACTGGGCTATGGGATGGAGGATATCTATGATGGGTATATGGGCACGGGACTATGGGATGGAGGATGTGTGATGGGTATATGGGCACTGGACTATGGGATGGAGGATATGTATGACGGCTATGTGGGCACGGGACTATGGGATGGCGGATATGTATGATGGGTATATGGGCATGGGACTATGGGATGGAGGATATGTATGATGGGTACATGGGCATGGGACTATGAGGTGAAGGATGTGTGATGGGTATATGGGCACTCGACTATGGTATGGCGAATATGTATGATGGGTATATGGGCATGGGACTATGGGATGGAGGATGTGTGATAGGTATATGGGCATGGGACTATGGGATGGAGGATGTGTGATGGGTATATGGGCACTAGACTATGGGATGGAGGATATGTATGATGGGTATATGGGCACGGGCCTATGGGATCGTGGATATGTATGATGGGTATATGGGCACGGGACTATGGGATGGAGGATAATTATAATTTGCTATAACTAACTACAGTTAGTTACTATGCCCGGGCAGCGCTGGGCTCTTCAGCTAGTGTATGTATGTGTGTGTGTGTATATATATATATATATATATATATGTGTAATATATATACAAGCATGAAAGTTATATGCTAAGCACTCCCCCTCACAGTACTCATTGCATCAAAATTGCGCAAATTTTAGTGGTCCATGGCCCAAATTGTGAGATGAAACCAATTCCAAGGGCTGCAGTTAGACGTGAAGGGGAATAAACATTTAGGACATTTTTGGCCATTTTGAAAGTATATGCCATAAATGTTTGATAGGTGCCATTTGCACTTCTTGGTCTCTCATTTATTTGGAGAATATGAGCTCCTTTATACACTGTTGGCTCTCCATAACACACCATGCTGGCATTAGAATCTCTCCATTGTAGTTTATATGAATCACTGAATCAATTGAATATTTCACTTCTATAGTTTATGATGTAGATAACTGCTCTCACACATGATCACCTATCCATCTGTCCATCTCCTGTGTTGCTCTCTAGTGTGCCATAAAGGTTTTAAAAGCCCCCCTTTTGACAATTTATATGGGATTCGGCCATGGAGTCACGGTGCACCATTAGTACTTACCTGCCCGTGCTCTCGCAACACATGGCTCTACTCTTCTCTGTAAAATAGAACATATGTGTGAGCAGCAACCAGACACAAGCATGAATGTCTTGGCTGCCAAAAAGTGGCACTGCAGGCCATGTGGCCACCGGGCCATGGGTTTTGCACCTTTGCATTAGTTTAATGTTGGCCAAACTTGCAGATTATCTAAAATTTGCAATGGTTCTCTTACTCTACCCAAACAGATTATGTTGTGGGGAAAAAAGAAGCAGGTAAGTCAAGTTACAGCTCTCAACATTTCGTTTTTCCAGGAGATAAGCCGCCACTTTCCCAATTCAAAACCCATTCATGCTCGGCCAAGTTTTTATCCAAAGTCAGCATCCTGTGCCATATTCTTAAATAGTTATTTACCCTAGGAGCACTGTTTTTAGTATGCATGGGGGCAGGGCTGTTGAGTCATTGTCAATTTTGGTGGAGTCAGTATAAAATCGACCGACTCCTTCAATGCAGGATGTGCTGCAAATGTTTTCATTAGAATTTGGGAAAGTTATGAAATGTCCTATAAGTGTCTGTTCTGTTCCTGAACTAAGGATCTAGGCTTTTAATGGAGATGAATCTGTGCTGCACTTTATGCACATGCTCAGTAGTGATCAGTGCTGTGGAGTCATAGATTAGATGAATCTGTGCTGCACTTTATGCACATGCTCAGTAGTGACCAGTGCTGTGGAGTCGTAGTGGAGATGAATCAGTGCTGCACTTTATGTACATGCTCAGTGGTGAACAGTGCTATAGAGTCATAGTGGAGATGAATCAGTGCTGCACTTTATGTACATGCTCAGTGGTGACCAGTGCTGTGGGTTCGTAGTGGAGATGAATCTGTGCTGCACTTTATGCACATGCTCAGTAGTGACCAGTGCTGGGGAGTTGTAGATGAGATGAATCTGTGCTGCACTTTATGCACATGCTCAGTAGTGACCAGTGCTGTGGAGTCATAGTGGAGATGAATCTATGCTGCACTTTATGTACATGCTCAGTAGTGACCAACGCTGTGGAGTCGGAGATGAGATGAATCTGTGCTGCACTTTATGTACATGCTCAGTAGTGACCAGCGCTGTGGAGTCATAGTGGAGATGAATCTGTGCTGCACTTTATGTACATGCTGTCATGATGCAGACTGGATCTGACAAGTTAAATGGACAAAGTGAACTTTTTTTCCTTTGGCTTGGTGCCAAAGTGGGTTGATTGCCCCCCGGTGGCCATTAGAATTATTACACATGGTGTCGTTCATTCTAAGTTGCCCTGGTGGTGGTGAGCGGCTGTCTGGGGTTTCCCGAGGTGAAGGGGTACGTCCCTGTAGTGAGCAGACTGGTGTGTAGTCCGCGGGGCCGACGCCAAATCTTCAAATATCACCGAAGAAGCCGCCCCTCCTGGTCGTGTGGAGGCGACCAGCGAGTGTATATTTCCTCCATATCCTGTCCCCTTCTCCTCCAGGTGTGTGCAGCAGGTGCGCTGCGGGGGAGTAGGGACAAATCTCAACTCTCGCCATTAACCAACCCTGGGAGGTGCAGACCTCATGGTGAAAGGGTTGGAGGGTGGTGTCCCTTGGTGAATGGCAGGAGAGTGAGTGTGGTGACAGCAGGGGGACGCCTCTGTTGTCGTGTCCAGAAGGAGTTCACCAAATATATGACAAACGAATGTGTGCAATAAACGTTCAGGTCCGGACCTGTGTGTGAACGAGCATGTATGGGTGGCCACCAAAAAACATCTTGTGGAAATGTGTTGTGGAGTCTGATAAGCTCATAGCAAACATACACATACATAAACTTGTTGCCCAGGTCTTCGCTGTGGAGATGAGTGGTGCGTCCAGAACACATATTGCCAATACCAGCGGTGCGTTTGTCATTAACCTGAAGTGTCAGGTAGTGGTGGGGTGAACTCAGGATCTGGGCGTCCCCGCTGTTGGTGTTTCCCTAATGAGGAGTGGTCTTGAGGGTCCATAGGCCCCTCATTAAGGAGGGGGTACTGTCATGATGCAGGCTGGATCTGATAAGTTAATGGACAAAGTGAATTTTTTTTTCCTTTGGCTTGCTGCCAAAGTGGGTTGATTGCCCCCGGTGGCCATTAGAATTATTACACGTGGTGTCATTCATTCTAAGTTGCCCCGGTGGTGGTGAGCGGTAGTGCACGGTAGTTTCTTTAGTTTAATGTGCACTTAATTACAAATCAGGTGTTAGGCTCTAGAAAAGGGAGCCAGGGGTGTTCAATCACTGTTGGTGATATTGTGTGTTAGTCATTCACAAGGTAGCCTGGGTGAATGAAAGAGCTGAACATGAGTCCTGCACAGCACAGCTAGAGGGGACGAGTGGCAGCTAGGTGGTCTGCAAGAAGGGCTGGCATGACGTGGTGGCGTCACAGTTTATGGTGTTGGCAGGAAGTGCTTGCATGGCTTGGTGGAGTGACAACTATGGAGAGAGTTGCACTCAGCATGCGGGACTTGGTTGCTGAGAGCTGGACTCAAGCATGCTTGACTTTTTGGGCAGGAGCTGAACTCATCTTTGGGACTCTGTTACTGGACAGCTGCAACTGGTGGTGGACTCTGCTCCAAGGCTGCACTATGGTGAAGGATCCAGTTATGGTGATGGATCCGGGTGGAGGAGAAGATGCACACAGGGTGTGGGCTCTGTTGCTAGGAGCGTACGCAACAGAGCAAAGCCAAGTGGTGTTTCCCCTGTATTGTCATTTTCCCTCGTGTGTTTAGTGCAGTGGTGGGATTAGTTTCCGCACCGACCAGTTCCCTAGGGAGGGTTTAGGTTTAGGGCGAGCTAGGGTTTTTAGGTTCCTGTGCATCGCCCGGTGCGGAACCGGCATAGGGAACGTTAGGAGTGCAGGGACACTGGCTCAGGGGAGTTCAGGAGGTCTCCACTTCCCTATTCCCTATTGCAGGGCCCACCATTGTTAATGTTAACCAGGTTCCCCCTTTATTATTTAAATTCGCCTTACTGGAGGCGGGGTTTCCAGACTACTGTATGTATAACGTGTAATACCTAAATTCGCCAGATGGAGGCGGCGTATCCAGCTGCACGTCCTATTATTTAAATTCGCCCAACTGGAGGCGGTGTATCCAGGGTCACGTGTGTCATATGGGTTCGCCTTGCGGTACTCGCTGCGTCCAGACACACGTGACCGTGACACACGCTCAGTAGTGACCAGTGCTGGGGAGTTGTAGATGAGATGAATCTGTGCTGCACTTTATGTACATGCTCAGTAGTGACCAGTGTTGTGGGGTCGGAGATGAGATGAATCTGTGCTGCACTTTATGTACATGCTCAGTAGTGACCAGTGCTGTGGGGTCGTAGTGGAGATGAATCTGTGCTGCACTTTATGTACATGCTCAGTAGTGACCAGTGCTGTGGGGTCATAGTGGAGATGAATCTGTGCTGCACTTTATGTACATGCTCTGTAGTGACCGGTGCTGTGGGGTTGGAGTGGAGATGAATCTGTGCTGAACTTTATGTACATGCTCAGTAGTGACCAGTGCTGTGGAGTCTTACTGGAGATGAATCTGTGCTGCACTTTATGAACATGCTCAGTAGTGACCAGTGCTGTGGAGTCATAGTGGAGATGAATCTGTGCTGCACTTTATGTACATGCACAGTAGTGACCAGTGCTTTGGAGTCGTAGTGCATGAATCTGTGCCGCACTTTATGCACATGCTCACTAGTGACCAGTGCTGTGGAGTCGGAGGTGAGCTGAATCTGTGCTGCACTTTATGTACATGCTCAGTAGTCACCGATGCTGTGGAGTTGTAGTGGAGATGAATCTGTGCTGCACTTTATGCACATGCTCAGTAGTGACCAGTGCTGTGGAGTCAGAGGTGAGCTGAATCTGTGCTGCACTTTATGTCCATGATCAGTAGTGACCAGTGCTGTGGGGTCGTAGTGGAGATGAATCTGTGCTGCACTTTATGTACATGCTCAGTAGTGAGCAGTGTTGTGGGGTTGTAGTGGAGATGAATCTGTGCTGTACTTTATGTACATGCTCAGTAGTGACCAGTGCTGTGGAGTTGTAGTGGAGATGAATCTGCTGCAGTTTATGTACATGCTCAGTAGAGACCAGTGCTGTGGGGTTGTAGTGGAGATGAATCTGTGCTGTACTTTATGTACATGCTCAGTAGTGACCAGTGCTGTGGAGTCGTAGTGGAGATGAATCTGTGCTGCACTTTATGTACATGCACAGTATTGACCAGTGCTGTGGAGTCGTAGTGCGGATGAATCTGTGCTGCACTTTATGCACATGCTCAGTAGTGACCAGTGCTGTTGAGTCGTAGTGGAGATGAATCTGTGCTGCACTTTATGTACATGCACAGTAGTGACCAGTGCTGTGGAGTCGTAGTTGAGATGAATCTGTGCTGCACTTTATGTACATGCACAGTAGTGACCAGTGCTGTGGAGTCGTAGTGGAGATGAATCTGTGCTGCACTTTATGTACATGCTCAGTAGTGACCAGTGCTGTGGAGTCGTAGTGGAGATGAATCTGTGCTGCACTTTATGTACATGCTCAGTAGTGACCAGTGCTGTGGAGTCATAGTGCGGATGAATCTGTGCTGCACTTTATGTACATGCACAGTAGTGACCAGTGCTGTGTGGTCATAGTGGAGATGAATCTGTGCTGCACTTTATGTACATGCTCAGTAGTGACCAATGCTGTGGGGTCGTAGGGGAGATTAATCTGTGCTGCACTTTATGTACATGCACAGTAGTGACCAGTGCTGTGGAGTCGTAGTGGAGATGAATCTGTGCTACACTTTATGTACATGCTCAGTAGTGACCAGTGCTGTGGGGTCAGAGATGAGATGAATCTGTGCTGCACTTTATGTCCATGATCAGTAATGACCAGTGCTGTGGAGTCGTAATGGAGACGAATCTGTGCTGCACTTTATGTACATGCACAGTAGTGACCAGTGCTGTGAAGGTCCCCAAAACCTAACAGAAGCTTGCTTTTAGGGTAAAGCATCCAAGAACTCATGTCTTGCTCTACGTTCTGGCTGAGATGTTTGCACTGCTAAGCCAGGCGGTTTCTTTGAGCAAACCGAAATTTGTTTGCCAACTTTACTGTTAGAGGTGGCATGAGGATCCTCTGGTTGGTTATGGGCACACAGAGTCTTTTTGTTGAGTTTTCGGAAAAGAAAGTGAGTGGAAACTCAAAGGAGTTTCGAGTTTCCGCTCCAGAAACTCCTCGAAAAACTTTTAAGAGAAACTATAACCTAAATTTAAAACTCAAAGTGTTTGCTATAGTACAATGTCTGTGCCCTCAGAATGGTCTCTCTTCAGAGGGTGGCAACCGTCGTGTCTCTAGGACACAGTGACATATCACTCCACTGCTCTTGATGCTATATTAGAACAGCTGGCTATTTTGATGGACATGTGATCCTACAGATCATATTTTCTCAGCCTGATGAAGGGCATTTCTGATTACCAACAATCAGAGCTCTGACTCATCTGTATAGTGTTATACTTTCTGCAGTGAAAAAAATAGAAAACATGTTTAACCCACTGCATTTATTTTAGTTTCCTTATAATCAGCTGAATTATGAGTGAAGGCAATACCAACAGTATTTGCCGCGCACATCATAAGTGTAAAGCTTTGTTCACACTACACAGCTTCCATTTGAAGGGAATCTGTCAACTCATTTTTGCCCTATGAGCTGCAGCCACCGCCATCAGGGGCTGATCTACAGCATTACAGAATGCTGTAGATCAGCCCCTGATGGCGGTGGCCGCATCTCATAGGGCAAAAAATAGGAAAAATAGGTGACAGATTCCCTTTAAGACCAAGCTATGCCAGCACTGCCACATAAATGGATGACGGCTAACTCTAACGATTCCCATTTTTACTGTAAAGTATAAGACAAAATGAAATCAAGAAAGAAACTTCTCTATACCTTTGCGAACAGACTTCGAAAATTGGATGCAAATAAAAATTGAAACTAGACTCTACACTCCCACATTTTATTTTAAATTAATTTTTTAATAATAGAAATTCCCGTTACAAGTGTACTGCTTCATCATTTGTAGTGTTTCATATGTAAAGTAGGTGTGTAAACTGTGATTGCAACAATAGATAGGTAAATTAATGGGCAGGTATTTGCATCCCTTATTCTGCGTAATACGTTTTCAGATATATGGTTTCCTTTTTTTTTTCTAGAATTTGTACTACAGACTGTGTTTTTTTTTTTTCAGAAATGAATCTAATAGCAACTGCTGTAAACTAGATGAAAATAAGTAAAATAGCAGGTCCTCCTGCACTTACCGGCATGTAAACACACTAGCCTTTATTGGACATGGATCCCAAATGATGTCCACTTTAAAACATTTAGTATTATTTACCATGAAAGTTGAAGTTAATAAATAGCCATTGTTGAAGTATCAATGTATGCAGAGCCACAAGTCGGCTGCCATATGGTGGCAGAGGACAATGTAAAACAATATGTATGTGTGTGTATATATGTGTATATATATATATATATATATATATATATATATATATATATATATATATGTGTGTGTGTATATAGTGTGTGTGTATGTAATCTATATATATGTTCTCTAATATAAGAAATTGAGTGCAACAGTGACTGATATATCGTTCTTGTATCGTTTATCAGCTTACTATTAAAATTCTCATCTATGGTTGTAAAATGAATTCTCTTTGTAACCTCCATATTCCTTCCATATCTGTACACATCCTAAATATACATGATAACAATCGATATATGGCTAGTTTGCAGACTAGTCCAATATCCTATGTGGTGGAAGTACATGAAAAGAGAAGCACATACCTTTTATAGACTGTGAGATTTCCTCTGATTTGTAATCCACCTGAGAAGGTAATATCCAGTGGCTTATTTTCGACAAGCAGAGACTGTATCAGTATTAGAATCCGGAGCTCCTTCTGAAATCCATGATCCTGTTGGCACCGAAGATGATACTTGAGTCAACTGCTTCTTCAGATTATCCCATCTTAGTACTGAAGACAGATATTAAGGAGACTTGTTACCACTCATGTGTTTTTCATCACTGCCTGTATCCGAGCCAAGATCTAGTTAACTCTAGACGTCCGCTACGAAACGATGTCAGATCTCAGGTTGAAAAGTGAGTGGCACCTTGCCATCTCCAACACAGGGAGCCCATTCATAGACAGGTCTGCTATCTGTAGTGGCAGCCGTCTGAGTTACATATAATTTCTGTGTAGATTTATTTTCATGTGCATGTTCCATTATTTTTTTCCCTTTCATGATAATATTTTGGTAATGAAATATGGATCTTTGATGAAATATTATATATTTTTATTATATTACCAAAACATATGCTATCCAAAAGGGTTATTGTTATAGGTCATTATGTTCTAAATCATGAATGGTTAAAATTGCAATGAGCTTGTAAAAACAAGGAACTTTGCAATTTACTTGTAATTAAACATCCTCAAGAATGGAAGGGTTTAGTTTTACAGTTTACTACTCGTTGCCTTGGTTACCAGCCACTGCTGCAGTCTATCAGCAGGGGGGGTGCTGGGAGAGAGAGCAGTGCTGGCAAGCTCTTTCCTGTAATAAAGCTGTAAGTAGTTTTCTGAAGCTGGCAGGAGCGCACGGTACGCTTTTGTGCCACTGTTATCCTCTGATGCTGAAAATTCAAAGATATCTTTGCTTGCAGCATCAGAGAGCGCACAGTTCAGGCTAGCAGCATGATCAATACCACTAGTCCAAACTGTCAATCAAGAAGTGCACTGCCCACAACAAGCAGGAAATTGGGAGGAATGGGAGCAGCATGCATCTGCTGGAGAAGTTATTGTTATTATACATTTATATAGCACCATTTATTCCATGGCGCTTTACATGGGAAAATGGGAAATCTAGACAAGTACAATAAACATGTGCAAGACAAGAGACACACAAATACAGAAGGAGAGAGGACCCTCCCCGCGAGGGCTCACAGTCTACAGGGATGGGTGAGGATACACTAGGAGAGGGTAGAGCTGGTTGTGTGGTGGTTCAGTAGACCGAGGATCATTGCAGTCTGTAGGCTTGTCGGAACAGGTGGGTCTTCAGGATCTTCTTGAAGGTTTCCGTTGATGGCGAGAGTCTGATGTGTTGCGGCAGAGAGTTCCAGAGTATGGGGGAAGCACGGGAGAAGTCTTGTATGCGGTTGTGGGAAGAAGAGATGAGGGGGGAGTAGAGAAGGAGATCTTGAGAGGATCAAAGGTTGCATTCGGGTAGGAGACCATGTCACAGATGTATGGAGGAGACAGGTTGTGGATGGCTTTGTATGTCATGTTTAGGGTTTTGAACTGGAGCCTCTGGACAATAGGAAGCCAGTGAAGGGCCTTGCATAGTGGGGTGGCAGGGGAATAGTGGGGAGACAGGTGGATTAGTTGGGCAGCAGAGTGTAGGATGGACTGGCGTGGTGCTGGAGGGGAGGCCAGAGAGTAGGAGGTTGCAGTAGTCAAGGCGGGAGATGATAAGGGCGTGCACTAGTGTTTTGTGGTTTCATGGTTGAGGAATGCGCCGATCCGGGAAATATTTTTGAGTTTGAGGTGGCAGGAGAAGGCAAGGGCTTGGCTATGTGGTTTGAAAGAGAGGGCAGAGTCGAGGATCACCCCAAGGCACCGAGCGTGCGGGACTGGTGAAAACGAGCAGCCATTGACATTGACGGATAGGTCTGGTGGAGGGGTAGAGTGAGATGGGGGGAAAGATGATGATTTCTGTTTTGTCCATGTTCAGTTTAAGAAAGCGAGCAGAAAAAAAGGCTGAAATAGCAGACAGACATTGTGGGATTTTGGTCAGTAAGGAGGTGAGGTCAGGTCCAGATAGGTAGATCTGAGTGTCATCGGCGTAGAGGTGGTACTGCAAGCCGTGGGATTCTATGAGCTGTCCCAGGTGTAGATGGAGGAGAGTAGGGGTCCGAGGACTGAGCCTTGAGGAACACCGACAGACACGGGGCGAGGTGAGGAGGTGGGGTGTGAGAGGGAGACACTAAATGTTCGGTCTGTTAGGTATGATGAGATCCAGGATAGGGCCAAGTCTGTGATTCCAAGAGATGAGAGAATCTGTAGTAGGAGGGAATGGTCCACGGTGTCAAAGGCAGAAGACAGGTCCAGGAGAAGAAGGACAGAGTAGTGTCGCTTGCTCTTGGCGGTTAGTAGGTCGTTAGTGACTTTAATTAGGGCAGTTTCAGTTGAGTGATGCGGTCGGAAGCCAGATTGTAACCGGTCAAAGAGGGAACAGGAGGAGAGATGGGAGGACAGTTCAAGATATACATGCTGTTCCAGTAGTTTTACGGCATAAGGGAGAAGGGATATCGGGCGATAGTTAGACACAGATGATGGGTCGAGGGAGGGCTTTTTGAGGATGGGTGTGATTGAGGTATGTTTGAAGGATGAGGGAAGACACCATTTGTAAGTGAAAGATTGAAGAGGTGTGTTAGAGTTGGGATGAAGACTGTGGCAAAGTTAGGGATGAGGTGGGACGGGAGTGGGTCAAGCGCACAAGTGGTGAGGTGTGTAATGCCTTTTGGCTTGACGAATGCTTCAGCCGTCTTTCAAAATTTTATAAATTTTGTTTTCTGACCTTATCGGTCGCTTTGCAGTTATATATCTTGATATTTTGATTTATTTCTCGGATAGACAAGCCCATCTGGGGCATTTGTGTACAATTCTCCAGAGACTTAGGGAGAACCAACTTTTTGCTAAATTGGAAAATTTTCATTTTTGTGTACAAGAATTGTCATTCTTGGGGTTTATTGTGTCTAAGGAGGGTTTCGCATGGATCCCAAGAAGGTCCAGGCTATCATTGATTGGGTTCAGCCCCGAGATTTGAAAGGTTTACAAAGCTTCTTGGGGTTTGCAAATTACCAAAAATTTATCAGGGGATTTTCACAGGTGGTTAAGCCCCTCACAGATCTTACGCTTAAGGGTGATGTAAAAAAATGGTCAACATCTTCTGTGGAATCTTTCAGGCATTGTTATTATTATTATCATTTTATATAGCACCATTGATACCATGGTGCTGTACATAAGAAGGGGGTTACATACAAATTACAGATATCACTTACAGTAAACAAACTTACAATTACAGACTGAAACAGAGGGGAGAGGACCCTGCTCTTTCGGGCTTACATGCTACAGGAAGGTGGGGAAGGAGACAGTAGGTTGGGGGGTTGCAGCAGTTCCGGTGTTGGTTGAGGTGATATCTCCGGTAGTGGTGAGGAGGTAGTGGGGTCATTGCAGGCTGTAGGCTTTCTTGAAGAGGTGGGTTTTCAGGTTCTGTCTGAAGGATCAGAATGTGGTTGATAGTCGGACAAGTTGGGGCAAAGAATTCCAGAGGATGGGGGCTATTCGGGAGAAGTCTTGGAGGCGGTTGGGTGAGGAGCGAATAAGTGTGGAGGAGAGAAGGAGGTCTTGGGAGGATCGGAGATTACGTGAGGGAAGATATCGGGAGATTAGTTGAGAATACTTCTTTAAAAAGGAACAGTCACCAGGATAAAGTCTCCAGTATTTGCTCTTATATTATTCCCACTGCTCTCCTCAGTATCCATGTTACTTTATTTTTTAATCTTCAATGGGGTTCCAGAGATATAAGCATTTTTAATTTAGTACTAATATTTCTGATCTTTACCAAGAGTCATTGCCTATACTTGCAGGGGAATAGTGCTGAGCAGCCAAAAGATACGCCCCAGAAATTCCTGTAAGTCATGCCTCTTTGGTAAAGGCCATAAAAATAAGCACAAATGTGAAAGACCCGTATCTCTAGAAGCGTATGATGGATTTTAAAAAAGAAGAAAAGTGGAATACTCCACTGATTGGCAGCTTTCTGTGTACACTGTGCATCGGCAGAAAGCTGCCAATCAGTGGTGTGGGTGGGGTTATACAGATCTCATGAATATTAAGGACTACATCAAACTCTGGCCTGTGGACCAAATCTGTCCTGCAGGGTGAGTATATTTTACCCACAATGCCTGGTGGGTCCCCCAAGTATATTTGGTCCACGACGCCAGGCAGGTCCCCTGCCCAGGATCACACTTTCACCTGCATCACACTTTCAACTATATCGGCATCGTGGATGCTGATACAGTTGAAATAAATTATGGAGGAGGGAGTATCAGCTGACGCTCCCTCTCCCATCATATCCCATATGCATCTGACATTTCCGCACAGCAGGCATTATGACTTCATTACAATGCTGTACAGGTGTGTGCAGAGGATCTGAAGTCTCCATGAAGGAAATGGGCATAGGTGAGTAGTTATTTATTTCTTTAAATGTGAGGCAATTATACTGTATACTGTATGGAGCACTATGTGGGACCTTTTATACTGTATGGAACACTATATGGGGGCCATTATACTGTATGGAGTATTGTTTGTAGCCATTATACTGTATGTTCTGCCTTCTTTCACGTATGACACTGTATGGATTCCAGCATACGGCTTAACCTTTCATCCACTCCCAGAAACAAGACTGTATGAGTGCTTAAGTCTATATTTATTGGGATGAAATGGACATCAATGGGAGATGGTATAGTAGAAAACAGTAGTAGATGAGATCAGGGGTTGTTGTACAGAGTTGTAGATGATATCAGAAATTGTTGAACACAGTTATGGATGATTCAGGTAAAAACGGAATCCGCTTGTTATAAGCAGTGGTTTTACAAAGAGCTGAGCAGATGTGAGCTACTCAGGAGGCCAGCTGAAAAAGGTTACATGTTGTTGACCAGGGAAGGAAGAAGGGCGGTTCTGAACAGTTAACCATTTAGGAAAACAGATTTCAAACACATGAATAAGAAAGAGAAGGGCAACTTATGACACCTACTGGCGATAGCTGGAACAGCACTTAAAATATCTTGCTGCTCAGAATGGGCAGAACACTGTGTGAAGCACTTTGTGGGGCCATTATACTGTATGGAGCACTATGTGGGTCCATTATACTGTAGGGAGCACTATGTGGGGCCATTATACTGTATGGAGCACTATGTGGCCATAATACTGTAAGGAGCACTATATGGGGCCTATTATACTGTATGGAGCACTACAGTGGGGAAAAAAGTATTTAGTCAGGCACCAATTGTGCAAGTTCTCCCACTTAAAAAGATGAGAGAGGCCTGTAATTGACATCATAGGTAGAGCACAACTATGAGAGTCAAAATGAAAAAAGAAATCTAGAAAATCACCTTGCCTGATTTGGCAAGATTTATTTTGCAAATTATGATTGAAAATAAGTATTTGGTCACCTAAAAACATGCAAGATTTCTGGCTCCCACAGACCTGTATCTTCTTTAAGAGGCTCCTCTGTCCTCCATTCTTTACCTGTAGTAATGACACCTGTTTGAATTTGTTATCAGTATAAAAGACACCTGTCCACAACCTCAAACAGTCAAACTCCACTATGGTGAAGACCAAAGAGCTGTTGAAGGACACCAGAAACAAAATTGTAGCCCTGCATCAGGCTGGGAAGACTGAATCTGCAATAAGCAAGCAGCTTGGTGTGATGAAATCAACTGTGGGAGCAATAATAAGAAAATGGAAGATGTACAAGACCACTGATAATCTCCCTTGATCTGGGGCTCCACGCAAGATATCACCCCATGGGGTCAATATGATAGCAAGAACGGTGCAAAAATCCCAGAACCACACGGGGGGGGACCTAGTGAATGACCTGCATAGAGCTGTAGCAAAGGCTACCATCAGTAATATACTACGCCGCCAGGAACTCATTCTGCAGTGCCAGACGTGTCCCCCTGCTTAAGGCAGTACATGTCCGAACCCGTCTGACGTTTGCTAGAGAGCATTTGGATTATCCAGAAGAGTATTGGGAGAATGTCATATGGTCTGATGAAACAAAAGTAGAACTGTTTGGTAGAAACAAAACTCATCGTGTATGGAGGAGACAGAATGCTGAGTTGCATCTAAAGAACACCATACCTACTGTATAGCATGGGGGTGGCAATATCATGCTTTGGGGCTGTTTCTCTGCAAAGGGACCAGGACGACTGATCCGTGTACATAAAAGAATGAATGGGGCCATGTATCATGAGATTTTGAGTGCAAACCTCCTTCCATCAGCAAGGGCATTAAAGATGAAACATGGATGGGTCTTTCAGCATAATAATGATCCCAAGCACACCACCAGGGCAACGAAGGAGTGGCTTTGTAAGAAGCATATGAACCCCATAGAAAACCTTTGGAGGGATTTGAAAATCCATGTTGCCCAGGGACAGTCCCAAAACAACACTGCTCTAGAGGAGATCTGCATGGAGGAATGGGCCAACATACCACCAACAGTGTGTGCCAACCTTGTGAAGACTTACAGAAAATGTTTGACCTCTGTCATTTCCAACAAATGATACATAACAAAATATTGAGATTAACTTTTGTTAATGACCAAATACTTATTTTCCACCATAATTTGCAAATTAAATATTTTCAAATCAGACAAGGTGATTTTCTGGATTTGTTTTCTCATTTTGACTCTCATAGTTGTGGTCTACCTATGATGTCAATTTCAGGCCTCTCTCATCCTTTTAAGTGGGAGAACTTGCACAATTGGTGCCTGACTAAATACTTTTTCCCCCACTGTATGTGGGGCGATTATACTGTATCGAGCACCATATGGGGCCTATTTTACCGTATGAAGCACTATGTGGAGCCACTATATTGTATGGAACATTATGTGGGGCCATTATACTGTATGGAGCACTATGTTGAGTCATAATACTGTATGAAGCACTATATGGAGTCTATTATAATGTATGAAGCACTATGTGGGGCCATTATACTGTATGGAGCACTATGTTGGAGCCATTATAGTGTAAGGAGCACTATATGGGGCCTATTATACTGTATGAAGCACTATGTGGGGGTCATTATACTGTATGAAGCACTATGTGGAGCCACTATACTGTATGGAGCACTATGTGGAGCCATAATACAGAATGAAGCACTATGTGGGGTCATTATACTGTATGTAGCACTGTGTGGGACCATTATACTGTATGGAACACTTTGTGGGGCCATTCTACTGTATGGAGCACTTCTTGTGGCTCAGGGGCGTAACTCGAACTGATTGGGCCCCATAGCAAACTTTTAAACGGGTCCCCTTCAAAGACACACACCCTTCAAGACACACACCCTTCAAGACACACACCCTTCAAGACACACACCCTTCAAGACGCACCCCCTAGCAGTGCATACTCATTTAATTATAACATTTATAATGTGACTCAACTCACCATAGGTTTTGAATGAGTGGGAGCACCTGGCTTGTTTCTCTGTTTCAGTGGGAGCACTCGGCTACTTCTACTGATGACCGTCACTTCTAATGATGATTGGAACCTACAAGTAAATGGAGCATTGAGCACTTAGAAAAAATTGTACTGGAGTACTGTACATGGTGATTATTTTCTAATCATCAGAAAAATGTATGTGTGGTTCCCCCCGTCCTGTCCAGCTCTGTGTGGCTCCCTCTGTTGTATGCATGGCTACCCTGTCCCATCCTTGTATACATTGCTCTGCTCACATGCTCCCATCCTTGTATACATGGCTCCGCTCCCACTCTCCCATCCTGTATACATGGCTCCGCTCCCACCCTCCCATCCTATATACATGGCTCTTTTCCCACTCTCCCATCCTGTATACATGCTCTGCTCCCACTCTCCCATCCTCTATACATGGCTCTGCTCCCACCCTCCCATCCTATATACATGGCTCTGCTCCCACTCTCCCATCCTGTATACATGCTCTGCTCCCACTCTCCCATCCTGTATACATGGCTCTGCTCCCACTCTCCCATCCTGTATACATGGCTCCCCTGTCCCATCCTGTATACATGGCTCCGCTCCCACTCTCCCATCCTGTATACATGGCTCCGCTCCCACTCTCCTATCCTGTATACATGGCTCCCCTGTCCCATCCTGTATGCATGGCTCCGCTCCCACCCTCCCTCCCTCCCTTGTATATATGGCTCCGCTCCCACTCTCCCTCCCTTGTATATATGGCTCCGCTCCCACTCTCCCTCCCTTGTATATATGGCTCCGCTCCCACTCTCCCTCCCTTGTATATATGGCTCCGCTCCCACTCTCCCTCCCTTGTATATATGGCTCCGAAGCAGGCTACAGCTGTCTGCTGTACAAGTAGAGTTCATAGGAACATCTGACAGGAGGAACTCCAGTGTAACTCAGTACTAGGAGTACTTCATTCAAAGGCGCTAAGAGGGAGACGTTCAGCAAAGGCACATATGTTGGCGGGGTGTTGGAAAGGAGTGCTTCATCTTGCCTGGAGGTTGACTGAGCTCCTGACCCGGAGGACACGGCACCGATGCTGGCTCTTGAGCCACCACAGACTGTGAGTAAAGCTTTGGAACTACATGCCCTGGTGTCCTCCACTTATTCCTGCGTCAACTTGCCCAGCACTGCTATATCCCTTGCGCCCGAGAATACACCATCTAAGTGTCGCTTCATTCACTCTGCCCTGGGACTACAGCCCTGCCTGTGGAGGGCTATACCATCACTGCTGCACCACACCATCTGTCCCAGAGGAACTGTCTGCAGCGTCGGCTTAACATCTACCTTGCCGAACACCACAGGTGGCGTCACGACTTACACATTGACACTGAACATTTACAATGGGCGCCCAGGGCCACGGGCCAGGTTCCAGCTACCGTGACATCTCCCATTGAGGACCATTGGGCCCGGTACCGAGTACCCCACTGCCCTGGGTGTGAGGGCGACCCACTTGGATTAGGGGGCAAAAACCTGGTGACAGATTCCTTTTAAAAGCAACTACCTCTTCTTGCATCCAACATCATTGTATGGACCATTATTGCTCCCTTCTATAATTACTCAAGAGGGCTTTGCCTGGCCATTAAAGGGAATCTGTCACCAGGTGTTTGCTACCTAATCAAGGAGCAGATAAAACAATAGTAACACCCTATTATATCAAATAATAATTCAAATATATAATCAAATTGTCACGCCACCTGCCACGCCGCTCTCACCCGGGGGAGGGACCCTGCGCCCGACGTCACCACTTCCGGCGCCGCGGCCGCTCCGGGGGTCCTGTCGGGTGCGTGCGCGCACCTATCGTACTTGGTTCCATGGCTGCACAAAGTTGCTATTGCGCTTGTACGCTCTTCTCGGTTCTAGCTGCAGCCTTTTCCTCTCTATGGTCCTGGAGAACCTGACCCGGAAGTCCCTGTTCTCCTGCCCTATATCAGGCTACTTCTTCCTATGGGAGGTGCCTGATTAATGTTGTGCTTCCTGGCTTGATCTGCTTGGTCCTTGACTGGCTGTGTGCTGTGTTTGGGTCCTCTGCCTTGTGGTCTGTTCCTGTATCTGACTTGTGCTCTGTTCCTGAACTCTGCCTTGTGTTCCATTCCTGTACTCTGCCTTGCCGTGCTTCCCAGCACATGCTCAGTGCATACACTCTGCTCTGTGTCCTATCGTGCTTCACTGCACACACTCTGTCTCTGCTCTGTGCTCTGTCTAAACTTGCACTCAGGCGTGCTCTCTGCACACGCTCTGTCTAACTCAGTACTCAGGCGTGCTCCTTTGCACGCTCCCTGCTTTGCTCGCATTCGGGCGTGCTTGTCTGTGCACGCCATACGTGCTCTTGTGTACCCGCCTTGCACTATCCTGTATCTAGCGCACATGCCTTGTATTGTCCTCTACTCTCCGTACTTCCGTACACTCGCCCTGCATGTGTCCTATACCCTGCGCGTCCCTGTGTCCACTCTTTATATAGAGAAAGGGTGCACTATATATAATATGAATAAAGGGAGGTGCAAAATTGGTAGTAGAGAATGCAATGAAAGAGGAAGAAAAGCACTACCATAAATATGCACACTACACCATGTATTGTGAAAAATTGTTTGCAAAAGCTTTATTGGCACACAAACTGAAAAAGTGCATAATAAAACACAATTAAAAACAAGGGCCCAGTGCCGGGTACCTGCCAAAGCATGGAAGAATAACACACGTGTAATACATATAATACAATATGAAATGTCATGCGGTAAACCTGATAAGAGGCATATGATACAATATAAAATATCATGCGGTAAACCTGATGAGAGGCAATATATAACACCTATAATAAACCCAACAAAATACCAATGACAGGTGGTGCTAGCTACTGGTATTGCAAAATAAGAAGCACCATATGGGCTGAAAGGTATATATGGCTGACACTATAAAATAATTTAAGGGCAAGACTATATGTCAAGTCCTGTATGCATGTGACTGCAGGGCTGCTCAGGAGTAAAAACCAATACCAGTAACTAGCACCTCCTGTCATTGGTATTTTGTTGGGCAAGCAGCCCAGTAAGTGACACATCACTAGAATTAGAGTCTCTGTCTCTACAGTATATGGATCTCCGATTAAATAGCAAAAACCTGGTGACAGTATAACTTTAAATTCATATAATCAGTAGAGAATAAAGAATGGCTGACATTTCATGAAGACTATTCAGAATGAAGGTTTGATTTGTACATTATGGGAGTTACATTTACATGTTTTTCATCATCAGACCTTTTCATCTGTTCATATTATTTACAGGGTTTCCACCATAGGATGCATGTAAGCGCCATATTTCCTAGTTCGCATTTAGCATACTCCCTGTATAACGCACGTGTATGTAGCGCACGATATATGTAAAGTGTTCTCAGGGGAAGGATCTCTTTCTTTTTTGTGGGTTCCTGTACCAGCACATCGTATTGCTAGTGCCAATCCAATTGTTTTCATAATTGGACTATTAAAGTGCTGTTACTGCTGACTGGCGTATCCTTTACCACAATATCACTAAAACTAAAATAAAAGCTTTTAGTTGAACTTGGATTGTGATCTTGGTGCTATAGTTGTTGAATATCTGAAAGTTATCAAATAATAATAAAACTCCTCTGTTTCAATTCCATGTGTCAGTTTTGAAAGTAATATATTAATGTGGAAATTTCAGTACGAACGTTACAAGAAAATGAAATTACTTCATTATGCTGATGAAATGTAACCAAAAGTTTAACCTAAAGAGATTATTCAGAATTCGATAAAAAAAGGGTGAGATTTTATTTCCCAATAACCAGATCTGCACTTGCCCATATGTGGATATTGATATTGAAGCTCGGCCCTATTGACTCAAGCCCAATTTTTTTGTAACCTATTTAGATCCCTTTAAAATTATTTTTTAATCCAAATAGAAAAACAATATTTATTAATAAAAAGCATATAATTTTCTTGTGGTTGGAACACCTTTCTTTTTGTTACAAAGCTGAAAGTACCGTACATATTTATGAAATTGAAAGAGAATCTGTCATGTAGAATAACACTATTATCCTGCAGATATGGGGTTAATATGCAGGTTAATAGCCTTCTGAGACCATGTGGCACCTGCACTGAGAGCCCCTCTCATGAGAGGACATTAACTTTATTCATCCCAGCAGGTTTGCTCTTTCAGTCACAGGGCTGGCTCTGGCACGGTTTCAGACACCGCGCCCCCGACACGGATTGATAACCGGCTCTCCCTTTTTAAAAAACAAATTCTGGATGATCTCTTTAGGTTACACTTTTGGTTACATTTCATCAGCATAATGAAGTATTTTCATTTTTTATAGCACCAATATTGAAGCTTCCAAATTAATATACTGCTCAAAAAAATAAAGGGAACACTCAAATAACACATCCTAGATCTGAATGAATGAAATATTCTCATTGAATACTTTGTTCTGTACAATGTTGAATGTGCTAACAAAATCACACAAAAATCAATCAATGGAAATCAAATTCATTAACCAATGGAGGCCTGGATTTAGAGTCACACACAAAATTAAAGTGGAATGTAATGTCCTTAAAACAAGGTCAAAATGAGGCTCAGTATTGTGTGTGGCCTCACCATGCCTGTATGACCTCCCTACAACACCTGGTCATGGTCCTGATGAGGTTGTGGATGGTCTCCTGAGGGATCTCCTCCCTCACCTGGACTAAAGCATCTGCCAACTCCTGGACAGTTTGTGGTGCAACGTGGCATTGGTGGATGGAACGAGACATGATGTCCAGATGTACTCAATTGGATTCAGGTCTGGGGACTGGGCGGGCCAGTCCATATCTTCAATGTCTTCTGTTATGGATGAGTCACCGAAGGAGGAAAAAGCAAAAATAATAGCTAAGTCCAGAAAACCAGAGAAGTTGGCAGCTATCGGATTGCAGACCCCTGAACCTATCCACAACAACTAGCAGTAGCCGTGGGGGGTTCCTACGGTGCCCTAGACCCCTCGATCACAGCCGGAGAACTAAATTAGCCTAAAGACAGAAAGGGGAAATCTAAACTGCCCCAGAGCAGACCCCAAAGCAATAGGCAGCCCCCAACATATAATGACTGTGAAGCAAGATGAAAAACACTAACACAGATAGAAAGATAGGTTGAGCAAATGATGGGGCCCAAGCTAACTAAATAGGACAGGATAGAAAAGCTGCTGTCTGCAATCCGCAAAAACCCTATCCAAAAATGTACCAACAGACTGATAGGAGAAACAGGCCCTGAAGTCGCTAGGCTTCAAAAGAGTATATCAGCACTCAGGTATTTTCTGAAGACAGAGCCAGAGATCAACAGATCAGAGACAAAAATGGAATTCAGCTCACCCCCGGCCGGGGATGGCTGAACTCCAAAAAAAAAAACAAGGCAAACAAAACCAGAACTAAAGTGTACAAAAGGCAGAGCAAAACTTAGCTTTGAGAAGCAGAAATCAGACTGGTATTCAAGAATCCAGCAGGAAAATCACCGGCAAGGCAGCAGGGCGTCGGCTGCCTTATATCCAGTCATCAGTTCCTGTGACCCAGTCATCATCTACCTGCTCAGCTGTTTGGTAATCAGCCTCACTACCTTCCTTCGCCAGAAGAGGGAGTTCATCAGACCTCACTGGTGAAGTGAAAAATGAACTCACAACAGCCTTCATCTTGCAGGAACTGCTTGACACACTCCAGCCACATGAGGTCTGGCATTATCCTGCATTAGGAGGAACCCAGGGCCAACCGCACCCACATATGGTCTCACAAGGGGTCTGAGGATCTCATCTCTGTACCTAATGGCAGTCAGGCTACCTCTGGCGAGCACATGGAGGGCTGTGCAGCCCTCCAAAGAAAAGCCACCGCACACCATTACTGACCCCTCCACCAAACCGGTCATGCTGAAGGATGTTGCAGGCAGCAGATCACTCTCCACGGTGTCTCCAGACTCTTTCACGTCTGTCACATATGCTGAGTGTGGACCTGCTTTCATCTGTGAAGAGCACAGGGCGCCAGTTGCGAATTTGCCAATCCTTGTGTTCTGTGGAAAATGCCAAGTGTTATGAATGAGTCACCGTAGGAGGCAAAAGCAGAAATACAAGCTAAGTCCAGAAAACCAGAGAAGTTGGCAACTATTAGATTGCAGACCCCTGAACCTATCAACACAAATAGCAGTAGCCGTGGGGGGTTCCTACGATGCCCTAGACCCCTCGTTCACAGCCGGAGAATTAAACAGGCCTAAAGAAAGAAAGGGGAAATCTAAACTGCCCCAGAGCAGACCCCAAAGCAATAGGCAGCCCCCAACATATAATGACGGTGAAGCAAGATGAAAACACTAACACAGACAGAAAGATAGACTGAGCAAAGACGGGGCCCAAAACTACCTAGATAGGAAAGGACAGGAAGGCTGCTGTCTGCAATCTGCCAAAACCCTATCAAAGACATAAGCCAACAAGCTGATATGAAAAAGGCCCTGAAGCAGCTAGGCTTCAAAAACTAAATCAGCACTCAGGTATTTTCAGAAGACAGAGCTAAAGGAATTCAGCACACCCCAGCAGGGAATGGCAGAAATCCAGAAAAACAAAGCAAAACAAAGTCAAAGCACCAATGCAAAAGGCCGAGCAGCAAACTTAGCTTTAGAGGAGCAGGAATTCAGACTGGTCTCCAAGGATCCCACAGAGAAATCACCCGCAGGGCAGAAGGGCGTCGGCAGCCTTATATCCAGTCAGTAACTCCACTCAGCCAGTCATCATCATCAGCCTCAGGTGTTTGATAATCAGGCTCACTACCTTTCTTTACCAGAAGAGGGAGTTCCTCGGGCCTCAGTAATGAAGGAGAAAATGAACTCACAACAGTACCTCCCCCTTGAGGAGGGGTCACCGAACCCTCAACTACGCCACCAGGGCGATCAGGGTGAGCCCGATGAAAGGCACGCACCAATCTTTTGGCATGAATATCAGAGGCATAGACCCAGGAATTATCCTCCTGACCATAACCCTTCCACTTAACCAAATACTGGAGTCTCCGTCTAGCCAGACGGGAATCCAGTACTTTCTCTACCTCATATTCCATGTTACCTTCAACCAATACAGGGTCTGGAGGTGCCACCCCCGGAACAACAGGTTCAACAAACCTCTTCAACAAAGATTTATGGAACACATTATGGATTTTAAATGTGACAGGAAGAGCCAACCGAAAAGAGACCGGATTAATAATCTCCACAATCTTGTAAGGTCCAATAAATCTAGGCTTAAACTTAAGAGAAGCCACCTTCATAGCAATATTTTTTGATGATAACCACACCATATCACCAACCTTAAACTGGGGACCAATGGTCATATGTCGGTTGGAAAACCGCTGGGCCTTTTCCTGGGAGAGAGATAACTTATCCACCACTTGGTCCCAGATCTGGTGCATTCTCTCCACCACAGTGTCAACACCTGGGCAGGCAGAGGGCTCCACCTGCCCTGAAGAAAATTGAGGATGAAACCCAAAGTTACAAAAAAAAGGTGACATCAAAGTGGCAGAACTAGCTCCTATTATTTAAAGCAAATTCGGCCAAGGGCAAAAAGGAAACCCAATCATCCTGATCAGCAGAAATAAAACATCTCAAATATGACTCCAAGGTCTGGTTTGTTCTCTCTGTCTGCCCATTGGTCTGAGGGTGAAAAGCAGAGGAGAAGGACAACTGAATTCCCAGCCTGGAACAGAAAGTTCTCCAAAATCTAGACACAAACTGGACTCCTCTGTCAGATACAATGTTCTCAGGAATCCCGTGCAAACGAACCACCTGTTGTAAAAACAGGGGCACCAACTCAGAGGAAGACGGCAACTTAGGGAGTGGTACAAGATGAACAATCTTAGAGAACCTATCACAAATCACCCAAATAACAGTCATCCTTTGAGAGACAGGCATATCAGAGATGAAATCCATTGAAATATGGGTCCATGGCCTCTTGGGGACAGGCAAAGGCATCAACAACCCACTAGAGCGAGAACACGATTTAGACCGGGAGCACGTCCCACAGGACTGCACAAAATTCCTGACATCACGAGACAAGGAGGGCCACCAAAAAAACCGACTCACCAGATCTCTAGTACCAAAAATACCTGGATGACCAGCCAAAGCAGAGCAATGAACTTCAGACATCACTCTCTTCTTCCACTGGTCAGGAACATACAACTTTCCACTGGAACAACGCTCAGGTTTGTCCTCCTGGAACTCTTCCAGAGCACGTCTCAAATCGGGCGAGATGGCAGAAAGAACTACCCCTTCGCCTAAGATGGTAGCAGGCTTGGTCACCACAGGAGAATCAGCAAAGAAGCTCCTAGAGAGGGCGTCTGCCTTGACATTCTTCGTTCCAGGAAGAAAAGAAACCACAAAATCAAAACGTGTAAGAAACAAGGCCCACCTATCCTGTCTAGGGTTCAAGCGCTTAGCCGACTCTAGGTAAATCAAATTCTTTTGGTCAGTGAGGACCACGACTTGATGCTTAGCTCCCTCCAACCAATGTCTCCACTCCTCAAATGCCCATTTCATGGCCAACAGTTCCCTATTCCCCACATCATAGTTACGTTCAGATGGAGAGAACTTTCGGGAAAAGAAAGCACAGGGATTCATTTTAGATGTTACAGGATCCTTTTGCGACAAAACAGCTCCTGCACCAATCTCAGAAGCATCCACCTCTACCTGGAATGGAAGTGAGACATCAGGTTGCCGCAAAACCGGGGCGGAGGTGAATCTTCGCTTCAGCTCCTGAAAGGAAGAAACAGCCTCCGGAGACCAATTTAACACATCAGCACCCTTCTTAGTCAAATCAGTCAATGGCTTGGCAATACTATGCGATGCTCTAGGTGTGCTGAACGCTTATGGAGGAAAACACACACACCAGAAGACTTCATACACTTCAAATTTATGTTAAGGACATATAACTCTGCCCTTCACCTCGCCAAACAGACCGACTTCACCACCCTGATCTCCTCACTATCCAACAACCCCAAGAAACTTTTTGACACCTTTCACTCCCTCCTCAGGCCAAAAGCACAAGCCCCTATCACAGACATTTGCGCTGATGACCTGGCCTCCCACTTTATAGAGAAAATAGACAATATCCGTCAGGAAATCCGCTCCCAATCACCAAGTTCAGTGACTCCCATCCCTCCCTGCATTTCCCCTGGCTCACTCTCCACATTTGCTCCCATCACAGAAGAAGAAGTCTCCAGGCTCCTCTCCTCTTCTCGTCCAACTACATGCACAACCGACCCCATTCCCTCACATCTCCTCCAGTCTCTCTCCCCAGTCGTCACAACTCACCTAACTACAATCTTTAATCTCTCCCTCTCCTCTGGCATTTTCCCCTCCTCCTTCAAACACTCTATCATTACTCCATTACTAAAGAAACCCACCCTTGACCCATCCTGCACAAACAACTACAGACCAGTCTCCAATCTCCCCTTCATCTCTAAACTCTTGGAGCGCCTGATATACTCACGCCTTACCCGTTACCTCTCCACTCACTCCCTCCTAGACCCTTCACAGTCCGGTTTCCGCCCCCTACATTCGACAGAAACTGCACTCATCAAAGTGACCAATGACCTTCTGACAGCAAAACGTAATGGTGACCATTCTCTGCTCATTCTTCTCGACCTTTCTGCAGCTTTCGACACTGTTGACCATCCTCTCCTACTCTCTAGGCTCCAGTCACTAGGCATTAAGGACACTGCTCTTTCCTGGTTCTCCTCCTATCTTTCCGACCGCTCCTTCAGTGTTCTGTTTTCTGGCTCCACTTCATCTCCTCTTCCTCTCACTGTTGGGGTACCTCAGGGCTCAGTCCTTGGCCCCCTTCTCTTCTCTCTCTATACAGCCCCAATTGGACAGACCATCAGCAGATTTGGCTTTCAGTACCATCTTTATGCTGATGACACACAACTGTACACATCATCCCCTGACCTTACCTCCGCTGTACTACAGAACGCCACTGACTGTCTGTCTGCAGTCTCCAACATCATGTCTGCTCTCTATCTGAAACTCAACCTCTCCAAAACTGAACTTCTTCTGCTCCCACCATCTACTAACCTCCCTAAATCTGACATTTCCCTCTCTGTGGGTGGCACCATAATAACACCCCGACAGCAGGTGCGCTGTCTGGGTGTTATGTTCGACTCCGATCTCTCCTTCACCTCCCATATACAATCTCTTGCCCGCTCATGCCGCTTACACCTAAAGAACATCTCTAGAATCCGCCCTTTTCTCACCATGGAAACAACAAAAACTCTCACTGTCGCCCTGATCCACTCCCGCCTAGACTACTGTAATGCTCTATTAATTGGCCTCCCTCTCACTCGACTCTCCCCTCTCCAGTCTATCCTTAATGCAGCAGCCAGGGTTGTCCATCTGGCTAATCGTTTCTCAGACGCGTCCGCTCTTCGCCAGTCGTTACACTGGCTGCCAATTCATTACAGGGTACAATTCAAAGTACTTGTTCTCACCCACAAAGCTCTCCACAGTGCGGCACCCCCTTACATCTCCTCCCTCATTTCTGTCTATCGGCCTAACCGACCGCTGCGCTCTGCAAATGACTTTCGACTAACCTCTGCCCTAATCCGTACCTCCCACTCCCGACTCCAAGACTTCTCCCGTGCTGCGCCAATCCTCTGGAATGCTCTACCCCAAAATATTAGGACCATCCACAATTTGCATAGTTTTAGGCGCTCGCTCAAAACACATTTGTTCAGAGCGGCCTATCACATTCAGTAATCAAAGTCATGTTTGTGTGTGTGTAGCCCATTCACTATCTCCATCTAACCCCCACCCCCTGAAGATGGCTGGACCGTCATTGTAAATACATCATTGTAAATACAAACCTGTGCTTTGTATCCCCCCCACCTCATTGTAGATTGTAAGCTCCACGAGCAGGGTCATCTTATTTCGCTTTAATTATTGTATTGTTAACGTTGTTACTTATGACTGTTGTGTTTGAAACTGTTCAACTGTAAAGCGCTGCAGAATATGTTGGCGCTATATAAATAAAGATTATTATTATTATTATTATTATTATTATTATTACTAGAAAATTTTGCTATAAATTTCCGATAAAAATTAGCAAAACCCAAAAACTTCTGGAGGGCCTTCAAAGAAGTGGGCTGAACCCAATCGTAAATGGCCTGTACCTTGCCCGGGTCCATTTCAGTAGTTGACGGGGACAAAATAAATCCCAAAAAAGAAATCCTCTGTACTCCAAAAAGGCATTTAGATCCTTTGACATACAGGGAATTCTCCCTCAAGATCCGGAACACAGTCCGAATATGTTCCACATGAGAATCCCAATCCTTGGAGAAGATCAAAATATCATCCAGATAGATAATCAAAAATTTATCGACAAAATCTCGGAAAATATCGTTCATGAAGCACTGGAAGACAGAAGGGGCATTAGTGAGCCCAAAAGGCATCACCAGGTACTCAAAATGTCCCTCCGGAGTATTAAACGCCGTCTTCCATTCATCCCCATGCTTAATGCGAATAAGATTATACGCCCCCCTGAGGTCAAGCTTGGTAAACCAGCAAGCACCTTTAACTCTGGAGAATAGATCAGAAATCAGGGGTAACGGATACTGATATTTAACAGTAATTTTGTTGAGGGCACGATAATCAATACAAGGTCTTAATGATCCATCCTTTTTGGCTACAAAAAAAAAACCGGCACCTAAGGGTGACGAGGATGGTCTAATATGACCCTTCTCCAACGCCTCCTTAATATAGGATCGCATAGCCTCGTGCTCGGGTACAGATAAATTGAAGAGCCGACCCTTGGGAAATTTACACCCCGGGCTCAGTTCAATTGCACAGTCATAACTCCTATGAGGAGGCAGAGACGCAGACTCATTCTCACTAAATACATCATAAAAGTCCGCCAAATAATCAGGAACATCATGCGACTGAGGAGAGGTGGAAAACACTGGAGCCTCACTAAGGGCACACCGAGAACCCCAACTCACCACAGACACAGATTTCCAATCCAAAACTGGATTATGAATTTGTAACCAGGGAAACCCCAGAACAATAGTATCATGCAGATTATGCAACACCAAAAATCTGCAATTTTCTTGATGGTCTGGGGCGACCCGCATTACCACCTGGGTCCAAAACTGAGGTTTATTTTTAGCCAAAGGAGTAGCATCAATCCCCCTCAAAGGGATAGGCGTCTGCAGAGGTGTCATCGGAAATCCACAACGTTTAGCAAAATCCAAGTCCATTAGGTTTAGGGCTGCTCCCGAATCCACAAAAGCTTTGGCCGAAAATGTGGACAGGGAGCAGATCAGAGTAATAGCCAGAAGAAACTTAGGTTGAACACCCCCAACAGAAAACGTGTGTGCAAAGCGTTTCTCTCGTTTAGGACAGACAGAAATAATATGCGAGGCATCTCCACAGAAAAAACACAACTTATTACGTCTTCTGAACTCCTGACGCTGCTCTCTGGAAAAAACTCTATCACATTGCATAGGTTCAGACATTTGTTCAACAGGTGGCAACACCTCTCGTGCAGCTTTGCGTTCGCGCAAACGCCGATCAACCTGAATGGCTAATGACATAGAATCGTCAAGACCAGAGGGAACAGGAAATCCCACCATAGTATCTTTTACGGCTTCTGACAACCCCTTCCGAAAGAGAGCAGCCAAGGCATTATCATTCCAGGTAGTAAGTACTGCCCACTTTCGGAATTTTTGACAGTACAATTCTGCAGAATCACGACCCTGGTTCAATGCCAGCAGGGTCTTTTCAGCCTGATCAATGGCATTAGGTTCGTCATACAACAACCCCAAGGCCTGAAAAAATGCGTTCACATTAGTCAGAATAGGATCATCTGGTTTCAAAGAAAACGCCCAATCCTGGGGATCGCCACGCAGCAAAGAGATGACAATTTTAACCTGCTGCGCGGAGCTCCCTGACGAGTTAGGCTTCAAGGCAAAAAATAATTTACAATTATTTTTGAAATTCAAAAATTTAGACCGATCCCCAAAAAATACATCAGGTGTAGGAATCTTTGGTTCAGCAGCATGTGAATGAGCAAGGTAGGCGGAAATTCCCCGCACTTCCGCAGTGAGCTGCTCCACATGATCAGACAATTGCTTTATCTCCATTGAGAGAAAAAAAAATTCCCCCTACGGCCTCAGAGACATAGAGGAAAAAATATACACACTTTTTTTTTTTTTTTCTTACAATTCTTTCCTGCTATTGAGTACCCTAGGATCTGCGGTATGGCGGGTGATTCTGTTATGAATGAGTCACCGTAGGAGGCAAAAGCAGAAATACAAGCTAAGTCCAGAAAACCAGAGAAGTTGGCAACTATCAGATTGCAGACCCCTGAACCTATCAACACAACTAGCAGTAGCCGTGGGGGGTTCCTACGATGCCCTAGACCCGTTGATCACAGCCGGAGAATTAAATAGGCCTAAAGAAAGAAAGGGGAAATCTAAACTGCCCCAGAGCAGACCCCAAAGCAATAGGCAGCCCCCAACATATAATGACGGTGAAGCAAGATGAAAACACTAACACAGACAGAAAGATAGACTGAGCACAGACGGGGCCCAAAACTACCTAGATAGGAAAGGACAGGAAGGCTGCTGTCTGCAATCTGCCAAAACCCTATCAAAGACATAAGCCAACAAGCTGATATGAAAAAGGCCCTGAAGCAGCAAGGCTTCAAAAGCTAAATCAGCACTCAGGTATTTTCAGAAGACAGAGCTAAAGGAATTCAGCACACCCCAGCAGGGAATGGCAGAAATCCAGAAAAACAAAGCAAAACAAAGTCAAAGCACCAATGCAAAAGGCCGAGCAGCAAACTTAGCTTTAGAGGAGCAGGAATTCAGACTGGTCTCCAAGGATCCCACAGAGAAATCACCCGCAGGGCAGAAGGGCATCGGCAGCCTTATATCCAGTCAGTAACTCCACTCAGCCAGTCATCATCATCAGCCTCAGGTGTTTGATAATCAGGCTCACTACCTTTCTTTACCAGAAGAGGGAGTTCCTCGGGCCTCAGTAATGAAGGGGAAAATGAACTCACAACAGCCAAGCATCCTGCACGGTGTTGGGCTGTGAGCACAACCCCCATCTGTGGATGTCGGGCCCACAAACCATCCTCATGGAGTCAGTTTCTAACAATTTGTGCAGATACATGCACATTTGTGGCCTGCTGGAGGTCATTTTGCAGGGCTCTTACAGTGCTCCTCCTGTTCCTCCTTGCACAAAGGAAGAGGTAGCGGTCCTGCTGCTGGGTTGTTACCCTCCTACGGCCCCCTCCATGTCTCCTGGTGTACTGGCCTATCTCCTGGTAGCGCCTCCAGCCTCTGGACACTACGCTGACAGACACAGCAAACCTTGCCACAGCTCGCATTGATGTGCCATCCTGGATGAGCTGCACTACCTGAGCCACTTGTGTGGGTTGTAAAGTCCATCTCATACTACCACGAGTGTGAAAGCACAACCAACATTCAAAATGACCAAAACATCAGCCAGAAAGCATTGGTACTGAGATGTGGTCTGTGGTCCCAACCTGCAGAACCACTCCTTTATTGAGGGAGTCTTGATAATTGCCAATAATTTCCATCTGTTGTCTATTCCATTTGCACAACAGCATGTGAAATTGATTGTCAATCAGTGTTGCTTCCTAAGTGGAAAGTTTGATTTCACAGAAGTTTGATTTACTTGGAGTTATATTCTGTTGTTTAAGTGTTCCCTTTTTTTTTGAGCAGTGTATTACTTTCAAGACTGACACATTTGCAGGACTCGAACCCAGCAGCTCTTGTGCACCAGGCAGCAGCTCTTCCCTCTGAGCTATTAAGGTCACTGGACAGTTCTTTGCTAAAGCAGTTACTAGTACCTGTGTTGTTCCTGATTATCTCAACCCCAAGTTCCTGATTGGCTCAACCATGTGATCTCTTGATTGAACACCGTACTTAAACCTATCACTACACTTCCTTCCTTGTGAGAATATTGAGCTCCCAAGCCTTTAGTCTAGCTTATTTCCACCTGCTGCTTATCAACATTCTACTGCTGCTACCATGTACCGACCTCCAGCTATTTCCTGACTACGATACCTGCTTATCCAACCAACTATACTGCTGCTCTGTGTACCGACCTCCAGCTATTTCTTGACTATGATACCTGCTTATACTCCCAACTATACTGCTGCTGCATGTACCGACCTCCAGCTATTTCTTGACTATGATACCTGCTTATCCAACCAACTATACTGCTGCTCCGTGTACTGACCTCCAGCTATTTCCTATCTATGATACCTGCTTATCCTACCAACTATACTGCTGCTCCGTGAACTGACCTCCAGCTATTTCCTGACTACGATACCTGCTTATCCAACCAACTATACTGCTGCTCTGTGTACCGACCTCCAGCTATTTCTTGACTATGATACCTGCTTTTCCAACCAACTATACTGCTGCTCCGTGTACCGACCTCCAGCTATTTCCTAACTACGATACCTGTTTATCCTACCAACTATACTGCTGCTCCGTGAACCGACCTCCAGCTATTTCCTGACTGTGATACCTGCTTATCCTACCAACTATACTGCTGCTCGATGTACTGGCCTCCAGCTATTTCCTGACTACGATACCTGCTTATCCTCCCAACGATACTGCTGCTCCGTGTACCGACTTCCAGCTATTTTTTGACAACGCTACAATAATGTTCAATTCCTCCCAGCAGCGGGGCTTTCATTGCAGGCTCTGCATGGTGTCAGAACACTATTCACCTGCAGATTAACTCCATATCTGCAGATTAACCACATTATTTTACATGTCAGGTTCCCTTTAAAGAAGCACTCCCATTAAGATTTGTTTTTTATAAATCTGTGTATACTGTTTGTAATGTAGTGTTTATATACTCAGGCCGCCTTCTCTGGGATCCAGCACCATTCTCCTACACTTTTCAGTAATATTGCTGCTCTGCAGGCTCTCCAAGTGACGCTGCTCTGTGCATGATAAAGGAGTGGCTTTTATAATATAAGTGTATTGTCATGTCCTCCACTGGTACTTACCTGCGCGACCCCGTGCACACCTCCCGATGTGCACCCGCTCCACGGCGCGCTCCCGTTCCTGACATCCTGCCTCAGCGACGTCGGTCCCCCGCTCCTGTGCCCGACGCTCTGTTTAGTTCCTGTGATGCGGTGGCTCCGCCCCCAACATGGCGGCGCCCACCATCTATTTCTTCCCGGCGTCTCCCCAGGTAAGACGCCTGTGTATCTTTGTGGTGTCGCTGTCCGTATGGTCAGCATTCACTACGCTCCCAGGCCCCTGTCTCTTTCTTGTCTGCCCTGCTGGTGCTTTCTTTGTTGGCTGCTGTGCGCAGCTCCTTGCCATCTCCTGTCCCTGTCTTGCCTCTGGCTCCTTCCCTTCTGTCTCTGGTGTCCTACTGTGTACCGGCTGTCCATTGTTCTCCTAGTCCATTTTTATTTCATGTCCTAATCTCTATTGTTACCTCTCTCTCTCTTACAGTCCCCTGCTTCCTCCAGTCCTGAGTGCTCCACATCCGTGTCCCTCTGCAGCTCCGTGTTTGCTGTCACCCCACTCTGCTGCTCCTCTGACTCTCCACCCTAGTCTCCCTGGTGCTCACCCAGTCGCCCCTTTGGCTCCTGCTGTCACGGTTCCATCCCTTGTGGGCCTGCCCCTAACACTCCCTGTATAGGGGGTGGCTCCACCTGGTCAGCTCGCCCGCAGGGGCTCTGGAGCCATGGCCCAGAGGGTCCATTCCGGGTTGCTGTAACTCTTTCTGCCATCCTAGCACAATCTGTAACATGCATGAACCGTCAGAATGAGGCTCCATAGGCTTTCATCGTAAAAGAGACTTCCAGCTCTCGCATAGAGCAAAGATTGTGCTGAGAGTCTGATTAACAGTGACCCAACTCAGAGGTGCAGTGAAATGGCGCTGGATCCCAGAGAGAGCAGTGGTAGGTGAGTATATTAACACATACACACTATACTACATGCATATATACAAAGATTTATGAAAAAAAAATCTTCAAGAAAGTGTTTCCTTTTTTAGACATTGGTTGTTAAATATTACAGCATACCCACCTTCAAGCATTCCCCTGGACCAGGCATGGGCTGCTCCGGTTGGTTGGCATATGCTCCAGATTTCAGAGGACCATTAAAGCCTGTGAGTGGCTGCAGTTGTCATGTGACTGAAAGAGCGCATAGTCCGACAATCATCCAATGATGCACTGTGCCAGTCAACTCATCGCTGCAGTCAGACTTTAGAAGTCCTGTGACATTCGGGGCGGCAAATCATAGCTGTCGGAGCTGATGCTGACAATGGTAACCGACCACCGTAGCAGCCAGTTCTTTCTCCATAGAGATGACAACAAGTGGATATTCCTCTGTTTTAAGCTTGTCTATTAAGGTAATCTGAACAAGGATATATTTCTGTAAAGTCTTTTTTTTGCCAAACCTAAGTGGAGATAGATTACTTCTTTTCTGGTCTTAAATATTTTTGTGTCCAGAATATTTTAACATAAAGGGATTGTTTCCTTTTCAGGTCGCTGGCAAAAATATTAAAGCATATCTTTAATGAGACGATGTCTTTAAACGGTTATTCCCATCTTCATAAATGGATACTGTTGGATAGTGATTATTTATGTTTATGAGACCAACCACTGTTGCTATCTCGCAGGAGTGCTTAAAAGCTCGTTTCTATTGAGCTTGTAAGATCTGCTCTGAAACTTGCTGGGATCGTTGGAGTTCACTAATTCCACCCCGCTTGGCTGCAGTGCTTACAAGCTAGACAACAGTGGTGGTCGGTGAAATGCGCTGTAAACAAAAGAAAAGTATTAATATCTCAAGAACATTTGCAAATTTTAATTTATAATAATAATTTTATTTCTATAGCGCCAACATATTCCACAGTACTTTACATTATAGAGGGGACTTGTACAGACAATAGACATTACAGCATACCAATAAACACAGATCAAAGTAGATACCAAGAGGAATGAGGGCCCTGCTCGCAAGCTTACAATCTACGAGGAAAAAAAAGGGAGACACGAAAGGTAGATGGTAACAATTGCTTTCATTGTTCGGACCAGCCATAGTGTTTGAATCGGGTATTCATGTAATTCTGCATGAACCAGTTAACAGCCAAAGTATGTAACAGTACAGACACAGAGGGCTATTAAATGCATTAAGCGGGTGAGAACATAATACGAGGTACATGATTATGATAAATTTTTGAATTGGCCAACAGGGATAGTTAGGTTAATGCGTTGAGGCGGTAGGCCAGTATGAACAAATATGTTTTTAGGGCACGCTTAAAGCTGTGGGGATTGGGGATTAATCGTATTAACCTGGGTAGTGCATTCCAAAGAATTAGCGCAGCACGTGAAAAATCTTGGAGACAGGAGTGGGAGGTTCTGATTATTGAGGATGCTAACCTCAGGTCATTAGCAGAACAGAGGGCACGGGCAGGATGGTAGGCTGAGACAAGGGAGGAGATGTAGGGTGGTGCTGAGCCATGGAGTGTTTTGTGGGCGAGGGTAATAAGCTTGTACTGATTTCTGGAGTGGATGGGTAACCAGTGTAATGACTGGCACAAGGTAGAGGCATCGGTACAACAATTGGTGAGGAATTGGTGAGCAGTAAACATTAATTTGCCAAAATGCTTGCTTTTACAAGCACTACCGAACAATACTTATTTATGAAGGTGGGAATAACCCTTTACTTTATGGGCAGTGTCACATTTAATGGCATTAAAATCAGTGGCAACCTATGGGGTCTAAGAAGTAATGTTTCTCCTTGTGGAAAGGGACATGCCTGACATTTCAGAGCAAGGAGACTTCTATGCCATGTAGTGCTTCTCTGAGAAATTAAATAAGAAAATTGTCTCTTTAGAGGTTTTGAACTCTAATACCACTTATTGGAAGTAGTAATCCTAAATATCAGTATTGACCCTTTAACGAGCCTTGCCATATTATTTAGGATAAAAGCCAAACCAGAAAAACAATTTGCAGACACTTGTTTTGGGTATTGCTCCTCCTCAGTGCAAAGTACGAGATCTTATTTGGCTGTATGAGAGGCCTCTGTCTGGAGTGTATAGGGGAAACGTTTCTTCTTGTCAGCCTGTCACTCTCCACAAGGAGAAATGTTCCTCTTTAGACCCCATTCAGAGGCCTCTCATACAGCCAAATCAGATCTGATACTTTGCACTGAGGAGGGTCAACACCCAACACACCGTGTCTGCAGATTGAGATTCTGGTTTGGCTCCCCCCCCCCAAGTCGTGTGGCAAGGCTCGTTAAAGGGTCAGTATTAACTTTTAGGATTACTACTTCCAATTGGTGACACTAGGGTTCAAGTCGTCTTCTTCACTGAAGAGACACTTTGCACACCGTGAAACCCATGAGGAATCCTTGGTTCTGCCTCATGTAAGAAGTCCTAAAAAGATAGCCCCTTTAATTTTCACAATGTGAATAGTTTTTCTCCATCTATTAAACAAAATGAAGTTGTAGTGAAGGAATATTGAGTCTATACGTGACATAAATTCTATATATTTCTTTTGTAAAGAAATGCTTTATCTGCACACCCTGGTTTACAGAGGAAGTGATACCTTACATACAGTTCATATACTTCACAGATGCAGCAGAGAGAACTTCAAAATGTTTATCTCAAGAACAATGGTTCAATAAAAAAAAAGAAATGCAATAAACACAGCACATGTGGCAGCAAGAAGAAAGATGAAAGGGGAAAGTGTTCTGCTGTGCCAGAGACTGACTGAACACCTCTTGTATTTCATCTTTCTGATTTTTTTTTTTTTTTTGTAATAAAGCTAGATTTGATGTTATGACTATGAGTCATGTGTAGTCTGCAAAGAAAACATGGCTTACTGATTTCACTTTGCTCGAATTATTCCCTTCAAGTGCAAACACGGGTAGGATGTATTGAAGCTGCACACTGCAAGCACTTTAGCGAGTTCACTGACGATCTATCAGTCCTTGACGGCGTCTGGAGACCATAAAAGCACTTAGGTTAGACTCCAAAAAAAAGTTCAGACCAAGCTAGAATTTTGGAAAACACATTATTCAATTTAACATGTTACGTAATGGTATTCCATTTAAAAAGCCCAAAACAGGATCTGGTCATTCTGTGTTAGTCATTCTGTGGATTGGAAGCCATAACCTTTTGTTACTTTAGTGAGATCATGTGCACAGTAGACGGGACATACTTCCCGGTTTGCTCAACACTAGATTGGTAACTGAGAAAACACTGGTGCACGGAGCAGCACTCCATTTGCAGGTGAATACATTTCATTGTTTTGGATTTATTAAAAAATTGTACAGACTTCTCCTTTTCAAGAGTAATATTTGCTCACATCTTATGTGTTTCTGACTAGGGTATTTCGGAATTACCAAACTGTTCCCTGCAAATGGTACTTGACTATTCCTCTAAGAACACTTCGCATGGTAGAGATGGAGAGGCACAAATAAAAAGGGAATAAATCACTAGTAAGACTGTCAAATTAAGCTTCATGTCCATTATGAAGCAAATGTATACAGTTGCCCCAACTAAATGCACCCACCTTAAAAGCTATTTTGTGCTCTCAAAAAGTGCCCTTTCCATATGCAATAGTCGAACAGGATAGAGGTGCTCAGAACTTCTTCTATAAGCCAGAGCAGAGCTATTGGATGTGAGTAGTTCCCGCTATGGTGAGGTCAGTCCAACCATGTTTTGCAATGTCACTTATTCATTTGAATGGGCCAATGTAATATTACATTTTTCTTGCAGTCACATGTTACATATTTATTTGAAGCAAGTCTTGAATTCTAAGAATTCCTTGTTGGGTTTTAGGAAGTGAATACAGAAGTTGCATTAATTGCCAATTGGAAAGGCTCTGTACATTGTAATACTGAAGAAACAAGCTTTGGCAGCCAGAAATTGATCGGACAATATTCATTGATGCTTTTGATGTAATTGAGGATGGGGGTGATAAGATGTCAGAGCTTAGAAATAGCGGAGTTGCAACTTTAAGGGTCACAGAGATGTTGTACATATTCGTAGTTGGGGATTTGGACATGACTAATGGTAATGCTGAAGCGGAACCTAAAAAAAGATCTACTAAACCATGGTCTGAGATTTCCATGACTGTATAGTAAGCTGACATCGGTGGCCCCTGGACCGGGGCTCAGTCCCCTCAGAAGCTCGAGGGCTGCACAGTGGAGCTTCGGGGGCCTTGTGTTTGAGACCCCTGATCTAGAGGATGGGTGTTTTTAGAGAAAGAATTGTCTTTGTAAGATGAGTCAAGCACCAAAGGAAAGAAGGAAAGACCTTTCAAAAAATGGGCTAAAAATATCATTTATTGAAACATTTTAAAATATAAAAAAATTCATAATCCATAATAAATAGCAGGAAAAGCAAGTACAGAAACAAGACAAAGGTGGGTACACCTGGATATAATTAGCCATGGATCAACATTATAAAAGTTTATATATATTTCAAACACATACTCCTGGGGGATACATATCATGAATGCATGGGTGAAAGAAAAAGTCCAAATAAGACAAGTGCTAATGAAAAAATATTAAATCCTCAATAAATTGATGAAGGACATATCCACTGATAACAGCCCTTAACACTAGATAAGTCATAAAACATACTGTTATACGATACAAACCCTACATATGATTGACCCAGATTTATTGCAAAAATGTAAATAAATTAAATCCATGCATATTTACCGCAGTTCAAATATCTAGGTGCCCACCACACCCCACGCGCGTTTTGCAAAGAAATCATCGTCCGCTTATTTACATTTTTTCAATAAATCTGGGTTGATCATATGTAGCATGGTTAGGGTTTGTATCGTATAACAGTATGTTTTATGACATATATAGTGTTATGGGTTGTTATAGTTGGATATGTCCTTCATCACTTTATTGAGGATTTAATATTTTTTCATTAGTACTTGCACTTTATCTTATTTGGACTTTTTCTTTGACCAATGCATTCATGATATGTATCCCCCAGGAGTATGTGGTTGAAATATATATAAACTTTTATAATGTTGATCCATGGCTAATAATATTATTATTATTATTATTTATTTATATAGCGCCATTATTTCCATGGTGCTGTACATGAGAAGGGGGTTACATACAAAGTTATAGCTATCGTTAACAGTAAACAAGTTTCCACAACAAATTCACAATGACAAACTGGTACAGAGGGGAAAGGACCCTGTCCTTGTGTACTTACATTCTAATATCCAGGTGTACCCACCTTTGTCTTATTTCTGTATTTGCTTTTCCTGATATTTATTATGGACTAGCTGAAGAGCCCGGCGCTGCCCGGGCATAGTAACTAACTGTGGTTAGTTATAACAAATTATAATTATCCTCCATCCCATAGTCCCGTGCCCATATACCCATCATACATATCCACCATCCCATAGTCCCATGCCCATATACCCATCATGCATAGTCTTCATCCCATACTCCCATGCCCATATACCCAACATACAGTACATATTCTCCATCCCATAGTCCCATGCCCATATACCCATCATACATATTCGCCATTCTATAGTCGAGTGCCCATATACCCCTCACACATCCTTCATCTCATAGTCCCATGCCCATATACCCATCATACATATCCTCCATCCCATAGTCCCGTGCCCATATACCCATCATACATATCCGCCATCCCATAGTCCCGTGCCCATTTTCCCGTCATACATATCCTCCATCCCATAGTCCAGTGCCCATATACCCATCACACATCCTCCATCCCATAGTCCCGTGCCCATATACATATCCGCCATCCCATAGTCCCGTGCCCATATACCCGTCATACATATCCTCCATCCCATAGTCCAGTGCCCATATACCCATCACACATCCTCATCCCATAGTCCCGTGCCCATATACATATCCTCCATCCCATAGTCCAGTGCCCATATACCCATCACACATCCTCCATCCCATAGTCCCGTGCCCATATACCCGTCATACATATCCTCCATCCCATAGTCCAGTGCCCATATACCCATCATACATATCCGCCATCTCATAGTCCCGTGCCCATATACCCGTCATACATATCCTTCATCCCGTAGTCCAGTGCCCATATACCCATCACACATCCTCCATCCCATAGTCCCGTGCCCATATACATATCTGCCATCCCATAGTCCCGTGCCCATATACCCATCATACATATCCATCCTATAGTCCAGTGCCCATATACCCATCACACATCCTCCATCCCATAGTCCCATGCCCATATACATATCCGCCATCCCATAATCCCATGCCCATATACCCATCATACATATCCTCCATCCCATAGTCCAGTGCCCATATACCCATCACACATCCTCCATCCCATAGTCCCGTGCCCATATACATATCCTCCATCCCATAGTCCAGTGCCCATATACCCATCACACATCCTCCATCCCATAGTCCCGTGCCCATATACCCATCACACATCCTCCATCACACAGTCAACCATTATGACATCATAATGAGCGGCGGGGCTTGCAACCTATGATGACATCGGCGTCGCCATGGCAACCATTGTGACATCATGAGGGGCGGGGCTTGATACGCACACACTGTTTCCCCATTATGCAAATAGGGGCTTTATGACATCATAATGAGGGGCAGGGCTTGACGCGCACACACTTTTTCCCCAGTATGTAGATAGGGGCAAAATTGTTTGGTGAATTGGAACGCGCGGGGTTAAAATTTCGCCTCACAACATACAGTAGCTTAGGACGCTCTCGGGGTCCAGACGTGTGACTGTGCCAAATTTTGTGGCTGTATGTGCGACGGTGCGGATGCCTATCCCGGACATACATACACACATACATACACACTTTGAGCTTTATATATTAGACTAGCTGAAGAGCCCGGCGCTGCCCGGGCATAGTAACTAACTGTGGTTAGTTATAGCAAATTATAATTATCCTCCATCCAATAGTCCCGTGCCCATATACCCATCATACATATCCACCATCCCATAGGCCCGTGCCCATATACCCATCATACATATCCTCCATCCCATAGTACCATGCCCATATACCCATCATACATATTCTGCATCCCATTGTCCCATGCCCATATACCCATTATACATATTCTCCATCCCATAGTCCCATGCCCATATACCCATCATACATATTCGCCATCCCATAGTCGAGTGCCCATATACCCATCACACATCCTTCATCTCATAGTCCCGTGCCCATATACCCAACATACATATCCTCCATCCCATAGTCCCGTGCCCATATACCCATCATACATATCCTCCATCCCATAGTCCAGTGCCCATATACCCATCACACATCCATCCCATAGTCCCGTGCCCATATAGCCGTCATACATATCCTCCATCCCATAGTCCGGTGCCCATATACCCATCATAGATATCCGCCATCCCATAGGCCCGTGCCCATATACCCGTCATACATATCCTGCATCCCACAGTCCAGTGCCCATATACCCATCACACATCCTCCATCCCATAGTCAACCATTATGACATCATAATGAGCGGCGGGGCTTGATGACATCAGCGTTGCCATGGCAACCATTGTGACGACATAATGAGGGGCGGGGCTTGATACGCACACACTGTTTCTCCATTATGTAGATGGGGCATTATGACATCATAATGAGGGGAGGGGCGGGGCTTGACGCGCACACACTTTTTCCCCATTATGTAGAGAGGGGCAAAATTGTTTGGTAAATTGGAACGTGCGGGGTTAAAATTTCGCTTCACAACATAGCTTAGGACGTTCTTGGGGTCCAGACGTGTGACTGTGCCAAATTTGGTGGCTGTAGCTGCGACGGTGCGGATGCCTATCCCGGACATACACACAGACATACATACACACATACCTACACACTTTGAGCTTTATATATTAGATTATAAAATGTGGTATATTTTACATTGTTTAAATAAATTATATTTTTTAGCCCATTTTCCTTTGGTGCTTGTTTGATTTTTTTTTTTGCTTCTCTGTGGGAGTTTACTGTGGTATTTTTTGGTCCCTTTTGGTGTTACATTTGTAGGATGATTCCTTTTAAGATGTTCCTGCAGTTCACAAACCTACAAACAAGAAAACGATGCCTGATCTGATTATATTTAATGACTTAAATGCTGACAGTGTTAGAACGAGGTATGATTAATCTGGATATTTTAAGTCTGTATATTTCTCATTGGTGATAGCCATCTCTGCAGTGAGATCCCTACCAAATTGCTTCCATATCTCAGTTTGACTGTATGACTGTGTAGAAATTACTTTACATTTTGAGAATTTTTAGCAATTGTATGATTTTAACTAACTATAAACCTCGCTAAACATAACAATTTTAGGATTGTGTATTGTATGGATCCATAATGCAGCATCCATAAGCCGCTGTGGGTCTTTACTTTACATCTGTTGCTTCTGATTTTATGCATATGTACTCTGTGTTTTCTGCATAGCTATGAGAAAAAAATGGGCCAGGTATTGAGAAAGTATCCACTGTTTAAAGAATTGCTCTTAAGCCTGTTTCCCACTTCAGTTTGTTGACGTCAGTGAAAATCCGCCTCTTTTAGAAAAAAACGGATCCGCCCTTTTTTTTGCGGATCCATTTTTTTTCCCATCGACTTACATTAGCGGCGGATTTTGACTGATGGTCATCCGTTGCATTCGTTTTTTGACGTATCCGCTAAAATTTTAGCGGTTCCCGGGCAGAGCAGACAGACAATGAAACTTTTTTTTACATTGGCGGACCGCTTTTTCTGACTGCGCCTGCCTGGGAGAATTTCTCGGTGATGCATTTTAACCCTAAACGCCGTTCTGGAAGCAGCGAAAAATCTCTCTCTCTCTCGTGAAACAGACCTTAGGGGAGAATCCTGCAGCCCAGAGAGGCTCCATACAGCAGCGCCTGAACTACCTATGTGACCATATGGGAATATAGTGATTTTTTTTTTTTTTTTGCTCCATTGACTGGTTTTCCAGATACATTACACTCTGTTCACTCCATATTCCCCATTGATATTCTTTGGAAACCTAATATCCAGCAAAACCTTATGTACAATGCAAAAAAATCTGAATACTACAAAAAAATTATATCCATGGCTGCAGAGTTAACTAGTTAGATGCATTGTTTCCTATGAAATGTGATCACATTCTGTATACCACACTGTCTGTCAGCCCTTTTCAAAATGGCAATATTGAAAAATGAGGTATGTGCTCTGCAAAAACGCTTATCCTTTACTTAAAATGTGGAAATATAAACACTAAGAAATATCGAGGAGAGAAGTAATTCCACAGTGGCTGAAGACCACACAATTGTAAGACTTATCTCCTGCGGTTTTACTTCCTTTGTATTTATAGCCAGCATCATGTTGGCCAAATAGTTTTTTTTTTTCTGGAAAGTGGAATTTTCGTCAGCAAGTTTATTGTAGATAGGAAAATATAGCTTTCAGTTAAGTCAAGAAAGACATTTTTTTATTTGTAGGTCACTTTAATAGATAAGTTATATGGCATTCAAATCCTTTCATAATTTATATGTTCTCATAATAACAGAATAGACATATATTCTAAGTGCATATTTTCTTGTTTCACCATTTAACCACTCTCCACTTGTGATCACATACATAGAAATAAGGTTGTAAAGAGCTTATGGTGCCTAGGGTATATGTGTAATATATATATATATATATATATATATATATATATATATACAAAAAAAAAAGATCAGCACCTCCTAATGCGAACACGTGCAAGCTGCGAAAACTGCATAATATTGACAAAAAAGAACACAGCAGGGACTCATCAGAGGAAGGTCACCTTGCCATGGTTGATGGGTATACATGAATTGGCCAATTTATGTGCTAAGAACCTTCATTTTCATCTATTACTGTAGGTTAAAAAAAATAATTTTTTTGAAAAAAATATTTTTTGAGAAGTATAATCTAAATTGAATGTTTTTAATGTTTTTCTGTGTTTTCACATGGCCTAGATTCATGCATGTAATGGATAAAGATTTGCAACTGGAATATTTCATTTAGTGATATCTAGGATGCAGTATTTTAGTGTTCCCTTTAGTTTTAAGCAATATATGTATGTATAATATATATATATATATATATATATATATATATATATATATATATATATACACAAGGTGGGCCATTTATATGGACACATCTGGGTGGGCCATTTAAAAAGTTGCAATCCAAAATGGCCGACTTAAAAACAACGGCCATGGTCACCGCCTATCTTGAAAAGTTTCCCCCCTCCCATATACTCATGTGCCACAAACAGGAAGTTGATATCTCCAACCATTCCCATTTTATTTAGGTTTAGCCATAAAAATGGCCCACTCTGTGTATATACCGTATATAACCTGAAAAAGTGCATAACTGATTGAAGCAGGCCATGGATTGCAAAAGATCCCTGTCGGGTTTTAGGAAGTGGAGTTAATGCAATAGTAGCATTAAGTGGCACCGAGAAAGGGGGCAAGGATCTGTACATTCTAATAGTGAAGAGACAGAATTCCATTACACACTTTTCCAAAAAATTGAATTAATTCGACAACATGCATTGATGCATTAGTTATATTTGGGGAATGGGTGATAAGATATCAGAGTTTGGAAAAACGAGAGCTGCAGCTGCAACTTTGAGGGAACAGACCCAGTTGGTTATGTTCATAGTTGGGGATTCGGATGAAACCAATGATAACGCTGAAGTAGATCACCTTATTACCAAAAAGAAAAAAGGTGGCATGTATAAGGAAGGATCACCAAAATCAATATAGCAAAAAGGTATACGGTATATAAATTTATTGAGAAATATCAACAAAAGGCAAACAACCAAACAATTAAAAACAATTAAAAAACCATAAGGTTAACAACCATAGGGGGCCTTGTAGGTGCCCCCCAAGGAAAGCACCTACCTCCTCTAAATGTACCGGAAGTATATTATGGTAAACCACACTGAACAGCGGAAGTCAATAAATGCTGGACAGGATGATCTTACATATAAATCTTAAAAAGACTCAACAGGATGCAATATGCCCGAATGGGCAAATACAATATGTGCACAAAATATATAATATCAGAGAACAAATAAAGTTTAAACAGGGTAAGAAACTGCAGACTGATAAATGACAAAGAATGTGATAGTGCACAAAACCCAAAAGTCTCCCAAAAAATAATTCAATGAGGAAGGACAAATTAGCCCAAAATCTCAAAAGAGACAGGGAGGAATGGGGCTGCAGACAACCTGTTAGATCCTGAAATAAGAGAGTCACCCAGTCTTGGTAGTGGAGGAGGGGGAGACCATGCGTATCGACACACAGCGTGGCTTCCTCAGGGGAACGTGTCACTATATTTTGTGCACATATTGTATTTGCCCATTCGGGCATATTGCATCCTGTTGAGTCTTTTTAAGTTTTATATGTAAGATCATCCTGTCCAGCATTTAATGACTTCAGCTGTTCAGTGTGGTTTACTATAATATACAGGGTGGGCCATTTATATGGATACCCCTAAATAAATAAAATGGGAATGGTTGGTGATATCAACTTCCTGTTTGTGGCACATTAGTATATGGGAGGGGGAAAACTTTTCAAGATTGGTGGTGACTATGACGGCCATTTTGGATCCATTTTTATCTTTTCCAATGGGAAGAGGCTCATGTGACACATCAGACTTATTGAGAATTTCACAAGAAAAACAATGGTGTGCTTGGTTTTAACGTAACTTTATTCTTTCATGAGTTATTTACAAGTTTCTCTTTGTTTACAGCCATTGACATGTCGCAGAGGTTAACATGTGAGGAGCGGATAGAACTTGTGTTGATGTCTGGTGAACGCAGTACCCAGGTCATTGCAGCAGATTTCAATGACAAGTGTGTTCAAAGTGCTGCCCATTGTGTTGGATTGTCTACTGCAGAACAAATACTAATCTAAGGGGGTCAGATTCCTTGTAGGAATTCTTGGACCTGACACCCATAATGTGGTGCTGCACCATCTAGTCGGAAAAACTCAGGGAACGTGCCATCTTCAGTGCATAAACAGGGCAACACATCATCATGTAGCAATTTCAGATATCCAGTGGCATTGATGTTTCCATTGATGAAGAATGGCCCCACTATCTTTGTACCCCATATACCACACGATACCATCAATTATGGGTGTCAGGCCTGAGCATTCCTACATGAACAGTTTCCTGGAAAGTGGATTGGTCATTGTGGGCCAGTTGAATGGCCACCAAGGTCTCACGATCTGACCCCCTTAGACTTTTATCTTTGGGGTCCTCTGAAGGCAATTGTCTATGCTGTGAAGATACGACATGTGCAGCATCTGAAACAACGAATACTGGAAGCCTGTGCCAGCATTTCTTCTGCAGCGCTGCTATCAGTGTGTCTAGAGTGAGGGAAGAGGGTTGCATTGACAATCCAACACATTGGGCAGCACTTGAAACACATTTTATAAATGGTGATAAACTTGTAAATAACTCATGAAAGAATAAAATTACGTTAAAACCAATCACACTATGGTTTTTTTTGTGAAATTCTCAATAAGTTTGATGTGTCACATGACCCTCTTCCCATTGGAAACAATAAAGTTGGATCCAAAATGGCCAACTTCAAAATGGCCGCCATGGTCACCACCCATCTTGAAAAGTTCCCCCCTCCCATATACTAAAGTGCCATAAACAGGAAGTTGATATCACCAACCATTCCTGTTTTATTTAGGTGTATCCATATAAATGGGTCACCCTGTACTTCCGGTACATTTAGTGGAGGTAGGTGCTTTCCTTGAGGGGCAGCTAAAAGGCCTCCTATGGTTGTTAACCTTTTGGTTTTTTAATTGTTTGGTTGTTTGCCTTTTGTTGATATGTCTCAATACATTTATATATACCTTTTTGCTATATTGATTTTGGTGATCCATCAATATACGCTACCTTTTATTTTTTGTTAATACACATGTTTCTAGCGTGTGGTCAGTGATCCCATATCTAATTATTAGTAGTGCCCTCAGGTCCCCCCTTTTTTTCATGCTGAAGTGGTTCAGCTTAGCTGCCTTATCAAACTGATTATATTTACTTTCTAATGTTTGTCAATAACTTAATATTAACAACTGTCAACTTTTTTATTATTATTTAACTCAATTGGAAAGTTCTGTTTTCATATCAATGTTATTAAAACCCAATAAAAATATTTAAAGTAATGAAAAAAGAGAGGCCCCGTGGATACTAAGTGATATTACATTTCTAAGACATTGGTTTCTTCTTTACAAGTCTGCTGACTGGCTTTTTTTCTGCATTTAATTTTTGCTCCAATAGCAACAAAACATAGATAAACATGTAATGGCTGATTTATTAGTCACACGCTGTACTCTGCCACTTTGTGTGGCTATTCTTTTAGTCTACCTTGTATAAATGCAGTACATTTTTCAGCAAGAAGTTGCTTTGGCTTAGAATAGTGCCAACTCTTAACTAAGCCTTAGCTTCCAATCTAAAAGACTGCAGTTTTGCCAAATGTGCTTTGTATTTAATCCTTGAAATATTTATTTAGACTTCTGCAACCAATTAAATTAGGACAAACTATAGTCAAAAGTAATTGTATAACAAATAAACTTTCTTTTGAGATATCTTCCATATCAGGAAGGACTTGCTACTTTAAAGAGGCAGTCCAAAAAAAATGTGGTCCCTACCCCAATCCTTGGAACGCAAGTGTAAATAAGTAGCCATCACCCACAGGCTACAATTCTAAATGGCCACATTTCCAGACTGCTTGCCCTAGAAATGTTGCCATTTAGGCTTGTGGAGACTGAACTTTTCCGCAACTTCCTGGCGGCTCTCGTCCCTCGGTACTTGGTCCACAGTGGCCACTATTTCTCCCGATATGCCATCCCAATCTTAGATAAACACGTGTCCTATAACATCAGCCATGCCCTGTGACAGAGAAGGTCTAGTTAATCACAGACACCTGGACAAGTGCTTGTGGCCAGGGATGCTACATTTCTCTGGCATACTAAGTGAACATTGTGGAAGCCAGGACCCAGTTGGACCCTGGTATAGAACACATGCTACATGTGCTCCGACACCGAGGATTGCAGGCCTTGGTTCAATCAGGGTTTGCCAACCTTCTACAGTGGTTCCTGCACCTCCTCACCCTCCATCTCCATAGTGTCAACATCAGTCGCAAGCTGGAAGCACTGCAGCACTGCCTCGGCCAAGCGGCAACAATATCTGCTGAAGTTAATCTGCTTAGGTGACAAACCGCACACCGCCGTTGAGTTGTTGAAAGGTCTAACAGACCAAACTGCTCTGTGGCTATAGCCCCTGAACCTACAACCTGGCATGGTCATGAGTGACAATGGCCATAACCTTGTGGCAGCTCTGAAACTTGGTAACCTCATACACGTACCATGCCTGGTCCGCGTGCTCAACTTTATGGTTCAGCGGTTTCTCAAAGCCTACCCATATCTGTCTCAGCTGCTTGTGAAAGTACGCCACATGTGTTCCCATTTCCGTAAGTCGGCTACAGGTGCCGCCGCCGTGGCAGTACTGCAGCAGCGTTTGCAATTTCTGACTGGTTTGTGATGTCACCACTCTTTGGAATTCTAGAAAAAATAAATGGCTAGCACTCAACATAAATAGGTATAACAGTTCTAGTGAAAGAAGCCAAAGGCCCATAGACTAGAGTTCAAGTAATCACTGCACACGTCTGCGTTGAAAAATTATGCTTGAAATGAGAGTTTATTTACAGAAATTGATGAGGCAACAAACAAATTGGTGAAGCAACAGTCAAATTTGTGTGCAGTGATTACTTGAACTCTACTCTTTGGAATTCAACGTTACATATGTTGGCAAGGCTTTGTGAGCAGCAGAGGGTAGTAGTTGAACACCAGCTACACCATGCACGTTGGCACTCCGGTCAGCCTCCACACATAAGAGCTGATGGGTGGGCATGGATATCTGACACCTGTGCAGTTCTCCGAAACTTTGATAACTCGACCAAGATGGTGAGCGGTGATCACACCATAATGAGCATCACTATCCCGTTTCTCTGTCTACTGAAACACTCGCTGCTCATAATTAAAGAGGAGGCTTTTCAGGTGGAGCAAGTTGAGATGGATCAAGAAACTATACTGATGATGCTACACAGCTCAGCCTCATCGCATCTTCAGAGGAGAGAGAAATATAGTCCCTCAATCTCCCCCCACCTCCGTTGTCCCTGCAGGCCCCTCTTAAGTCCCCAGTCTGCCGGCTTCATCCCAGAGAAAATGGCGGGCGCGTGTGCAGTGCGCCCGCCGAGATCTGCCAGCCGGCACCCAGCAACACTAGGAGATTTTTTCCTATTGGTTCATTTTGATCACTGTGATAGACCCTATCACAGTGATCAAAATAAAAAAAATACTAAATCAAAATCCACTTTTTCACCCCCTAAGTTATGGAAAAATGATAAAATAAAAAAAGTATTTATTTCCATCTTCCCATTAGGGTTAAAGTTGAGCTAAAGTTAGAGTTAGAGATAAAGTTAGGGTTGGGGCTAGAGTTGGGGTTAGAATTTGGATTATGGTTACGGTGGGGGTTAGGGTTGGGATTAGGGTTAGGGGTGTGCTTGGGTTAAGTTTGTGGTTAGGGTTTTGGTTGGGATTAGGGTTAGGGGTGTGTTGGGGTTAGGGTTGGAGTTAGAATTGGGGGGTTTCCACTGTTTAGGCACATCAGGGGCTATCCAAATGCGACATGGCATCTGATCTTAATTCCAGCCAATTTTGCGTTGAAAAATTAAGACGGTGCTCCTTCCCTTCTGAGCTCTTCCATGCGTCCAAACTGTGGTTTACCCCCACATATGGGGTACCAGCATACTCAGGACAAATTGCACAACAACTTTTGGGGTCCAATTTTTCCTGTTACCCTTGGTAAAATAAAAAAAATGGATCTGAAGAAATTTTTTTGTGATTTTATGATGCCTGATGAAGGATATATACTGTATCCGAAACGTGTTGTATCTCCTCCATTTTAACTTCTTAAATAAAAAAATATAAAATATATCTTTGGATGTGAGTCCTGGGAAGCGCTGCCATTCATGGGCTGGATGTGCTCTTCTTGATTTACTCATCCTGTGTGAGCCTGAACCTGGCTCCTTCACTTGGATCCACGCGAGGCAAACTGCAAGCCTTGTCTATTGAAAAGTATCCCAGAAGGATTTTTGAGGATACACAATCTAAAGCCATATTAGTCTTCTATCCGGTGAGTGCATAAAATTGTGCACCCTTTGAAGACTATAATATTGTGTTTACGCACTTAGGGCACGCGATTTGTCTGTTCTCTCCCAAACAGGGTTTTTTGTATGAAGTACAATATGTCACGAGAAAACAATGTCAGAATCACCAGGATCCATAGAAGTGTTCCAGAGTTATTGGCTCATAAAGGGACAGTTTTCAGAATTGTAAAAATTGACCTGGTCATTAACATGCAAACCACCCTTGGGGGTAAAGGGGTTAAAGTATGTTTGGGGTCATTGCCCTTCCAGAAGACCCATGACCTGGGTTGCAATCCCAGCTTTCTGACCCCGGGCTCTACATGGCCACCCAAAATCCTTTGGGAATCTTCACATTTCGAGGCACCCAGGGCCACAGCCAGCAAAACAACCCCAAAATATCTTTGAACCTTCACCATATTTCATATTTGACTGTAACTACTGTGTTCTTTTATTTGTACTCATAACATTTACACTAAAGAGTAGAATTATGTGCTTTACCAAAAAAACTCTGTCTTGGTCTCATCTGTCCACAGGACCTATAACAATAGAAAGGGCAGCCTGTCCGCCCTCTACAGATAGTGATGGCGGGTTGATGGCCCTGCAAAAAAAAAAAAAAAGAAAGAAAGTTGACTTTCAATGTGTCTGATCATGTCTCACACACTGCGTGGCCAGATAAGGTATTAAAATTATATTTCCTGTGGAATATTTTTTTCACCATTGAAAGCAATGCGAATATGCAAAAATACTGCGTGTTAACTTAGCCCAAGGAGCATTTTTTTGCTCTTATTTATTTTGCCTTCTATTCAATTCATTATCCTGGAAAGAATGTTTCTTAACATTTTCATTTTAAAGCTAATCTCTTAGCAGGAATTTGTTATGCAAACTACAGGCATTGTCCTGTTGGCGCTGGTACACTGATTAAAATGAAACCTGGGGTGACGAAATCCATCTAGTTGTTCTTGTGTAATCAGTTTTAGAATTTTTCAGTTAAGGATATGTTCGTGCTCTGGGACATGACTGTTGGCAGAGTCTTATCTTGGTGCTCTAGGCCATAGAAACCAAGAGGAGACTTGCCCATAGGCCGCCTCGAAGCACAAACATGTTCCTCATCATAGAGAGAGACACAGGCTGTTTGTGCTTCGGGGCGGACCTGAGTGTATCCATTCCGTGCAAATGTATGCCATACTGTGGGGTCAAAAATTGCACCTCTTTGATAAATTAAAGACTATGGACAGTTGACATTGGGAAATTATTGCTTACATATTTATATCTTCATTCATTTATTTTTAAACACTTTGTTTTGCAGCATGCATCAGGTTCCTAGTGTTACACAGACTTATCTGTTGTGAGTTCATTTTTCCCTTCACCATTGAGGTCTGATGAACTCCCTCCTCTGGTGAAGGAAGGTAGTGAGGCTGATTACCAAACACATGGGCAGATAGATGATGACTGGGTGGCTGGAATTGAGGACTGGATATAAGGCTGCCGACGCCCTTCTTCCTGGCTGGTGATTTTCCTGCTGGATTTTTGGAGACCAGTCTGATTCCTGCATCTCAAAGCTAAGTTTTCTGCTCTTCTTTGTACTCTTCAGTTTTGTTTTTGTTTTGCCTTGTTTTTTGGGAGTTCTGCCATCCCCGGCCGGGGGTGAGCTGAACTCCATTTTTGTCTCTGATCTGTTGATATTTTGCTCTGTCTTCAGAATATACCTGAGTGCTGATATAGTCTTTTGAAGCCTAGCGACTTCAGGGCCTGTTTTTCCTATCAGTCGGTTGGCTCATTTTGATAGGGTTTTTGCGGATGGCAGACAGCAGCTTTCCTATCCTGTCCTATGTAGTTAGCTTGGGCCCCATCATTTGCTCAACCTATCTTTCTATCTGTGTTAGGCTGGAGTCACACTAACCTGCGCAAAATACGGTCAGTATTTTACATGCGTAATACGGATGACAGACCCCTAAACAGTGCTCCGTATGTCATCCGTAATCAAGGTGTGGTCGTGTATTTTGCGCATGTCAGCATCCGTATGTAATCCGTATGGCATCCGTATGGCGAGATTTTCTCGCAGGCTTGCAAAATGGACATATAATGGAGCCCTATGACAGTTTTAATAAAGAAATGAAAGAATAGATATAGACACATAGAATGCATATATATATATATATATATGTATTCTATGTGTCTATATCTATTCTTTCGTTTCTTTATTAAAACTGTCAGTGTGAGTTTACTGTATAGCGCACTGAATTGCCGGCTTTGCTAAAAGACACCTGGTGCGTATTTCTCGCAAGTCACACGTGTGTTCCGTGTGTAATCCGTATTTTTTGCGCACCCATAGACTTGCATTGGCGTATTACAGGCGTAGTACGCTGACAATCGCAGCATGCTGCGAGTGGCACGGAGCGTAGAATACGGATGAGAAATATACGGCTGGTGCGAGGGACCCCATAGAGAATCATTGGTCCGTGTCTAATGTGTGCTTTTTGCGCCTCTCACTCTCCCGTATTCCTCGCCAGTGTGACCCCGGCCTTAGTGTTTTCATCTTGCTTCACCGTCATTATATGTTGGGGGCTGCCTATTGCTTTGGGGTCTGCTCTGGGGCAGTTTAGTTTTTCCCCTTTCTGTCTTTAGGCTATATAGTTCTCCGGCTGTGATCGAGGGGTCTAGGGCACCGTAGGAACCCCCCACGGCTACTGCTAGTTGTTGTGGATAGGTTAAGGGGTCTGCAATCCGATAGCTGCCAACCTCTCTGGTTTTTCTGGACTTAGCTCGTATTTTGTTTTCTCCTCCTTCGGTGACTCATCATAACACTTATCTCTTGTGTGAATGTTCCTTACATTAATACATCTTGGATGTGAGATCTATATATTCAGGATTCTGCTATCTTCACTAGCTCTCAAGTATCAGCATAGCTTTATTCCTTTACTGCTATACCTTTCTGGGAAATGCTCTCCCTTATGGTAATGTCAAAGACACTCGCACTACACTCGCTCATAGAGCCAGTGCGCGTGTCCTGAGTACAGAAGCAGTGCTAAATATTACCTGTGGAGCAGGGCAGCAGAGGTGACAATGCGGGCTTCAAGCTAATAGTGTCAGGGTCCAGTCAGCGCCGGAAAGTAAAGAGGCACAGGACCTGCGGACACTGAAAATGAGCAAGCTGGCACAGGACCTATGGTCATGTGACTGCAAGGGGGCGGGGCTTAGCGTCCTGCTTTCAGATATGACAGGACACCATACAACAACTCAGAGTCAGGTAAAACGGAGGTCACAACAGTACGGGCAAACGAGGTACAGGAGGGACAAACAGACGGGTAGTCAGACAAAGCCAAAGGTCATACACAAGAGGGCGACATGGTACCAAGGGGACAAGCAGAGAGAAGTCGGGTCACAAGCAGAGAGTCATACACGAGAGGTAGCGCAGTACAAGAGGGTCAGGCAGAACTCGTAACAGGGACAGAACCAGATCACAACCAAGCAGGCAACAAGTTATCAGGCACAAGGCACACGTATACAAGAGGTCACTTAACTCAGCCGAGGGCAGGAGTATAACTGACACCGGACCCAGGTCCAGTGAGCACTAAATAGCCGCCTCCTGCCAGAGAGAGGCAGCACAATTAACCCATAGTCTAACCAGGACGGGTCAAAGCGAAATCCCATCCTGGATCATGACAGTACCCTCCTCTCAATGGGGGGCCACCAGACCCCCAGATCTCTCAGGGTACTTGGCGTGAAAGGCTCAGATCAATCGATCTGCATGAACTGATCGAGCAGGAACCCACGAGCATTCCTCAGGACCGTAGCCCTTCCAATGTATCAGATACTGAAGGGCACGACGGACCAACCTGGAGTCGACAATTCGTTCCACCTCGTACTCAGCCTGCCCGTCTACCAAAACCGGTGGCGGGGAAGATGATGATCCCTCCCCACCGGACCTCACAGGTTTCAAAAGGGCCTTATGGAAAACATTAGGGAGCCGTAGAGATGGCGGGAGACTCAACCGAAAAGCCACCGGGTTAACTGCTTCGGTAATTTCATAGGGACCTATAAACTTGGGTCCAAGCTTCGCAGAGGGGACCTTGAGCCTTATATTTTTGGTGGATAACCATACCTTATCCCCGACCTGAAACACAGGACCCACGGATCGTTTTTTTGTCCGCAAAAAATTTAAATTTGTCCTGGGCCTTCGTAATGTTATTCTGGACCTCCCGCCATACCTCCCCCAACCGCTGGATCGTCTCATCCGCCCCAGGACACCCAGAATTCAAACGGGAAAATTCTCCAAAATGAGGATGAAACCCATAATTGCAAAAAAATGGAGCTGTATCCGTAGACTGGTTAATACGGTTGATAAATGCAATTGTCTCAGTCTCAGCCAATGGTAACACAGAACACCAATCATCCTGTCGGGCTGAGGTCAAACAACGCAAAATTTGCTCCAGAGACTGATTGGTCCGCTCAGTCTGCCCATTAGTCTCTGGATGGTAGGTGGATGAAAAGGACTGACCAATACCCAACCTCCTACAAAAAGCTCTCCAAAATCTGGACACAAATTGCACTCCCCTATCAGACACCACATTCAAGGGTACCCCATGCAACCGCACCACATGCTCCACAAACAATCTGGACAATGTTTCCGCATTAGGTAGAGCTGCCAAAGGTACAAAATGTGCCTGCTTAGTAAACCTGTCCACTACAACCCAGACCACGGTATTACCCTTGGAGGGGGGAAGGTTGGTGATGAAATCCATGGACAGATGAGTCCATGGTCTCTCAGGAATTGGCAGTGGTACCAATTCCCCGGCCGGTTATGGGGAGTTTTCGCACGGGCACAAACCTCACATGCAGACACATACTCCCCAACATCAGAGGCTAAAAAAGACCACCAGAATATGCTAGTAATGGCCTTCCGGGTGGCTGAGATCCCTGGATGTCCACCCAGAACTGAGTCATGGAACTCCTGGAGGACCTTGAGACGAAACTGAGCTGGCACAAACAGTTTATCCACCGGCTTAGCTGGAGGTGCAAGATACTGGGCTTCTCGAATCTCCCGTTCCAACACATTAGAAACATCTGCCACCACCACCCCAGGCTGAAGAATGGAGGATGGAGGTTCCGGGGGGGACACCGGATCTAGACTGCGTGACAACGCATCCGCTCTGATATTCTTGGATCCTGGCCGAAAAGTGATTGAGAAGTTGAATCGGGAAAAGAAAAGTGACCATCTAGCCTGTCTGGGAGTCAACCTTTTAGCTGACTCAATGTAAGCTAGGTTTTTGTGGTCCGTGATTACTGTTATAGGATGGACAGCCCCCTCCAAAAAATGCCTCCATTCTTCAAAGGCCAATTTTACGGCCAGAAGTTCCCGATTCCCCACATCGTAGTTTCTCTCCGCAGGGGAGAACTTCTTTGAGAAAAGGCGCAAGGTCTTAAATCGGTCAAAGTGGCGGGTCCCTGGGACAATACCGCCCCCACCTCTGAGGCGTCTACCTCAACAGTAAATGGTTCAGACGGGTCCGGTTGAATAAGAACCGGGGCAGACATGAAACATTTTTTCAAAAACTGAAATGCCGCTACCGCTGCGGTTGACCAATTCTTGATATCGGCCCCCTTTTGAGTCATGTCTGTGAGGGGTTTAACCACCTGAGAGAACCCCCTCTTACGATAATAATTAGCGGACCCTAGGAAACGCTGCAGAGCCTTCAAATCACAAGGTTGAACCCACTCGACAATGGCCTGCACCTTATTAGGATCCATGCGATACCCTTCAGCAGACACGATGAATCCCAGAAAGGACAGTTCCTGAACAAAAAATAAACATTTTTCAAGTTTAGCAAAACGACAGTTCTCCCTGAGCCTTTGGAGAACTGCCCGAACATGACCAATGGGAGCCTGTTTATCAGGAGAGTAGATTAAAATGTCATCCAAATACACTACCATAAAACGTCCAATCAAATCAGAGAACACATGATTTCTGAAATTTTGGAAGACCGCTGGAGCATTGGTCAGGCCGAAAGGCATGACCTAATTTTCAAACAACCCTTCAGTAGTGAGAAAAGCGGTTTTCCGCTCAGCTCCGTCCCGGACTCGGATAAGGTTATACGCTCCCCGTAGATCTAATTTCGAAAACCACTTAGCTCCGGACAACTGATTGTATAAATCAGGAATAAGTGGAAGGGGATACGTATTCCTCACAATTATTTTATTTAACTCACGGAAATCGAGGCATGGGCGCAAACCACCGTCTTTTTTCTTTACAAAAAAGAACCCCGCCGCCACAGGAGAAACAGAAGGACGGATATGTCCCTTACGGAGACTCTCGGAAATATATTCCTTCATCGCAGCCCGTTCCGGACCCGAGAGGTTATACAAGCGGGCTTTGGGCAATTTAGCACCTGGAACCAGGTCAATGGCACAATCAAATGGGCGGTGTGGTGGTAAAACCTCAGCCTCTTTTTCGGAGAAAACGTCAGTATAATCTATCAGGCACTCCGGAATACCTTCTAGACCCACGGACGACACAGACACAGAAACAAGACATTTCTCAGAGCAATAGGGACCCCATTTAACAATGTCCCGAGATTCCCAATTAATCACAGGATTATGCAGATGTAACCAGGGGAACCCCAACACCAGTCCCGCAGGCAGGTTGTTCATTACAAAACATGAAATACGTTCCTGGTGCAAGGAACTCACTTTAAGGAGAAACTCTTCAGTACGAAACATAATGTCATTCTTAACCAGTGGTGTTTTGTCAATGGCCACAATGTGAATAGGAGTCTCCAACCTAACTGTCCCTAACTTACACCTGGCCACCAAGTCAGAGTCAATAAAGTTCAATGATGAACCGCAATCCATGAAGGCAGAAGTGGATGTGGAGACACCCCCCACAACAAAGTTCCACTTGAAACAACATTTCAGAGAAGGCAGAAAAGGGTACCTGAGAGCCTGGGTGACCTCCACGATAATCACCCGGGCTCAGTCGCTTGTTGATCAGTGGACGGGAGGCGCAATCCTTTTTCCAATGTCCAGACTCGCCACTGTGAAGACAGCCTTTTCTCACGCGCCGTTGTCTCCTTTCTTCCTCCTTAAGGTTGATGGTTCCCATCTCCGTGATTTTCAATGTAGAACTGGCTCCCCTTCCTTGGGAGAATAATGATGTCTCGGTTTGTATCACTCCCCTTGCCCGTAACCTGCGATCCATCCGGATGGCCTGTGTCATAGCTTCCTCCAGGGAATCAGGTGGGGGGTGGAGAGCCAAGGCGTCTTTCAGATGCTCAGACAGGCCTCTACGGAACAACCCCCGGAGGGCGGCGTCATTCCAGCAGACCTCAGCAGCCCAGCGTCTGAACTCTGAGCAAAACCACTCGGCTGAGTGCTTCCCCTGGCAAACATTCATCAACATGTCCTCAGCCATACGCATCCAATCAGGCTCATCATAAATATGCCCCAGGGCCTCAAAAAATGCATCTACAGTCATACGCTCAGGGGCCGTGGTAGGAAGGGAGAAAGCCCAAGCTTGGGGGGCTCCCCTTAACAGGGATATAATGACCCCCACTCTCTGACTTTCATCCCCAGAAGAGTGTGGTCGTAAGGAAAAAAAAAGCTTACAGCCCTCCTTGAAAACTCTGAATTCATTTTTATCTCCAGAAAAGGTATCGGGTAATTTAACCGGAGATTCCGGGGAAATTAATGTAACATCCCGAGCCCCCAATGAAAGAACTCCCTGCACAGTGTCAGCGATCAGCTGCTGAGACTGAGCCAGGACTCTTTGTTCTCCAAGGAGTTTCTGAGACATCTGCGTCAGGTGCTTAACCTGTTCATAAAGAGTGTGCATAGGATCCGTCACATACACCGGGGAATGGGAGCAGAGAAAAAAAAATGGTGTGGGTCAGTTATAATGTCAAAGACACCGCACTACACTCGCTCATAGAGCCAGTGCGCGTGTCCTGAGTACAGAAGCAGTGCTAAAAATTACCTGTGGAGCAGGGCAGCAGAGGTGACAATGCGTGCTTCAAGCTAATAGTGTCAGGGTCCAGTCAGCGCCGGAAAGTAAAGAGGCACGGGACCTGTGGACACTGAAAATGAGCAATCTGGCACAGGACCTATGGTCATGTGACTGCAAGGGGCGGGGCTTAGCGTCCTGCTTTCAGATATGACAGGACACCATACAACAACTCAGAGTCAGGTAAAACGGAGGTCACAACAGTACGGGCAAACGAGGTACAGGAGGGACAAACAGATGGGTAGTCAGACAAAGCCAAAGGTCATACACAAGAGGGCGACGTGGTACCAAGGGGACAAGCAGAGAGAAGTCGGGTCATACACGAGAGGTAGCGCAGTACAAGAGGGTCAGGCAGAACTCGTAACAGGGACAGAACCAGATCACAACCAAGCAGGCAACAGGTTATCAGGCACAAGGCACACGTATACAAGCGGTCACTTAACTCAGCCGAGGGCAGGAGTATAACTGACACCGGACCCAGGTCCAGTGAGCACTAAATAGCCTCCTTCTGCCAGAGAGAGGCAGCACAATTAACCCATAGTCTAAACAGGACGGGTCAAAGCGAAATCCCGTCCTGGATCATGACAGGTAACTGTCACTGATACTGAGTAGCTTATGATTCTCCTACTAATACATAGCCTGTGTGATTCATCCTCTCCACCTGCTGATTCTGTTGTAAAGTGCCATCATCTCTTTCTGCATAAATACTGTTCAGCTTCTGTAGTCTGCCTTCCCTGAAGACTTGGATGCTTTCCTCCAAACTGTGGTCTGTTTTGTACAAACTTCCCAGACTCTCTGTATTACCAAAGGTTAAATCTTCGGTGAAGGTCAATTTACTGTACACCGCAGCTTGTGAATGAGATTCACTAAAATAACATTTACAGTTCTGCTACTAATGACTCGTATACACCTACCCTACCACCTAGTTCCTTAGTTAAAAGCTTAAATATATATTTGGTTTGAAAGTGATAAAGATTCATTTATACTGCACCATGATCGTGAATGAGCCTTTCTAGGAATACTCATTTACCAATAATAGTGCAATCTAAAGAGGCTTCCGATAAACCAACGAATGAGCAGAAAACTTGTTCATTGGGTGAAATCATTATCGTAATTGGCAGCACATCTTCCTGTATAACAATGGCAGACTATGCACACCGAACAATGTATTACAGATTATTCAGTGCATACATGTAGGCAGGTCTGCCTGTATAAACTGGCTATTTACCCCCTTAACGACCGCCGATATTCCATTTAACGGCAGCAGTTAAGGGTACTTATTCCTCAGCAACACTTTTTAACAGCTCTGAGAAATAAGGGTATAGCGCCCCCCAGCATTGGAAAATCTCCAGGGTCTCAGCTACCACACCCCCCCCTTCCGAAACCTCCACCATCCTCGGGCCCTCCTGCTCCATCCTCCGCGTTATCTTCCTGGAAAAAAATGGCTTGCGCAGCGCTCCCACCAAGATATGCCGGCCAGTACCCGGCAACAATAGAAAATTTTTCCTATTGGTTCCATTTGATCACTGTGATAGAACATTTCACAGTAATCAAAATAAGAAAAATAGTAACTCAAATCCCCTTTGTCACTCTCTGATAAAAATTATGAAATATATTTATTTTTTTTGTTTTCCATTCTTTGCAGTTAGGGTTGGGGTTAGGGTTATTGTTAGGGTTGGGGTTGTGTCAGGGTTGGACTTAGAACTGGGGTTTTTTTAGAAAAAAAAAAAGCCCTGCCATGCACCCAAACAGTGGTTTCCCCCCACACATGGGGTATCAGCATACTCAGCAGAAATTGCACTACAACTTCTGTAGTTCCTTTTCTCCTTTTAACTGGGTTAATAAACTTCTTAAATGTGGTTTTGAACAGCTTGAGGGGTGCGGTTTTTATAATGGTGTCACTTTTGGGTATCTCATGTTGACCCCTCAAAATAACTTCAAATGTGATATGGTCACTAAAAAAATTATTTTGTAAATTTTGTTGAAAAAATTAGAAATCGCTGATGTAAAGTAGACATGTGGGAAATGTTATTTATTGACTATTTTGTGTCACATAACTGATTTAAGGCTACAAAAATTAAAATTTGCAAAATGTTCAAAAGTTTTGCCAAATTTCTATTTTTCTTTTATAAATAAATGCAAGTCATATTGAAGAAATTGAAATTTTACCACTATCGCGAAGTACAATATGTCACGAAAAAAACAATCTCAGAATCAGCGGGATCAGTTGAAGCTTTCCAGTGACCTCATAAAGTGACACTGGGGAGAATTGTAAAACATGGCTTGGTCATTAAGGCCAAAATTGTCAGGGTCACTAAAGGATTAACCCCGTCCCGACCTTTGACGCCACGTAGGCATCATGAAAGTCGGTGCCAATCCAACCCATGACGCCTATGTGGCGTCATGAATTCATAGCCCCCTGCAGGTCGGGTGACCGGGGTCACTGAAATGTCACCCGACCCGCACATACAGGACCCATTGTACTTCACCCCGGGGGGGTGGCTTAGCCCCACGTGGCTACGATCGCTCTGATTGGCTGTTAAGTGAAACAGCCAATTAGAGCGATTTGTAATATTTCACCAATGAAATTTGGTGAAATATAACAATCCAGCCATGGCCGATGCTGCAATAGCATCAGCCATGGCTGGAGACCAAGATCCAACCCCCCCCACACCGACTGGCAGGAGCTATCGAGCCCCGCCACCAGTGGCGGATTATAATGAGGTCAATTTGGGCAGTTGCCCCGGGCCCAGTGGGGTTAAGGGGCCCACAGCCCAGGCCAGTAAATTGCCCCATTATAATCCGCCACCGCGCAGGGCCGGATTATAGGCAGGGCAGGCGGGGCTTCAGCCTCGGGGCCCCCACCACAAGAGCTTCTAAGGGGGCCCCCACCACATTCCTGCTGGCTGCTGCAATGGCACTCCATCTTCTCCCCACCTAAAAGCGAGTGACCGTGGGGGCGGCATTATGTGCTCTGCTACCAGCAGCATCTACAAGTAGCGTGAACGCTGATGCTGCTGGTAGCGTGCAAAGGCTTGTGATGAGATCACAGGAGGTAAGGTGTCAGGGCCCCCGATCATGTGACCCCTGTCTCCTCCCCTCCTGTGACCTCATCACAGGTCCTGTGCGCACAGCACAGAGCACTGAGAGCAGCCATGTATGTGGAGTGTGGCTCTGCGGGTGGAGGTCTGTGCTGGAGGCTCCATTATTCTCTATGTGGAGTGTGGCTCTGCGGGTGGAGGTCGGTGCTGGAGGCTCCATTATTCTCTATGTGGAGTGTGGCTCTGCGGGTGGAGGTCAGTGCTGGAGGCTCCATTATTCTCTATGTGGAGTGCGGCTCTGCGGGTGGAGGTCGGTGCTGGAGGCCCCATTATTCTCTATGTGGAGTGCGGCTCTGCGGGTGGAGGTCGGTGCTGGAGGCCCCATTATTCTCTATGTGGAGTGTGGCTCTGCGGGTGGAGGTCTGTGCTGGAGGCTCCATTATTCTCTATGTGGAGTGCGGCTCTGCGGGTGGAGGTCGGTGCTGGAGGCCCCATTATTCTCTATGTGGAGTGCGGCTCTGCGGGTGGAGGTCGGTGCTGGAGGCCCCATTATTCTCTATGTGGAGTGTGGCTCTGCGGGTGGAGGTCAGTGCTGGAGGCTCCATTATTCTCTATGTGGAGTGTGGCTCTGCGGGTTGAGGTCGGTGCTGGAGGCGCCATTATTCTCTATGTGGATTGCGGCTCTGCGGGTGGAGGTCGGTGCTGGAGGCTCCATTATTCTCTATGTGGAGTGCGGCTCTGCGGGTGGAGGTAGGTGCTGGAGGCTCCATTATTCTCTATGTGGAGTGTGGCTCTGCGGGTGGAGGTCGGTGCTGGAGGCTCCATTATTCTCTATGTGGAGTGCGGCTCTGCGGGTGGAGGTCGGTGCTGGAGGCTCCATTATTCTCTATGTGGAGTGCGGCTCTGCGGGTGGAGGTCGGTGCTGGAGGCTCCATTATTCTCTATGTGGAGTGCGGCTCTACGATTCGTGACCCCCGTCACGTGACGAGGGGGGCCCACAGAGTCTGAACTGCCCCGGGCCCTGGCTACCCTTAATCCACCCCTGCCCGCCACCAATGGATGGTGGCTATCTGCCGCCGCCGTCACCATCTGCTCCCCCTTCCCTCCGCTCCCCCCACCTTCCGATCCCCCCCCTCTCCCCCGGGACCTCTTATGTCCCTCTGGCCATCCCGGTGTCCCTCCCGGATTTTTCATGGGCGCCGCCATCTTGGAAAATGGCGGGTGCAGTGCACCCGCCGAGATCTGCCAGTCGGCAGATTCATTCATTCATTTTGATCACTGTGATAAACTCACAGTGATCAAAATAAAAAAAGTAAATAAACCCCCCCTTTATCAGCCCCATAGGTAGGGACAAATAATAAAATAAAGAAAATATTTTTATTTTTCCTTTAGGGTTAGAATTAGGGTTAGGGTTGAAATTAGGGTTGAAATTAGGGTTAGGGTTGGAATTAGGGTTAGGGTTAGAAATAGGGTTAAAATTTGGCATAGGGTTGGAATTAGGGTTACGGTTGGAATTAGGGTTAAGATTAGGGTGGGTTGGGGTTTGTTATTAGGGTTAGACTTGTGGTTAGGGTTAGAGTTAGGGGTGTGTTGGGGTTAGGGTTGTGGTTAGGGTTATGATTAGGGTTGGGATTAGGGTTAGGGGTGTGTTGGAGTTAGAATTGAAGGATTTCTACTGTTTAGGCACATCACGGGATCTCCAAACGCGACATGGCGCCACCATTTATTCCAGCCAATTTTGCGTTCAAAAAGTCAAACGATGCTACCTCCATTCCGAGCCCCGACGTGTGCCCAAATAGTGGTTTACCCCCACATCTGGGGTTTCGTTGTACTCAGGAAAAATTGCACAACTTTGGGGGTCTAATTTCTCCTGTTACCCTTGGGAAAATAAAAAGATTGGGGGCTAAAAAATTATTTTTGTGGAAAAAAAATGATTTTTTATTTTCATGGCTTTTCGTTATAAACTTCTGTGAAGCACTTGGGGGTTCAAAGTGCTCACCACACATCTAGATAAGTTCCTTGGGGGGTCTAGTTTCCAAAATGGGGTCACTTGTGGGGGGTTTCCACTGTTTAGGCACATCAGGGGTGCTGCAAACGTAAAATGATGCCCACAGACCATTCCATCAAGTCGGCATTTCATAACGTCACTACTTCCCTTCCGAGTCCCGACGTGTGCCCATACAGTGGATCCCCCCTCATATTGGTACCAGCCTACTCAGGACAAATTGGATAACAACTTTTGGAGTCGAATTTCTCCTGTTATCCTTGAGAAAATAAAAAATAGCGGGCTAAAAAAATCATTTTTGAGGAAAAAAATGACTTATTTTCACGGCTCTACGTTATAAACTTCTGTGGAGCACTTGGGCGTTCAAAGTGCTCACCACACATCTAGATAAGTTCCCTGGAGGGGTCTAGTCTCTAAAATGGGGTCACTTGTGGGGGGTTTCTACTGTTTAGGCACATCAGGGGCTCTGCAAATGTAACATGACGTCCGCAGACCATTCCATCAAGTCGGCATTCCAAAATGTCACTATTTCCCTTCCGAGCCCCGACGTGTGCCCAAACAGTGGTTCTCCCCCACATATGGGGTACCAGCATACTCAGGACAAACTGGACAACAAGTTTTAGGGTTCAATTTCTCCTGTTACCATTGTGAAAATAAATACTAGCGGGCTAAAAAATCATTTTTGGAGGAAAAAAATATTTTTATTTTCACAGCTCTGCATTATAAACTTCTGTGAAGCACCTGGGGGTTCAAAGTGCTCACTATGCATCTAGATAAGTTCCTTAGGGGGTCTAGTTTCCAAAATGGGGTCATTTGTGGGGGAGCTCCAAAGTTTAGGCACACAGGGGCTCTCCAAATACGACAAGGTGTCTGCTAACGATTGGAGCTAATTTTCCATTCAAAAAGTCAAATGGTGCTCCTTCCCTTCTGAGCCCTGCCATGCGCCCAAACAGTGGTCTCCCCCCACGTATGGAGTACCAGCGTACGCAGGACAAACTGGACAACAACTTTTGGGGTCCAATTTGTCCTGTTACTCTTGGGAAAATAAAAAATAGCGGGGGTAAAAAATCATTTTTGAGGAAAAAAAATTATTTTTTATTTTCATGGCTCTGCGTTTATAAACTTCTGTGAAGCTCTTTGGGGTTCAAAGTGCTCACTACATATCTAAATAAGCTCCTTGGGGATCTAGTTTCCAAAATGAGGTCACTTGTGGGGAATTTCTACTGTTTAGGCACATCAGGGGCTCTCCAAACGCAACATGACGCTCGCAGAACATTCCATCAAAGTCTGCATTCCAAAATGGCGCTTCTTCCCTTCTGAGCTCTCCCATGCGCCCAAACAGTAGTTCCCCCCCACATATGGGGTATCCGTGTGCTCAGGACAAATTGCACAACAACTTTTGTGGCCCAATTTCTCCCTTTAGCCTTGTGAAAATAAAACATAGTGGGCTAAAAAAATCATTTTTGAGGTTCAAAGTGCTCACCACACATCTAGATAAGTTCCTTAGGGGGTCTAGTTTCCAAAATGGGGTCACTTGTGGGGGAGCTCCAATGTTTAGGCATACAGGGGCTCTCCAAATGTGACATGGTGTCCGCTAACGATTGGAGCTAATTTTCCATTCAAAAAGTCAAATGGCACTCCTTCCCTTCCAGGCCCTGCCGTGCGCCCAAACAGTGGTTTATGACCACATATGAGGTATCGGTGTACTCAGGAGAAATTGCCCAACAAATTGTAGGGTCTAGTATAGACTGTAAGTGGCGCTAGTAACTGTAGAAAAAAGGGGGGAACACTTGCTGCAAATTAGGAACACACACCACCAATGTGATCAATAAAATCTAAATAAATAAAATTTGCACTTAATAATGAACCCCTTTAGCTTGTAGTGAACTAAAAAATGCACACAAATGAATTGGATTGCTCCATGTTAGGTAGTTATTACCTTAAGGTGTGATCTGAGTCGATGTCTGGGCTCCAGAGGACCAGTAAAGAGCGCTGTATATCTTGATGTGAAGTCAGATTGAATGATATTTGGCAGATAAACGTGGGTTAATACCATGGCTCTTCAGGAGTGCTGTCCCGGCGGGTGACAGACATTTCACGCTCCCCTCTTCCAGCGGCGCGCCAACGTGCAGTGTGCACGATGTGAAGCTGTGGCGTGAGATGAGCCAACAGGACCTTTGTGATGTCACCGGTCACGTGATAGATTACAGGGAGCGCAGAGCGCAGTGGACCAATTCCTCTCCAACTAGTTTAGGAAAATACACTGTTTCCTTTTTGTAGAATCTATTTTATCCTGTTGCCCATGTGAAAATGAAAAAACTGAGGCTAAAATAAAATTTTTGTGAAAAAAAACAAACACTTTTTTATTACGGATCAATTTGTGAAGCACCTGGTGGTTCAAAGTGCTCACTATTCATCTAGATAAGTTCCTTGGAGGGTCTAGTTTCCAAAATGAGGTCACTTGTGGGGGAACGCCAATGTTTAGGCACACATGGGCTCTCCAAACGCGACATGGCAACCGTTAAATATTCCAGCATATTTTCCATTCAAAAAGTCAAATGGCGCTCCTTCCCTTCTGAGCCCTGTCGTGCGCCCAAACAGTGGTTTATGACCACATATGAGGTATCGGTGTAGCCAGGAGAAATTCCCCAACAAATTTTAGGATCCATTTTATCCTGTTGCCCATGTGAAAATGAAAAAACTGATGCTAAAAGAAAATTTTTGTTGGAAAAATTAAAATGTCCATTTTTCCTTCCACGTTGCATTAGTTCCTGTGAAGCACCTGAAGGGTTAATAATCTTCTTGAATGTAGTTTTGAGCACCTCGAGGGGTGCAGTTTTTAGAATGGTGTCACTTTTGGGTATTTTCTGCCATATAGACCCCTCAAAGTGACTTCAAATGTGAGGTGGTCTCTAAAAAAAAAATGGTTTTGTAAATTTTGTTGTAAAAATGAGAAATCGCTGGTTAACTTTTAACCCTTATAACTTCCTAACGAAAAAATTTTGCTTCCAAAATCGTGCTGATGTAAAGTAGACATGTGAGAAATGTTATTTATTAACTATTTTGTGTCACATAACTCTCTGGTTTAACAGAATAAAAATTCAAAATTTGAAAATTGCGACATTTTCAAAATTTTCGCCAAATTTCATTTTTTTCACAAATAAACGCAAAAATTATCAACCTAAATTTACCACTAACATGAAGCCCAATATGTCAGGAAAAAAACAATCTCCGAATCGCTCTGATACGTTGAAGCGTTCCAGAGTTATTACCTCATAAAGGAACACTGGTCAGAATTGCAAAAAATGGCCAGGTCATTAAGGTCAAAATAGGCTGAGTCATGAAGGGGTTAAATGACCGCCGATTGGTAAATATTTACCGATTGGCAGTCGTTTAATGCACCAGAATTGTCTGTTAAAAATTCACAGTAGGGTTCAATCACCCCATTGCTATTGGTCACAGAGTGTTAAAAGGCAGGTATGGGTCCAACATGTCAGCCTCACCACTAAAAGGACATATAGACAGGTATTGTCCTCATGAGTCAACCCCTTTAATTAGAAGATAATTAATGTACAGACATTTGCACAATTTTAGGGTAAATTATGAGTAAAAAATTGAATTGCATTAAAATTAATATTTTTATTATTAATCTTTGACATTCTCATCTGTTTCCATACTTGATCCTGCAAGATGTACAGAGACACAGCAATAATTTCTCACCTCTTGGAGTGCAATGCTTCAATTGTTTTCCAACATCATACAGTATGACTTTGGCTGCTATAAACCCCATGGATGTTGAGAATGAAGAGGTCTATATGCAAGATTTTATGGAGAGATTGTCTTGCTGGTGTAGCCACCAATCTAGGCTCATGCAAGAAGATGGTGCACTTGGCAAATAAGTAAAAGAAAAGAAAACATTTTCTTAAAAGTCTTTGGAGTTGACAAGTTTTGTACATAGTTCAGAAACACTGCACATTATACGGTTTAAAGTGTAAAAGAAAGCTGCTACAATAGTGGCGTTGCTGTAATATTAGTGTTCTTCAAGATGCATGCAGCACATAGCAACCAGAAATACAGAGATTTATGAGACTAATGTTACTGGAACCAGAATATGATGATATTTTCTCCTTTATAGTCCCACCATGACCAATAACCTAGTCCTATATACCGGGTGAGTCATAAAGGACGGATGTATTTGAAGTGGCTATAACTCACCACCAGGTGGAGGTAGAGATGTGCGGGAGGCGGGGTTATGTTTGTGAGGTGAAAGCATTGTTTTTATTTTAGTTTCAGTTTAAGCTATGGTGCCGTGGACGATAGAACATCGCGTTTTTGCGTACGACAGTTTTGTCAAGAATAATGAGTGTATCACAGCCGTTCAGCGTGAGTTTCGGCGTCATTTCAATATTCACAGAAATCAAGCTGTTCCCGCTCGTAACACTATCCTACGTTGGGTTGAAGCACTCCGTGCACGAGGTACACTAATGAACAAACGACCACCGGGGGCTCCACGAACGGCACGTACCCCTGAAAATGTGGAACGCGTCAGGCAAGCCATGCTGCGTAGTCCGAGTCGATCTGCTCGGAAACATTCTTTAGAACTTGCCCTCAGTAATCGTACAGTAAGGCGTATTTTGCATTTAGACCTGCATTTCCACCCCTATAAATTGGCCATTGTGCAACAGTTGGAGCGCGGGGATTACGCAGCGCGACTGAAGTTCGCACATGAGATGGAAGCAATTATTGAGCAAAACGACAACCTTATTTTATTCATGAGTGATGAAGCTCATTTCCATGTCAATGGCATGGTTAATCAGCAGAACTGCCGTTATTGGGCCTATGAAAATCCGAAAGAATTACATGAACGACCGCTGCACAGCCCTAAGGTAACGGTGTGGTGCGCTATGGGCAAATATGGCGTGATCGGTCCGTGCTTTTTCGAAGGCGATAATGGCAATACTGTTACCGTGAACTCACAACGTTATATCGCCATGATAAATAACTTCTTTGTTCCTGAGTTACGACGGCAACATATCCCCATCTCTAGTGTGTGGTTTCAACAAGATGGGGCAACGGCCCACACAGCCGGAGCAACAATGAACGTTCTTCGCCCTCTCTTCCCTGGTCGCATCATTTCCAGGTTTGGCGATATTAATTGGCCTCCTAGGTCCCCAGACCTGTCCATGTGCGATTATTACTTATGGGGTCACCTCAAATCACGTGTATACAAGCTTAAGCCTCGATCATTACAAGAACTGAAGGAAGCTATTCGAGTGGAAGTTGCCCAAATCGACAGAGTTGTGTTGGAACGTGTTGATGCCAATTTCCAAGAACGCCTTTGGAAATGCATCACTGATAATGGCCACCACATGGCAGATGTTGTTTTCCACACTTGAATTTGTCAAATGCTATTAGTATACGTAACCAAATCTGTGAATACATTTATATTTAATAAATATTTAACGATTTTATGATTAGTTTAAAAACGTCCGTCCTTTATGACTCACCCGGTATAATAATCGTAAGTTTGGAATGTGAATATTGTAACTTTGTGTCTTTCTGTAGTCCAGGAAAGGAGAGCTGTTGTACTACTTTGAGGACAGTATTCTGAATTGTAGAACTAATTTGACATGAAAAGCATTATAGGTCATGTTAGAATGGCTACGAATAGAAGAAAAACATCTGTAATTTGTATTTTTCTGAACATCGCTGCGTTCTTGGAGGCCAGTCCCGCTTACAGACTATGTACTCTGAGATAAATAAGGTTGTAAAGGATTCCTCCAGGAAACTCTGTTACTTGACCTTCTGAGGTTTCAGGATAATGCTGGAATAGGAGCGAATGCAGGAGAACGCGTAGGGAGATATGTCTCTCGTATTGATATGATTATTTTCCAAGTGAAGATATTCTAGGTTGGAGTCCCCTTCGTCTTCAGCACCGCAGATGCAATTTGGAGACACGGTCCTGCACAAAAATAAATAAGGGGTTTTAACACATTTCAATTACCTATATAAAGCATCATCGAAACAGAAATAAAGCAAAAAAACTTTAAGACTAAAATAACGGCACTTCCAGATCTATGACATGACGGGCGCCAGGAGTATTTAACGGACCTTGTCGACTTGAACATAACACGTAAGTTCTATTTAATGTGGCCGTTACATGTCAAATAAATGGCTTGAAAAAGTAATGGCGTACACAGTTGCTGTATATTTCTTTTTTATCTTTTTTTAAATTTTAAATAAAGAAACCTTGCGGCTGATTCATGATGCCCAAACCACGGTTATCATGAATAAGAGCCTGCTCGATATCCTTTTATCTGAAACGTAATTACATATTGATCTTGTATTTTTATCTCATTTATTGATTAATTTTAGTTCAATTCATTTGATTGATTTTATTGACTGTTTTTTTTTATCTGATTTATTGATTTACATTATATAATGTATTTTTTTCTGAAACACTTTGGCGTTTCAGAGAAAGAGAAAATATAGTTTGAAGACGGGACTAGTCTGGTGCCCTCACCCCCCCAACCCCAGCCTCCTTCTCCCGCACTGCACCAGGTGATTCACTGCACTGTCCCCGCATCGATGTAGGTGATTGACAGGTCTCTCCCATTTCTGCATATAAAGAAAGATCTGTCAGTCACCTATTTCGATGCGGGAAGAAGCCAACCAGGGACAGCGCTGAACTAGTCTGTTCTCTGGCTATGGTCCCCAGTTGGATTGTCAAACTCTATTTGCAGTCGGGCAGCCAGGTTCTGATTCCTGCTGCCCATAGTTTGTCATGTAATACATACAGATTTTGTTACGATCCAGATCTAGAATTTGCAACGTACGCACCCTTATAGCACTATTAAATAAGCAACAGGTTTTTGTTTTTTTGTTTTTCAGAAAAATGGGTAAAACTTTTAAATTACACATAGTGTTATTGAAAACCATGTTCCCTTTTTCAGTCCATTCGTTGTCTATAATGTTGCAAAATCTTGTTTGTGCCGCTAGACTTTTTGGACAGGACACCAGAAAACTGTCCTACATGCATTGATAAATCTTCCCCTATTTGTAGCCACAGCCTTCACTCCTATGCAAGTAATGTTAGGCTATGGGTTGAACTGGATAGACTTAAAGTCTTCCTTCAACTTGAAATACTATGTAATGAAAGCTGACATTCTGTATGCCAGTTTTAATCCAGAGTCTGTTGGAGTGAAATTTGCCAAACTCATTAAAAGGGCTTTGTCAAGATGTATCTTCAACAGCTAAATGCTTCTTTGCCTCCAGGCTTCCTTCTGACCAGTTGCAATTTTGCACCACTGTTCTTAATTGAACACTCTCACCACCGGCTAACAGAGGTAACGTTGTCTCTGCAACATGGCAGCAGCACAGTAGGACTGAAGCTGGCCTGAGCTGTGAGCCTGCTCTCTCTGCGCACTCTTAAGCTGGAGTCACACATAGCAATCTCGCTAGCGAGATCGCTGCTGAGTCACAACTTTTGTGACGTAACAGCGATCTCACCAGCGAGATTGCTGTGTGTGACCACGATCAGCGACCGGCCCCCCTGCCAGTATCGCTGATCGCTGCAAGAAACCTCTGGACATTTTTTTCGTCGCTGGTCTCCCGCTGGCCAGCACGCATCGCTGCGTGTGACAGGCGGGAGACCAGAGATCAGCTGCAAAAAATAATAAAAAAATTTAAAAATATTGTTATTCTCACCTTCCGACGTCCCGCACAGCCGTCCCGCACAGCCATCCCGCCTCTCTCCACGCTCCCGGTCCCAGTGATCCTTTGCACGAATGACCGCGAGACGTCGCGCTCCCTCGAGACTGTGACATTCTCGCCGTCATTCTCGCAAAGGATTACTGGGACCGGGAGCGTGGAGAGAGGCAGGATGGCTGCGCGGGACGTCGGAAGGTGAGAATAACAATATTTTTAATTTTAATTCTATTTTTTTACAGGGACGGCAAGCGACGCCGGGCGCTCGGCATCGCTGTGCTGATCGCTGGTGAAGCTGTCTGTGTGACAGCTCACCAGCGATCACATAGTGACTTACTAGCGATCCTGACACCTTGATATCGTTGTCGGGATCGCTGGTAAGTCGCTATGTGTGACTCCAGCTTTATCCTAGGTAACTGGTTGCTCTGAGATAGTATGGTGGTTGGTAACCTAGGCAACGAGCTGTACACTGTAAAATTAAAAATTCCTTTGTTAATATGAACAGAGAGGATTTTTGCAAAGTATAAGCACTTTAGAATTTTACCTATTTCTGAAGTTGAGACTGACCTTTTAAGAGGCTTTAATGAATCATTCAGCTGTCTATTCGTCAGCGTCAGATATTGTACTGCATTAATACATTATTAGGGTATGTGCACACGGTGCATATTCTGCTTTGGAATTTTCTGCGCAGATTTCACTAAATCTGCAGGTCAAATGACCTGCATATTTCCTGAGTATTTAGTGCTTTTTTTGTGCGGTTTCACTGCATGTTTTGTGCAGTTTTCCCCTGCGGTTTTCCACCTGAGGCTGAGTGCAGATGGACTTTTTGGCCCTGCGGATTTTTCCGCGCAGAATGGACAAAATCCGCAGGTCAAATGACCTGCATTTTTACTGCGGATTTCTTCCATTTTTCATGCGGTTTTTGTGCGGTTTTCCACTGCAGTTTTCCCCCTGCGGATTTGGTGACAGGGGAGATGGAAAACCGCACAAAAGAAGTAACATGCTGCGGATTTTGTACCGCAGGAAAACCGCGCGGAAAAATCTGCAGTGTCTGCACAGTGTTTTTTTTTTTCATTGATTTTAAGGCTACTGTACATCACAATGCGGATATGCAACGTTCCTGCGCGGTAAAATCCGCTGCGGATCCGCTGCAAATCTGCATCGTGTGCACACAGCCTTAGGTGCTAGACCATGTCATTGCCAAAAAGCTCTACCTACTTTTCAGAAATATTACGGAGTTGGCGTAAAAATGACACCTTTTTTGTGCAACTACATATTGTAAAAATGTGCTGCTTTTTAACAAGAGTTTTCCCGTTTACAATCCGTGATGAATCAGCCCCATAGTGTTGTGGTTACGCTTGTATTCTGTGTTACAGAATGTGTTGTAATGGTAGATTTTATATGGCTTTGTACTTACTTAATCTTATTGTTGTTCAGCCTCAGTATGTGCAGATCTTTCATATCTTCCATTCCAACTGGCACAGTAGTTAGCTCATTATAATCCAGAAATATTTCCCTTAATGAGTGATATGCCCCATGAAATGACGTTGGGTCTACTCCATCATTGTCGAGTTTGTTGAAAGAAAGGTAGAGATATTCCAGCCCTGGATTTAAATGTGCAAACACATAACCTGGAATCCTTTCAATTTGGTTGCCTACGAGTACAAGATGCAGTAAAGATTTTGGCAAATAGGACGGTACTTGGTAGAACTGGTTATAAGATAGATCTATTGACTCCAGGTTCCTTTGGAAGGAAAAAAAAATAGAAGAGAATTAGAAAATGCGCAGACAAAACGTGCAAAAAATGTTGATTATGTTGTTCCAAATACTGTCCTGAATTGTACGTTTTTGGAAAAAAAAACTATTTGTGCTAAGTTAAATGGAATCTGTCACCAGGTTTAGCTGATACAAGCTATGGCCACCGCCTTTCAGGGCTGATATATAGCATTCTATAATGCTGTAGAAAAGCCCCCGATCGACCTGCAAGAGAAGAAAAATAACCTTTATTATACTCGCCTGCTGGGAAGTCTGGCCTGAGCTGTGTGACTGGTCTTGGTCCGGCGCCTCCCATCTTCTTGCGATGCCGCCCTCCTGCTTGCTTCATAGCTCTCCGGCATTGCGCTCCTGCGCAGGCGTACTTATCTGCCCTGTTGAGGGCAGAGCAAAGTACTGCAGTGCAAAGGCGCTGGGCCTCTCTGACCTTTCCTGGGACCTGCACACTGCAGCGCCTGTGCAGGAGAATGCTGTAGATAAGCCCTGAAAGGCGATGGCCATTACTCGTATTGGCCAAACCTGGTGACGGGTTCTCTTTAAGTGTAAATTTTCGGGGAATGTCATTATCAGCCATGCGCTCAAATACTGACAGAATGACTCCTACTGTAAGGGCTGTATTCACACTAAATTTGCCCTTACGCTCAGTGGCTGGGTCGGGGCTTATGTCTGAACACAAGCAAAACGGGATTTGGGCGTATGCATTGATGTGGCCATTGACCATAATGATGTTTACGGAGTCGGTGTGTTATGTCTTGTATAATTTTTGGACGTATAAACCTAATTGAGGTGGAAAGCAAGACATAACCGCCATAACTAGGCGTATTCTGCTGAAAGTGATGCACCATAGTCAATGGCCCCATCAGCACGTATGCCCGAATCCCTTTTTGCGGGAGTTCAGACATAAGCTCCAGTCGAGCCACTGAATGTAGGGGCATACGTGATGTGAACCCAGCCTAATTGATACCGATCTGCAGTAACTAATAAGGTTCTTAAAACTCTCACCATTGTTTTGTGGGCAATGCGGCTGACACTGTTAGGCGAATCCTATGGTTGCCACTGTAACTGGGACACACTGGACTTTACTATTTAATAAGTAATATGGTCGGCACTGATGCTATTAAATGGCAGTATGGGAAATTTACCTATCCAGTGGTTTTTTTATTCATCCTGCCATCAGTCTATAGACTGTTTTATAGAACATTGTGACATACAAAATACAATCTATTAACTAATACCTATGCAGTTGCTTCATTTCATTATTTCCTCATCGGTTTGTCATTATAGAGTAAACCTACTACAGTAATTTATTTTTGGTCTCTGTTTAATTATTCTTATTAGGTTTCTCTTTAGCTATCAAAATTCTGCAAACATCCCCCTCTCAAATTACAATTTAAAAAGTGCATAAATGTATTTTTTTTTTTTTTTTTTTAAAGTACGGTACATAAATATTTTCAAAAATTCTGCACCCTTTAAGGTAATGTGCCTTTCGAGTTGTAAATTTCTTGCACCACCAAATAATACGGTAGTTCACTCCTGTTTTATACTTGAACACTTCTTTATTTTCCAAAATGTGAAAACTAAAAGCATGGAAAAATAACCTAAAAACCTTGGCTACAGGATTCTTTTTTATTTTAGTAGAGTATTGTTTACTGCTGGCAATTCACAACTAAAAGCAGGATTTTTCCAATACCGCTTTCATATGTTCAAACTTATTACTTGCTGATACTATTAAACCATCCCACATAATGTTGTAAAACTTTGATGGCAGAGTCAAAGAAGCTGTTTCCATACCATAAAGAGTGAGTGTTGGTTATAATTATACATGTGACATCTCACTGCAAAAGCCTGGAGTGCAGATCAATGTCACTAGGAGAGCGCTCCCTCTATCAGCCCACCAGCACCCCCGCGACTCGACCTTGGGGTGTTAATGGATTGCCATGACCGCTAGGACCTGCCATGTGTGCCTGAGCTATTAAGCCTTCATAAAAGTTATCACTGCCTTCTCGTCAGCATAGCAACATAATAAATGGTAATTCAGGACTACTATAAAGTATTGTCGAAGCAATTAAAGAATCATAAAGTCAAGTTTCACAGTGGGAGAATTGCAAAAATCTGTTCAATCATCCTAGTGTTTGGGAAGAAGGCGAGTTTTGTCACTTAGGGTTGAACGTACTTTGGTGCAAATAAATACACTTCAGTCGAAAAACAGCTATAATTAACCTTATGAAGATGCTAGAGGAAACGGGTACAAAAAATCAATATCAATAATAAAACGTGTCCTATTGACATGACCTAGAATGGTGTATCTCAACTCTAGTCCTCCTAGTCCTCAAGACCCACCAACAGTTTTCAGGCTATACTTAGTATTGCACAGGTGATAATTTCATCACCTGATCAAGCACTAATTCCATCACCTATGCAATACTAAGGAAATCCTGGAAACCTGACCTGTTGATGGGTCTTGAGGACTGGAGTTGAGAAATACTGACCTAGAGGATCGCTTGGCAAGACGCCACTGCTCCAAAGCTGTTGACAGAGCCATGTTACATTTTACAGCTGCACATGGATAAAAAGTTTAAAATTTTTATTTATTTTTTTTTATAAAAATGCCCTTAGGCCTGAAACAAAAAATTTAGCTTTTGTTAAAAGTAAGCCAAGAAACACCATCCCAATGGCCATGTTGCTTTGCAGCAAGAGAGATTAATGGCCTTCACAAACTACATGGCATGAGGAAGGAAAATTATGTGGAGATATTGACGCAACATTTCAAAACATCAGCCAGGAAGCTAAAATTTGGCCTGAAATGGGTCTTCCAGTGGACAATTACCCCAGGTAAGGAGTGTACGAGCAAAGAGGTTTACAATCCTGACTTATTTACACCAGATCTGTAAGGGGGAATGGACCCAAAACTTTAGCAACGTATGTGAGAAACTTGTGAAAGGCTACCAGAAACGTGTGACCTAAGGTGGACAACGTCACCAAATACTAACCACATGCATGAAAACTTTTGAGCCATTGGGAATGTAATGAAAGAAATAGAAGCTGAAATGAATGATGGGATCTCACATTATCCTGACATTTTACATTCTTGAAATATACTAGTGATCCTAACTGACATGAGAAAGAAAATATGTGCTCGGATTAAATGTCAGGAATTGTGCAAAAATGAGTTTAATCGAATATGACTAAAGTGTATGTAAACTTATAACTTCAACTGTACCTGTACCACAAGGCCAACCATATTTTAAAAAGCATGCATAATTTTCCTAATACGTAGCTTACTTATGAAATATCCATGTTAATGGAGGTATTCTTGTCTCCTCTAGTTGGTTATATCGTAAAACAATGGTATTGAGATTGACAGTATGGTTAAAGGACGTTTCTGAAATCTCCTCAATCTGGTTGTTTTCAAGATGGAGTTCCTAAAAATAGAAAAATATAGAATAAATAATTTAAAAAACTGTTATATAGACTTTTAAATTGCATAAAATAATATTCTACACTAGCTGACGAGCCCGGCGCTGCCTGGGCATAGTAACTAACTATGGTTATGGTTAGTTAGTGCGCAATGCTGAGTGTATAGCCCCACCCACGCCACATAGCCACATTCACTATTATATCCCACATCATCCCGTCAGCCAGAGCTACCGGACTACTACCCCTAATATCCCATACCGTTCTGTCAGCCAAAGCCACTGGACTACTAATATCCCACATCATCCCGTCACAGCCGCCAGACTACTACCCCTAATATCCCACATCATCCCGTCACAGCCGCTGGACTACTACCCCACATCATCCCGTCAGCCAGAGCCACCGGACTACTACCCCTAATATCCCACATCGTTATATATATAAAGATGAGTGTAGAGCCCCGCCCTCTCCACATGGCCACATTCACTATAATATCCCACATTATCCCGTCAGCCAGAGCTACCGGACTACTATCCCTAATATCATCCTATCAATGCCAGTAAAAGTAGAATAGTGAAATTGCACAGAAACATGGTTCACTAAGATCCCAGGTCAACTTGTAATTTGTCCAGCTGAGTTGCTCATGGATGTACAGCATCTGCATGCAGTATAGTATCATATTTAATGGGTTGTTATGGGAAAAGCATTACGTGTTATATGGGTATATTCAGGTGAATTATGGGGAAAGTAGCACTTTAAAAAAACTCACAGCATCAGAGCACAGTAACATCAATAATGCATAAAAGTGTCTGTGAGAAAATATTAAATCCACATGCCATTTAATATGTGCACTTTCCTACATTCATGTGTGTCGCTTAATGATACCACACGGGAGGGGGGAATTCTTTTCTGTCATGTACTCACTGCTCCTTTCTGGGGGACAGACGATGGCTGGAGCTTATGTTCCTGGGGATGCTAGATTTCTCCCACCATGTCAGTGTCTGCTGAGGTGTTGTCAAGTGGGAAAACTTGCGCTTAGCAACCAATCACAGTTCAGCTACTTTTAACCAGCTCTGGTGAAATGAGAACTACTTAGATATTTGAGATTCCAGATGGTATTAACTAGTCTAACCATTTATCAGATGTTTGTAATTGAAGGAGTATGGATGCAGTCTCAGCAAATAATTTGTATTCATTGTGAGATGAAAAGTTATGTAGTATACTTTATCCATCAATTCCTTGTAGTTTTTTAGAGGAATTTTAAGGCCTTGGTCATAGATTCTGCCAGTGCCTAATGGGGCCCTCACATACTTTAAGTTAAAGTTGACTGAATCAGCCAATTTCAGTGGACCACCTGACCATTTAATGTCTATGGGGACGCTTTCGACTCTGCCCCAACTGACAATGTTGGGGGAGATAGGCAACTTAAATTTAAAGACAAGATTCTTTGTCTTTTCTTGGTGATAAGCCACTGCCAGAGATGTCTGGCAGTGGCTTTCTTTCTCCCCTCTTCACAATAATCAGAGAACATTGTAGAGGAATGAGGATGGGAAAGGGGTAGCAGTAGATCATCCTCCATGTCTGTGTGAGACTATATGCTGTGAGAGAAGATGGTAAGCACTATGAAAATATCTGATTAGTATCACATCAGAAAGTGTCTGATTATTTATTAAATATGGTGCCAGAAAGTATACAATTTAAAGAAGCCTTTGCATTAATTTTTGTTTTTCACTAAATCTGTGTATGTAGTGTCAGTGTGTTAATATTCTCCTCTACCACCGCCTTCTCCGGTATTCAGCGCTGCTCTGCTCCTCTTCTGATTGACATCACCACTCTTCAGACTCTCGGAGTTACACTGTGTGGGCCAGAAGTCTCTTTTACAATGTAAGTTTATGGTGCCTCGTTATTAGCATCTTTCTGACGCTCCATAGGCTTATATTGTAAAAGCCACTTCTGGGTCACGCAGAGTGCAGTGTGACCCGGAGAGTCAGCAGAATGGTGATGTCACTGAGAAGAGGAGCAGAACAGTACTGGACCCCGGAGAAGGTGGCAGTAGGTGAGTATATTAACACACCCTCTACATACACATATACACAGATTTAGTGAAAAAAATAAGTTCATGGGATTGATTCTTTAAAAAAAAAAAAAACTGTAGTAAGGAGTAGACCTAAATATGCAATACTCTACCTCCATCTAGTAAAGATCTACAGCTGCATAAGTAGTTATTGTGACTTACTAATTCTTCCACAACCGACATAAAGCAAAACATAAAGTTGATGGGTTTCTTCTACAGTGGCAATACCTTTCCTTATGGATCTTGGTAAAGGGATATGGACATTATACAAAGAGTTCCTGGCTCCGATCCTTTATTTACTTGGAGAATATAGAGCAATTATTTATCAAATGCAGCTTGGTCATGTATTACATGATTTTTTTTATTGAGATAGGCAACACGCAATATTATAAATGTATGGCCGGCCAAGCTTTCGCCTGCAGTTTTGAGTTTTAGGATCTGAATATATGAGACCGTTTTATTCACAGTATTTGGAGAAACCCAATAGATTGATTTACAATAAACAGCTCCAACGCAACATGCTTTATGTCAATAAATTGGATGCCTTGGTGGCTTGCTCACCTCAATAGACACTGGGAGTCCTTGCGGGATCGTTCGGAATTTGTTTCTGCCAAGACGTAAGTAAGTCACATGCTGCAGAGGTTTGAAAGCTTTGGGACTGACATTGGCTTCACTCAGTTCATTCCCTTCAAGTTCTAGAGTTATTAAGTTCTTCAGATCTAAAAACAATGATAGAAATCACAATAATTCTATTGAAAAGCTGCGTATTTTGCCAAACATTATCCCTTTGTAGCCTTTTATATTACATTTTATTACAAAATATTACAAATCTCCGGTATGTTTGTTCCCTTTTGGGGCAATATGACCCCTGAATTCCAACTTCCCATTAAGCTCATGAGTTATGTTCTCTTAGAAGGGTTTGCTTGATGTTTCATGAGGCGGGCTATGCACACGTAGAATCCGGTAATTGCTGTATACACATCGAAAAAGTTTATGATCTGTAAACAGCAAAGGGACTATGTGGAAACTCTTATGCGTTGGAAAAACTTTTACGCCTCTGTGCAACTTTTTACATTTATTGGCGCAATTAATGCAAAAAATAAGTAAAACTGCATAACAAAAAATGCATACCGTATATATAATTTTGTAACCTGTGTTATATAAATATGGCTAGGCTTTTTAAAATTGTGTTTCTAAGAGAAAAAAATACGGTATGCTAAAACATTCCAATATGTGTTACCAAAACCATTACTTACAAGCTAAAGTACACCAAACTACTTGATGATCTAAATCAGAGTTCCCCAACTCCAGTCCTCAAGAGCCACTAACAGGTCATGTTTTCAGGATTTCATTAGTATTGCCCAGGTGATGGAATTATTGCCTATGCAGGTACTGCAATTATCACCTGGGCCATACTAAGGAAATCCTGAAAACATGAACCATTGATGGCTCTTGAGGACTGGAGTTGGGGAACTCTGATCTAAATGATCTAAGGAAGCCAGATACGGTTTATTCTCATGCAGATACAAAAAGGAATTGTGATGTGTTCTAGACTTGTTCTAGCTGAACGCTAAATTACCTTTTAGACTGTCTTCTTCTAAATTACCAAGTTTATTTTCATTCATTTTAAGCTCCTCCAAAGTAGAGGGTAATTCCAGTGGGATCTGGTTGAGGAGATTTCCATCCAAATACAGACGTCTCAAATTCTTTATTGACTTTGAAGAAAGGCAGAATATCAGTCTGTGGCTGAGCATGTCACTTGGATCCTGGTATACAGTTACATGACTGCAAGAATATAAGCTAATGTATTTAACAAGACCTATTTGCAAGAAATCTATGTGACCGCTCCACTTTTAACAGACAATACGTTATTACTCTTCGCAATAATTCAGGCTACAGATCACAACAATAGTTATGGCTGACACGCTACCGTAAGATGGACATTCTTCCCCTTTTTTATGGGTCTTTGCTTCTGTAACGCTACCATACAACAGCACGTTAAATTTTATTACTTTACATATGTACAAAACTTGGTTTTTACTACTTTGAGAAATTACTGTTCCTAAACTTTTGATTATTTTTTTATATGGGGTGATATGGCAAAATGACAGCCTCGGAATTAATAACCAAAACAACATAACACAAATTTATTAACTATCCATCCAAATTATCTGTACGCTCCATTGGAAATGCTGGCACGCTTCTGGACAGAACTGGACATCTGCAGTGTCACCAGTGTGAATCACTTTGAACATTTGTCGTGTACTGCTCAAACTTAAGCGGGAGTCACACATAGCAATCTCGCAAGCGATATCGCTGCTGAGTCACAACTTTTGTGACGTAACAGCGATCTCACCAGCGTCCGACTTGCCCCCAAAAAACGCATGCGCACTCAATTTTTTTTTTAACAGCAAAACACCCATTATAGTCTATGGGCGCGCACAAGTGCACATTGTAATGCGCACGTATGCGCAAAAAAAGCATAACACAAATAACACATAACACAAATTTATTAACTATCCATCCAAATTATCTGTACGCTCCATTGGAAATGCTGGCACGCTTCTGGACAGAACTGGACATCTGCAGTGTCACCAGTGTGAATCACTTTGAATCACTTAAAAAACGCACCAAAACCCGCAAAAAAAACCGCACACAAACGCATGATGCGTTTTTTCATGCGTTTGTGTGTGCAAAAAACGCGCAGCAAAAAAACGCAAGTGTGAAAGTAGCCTAAGCGTTTGTGCATACATTAAGTATTTGCTGGAGCCATTTCTGCACCAAAACCGTATCTCTTAGCATAAAAGCGCAGCATAAAATATGTACTTTTTATGCATTTTTTTACTTGCATATTTTCCCATGCATTGGAAAAACAATGAAAGAATTGACATGCTGCAGATTGAAACTGCTTGAAATCTGCAAGGTAAAAATAATCAACATGTGCATGAGACCCTAGGAATCTCATTAACATTGCTTTTGCTTCAGTTTTTGTGGCAAAATGGCAAGGAAAAATCTCAACAAAAACGCAGCAAATAATTAATGTATTCACATCCCCGTTGGTTTCTGTCTCCGCATAGTATAGCCAAGGAAATTCAACCTCTGAGAATTCATATAAAAGTGAATGGAGAAAGGATAACATGCTGGTCCACTTCCTTTTGGAACATGCGCAAAACGATTTCAATTAATCTCGAATCAGGAAACCTACCTTGAATGCAAGTGGATCGATACCTGTAGACATAAGTTTGTTCTTGCTCAGATCAATCCTTTCAAGATTAGGCATTCCATTAAATGCCTCTTTAGGAATGGAAGTAATAAAGTTTCCTAAAATACATTAAGATACATCATTTTTGTCCTTTTCTTCAAGAGGTTCTCAAAGTATTATTTCAAAGGGTGTCCTGATCTCCCAATAACATCATCGATCCCTGGTCCCAGATGCTCCATTTCAGGTTTGAGCTTGACCCAGTACAGGCTTTCTGTTTTGAGCACAATCCCAATGTAGAATTGCCAAGACCCAGGATTGAGGAAATTAGAAGATCAGGATACCTTTGGAAATACATTTTTTTAGTGAGTTCTAATATTTCTTTAAGGCTAGTTTCACACTTGCTTTTTTTTGCAGCGCGTTTTTCCCGCAAAAAAACGCATTGAAAAAACGCATACAAAAGCATACAACTGCTGCATTTTTTTCAAGCATTTTTATGAGCATGCATGAAAAAAACGCAGCGTTTTTATGCGTATGTATGCGTTTTTAGTGCGTTTTTACCGCGTTTGCGTTTTTTTCCAACATTTAGGTGGCCTCTCACACTAACCCAAACCATGACTTTACTAACCCTAACCCTGACCCTAACCCTGACCCTAACCCTGACCCTAACCCTTAACCAAACCATACTTAACCCTAACCCAAACCCTAAACCCTAACTAACCCTGACCCTAACCCTTAACCAAACCATACTTAACCCTAACCCAAACCCTAAACCCTAACTAACCCTAACCCTGACCCTAACCCTGACCCTAACCCTTAACCAAACCATACTTAACCCTAACTAACCCTAACCCTAACCCTGACCCTAACCCTTAACCAAACCATACTTAACCCTAACCCAAACCCTAAACCCTAACTAACCCTGACCCTAACCCTGACCCTAACCCTAACCCTGACCCTAACCCTTAACCAAACCATACTTAACCCTAACCCAAACCCTAACTAACCCTAACCCTGACCCTAACCCTTAACCAAACCATACTTAACCCAAACCCTAAACCCTAACTAACCCTGACCCTAACCCTGACCCTAACCCTGACCCTAACCCTTAACCAAACCATACTTAACCCTAACCCAAACCCTAACTAACCCTGACCCTAACCCTGACCCTAACCCTTAACCAAACCATACTTAACCCTAACCCAAACCCTAAACCCTAACTAACCCTGACCCTAACCCCTAACCCTAACCCTAACCCTAAACCCCCTTTAACTAACCCTAACTCTAACCCAAACCCCTAAATTCCATGGTTAACAAAAAAAAACGCATGTGCAAAAAAACGCATACATAAGCATGCCAATGCGCACATATGCGCACCCATAGACTTATATTGGGTGTCTTGCTGTAAAAAAACGCATTGCGCGCGCATGCGTTTTTTTGAGGCAAATCGGACGCACAAAAAATGCAACAGGTTGCATTTTGTGCGCCCGAGCGCATACCGCAAAAAAACGCATGCGCGGTAAAACGCGTACAAACGCATGTGTATGCGCACATAAGCGCATCCCATGCAAAGTATAGGGAAAAAAAACGCATGCGCTATTTAGCGCTAAATTACCGCGCAAAAAAACGCAAATGTGAAACCAGCTTAAGTGGATAGCTCATTTGCGTATCTTGCATTTTATTTTCTATTAAAATACATATAGGCAAATTAAATATATTTCAAGGATTTAATGATCGTCAATACTGAACTATTCATAGGCTACTTTCTCATTTTTTTATTATGTTTGTTTGCTTTCGTAATTTACCCTTCAACCCCAATATTGATGTCCACGTATCTTATCCAAACATCAGGATATTTTTTGTTACTGTGCTACTGATTTGGTTTGATAGATTATTGTATAAAAGTATTATCAGTAGACTGATTACATACATTTTAAATGGATTGTCTGGCCTTATGCTACAAGTCTGCAATCCTACTATATACCTCTGTGTGACGGCAGTCGTGTGAATTCTCATATAGTGTGCACTGCATGCTGTAAGGACTCTGCAGTGTCGGTGGTGGGTGCATGACCACAAGTATGTGATTTGCATACATGTGGTCACATGCTGACTAGATGGGCACAGTCTCGCTTAATGCAAGTGTATTGAGGAAGGCTGGATGCAGTCTAGTCAGAATGTGGCTGGAATATGCAAATTGCATACTTGGGGTCAAATGATTGCCCGCTTCCAGCGCTGGCACAGGAGTATCCTCACAGCGCGAAATACGTGCAATGTGAACATTCCCAAGTCTGTAGTTACATAGAATGACTGCAGACTTGTAGCCTAAGACCAGACAGTCCCTTAAATGCACTTCTCGATTCTTGCAGAATTGTTTTCCTGTTGATATTTTTTTTATACTGTTCCAGTCTTGCTCTCTGCCAAGGCCCTGATTTGAAATAATGGCAAGAAAGGATTTTGGAGTTCTGTCATGTCTATGCACCAATTAATTAAGTACAAACCAAGCTCCCTAGCATTGGATTAGAGAATCTGCACACCCCCTTATGTTGATCCCTTGTGTATAAAATAGTTTAGCACTATTTGCTTACCTAGAAGGTCCAAGCTTTTCACATCAGGGTCTGATATAGGAGGTACGCGGGTCAGTTTAGCATTGGAACAACTGACTGTAATTTCTGAGATGAAGCAACCGGGAGGCAGTGGGGGATGATGGATTTCTGTAGGCCTACGAGAACCTGGTATACGTCTTCTTGATACTCTAAAAACATCACCTCTTAGGTTGTAGTCTTCATCATCGTCCTCATTATCCTCATCATCATCCTCTTCCTCATCATCTTCTAAGCCCTGTTCCTTTCTTTCTCTCTGTTTTCTTTCCAATGCTAACCGGTTCACTTCCTCTTCTCTCCTGTCTTCTTCTTGATTTTTCTTCTTTTCTACTTCATTTATTTTCTTTTCTTCTTCCTCTAACTTGCGCCTCTCTTCAGCCTCAATCCTCATTTCCTCTTCTTCATATGCTTTTCTTCTTTCTTTCTGGATACGTTCTGCCTCATCATCTGTATTGTCTTTTTGTAGCCTTTTCTTTTGTTTTTTCTTTTTTTGTTTTAGCACTCTTCTTTTAGGCTTTTCTTTCTCATTATTTGTATCTTCCTTCCTGAGTAGCTCATCCATTTCTTCTAGGGTATGGGGTAATTTCTTAAGAATGACATCATTGGGTTCAATCGGTTCTGGAGAATCACCAGACAATTCAAGTACATTGTCCCATGCAATACTGTTAAGTACTTAAATAGGGTGGTGACCCAAAGAGAGATAAAATGGAAGAATATAATATAAGATGAGAAGTTGGGTTAGTTTTTTTTATACATTATTCCCACAAACATATTTCACCTTTTTCTTTTTTTTCTTTTAATTAAGCAAAATTAAATTTAATTTATACACGAGATTGTTATTGACAGATCGAACACCACTATGCTCCAGTCTTGTCATTTCTGTATATGCCATTTAGTTGTTGAGCTCAAGATTACACATTACTGATTTAAGATCAAGAGATGCTGGAATGATATGAGTGTAAAAGTTGTAAAACCTGAAGAAGAATAGAAGACATTTGTGTCTTTTATAGTGGAAATATTGAAAAAGGTCTATGATATATATGAACTCACTGGTAGGCATCCCTGAGCTTTGTCAGTTTGGTAAGCTATCAGTGGAAGTACTGGATGCCCTCGATCTAAGGAGTCTGTAGGCATAAAATGTCCTTTAGTGTAAATTCAACCAGTCAAGTAGGCCATATCTTAAAGGGAGTGTATGGCCAAAAAAATATTAACTATATATTAAACCCAAAATAGTGATATTTATGTTTTTGTTTAATATGTTTTTCCATTCTGACTGCAGATTTTATTTTATTTAAAGGATTATGAGGGCAGCCATTTTGTCTTAGATACTTTGCACAGCATTTAGCAATCTGCTTTAGGGCAGCTACATGGAGCATATATATCAATAGACAGGCTCTGACTCATTAACCCCTTTCCAAAATTGGGCGTAATAGTACGCCTATGTCGGACTCCCCATTTGGCGCGGGCTGCAACGCTGAGCCCACACCTTTCCATGCACATGATGGCTGATCTATACAGCTGACATGTGGCTGCAACAGCTGCGGGTGGAATCCCGATCCACCCACGGCTGTTAACTAGTTAAATGCCGCTGTCAATTTCTGACAGTGGCATTTAACTCCCGATTACCGGAAGTGCGTCACTAATCCCGCCCATCGGTGACCCCGTCACATGATCGCGGGTCACCGATGGGTTGGCATGACAACCAGAGGTCTCCAGCAGACCTCTATGGTTGTCATTGCCAGATTGCTATAAGTGCCGCCCAGTGGTCAGCACTCATAGCAAGTGAGCATTTCTGTTGCACACAGGCGATCTGATCATCGTCTGGGTGTAGGAGAGCTGATTGGACAACTGCAGCTTCTAGTCTTCCATTGAAGCATGCAAAAAGTAGAAAAAAGTTTTTAAAAAAATTAAAAATAAAAGTTCAATTCACCCCTCTTTCGCCCCATTCAAAATAAAACAATAAAAAAAATCAAACATACACATTTTTGGTATCGCTACGTTCAGACTCACCCAATCTATCAGTCTAAAAAAAAAGAATTAACCCTATCGCTAAATGACGTAATGAGAAAAAATTCAAATCGTCAGAATTACTTTTTTTGGTCTCCGCTACATTGCAATATAATGCAATAACGAGTGAACAAAAGATTGTATCTACACCAAAATAGTATCAATAAAAATGTCAGCTCGGCGCACAAAAAAATAAGCCCTCATCCGAGATCACGAAAAATGGAGACACTACAGGTCTTGGAAAATGGCGCTTTTTTAGGGGTGTGGGAGGATTTTTTTCACCACTTAGATAAAAGAAACCTAGACATGTTTGGTATCTATGAACTCGTAATGACTTGGAGAATCATAATGGCAGGTCAGTTTTAGCATTTAGTGAACATGATAAAAAAAATTGTGGAATTGCACTTTTTTTTGCAATTTCACCTCACTTGGAATTGTTTTTCAGAATACTATTATGTTAAAACCAATGGTGTTGTTCAAAAGTACAACTTGTGCCCAAAAAAATAATCCCTCACATGGCCATATTGACTGAAAAATAAAAAAAAATTATGGCTCTGGGAAGAAGGGGAGCAAAAAACGAAAATGCACAAACGGAAATACCTCTGGTTGTGAAGGGGTTAAAGAGGTTGTCCACTACTTTAGCATTTATGAGCTATCCTAAGGATAGGTTATCAAAGCTAAAGTAGTGGACAACCTCTTTAACTTCTATAAAAAAAAAAGTTCTCTAGGCTTGCTCTTATTTGGGCAAAAGTCATTGTGCAAGGATGGAAAAGATATGATTTAGGCCTCTTTCACACATCAGTGGCTCCGGTACGTGTGGTGACAGTTTTCACACATACCGGAGACACATACACACGTAGACCCATTCAAATGAATGGGTCTGTGCACATGTCAGTGTGTTTCCACGGACCGTGTGTCCGTGGGCAAAACACGCTGACATGTCCGTTTTTTACCGTCAGCACGGACGGCAAAACGTCATGGTGCACACGGAGAACACACATTGAAGTCCTCCGTGTCACACGCATCAGCACCGGGGAAGAAGCGCTCCAGTAAGCGCTGTTCCCTGGCAGCAGGTGCTGAAGACGGCTCTCATCATTCTCCCCTGCTCTGCCGGCGATCAGCGCGAGCAGGGGAGAATGATAATTATATTAAAGTCCGAAAAATGACAGCAGGTGGGGGCTTTTGGGACAATTACTCCAATCATTCGACACTTGCTGCCGCTAATAACAGTGACCGCAGGAGAGGATGATTGGGGTATTCCTCAGCCACTCCCTGTGATCTAATGAAATAAATGAATGAAAAACCCGATGTGGGTTCCCCCCTATTTTCTTCAACCAACCAGGCAAAACTCACTCAAAGCCACCACCTGCTGTCATCATTCTGACTTTACTATAACGCTCATCATTCTCCTCTGCTCATGTTGTTCGCCGGCAGAGCAGGGGAGAATGATGAGAGCTGTCTTAAGCACCCGCCATTGGGTAGCGCTTCTTCCCCGGCGGCCATTCGTGTGGTACTGATATGGCACACGGTTGCCACACGTGTGCCGCACGTATTACACACGGACACGGATATCTCCGGTACGATTTTTTCCGGTACTGGAAATATCAGGACATGTGAAAGAGGCCTTAATGTGTGTGATGGAACTTGGAATCATGATGGATTCATCACTCTGGTGCCTTGGAAATGATTCGTCTTTTTGATGGAAATTGTGCTATCTACTGTATATAGATATTCTCTTTCACTGTAAACCTGTCTGTGCTGATACTGAGATGACTACTAAAAAGTGGTCTCTGCAGGACAGGAAGTGTGAGCTCAATCCCTTCCCACAAAAGAACATAATTCTATGCCCAGATTGCAATTAGTTTCCTGCAGTCAAGCATACAGCTACATCCTAGGGATGGCACGGGCACAACTTCTTCTGCAAGTACTGGTACCGGAGCTAGTGCTGAACCTGTCAGTTTAACCTTTCACATGTCACTGTCAGTAGGAACAGTGGCATGTAAGGAGTTTGACAGAGGCAGATTGAGGGGTGCTGATGGGCTGCAATAACAATAGGGGGCCTTCTGAAGGCACCTGTTGTCGCTACTTTGATTCTCTTCTAAAGCTTATATGCTATAAACTGAATGTTTTCATCAATTTAATAAAAATAAAAAAGTGGAAATTTGGTATTGCCGTAATCGTACTGATATAGAAGATCAGGTTTCCTGGTCTTTTTACTGCACAATGAACACCGTAAAAGCAAAACCTAAAAAACAATTCTGGAATTGCATGTTTTTCACTATTTCACCCCAATTAGAATTTTTTTCCTGTTATTCAGTATGATACAGTAAAATAGATTATGTCATTCAAAGACACTTCTTGTCCTGCCAAAAAACAAGCCCTCATACAGTTATGTCAACAGAAAAAAAAAAGTGACGGGTTTTGTAAGAAGAGAAAAAAAAGCGCAAAAACAAAAGACTAAAATGTAATTTAGATTTTATTTTTCTGTCCAACACGTGTAATAAAAAGTTCTAAAAAGTTGCATCAACCTCAAAAGGGTGCAAATGAAAACTACAGCTTGTTGCACAGAAAAATAAGCCTTTATTCAGTACCGTGAAAATTGTTAAAATCTATGATTTTCAGAGTATGACAACAAAGGATCAAATAATTTTTCTTTTCAGTTTTATTGTGTAAAAATAATAAAATATTAAAAAGTACATCAATTTATCACTGCCGTAATCATGCTGACCTGTAGGATAAAGTTAGCGCTTTACTTGAGCTGCATGGCAAGTAGCGTTAACTTTAAAACAGGGTGGGGAAAAAATGGAATAATTGCTGATTTTATATTCCTCCTGAGAAACACTTTATTAAAAGTTTGTTAATAAGTTATATGTACATCAAGGTGATGGCTCTTAAAATATAACTCTAAAATAACTAAAAAAGAAAGAAAACATAAAAAGAAACACTTAGCATAAAGCTTTTTTGATAAAGGAGTATTCCTTTGACAACCCATTTCCTTCCATCGGTCCTTTCTTTCATGCCAAAGTGTGCAGATGTGTATTTTTTCGCTATAACTGGAGCGTTTCTCCCCCAGGGCTTTTCTAGGTACATACCTATTGTGCTGATATTTGTGGGAAATAATGTAATTTGTAATTATATTGCATACTGGTTAATAATTTTACTGACATACATTAAAACCAATTTGTTTCTTAGCGTCAGAAACTATAACTTCACAGAGACCACAGTGAAGCCTTTAACATTGGCTTTGCATGTATGTAAATGTGAGTTCTGGCACCATGCAAAATCATAACGAGAAGGTGTTAGACGGTATCTGAAGTGCTGATTACACTCTGGATAAAGGACACTGCTAATATTGCATGCAAATAGAATTGGGTGACTGTTGAAATTATTATATTCACTTGTATTTTCTCCTACTAATGTTTCCTTATATGTGTAAAGATGTCGTTCTTTAAAGAGTAACAAAAATAAGATTTTTTTTTAATAATTTTTTGGCATATTATGTCTGCAGATCGGGGAGGGTCCAGGTCCTCCACTGATCTCTCAAAAAACATCTGAAAAGTGTGCAGCTCGTGATGAAGCGGCTCACAGCTCCTGCCTTAGGCTACTTTCACACTTGCTTTGTTTTGCAGCGCGTTTTTCCTGCAAAAAAAGCATACAAATGCTGCAATTTTTTCAAGCATTTTTATGAGCATGCATGAAAAAACGCAGCGTTTTTATGCGTTTGTATGCGTTTTTAGTGCGTTTTTACCGCGTTTGTGTTTTTTCCAACATTAGTTGGCCCCTCACACTAACCCAAACCATGACTTTACAAACCCTAACCCTGACCCTAACCCTAACCCTTAACCAAACCATACCCTAACCCTGACCCTAACCCTTAACCAAACCCTACCCTAACCCTAAACCCTAACTAACCCTAACCCTTAACCAAACCATACTAACCCTAACCCAAATCCTAACCCTAAACCCCCTTAACTAACCCTAACTCTAACCCAAACCCCTAAATTCCATTGTCTAACTAATGGTCAACAAAAAAACTTATGCGCAAAAAAACACATACATGAGCATGCCAATGCGCACATATGCGCACCCATAGACTTACAATGGGTGTCTTGCTGTAAAAAAATGCATTGCGCGCGCATGCGTTTTTTTGAGGCAAGTCGGACGCCCAAAAAATGCAACAGGATGCATTTTGTGCGCCCGAGCGCACATCACAAAAAAACGCATGCGCGGAAAAACGCATACAAACGCATGTGTATGCGCACATAAGCGCATCCCATGCAAAATATAGGGGAAAAAAACGCATGCGTTTTTTAGCGCTAAAATACAGCCCAAAAAAATGCAAGCCTTACAGAGCACACACAACAGAGTATGGATACAGTAGAAAGCCAAGTAACTCAAACTTACTGTGTAACTGTAAAAAGCTTAAAGGGTAATTGCGAAACTAACATTTATTTTAATCCTTAATGTCTGCTGCAACCTCTGTCGCCACCCTGAAATTAAGCGTCATCAGTGACGTCCATGTCAGGGGCTTGGCTAGTCCATGTTCTTCTGAGCATGCATCGGTTGTCAATTCCAATGTAGAATCTTGTCCCTGTGCAATATTCTTTTCAGTGCACACTGACAGTGCGCTCCCTCGATGGCTCCAATGAGAAGTGATGAGACAAAAGAGTGCACTGTCAGTGCACATTGTAAGGAGAGGTAGAAGAGACCAGCCCTGCCCTGAAACAGACATCACCATACCTAATGAAGCATTTGTGAAATACTTGGTGGGTGAACCCGTTTCATCTTGGCTGGCAGGATGTATACTATTATGTCCTTACACTGATTGACTTTTTACTTCAATGCATTTCCGTTGGCATGCTACTCTTATTTTCGTTGTGCATATGTCATTATGAATTGATTGCATTTTTTTCCTTTTTACTTGGACTATTATTTCCAGGAGTTCCTTTCCCTTTGATTCACCCACCAACACGTGTCAATTGTGCCTTCTGTATTGGGACGATCACAATTATGAACCTTATTGTCTTTTAATCGTTTTTTGCAAAAAAAAAAGTTATTAATTTGATTAAAACATGTTTATGTCCCGCATTTTGTCAGTATAGGCCTCTGCTGTATGCTAGTGCTATTTTGGAATCACTATCCCTCTCTGGATTAGTTTTGGTTTATATACTTTAATAGGAATTGCCTAAGAAGAGGCTGTCTTTTAAGGTTTGGAAGGGTAACATCAGCCATAAATCCGGTCTGCTCATTATGCACAGAGTCCTGCTCCCGACACTTTCCCAAACAGCTGGTTTTCCCATACAAATTGCATATGAGTTCTGGTAGCTGGAATACCCAGGGACAGGGACATAGCTATAAGCTGGGGTTCAAGGGTCCAAATAAGGAACCACTAATATTACCAATATGAGTAATACTAATAAATCTGTGTGACAGTTGGGGATCTAGTTGGAAACTTTGCATTGAGGTTGACAAGTTTCAAGTCTCATCACTGCCCAGGGTCTGTAGCTTTTCATTATTGTCTAGTATCTAATAGAGATTGGCATGTACAATGTGAAGTGTTGACTTTTTTTTTTTCAGGAAAAAAAAAACTTATTTTTTTTTTTTTATTGCTAAATGATATTTCATTACTATTATCAATGAAATATAATTTTCTTTGTTTTGCTATTGGGAGGTGAGACTTATCGTACAATGAAGTTTTATTGTTAGATGTTAGACTTCAATCATGTTTTATAGTGCAAAAGAGGGTCACCTTCTGTAAGATAATGAATTATTCCATACCAGTCTGACTGCACACTGGACAGCATTCACCGGTGGGAATCTCCGTCTTTGGACAGGTAAGAGGAGGGCAGACAGTCTCGTCACAAAACTCATTCCCATTGGAACACATGCAGGTCAGGCACGGCCTAGGAGACCACACTGCCTTATCGTACATTGCTATGCCATTTACCATGCAGTGACCTTTCTTTGCTGCAAAATAGAAAAAATAAAATTATTGCTTAATAAGACAGAAATTTGTCAATGTTTTCGATTGCAGATACTCGTTGCTCGGGTTTTCCTGAGCATGCTCGGGTGTCCTCCGAGTATTTTGGCGTGCTCGGAGATTTAGTTTTCATCGCCTCAGCTGCATGATTTGCGACTTGTAGACAGGCTGAATACATGTGGGGATTCCCTAACAAACAAGCATTCCACACATGTATTCAGGCTGTCTAGCAGTCGTAAATCATGCAGCTGAGGCCACGAAAACTAAATCTCCGAGCACGCCCAAATACCCGGAGGACACCCGAGCAACGAGTATACTCGCTCATCACTATTCTTTACTAGTGGTTTCATATTATAAGTAGTGTTGAGCGACTTTGGTCGGATTGGGTTTCATGAAACAAAATTTGTTTCAGATGAAACTGGTCCGACTAGGGCAAAAAAAGTCGGAGTTTCGTCCGAAACCCGACCCCAATGCAAGTCAATGGGGAATAAAAGTCGGCATTGAGTGGATGAATGTCATCCGCTCAATGCTGACTTTTATTTCCCATTGACTTGTATTGGGGTCTGGTTTTTGATGAAACTCCGACTTTTTTGCCCTAGTCGGACCAGTTTCATCTGAAACAAATTTTGTTTCATGAAACCCGATCCGACCAAAGTCGCTCAACTCTAATTGTAAGGTAATATTTTTGGTGTATAAATAGTGTTTCCAATCTGGATTCATAACGGTGCTAGGACAGATTTAAGGAATTTCTCCATTTGGAGTGGTGAAATAACAAATCGTCAACGATATAGGATTATTGCAACTCGACCATTGATCAGATTTGGAGTCAAAAACAAGGGTTTTAAGTCCTATGTGAACGAGACTAGTTTGCATGTTTGACCACTACTCCAGTGACTTTACTAAGTCTTTAAGAGCAGTAACATGCATGTGTGACCACCCACCCATAGTGATCAAATGGAGCTGTGGTCATGCATGCTCAACATTGGCACCCAAATTACAGGACCCCCCGTTCTCGTAATCGGTGGGAGACCCAGCGGTTAGACACCCACTAATTCTAAATGTATCAGTGGTTCTGTGGATACATAATAAATGATGTCAATGGGTTAATCCTTTTATGTAGTATTGTAAAGTACATTAAATAAAATAAGACAGCTTGTACTGTATTTTTTCCCAGGTTTGTAACGGCTGTTGACTGGGACAAATTATAGCTCATTGTTCCATTTGTAACCAAAGATATGTGTTTTATTTTATTTTGATCATTGAGGGTTTTGTGGTGGGTCACACTAGATTGTATTTATAGCCTCTCTTAATGGATTTAATTAATATACAGCATGATGATGATGAAAATGGTTTTCATTATTTTTTTCTTTATTACTTTAACCCTGTGTTGCTAATACATTTACTGTTAAAATGACATGGGTTTGCGAGTCTTAGTAATTTTTTTTAATGCACTTCCTGTGATGTTTCGTTTGAGATGAGTCTCAAACTATACCCCACAGAAGACTGGGGCTGCACTCACTCCCCGCAGCTTCAATTGCCCCTTATAGAGCAGGACATCATCAAGGAACAGCGCAGCAGTTACTTATTGCAGTTTCTTGCATCGCCGCCCTCTGAAGATGTCCTAGATTCATGGTGATAGAAGCTGCGGGAGAGATGAGCGCAGCGCCAGCTCTCTGTCTCTGCCGCATCTTTTATTTGCGAAACAAGACATCATCAGGGGTTGGAGATGTGAGCAGTGAGTGACTCCAGCACCCACCCCACAGCTTCTAGTAATCATCTTCAAACTAATTGTCATCAGGGGGAAATGATAGACGCAGTGTGAGTGGCACCAATGCCGCCCAACAGCTTTTAGTTGACTTTCTTTCTCCAAAATCTCCTTTAAAGGGAACCTGTCACCCCATTTTTTGAGTATCAGCTGCCAGCACTGCCATCGGGGGCTTATCTACAGCATTCTGTAATGCTGTAGATAAGCCCCTGATGTAACCTGAAAGATAAGAAAAATGAGTTATAGTATACTCACCCAGGGGTGGTTCGGGTCCGGTTTTGGTCTGATGGGTGTCACGGTCCAGTCCGGCGCCTCCCATCTTCTAACGGTGACGCCCTCTTCTTTGCTGCCTGTCATGGCACTGCAGTACTCTGCTCTGCCCTCAACAGTGCATCTGCGCAGGAGCCATGACAGGCAGCAAAGAAGAGGACATCACCGTTAGAAGATGGGAGGCGCCGAACCGCAACACCCATTGGACCGGACCGCCCCCCGGTGAGTATAATATAACTAATTTTTCTTATCTTTCAGGTTTCATCTGGGGCTTATCTACAGCATTACTGAATGCTGTTGATAAGTCCCTGATGGCGGTGCCGGCAGCTGATACTCAAAAAATGGGGTGACGGATTCCCTTTAACTCTGTTACAAAAATTTTTCATTGTCTGGTGCAAATCCTTATAACTTAACAAGTGTTAAAATAGATGATTGCTGTTGATAGCTCTGGACGGGCTGGAGCGCTCCCAGATTTTGAATAAAAGAATCAAAATTTAAAATCTAAGTGATTGCTAGGAGTCATTAGATAGTACACTACAATCTACAATGGAGTGCCGAACAATAATGAACTGATCAAATGATTTCCCGTTTTTAGCTAGCTATACAATTTACATTTGGCAGCTCACCATAAATAATTTGAGCAGTTGATCATCATTTGAAGTATATCAGGCAATTATGAAGTCATTTAGCCACACGTCTTACTTTACTGCCTCCTAATTTATGAATTCGCTCATCATGGAAGCTAACCAAGCTAATGACGTTTGCTTCCTTGTATTTCCCATTGCATTCTCCAACCACAGAACACACATAATGTGATTTTTAGGTTTCTCAACTCTGTCACAATTGCCATCCTATAATTTGCTAGCAACAGTTCTTAGAGATTTTTGTTGAAGACATCATTGTACTATGAAATATATTTTTAATTAAGGGCTATAAACTGTTATGTGGCTTTGTAAATTAGAGTTTGCTTCTTCTCTTAATGGAAGACAGGAAAGATTCCTAAACCTTTAAATGGCAGTACAATATAATAATAATATAGTATAATCAACCACTTTTTACATTTAATAGAATCATAAATTGGCCAAAAGAGGAGAATGTGGCAGATTTATAAGACTATCTTTATTGTTACTATATACATAAATTGCCTATGTATTTGCTTCCTTTTAAAAAATGGCAGCTGCCAGCAAATTCTGCTGAAGGGGATGTTCTGAAAATAACATTGATTTTAATCCTAAATGTCTGTCTATTTAATGTAATAATCAAATAGCTTTTTCTAATAGGCATCAATTTAAAAGCTCCTAGTGTTCCCTTTGTTACCCTGCTTTGTTGTTCACGGTGCTGTTTTTCCCCCGACACAAAGTGGTCACAGACCTCTCCTGCCAGAGATGCAGAAGCCTCTGCTAACATCCCATCTACAGAGTGGAGGCTTCTTTTCCAGTCCGCTTTGTAGACAGGGTGGGACTTCCGAGGTCATTCTGATTGAAAGCTGGATCCCGCTGCCTAACTGGGGGAAGCGTCTGTCAATCAGAAATACCTCAGAAGTCCCGCCCCGCTGCATCCGCAGAGGCAGCTGAATTCCTGGCAGGAGCATCTATGACCGCTCTGTGCCGGGGAAGAACGGCGTTGTATACAACAGTCAGGTAAGTTGCAATTACTGTATTTTTCGGATTATAAGTGCACTTTTTTCCACCTAATTTGGGGGAAAATGGGGGTGCGTCTTATAATGCGGATATACCTTACCGGTACCGTTGCCGCAGGCTGGGATGAGGGGTTGGCGGTGCTGCGGGTGCTACGGGGGTGTCCGACACTGCGGGGGTGTCCGTCGGTGCTGCTGCGGGTGTCGGGTGCTGCGAACATCTTAACACCAATATCTCAGGAGATGAGATATCACCTCCCGAGATCTTGGTGCTGAGATCTCCATCGGCGCATGTGCCACCCCACGGTGGCCATTTTCCCGGAGTCCACTGCTCAGAAGTAAGAGCCATGGAACTGCGGGGGCTCTGGCCTTTCACAAAATGTCGGCAGAGCCCCCTACAGCATCGGGTAGCACTACCGGACACCCCTGCTGCACCAGACAACCTTGTAGCACCGCCAAGCACCCGCAGCAGCATCGAGAAGCACCGCTGGACACCCCACAGCACCGGACACCCGCAGCAGCGCGCCGCACATCGGAACACCTCCTCATCCCAGCCTGCAGCATCACCCCACTCTTGCCTCTTCCAACAGCGACCCTGGGACCCCACTTCACAACAGCCACCATCCCCGGTAAGAAGAAGTACCACCATTTCATTTGGGGTGCGTCTTATAATCCAGAGCGTTTTATAATCCGAAAAATACGGTACCTTCTTGTTAGCGCTTAGGTACATTTTTTGTAAAGTCCCGGCTATCCCCTTTAAATGCGCACTGATAGTGCATTCTTGCTGGCTCATCAACTTCTCATTAGAGCTGGCTAAGGAGCGCACTGTCACTGTGCATTGAAAACAATACTGCACAGTAACAAGATCCTACTGAGCACATATTGGAACTGACAACCGATGCATTCTCAGTAGAACAGGGACTAACCCAGCCCCTGAAACGGAGGTCACTGATGATGCTTTTGTTTCCAAGTGGGACAGAGGCTGAAGTAGTAGCCACAGCTTGTGCCCCTCTGATGCTGTCCCATGTGAGTATCCTAGCATGCAAAGGGGATTCTCAAACGAAACATCTTCAATCAAAAGTAGGTTAAAAAAAGCATTTAGAGAGAGTAGAAAGGGAATAGTAGGAACTTTTTTCATTTTTATTTTTTTACCATTTTTCTTCAGACTAATTCTCACCTCCGGTAGGGACTTTTTAATTAAAGTATATTAGAAAAGAGATTAGCTTATTACAACACATAGCCAGGCATTTAGGATTAAAATAAATTTTAGTTTCAGACCAACCCTTTAAGGGAATTCCCCACTTTTTATAGAATATGTATCTTTTTCCAACTAATCTTTTTTTTAATTGCGCCTTCCTCTTGGTAATAAATGACAGTCTCTAGAAGAGCGGTCTGAGACGTTGGGGAAAACACTGTCTAGATTCATTACAGAATGGAAAAAAAGTAGTTGCAATCTTGTCACATTATGTTGTTCACTTGATTTTCATGTATAGTGCAAATATTCATTGTTTGTGCCACTGTTGAGAAAGATGTGATTGCAATCTGATCTCTCTACCTTACAATCAGAAGATTGGGGGGGACTTAACACTTGATTGCATTGGCAAGTTTTATACTGGAGATCTTTGTAGTTTGTAATTATGGAGAAGCATAGCTCTGCACAGGAGCTGTATACTCAAATCAGTCAGATATCTTTTATCAAAGTTTTTTTCTTTTTAAGTCAAACATTTAGTGAGTAAAGTAAAATTTTAATACAAGAATGAGCTGAAATGATAAAAAGACATGATAATTTTGCTAAATTATTATTACCTTTGCGCACCTTAATCACATCATACCTGGTATAATATTGTAGCTTGGGGCTTGTTCACTGATCCCTAGAACCGCTTGTAGGATGTGCACTATGGTATCATCTCTATTGTACATTGGGACATTCGATGTAGGATCCGGAATTGGTAGTGGTTGGAGCAGCTTTTGCCTTCTATGAGAATTTCTTATAGGCACTCTTCTACGCCTTTGCTGATTTCTCTGCTTTTGGTGTTTTGGAGTGGAGGAATCTTCTTCTTGAGCCCATCCAGTGTACAGCGAAATCACTAGAATTATAGATACCAGTGTGTAGGTCCTCATCTTCTGTTTGTCTCAGTTTAGGTCCACAGCAATAAAGTAATTATGTCCTAGGAATAAATATATAGAAATGAAAACTCATTGGCAAGGGCTTCATATTTTACGACCTTTATCAGCGCCCATGGGTTGCATTAAGTAGATGTTGGTGTCATAGAGATATTTAACACTATACATGGTTCTGGATTTCTTCTTTTCAACACACCCCATTCATAGTTGGTGCATGGAATTGTATGCTTTGTTATATTAATTTTGTATTTAACCCAATATAACTAATATTAAAGTGTTATTCTCAAATTGTCTCTTGAACGGCACACAACTTTCCAGTCTCTTTCACTTCCCGGTTTCAGGCAGAGGGTGGGCTCTCTCCTTGAGTGACAGTTCTGGTGAATAGCAGAACTGTAGTTTTAATATAACTATTAAGTTTAGCACAAGTTCTGCTGAAGCACATTCAGCTATCAGAGGTTTGTCCTGGAGTCTACACTTCTATCAGTGTACTTACACATGGAGATAACAGTATATTTGAACAAGTACATGGTTCAATGAGAGCCATGGTTAGGAGAGAACTAAACTGAAAGCTGCCAATAGAGGTGAATGGTGATTTTGCAAGATGTATAACGTATGTATACCTTACTGGTATGGTAGAAGTTAAACCCTCTCCTAAAATGTTTACTCATCCAGGGTCTGGGCAGGCACTATTGGCCGAACGCCATTGGAAACCAGCTGTACACTATGAAAGATAAAAGCTCTAATTGCATGAGAAAGACAGCATATATAAAAAGCAAGTTAACTGCAAACTTGCTTTTTTCATGCTATTCAACTAACCAAAGCAGTTTTATAACTTGAAAATATCTCTTTAAGCACTGACCATTTCTTATGCTTTGTACAGTTTTATATGTTTTCAATAGACTCTATATTTAATAAAATTGTATTGTTTCATAAGCAAACTACTAGGGACCCAACCAGTGACCTATTGCCTAGATGCAGCTCTTTGGTACATTATCTGTAGACCAGTATAAACGGTGCATGTATTTTGGTTTAATGAAGTGCAAGATCAGGAATTTATGTGATGTCAGCCAGAGGTCTTGGAAATCTAAACTACATTAGGATGTTGGGCTGTTCTAGTCATAAAAAAAGTCATACAGTACAAGTAGGCTCGGACTGGCCCATAGGTAACAGAGGAATCCCCCAGTGGCCCCTGTGCAGATCTTGGCCCCCAACCCCCCTTTTATTGGCAGTACTTGGCATAATTCACTTGATTCTCTCTGTACAAAAAATGCAGCATCTCATCATTCAATAACCAAACTACCTAGTTTATTATTATATAGAGATATAGGTAAATTTGTGAATGGGGTTAGTGTACTATGTATTTGCAGGTGAAAAGTGCCCCCCCCCCCAAAGTCAATGTTACTGGTGGGCCCTTGACACCCCAGGCTAATCTGAACAGAGAAGTACATAAAACTGATCCATAACTGGTATAGACAACACCAATTTCCATGCTAAATACCATATTTGAATCCATTACATATGCAGAGTTAGATTTTTGTCCTATTTAGAAGGCAGTTTGAGACATGGATAGTTGAGGTTCAGGTAAGGAACAGTTTAGACCACTAGCATATAATACACTGCTCAAAAAAATAAAGGGAACACTCAAATAACACATCCTAGATCTGAATGAATTAAATATTCTCATTGAATACTTTGTTCTGTACAAAGATGAATGTGCTGACAAGAAAATCAGACAAAAATCATCAATGGAAATCAAATTTATTAACCAATGGAGGCCTGGATTTGGATTCACACACAAAATGAAAGTGGAATGTAATGTCCTTAAAACAAGTCAAAATGATGCGCAGTATTGTGTGTGGCCTCCACGTGCCTGTATGACCTCCCTACTGGACAACACCTGGGCATGCTCCTGATGAGGCGGCGGATGGTCTTCTGAGGGATCATCTCCCAGACCTGGACAAAAGCATCCGCCAACTCCTGGACAGTCTGTGGTGCAACGTGGTGACGTTGGTGGATGGAGCAAGACATGATGTCCCAGATGTACTCAATCGGATTCAGGTCTGGGGAACAGGTGGGCCAGTCCATAGCTTCAATGCCTTCATCTTGCAGGAACTGCTGACACAGTCCAGCCACAATCCAGTCTGGTATTGTCCTGCATTAGGAGGAACCCAGGGCCAACCGCACCAGCATATGGTCTCACAAGGGGTCTGAGGATCTCATCTCGGTACCTAATGGCAGTCAGGCTACCTCTGGCGAGTACATGGAGGGCTCTGCAGCCCTCCAAAGAAATGCCACCTCACACCATTACTGACCCACTGCCAAACCGGTCATGCTGAAGAATGTTGCAGGCAACAGACTGCTCTCCATGGCGTCTCCAGACACTGTCACGTCTGTCACATGTGCTCAGTGTGAACCTGCTTTCATCTGTGAAGAGCACAGGGCGCCAATGGCGAAATTGCCAATCCTGGTATTCTGTGGCAAATGCCAAGCGTCCTGCACGGTGTTGGGCTGTGAGCACATCTCCCATCTGTGGACGTCGGGCCCTCAGACCATCCTCATGGAGTCAGTTTCTAACCGTTTGTGCAGACACATGCACACTTGTGGCCTGCTGGAGGTCATTTTGCAAGGCTCTGGCAGTGCTCCTCCTGTTCCTCCTTGCACAAAGGTGGAGATAGCAGTTGCTGCTGGGTTGTTGCCCTCCTATGGCCCCATCTATGTCTCCTGGTGCACTGGCCTGTCTCCTGGTAGCGCCTCCAGCCTCTGGACACTAAGCTGACAGACACAGCAAACCTTGCCACAGCTCGCATTGATGTGCCATCCTGGATGAGCTGCACTACCTGAGCCACTTGTGTGGGTTGTAGAGTCCGTCTCATGCTACCATGAGTGTGAAAGCACAACAAACATTCAAAAGTGACCAAAACATCAGCCAGAAAGCATTGGTACTGAGATGTGGTCTGTGATCCCCACCTGCAGAACCACTCCTTTATTGAGGGTGTCTTGATAATTGCCAATAATTCCCATCTGTTGTCTATTCCATTTGCACAACAGCATGTGAAATTGATTGTCAATCAGTGTTGCTTCCTAAGTGGACAGTTTGATTTCACAGACGTTTGATTTCCTTGGAGTTATATTCTGTTTGTGTTCTCTTTATTTTTTTGAGCAGTTTAGATAGCACCCTTGTCTTTGTGTAATAATACAAATCCATAGTGTGATCCTCTGTATATTAGACACAAGCCCATGAGTTGCTATTCTATGCTTTTCTATCCTGATAATTACCAGCAGCCAGTTAAGGAACAGTTGCCACATTTTAGAGCATTCATGAAACCAATGTTCATTTTGTAATGTCAAAATGTGAATGGTACTTTTGCAAGAATGTCTCAAGATGTTTTACGAGGAGACGCAGATACTAAATATGACAAATGGTAATGTTGTGTGAGGATTGATAAGTTGATTTAAATGTCGTGAAAAAGTTGTTTTTCCAAAGACATTTATGGCATATCGATATGCCAAAAGTGTCTACAAGAGAGATGTCACAACCCAACAGGGGTCGGTCCAGTGGAAGGCACAACACACTTTCGCAACAAGATGGTAAAGGGGAGAGGAAGGCTCTACTGATAGGGAATGAGGGATGGACACCTCCTGAGCTCCAACCTGAGCCTGCCCCTGCACTCCCCTAACGCCCTAAGCGGGTCCTTCCCCCCCGCTGCTGTAAAGAACTTCGTCCCTCACTGTCACCTCCCACTGGCCTGGCTAGTGCACTCGCTGGCAAGGGTGCTAGCCTGACCACTGCAGATGATGTAACACAGGGGACAGTGACAAGCATGAGACAGACGAGGTAAAAACACAAAACTTAGCTTAACAACTTTCTCTGCTGCAAAGCATCTCACAGCAGAAGAAAGGCACCAGAACCACGAATTCCATGAAACCAGCAAATTCACCACTGCAACCAGAGAGCTTTTTAATCCAGGTTTGGTCACCGACAGTCAGCTGATGCATCAGGTGACTATTTAAAGGATGGTGGAAGTGGTCACCACCCATATCAGCTCACCTAGCAACTCTGCAGTTGCAGCAAGGGAAACAGACATTAACCCCTGCTGGCCTGAAAGGAAAAAAACTACATTTAAATCATAGTGGAATCAGAGATGCCACCCATCCAAAAATGTATCGTGACAATATAGGTCCCACCACTAATTTTTGCCCTTCTCAAAAAAATGAATGTAGAGCGCTGCACATGCTTAACCCCCTCTCTATTAATGGCAACGCACGCTGGGGCTACGTTATCGAGATAGATGCAGGTCCCAGTGGTGACATAGTCTATCAATGTGCCATAATTGTCCTAGTTGGAAACACCCATTTAAACACTAAGTACTACTGACTGCAAAATATAGGTATAGAATACCCGTCTTATTAATCGTTACAAACATGAAGAAAATACCTGTAAACACACCGGGGTTCAGTAATGAAAGGCGCCTTCCCCTGTAAAATGTACAGAGATTCTGATGAATTCAGGAGTTTATACTCAGATTCTGTGTTTGTCTCCAATTGCAGACTTGGAAGGAAAAGATCAGTGCTTATCGTTATAATAAGTCGATAGTGTTTTGATAATGTTGAATCTTGTTTAAACTTGTCTACTGCTCGAGGGGGTTCACCATAGGGATGTGTCTGTAATGAATCAGGCAGTACACTCCTAAGTGAGATTGGGAGCTTTGCGAGCACTGGAGAGAGCAGGCAGCACAATACATTGGGTCCTTTGGCTGACAGGGCACAGCTGGGAACAGATTTTCTAAATAATGTGCTTACATCGGCAGGATACGTATAAGGGCCTCTGGTTACATTTGCTGTTATTCCAATTCCACAGCAAGTATACACAAATTCTTAACCGCTTCCAGGTGTTATGATCGCGCTTTCAATTTATATTTCAGGCAGAACCCTTTTTTTATAAAAAAAAAATGGAAATCCATCCTCCGCTGGAAAAGTTTCATGGAGTGCTAAAAAAAAAAATAGTAGTACACTCAGTTCTCAGATATACTAAAGATTGTTTCAACTGCGTGTGTGTCCTTCACGGAAGTATTTTTGTCATTAAAGTGGCAATGTTAGATGCTTATAATCTATCGCTATAGCAGATACCAAAACTGCAATAACCTCTATAAATCTATTCAGTTCCCTGCGGCACCAGGAGACAGGTGAGAGGAACCAGCTGCCATACCATAATGGTGCTTACACATCCGGTTATCTACACCTGCCTGGTGTCTCTGAATATCTCAACTTTTAGGGATGGATCAGAACATGGATTAGACATTCTGGAGAAGTTTACAAAGAGCATACGTTCAGTCTTAGTTTAGTAAAGTAACATCTCTGCCTCCTCATTGTGCCCGTCTTCTATTACTCTGGAGAGTCGACACTAAATCTCAGTGATGAACAATAGGCAGAAATAGTCGTCTTTCTAGCGTAACTTGCTTAGGAAATATGCCTCTGGTATTAGAATTTGCAAATTCTAAGTAATTATATCCTGTAATAGAGCACTGAATAAATGGCTAACCAGAAGCTAGGCATCTTTAGAAAACAAAATCTGAATTGCAATTGGGTTTTCTAGTGGGAATGGACACCGTACGTTACCACAAGCTGCACGCAGGCCAACTCCCTCTGCGAAGTTTCTGCTGACTTGTAAGGGATTTAGCAGACCCGGTGTCTGCTCCGCTTCGGATGTGACAGCTGCACTCGGAGCAGTTCCACTGCACGTTACTCAGCCTTCTATGCTTATTGAGACGTTTTCCCAGCCAGCTGTTCTGCAGTTTCACCAATACAGAGGTTATTGCCGTTTTGCTAATCTGCCTTCCTTTAATTAATAGCCTGTGGATCCATAATTATACAGTAAATATAAGGGGATGTTGACCTTGAAGAAAAACGAAGCTTTGATAAAATGTTTAGAAAGCACATAGCATTAATGGCCTAACTGTACACACACTGCTTATTACGGCTGTATAATATAAGGCTTCACATTATACATTTTCAGACTGGTTGATCTATGACAATTTGGACAGAATAGTAATATGCAACACTTCAACCCTCAACGAAAGTTTATTGTAAATTGTCGGATTGTCTCTCACAAGAGATGGAAATTTGAGACTATAATCCAAAATCAGTGCTCGAGACTAGAGACCACGGCTAGGGAGCCAACCGCAAGTAGAGGGGCAGGGTCTTCTGGAGTAGGTTTACACGTCCTGTGCAGTTATACTTTAGATTACTGAAATGATATAAAACATTTACCAAATTCATCACTTTCATTGTGTTCTCATGACATTCAAATCTTAGCATTTTTTTTTTACTGGATTTTCCATTACAGTAACTGTGGCTATGTAGTACACAAGCTTGTAAAAGGTAATTTGTTTGGTCTGGATTATGAAATGAAGGGGAATGCAGTTTTTTTGTGTTCGGTAGGATTATCCAGCTGCAAATTGATGTGCATCGGAAGAAATGTAGTACATAAGGTGCTGGCTTTATATCTTATTTGGAATCACTGCTAACAACAAGTATATCTGAAGTCAACACTTGCTATAGGAAAATTTCCACTGAAACTCCTGAAATCAGTGGATATGTGAAAAGTAAAGGTAAAGATAGACCAGGTCACCCCGGATTTCAGCTGTCTTTAGAAGGACGGAACTGCAGGGGACTCCTAAATGAAGAAAGGGAAGGTTCCAGCTTCAAAAATTGCAACATTTATTGAATTAAAAAAGAGGTTCCACCATGAGTGTAGACACAGATACACGTTTCAAACATCCATTGCGTTCTTTAACAAAGCTAGCTTTGTTAAAGAATGCAATGGTTGTTCGAAATGCATGGCTGTGTCTACACTCATGATGAAACCTCTTTTTTAATTCAAAAAATGTTGCCATATCTGAAGCTGGAACCTTCCCTTTCTTCGGATTTGTGAAAAGTACCATAGGGCGATGCAGAGCAAGATGATATTCCATGTAACGATGCACATATCTTTGAGCAGCCACTGTCACAAGAGGTGGACGATGATGAGACACAATTGCCAGAAAGTCAGGAGGAAGACCAGGGTGGGGTAGTGGAAGATGAGGTAGTGGGTGATGTAGTAACAGACCCAACCTGGCAGGAGGACATGCAGAGCGAGGACAGCAGCACACAGGGGGAGGCAGGCATCGCGCCACTTCAAGCAGGAAGAAGCATTGTGGTGGCTGCAGACAGAATGCGTGCAACCGTTCCCCATAACACCAACCTGACGGAAGTTGCCAGTCCAACTGTTGGGTCTTCCCGAGTCCGATTATTTTTTAAAGACTCTGCCGATAACCCGAAACAGGCCATTTGCAACACCTGTCATGCCAGTATCAGCAGGGGTAGCAAAGTTACCAGCCTTACCACCACCAGCATGATCAGGCACATGGCAGCAAAGCACCTGTGGGCCCAACCCCAGACTCCAGGAACAGTGTCTGAGGATTACACCACTGCTTATTCCACTGTTGTGTGTGCAAGCCAATTCCCTGTCCACGGTGCATGTGAAGATGTCTCCTGCCCTGCATCTGCCGTTGCCCACAGTCAAATTGCACCATCATCACATCATCAAGCACGTCCATGTCCTTGTCCCAGCGCAGCCTTCAGCTGTCCATACCCCAGTCCAGGAATTATAGCTATTAAAATGGCAGATGAATATATTGTGCTCACTCTCTTACTAATTATGACCAAAGTGGAATAGAACCTTATCAGCCATCTACAAAGGGGATGAGGAATCGGTCACCATACTACAGTATATAGCTAACAAATAAGATTATAGATGATGACTTGTAATCATGTTATGAAACAGAAGCGGTTAGCACCACTCAATTCTACATAGACTTTTGCAAACTTGGTTGGATGCTCCAACAATATCCTAATGGTAGACATCAAAGAGAAGGATCCAAAGGACTGCATTGAAGCAATATTTAAACTTTTCCAAGGGCATATAATATGGCTATTTCAAATGCCTCAAATAACATTTGTTGCAAAAAAATGAGGAATACGGTGGTTTAAAGTCCGCGCTGCCCAAGGTTCAAAGACATGATCACACACCACATTGTGGTTTGGTCCTGATGAAGAGGTTTGAAAACCTTGAAATGTATTGACATAGTAAAATGCATTCATGCTTCACCTTTGTGTTTTATCGTATCTTTGAACCTTTGGCAGCTCATACTCTGAAACACCAAATTCCTCATTTATTGCAACTTGTCTCCTTTATGGTCCTGCTGCAGCCTTTACATGCTTCTCTAGGAGTTGTGACTGTCACAACCCTACCAGGTGAGAGTACCTATAATATTTTATACAACGTGGATACCAGATGAGACCCATTTGTGCTTTTTGTCTCTCCAGTTTTACCATTTGATTTTCAAATTAAATTTGGTTTTTACTTGCACAGAGGTGGGAATCTTTTTTTCTTCCAAGGGACATTTGAATATTTATAACACCATTCGCACACCATACAACATTATACACTTAAAAATTATCCTGCTATATTCAGTCAAATAATTAACTCACCCCTAATGTGATAGCTGAAACTGTTTCTCTTTGGTGAGGCTGGTGGTATTGATAATGTCACTACTCACAGCTACTTTTCCAGCTTTGAGTCTGCATCACACAGGATACACTGATACTGCTGTATACATCACTAGGGATACACTGTGAGTGCTCTATACATCACATGGGATACACTAATTGCTGTATGCATCACTCTGGATACACTGTTTCTGCTGTATACATCACATAGGACACACTGACTGCTTTATACATCACTTATAATCCATTGTGACTGCTGTGTATATCACTCGGAATATACCATGACTGCTGTATACATCACTCGGGACATACTATGACTTGTATATATCACTCGGGATATACTGCTGTGTACATCACACATGATACACTGTTACTGTTTTCTTACATCAATCAGGCTACACTGTGACTGTTGTATACCTCACACAGGATACACTGACTGATTAGTACATCACTCAAGGTATACTGACAGCTGTATACATCACAGTGTACACTGACTGATAATGTTGTATATATCACTCAGGATACACTGTGACTGCTGTATACATAACCCAGAATACACTGATACTGCTGCATACATCACACAAGATACACTGACTGCTGTTTATATCACCTAGGATATACTGTGACTACTGTATACATCACAGGATATACTGCGACTGCTGTCTACATCACATATGATACATTATGACTGTTGTATACATAACATGATACATTGTGAATGCTGTATACATCACAAATGATACACTGACACTGCTGTATATACACTGCTCAAAAAAATAAAGGGAACACTTAAACACCAGAATATAACTCCAAGTAAATCAAACTTCTGTGAAATCAAACTGTCCACTTAGGAAGTAACACTGATTGACAATCAATTTCACATGCTGTTGTGCAAATGGAATAGGCAACAGATGGAAATTATTGGCAATTATCAAGACACCCTCAATAAAGGAGTGGTTCTGCAGGTGGGGACCACAGACCACATCTCAGTACCAATGCTTTCTGGCTGATGTTTTGGTCACTTTTGAATGTTTGTTGTGCTTTCACAATCGTGGTAGCATGAGACGGACTCTACAACCCACACAAGTGGCTCAGGCAGTGCAACTCATCCAGGATGGCACATCAATGTGAGCTGTGGTAAGAAGGTTTGCTGTGTCTGTCAGCATAGTGTCCAGAGGCTGGAGGCACTTCCAGGAGACAGGCCAGTACACCAGTAGACTTGGAGGGGGCCGTAGGAGGGCAACAACCCAGCAGCAGGACTGCTACCTGCAAAATTACCTCCAGCAGGCCACAAATGTGCATGTGTCTGCACAAACGGTTAGAAACCAACTCCATGAGGATGGTCTGAGTGCCCGACATCCATAGATGGGGGTTGTGCTCACAGCCCAACACCGTGCTGGGCGCTTGGCATTTGGAACAGAACACCAGGATTGGCAAATTTGCCACTGGTGCCCTGTGCTCTTCACAGATGAAAGCAGGTTAGAGTGATCAATGAGTGGAACAGGCTGCCACGAGAAGTGGTGAGTTCTCCTTCAATGGAAGTCTTCAAACAGAGGCTGGACAGACATCTAACTGGGATGATTTAGCGAATCCTGCTTTGAGCAGGGGGTTGGACCAGATGGCCCAGGTGGTCCCTTCCAACTCTACGATTCTATGATTCTATAGGTTCACACTGAGCACGTGACAGATGTGACAGAGTCTGGAGATGCCGTGGAGAGCGAACTGCTGTCTGCAACATCCTTCAGCATGATCAGTTTTGCAGTGGGTCAGTAATGGTGTGGGATGGCATTTCTTTGGAGGGCCGCACGGTGTTGGGCTGTGAGCACAACCCCCATCTGTGGATGTCGGGCACTCGGACCATCGTCATGGAGTTGGTTTCTAACCATTTGTACAAACACATGCACATTTGTGGCCTGCTGGAGGTAATTTTGCAGGGCTCTGGCAATGCTCCTCCTGTTCCTCCTTGCACAAAAGAGGATGTAGCAGTCCTGCTGCTGGGTTGTTGCCTTCCTACGGCCCCCTCCACGTCTCCTGGTATACTGGCCTGTCTCCTTGTAGCGCCTCCTGCCTCTGGACACTACGCCGACAGACACAGCAAACCTTCTTGCCACAGCTCACATTGATGTGCCATCCTGGATAAGCTGCACTACCTGAGCCACTTGTGTGGGTTGTAGAGTCATCTCATACTACCACAAGTGTGAAAGCACAACCAACATTCAAAAGTGACCAAAACATCAGCCAGAAAGCATTGGTACTGAGATGTGGTCTGTGGTCCCCACCTGCAGAACGACTCCTTTATTGAGGGTGTCTTGATAATTGCCAATAATTTCTATCTGTTGTTTATTCCATTCGCACAACAGCATGTGAAATTGATTGTCAATCAGTGTTGCTTCCTAAGTGGACCAGGGCCTTATTTGCCATTAGGCACTGGAGGGCCTGTGCCTAAGGTGGGGCGGCACCTGAGCAAGTGTTTGTTTTTTTTTTGGTCCGGGGTTGGCCCTCCCCCTCATTCACAAACCCCCCCATCGCCATTCCCCCTCAATCATACTCGCCTCTTCCAGGCTCCAGCAGTGCCTGATGCAGCTCCGATGGTCCTGCACGGCTGCCCCGATATCTGTCTTCCTGTGTCAGCGTGCGGTCATGTGGTACCACTCATTAAGGCATAAATATGGACACCACTCCTCATAGGCGTGGCGCCCATATTCATGATCTTAGTGAGCGGTACCACGTGACCGCATGCTCACACAAACAGGAAGAAGTTCAAGATACCGGCGCCGGCGGCTCCTGCTAGACAGGAAGACAGACAACATATGCAATCACATGATGCAGCAGGAGCAGGGACCAGACCGCGCCAGACAGGTGAGCTGGAAGGAGAATGGGGGCCGGGGGGAAGACTGGGCAGTGGGGGGATGAGCGCCGGGGGGGCAATGATCCAGGGGGAGAATGGGGCCGGGTGAGACTGAGCAGCGGGGAGAGGAATGAGGTGGGGGGATGAGCGCCAGGGGGAGAATGGGGGTCGGGGGGAGACTGAGCAGCAGGGGGGGATGAGCGCGGGGTGGTAATGATCCAGGGGGAGAATGGAGGAGACTGAGCAGTGGGGAGGATGAGCGTGGGTGGAATGAGCGCCGGGGGGGCAATGATCCAGGGGGAGAATGGGGGCCGGGGGAGACTGAGCAGCGGAGAGAGGAATGAGCCGGGGGGAGGGGGGATGAGTGCCATGGGGAGAATGGGGGTGGGGAGAGACTGAGCAGTGGGGAATGAGCGCCGGGGGGGCAATGATCCAGGGGGAGAATGGGGGCCGGGGGGAGACTGAGCAGCGGGGTGGAGAATGAGCGCTGGGGGGGTCAGTGAGCCAGGGGGAGACAGCAGCGGGTGGAGAATGAACGCTGGGGGGAGCAATGAGCTAGGGGGAGACTGAGCAGCGGGGTGAGGAATGAGCCAGAGGGAGGCTGAGCAGCGGGGTGGAGAATGAGCGCCAGGGGGAGACTGAGCAGCGGGGTGGAGAATGAGCGCCGGGGGGAGCAATGAGCCAGGTGGAGAATGAGCACGGGGGGAATGAGTCAGGGGGAGACTGAGAAGCAGAGTGGAGAATGAGCGCTGGGGGGGAGCAATGAGCCAGGGGGAGACTGAGCAGCGGGGTGGAGAATGAGCACGGGGGGAGCAATGAGCCAGGGGGAGACTGAGCAGCAGGGTGGAGAATGAGTGTGGGGGGGTTATGAGCCGGGTGGAGAATGGGGGCCGGAGGGAATGAGCTGGGTGGAGAATGGGTGCCGGGGTGGAATGAACGGCGGGGGTGGGGTGAGGGGGAATGAGCGGGGTGGAGAATGAGCGCCTGTGTAACAGGCCAGATTAACCCCCACCCAGAATATACCCGGGGTTAAAGTGGCCTAGGCCAGTTTATACCCCTCTGGCCAAGAATATAGCGCTGTCTCTTACCCCTTTTGTGTGCTGTCTCTGCCCCCTGTGTATTGCCTGGGGCCACTGTGTGTTGCCTCTGCCGTTGTGCGCTGTCTGGGGCCCTGTGCACTGTCTCTGCCCCCCGTGTGCTGCCTGGGGCCCTGTGTGCGGCATGGCCGGGGCCCCATTTTTGATGGTTCTCAAAAGCGTGAAAAATCCGATCTACAGTAGCTGGGGTATATTCTGACCTGGAGGGGTATAATCTGGCCTAGGCCACTTTAACCCCGGGTATATTCTTGGCGGGAGGGTTAATCTGGCCTGATACACCGGGGGGGAATGAGCGGTGTATAAGCCGAGATTTTCAGGGGGGAGCAGGGGTATCAGATCATACTGACCCCCCTGACGCGTCTCTGCAGCCCCCCTGCATGTCCCACGGTCTCCTTTCCTTCCTACAGCGGTCACATGGTACCACTCATTAAAGTCATGAATATGCGCATATTTATGACTTTAATGAGCGGTACCACGTGACCACTGAAGGAAGGAAAGGAGACTGTGGGAGAACGGGGCTGCAGGGACCGCGCCAGGGGGAGGTAAGTATATGCGATATTCACCTGTCCCGGTTCCAACGCTGCTCGCCGCTGTCTGCCCGCCAGGTCCCTCTGTCAGTCATGTTCACGCAGTAGAGGTTGCGATGACGTAGTCAGTGCACGCCCTCTGCCTGAATAGTCACTGACAGAGGGACCCGGCGGGCAGACAGCGGCGAGCAGCGGTGGAACTGGGACAGGTGAATATCTCAGGTGCCGGGTCCTGAGCCAGCTGTGACACCTGTCCACCTGCTCAGCGCACCGGCACCTGCCCCCAGCGACGAGAGGTGAGTATGTGTTTTTTTTTTCTAATACCTGCAGTAGCGGCAGCAGCAATATATGGTGGCATAATCTATGGGGCATCTTATGTGGGCAGCATATGGGGGCATATTTAGTGGAGCATCTTATGGGGGCAGCATATGGGGGCATATTCAGTGGAGCATCTTATGGGGGCATATTCAATGGAGCATCTTATGGGGGCAGCATATTGGGGCATATTCAGTGGAGCATCTTATGGGGTCATATTCAATAGAGCATCTTATGGGGCAGCATATTGGGGCATATTCAGTGGAGCATCTTATGGGGGCAGCATATGGGGACATATTCAGTGGAGCATCTTATGGGGGCATATTCAATGTAGCATCTTGTGGGGGCAGCATATTGGGGCATATTCAGTGGAGAATCTTATGGGGGCATATTCAGTAGAGCATCTTATGGGGGTATATTCAGTAGAGCTTCTTATGGGGGTAGCATTTGGGGGCATATTCAGTGGAGCATCTTATGGGGGCAGCATATGGGGGCATATTCAATGGAGCATCTTATGAGGGCATATTCAATGGAGCATGTTATGGGGGCATATTCAATGGAGCATCTTATGGGGGCATATTCAATGGAGAATCTTATGGGGGCAGCATTTGGGGGCATATTCAGTGGAACATCTTATGGGGGCATATTCAGTGGAGCATCTTATGGGGGCAGCATATGGGTGCATATTCAGTGGGGCAGCATATGGGGGCACATTCAATGGAGCATCTTATGAAGGCAGCATATTGGGGCATATTCAGTGGAGCATCTTATGGGGGAAGCATATGGGGGCATATTCAGTGGAGCATCTTATCAGGGCAGCATATGGGGGCATATTCAGTGGAGCATCTTATGGGGGCATATTCAGTGGAGCATCGTATGGGGGCATATTCAATGGATCATCTTATGGGGCAGCATATTGTGGCATATTCAGTGGAGCATCTTATGGGGGCATATTCAGTGGAGCATCTTATGGGGGCAGCATATGGAGGCATATTCAGTGGAGCATCTTATGGGGGCAGCATATGGGGGCATATTCAATGGAGCATCTTATGGGGGCAGCATATGGGGGCATAATCTATGGAGCATCTTATGGTGCCTATTCTATGGAACATTTTATGGGGCAGCATATGGGGCATAATTTATAGGATGTCTTATGGGGCCATAACCTTTATGGAGCAGCATATGGGGCATATTATTCTATGGCGCATCTTATGGGGCCATTATTAACCTTTGTGCAGCATTATATGGGGCAGATTTTGTATAGAGCATCTTATGGAGCCTATCATGAACTCTATGGAGCATTATATGGGGCTCCTGATTCAATATGGCTATTCAAAAACATTTAACCTTCTGATGTCTCAGTTAATTTTATTTTTATTGGTATCTATTTTTATTTTTGAAATTTACCAGTAGCTGCTACATTTTCCACCCTAGGCTTTAGATACATCATCAACACTGTCCCCATTGGGGCTCACAATCTAAACATCCTATTAGTAGGTCTTGTGAGTGTGGTAGGAAACCCACACAAACACGGAGAGAACATATAAACTCTTTGCAGATGTCATGGACAGACATGGATCCGTAGCTTTCTGAGTCAAATAACATGGATGTCTATGGAGACGGATTTTTACAGATCCGTGAAAAAAAACAGATCTGTGAAACAGATCCGTTTTGCTGTACTGAGAAATCAGCATTTCAATTGATATATAAATAATGACTAACAACTATGGTGGATCTTAACCCTCTCACACTATAGCTCTTTTTCCCGCAGAGTGCTACCTCCTTTTGCTTCATTTGACAGCCTCTATGATGTGTTTCCTTCTGGAAAAAAGAGCTGTAAGTCGATCAGGAAGACGTGGCACCGAGCGGGTATAGAGCTGGAGTAACAGATCTACTCCCTCATCTGAATATGTATGCAAACCGATTTCAGATGAATAGACTGAACATGTAAAAATATTGCTGGAATTGTCTTTGAATGAGCTACATGGGCATACACAGATTCGGACCGCTTACTCATTCCCTATGGGACTTGCGAACATGTTCGGCACTTGCGGCGAGACAAAAAAAACACAGCTAGCGGCGTTTTTTCTGTTGCTGCAAGTACTGCATTTGCGGGATAGCGGCAAAACTGCAAGTGCCGCACATGTCCGCAAGTCCCATAGGGAATGAATGAGGCCAAACGAAGTGTTGCGGTAAGTAATCCGTTATGTGACAGATGCGGAAAAACTGCCGAATCTGCTGCGAATGGCGAAAATCGCTGATGTGAAAGTAGCCTAAGTCACTGCCGACAGTGTCTGTATTAGTCATACTCACCAATGGGGGGAGTCAGCACGAAAAGTGCCTAGGGCAGCACAAACTCTAAATACGGCCCTGAAGTGGACAGTTTGATTTCACAAAAGTTTGATTTACTTGGAGTTCTATTCTGTTGTTTAAGTGTTCCATTTTTTTGAGCAGTGTACATCACATAGGATACACTGAGACTGTGCTGTATACATCGCATAGGATACACTGAGACTGTTGTGTATATTACACAGGAGACACTGAAACTGCCATGTTCTTCACATAGGACATACAGAGAATGCATTGGTATTAAACCAGCATTGTGTGTTCTGCAATGGCATTCTGTAGTGAATGCTGCTTTCATGTGCATGTGATCTACAGTAAAATTAAAGGTCTGGCGGCTGTAAAAACAAGGTTGGTGGCCCAACACAGCGGCTCATCAGTAATCCGTCAGAGGGCTGAATTAAATTATATCGGCCCGGGGGCCAGACATTCTCCACCATTGCCTTAGAGCCTTTTTGAAAGATCAGATCAAAATAATCACTTGGGTATTCTTTTATTTGACCAGTGTACTCAGATGGCATGTCCAATTTGATCTGGTAATGGTGGGGTAACTGATGCACAATTTTACTAAAGAATTGTATTTTAGTTGGTTGTTTATCTGAACAAAGAACATCACTCAAACCATTGATTCCTTTCATCAATAAACAATGGCTTGGCTTTGTTTTCCAATCACAAACAATGTAAAATCTGCTGACAAAGTCATGGAAAGCCATAAATGGAAACATATATGGTGCCAAAATGAAAATACGGTGCTATTTTCCACTGTTATTTAGCCTTGTTATTTTATTTGTTATATGTCCTCATATGGCATTTTAAAACAACCTATGGCTCTCTGCAAAGTAATTTAGTTTGATGCAGTTGTTGACGGTATGCCACGTTAAAATAGTAGTTTAATGGGTAATTCCCATTATATTAAATGGGTAAAATTGCACAACTGCTTGTTTTTACAATCCTTTTGCAATTTACATCATATTAACAATCCTCTCTGCTCTCAAGAATGGAGGGATTTTTAATTTTATTGTTTACTGTTCTTTGCGTAGACTGCAGCGGTGCCTGGTAGCCTATCATTAGTGACCGAACATGCGCAGTCTTCGCTTTGTAGAGCTTGTAATCACTGCTCTGAAGTTAGCCAAGTCACTGGAGCGCAATGTTAGCTTCTGATCCAGCCAGCTTTAATCCTGCTTTTCTCCTCTGATATGCTGAAGAGTCAGTACTGTTTTATATAGCAGCATCTGAGAGTGTACAGGTTGGGTGAGCAGCACGAACCAGGCCTCCGATCCAAACTGTCAATCAATCAGGAGCTTACAGCTCTCTGGCAGATTTGCTTTGTTAATTTGATGAAATATTATTTTTATAGTATCAATGAGAATGTTTGTACAATACTTAATGACTTCATGTATTCAAAATAACTAGTATCATTTATAGGATTTGAACATTAGACACCCCTACTGTCATGGGTGTGTCAGAGGCTGCAGACCATCGCGCTGCATGTGACTGCAGAAGGTCTCAGCAGTTTGCTTTTCAGACTTCTTCATGGGCTTTCTGACTTTAGGACCCAGTGGCAACCTCCCCGGGCTCAAGTTGACACACCTGGACCGGGGTGTATATAACTCCCAGCTTGCTGCTAGAAGGCACGGTTAATATTTCTATTTCCAGTACCCTGTTGCAGCTTGGAGCTATAGCAGTCGCTATCTTCCTTTCTGGAGTTTGGAGGACGTCCCCCCTTGTTTGTGTATCCCATCTGTCTTTACTGGTAGTGGGGATTGAATAGCACCCATCCTGTCCTTCCCGCTGCAGGGCTTATTGCCAGGGTCAGACAGGTATTAGGTATCCAGCTTGGCCATAGGTGCCGAACCTATAAAGGGATGATAGGGCAGACAGGGTGACGTTAGATCTGTCTAGGGGTCTCCACTCCCCCCTTCCCTAGTGTTTGGTTCCTTTTCCATTCATGTTGCACTTAATCGCCCTTCACTGTGCATGACACATACACTTGGAACATTGTACACTGTGTTCACCCAGACTGAATCTGATATTATGACATAACGATCGGTTTTCAATCATTTTATTCACGATTCTTATCCTGTGTAAGCACTTGTCTGACATAGTTTGCTAGTTGTGAGTTACGATCACATCGTTTAAACGATTATCTGCCCAGAGATGGTGCAACTATTTTAAGAATCTGGTGTATTCTTTTGATAAAAAAGCCAATTCTGCATTGCGAATACAATAGTAGGAATGAGCCCACCCTTGTTCCAAATGTGAATGGTTACCACCTAACTAGAGTTTTAAGTTTTAGTGCTCGCATAAAGTGAGCTGCTTCCATTTTAATATTTTTGCGAGTATACCCAGGGACTTGAACCCACAACCTCTATAATTGCAGACAACAGCTAAAGCCATGAGCCACAAGCTCCAGTATTCCAGCGATTAAAGCATTATTTTAGAAAAATCCAGCACACTCTCTCTTCCATTGAATAAAACCTCTTTATTGGATTTCAAGTATAAAAAAGTGATGATTCGCTCACATGTTTCGAGATGCAATGCTCTTAAAAGAAGTTATAAAAAAGGATTGAGAAAGTGTTGGATATGTTGAAATTCACATGACACTCTGATGGCTGTGGGTGGATTGCTGTAGAGCACACACTTTTGCTGGTAGATTTCTCTGGATCAGGACCTGTACTGACAGCGGATGTCTAGTACGTGATAATTGTGGTAAAGCACCAAAGCAGAGCTTACAATATCACACCTTTGTGGAAATGCTGATTGTGGCTTATTTAAGTTTTCCAAGATGAATAATTTTAAAAAACAATACCAGGTGTGACCTGCCTTTTTTTTTTTTAAATAAATTCACATAATGCAAAATCAAAGAAACTGAACTGGAGTATAAGTTGGTATACATGAAAACCTTACTGAGCGAGGGAGTCAACCTCTTGACGTCAGGCATGTGGATGCCGGTTATCACATTGAGACACCCCTTTGTGGTCAAAGTAATCATTCATCCATTTCTAATTATTTTTCTGCCACTTATTCTGTGATCAGTACCATTATTTCCGCAAGAACAGGCAACAGTCCGATTTCTGTAATGTATGTTTTTAAAATAGAGAGCAATTCATATGCCAAATATGAAAGGTTTTTGTGCTTCAGGGAACAATTTTTCCTACTATAGTTTCATGACTGAAATGTTCCAGGTAGCCATGATGTCTGGTGGAATTGCCACTGGTAAAACTTGTAAAATAATACATCCATATAATCATTTCTCCTGGTGTGGAGCACAGAAATTCCAGCATGTCCTGTACATATTTCAGTGACCACATGTTAAATAAAAACATACAACTGCTTTGGTAGCAGTTGTTACAGTAGACGGACAAAAAAGGGGTAATGAATTCAGCTTGACAAGGTCATTTTCTCTTTTAATTCTTGCCTTGTATAATTGTTTTCCAATGCTAATTTTTCCATTGGGTAAGCAAGTTTGTGAAGCTAAAACACAAAGAAAACACAGAATGACAAATGTGCAGAAATACCCTGCAGTAACACATATGACAGTAATAAGCAAGTGCTGGTAAAAAGATGGCAACAAATACAGGATATTTAGTCGATACGTTTTTTTGCAAAAAAATGTATACCAAGCTACTCCACCTCGTCAAGGTAACCCTTAATGGAGCAGTCCCTATCTAATGTATTTAAAACCTGAACATATGAACAGTGTCTAAATGAACAGGATTCAGACAGGCGCTTCCTAGTATGGGCACATGGTGTAAGACAGCTCTTTATGTGCATGTCACACAAGAGAGGGGAGGGGTCTCTCAAACCATGCATAAGCAAGGAAAAAAAGGGATTAAAAACACATGTGACATGCACAAATGTGAACAAGTAGGTCGGACAGTGTTCACACCACCCACTGACTGAAACACAAAAAGAAAACACAGAATGACAAATGTGCAGAAATACCCTGCAGTAACAAATATGACAGTAATCAGCAAGTGCTGGTAAAAAGATGGCAACAAATACAGGGTATTTAGTCGATACTTTTTTTTAAATGTATACCAAGCTACTGAAAACGTATCGACCAAACACCCTAACTTTTTTGTAAGAAATAATGATACATATGTACTGTTCGGGTCGGTTTGACCCGATAGTGTTTTAAACAGATCTCCTGCCATATTTTCATAGACATAAAGGATTTATAGTTTAATTGTGAATTATCTATTGCATCTACTATTGATCATCAAATTCTCCAGTTCCTGCCGGTCTGTGCGCTCAATACACCAATACATTTGCAAGTTACTGCAGATGGATGGGCTTTGAGTACAGGTTTGTGCAGGTCTGTTTTGCTGTAATGTATAAGCTCTTATTGATGCTACACTGGTAAGTGCTTGCTACAATTTTATTATTATTGTTGTTATTCATATAGTGCTGTTTTATTCCACAACGCTTATTTTACCCCTTGAAATTCATGAGTGTCCATTATTTAGAAACTTGGATAAAAATGTGATGAAGATATCCATTAAGTGAAGCTGAATTGGAAAAGCTTGCCAACGTGGGGGGCGTGTCCTAGCTGGCCATGTGAGAGGATGCTCAGGAGAGCGCTCCCGCCGCTATTACTTAGTCCTGTGCAGACACCACTGTCTGCTCTGAATTGTGCTGTACTTGCTGGCTGAAGGTTCCGGGAGCGGAGGGGTGCTGGTTGGGAGCCCGGTGGAAGGAGAGATGACCTGAAGGAGGCAGCGGGACGCCGGTGCAGGAGACGCAGGTGCCATCCAAGATGGTGCCTCGGCCAGGGAGGACACTGCTAAGGCCAACACCGCATGTCAGCAGTGTATGGAGGCTGCTGCAAAGCTGAAGCAGTTTGCCCGAGTGGAAGGTGTGGAGGAGGCAGAGACACAAGCCAGAGATGGATCTGATATGGAGGAGGAGGAGAAGGAAGCGGCATCTGAAGGGGGAAGAGGTGCAGGGTGGGCAACATGGCTATGGAAATAGGGGCCCAAGAAGACGTGGCAGCGGGAGGAGAACCGACCCTGAGGGACGTTTTTATACTGGTCTTTTCATGTAAGCAGACCCTAAATACCCTGACCCTGCAGGTGCAGGAGGTAAAAAGGGATATGACACATATAAATGCGGCCCTGCAGAAGGTGGATAAACATATGGGTGCAGTGGAGGAGAGGGTGAGCACTGCAGAAGATCATGTAGTAAAATTTCAAAAAGCGAAGAAAACGTTTGTTCAAGTATTGTCAGAGCTGGCTGCAAAAAATGAGGACCTGGAGAACAGATCCAGAAGAAATAATCTCCATATAGTGGGTCTGCCGGAAAAAGCGGAGGGGAGAAATCCTACTGAGTTTATTGAAAGCTGGCTGAGGGAGAAAATTGGGGCCGAGACACTGACAAAAGTTTTTGCTGTTGAGCGAGCTCACAGGGTCCCACCACAGCCCCCTGCCCCTGGAGCTAACCCCCCGTACTATGCTTGCCAAAATATTGAATTATAGAGACAGGGACATTGTTCTCACTCAGGAGGGCCAGAAAAATGGAGGATCTCACGGTTGACGGACAAAGGATTGCCATTTATCTGGATTATTCTGCTGCGGTTCAGAAACAGAGAATGAAGCTTACTGGTGTCAAGAGACGATTGAGGGAGCTGGGGGTGCAATACTCCATGCTGTTCCCTGCGAGGCTACGCGTGGTGGCTTTTGACAGAGTCACATTTTTCCTGACACCAGAGGACGCTACTCAGTGGATTGATATTAATGCTAAAATATTGCAAGCCAAAGGAGACTGAGAATCCGCGGTGACCCGGATACGTGATATTTTTCATGACTGGAATAGGAGAATTGTGTATACTATATACAGTACCTGTTCATTGTTTGTGCTGTTTTCAGATTTAGAAGTGCTAAGTTTTACTATTTTATATGTTCGGCCTGACGATGCTGCAGTAGATAATATGGAGGGAGGAGGAGGATTTAAAATGGAGTACTGCAGCGGTGCATTGTAATTTCTTTACTTTGTTGAATGTTCTGAACTGTTTCATGCCAGTGTAAAGAGTTGAAGTTTTAATGGTGGCGGGAGGGAAAGGTCAAATACGAGAGAGTGTTTGCAATGGGCAGAGGAGCCCCACTCTCGATGAGAGGAAGAAGCGTTAGTTCTGGGATGGAAAGGGGTGAGAATGGGGATTTTAAGGGGTGGTGGTGGGGGAGATTAGACAGCTGGTATTAGGAAGAGTGGACTCCCTGAAGAATGATGAGTGGTGTGATGGGGGACCGTATTAAAATATTGAGTTGGAATGTAAGAGGCCTAGCGGATAGGACAAGATGGATGGCTGTTCTGCAGTATGCTCGAGATCAGTGGGCCTCTATGATATGCCTGCTGGAGACACATTTAGTGCGTGAGGTTGACGTTTTACGTAGGAACTGGATACAAAAAGCATATCATTCTACCTTCTCTACGTACACGAGGGGAGTATCAGTACTGGTCTCTGCGAGGGCACGTTATGAGGAAGTGGGGGTGCATGTGGATGTGGATGGACAATATGTAGTGGAGAAATGTAAAATGTTCGGTATGCTGTTGAGTGTAGTGGCTATGTACATTCCACCTCCCTATTCCAGCAAGAAAATCAGGGAAGTGTTGCAGTTGGCCGGACTTGGGGGAGCGTTTACAGTTTTAATTATTGGGGACCGTAATAACATATGTGATGATTTCTGGGGCAAGAATAAAAGCACTCAGAATAGGTCCGAAGGTCATGTTACTGCGTTTGGTACATATGTTCAAGAAATTGGCATGATTGATTTATGGAGAGTGCGACATGTTGGGGAGAGGGGGTATTCTTGTTATTCACCAGCTCACGCTCACGATACCCTATCTAGAATATACATGGCTCTTGGTAATTGGTAATTTCCTGACTCTGGAAATTGATGTGACGTCATCAGCAGGCGGGACCCAGCCTCCACAGCCTGCTGTCACTCATCAAGAGTGACAGCAGTGTGTGGGCGGTGCTGCATCGCATGCAAAGTACTACATCTGGGCAATAAAAATGGAAAAAGCATATATAGAATGGGAGGAATAGGGCTAAGTGACAGCACATGTGAAAAAGACTTGGGTATACTAATAGATCACAGACTGAATATGAGTCAACAGTGTGATGCAGCAGCAAAAAAGGCAAATGCAATTCTAGGATGTATTAACAGAAGCATACAGTCTAGATCACGTGAAGTCATTATTTCCCTCTACTCCTCTTTGATCAACCTCATCTGGAATATTGTGTCCAGTTTTGGGCACCACATTTTAAAAAAGACATCAACAAACTGGAGCAAGTTCAGAAAAGAGCGACCAGAATGGTGACCGGTCTGCAAACCCTGTCTTATGAGGAAAGGTTGCAGGATTTGGGAATGTTTAGTTTGCAAAAGAGAAGACTGAGAGGAGACTTAATAGCTGTCTACAAATATCTAAAGGGCTGTCACATTGTAGAAGGATCAACTTTATTCTCATTTGCACAAGGAAAGACTAGAAGCAATGGGATGAAACTGAATGGGAGGAGACACAGATTAGATATTAGAAAAAACTTTTTGACAGTTAGAGTGATCAATGAGTGGAACAGGCTGCCACGAGAAGTGGTGAGTTCTCCTTCAATGGAAGTCTTCAAACAGAGGCTGGACAGACATCTGACTGGGATGATTTAGCGAATCCTGCTTTGAGCAGGGGGTTGGACCAGATGGCCCAGGAGGTCCCTTCCAACTCTACGATTCTATGATTCTATGATTCATAGCCCCGTTGCTTTGCAGCTTCTGTCTCTCCCATCCAGAGTGACGGGGCTGTGGGTGCGGTGGGGGGGCTATGTGCAGGCTGTGTGTATGGGCATTCAGGGGGCTGCGGCAATGTGCGGGGGGGCGGCAGCAATATGTGGGGCGCAGCAGCAATGTGTGGGCTGTGCGCTGGGGGGCGGCGGCAATGTGTGGGCAGTGTGCGGGGGCAGCAATGTGCGCGGGGACGGCAGCAATGTGCGGGCTGTGCGCAGGGGGTAGCAGCAATGTGAGGGCTGTGGGCGGGCCATGTGGGGGTCTGTATGCAGGCATCGTCAGATGGGATTACAAGTCCCATCGGGCTATGCCTGCTACACCGTCAGTGACTGACACATTAGCCAATGATGGGACAGTAGTAGTCCCGTCATCCGGCTAATGTGTTGAATGTAAAAAAAACACATACATAACATACAGAACATATAACATACAGGACATACATCTAATATTCAACACATAACATAGAGTACATACCGCACACACCTAATTCCCCGAAGCCATCGATCTCCTGTAATGAAGAAAAAATAATAAACCAACCTATACTTACCTTTCCGCCATAGTCCAATTAATAACGATTGTCCCAAAACAATCTCCCGTGGAGAGCTGCCACATCAGCTGATGCGACTGCTCGCCAGGGGCTCCAGCACTGACATGACAGGCAGAGGATCCCTCTGCCGCCGGAAAAGAAGTCCCGTAACCCCAACCCTAATTCTCAGGCAGCATTGCTGTAAAGTGAGACTTTGAACTCCGGTAACCTCAGTGATGCACTGCAGGAGTCATAGTCTCCTGTCACTTCATCACAGGGAGGCCCTATAGAGCTGTGACATCACCTGATTTCACTGTTCTATAGGGGAGATCGTCGTGGGACCCTCGTTATTAATTGGACTGCATCGGACAGGGAGTATACTGGTTTATTTTTTTTCTTTTTATTCTAGGAGACCGAGGGCGTCGCTTGGATCTAAGAGTACAATAAAAAGATGAAAACCGTGTTGTGTTTTATTTAATTAAAATACGTATGTGTATGTGTGTTTTTTAACCCTTTATTAATATAAGATTAATAATGGATAGGCGTCTTATTGACCGTCTTAATGTCACCTTCCAATAGCAAGGTGACATTAACCCCTTATTACCCCATATCCCACCGCTACTTGGGAGTGGGACGAGAGGGGCTAAGTGCCAGAATTGGTGCATCTTATAGATGTGCCATTTCTGGGGCGGATGCGGGCTGGTATTTGTAGCCGGGGGGGGGCAATATCCATGGCCCCTTCCTAGGCTATGAATATCAGGCCGCAGCTGTCTGAGTAGCCTTTCTGGCTATAAAATATAGGGGGACCCCACGTCATTTTTTGGGGGTCCCCCTATTTTAATAGCCAGTAAAGTGCACTTGCTATTACCTTCCCAGCCAATGGCTACCCTCACCATCAGAGGCTCTAATGAACAGTCCAGTGCTTGCTTAGTCACGCCCCTCCAGGCTCTCCGCGGTCCATGGCACAGTGGTTCCACAAACCACGTTCGTGACACAGAACCATATGAACCAGTACATAAATCCAGCTAAGAAAGGCGATGAGACCAAAACCAGAGGCTCTAAGCACCAGCTCCTAGTAGATAGAGCAGTCCCTCAAGATCCAGACAGACCAATCTCAGCACAGCCTGGATTGACTACAGGAAAGCCTATAACTCAGTGCCACACTTATGGATCTGTGAATGCTTGGCTCTCTACAATGTCAACAGGAAATTAAGAACCTTCCTCAGAAACTCAATGGGGCTATGGAAAACAACACTGGAAGTCAACTCCAGACAACTCAAGGTCCAGACAGATAAGCAGGTGTTGGCTAACCAACCAGACATTGTGATAGTAGACAAGGAGCAGAAGACAGCAATGATAATAGGTGTGGCAGTGCCAAGTGACAGCAACATCAGAAAGAAGGAAGATGAGAAGCTGGGGAAATACCAGTGCTTCAAAGGAGAACTGGAGAAGATGTGAAAGGTGAAGGCAACAGTGATTCCAGTGGTGATAGGACGCTTAGAGCAGTGACCCATAAGTTGGAAGAATGGCTGCAACAGATCCCAGGAGCAACATCTGAGCTCTCTGTCCAGAAAAGCGCAATGCTGGGAACAACTAAGATCCTGCGCAGAACCCTCAAACTCCCAGGACCCGAGAAAGAGAAAGGACAACAAAGACTACCCCCATTGTGGGGTGAGAAGTAAGATATATACATATATGTGCGAGTGTATATGTGTGTGTGTATATATGTATGTATGTATGTATGTGTGTGTGTATATATATATACACTCACTGGCCACTTTATTAGGTACACCATGCTAGTAAGGGGTTGGACCCCCTTTTGCCTTCAGAACTGCCTCAATTCTTCGTGGCAGAGATTCAACAAGGTGCTGGAAGCATTCCTCAGAGATTTTGGACCATATTGACATGATGGCATCACACAGTTGGCGCAGATTTGTCGGCTGCACATCCCTGATGCGAATCTCCCGTTCCACCACATCCCAAAGATGCTCTATTGGATTGAGATCTGGTGACTGAGGAGGCCATTTGAGTACAGTGAACTCATTGTCATGTTCAAGAAACCAATCTGAGATGATTCGAGCTTTATGACATGGCGCATTATCCTGCTGAAAGTAGCCATCAGATGTTGGGTACATTGTGGTCATAAAGGGATGGACATGGTCAGCAACAATACTCAGGTAGGCTGTGGCGTTGCAACGATGCTCAATTGGTACCAAGGGGCCCAAAGAGTGCCAAGAAAAAATTCCCCACACCATGACACCACCACCACCAGCCTGAACCGTTGATACAAGGCAGGATGGATCCATGCTTTCATGTTGTTTATGCCAAATTCTGACCCTACCATCCGAATGTCGCAGCAGAAATCAAGACTCATCAGACCAGGCAACGTTTTTCCAATCTTCTACTGTCCAATTTCGATGAGCTTGTGCAAATTGTAGCCTCAGTTTCCTGTTCTTAGCTGAGAGGAGTGGTACCCAGTGTGGTCTTCTGCTGCTGTAGCCCATCTGCCTCAAAGTTCGACGCACTGTGCGTTCAGAGATGCTCTTCTGCCTACCTTGGTTGTAACGGGTGGCAATTTGAGTCACTGTTGCCTTTCTATCAGCTCGAACCAGTCTGCCCATTCTCCTCTGACCTCTGGCATCAACAAGGCATTTCCGGCCACAGAACTGCCGCTCACTGGATTTTTTTTCTTTTTCGGACCATTCTCTGTAAACCCTAGAGATGGTTGTGCGTGAAAATCCCAGTAGATCAGCAGTTTCTGAAATACTCAGACCAGCCCTTCTGGCACCAACAATCATGCCACGTTCAAAGGCACTCAAATCACCTTTCTTCCCCATACTGATGCTCGATTTGAACTGCAGGAGATTGTCTTGACCATGTCTACATGCCTAAATGCACTGAGTTGCCGCCATGTGATTGGCTGATTAGAAATTAAGTCTTAACACACAGTTGGACAGGTGTACCTAATAAAGTGGCCAGTGAGTGTATATATATATATATATATACACTCACTGTCCACTTTATTAGGTACACCTGTCCAACTGTGTGTTAAGACTTAATTTCTAATCAGCCAATCACATGGCGGCAACTCAGTGCATTTAGGCATGTAGACATGGTCAAGACAATCTCCTGCAGTTCAAACCGAGCATCAGTATGGGGAAGAAAGGTGATTTGAGTGCCTTTGAACGTGGCAAGATTGTTGGTGCCAGAAGGGCTGGTCTGAGTATTTCAGAAACTGCTGATCTACTGGGATTTTCACGCACAACCATCTCTAGGGTTTACAGAGAATGGTCCGAAAAAGAAAAAAAATCCAGTGAGCGGCAGTTCTGTGGCCGGAAATGCCTTGTTGATGCCAGAGGTCAGAGGAGAATGGGCATACTGGTTCGAGCTGATAGAAAGGCAACAGTGACTCAAATTGCCACCCGTTACAACCAAGGTAGGCAGAAGAGCATCTCTGAACGCACAGTGCGTCGAACTTTGAGGCAGATGGGCTACAGCAGCAGAAGACCACACTGGGTACCACTCCTCTCAGCTAAGAACAGGCATCTGATGGCTACTTTCAGCAGGATAATGCGCCATGTCATAAAGCTCGAATCATCTCAGATTGGTTTCTTGAACATGACAATGAGTTCACTGTACTCAAATGGCCTCCTCAGTCACCAGATCTCAATCCAATAGAGCATCTTTGGGATGTGGTGGAACGGGAGATTCGCATCAGGGATGTGCAGCCGACAAATCTGCGCCAACTGTGTGATGCCATCATGTCAATATGGTCCAAAATCTCTGAGGAATGCTTCCAGCACCTTGTTGAATCTCTGCCACGAAGAATTGAGGCAGTTCTGAAGGCAAAAGGGGGTCCAACCCGTTACTAGCATGGTGTACCTAATAAAGTGGCCAGTGAGTGTATATATATATATATATAATGGGGGTGTGGCAGTCCAAATCTTTCTCCGGAGCGGAGTTCAATAGACGTTAATTACGCCATAGATGACAAGGTATTTATCATGTTTTTTTTAATCCTTAATCAAGATTACATGATTTTCCATAATACTGGGTTCAAAATCTATGAATGATAGAGCTTGAATTAAATAAATTACACAGCTAGAATATTTATAACCTACAAACATTGTGTTAACCTGGAGATATTCAGGATGTAAACTTGCCATCTTACAAAAACAAACAAATCTGCTGAACGATATAAATAATAATCATAGTCACTTAATGAAAGCAAGTTCTTAAACAAGAAAAAAAAATCCAGTCTAGACATTTTGTATTAAGTTTGTGGTCTTCTCAAGAGAATAAAATCTTTCCTAGACATGTTATGTTTTTACAATAAATAAAAAATCATCCAAACATTTTATCTGGAAGAGTAGTGCCAGGTTCACAGATATATGTATACAGCTGTATATCCCAGTGTGAACTTAAGAGGCTCTTTTTAATATCACGAGTCACGACTTGTGTTTTTGTTCCTTTTTGCCCTCTGAGTTGGTCCAGACTTGGCATTTTTGCCCTTACGGTTTCCATCTTCAGCACTCAGAAGCTGAATAATTTGATAGTGGGTTTCCATGCTGGAAGCCTCTTTATTATTCTCATGAAAGCCAACATTCAAAAATACTTTTCATTAACTTAAATTGGAATTCCAATAAGCCAGTCTCCCTTCATGCATACTACACCACAGGAAAATAAGCATAATATATTTTAGGGAGCTTTACAGAGCAATGTTTTCAGATGCTAGAACAGATTTTAACTTTCCTACAATGCTGTTTTTGTTGTGGAAACTGCCAAAGATTTGTCCAAATTAAGGAGGCTGATTCATAAGGCATTCTTATGTATGAGGATGAATGGAAACGATGAATGTTGATGAACATGCTGACACTTAGCAGATGTACTAACATTAATCATTTAATTATGTTGTTTGTCGTGTCCAGCTTGACTGCTATCACCTTATATTTCAGTTATTACACGTGACTAGTCATCTGTCCTTCAGCCACCGTCATTGTAATGCCAAAAAGTCTAAATTAAACAAGTTTTTTACTTTTAGAGGAAGCTATTTTACAAACATGTCTTATTACTCATGTTTCCAGATGTTTCAATGTGAAAGGATTTCTGGTGTAATATGTTCTGTGTCCCAACATCCTCACTTACTATTAAAGGGTTTATCCAGTCTTATAAAAATGGACAAGCCACAGCCAGTGTGATAAACTAACAAGACAAACTATACCCACCTATTCTTTCTTTCAGCATGGAAGACTCGGTGATGCTCTTATACCCTCCATACACATTAGACTAATGTCGGCCGCACTCGCCAATATCAACGGATTTTACACACACTCTAAGGTTTATGGGGGCAACGGCCAACCGGTTGTTGGGGGAGATGTCGATTGACCATGTCCAATTTCGGATTGCCAATTGCATTCTCCTGGAGATGAGCTACTGGCATAGATGTCCGTCGGCGACTTTCTCATTAAGAACACAAGAGCACTTGGCTCAACGAGTGCTTCTGTTTATGGGAGAGACAGGCTTAATGGCTGCGAGCAGAACAATCGGTTGAAGCAACATTCAGCCGACAGCCAACTAATGTGTATGGGGTTTTCATTTTGTTTATAAGGGGCCATCGCGTGAACACTGCAGTGGTCACATGCCTTATTATTGGCATTGTAACTCCCATAGCAGACCCCTGATGCCAATAATATGGCGCGTGACCGCTAAGAACAAAGTCTGGGAAACCAACGGTGTTTCTGCACTAGACCGCCTGATGAGAGTAGTGAATATAGCTAATTTTGTTATTTTACGACATCCGCTGTGTTTTGTTAACATTTTTCAGCTGTTATGATAACCTCTTTAAAAATAAATATGCTTAATGATTAAATTAATGAAGAATTACATGCAAAGAGAGAATCTGGGATGTTTGGTTTTTATAACCTTGCTGTCACGGTGTGACTGACCCTGTGTGACGACCCGCCGATCGGTCAGTCACAAGACCAACAAAGACAAACAAGGGGACACCGGGGATACAATTACAATGGTGGGTGTTATGAATGGGTCACCTAGGAGAAAAAAGCAAAACAAGCTAAGTCACAGAAAACCAGAGAGGTTGGTATCTATGCAGATTGCAGATCCCTGATCCTACCACACAACTAGCAGCAGCCGTGGAGCGTACCTACGATGATCCTAGACGCCTCGTCACGGCCGGAGGACTAAATAAGCCTAAAGCAAGAAAAGGGGAAAACTAACTGCCCCAGAGCAGACCCCAAAGGAAAGACAGCCCCCACACATGTATTGACCGTGAAACAAGATGAAAGCACAAACACAGGCAGGAAAATAGGCTGAGCAAACGATGGGGCCCAAACTAACTAGAAAGGAAAGGGAAAGACACTGTCTGCAACCTGCAAAAAACCCTACAAAAATAATATCCAACACTTCTGATAGCAAAATTAACCCTGAAGTCACTAGACTTCTCCCACTATATCAGCACTCTGAAATATTCTGAGACAGAGCAAAAAGAGGCCAAACTAGTAAGGGACAAAAAGCAGATTGGCAGATAGAGATAAATAAGAGTGGAAATTCAGCACAGCCCCCAGCCGGGGCTGGCTGACCACACAAAAAACTGAATAGACCAACAAAATCAAGTATGAACATTAGCAGAAAAACTTAGCTTTAGATGACTGGAACAGAGCTGAAAACCAAGAGCTGACAAGCCAGAAGAAATCACCAGCAACTGAATAGGGCGTCGGCTGTCTTAAATCCAATCTGAGATTCCTGAGGGCCAATCGTCATCCTCATTCTCAGGTGGCAGATCTCCACCGATCAAATCAGCCTCACTACCTCCTGTTACCACCAGAGTGAGTCTGGAAGGAGAACTCACAACTGGTGAACCAGATAATGAACTCACAACAGATGGGCCCTATGATAGGAAATGGGGAAGTGGACACCTCCTGCACTCTCCTAAGGAAGAGCCCTGAATTCTCCTCACGTTCCCTATACAGGTTCTTTCAACCTGTCGCCGACCAGGATACCTCAGTCCCTCACTTGCCCTGCTCCTATCCCTTACTAGGGAACTGGCAAGTGCGGACACTGGTCCTCACCGCTGTACTAATAAGACACCAGGGAAAATAACAGACAGGGAAAAATCAACAAACTTAGCTTGCTTTGCAGTCATGCACCGGACCGCAGATAAAAGCACCCGAAGACAGCTTTCGGCAGGAAAACCACTTTTCCAGATAAGCTGAAAACACCACTGCTCAAGGTAGCTTCTCTCCTCAGAACGGTTGGTTTCCAAATGAACAATATTACCATGAAGGAGCTAAGCACCTGACCTCCTTTTATAGGAAGGAGGGGGTTGGTCACCACCTGCTGGCTAATTAAACATGTAGTAACACCAGCGGCCACTGGGGGGGGAAACCAGTGCCAAAGCAACTACAGTTGTAGTAACACCACGGCCACTGGGGGGAAAATCAGCAGCAAAGCAACTACAGTTGTAGCAACACCAGCGGCCAGCGGGAGCAAAAGGAAAAAGGTTTCTATAAGAATCCAGACTCTGCCACGGATCCAAAAATAGATTGTGACACTTGCTTCTTGAGGCTAACAGTATATTGTAAAACAAAATAAACTATAGTCTTAAAAGACTTAAAAAGGGGCAACAAAAATGAAAAAAAAAATTACAGGCAACATATTGTGATTTTTCATGGCAAATGAAAGAGGGATTCTGGTAGACACTTTTTATTTTCTCTACTTTGATTAAAATCCTTTCAGGGTGTTTGTGGGATCTTTAGTTATGCTCAAAATGCCAATTTAGGCGCTAAATATCTTTTTTTAACTTATTTTTCTACAGCTGTACTGCAATTAGAATTTCATATGTTAAATGTTTACATATTATAGCGTTTCAAGTGCAGCTTTATTTTGTTAGTTACATGTAGCGTGGCTCTCTTAGCTTGCACCTGTTCACATTTGTCTGTCTTTTAGGAAGTCACAGTCTGTCTTTTGAGATATGTGTTTTTATGTGTCATATTTTTCAATCAGTTGTTTGCTGTTTTTATAATTATTAGATTATTTTTCCAAATAGTGGACAATGACCTGAATTGTTTTGAGGCCACACAAGCTGTGATATTTGTAACAGTTTCCAACCCTTTCCATTGTGTTAATACGAGAGTGGCCGTCAAATTTCTTTCTTAATACCTAATTTGTCATTCATTCTTTTTCATCAAATCTCGGTTTTACGTTGTGAAATGTTTATGGCTGAAGTTAATACGGAAAAATGTACAATATAAGTATAGGATTAAAAGGGTTGTCTCTGGTTCATTAATGGTTAGGATTGCAACTTTGCAGTTTACTTCTTATCAAAAATCTCTCCGTTCTCAAGTCGGGAAGGATTTTTAATTCTGTATTGTACTGTTCTTTGCCTAAATTACCGGCCACCTCAGATTGGACGGTTTCATTGGCAAGGAGCAAAGACTTGCAAACTGTTTCCTATATAGCTTACAGGCGCCGCTCTCAAGCTGGCTTCGTCACTAAATATGGTCAACGTCAGTGCCCCTGTGCGTCACCGATACTGTATAGACAAAGCCGCTTCTGCTAGCAGCATGGGAGAGCGCACAGTTCCGAACAGCAGCACGACCATGCCTCTGATCTGAATTGTGAATCTTAAATAGCCCATTATCCCAGAAAGGCAGAGATACTGGGGCACACCTGAAGACAGAAGATGAGCACACAACTTTAAATGATTCTTTTTTTTAATGGTGAATCACAATTAAAATGTGACTAAGCTCCTCTTCCCAACTGATAGACCTTCTGTCACGACTTTGTTGTCAGATGTCCCAAAACCAGGGGCTCCTTCACTGTTTCTAATGCTAGAGGTGCGCTAGCTCACCCAGTTCCCCGGATTACTTCTGATGGTAAATACGCTGGGGCCACGTACCTTGCCTTAGCTTCTGAATCCGCCCTCATTCTGTACCCTTCCCCCACCCAGAGAAGAGGGGAGTAGTAGTATACCATAATGCACCAACCAGACTGACTAGGTAATATGAACAGGGATAGCGGAAAATACCAATCATGCAAATATACTCACACAGACAACAGAGGTAAACACCGGGGAGTGGAGGATGAGGTAAAACCAAAGTAGCAGAAGAAAGGGAATTATCACACACTCAAAACCCGGCAACAGTCACAGATGAATCTACCAAACACCTTTCTCCATCAACAACACCCACCAGCCATGCAGCAAAAGCTAAATCTGACAAAGAGTTCTAGCCATGGCCCACATTATATAGGAGATGGGAGTGGCTATGCTCCAGGTGCTCTCAATTGAGCAGATTAACCCCTGCTCTGCTAAAAGAAATTTACACTGTTTAATATGAAGGTGAAGTGCTTCTATTCCATGCAGCAGTAGAAGAAATCAGACACCGCAGTCTTTTGGCTCCTCTCTGTCGTGTTAAACCCATGACAACTCCACTGCTTTTTTTCTTGAAGTCTTCACAGTGCAGATATTCCCATTACCTCTAATGGCTTCTAGAAATAAACAAGCTTTTTCCTAATTAAGAATTGTAAGATCAAACCAGTGATTTCAGAACTTTCCAAATACATCAAAACACAAGGAAATAAGTGTCCTGATTACTCGTCAGAGTGCACACTGTGAGTGGAACGGGTCAGTATTTTTCCATTTCAGAATTGTTTTGTCGGTTATTTCTGCATTCCCAGGAAACTATTCTTAACTTGTCGAAAAAAAAAAACAGTAGCTGTGTTCCAGAGTAGCGACCCTGCGGTCAGTGGTTGACGTCCAACATGGACACTTACAGATATATGACCTCATGCACAATGCTGTGGGAGAAATCTGTAGTATTCCTGCCAGAGTGAGGTATATCCATTAATGATCACACCGGACTCAGAAATAAGATGGATTGTTCTATGTCTGGTTAGTATAAGAAACACATTAATTTCTTTCTCCAGTAGCCAGTAGACATAAAAATGTCAAGTTTCTTTTGAAAGAAGCATTATGGCTACATTTTAGCACATGCATCACTACAAGCACCTGTGTTGTGTTAAAAATGTATTTTGTGCTCAACGCAAAGCCGGTAAGGGGTGCCATAGCTGCTTTTCACAGCATTCTCTTAACAGCAGCCTGTAGTCTGTGGATGTCCATTGACTTTTACAGGACAGTATGGTGGTCGCACTCTGTGATCAGTGCAGGGAGGGGGAGATGTTGTGCTTTTATCGTCAGATATTGTGAATGGTTCCTATGTTTTCTATATATGCAGTCAGCGTCAGACTGGAGCACCTTGGGCCCACCAGAGAAAATAATTCTTGGGGCCCACTATCTAGGTACATAGAAATTAATACATGACCACCAATTGTGTGGTAAAACACGCTAATATCAAGGTATAATACACTGGGTGCAGAATTATTAGGCAGATGAGTATTTTGATCACATCATCCTTTTTATACATGTTGTCCTACTCCAAGCTGTATAGGCTGGAAAGCCAATTGCCAATTCTGTAAATCAGGTGATTTGCAGCTCTGTAATGAGGAGGGGTGTGGTCTAATGATATCAACACCCTATATAAGGTGTGCTTAATTATTAGGCAACTTCCTTTCCTTTGGCAAAATGGGTCAGAAGAGAGATTTGACGGACTCTGAAAAGTCAAAAATTGTGAGAAGTCTTGCAGAGGGATGCAGCAGTCTTGAAATTGCCCAACTTTTGAAGCGTGATCACTGAACAATCAAGCGTTTCATGGCAAATATCCAACAGGGTCGCAAGAAGCGTGTTGATAAAAAAAGGCGCAAAATAACTGCCCATGAATTGAGGAAAATCAAGCGTCAATCTGCCAAGATGCCATTTGCCACCATTTTTGCCATATTTCAGAGTTGCAACGTTACTGGAGTATCAAAAAACACAAGGTGTGCCATACTCAGGGACATGGCCAAGGTAAAGAAGGCTGAAAAATGACCACCTTTCAACAAGAAACATAAGATAAAACATCAAGACTGGGCCAAGAAATATCTTAAGACTGATTTTTCTAAGGTTTTATGGACTGATGAAATGAGAGTGACTCTTGATTGGCCAGATGGACGGGCCCGAGGCTGGATCAGTAAAGGGCAGAGAGTTCCACTCCGACTCAGACGCCAGCAAGGTGGAGGTGGGGTACTGGTATGGGCTGGTATCATCAAAGATGAACTTGTGGGATCTTTTCGGGTTGAGGATGGAGTGAAGCTCAACTCCCAGACCTACTGCCAGTTTCTGGAAGACACCTTCTTCAAGCAGTGGTACAGGAAGAAGTCGGTATCGTTCAAGAAAAACATGATTTTCATGCAGGACAATGCTCCATCACATGCATCCAAATACTCCACAGCGTGGCTGGCCAGTAAAGGTCTAAATGAAGAAAAAATAATGACATGGCCCCCTTGTTCACCTGATCTGAACCCCATAGAGAACCTGTGGTCCCTCATAAAATATGAGATCTACAGGGAGGGAAAACAGTACACCTCTCGGAACATTGTCTAGGAGGCTGTGGTGGCTGCGGCACGCAATGTTGATCGTAAACAGATCAAGCAACTGACAGAATCTATGGATGGAAGGCTTTTGAGTGTCATCGTAAAGAAAGGTGGCTATATTGGTCACTAATTTTTTTTGTTTTGTTTTTAAATGTCAGAAATGTTTATTTCTAAATTTTGTGTTATATTGGTTTACCTGGTGAAAATAAATAAGTGAGATGGGTATATATTTGGTTTTTATTAAGTTGCCTAATAAATCTGCACAGTAATAGTGACCTGCACAAACAGATATCCTGCTAAGATAGCCAAATCTAAAAAAAAAACCCACTCCAACTTCGAAAAATATTACGTTTTGATATCTATGAGTCTTTTGGGTTGATTGAGAACATAGTTGTTATTCAATAATATAAAGAATCCTCTCAAATACAACTTGCCTAATAATTCTGCACACAGTGTATAAGGTAGTACAGTTGTGGCCAAAAGTATTGACACCCCTGCAATTCTGTCAGATAATACTTAGTTTCTTCCTGAAAATGATTGCAAACACAAATTCTTTGGTAAAAGAGAATGAAGCAAAAAGCAAAACATTGATCATTTCACACAAAACTCCAAAAATGGGCCAGACAAAAGTATTGGCACCCTCAGCCTAATACTTGGTTGCACAACCTTTAGCCAAAATAACTGCGACCAACCACTTCCGGTAACCATCAATGAGTTTCTTACGATGCTGTGCTGGAATTTTAGACCATTCTTCTTTGGCAAACTGCTCCAGGTCCCTGATATTTGAAGGGTGCCTTCTCCAAACTGCCATTTTTAGATCTCTCCACAGGTGTTCTATGGGATTCAGGTCTGGACTCATTGCTGGCCATCTTAGAAGTCTCCAGTGCTTTCTCTCAAACCATTTTCTAGTGCTTTTTGAAGTGTGTTTTGGGTCATTCTCCTGCTGGAAGACCCATGACCTCTGAGGGAGACCCAGCTTTCTCACACTGGGCCCTACATTATTCTGCAAAATTTGTTGGTAGTCTTCAGACTTCATAATGCCATGCACACGGTCAAGCAGTCCAGTGCCAGAGGCAGCAAAGCAACCCCAAAACATCAGGGAACCTCCGCCATGTTTGACTGTAGGGACCGTGTTCTTTTCTTTGAATGCCTCTTTTTTTCTTCTGTAAACTCTATGTTGATGCCTTTGCCCAAAAAGCTCTACTTTTGTGTCATCTGACCAGAGAGCATATTCCAAAACGTTTTAGGCTTTTTCAGGTAAGTTTTGGCAAACTCCAGCCTGGCCTTTTTATGTCACGGGGTAAGAAGTGGGGTCTTCCTGGGTCTCCTACCATACAGTCCCTTTTCATTCAGAGGCCGACGGATAGTACGGGTTGACACTGTTGTACCCTCGGACTGCAGGGCAGCTTGAACTTGTTTGGATGTTAGTCGAGGTTCTTCATCCAACATCCGCACAATCTTGCGTTGAAATCTCTTGTCAATTTTTCTTTTCCGTCCACATCTAGGGAGGTTAGCCACAGTGCCATGGGCTTTAAACTTCTTGATGACACTGCGCACGGTAGACACAGGAACATTCAGGTTTTTGGAGATGGACTTGTAGCTTTGAGATTGCTCATCCTTCCTCACAATTTGGTTTCTCAAGTCCTCAGACAGTTCTTTGGTCTTCTTTCTTTTCTCCATGCTCAATGTGGTACACACAAGGACACAGGACAGAGGTTGAGTCAATTTTAATCCATGTCAACTGGCTGCAAGTGTGATTTAGTTATTGCCAACACCTGTTAGGTGCCACAGGTAAGTTACAGGTGCTGTTAATTACACAAATTAGAGAAGCATCACATGATTTTTCGAACAGTGCCAATACTTTTGTCCACCCTCTTTTTTATGTTTGGTGTGGAATTATATCCAATTTGGCTTCAGGACAATTCTTTTTGTGTTTTTTCATTTAAGACAAATTAAATGCAGATAATAATACCAAAGAATTTGTGTTTGCAATCATTTTCAGGAAGAAACTGAATATTATCTGACAGAATTGCAGGGGTGTCAATACTTTTGGCCACAACTGTACATGTCTTAATTATGTAGCAGGGGTTGGGGTAGCCTCATCATAGAATATAATGTAGCCAAGTCATAGAATATAAAAGTAACCCCCTCATAGGGTACAATGCAGCCCTCTCAGTATATAGAGTAGCCCCCTCACAGAATATAATGGAGACAACATCATAGAGTATAATGCAGCCCCCCATAGGATATAATGTAGCCCCCATAGTGTATAATGTAACCCCCTCATAAGGTATATTTTAGCCCCCTCAAAGGATATAATGCAGCCCCCCCATAGGGAATAATGTAGCCCCCTTCATATGGTATAATACAGCCCCCCCAAAGAATATAATGTAGCCCCTTCAGAATATAATGCTTCCCCCCCATGGGGTATCATGCTGCCCCCCTCAAGGGGTATCATGCTGCCCCCCTTAGACAGGGTATCATGCTGCTCCCCATCATATGGGGTATCCTGCTGCCCCCTCCTCATATGGGGTATCATGCTGCCCCCTCCTCATAAGGGGTATATCATACTGCCCCCTCATATGGGTATCATGCTGCCGCCCCCCCCATACGGGGTATCATGATCATTCAACCAGGACTCAGTATATACATTTTTTTAAAAAACTATACTCACCTCTCTTCCTCGCTCCCATGCTGATTTAGATGGCGGCTTTGCCCCGATGTCAGGAGCTGCGCTGCAGTCTGACCGGCACACAGCGAGGACGCGATGTAGTGACGTCATCGCGTACCCGCTGTGTGTCAGAGGAAGAGGGGAATGATGGGAGAGGGAGCATCATGTGACGCTCTCTCTTCCATTATTACAGTGCGCACTGGGGTCCGCGCTGACGCCTTGTCCCCCGTCTTTCGGCCCCATGATCTGCGGGCCCTTATAGTGGGCAGTGCTAGACGCAGTCTGCGGCAAACACTGACCGCTTAATATTCACTCCTCTCCACACCCATGGGGGCGTGGGGAAGCGTGAATATTCATTTCACTTTAGCAGCGGGAACTGGCTTTGGCTTCCTGTCACCCGCTGCTGCTCTGCTGGCACCAGGGGCCCCCATAGCAGCTGCTGGTGTGCCGCTATTAGTGACACACCACTGGCTGGGGGCCCCTGGAGCAGCAGGGGCCCTAGGCATCTGACCCTATATGCCAGCAGGTGTCAATGCCTGGACCCACCAGAGAATCCTCTGGTTCTCCGGTGGCCCAGCTGACCCTGTATGCAGTATACCTGAACTCATTACAATGAGAGAATTTTGCACCAAAAGGAGCATTGGCACTGCAAGACAAGCATGTATGTTCTTTAAATTGCTTGTTTTACCATGTACAGAGACTGCAGATCTGCTGATGGACAAGAAAAATGCCCGTTCATCGCGTGACATGATCTTTTGTGCAGCACAAAAGATCATCGTTGTCTGCGGCACCGCACTGCTGATAACAATGGCAGCCTATGCTCACGGAGCGATCTAGTATAGTTATAGATTACAGGGTGCATTCAAACGACATTCAATCAGTAAAAGATATTGGTCAGCAGTAGAGATGAGTGAATATGATCGGGAACCGATCAAGGAATCCGCATCTGCCATATTCGTGCTATATGTGTACCGTAATCATGCCGAATTTATGTTTGACGATTGTTTCCGAACATATTTGCTCATTTCTACTCCGATTGACCATTGACTCCAATGGCGTTTGGCTATATTTGGCGAATATTGCAATTACAATACTCGCCGGCGATCGTAGTCCGAACCGAATATTGAAAAATTTGCTCAACTCTAGTCATCAGTCATAGTGATCGGACCTTGTAAACATGCCTTAAATCAAACATGTAAAATGTGGATTTCATTGTAAATGTTGGTGTATTATAGGCTAGTTACACAGTGATCCCAAACAGTAACCCATAGCATAGCACCCCTCCCTCAAGCGCCTCTAACCCCCTTGCCATACCACATTACCTATTACCTCCCGTAATGCACCCTATGTATGGCCTCATTCAGATATCCTTGTTGCATATACATGTGCTGCCTGTTTTTCAGATACAACACTTCGCCATTATAATCTATGGATCGTGTGTCCATGTAGAACTAATGGAGACGTCACTGTTTTTTCTGACGTGATCCTTATGAAGAGGCGCACCTCAGATTCTTGCTACACACGGGCTGAACCCTACATTGGACACCGGCCTTATAATTGGTTTTATTTTCAGAAAAACCTCTCGTTTGTAAGGGTTTCTCCACACCAGACGACACTTTTATCTTTAAAGTTGAGTCATGTGAAACTTTCCACAAATCGAGTCAAGAACATTCATTATAAAGTTTTGCCTATGCACAGGTCTTTACAACCCATTATTTAACATTTCCCCCTATCTGCAGACAGCTGTTTGGTCCATCATTAGTATGAGAAGGTTCTGTGTTGTACATGTTGGACAATAGATGCAACACTGTAGACTGCAGTACGAAAACATTTTCGCACAGACTTTACTAAACATCTGTAGCAAATTATCCCATCCTGGCTTTCCAAGCACAACCCTTACACTGAGCTGTTACATAGTTTCCCTCAAGTATATAACAATATATTGTCACTATAGTGAATAATCTCCATAAGATCACCTTTTTTGACAAGACCAAATCATAACCCAAACCTGAATTCCTATGACTGTGATGTACATCTGCTGAAGGATCACTTGCCAAAACAAATGTATATGTGGATGTCTTAAAGGAAATCTGTCACCAGGGTTTTGCTACCTCATCTGAGACCATCATGATGTAGGAAAATAGATCCTGCTTCCAGCGATGTGTAACTTAGATTACTGGGTGGAGCAGTTGTGATACAATCAGAGCTTTTAGATTCAGCATTGAGCAAAACTCAGAAAGCTAACCCTGCCCACACCAAGCTCTCTATGTACATTGTATATTGACAGTAAGCTGCCAATCTGTGCTGGTGTAGAGTTGGACCACATGGCACAGATGCTGCCTCTTCCTGATGACTGCAAATCCCAAGTGTTCTAATTATCAGCTTCTTAGATAATTGCATAACTCGTACTCACACCACCAGGTGTCCGCAGATAGTTTAACTCCACTGGCAATGCAACTGTAGAAAGACCAGGAGAAACGATGCTGTTTTCTTCCAAAATCTTGTATGGATTTACAATGAACAGTAGGTAAAAGGAGTAATCTGTACAGGGGAGTACACATGCGTCTTGAGTAATGGCTGCTGTAGGCTAAACTGAAGAAGGGAGGAGCAACCTAATACAGAGCTCAACTATGGGAGGGACATAGGGACAATCTTCACACAGTCTAATTCTATCTAGCAACAACAGGGAATTTTGCTGATTGGAGGAAAAGACTCAACACAGAGAATATACATTACAGGTTGTTCCCATTCGTGGGACACAACAGCACACAAGCTGTAGTCAGAAATTGATAATCTCTTGTTGATAAAACATTAATTGTATTGAAACGGAACATAGCCTAAAAAGGGACACATTACTTAAATCAGTGTTTTAGCCCCTACCTTACGCTACCCTCAGATTATATAGTTAAAAGCTGCTGACCGATTCTGTATAAGGAGGTTTAATTGTTTTGCTGATTATGTATCTTCTGATTTGGTTGAATTGACTGGACATTACATTTGCCAAGCTAAACTTTGGGAGATGGGATATTATTTGATATTGTGTCTTGATAATATATTTTATTGTGTTTGACATCAGAGTGTTAAATTCCAGAAACTCATTCTTCCTGGCTGGAATCTTTAGACCTTGTTTTTGTCAATCATTGTAATGTCAACAATAATGGGCTGTAAGTTGTGATTTACAAGTAGCTTTTCAGCACAGCATTCCTGAGCTCTAGCTTTATGTTGACAAGCCCAGAGGACAGGCTTACCACTATATCCAGCGGCATATCCTTCAGCTTAAAACTACATTTCTGGTGTCACATTTTAGTATGAGATTTTACAGCACAGAGGGGCATATTTAAAGATGCTCATAATCATAGGAAAACTGGTGGCCAAAGGAGCGGTTTCCCTCAACCACATATAAACCCTACGTACATGTGTATTCAGACTACCAGACAATTAGCTTACTGGTAAATAATTGTTGCGGCCCAATCAGGGCTGGCTTCAGCACACGGGCAAGTGCTGGGGCCCTGGCGAGACGGGGGGCCCACTCACGCTGTCTGAGATACCATGACTCAGCCCCTCACAGCCAGCAATCGCAATGAGTCATCGCTACGGCTGTCTCTTGTGTGCGGCACAGGACCTGTGATGAGGTCACTGGAGGGGAGGAGTCACATGATCAGGAGCCTCTGTGTCTGCAGGACTCTGCTGTGCTGGTTGTCGTCATCATGGTGCTGGATGAGGGAAATTTCTGTGTGGGGTCAGGAGGGGTTTACAGTGTGGATGTAGCAGAGCTGTGTGTGTATGAGGTGTACGGAGCGGAGCCATCTGTATGAAGTGTATGGAGCGCAGCCATGTGTGTATGAGGTGTACGGAGCGCAGCCGTGTGTGTGCGAGGGGTGCGGAACGGAGCCGTGCGTGCGAGGTGTGCGGAGCGAAGCCATGTGTGTACGAGGTGTACAGAGCTGAGCGATGTGTGTACGAGGTGTACAGAGCTGAGCGATGTGTGTACAAGGTGTGCAGAGCGAAGCCATGTGTGTACGAGGTGTACAGAGCGGAGCTATGTGTGTACGAGGTGTGCGGAGCGAAGCCATGTGTGTACGAGGTGTACAGAGCTGAGCCGTGTGTACGAGGTGTGCGGAGTGGAGCCGTGTGTGTACGAGACATATAAAGCAGAGCTGTGTGTGTACGAGGTGTATGATGGGGAGTATTCATACCTCCCAACCGTCCCGGATCCAGCGGGGCAGTCCCGATTTTGAGAGAGAGACTGCCCCAGCCGGGAGCTTACTTTTCCCGCGGACACAGGAGTACACGGTGGAGCCCCAAGGAGCACTTTAAAAATCTCACGTGAGGTTCTACCAGAAGTGACATGCTGGAAGCTGACCAGAAATGAGGTAATTTCGGGAGGAGATAACAATAACAAATCCACGGAGAGATCTCCTGTAAACTACACCAACCCACTGCTACTAATTCAGAACTCTCCTTCAACACCAAGCCAGGAAGTTGTAACTATCACAAGCAATTCCCTAGTTCAAGATGTGAGCATATATACCTGAGAGGAGCGGCAAACACTGAACAGCTGAGACAATTCAAACGGAGAACTCCAGGATATACACAGACCTGATTAATCCTTGCAATAACAGAGCAAGGAAGGCCTGGACTGCTAAAAGGAAGATAAAGCAGATCTAATACATGCAGGGGTTTGTGTAACCAGATGCCGCAATCGTCTGACCCCTCTCTATCGCTGTATCCCGGTGACACTTTCCTGGCACAGTCACCTCTGCTGTACTGCCTCTCCCACTACTCTGTCTATCCAGAGATGTGTCAGTAATCAAATTTATATCTATTGTGCTCAACTTGTAATCACTCTGCAATTAGATTATTGAAGGGTGTCAGTACGTCTCACACAGGAAGAGCCCAGAACAGACAAGTTCCTCCTGTGTGAGATGTATTGACAATCTTGATCTCACAGCAGAGCAATTACAAATTGAGCGCAACAAATTTATTTAAAGTTCTTCTTTAAATAGCAGTACGGATCGCGTGTTGACTCAGTTCTGTAATTTGGGAGTATTACTATTACTTGGGAAACTGCATGTTAATGCAGTAATGCGGTAGTGGCCAGATAGCTGATGAGAAGATAACTGCAGCGTTGATCACAAATTATGAGGGATAACAGAGTCACGTTTGTTTTTGTTCAAAATAAGCAAAATTGAAAAAAGCTACAATAGACAAAAGTGGTAATAGCCCTGACAAAGGAAAAAAAGATTTATTTCATCTGAGATTCATTACAAAATCTATTAAAAATGATTGAAGCATAAAATAAGAAAAAGATGTATCCATCAAACCCAGCATGAAGCATGCTTAAGAGTTTATGACCTGTTAAGTCTTGAAGTCTGGACTGTAATTCTTGGCAGCAAAAAGATCTGCTATCAGTGTATATTCTGTATTTGGTGCTGCCTACACCTAAGTGCGAATATATATGTAGAGTCTATTAAAAGGTTTACAAGTTAGAAGGTTACACACCCACAAATAAATTTGTAAAATATGTACTATATTTTCATAAAATTAATAATCCTGAAAATACTCTCTGTTAATTTAGGAATATTGATAAGATGAAGCTTTCATGGTAGAATTAGATGAATCTTAGGATGTGTAGACTTATAAACCCAACTGTATCACTTGAGTGCGAGCAAAATTGCAGATTCTACACAGAAAAAGAACATAATGATGTACAGTGGCATGTAAAAGTTTAATTACTGTTGTGAACAGTTAAGCAAGTTGAACATGAAATAATCTCTAAAAGGCCTAAAGTTAAAGATGACACATTTCCTTTGTATTTAGGCAAAAAAATATATATATGTATATTATTATTTTAATTATTATTTATTTATATAGCACCATTGATTCCATTTTTTACATATATACAGTACAGACCAAAAGTTTGGACACACCTCATTCAAAGAGTTTTCTTTATTTTCATGACTGTGAAAATTGTAGATTCACTCTGAAGGCATCAAAACTATGAATTAACACATGTGGAATTATATCATTAACAAAAAAAAAGTGTGAAACAGCTGAAAATCTGTCTTATATTCTAGGCTCTTCAAAGTAGCCACCTTTTGCTTTGATTACTGCTTTGAACACTCTTGGCATTCTCTTGATGAACTTCAAGAGGTAGTCACCGGGTAGACAGGTATTTATATATGTAGATTGGTAATACAATAAATTGTTTTGATAAGTAGAGGCCAAAAAATGTTTTCCGGTTGAGGTGCCTGCAGGTCATTGTGTCTTTCTGCCGGGTAATGATAATCATCTATTACGTTTTAAAAATTTTATAAAAATAAAAATGGGCCGATACATGGTTAGTACCTAGTAGCACCTCCTTTTGCCGGTTTTGCGGCTTGTAAACGCTTTTTGTAGCCAGCCAAGAGTCTTAAAATTCTTGTTTGAGAGATTTTCATCCATTCTACCTTTGAAAATTCTTCCAGTTCTGTGAGATTCCTGGGTCATCTTACATGCACTGTTATTTTGAAGTCTAGCCACAGATTTTCAGTGATAATCAGGGGGCTGTGAGGACCATTGTAAAACCTTCAGCTTGTGCCTTTTGAGGTCGTCTATTGTGGATTTTGATGTGTGGGGTCATTATCCATCTGTTGAATCCATCCTCTTTTCAACTTCAGCTTTTTAACTGATGGTGTTATGTTTGCATCAAGAATATGTTGAAATTTCATTGAATCCATTCTTCCTACTACCAGTGAAATGTTCCCCATGCCATTTGGTGCAACACAACCCCAAAGCATGATTGATCCACCCCCATGCTTAATGGTTGGCGAGATGTTCTATTCCTGAAATTCTGTGCCTTTTTTTCTCTACACATACCTTTAAGCTATGTGCACACGTGGGGAGTTGCCAAGGAAATTTCTGCGGCAATTCCGCAACTCCCTGCCGCGGGAAATACGCATGCGGAATTCCCACGAAAAACTAGCGTTTTGCAAGCGTAATTAGCTTGCAGAATGCTAGCGTTTTCCAAGCGATCTGTAGCATTGCTTGGAAAACTAATTGACAGGTTGGTCACACTTGTCAAACATAGTGTTTGACAAGTGTGACCAATTTTTTACAATTGAGGCTGCTTATGCGGCATCAGTAGTAAAAAGATATAATGCTAAAAATAATTTAAAAAAAAAATCGTGATATTCTCACCTTCCGGCGGCCCCTTCCGCCTTCCCGATCCTCGCGAAGCTCCTGGCAACTCCCGTTCCCAGCGATGCCTTGCGACAATGACCCCAGATAATGTAGCATCACGCGAGACCGCTACGTCATCACAGGTCAAAGTTGCAAGGCATCGATGGGAACGGGACTTGCTGGGAGCATCACAGAGGCCTGGGAAGGCTGCGGGGGACCCCGGAAGGTGAGAATATCACGATTTTTTATTTTAATCCTTTTTTTTTTTTTTTTTTTTTTTTAACAGGGATATGGTACCCAGGGCCCGGAGAACAGTCTCCTCTCCTCCAGACCCTGGGTACCATCCGCACATTTTCGGCTTACCTTGCTCATGGTGGGCATAGCCACATGCGGAAAGTAAGCGGAACAATGTATTCCTATGTGTGCGGAATTCCTGCGATTCTGCACAAAGAATGAGCATGCTGCGTATTTTTCCGCTATGCGATTCCGCTGCGGAAAAATGCGCAGTATTAGCACAGCATGTGCGAAATGCCATTTACGTCAATGGGTTGCCTTTTGTATGCGTTTTCGCTGTGAAAAAAACGCTGCAAAAACACTTAATCCGCGGGAATTCCGCACATGTGCACACAGCCTATTGTGGTCAAAAAGTTCTATTTTAACATCATCTGTCCACAGGATTTGTTTCCATAGTGCATCAGGCTTGTTTAGATGTTCTTTTGCATACTTCTAACACTGAATATTATGGTGAGGACACAGAAGAGGTTTCTTCTGATGACTCTTCCATGAAGGCCATATTTGGGCAGGTGTCTCCAAACAGTAGAACAATATACCACAACTCCAGAGACTGCTAAATTTTTCTGAATGTCTTTTGCAGTCAAGCGGTGGTTCTGATTAGCCGCTCTATCAACGAGCAGCTCTCTCCGAAACGTTGCTTGGTTTTCCAGACCTTATCTTGACCTCCGCTGTTCCTGTTTACTGCCATTTCTTAATTACATCTAGAACTGAGGAAAGGGCAACTTAAACGCTTTGCTATCTTCTTATAGCTGCCTTCTACTTTGTGGGCCTCCACCATTTTCAGAGTGCTAGACAGCTGCTTAGAAGAACCCATGGGTGCTGTTTTTTTGGCACAAGGTTAGAGAAGGCTGTGTTTTTATGAAGCTGGAAAATTTGCATCACCTGGCCTTTCCAAACTATGATAGTGAACAAGCCATAACCCTAACAGGCTAATAAAGTCTGAAACCTTGGTCAAAGTTATCTGAGCCCACAAATCTCATAGGGTGCCCAAACTTTTGCATCAGCCCAGTTTCCTTTTTGTAACTTTTATAAATTTAAAACTGGCAATATTTTCCCCCTAAAATACAAAAAAAGTGTGATCTTTAATTAAGCCCTTTTAGAGATCATTTCATCTTCAACTTTCTTTACTATTTGCAATAACACTAATTTTGACCAGGAGTGCCCAAACTTTTACAAGCCATAGTCCATTACCGTTCCTGTCAGACTAATCTGATAAGCTTTTATGATGAGGTAAGTTCAGGACTGGACCAAGGAAATGCAGTGGACGTGGTGTAAATGGACTTTTCATAAGCTTTTGATACGGTGCCACACAAAAGGTTGATACATAAAATGAGAACAATGGGGATAGGGGAAAATATGTGTAGGTGGGTTAAGAGCTGGCTCAGATATAGGAAACAAAGGGTGGTTATTAATGGAGACACTCGGACTGGGTCACGGTTAGCAGTGGTGTACCACAGGGGTCAGTTTTGGGCCCGCTTCTTTTTAACATATTTATTAATGACCCTGTAGGGGGCATAGAGAGTAGAATTTCAATATTTGCAGATGACACTAAACTCTGCAGAGTAATCAATACAGAAGAGGACAATTTTATATTACAGGAGGATTTATGTAAACTAGAAGCTTGGGCTGATAAATGGCAAATGAGCTTTAATGGGGATAAATGTAAGATCATGCACTTGGGTAGAACGAACAAGATGTATAATTATGTGCTTAATTGTAAAACAATGGACAAAACTGTCACTGAAAAAGACCTGGGTGTATGGGTGGACGACAAACTCACATTTAGTGGCCAGTGTCAGGCAGCTGCTGCAAAGGCAAATAAAATAATGGGATGCATTAAAAGAGGCATAGATGCTTATGAGGAGAACATAATTTTACCTCTATATAAGTCACTATTGCGACCACACTTAGAATACTGTGTTCAGTTCTGGACTCCGGTGTATAAGAAAGACATAGCTGAACTGGAGCAGGTGCAGAGAAGAGCGACCAGGGTTATTAGGGAACTAGGACGTCTGCAATACCAAGACAGGTTATTACACTTGGGGTTATTTAGTTTGGAGAATCGAAGGCTTAGGGGTGATCTTAAAACAATGTATAAATATATGCGGGGACAGTACAAAGACCTTTCTAATGATCTATTTACTCTTAGACCTGTGATGGGGACAAGGGGGCATCCTCTACGTCTGGAGGAAAGAAGGTTTAAGCATACTCACTGACGCAGATTCTTTACTGTAAGAGCAGTGAGACTATGGAACTCTCTGCCATAAGGTGTTGTAATGAGTGATTCCCTAATAAAATTTAAGAAGGGACTGGATGCCTTTCTTGAAAAGTATAATATTACAGGGTATATACACTAGTTTCCTTAATATTGCGTTAATCCAAGGAGCTAGTCTGATTGCCGAATGTGGAGTCGGGAAGGAATTTTTTCCCCCAATGTGAAGCTTACTGTTTGCCACATGGGGTTTTTTTTGCCTTTCTCTGGATCAACATGTTAGGGCAAGTTAGGATAGGATATGGGTTGAACTAGATGGACTTAAAGTCTTCCTTCAACCTTAATAACTATGTTACTATGTATTACATACCGATACCATCTCAGAAAGGAGAAGGGCTACAAACCTGTTTGCTGAAACTTGGCCACAGGGGCTGCTGGGGTGACCATACACATGAATAGACAGTCAAGAAATGCAGGGACTTATTGGGTTTGACAGAGAAACACTTGCTCTCTTTTATAGATTCTTCTCTTTGATTCATAGAGAGGGGGGGGGCAAATTGGACCCTCTTTTTAATGTGCTTATAGAACCACACCATTACAAGGGTTATCCGAGACTATTTATTTTTCTCATGGGCTAATAACGAACATTCAGGTAGTTGCTAACTAGCTGCTTCTGTCCGGCACCGGCCCAGAGCAATCACAGAGAGCTCCTGATCTGCTTCACGTAAACAGATCACCTCTTCCTCGCTGCTAAGTTATTGGGACATGACTACTGACCTTATGTTGGTTGATAGCGGGGAGCCAGCTGTCAGTCAGCATGACATTGCCAGTCACGCCCCATCCTCAGAGCAGCAAGGAAGTAGCTGCTCTGTAGATTTGCCTTCACCGGAAGCCTCGAAGTATAACGTCAAGAATAGCAGAACACTGACAATCCGAGATATTTAACTATATGTTCCCCAAAAACTATATCAAAGGAATATCACTGATTGTTGCACAAGTAATGGATGTTTTTTAAACTTTGAAGTTTATTCTACACAAAACTTTTCTAATCTTTGGTCACTGAAATAATAGAGAACTGCAGGGTTTGAGAAGAGTCTGAACACAACAACATGTCAAAACCACTGACGTTCATTATCAAGGATGAGAAGGAGGAGCAAAGTAGAGTTAAAAGAAGGTCAAATCTTAACGTTTCCAAAAATCTATATTCCAATACTGTAATTAATTCCAGAAAACAGACGGGTTCTCTTTCAAGTTTACTAGGTTATATTAAAATATATTTCTTTGAAGGCTGCTCAAAAAATCGTATCCACCAAACTTTAGCCAGACCAGGCAACGTTCAGAGCATTAGCTATGTGCTGCCATTACAAGATACAGATTGCATGACCCTTGTCTCAACCAAGAGATGGTATCATTTTAAAGATGATGGTGTAAATAAAAGCGTTGTCCACCGCTCTGGTCTTTGTTTCAGAGATGACGTGATGACTACAGTGCACATCACTGCTGCAACCAATCTCTGAGATCTTTGACTTGTACCATTTACATTGGCAGAGCTGATCAGTGATTGGCTGCAGCGGTGATATGCGCTGTAGTTATGATGTTATTGCTGAAGTCACTAAACAACCTCTTTTAGTTTTAGCACCTTGGTGGAGCATGACCGATCATACATAACACCTCATATGGAAATTACACATGTTCATCACTGAATAAATAGGTGAAGTTGACAAATATTCTAGTGGTGTTTTTGACCTACATACTAGGCATTATTTCACCTGGGGCCCACATTTTAGTGTGGTGCCCCTCCTCTATAAAGTAGAGAAAATCCAACCTACCCGAAGATTTCATCCATTATAAGTTTATGCTTCGAACATACAACACTGCCCTTCACCTCTCAAAACAAACCTATTTCAACACCCTCATCACTTCACTGTCCAATAACCCTAAACGTCTCTTTGACACTTTTCATTCTCTACTCAACCCAAGAGTACAGGCCCCTACCACGGAGCTTCGAGCTGACGATCTGGCCAATTACTTCAAAGAAAAAATTGACCAGATCCGACAGGAAATTATCTCCCAGTCATCTCATACCATGCACTGTCCTCCCTCCCCCACTGCATCTAGCTCACTCTCTGACTTTGAACCAGTCACAGAAGAAGTAAGCAGGCTCCTTGCATCTTCCCGCCCAACCACTTGCACCAGTGACCCATTTCCGTCACATCTACTCCAGACCCTTTCCCCTGCTGTCACCCCTCACCTAATTAAAATATTTAACCTCTCTCTCTTTTCTGGTATCTTTCCCTCTTCATTTAAGCATGCCATCATACATCCACTACTTAAAAAACTATCCCTCGACCAAAACTGTGCCGCTAACTATAGACCCGTTTCTAATCTTCCCTTCATCTCTAAACTCCTGGAACGCTTGGTCCACTCCCGTCTTATCTGCTATTTCTCAGAAAACTCTTCTCGACCCTTTCCAATCCGGTTTCCGCTCTTTACATTCTACTGAAACTACCCTCACTAAAGTCTCTAATGATCTACTAACAGCTAAATCAAATGGTCATTACTCCATGCTAATTCTCTTGGATCTCTCTGCAGCATTCGACACTGTGGATCATCAGCTCCTCCTCACTATGCTCCGTTCCATTGGCCTCAAGGACACCATTCTCTCCTGGTTCTCCTCCTATCTCTCTGACCGCTCCTTTACTGTATCTTTTGCTGACTCCTCCTCCTCTCATCTTCCCCTTACTGTTGGGGTTCCTCAAGGATCAGTCCTAGGCCCCCTCCTCTTCTCTTTGCGTACTGCCCCTATTGGTCAAACCATCAGTAGATTTGGTTTCCAGTACCATCCCTATGCTGACGACACCCAATTATACGCTTCTTCTCCTGACATCACGCCAGCCTTTCTAGAAAACACTGGCAATTGTCTAAACACTGTGTCTAGCATCATGTCCTCACTATATCTGAAACTGAACCTGTCAAAGACTGAACTCCTTGTGTTTCCTCCCGCTACTAATGTACCTATACCCGACATTGCCATTTCCGTGTGTGGTTCTACTATTACTCCCCAGCAACATGCCCGCTGTCTTGGGGTCATACTTGACTCTGAGCTTTCCTTTGTCCCCCACATCCGATCACTGGCTCGCTCTTGTTATCTGCACCTCAAAAACATTTCTAGAATTCGACCTTTTCTTACTTTTGATTCTGGAAAAACTCTGACTGTTTCTCTTATTCATTCTCGTCTCGACTATTGTAACTCCCTTCTAATCGGTCTCCCTCTTACCAAACTCTCCACCCTCCAATCTATCTTGAATGCAGCTGCCAGGATCATATTCCTCGCCAATCGTTACACCGATGCCTCTACATTGTGCCAGTCATTACACTGGCTACCCATCCACTCCAGAATCCAGTACAAACTTATTACCCTCACCCACAAAGCTCTTCATTGCTCAGCACCACCCTACATCTCCTCTCTTGTTTCAGTATACCATCCTACTCGCGCCCTCCGTTCTGCTGATGACCTGAGGTTAGCATCCTCAATAATCAGAACCTCCCACTCCCGTCTTCAAGACTATACACGTGCTGCGCCAATTCTTTGGAATGCACTTCCCAGGTCAATACGATTAGTCCCCAATCCCCACAATTTTAAGCGTGCCCTGAAAACGCATTTATTCAGACTGGCCTACCGCCTCAACACATTAACCTAATCTATCCCTATGTGGCACAGCCAAAAGTTTTTTACCGTAACCAGGTTCCCCGCATCATGTTCGCACATGCTTTATGCATCTATTAGCCCTCTGCATCCGTACTGTTACACACTTAACATTATGGCTGGTCCATACAATCAGGGCAACTGTTACCACCCACCTTTCGTGTCTCCCCTTTTTTCCTCATAGATTGTAAGCTTGTGAGCAGGGCCCTCATTCCTCTTGGTATCTGTTATGATCTATGTGATTATTGTTATGCTGTAATGTATAATGTCTGTACAAGTCCCCTCTGAAATGTAAAGTGCTGCGGAATATGTCAGCGCTATAGAAATAAAATTTATTATTATTATCACATACAGATTCCAGTAGCCCCTCCTCTATAAAGTATCACATACAGGTTCCAGTAGCCCCTCCTCTATAAAGTATCACATACAGGTTCCAGTAGCCCCTCCTCTATAAAGTATCACAGACAGGTTCCAGTAGCCCCTCCTTTATAAAGTATCACATACAGATTCCAGTAGCCCCTCCTCTATAAAGTATCACATGCATGTTCCAGTAGCCCCTCCTCTATAAAGTAACACATACAGATTCCAGTAGCCACTTCTCTGTAAAATACCACATACAGGTTGCAGTAGCCCCTCCTCTGTAAAGTATCACATACAGGTTCCAGTAGCCCCTTCTCTATAAAGTATCACATACAGGTTCCAGTAGCCCCTTCTCTATAAAGTATCACATACAGGTTCCAGTAGCCCCTCCTCTATAAAGTATCACATGCATGTTCCAGTAGCCCCTCCTTTATAAAGTATCACATACAGGTTCCAGTAGCCCCTCCTCTATAAAGTATCACATACAGGTTCCAGTAGGCCCTCCTCTATAAAGTATCACAGACAGGTTCCAGTAGCTCCTCCTTTATAAAGTATCACATACAGGTTCCATTAGCCCCTCCTTTATAAAGTATCACATACAGATTCCAGTAGCCCCTCCTCTATTAGTATCACATACAGGTTCCAGGATACTGACGTGTACACTGATGTATGAATCCGCAGACCTGGCACTGCTGCTGGTATCAGCTTCTCCTCTCCAACACACAAAATCAGTTTGATGCCAAAATCCCATGTAAGCCTGTAATAGACCTGTGCCTTGGCTGCTTTATCCACTGGCAACCTCCACAATCAGCCTCTGGGACACCGGCCTTACCAGTCCTCTGTCTCTACCTGTGCCCTAGAACTAGATGCCAGTAGGCAATGATTAGAACTGAGTAGAGGTATAAAACCTCTGGTGTGTATGGTAAACCTCTGTGTCTTTATAACGGGGTAAATTGCATATCTCCCAAACCATCATAAAAGCTTTTTATATGCCACTTTTATAGAAATGATTGATGATATGTATATGTTGTGTACACTCTGTTGTACTGTGATCCACAGTATGGTTGTTCATCCTGTAATCGCTGGCTTTGTTGGGTTGCCCAGGGCTGCTGTATTGATAGCTTCTGGCTACCTCATTGTCACAGTAGGTGCCATTATCTGCTTGGGTCCAGGAAAGATCCAATGCTGACATAGGTGTGTGGGCTAGGGCGCAGAAGTATTGCTCCTTTACACTGGTAGGTTAGGGCTGAGACATGAAAGGGCGACGTCTACCAAGACATGTGTCAACGGGCTGAAAGAAAATGTCTGCAAGTGACTGCCCGAGTAAAAGCAGCAAAGTTGGTCACTTTGAGAAAGTCAGCCAAACAGGCTCAGACGTGCCAGAACGTTGTCTTGGACAGCAAGTCGATGAATTGGTAAATAGAGTACCTTAGAAACTGGGTGGCCCATCTGATATTTAACCATGAGAGGAGCCATCTCTCGGGCTATTTGGGATTTGTTAAGCCTCCCATATGCAGAATAAGATCAACCGATATCAATGGATTTGACTGACAGTCTACTGTGCATGGAGACCCCAGGCAGGTGATTAAAGATCCAGAATGTTTGGATTTTGGATTGGCGATAGTTTTCTCCTACCAGAGATATCTGGCAGTAGGGCTTTCTTAGAAAACACTGGAGGGTTCGTCAGTGCAAGCGGCTCCTATGTATGGGAGGGACAATGGAGCTAGCTGCCGGCCAAACAATCAGATAAACTTTCATTTGGTAAACAGCCATAAGCTGTATGGAGGGCTTTAGCCTTCATCTATGTGAGATTTAGTGACAAGCAGCAGCTTGCCCGCGCTGTGACCTGTAAGATAAAGTTCTCTGTAGTCAATGAACTGGTGGACTCTAGAAGGAGAATGTTAGCCCAATAGATAGCTGAGAAAATATCCCTTCTCCTCTATACAATGTATAGTTTATATTGTACAGTATACAGCAAGTTGAAGTTGTCACGATAAAGTGGTCAATTTAAAGATACATTGACCTGCGTGACAAAAAAGTTACAGTAATCCGTGTGAAGTTCTGTAGAGGAAAACTAGTAAAACTTAGAGAGAAAATTAGTCCTGATCCACCACATCTTATGCGAACCTAAACCGTATATGCTTTATTACTTGCTAAAAAATTCTACCAATCTCTCTTTAAAAAAAAATAAATAAAAAAATAAAAAGCAAAGGAGACAAAATGGGTTGAGCTGCACTGTCTTCAAAGGATGCTGAAAAGACAGGAATCGATTTCTGCAGTTTATTGGTCAACGCATTTCGAAGTTTTCAAACTTCTTCATCAATGGTTTTGGCTAATCCGTGGTCTTGTCCTGATAAAGAAGTTTGGAACTTCAAAATGCTTTGATCAATAAACGGCAGAAATTGGTTTCTGTCTTTTTATCATCCTTTGACGGCAGCGTTTACAGTACTTTTGGTTCCTTGCTCGTGGGTCGGCAGCAGCCTAAGTCTTTTTCAGTGGTGCTGTGCTCACAGCCCACTCAGGTGAGCACAATAGTGCATATTCTTTCCCAAACCATCATCCCAGATAAGATACAGTTGGTTGTTTGTAATATTCTACCAGTTTTTTTGTTTGTCCACTATTAATGCTTTAAAACGAACCTGTCACCAGGTTTGTCCGATATAAGATACGACCACTGCCTTTCAGTGCTTATCACCGGGGGGCGGTCAGGCCCGATGTGTGTCGCAGGTCCGAGTCCGGCGCCTCCCATCTTCTTGCTATGCCGCCCTCCTGCTTGCTACCTTGTTCCCGGCATCATGCTCCTTTGCAGGCGTACTTATCTGCCCTATTGAGGGCAGAGCAAAGTACTGCAGTGCGCAGGCGCTGGGCCTCTCTGATCTTTCCCAGCACATGCGTACTGCAGGAATTTGCTCTGCCCTCAACAGTTCTTTTTCGCTTTTCATTAGTACTGATTGTAGCTTTTGTGAGCACTCCAGGTGCACTTTATTCCCAATCAGTCAGAAAAGTTAAGTCTCCTTTAAATTTGAGAAATTTTGATAAAAGCTCTGAGCCCTCTAGGAACACGGTTCAATTCCACGTATAATTTTAGTGATTTCACTGTCCAGAACAATCTGATCTCCTTTTCTGACAGTATGGAAATTTTTTGTTCAAGGGATCGGATTCCCATAACTTGTAATTCATCCTTTAAATTACATTCTGCAAAAGAAACCTCCCCTGTGTCTTCTCTACCTGCTTGTAGACCGCTTTTATTACTGGAGGTGGAGGGTGGATTTTCAGGAGGATCGCACTCCATGCTATTAGTGTTTCCACCATTATTAATGTTCATTTAACACAAACCTCACCACTGTGCCCTACACAGGGTTTAGATTTAACGAATGCTTATAGTCAAGAAGTAGACACCAATTGCTGGGATTAGGCAGTGTTAATAAGCCAACACCTCAGAATGTCTCCTTAGGATCACTTCAGGGTGGTGCATTCGTGTAGAAAGCATTGAAAGAATTGGAGCACTCACCCGGATCCTTGCTGATGTGCAGTTTATTATTCCATTGTAGGAGATGGCATCAAAAACATCTTATAGTGCGGTGTGCAGGTGGCAGGGGAGCTGTGCATGTGAAAGAGCCTGACGGGCTACGGACTAAAGTCACCTGGCTAAATGAAAGAAGTCAAAATGCAAGTTCCGCTGTGGAAATTGCTCCTTCTTCCATCTCCATCTGCCTGGTAAAATTCTGAAGATAGGAGCGATAACGCATGTGACGCACCCCTGACCAGCATGGACCCATAGAAGCACTAAGATGGCACGATACGGCCGTAGTCCGTCAGGCTCTTTCACATGCACAGCTTCCCTGCCACCTGCACACCGCACTTTAAAATGTTTTTGATGTCATCTCCTACAATGGAATAATAAGCTCCACATCAGCAAGGAGCCGGGTGAGTTCTCCAATTCTTTCAGCTCTTATTTATGATGTTGTTACCTGCGCAGGCGCTTTGTGGTTTCCAGTTAGTTGCACAAAATTACCTGTTGGTTGATAAACATGGTGACAGAAAGCATGACATCCCTGGAGGGGCGATTGTTTTCATGCTGTCAATATGATGTCATAGATGTACATCTGTTATAATGCCTCAAGAAGAATAATTCATCTGCCACCAAATACATTGTTCATGTCTAACAATGAGGTCAAAATATGCAAAACACAAGCCGCGGAGACACCATCACATGTTTCTCAACGCAAGCATTGACTAGCCAGGTCTTTCCCCGGGAAGGAACAACCACGGGAAGGGCAGTCTCCAATGAAGGAAACCACCTATGCCAAAACATGGTATCCATCCACAGACAGCTGTTTCGGGGTATTGCCCCTCATCAGTGTGGAGTAAGAAACTGGCTGGTAGGAGCAATGCCTAGTAGAAGACTGTGAAAAATGAGGACTAATGACCTCATGGAGATCAACATCCAACACTGCGGAGACACCATCACATGTTTCTCAACGCAGTGATTCTAGAGCAATGCCCCCATCCCTTATGGGAAATATGTAAAATATGCAAAACAGAGCCGCAGAGAACTACTGTGCATGCCCAAGATTCCCAGCCCCGCAGTGTGAATAAATCAGAACAGACTGTGGGGCAGGATCTCGGGCCGTGCGTCCACGCAGGTGAGATTAGGTAGACATCATGTGATGTCAGTGGACGGGCAGCACTAACTGCCCATGCCCAAGAAAAAAGATTACAGCGCAGGCACCAGGAAAACAAATGAACGCTGAGGAGGCGGCGCCAAGAGAAAAGGAGGAAATGACTGATGGATGTGAGGCGTCTGTGTCCGGGGGGGAAAGACCTGCCCCCCGGACAAACTACAGGTATGACGGACAAATTATAAAAGAGATTATTTCAGGGGTGGAAAGGACGCCAAATAGAAGAGCCACCTTGACAGAATGCAGCATTAGTGCTGCACAAGGCTCTTTTAGTTAAAAACACCTGGGGGGGGGTGACAGGTTCCCTCTAAAGGTACAAAAGAAACCAAATGTGGCAGGTCGCCAAAGAAGAGACAGAGGAGAGGTATCTACTGGGTTTTTTTAAAACTGCAAATTGATTACCGGTAATTAGTCATACACATCATGATAAAAGTTTTTATTTAAGAAAAAGTGTTTATTCAAAAATAATAATTCTATATTTCTATTTATGAAAACCCAAATTGTGTTTCTTTTCAGGTTAAATACCCACTTGCAGTTGGTCTTCCATTGGGGTCTTCAGCTGATTACATGGTTCTTATGAACCAAGACCTTCCCGGGTATGTAAAATAAGAAAAATAGTTTCCGTTTGTATTTTCTTTCTTTTTTAAGAAGTGTGTCTCACAACTGAAGACATTTGTTTAGTTTCCAATATATGACATTAATGAACTACTAAAAGGCGAGGCATTCAATGTGTCCTCTCACCATGGACTGGGAAAAAAATAAAGCTGCACAGTCCCTGCACTGCAGTAACCAATGCAGCACTGTCAATGTCTGTGCTGCCTTGTCTAGCACTACATCTCGGCCCCATTCAGCCACCATCAATAGAATATTATGGAAAACCTCTAGCTTGGTTTCTTCCACAAGTTTACCATCCATAGAATCATATGCAGGATTCACTAAACTATCTCAGACAGATGTCTGTCCAGCCTGTTTGAAGACTTCCATTGAAGGAGAACTCACCATCTCTCGTGGCAGCCTGTTCCACTCATTGTAAAGGAAAAACACCATATGCACAACTTCAGAAGTTGCTCAAGTAGGTCCCCACACCATACATGAATAATAAAGAAAACTTGGCACTCAACTTCTAGTATTTTTTGGATTTATTAACGCAGCCAGAAAATAATAGACGTTTCGGCCTCACTGGCCTTCATCAGTAATAGACTGCAGTATAGTAGTTAATCGCATTCAGTGTGATAGTGGAAGTGACACCATAGTCACTTTAAATGTGCCTGGTCATGGAGCCTGAATGGTCAGCTGAACAACAGTGGATTCTGGGTCACTGATGTCTGCATGCCGGCACCCCCACCCACCCAGGTACTATTTGATTCAGGCTCCATGCCCAGCGCCTAGTGCATGACCAGGCACATTTAAAATGACTAAAGTGTCACTTCTATTATCCCACTGAATGCGATTAACTACTATACTGCAGTCTGTTACTGATGAAAGCCAGTGAGGTCGAAACGTCTTATTTTCTGGCTGCAATAATAAATCCAAAAAATATTCTAGAAGTTGAGTGCCATGTTTTCTTTATTGTTCCACTCATTGGTCACCCTCACTGTCAAAAAGTTTTTTCTAATATCTAATCTGTGTCTCCTCCCATTGTTTCATTCCATTGCTTCTCGTGTTTCCATGTTCAAATGAGAATAAAGATGATCCCTCTACAATGTGACAGCCCCTCAGAGATTTGTAGACAACCATTAAGTCTCCTCTTCGCCATGTTTTTTGCAAGCTAAACATTCCAGATCCTTTAACCGTCCTCGTAGGACATACTTTGCAGTCTGCTCACCATTGTTGTAGCTCTTCTCTGAACTTGCTCCAGTTTTTCAATGTCTTTTTTAAATTTGGTGACCAGAACAGGACACAGTATTACACATGAGGCCTGACCAAGGAGGAGTAGAGGGGATAATTACTTCACGTGATCTAGACTCTATGCTTCTCTTAATACATCCAAGAACTGTTTGCTTTTTTTGCTGCTGCATCACACTGTTGACTCACGTACAGTCTGTGATCTTTTAGTATACCCAGGTCTTTTACCCACGTGCTGTTGCTTAGTTCTATTCCTCCTAATCTGTAGATGTAATTTTTGTTTTACTTGCCCAGATGTAGAATCTTGCATTTCTCCCTGTTAAATACTATTCTATTAGTTACTGCCCATTGTTCCAGTTTATCTAGATCCTTCTGAATCCCTTCTTTACCTTCACTAGTGTTAGCTATCATGCTTAACTTTGTACCATCTGCAAATTTGATAGGTTTACCTTTAGTTCCCTTAACTATATAATTTTAAAAATGCTGAACAACACTGGGGCCAGGACAGAGCCTTGTTACACTTCACTTGAAACACCTTTCCAATTGGATGTGCAGCCATTTATTACCACTCTTTGAGTATGATCACTGAGCCAGTTATGAATCCATCTAATCGTAGCCTTGTCAATCCCATTGTTACTACTGAATTGAATGTTGTATTAAGATAGATATTTGTTGAAATATTGTATCAATGAAATGTTGCATGTGCTCACCCCTACTCTTAAAGGAAAGCTATTATCAGAAAATGACCTATTGATTAAAAGGTCTCTGTCAGCACAGAATGACTTTTCAAACTATATCCCACCACCTGGTGCTTCTTTGCGGGGCCAGTCATTTATATACACCTTCCTACCTGCTTGTTTTCCCTGTATCTCAATTCCCCCTCTTCTTTGATCGACAGCTTTGGCGCATAGAGGGGCAAAGATAGAGGGAAACCAAGCAGGTGGGAAGGTGTATATGAATGAAGTCCCGAGCTCCTGTACTTAGTTTGAACAGTCATTCTGTGCTGACAGAATCCCTTTAAATCAGGTTTTCGTGTTAATGTATTTTTTTAGACATTTTTAGGCAATGTGTGTGATTTGTTTTTCACTTTTTTTTAAACAAAGATAATGCAATTTTCACTCTTTTTTTATAATCATACTAACTGTTCTAGACCGGAAGACGTTTCAGCAGGCTCTTATCATCAGAGGCAGGATTATAATGACAGGTAACGCCGCTATACACAGCTGGTAACACAAGATCCACACATCACAATAGGTTATATCACAGCTCACTTCACTGTGGCCTTTGCACACTCTCATTAGATGCTTTGATACAAAAGATAGGGTCAGAGCTTGTTCATTGTGGCTAATATACGCGTTGTTTCCTGAAAGAACAGGAAGATCTAGTCTAAAAAAAAAAGCCAATGTGAAAATGGCAACATTGATGTTTTTTACTTTAACACAGATTGTGATATGAGGGGGGACACCTTGCCTAAAAATACATTTAGCCTAAAAACTGGATTCAAACAATGTCATTTTCTGATAACGCATTCCCTTTAACAAACAAAAAAGTTAGCTATACATAAAGTAAAATGATGTTGTCTTGCAATTGTTGCCCAAAAATCAAAAGATGGTTAATAGTGATGAGCGAACGTGCTGATAAGGTGTTATCCGAGCATGCTCGGGTGCTAACCGAGTGACTTCGATGTGCACGGATAATATGCTTGAGTGTGCATGTCTCGTGGCTGTTTGACAGGTGCAACACATGCAGGGATTTCCGAACAAACAAGGGATCACTTTTTTTATAGAAGCCTTTTAACATACTTCACAAAACAGGCATGGCTTGGTCTGGTTCATCCAAGGAACATGGGGCAATTGTTTTTTTTCATGCATCATCCCATCCGTGTGTAGTGTGTGAGCAATCCGTTTTTATACAGCTGCTGTTCCCTGTGGTCCAGAACAGCAGTGTATCCACCAATAGCACATGCTGTATGGCTGATCCATATAGAATCCGATTTTTTTTTTTTATTTTGCACACCCATCGACTTGACTGGAGGAGACTCACCTGCCACACGGAAGAAACCAGTGCATACTGGGATTTTTTTCTTGCACAGATTTGGTTCATGGTTGCCCCATTGAATAACACAGGTCTGAGCACCATCCGGCGTTTAACAGGCAGCGGTTGGACTGTCAATATGGGCGTGTGAATTTAGCTTGAAAGGACTTTTGGGAGACCTGGTGGGGTTTTCTACAGCCAGTTACTAAGCATTGACGGATATTAATAATTACAAGGAAAATACTGTGTTGGCGAAATACTGGTGATTGCCTTTTTTTTTTATTCATGTAGGTGTGAATTGATACTTGTATGGAAAATAACCATAAATGAAGATGGGTCGGTGACGCCAGTATTGGATTTATTGCCAAAGATACCAGAACAAGGTAATGCAGTCAGTTTTGTAAAAAAAATATATCTTTCCTGTGTCTACATCTTTGTGCCGTGTTAGCCAGAAGATAGAAGAATATTCAGAATTGAGAGTCCTCAGTGGTTGATACCATCTTCTCAGTTAGCCATTAAAAGGTAACACATTGCAAGCTTTCAAGACTACTCAGGTCTCTCCATCAGGCATAGACTAATACAAAATCTGAAGAATAACATATTTTTTGTATTAGTCAATGCCTGATGAAGAGACCAGAGTAGTCTTGAAAGCTCACAATTTACCATCTTTTCAGTTGGCCATTAAAAGGTATCAACCACTGAGGACTCTCAATTCGAAAAATGTAGAGTAATTTTGTGTAAAACCGTTTTGGAACATGTAAATATTAATACCCCATAGATTTTACAGTGCTGGCACGTGTGTTCAGTGGGGATAGAAGAAAAGTCTGCGGCTAAATCCAGAAGGAAATCTGCATTGAAAAATGTTCTATCTGGTTCAGCATTGTAATCCACAGGGCCCGATTCATCAAGATCGGCAATGTTCACAGCGGCCATGATGAGGAGGCGTGCTGGAGTCAGACGCTCCTGGTTCATGAACATGTTCGCTCTACTTCATGAATCCAGAGTGTCTGAAGAGTGATGTGTGCAATCTCGGAAATTTTACGCCAGTCAGGGAACGGAATGAGATTTCTGGAGTAGGGAACACCACAGCTCATCATGAATTAACATTCATTCTAGGTCCACCGGTACTTGCACACAGTTATGACAACGTGGAGAACTAACCCCAGATCTTCCGTGGATGTCGCTTGTGCAAATCATTTACCCAAACAGACCCCATGATGTTGAGATCAGAGCTCTGTGAGGCAGGATCATCACTTCCAGGGCTTTTTATTCTTCTCTTTTCGTTTTCTCCTCCCATTTTTCCAACAGCTATAAGTTTTCTTTAATTTTTCCGTTGTATAGTCATAGTAACATAGTTTTGAAGGCTGAAGGAAGACCTTATGTCCATCTAGTTCAGCCTATTTTTAGTGCAGCTGTTCTTCATTGTTGATCCTGGGGAAGGCAAAAAACCCACAGAGTAGAAGCCAATTTTCTCCATAGGGAAATAAATTCCTTCCCCTAAGCTGGGTCAACCATCTACCTATAATATTGTTATTCGTAACCTTCTATACTGTTACTCACAAGAAAAGCATCCATTCCTTTCTTAAATTCATTCAGTGAGTTGGCCATCACCACTTCCTCAGGAAAAGAATTCCAGAGCCTCACTGCTCTTACCGTGAAGAACCCTCTTCTATGCTGGTGCAGAAATTGTCTTTCCTCCAAACGAAGAGAATGCCCCCTTGTTCTTGTCACAGTCATTGGTACAAACAGTTCATTGGAGAGATCTCTGTATTGCCCTCTGATATACTTGTACATATATATTAGGTCTCACCTAAGTCTTCTCTTTTCTAGAGTAAATAGACCTAATTTTGATAACCTTTCTGGGCATTGTAGTGAACCAGCTCCATTTATCATTTTAGTAACCTGCCTTTGAACCCTTTCAAGTTCAGTAATGTCTATCTTGAGCACCGGCATCCAAAATTGCACACAATACTCAAAGTGTGGTCTGACGAGTGATTTGTACAGCGGGAGAATTATGTTTTCATCTCGTGTTCCCAGACCTCTTCTAATGCATCCCATGACCCTATTTGCTTTGGTGACAGCTGCCTGACACTGGGCACTCCAATTTAGCTTCTTATTGACTAAGATACCTAAGTATTTTTCCATTTCTGATTTCCCCAGCAGTTTCCCATTTAGTAAGTAATTGTAGCATCTGTTTCTCCTTCCCATTTGCATAACCTTACACTTATCTGTGTTAAACCTCATTTGACATTTTTCAGCCCAGTTCTCCAATTTACTCAAATCTGACTGTAGTTGCAAACTGTCCTCCTTTGTGTTAACTACCTTAGGCTACTTTCACACTTGCGTTGTTTTGCGCTGCCTATCGTGCGCAGTGCAAACGCACATAAAAAGCGCATCAAGCGTTTGTGTGCGTTTTTTTGCGGGTTTGGGTGCGTTTTTTAAAAAAAAGCTGCATGCTTTTTTTGCACGTACGTGCGCATTACCATGCGCACCCATAGACCATAATGGGTGTTTGGCTGAAAAAAAAAACGCATTGCGTGCGCATGCGTTTTTTGGGGGGCAAGTCGGACGCACAAAAAATGCAACAGGATGCATTTTGTGCGCCCGAGCGCACCCTACAAAAAAACGCATGCACATACAAACGCGTACAAACGCATGTGTATGCGCACCCATGTAAAAGATAGGGGGGAAAAAAGCATGCGTTTTTTGCGCTAAAAAACAGCGCAAAAAAACGCAAGTGTGAAACCAGTCTTACATAGTTATTAAGGTTGAAGGAAGTCTTTAAGTCCATCTAGTTCAACCCATATCCTGTCCTAACCTGCCCTAACATGTTGATCCAGAGGAAGGCAAAAAAAACCCATGTGGCAAACAGTAAGCTTCACATTGGGGAAAAAAATTCCTTCCCGACTCCACATACGGCAATCAGACTAGCTTCCTGGATCAACGCAATATTAAGGAAACTAGTGTATATACCCTGTAATAATATACTTTTCAAGAAAGGCATCCAGTCCCTTCTTAAATTTTAGTAGGGAATCACTCATTACAACATCATATGGCAGAGAGTTCCATAGTCTCACTGCTCTTACAGTAAAGAATCCGCATCTGTGAGTATGCTTAAACCTTCTTTCCTCCAGACGTAGAGGATGCCCCCTTGTCCCCGTCACAGGTCTAAGAGTAAAAAAAACAGAGATTAGACCTACCGGTAATTTTATTTCCAGGAGTCCATCCTGACAGCACCATGGGGTTGTCCTTCCTTCATCACAGGGACAGGAAATGCACGACAGGTTAAAAGGTCCCCCTCCCACTCTCAGACTCCAGTGATTTTCCAAGTACCACACCAGTATGGATGCAATTATTATTTATTTAGATTTAGTACAAGCATATTATTACCAATACAAATCATCGGGAGGGAACTATCAGTGCTGTCAGGATGGACTCCTGGAAATAACATTACCGGTAGGTCTAATCTCTGTTTTCCAGGACGTCCTATCCTGACAGCACCATGGGGAGTACCAAAGTAGGAATTCGCTTAGTGTGGGACTACTGCTTTTAGCATCTTACGACCGACCGAAGGTCGTCTGGCTAGCTGCTAGCGTGTCCAATTTGTAGTGTCTACAGAAAGTGTCTAGTGTAGACTAAGTGGCGGCCCAGTATATTTGCTCTACTGAGGCTCCCGACGTCTCTGCCCATGACGTTGCTATCGTCCTAGTGGAATGAGCTCTAAGCTCCCTGGTAGGTAATCCCTCAGTGTCGTATGCTGAGGAGATAATTGACTTATCCACCCTGCCAGGGTGTGCGTAGATGCGCCTTTATCTTATTCTACCATTGTATTGGATAAACAATTCTGCGTCCTGTCGCCACTCCTGAGTGGCCTCCAAGTAGCATGTGACCGCTCGTCTGACGACAAATGAGTGAAAGAATCTTACTCCATTTTCCGTGGATGGCAGAATGAGGGTAGGACTATCTCCTGGTTTAAATTCTGGGCAGAATCTACCTTAGGGAGGAATCCTGGGTTCCATTTTAGTATTATGCAATCGTTGAATAGATGACTGTAGGAGTTCTGGACTGACAGGGCCTGGCTTTTACCCAGCCGCTTGGCTGAGGAGATCTCTACCAAAAGGACGTTTTTTTTTTTTTGTGTAAGTCTTGTGACATTTATCTCTGATATTGGCTCGTATGGGGGTCTGCGTAGGGCGGTAAGTACCAGATTTAGGTCCCCCAGAGCATTGTGGGTCTTAATCTCTGTATGGCCTTTGTAAAACGAACCATCCCTGGAAGAGAGGCCAAGGTGAATTAAAGTACTTCAAGCTGCTCTCTGAACTTCCAATGTGCTTTGGACTCAGACCTTTATTAAATCCTGCCTGGGGATAGTTAAGGATTTGAGAGATATCTGGGCAAGACGGATCTATGGGGATACTACCACATTCTGAGCAGAACTTCTCCCAGATTTATGATAGATTGCCCTCGTAACAGGCTTACAGCTGGTCTGCACCGTTGAGATCACTTTGTCGGAGAGACCTCTGGATCTTAAGATCCCTCTCTCAGGATCCATGCTGCCGACTGTAGGTTCCCCAGATTTGGGTGCCGAACTGGGCCTTGGGAAAGTAGATCTTCTGGCGTTGGTAGATGGAGCGGTCCTTCCTGAGCCGTCTTCTTCCGGAGGTGGAACTAACTTCGCCTGGGCCCGAAGAGTATTACTAGCGTCACTCGCCTTTTCCCTGGATCTTTCTGAGGCCTCTCGGTATTAGTGTATGTGCAGACGCTACGGAATCCGCACGGATTTTGCAAAAACCACAGATTATCTGCGGTTTTGCCTGCGGTTTGGTCCTGCGGATTCACCATCTCCATAATGGTGGCGATAGGAACCCGCTGCGGATTCCGCAGAAAGAATTGACATGTCACTTCTTTCTGCGGTTTCAAAACCGCAGCAAATCCGTGCGGATTTTTCCGCAACGTCTACACAGCATTTTTTTTTTACCATTCATTTGAATGGTACTGTACACCGCACATACCCTTATAGGAATAGGGGGAAACCATATAGCAGCCCCCCACTCCATCTCCGATTCAAGGAGTCGACCCCTTTTTTGGATGGTCTGCTGGACCGAGGGAGAAGAATCTCTGTAGCTTGGTGTTCTTCCTTGTCGCGAAGAGGTTTAGCTGAGGGTTTCCCCACCGATGGCGTAAGCCTATGAATGTCTCCTCATTCACTTCCCTCTCGGTGGCTCAGACTTCTTGTCAGTTCAAATAGTCGGCTATGTTGTTCCTGGGCCCTGCAGGTGTATCACTGATATGGAGCGAACCCTGTTCTCTGCCCAGGTGAAGATGCGGGCTGCCAGGTCCTGAAGCTTTCCCCCTGGTGGCGTAGGAAAGATACTGTGGTCACAATGTTTGACCTGGCTTTCCTAAGTTGGCCCTGTGGACTCGACCGGCTTCGTTTTAGTGTCTCCCAACTGCTCGTAGCTCTCTGTAGTTTGAGGACTGTGAACTGATGCTTCCCGGCCATGTCCTTGAAGGTACCTTCCAGATGGGCCCCCCTTTTCTGCTGGCGTCCGTGATGATAGTCTTGTATGGTGATAGGATCCGAGGTCCCTCTGGGCTGATGGATCTTGTGACCGGTTCCCTGTCTCGGAGATGATTTTAGGGCTGGGGATGGTCGAGTCTCTTTGTCCAGAGCGGTCTGCTGTCTGTCCTATTTGACTGAATTTCCTTGTAGACTCCTGTGTGAGCCTGGTTCCACTTTACGCAGGGTATGCCTGCTGTCAGGGTCTCTAGGACCTTTAGTGTAGTCTTTTGGATATTTGATCTCGCCATAGCTGACGACCCCTGTTCCTGATGGCCTCCTTTCCTTCTTCCGATAAACGAGATTCTTGTTTTGGGATCTAACAAGACTCTCAGGAATTTTTCCCGGGTACCGGGCTGCATTCTTCAGGATTCAATCCTAGGTTTCCGGGCGTGGCGATTACCCCGTTGAGTTGTTTTCTTAGCTCTGATGCTGAGAAAGTCCTACAGGTGTGGCACGATGGTTATGCTGCCTCTTAAGTGTGCCCTGATCTTGGCGATCGGCTTCGTAAACCCCGGGTGCTGAAGCTAGGTCGAAAGGCCGAGCATGAAACTAAAATTGTAGTATCCACTTCCCATTTCCAGTGCGAACTGCAGGAACCTCTGAGGGTGGGGGTGGATGGGAACGTGATAGTATGCGCTTCTGGATCTATTGCCTGTTGTGGCGATATGATCTATTCAGGAAATGGTGGTTTTCGGGACTCCATTTGAAATTTTGTATCGGATCCCTTGGTTTAGTGGTTCTAAATTTATAATGGTCCGACTCTCCACCGGAGGTGTTCCTAGAACCGGGACCATTACTTTTGATCTTAGTAGATCTATTACGTCTGCCCATATAGGGTCTATAAGGGTTCTGGGCCGGGATTCGTAACTACAAACCATGCTGGGGGGGCTATAAATTCTCGGGTATAGCACTGGGAACCTGTATTCAGGATCCGCTGGTTCTGGGGGATGAGCCCTTGCTTCCAGGAAGTGTTTTGAGGCGCCCCCCAACCAGTATGGTGTCACTGCCTGTTGAGGAACTTTGTCCTGAGCGAGAAGGGGGATCCTACTCTTCCCCCCTTCTGGTGATACCAGCGAGTCGATTTACCCTCTTTCTATAATCCTGCCTTTGGAAAGGACGGGACCTCTGAAGGGAAAACCTTTGCTTTCCCACGGGCCCGTTTTTTAATGTCAGTGGCATTCTTCCGTGTTGTATCTAAGACCGGTCCAACTACCTTCCTGTCTGAAAAGGTATGGAACCTAACTTATTTTTCAACTGGTAAACCCCTGACCAGATCTTCATCCATAAGACCTGGCGAGCCGTTTTGGGTAAAGAATCATTCCTAGCCGCAAAACACACCGGTACGGCTGAAGCGTCCAACAGGAATCTAGCTGCAACTCTCCCAGGGAAAGGTCCTCTAAGAAATCACTTCTAGGGGTTTCCCCTGTAACTTGGTGCTCTAACTGGTTGATCCTAGATACGTGGATCTGGCGACCGATGTGCCCTATCTGCTACTGCAGACCCAAGCCCTCTTTAGGAGCCTGTCAGCCTCTTGTCCCTGGGTCTTTTGGGGCTAGAGGAATTTTCGAAGGGAATTGAAGTGTTCCTTGACACCCCCCTGGGGATGTCGATCCTAGGAACTCCATCCCAAGTGTTAACCTGGTTGACGGTAGGAGAGCCTGAAGTCTCAGGAGACGAGCCGCTTCTCAGCGTCCTCCCATTCCTCTAGAATGATTTATACTCGTCCGATGATCGACCGGACTCTCATCCTGGCCGCCTAGCGGCTGACACCTGACTAGTGCCAGCTGCTCAGCCTAACACCTCTTAGTGTGGGGTGGAAGACTGAGGTAGCCGTCCTGGGACGGAAGTGTGGACCTCCTATCTGACCCCTATGTGCATCTCAGCTCCGTGCGACCTGCGATTGTGGACTCATCTGCACATGGGATAGATGTATTAGGCGTCACGTTTCCCCCACTGCACAGGGGGAATCTCAAGCCCTGTCCTCTGCGGTCTCCCATCCTTTGCAGAGGTTCCTGCCCAGCAGACGTCAGTCCAGGTGATATGCCCGGCTAACGCTAGGCATCTTGACAAATGCAGTCATGCTGGCACGGACGGGTATTAGATCTGCCTGGTTTCCTGGAGGTTGAAGCTGCAGGAGTCGGTGCTGTCTTTTGCTATCATAAAGTACAGGATCTTTTTGGTTAAAACTCCTGTCTTAAGTATGTCCATCCTGTCCACTACTTAGACATTGGTGGTTCAGGGTGATCGCTGGGTTTCCACAGCGCCTTCCATGGCGTGGTGTCCCGTACTGCTGACCCACCCCGTCGTCCTACCTTGTCTTGAGTGGGTCGACTGATCCTCACGCCGTCGCCGCTTCAGCCGTCGCTGCTCCAGCCGCGTCGCTGCTCCGTTCCCACGCTGGGACGCCACCGGAAGCTATCATCTGGCGCCCGGAAGTGATGCGGCCCTGGGGATGATGCGGCATGTGACGACGGGAGCCGAGAGCCCCGCTGAGGGGAAGCGGCTCAGAGTCCCGCAGCAGCGCTCCACGGGATGCCTGGTGGAGAACCCTCCTTAGGGGGGTGCCGCCTCGGACCATCTGACGGGGAGAGCTGGTGTCTAGACCCCGATCCCCCTGGCCCGTCGGTAAGCTTCTCTTGGATGCCGCGGCTCTCTTCCTCCGCGGCGCTCTCGTGTCTGTCCTAACAGGGACAGGAAAAACACTGGAGTCTGAGAGTGGGAGGGGACCTTTTAACCTCTCGTGCATTTCCTGTCCCTGTGATGAAGGAAGGACAACCCCATGGTGCTGTCAGGATAGGACGTCCTGGAAAGATCATTAGAAAGGTCTTTGTATTGTCCCCGCATATATTTATACACTGTAATAAGATCACCCCTAAGCCTTCGATTTTCCAAACTCAATAACCCCAAGTGTAATAACCTGTCTAGGTATTGCAGACCCCCTAGTTCCCTAATAACCTTGGTCGCTCTTCTCTGCACCCGCTCCAGTTCAGCTATGTCTTTCTTATACACCGGAGACCAGAACTGTACACAGTATTCTAAGTGTGGTCGCACTAGTGACTTATATAGAGGTAAAATTATGTTCTCCTCATGAGCATCTATGCCTCTTTTAATGCATCCCATTATTTTATTTGTCTTTGCAGCAGCTGCCTGACACTGGCCACTAAATGTGAGTTTGTCATCCACCCATACACCCAGGTCTTTTTCAGTGACAGCTTTGCCCAGTGTTTTACAATTAAGCACATAATTATACATCTTGTTCATTCTACCCAAGTGCATGACCTTACATTTATCCCCATTAAAGCTTAGTTGCCATTTATCAGCCCAAGCTTCTAGTTTACATAAATCCTCCTGTAATATAAAATTGTCCTCTTCTGTATTGATTACCCTGCAGAGTTTAGTGTCATCTGCAAATATTGAAATTCTACTCTCTATGCCCCCTACAAGGTCATTAATAAATGTTAAAAAGCGGGCCCAAAACTGACCCCTGTGGTACCCCACTGCTAACCAGGGCTGTGGAGTCTGTAAGCCACAGTTGCGACTCCGACTCCTGGATTTTATCAGACTCCGACTCCTTCATAAATGGCCAATTCATAACAACAAATTTACTGTTGTAAAATATTAAACATCGTGCTTATTCAGTTTCTCACCATCATATAAGTAATCAGACCACTTAGAGCAAAAACTACATTTATTAGAATACAGCAAATAACTTTTATAAACTTTTCTAAACTGTAAGTAAATATGCAATAAACACTTTTATGCAGTTAATAAGAAGAAATCTATAAATTTGTCCTCAGAAAAAGTATTGCCTCTGTCAGATCCTCCTTCATGGATGCCCTCAAATCTGATCTAATTATTTTGAGAGCAGAGAACAACCTCTCTACACTAACTTGTGTTGGTGGCAAAGCAGTAACCACTCGGGCAACATCTCTGACAATACACTTATTCCAAATAAAGGAGATTTAACAATTATTTTAACCCTAAGTTTCTATATAAATTTTAAGTAGATACCATAAACATAAACCAAAAAAATTCTACTTAAAGATTATACAGTGGGGAAAAAAAGTATTTAGTCAGTCAGCAATAGTGCAAGTTCCACCACATAAAAAGATGAGAGGCGTCTGTAATTTACATCATAGGTAGACCTCAACTATGGGAGACAAACTGAGAAAAAAAAATCCAGAAAATCACATTGTCTGTCTGGTTTTTTTTCATTTTATTTGCATATTATGGTGGAAAATAAGTATTTGGTCAGAAACAAGCAATCAAGATTTCTGGCTCTCACAGACCTGTAACTTCTTCTTTAAGAGTCTCCTCTTTCCTCCACTCATTACCTGTAGTAATGGCACCTGTTTAAGCTTGTTATCAGTATAAAAAGACACCTGTGCACACCCTCAAACAGTCTGACTCCAAACTCCACTATGGTGAAGACCAAAGAGCTGTCAAAGGACACCAGAAACAAAATTGTAGCCCTGCACCAGGCTGGGAAGACTGAATCTGCAATAGCCAACCAGCTTGGAGTGAAGAAATCAACTGTGGGAGCAATAATTAGAAAATGGAAGACATACAAGACCACTGATAATCTCCCTCGATCTGGTGCTCCATGCAAAATCCCACCCCGTGGGGTCAGAATGATCACAAGAACGGTGAACAAAAATCCCAGAACCACGCGGGGGGACCTAGTGAATGAACTGCAGAGAGCTGGGACCAATGTAACAAGGCCTACCATAAGTAACACACTACGCCACCATGGACTCAGATCCTGCAGTGCCAGACATGTCCCACTGCTTAAGCCTGTACATGTCCGGGCCCGTCTGAAGTTTGCTAGAGAGCATTTGGATGATCCAGAGGAGTTTTGGGAGAATGTCCTATGGTCTGATGAAACCAAACTGGAACTGTTTGGTAGAAACACAACTTGTCGTGTTTGGAGGAAAAAGAATACTGAGTTGCATCCATCAAACACCATACCTACTGTAAAGCATGGTGGTGGAAACATCATGCTTTGGGGCTGTTTCACTGCAAAGAGGCCAGGATGACTGATCCGGGTACATGAAAGAATGAATGGGGCCATGTATCGTGAGATTTTGAGTGCAAACCTCCTTCCATCAGCAAGGGCATTGAAGATGAAACGTGGCTGGGTCTTTCAACATGACAATGATCCAAATCACACCGCCAGGGCAACGAAGGAGTGGCTTCGTAAGAAGCATTTCAAGGTCCTGGAGTGGCCTAGCCAGTCTCCAGATCTCAACCCTATAGAAAACCTTTGGAGGGAGTTGAAAGTCCGTGTTGCCAAGCGAAAAGCCAAAAACATCACTGCTCTAGAGGAGATCTGCATGGAGGAATGGGCCAACATACCAACAACAGTGTGTGGCAACCTTGTGAAGACTTACAGAAAACGTTTGACCTCTGTCATTGCCAACAAAGGATATATCACAAAGTATTGAGATGAAATTTTGTTTCTGACCAAATACTTATTTTCCACCATAATATGCAAATAAAATGAAAAAAAAAACAGACAATGTGATTTTCTGGATTTTTTTTTCTCAGTTTGTCTCCCATAGTTGAGGTCTACCTATGATGTAAATTACAGACGCCTCTCATCTTTTTAAGTGGTGGAACTTGCACTATTGCTGACTGACTAAATACTTTTTTTCCCCACTGTATGTTTTATAATAAAATTGTTTATTAGATCAAAAAAGACACCAACATTAAAATCAAAAAATATAAAAAATCCTACAAAGGAGGCAGGTCCTCATACACAGTTAGACAATATATATAATTTTAAATCCCAAAAGGGAAAAAAGGAGGGATCATACAATATTATATTACATAGTCAATTTACCCCATCACTTTTAATTATACTATCAAGAAACAGTTTGTTATATGGCCAAATTTATCACTAATATGAAGAAGCATAAAGTGCATAGTGCATTTCAAATATAAAGTAGTTAGGCCATGATAGTGTGGGGTTAAACCAATAACTACCCACCTGAATTCATACTGTGTATGTGACCACCGCCGCCTCACACTCCAACGCACGTTTCACACGTGGTTTCCTCAGGGAGTGAAGTATAGTATAATTAAAAGTGATGGGATAAATTGACTATATGTAATATAATATTGTATGATCCCTCCTTTTTTCCCTTTTGGGATTTAAAATTATATATATTGTCTAACTGTGTATGAGGACCTGCCTCCTTTGTAGGATTTTTTATATTTTTTGATTTTATTAGATCAAAAAAGACACCAACATTAAAGATTATATGTTTTATAATAAAATTGTTTAAGTAGAATTTTTTTGGTTTAACATCTCTGACAATGTCAGGATACAGAGGAATCGCTTGTTGCACTGTTATTTTTGATGAACGGTCAAATTTCTCAATTTCTTTTAGTGCACATGAAAAATTCTGCTGAAATGTACTGGCTGTGTTCCTTGATGGGGATGACTCTTCTTCTATGCGGGAACGCTTTGCACGGTCCTTGTGATCCAAATATTTTTCGAAATTAAATTCTTCATCAGTTGATGATGAGGGTGAAGATGTGGCAGGACGACCAAATTCTTCTTGTTCCTCCTGACTGTTCTGCAACCCTTTCATCCTTACTGCTATTTCAACCAGAGCTTCTTTTCCTTTACTTAGCTGTTGATCATCTAGAAGAATCCGATGCATTGGGTCTACATAAACAGCTGCCAAAAGAATGTTATTTTGTAATAGTAGCTCCTCTCTCCATTTCATTGATGTAGCAATGCCACTTGCAATTAACCCTCCTCTTTGGGACAGGCGAAACATCAGGTTCTTCCACTCCTTTAAGAAAATACCTGGAGTTAAGTCCTCTGCTTGTAATTTTTTAGTCACTGTAAATGGGTGCTCTAGCAATTTTTCCAGCTCAGTCACCTGATTCCACTGACTTTCATTTAGCGTCAGTTGAGGATTAGCCATGTCTACAAGAAAGGTTTTCAGTTCAACCAAGCGCTGAATCATTAAGTAAGTACTGCCCCATCGTGTGGCTTGATCAATATTTGCCCCTTTTCCAGCACGTCTCTTCAAAATTGAGTCAACTTTAGGGGTTCTGCCAACAGTAGCCAATTTTCTCACCTTGCCAATCAGTGCAGCAGCATGTCCTTCTTGCAGACTGTCTCTTATAGCCAGCTGTAGCGTATGCACAACACAGCGCATGTGATGAATGAAAGAACATATTGACACAGTTTCAACAAGATCACCTAAACTATCATGTTGCTGTTCATCTGAAGCAACTTCAGTTTGCTCCTCAGTTACAATACTGTGTTCCTCTATTTCAAACATTTCTGTGTCTGTGGACCCAGAATGTTCTTCTAGCTGCTGGTCACCATCATTACTCTCATTCATTAGCTTAATAGTACTTATCATATTTGAAGCATTGTCAGTTACGACAGAAAGAACTTGCTCTTTTTTACGTTCATAGTCTTGCAGAACCTTTTCCACCAAGACCTGGAGAAACTCACTGGTGTGATGAGCTTTGGTGTCTTTTACTGCCAATGTCTTGGTAACTATTTCATTTTTGTCACAAACAAATCGGACATTGATGGCAAAATAGTTCACTCTGTGACGTGTGCAGGCATCCATTTTAAGAAACAGAAAGCGTCCCTTGAGAGTTTTTTTTAAGTTCTTCCTTTTGTTTAAAAGCTTCTTCGATTACTAATTTTCTTATACTCTCTCTCTCCAGAGAAACACCAAGCTTGCGGGCCATTTCCCCATTCAGACACATAAAAGCTGGTCGTGAAAATAATGAAATAGGCACACTATCCTTTACAACAAGCTCTATGATCTGTTTTTTAAATGCATCTACTGTCATTGTCACAGTAACTTTGTCACTGACAAAATATCTTGCAACTGATGGCTGCAAAGTTCTCTGCTCCTTTGTTTGGCTGGAAGAGCTGGGCACTGGTTCATTGGTTTGGATGCAGTCTTTCTCATCCACTGCTTTCAGTACTTCTGGATGAAAGCGCTGTAAATGTCTCTTTAGATTAGAAACTCTGGTAGGAGCATTTTTATCTTTGCCTGAATATGCACTCATCTTGGCTTCACAGCATTTGTTTTCGTCTGGATCATTTGTCATACACTGACAGACATAATGTTTTCTATCTTGAGTGATGGTGAAATGTTCAAATACAGCTGATTTAATGTGATGCTTCTTTGACATTCTCAGGTTTTTAATTCTGCATTCACAATCCAAATGACAATTGTTTTTCCTAAAAACAATTGTACAAAATTGCCAGGTCGTACAACTGATATAGTGGTCAGTAATACTGTTATTATTCCTCATGTACTCACAGTTAACTGATGCAAAGTTTGTTGAAAGGATAATACTTCTTACAGTCTTCCTCTTCTGAGTAGCAGGCAGCTGTGAGATGCTTGGAAGACGCACACCTAGTATGATCTAGTCTAGAGGAGGAGCTTTACTACTAAGAATTTGCAACACATTTTCACTTTCAGTTTCATACATTGTAAGTAGGGGGGTTGGGCTAGCATGAGGTTAACCAAGTATAAGATTAGATAAGGGCAGTGGAGAACAGTGACACACAAGAAGTAAGAAATGTCTCTATCTCCAGCAGAACTGCTTATCACTGTTGTTCATAGTTTGATAGAACATATATATTTGAGTAACATTTATAAAATTCATATGAAAGTTCAATTATGAAATATTAATACATTTTTTTTAAAGCTGGAGTCGGAGTCGGTACATTTCTACAGACTCCAACCAAAACTAACTCCGACTCCACAGCCCTGCTGCTAACCGTGACCCAGTCCGAGTGTACTCCATTAATAACCACCCTTTGTTTCCTATACCTGAGCCAGCTCTTAACCCACCTACACATATTTTCCCCTATCCCCATTGTTCTCATTTTATGTATCAACCTTTTGTGTGGCACCGTATCAAAAGCTTTTGAAAAGTCCATGTACACCACATCCACTGCATTCCCTTGGTCCAGTCCTGAATGTACCTCTTCATAAAAGCTTATCAGATTAGTCTGACAGGAACGGTCCCTTGTAAACCCATGTTGATATTGGGTCATGAGGTTATTCTTCTCCAGATACTCCAGTATAGTATCTCTTAGAAAACCCTCCAGGATTTTACCCACAGTTGAGGTTAAACTTACTGGCCTATAATTTCCAAGTTCAGTTTTTGTCCCCTTTTTGAATATTGGTACCACATTTGCTATACGCCAGTCCTGTGGTACAGACCCACTTATTATGGAATCTTTAAAGATTAAAAATAATGGTCTATCTATGACTGTGTTTAATTCCTGCAGTACTCGGGGGTGTATCCCATCCGGGCCCGGGGATTGTCAATTTTAGTGATTTTTAGATGCCGCCGTAGTTCCTGCTGGTGACATTAAATGGAGAATTTTTATCCCTGATCATGTTATCCGTCATGGGATATTCTTGTGTAAATACTGTTGAAAAAAATTAATTTAGCATATTGGCTTTTTCCTCATCCACCATTTCACCCAGACTATTTTTAAGGGGGCCAACACTATCATTTTTTTAGCTTCTTACCATTTATGTAGTTAAAGAATATTTTGGGATTATTTTTACTTTCTCTGGCCATGAGTCTCTCTGTCTCAATCTTTGCTGTCTTGATTTGCTTTTTACAGAATTTATTTAATTTTCTGTATTTATTTAATACCTCATCACTACCTACTGGCTTTAATTCTCTAAATGCTTTCTTTTTGTCACTTATTTCTCCCCTTACAGCTCTATTTAGCCATAGTGGTTTCCTCCTATTTCTAGCTTACATAGTTTTGTATCATCTGCAAATACTGATATTTTACTGTGAAAGCCATCCACTAGATCATTAATAAATATATTAAATAGTAGGGGGCCCAATACAGAACCCTGTGGTATCCCACTAGTAACCCTGACCCAATCTGAGTATGCACCATTAATAACCACTCTTTGTTTTCTATCACTAAGCCAGCTACCTACCCATCTACACACATTTTCCCCTAGCCCAAGCGTTCTCATCTTACTTACCAATCTTTTATGTGGGACAGTGTCAAATGCTTTAGAGAAGTCGAGATAAATGACTTCCAATGATTCTCCTTGGTCCATTTGAGAGCTTACATCCTCATAGAAGCTGATCAGGTTAGTTTGACAGGAGCGATCCTTCATAAATCCATGTTGATATGGAGTTAAACATTTATTAACATTGAGATATTCCATAATGGTATCCCTTAGAAACCCTTCAAAAGTTTTACCCACAACAGATGTTAAGCTTACCGGCCTATAGTTTCCAGGTTCCCTTTTACACCCCTTTTTGAATATTGGTACCACATTTGCTTGCCGCCAATCAAAAGGAACAGACCCTGTTTCTATAGAGTCTTTAAATATAAGGAATAGAGGCCTGTCTATCACATTACTTAACTCCCTTAATACCCAAGGGTGAATGCCATCAGGGCCTGGTGATTTGTCAATTTTAATCTTACTAAGGCGGTTCTGAACTTCTTCCTGGGTTAGGCAGGTAATACTTATTGGGGAGTTTAAATTATCGCTCTGCATTTCCCCTGGCAAATCCTTTTCCTGTGTGAACACTGTTGAGGAAAAAAGTATTTAAAACATTTGCTTTTCCCACATTGCTCTCTATGATTTCACCCTCATTGTTCTTTAAAGGGCCGACACCATCAATTTTAATCTTTTTACTGTTTATATAATTAAAGAATAGTTTGGGGTTTGTTTTCCTTTCCTTAGCAATGAGTCTCTCAGTTTCCACTTTTGCTAAATGTATTTGTTTTTTTTATACATTTTATTTTTTTCTCTATAACTTTTTAATGTTTCTTCATTGCCTTCTTGTTTTAGCTTCTTAAATGCCTTGTTCTTGTTATTTATTGCCCTTTTTACATCCTTATTTAGCCACATTGGTGTTCTCCTGTCGTAGCTTGTTTTTTTTTTTTTTTTGCAGGATGAGTCGTGGCTTTGAGTGACTCCATTTGTATCATTTTTAACATTTACTAAGAATTGCATTTTCTTTGGTCAAAAGTTTACTACACTCGGATTTTAATTTCTATAACTTTTTTTTTTTTTCTTTTTACACAGCGTACGTTGTGTGGTAAATTTACCCAGAATCATGATTCTCCATTAAAGGGTTATTCCCATGTCCAAGATCCTATTGTAAGATGTAGCAGATAATAATAATAGCAAATATCTCCAATTAGAAATATGGTATAGTTTTTCTGATTCACTATGTTTCTTTCCTCGTGTGCAGAAATTGCAGGATCTTAAGTGTCCATAGTTAAAATTACTAGCAACCAACTGTCACTATATCAGTGGTTGTAACCATGGATACCTAAACGTCCTTTAATGCCTGCACAGGAGGAAAGACAGAGAATCAGAAAAACTATACTACATAAGATCTTGGAGATGGGAATACCACTGTACATTTATGGCAGTACCAAACTTTTATAATTTCTTTTTTCCATTTAAAGGCATACGCCGAGAAATGTAATAAAAATAAATACATTTAAATATTATACATTTTACTAAATCATTTTTTTAGCAAAATTTTTGGAAAAAGGTAATGTTTTGTTAGTGCACTGTTACGATTTTAAATATATCAGCTCCCAGTAGTTTCCCAGCTGTGAGGACGTAGGATGGGCTGCATAAAGACTCCTGCTAGAGACAGACATCGGGTGAGGGCAGCGTCCTGTGTACCATGATCGCACATTCTTCTGTTCACCGATCCCGACAGGACAAGCGGAGGAGCGAGTGCGGAATAAAGCAGGAGATCAATGTATCTGTCAGCTATAAAGGTTCTAATCAGCCTGTTAGGTTTGTATGGTTGTCCTGAAGAAGGAGTGGGATGGACTCATACACGCTGACAAACCATCTTATCCTGAGATCTTGATTTTTGGATTGCACGGAAAGTCAGCAGCGCAGAAAAAATCCACCTTCCCTGGTATTCTATCAACGAAAATATGCACAATATCCAAAGAATCGTAGCATAGACTTTACAACACCAGCAAATGCACGAGACTCCTGAAATATCATGCACGCTGCTTATTTATTTCCTTGCAGATATGAACCTTCAAAGTAGTTTTTCAAATCTGCAATGTGTGAATTCTTTCACGGTTTTTGCAGCATTCTTCACCCATTCAAATGAAAGGGATGGGTGGAAGAAGGGACAGGAGTGAGATTTCTGGTAAAGGGAACACCAAGGAACAGCTCACCATGATGAACTAGACGAGCTGTGGCTTCCCCCACACCCCTACCATCCATGTTGGCACAGCTGGGAGGAACTGGTATGAAAACTAACAGTTTGGTCGCAGCTCCAAGTTGTGTCAAAGTTTTGCGACAGAATTCTGGTGTGAAATCTTTGATGAATCGGGCCCGGTAGGTTTTATTTTATTCTTTTTTTTGCAACAATCAAATCAAGTGTGCCAGTAGTGTCCACCATAACTGTAGAGTCCAGACTAGACCCACACCTTACGAATAACTGATTATTATTATTATTATTTTAATAGCAAAAGCTGTGGATAAAACTGGAGTCGTGGAAAATGCAGCTGTGAACTTCAAAACCCTCCTCCAAGCCAGCGGCCTTCAGGCAACCATCGAGAACATTATTCATTCATTCTGTGTGACGAGAGGCAGCGACTAGAAGGAAAGGTCTTCCAATGTTTTATTGACTATAAACCTTGTAGTTGCATCCGCCGTATAAACAATATACACAAGTCATGCTCTATGTACAGGACATATGGCACATTGTACATCATTGATCAAGACATGGAAAATAAATACAATTGTTAAATACTAAAATGAGAAAATACAGAAAAACACAAAAATCCAGATCAACTATACATGGTTATCGATGACCAGAGTCCGCAAACATGGACGCTGCCAGACACAATTCTGGTAACAGTAATCACATTAGATTTGTTGTCACTTGTGGCCAGAGCTGCACAGGTAAATATGGGCAATGGGGTACATAGAGGGGCTCCGGACCCAGGAGCCGTCCTACAATGGCAAAGTGGACTTCCTCCAGTGTCCTCCCCGATGAAGTCAATACAAAGACTACACTTAGACCAGAAGAGAAAAGATTAACCACCCTTAAAGGGATTTGTCACCAGTTTCATGCTGCCTAAAAGGGTCCTTAATGGAATTGTCCATTGTCAATCTCTAGGTTTCCATCCTTGTAAAATAACACTAATATTCATCTCCAATGCTGTTAACAGTGGTGTCAACACTGGTTCTGACAAAACCATGTTACTGTTACGTCACAGCCTGTCGACACTGCTGGAACAGCACCGGCGGTGTTACTATTTTACAAGGGAGACACCTAGGAATTCAGAAGGGGCTGACCGAGTAGTGGACAACGCCTTTAATTACAGAAGTATGTTTTAGACTTAAACCAAACAGCATTTCATGGGGGGAAAAAAAAGCAAGGCAGCGTTTTAGCATGGTGAGAAGAGTCGACCTAAGAATGCCCACCTGGCTCATCTTTGATGGATCTCACCAACTACAAAAGTATGCAATCAATCTGGGTGGGGAGAAGCCACAGTCAGGACTTTTCTGCCTGCGCCCATCTCGTTTATCTGAAATATCACAGCAAGCCCAACGGCTACCTGCCATGAAGGATAATGGCGGCATTTCATGCTACTCAGGGTTCAGTTCACTTTAATATGATGGCATCATATTTTCAAATGGGTTTTCTAACGCAAAGTATCCATAATAGGGTGTCTGGCATAAGTGCGCTTTCTCTGGATGGAGGGACAAGAACATCTGTGCACATCCCCCCCCGACTGATGTACAGGAGAACAGAGCGTTGGTTTATTCCTGCGGGGGGAATGAAATAGTTTCTTAGTTTACAGCTGAGTGCTGGTAATTTCCTTTTAAAAGGGTTTTTTTCTCCATTGCATCTAAAGTCTTTCATACGCTATAGATAGCTGTCAGCTGAAGGATAGTTATTCTGATTATCTGGCTGACAGCCAAGCTCTCGTATACGGCAGAGAGCAGTGTTCTCTGAGAGTTGCTACCTGACTCCTCCAATGGCGGCTTATAGCAGGGAAAATAAGAGGCTAGGCAGCTCAAAATGGGGCAGGTTGGATTCTTCTGTTTCCCAACATCTGTCAGGAGGCCGCCATGCACATTAAATGGTCAGCCAAGGGCACCCACATCAGCGGGTTCATATGTCTGATGTGTATTGGGGCCTTAGCGTACAGTCAGACGACCATATAAATCAGAGATCACAACGCAGCGCTCTGGCTGGCCGCGGCTCTCCTGATCTTAGCGTGGCAGCTGCAGAGAAATACATGAATCTATCACGCTCGGGTCTGGCCAGTCCGTGCATTGCATTCCCATCTCGGTCCAACTTAGGCCGGTTTCACACTAGCGCTTTTTCAGCGCGCGCACGGCCGGGGGTAGCTCCGCCCCCGAGCCTGCTCTCTGCCCGGCGTGCCCGCCCCTTCCTTGTAGCGCCGCCTCCTAGCGGACAGCGGCGCCTGCGATCGGCGCACCCTATCTTTAGCATAGGGTGCGCCGATCGTGCGCAGGTCGTGCGCTAGTTGCGCTTTGACCTGCGCTGCGCACTTATGACGGTGCGCCGTGCGCGCCAAAATCCGAAAAGTTCGATTTTGGCGCGCGCGGCGCACCGTCATAAGTGCGCAGCGCAGGTCAAAGCGCAACTAGCGCACGACCTGCGCACGATTGGCGCACCCTATGCTAAAGATAGGGTGCGCCGATCGCAGGCGCCGCTGTCCGCTAGGAGGCGGCGCTACAAGGAAGGGGCGGGCACGCCGGGCAGAGAGCCGGCTCGGGGGCGGAGCTACCCCCGGCCGTGCGCGCGCATAAAATGCGCTAATGTGAAACCAGCCTTATACTGCATAAAGGGAACCCGATGCATTCAGAATCGGAAATGGACCTGCTGTGGGTGCACTGCCGCCCCTCTGCCCAGAGAGTCCACAGCACAAACCGCTAATCCAGCCAAATGTAACAATAGCTCCTTAAATACAGATTTTATACACTGAGAACACGTAATTTAAACAGTATATTTCTCTGTTGGATCATGCAAAACAGATCCATTTTTCAATTGTAATTATAGTAAAAAAAAGTGTATAGATATTGCAGGTACATATATTACAGCGCCCCCTAGTGCTGTTTTGTCGTGATGAGCAAGTATGCGTGTGTGCTGAGCGTCTTCGGCGTGCTTACAAAATACGTTCGAGTCCTTGCGCCTGCATGTCTTGTGGCTGTTGCCAGCCCGTAACACATGCAAGGATTGCCGAACAGCCACGAGACATGCAACTGCGGAGACTCGAACATATTATTCAAACACACTGAAGACACTCGGTTAGCACCCGAGCATGCTCAGATAACACCTTATCCCAGCATGGTCGCTCCTCAGTAGAAGAGTTGAGCGAATATCTTCGGTTCCCCGCTTATTCGGCAAGCTATATCACTTGCTGAATGAGCTGCAGCGGGAACATTGCTTCCTGGATCGTGCTGGCTGATCACCACCACCATCTGCCGGGCCAATGAGCTGATCAGCCAGCACGATCCAGGAAGCAATGTTCCGCTGCAGCTTATTCGGCAAGCACTAATAAGAGGGAAACTGAAGATCTTCGCTCATCACTAGTCATTTTCTGAAGGTTACACATGCACAGTCGCGTCTCATGGGTCACTTCGTACACTGCTGTTACGGAGGCCAGCTAATTCAAAAGGACAACATAGCGCGTCTATAAAAAAAAAAAAAAAAATGCCCCCGTTTCTAAATTTTGCTGTTAAAGGTTCCCATTCAAATAGAATTATTTTGTATGCCTTAGTTAAGAAACCATAAACTAGGAGAACTGCATTACCCGATTCTCTTAAATGCTCGGTCTCTCACATTCCAAAATCTAAACCATGCGCAACTGGGAAAATTCTTATAATAAAAAAAAAACAAACAAACCTGTCACCTTACTACAATTGTAAGTGATAAAACTACAATTTCTACAGCGTCAGTCATTTCATATTGCACATGTTGTCCTGGAACAGTACGGTAAGCCCGAGTGGTCATTTGCAGGCAATGTTCCTTGTGTAATAGGGAGAATCTTCCCCACGGTTATTTCCGAGTTCTACTTCTAAGCTTTGAGCGACACAACCCATAACGGATAAGATTCTTTTTCATTAATTTTTTATCCATAAAGGGTCAAATTTAGGAGAATGCCTTCATTCCATAATAGAAAGATATAAAAAGTGCACTAAACTGCCAGAAGAGAGCGGACATCTGATCAGTGCTTGTGTCCCGCAGTCACTCGTGGATGGCGATGTGCTTTATTTTAGGCTACGGCGCACGCTTTTTTTTTCCCAGATTAAACCTTTTTTTATTTGGATTTTTTTTTTTTTTTGGGGGGGGGGGGGGGGGTTTAAAAATAAATAAGTGCCCTTAGGGGACTTTAAAATGCAATCACGTGCGGCCATTAGTGATACACAGCACAGACTTAGCGGTGCTGGGTCTTCAACGCCATAGTCAGTACTTGCTTTACAATTGCCCCGCCCTCTTCGCGATCTGATTGGCTGTGGTGTATGGCAAACCTGGAAGCTTTTGTCAGGCTTCAGGTTGCCATAGCCACCAGTTCCCACTTGTGATCACACTACAGGGGTGCCAGGGGGGCTCACAGAAGGAACAGGATGTTGGACACAATGGACGATACGTTGGGTGGATGGCTTCTCGTTTTTCTATGTTTATCATAAGTTAGGGCTCATATAAAAGGGTTGGCAGTGAAAGCCCTCCACGTACCACAGCGACCTGGGAATTGGGCATTATTTTTGGCCATTGAGAGCAATCATGAGTTCGAGATCAGCTGGGACATGAGAAAACGTTAGAATAGTACGGGGCAGTGGCCTGTGTAGCATCACTTCTTTCGTTTTTGGCATGCCATTCTACTCGACAACCCCTCTAACCCATTTCTGCCACGATCATTTTGACTTCCTTTTTTTGGCCCTGGCTTCCATAAGCCACAACTTTTTACTTTTCCACCAACAGTCGTATGAGGACTAATTTTCGCTTGGAAGAGTTGTGGTTTTTATTTACCAAGTAATTAATCACACAATGGACTGAAAAACAGGAAAATAAACCTGAAGTTCCGCTAATGTTGCTCACGTTTTCTTTTTACTGCATGGTCCAAATGACCAGTTGGCTCTATTCTGCTGGTGCTACCACATTTATATAGGATAATTATAATAATAATTATAATATAATATATATTTTATAGCAGTTTTCTGGGATCCATAACTATTTTCATAATTTGTGTACATTTTACTTTTTTTTTTTGTAGGGGGGGGGCCTAATGATAGATGGGGCCTACATGTTCATCATTTGCTGAGGAGATTCAAGGGAAATGTTACTGTTTTTGGTGGTGTTGAGAGAGACACACAGAGACATGCACTAAGTCAGACAGACCCCCATTGATTTCTTTGAGGTTCAAGTTCGGATACAGTTCTGGTACCAGAACCAAACTTTGGACTAAAGTTTGGCAGAACCCATATGTTAACGTGTCTGCTCATCCCTACTGCTAAACCATCACCTCCCACCAAATATCTCCTCATATCCTGGGCCACGTATTGCATGAATCCCATGTAGGCACAATCTATATTACAGAAATGAGTATTTCGATAACGTAGCTGGCCACATTTTCGTTCCCCAGACATTAATGTGTGCCTTATATGAATGAGCTTTAGTACTTAATTGTACAAGGGGAACAAAGCAGTGAACAGAATTTACAGATATTAGTAATAATCCAGGCTTTTTTTCATGATAAAAATACAGCATAGCAGCAGCGTGCGGTAAAGATCTCATGCCATGTGACCCTACAAAACATAATGAGCACCAATCACAAACAGTTAAAGTACCTTCAGTTTACAGAAACAGAAGTAAAGTTCACCATGTTTCACCGTCACTTACCAGATCAGTGTCTGCTGGCCGAAGCAATCCAATACAGGGCAGCAGCTGCAGAATCCGGCTTCTCTCCTGCCCTACATTCACAGCACTGCCCCCTACGGCCATCTATTAAACTGTAGCTCTGGATGTACAAAGATGGCAGTTTGGGGGCGAAATATAAACCCCTCCCCATGAAGCTACACAAGGACGGACGATAACCCCCATCTTTAAGCCATACGTACAGACTTAAATGCCAGCACCATCAGGCAGGTGTCATTGTGGCACTGGTTTGTTTGGGGGGGTGACTACCTTCAGGTCAGATGACATTTCGTTAAGTGCGTGGTAAAACTCAATGTTGCAATTGGATTTCCTTAAAAATTGTGCCCAGTTTGGCTTTTACTGGCTCTTTGTTTCCTTGCACATTCAACTTTGACGGGGTCTGTGATCATAAACCAGCAGAGAAGAGCTCAGAAAATAACAGAGAAAGCGGAAAACACCCTTCAGGCAACCATAGCGGGCTGAGTGATTCTCAGTTAACTCATTCTGCAGCCAGCAATAGTCAGTGGCATACAGAGGCTAGAGAAGGCTAACAGGGCAACACTTTTCCAGAAAACCCATTTCCCCAAATTATTTTTAGACCGAATTAAATGCATTTAATAAAAAAATATATAAAACAGTTCCCAAAAGGCGGACAACCCCCTAAACAGTAAAATTGGGCATTTAAGTAAGTAGTAAGGCATAAGTTAGGCTTGGGATAGAGCAATTACCAAATGGTGTCTATTTACTTGAAGAGGTTTGCAATTTTTATTGATATTTGTAGTAAACAAACTGATTAGTGTCTAAGAGCCTAACATGGCTGCCCGCCAAGATTACACTTTTAGAAAACTACGCTCTATTTCGTTTACCTATTGTTTTGGCCAAAAACCAACATCATTATCATCATAATGATGTTTAGCAATATATTCCTGGCGGAAAGTTCTCTTTAAACCTTACTGTGAACGCCAGATGTTCCTGGGCATTGTAGGCTTATACCAGCCACATAGTGAACTTTACTTACGTCACACTTGCAGATATTAGTGGTTCTCTATTTGCAGATACAGAATAGTGCAGCGCCATGAAAGCAGGATTAATGTGTAATCCTGAAGCATAAGGAGCAGTGAATGAGGAAGGCAGAGCTACATATGCACCAGTGATCTTTACAAGCAGTCCTCAGGCATTAAAGATAATCTTTCAGCAGGTTTTTTTTACTATGTAATCTGACAGCAGCATGATTCCAGCGATGTGTCACTTACTGGCCTGTGTGCTACTGTTTCAATAAAGTCAGTGCTTTATCAGCAGGAAATGAACACTACAGGACTAGGTGTCTCATGCCTACTAGTCAACTGCTCTGTGTAACCCCACACTCAGCATTTAGAGCACTGCTAGATCTGCAGCTGAGGAAACTGTGATTGTAGCAAAATGACAGCAACGAGCCCAGTAAGTGATGCATTGCAAGAATAAGTGTCTCTGCTCCTACATAATGCTGTTCTCAGATTACGTACCAAAAACCTGGCAACAGATTCCATTTAAAGGTGTGTCCAGGATTAGGAAAAAAAAATTTCCATGCTGAACAAACCCTTTAATATTTGAATCATTGAGTGAAAAGTTCAAGTCTTAAAATAAAATTAGCACCTAACTGGGGTGGCAGAATATGGTACAGAAGTATGTGATGGTTACTTTAAAATGTAATCAAACTTCATTGCCTTTTATATTTTGTAGGCCCTTAAACATCCTGTAGATCAGTAGGGGTCTAAGGATCCCAATTCCCAATGATCACGGAGAATACGGATTAGAATCATTTAATGTTTGCCCGAGTGGTGCAGAGTGCAGTATATGGCTCCATAGGCTTCTCTGTGCATGCGCTCCCGCCAGAGCTTCTACCTCCTGAACTGCACCATTGTCAGCAGTATTTTGAGCCATCAGTGTGTGTCTTGGGAGTGAGACCCCATTGATCGAGCATGACCTTTAAAGGGCCTACGAAATTATGTTCATGTAAAAGCAGTAGATTCCAAAATGTAGAAACACGTTAAACTGTGTCATACCCCCATCATACAAGAATGAAGAGGTATAAGGAATTGGCAAACAATATCCGGCTCATTGCTGCACCGACATCACAGAGAACATGGAACACTGTGCAAATTCAATTATTACCACATTAAATTCATGGTTTGCAAACGTTACATCTCTGGCTGCACCACAGCACAGGGACTTTCCATACATCTTTCCTGGTGAAGGTAGAACACTTAAATAGAGCAATGGGAGAGGTGTATTGATGCAGCGTTGCTTCTTCACATGACGTAGCAGACAACCATCTCTGAGCAGGATATGGAAACAGTAAGGAGATCAGATCTGTTTTGCATTGCACGTTCTATAAAGCCACAGCCTGGAAATAGATGCACACACGGCCTTACCCTGATACAGCACAGGCCTTTGTAGAAGGCTCAGTTAGAGGTTCGTCCGGACCTCTCCTTAGGCACTCTATATGAAAGCAGCAGAATGAATGCAAAGGACCAGGATTCATCTAATTAAACGGCAAACCGTCTCCCCGGTATATAAATTTATATTACAAATCTTTTGTAGTCTGTCTTCATGTATCAAACTGGCAGCAGGAGCAAAGGCTTTATCTACAGTTCCCACCATGCAGCAAGTCTTTCCCTTTCCTGGTCATGGTTCTCAAAAATTGCCAAAATGAGTGAGTGTGGCCTTTGCAACATAGGAAAGTGTGGCGCCTGGCATGCTGATTCAGCAAGGTAAAGTGACGGCATTCTCCGCTAATAAAAACCACACCATTGCACTATACTTGGTGCAGGAGCAGGGTACAGTCGTCTCTTTCTGGAAAGATGAGCGAGGTGCTCGGCTCCTCCCGGCTCTGAAGGCTTTTTAGGTAATGATTAACAATCTTACTGTCCCGCTTGTACTGGTGGGGGATGTTCTCATAGGGCTTTAAGTCCAAATCCAGGATGGAAACTGAATACATAAAGCTGGATCTTGAGGCTTTTATTAACGGTCTTGAATCAAAACTGAAACAAGAGAACACAGATGTGACGCAAGGAAATGAGAGGACTGAAGACTTAAAGGGAATCTGTCACCCCAAAAATACTAATCAAACCTCTTGTGATTTTTATAGGGACTAAGTCCCCAACATACTTCTATATCTTAGCATAACTAAAGCAAGATATGATAAAAGAGTATATTTAACCATGAAAGATAGTTTATTGAAACAATTAAAAGTGTATAGACAGAGTAATACTACCAAATGCAGGAAGGATGAAGGGGATTACATAGTAAAAAGTATGGCAAAATTAGAAAAGACAATCCAGTGCCACTCAGGTAAAGTGCAAACTAAGTATTTGATCATACATGTATGCCAAACACTAATTAGTACATTAGGAATTGGATATAGGGCAAACAAAACTAGTCCAAAAGTTACTAGAAAATACCAGAAGGACAAGCAGTCAAAAAATCCAT